>NW_026562423.1:1492500-2776250 GCF_027474105.1 Poeciliopsis prolifica
GTACTGCATTGATTGGCTTTTCAAATGCCGTGGAAAATCTCGAAGAGCAAAATGGGGAGAATATAAATGTTATCTACTTCATGAAAAACACTGAGTCATCAGCGTAACAACAAATTTGCGGTCCGGTTTTTGCCATCATGCTCTAATAGAAAAATGAATCGGTTGTGAAATGTTTTTGTCTTGAGCCAAAGGTTTTTACAATATTCTGCTGAAGTTCCAATCGTTCTATTTGCAAATGAATCATATTTATAGAGTCAATATTTAAATATTTATATTTTGAGCAAATATATATATATATATATATATATATATATTATATATATATATATATATATATATATATATATATATATATATTCTGCAATGGTTCAAGGATTCCAGATATTGAGAGATAAAAGTCGGAGCAAGAGGAATGTTTAAGATATTTCATTGCTGGCAAAGATACTGTTCCCTGCGGGGTTGTTCCCAGTAAGCTTCATCGAGTTAGCGCATTACAAAAGTCACAGGCAACAAGTGATTGGGTAAAATTTAACGCCTCTGACTAGCAATCATTTCTCAACAGATGAAGGTCCAGACTCTCCATATGAGGCAAAGTGTAAAACAAGGAGATGGTTTTTTTTTACCAAGCTACCACAGTGCACTAAAAAGTTTATGTTGCATTCTAAACATGAGCGACACTGGGATTTATAAGAGCCAGGAATAAATAGTCAGACTATTAGTCAACAAATATAATAACACAACAAAGAAAGTTTCAAACTTATTTGTTAGCTTTAGTAAACGCTATTCTGGATGAGAGACTTGAATCCTGAAGCTTTTTCACCCAGACTGACTTAATTTTCCTCGAAGAGTACGAATCAGAGTTTGGAGAAAACAAGGAAGGACAGAAACATGTTGGGTCCAAAATGTTCAAACTGATATATTTGAGCCAGGATAAAACTCTAACTTGTGTCCTCTAAACATTTTTAGCATTTGTTAGCATCTTTTTGCTCTGTTTCAAAGTGATCCCTAAATAAAGCATGATTAAAATTGAAAGGTTTTCAGGTGATTGATCTCCTTTCATGTTTGCCGCTTGTAAACGGCGCATTCTGCTGGTGTTGCCTCGGCGTGTTATATGGCACGCCAGCGCAGCTGTCGTATAAGTGACACATAAATCCAGTGTGATAAAAAAAATAAAACATTCTCCAAAGTCCATAAACAGATTAAAGGATTTTGTTTTGCGACTTGTTCAGAGCAGAATCTAAACGTGAAATATGTTTGCTGCTGTTTTTATTGTCTGTCACTGCTGGTTTTGACTAAAATGGTGGCGATGGTAAAGCTTGGGCTACTGGTGAAGACTATTTCTGGAGCTTAACAAACTATTAGAACACTACTCCAGTGGAGAAAGTAACTTTTCTAACTGAAAAATATATTTTTTTAAGCTTTCCTTCATTTTATAATGACACTCGGGGATCCTTTAGACAAGCCAGCAGCAATTAGCAAACACCTGTTGGAACTGCGTATCGCTGAGCTCAATGTACGAGCTACTTCTCGGTGAAAAGCTGGCAAAATATTATTATTATCATTATTAAAGAGTAAAACAGAAGAGTAACGAAGTGATGACTTCCTGAAGGCGGAGTTTCAGAAAGAGCAGGAGTTTCTTAAAGAGACAGATGGCCAATTTCAAAGCATTACATTGTGATGTAAAATGTATTTTATTTAATTTATTAACTGAAGGTTACAGAGTCACTTGATTATGCTATAAAATTGCACTATGTGCCTGGAAAATGCCTAATTTCGCCTCTTTATAAACATGATGTTCAGCCAAAGTTATAAAGAGCCATTTTGCAAGATCCAAAGAGACACTTGCCGCAAGTGTCTCTTTGGATCTTGCAAAATGTTACTAACACCAAACAAAAAATTTCAGTAAAAGTAATTTTCACATTTTTATTTAATAGTGAATTTACTACTTAGTTGAGTACTTTCAACTGCACATCTTCGGCCTTCGTGGCGAAACATTTGCACACCACTGCTCTTAATTAGATCATACATTTTAGCTTGAGGAAATGAAAACATCCCTCTGACTCTGATTGTTCATCATCAATGAAATGTAAAGGGAAATCTTGAAAATTACATGGAATGTTCCCTTTTGTTGCAGCTTCTGGTTTAATCTCATAAATTTATCAGCTATTAAAAGATTACTGACTCGAAAAATGAATTTCAGAGAAGGAAACGGGGGGCGGGGGAGAAGCGCTGCTCCCTCTGCTGGTAGAGTCGGAGTACTGAGGGGTTGTGAAAGGAAGAGTTCACTGAGTTCAGTCTGTCTCAATCTGTGGTGGAGTTACTGATGAAGACAAAGAGTCAAAACTCGTGTCTTTACATCAGAAACGAAAAAAAAAAAAGAAGTCCTCGTTGGACTGGTAGAATGTGCTGTCGTGTCGTGCCGGATGTGTTCCTAATGAAAGTGTTTGTTTGCTTGGCAGGAGATGGTGGACTGGTTCAACGCCATCAGAGCGGCCCGGTTCCACTACCTGCAGGTGGCCTTCCCTGGAGCGAGTGACGAGGAGGTGAGAAAGACGCGCTTTAATCCAACGCGTTTCTGGGAGCCAAGCTTGTGGCTCCGGTCACTGCCTCAGTGATGGTGGTTCATTTTTAAATTCAGACTGAATTCCCTGTAAAACCTACAATGAGATGATATTTCCTTGAGACGCATTTTCTCTACCCGTTTCATCCTCTGTTCCTAATCCTTCAGAAACGTTCCAGTTGGGCATCTATCTAGATTAATTTTCTTATCTTAACTAAAAAATGTGTATTGATATAATAATTATTATTTTTAAGACCACCTACTATTCTATGACTTAATTTACTCATACTGTTGTTGGTATTTGTTGGTAGGTGTAAAAAAAAACAGCCCCAAAACGCATCCACAAGCTTGATTGACAGCGCTAGAACCCTCCTCCTGACTCTGATTGGTTGTTTCTGGGAGTGGTGTGTGTCTGCAGATGGCAGAATAACCACAGGGAGAATTTTTCATAGATTATCCATCTCATACTTTACTCTCAGGACATAGTGCCAGCTTTAATATGTAATATGTAAAATAATATTTTTTATAAAAGATGGGGTTTAAGGTTTTTGTTAATGATGGTACTTAATTTGCCTTTTTAATATTTCGTGCAAATCTTTAATGTTTTTGGGGGTTTTTTCGCAGCTGGTCCCCAAACTAACACGGAACTTTATGAAAGAAGGCTTCATGGAGAAAACCGGCCCAAAGGTGTGTATTCTAGAATCTTTTGCTAATTATGAGAGGACATGGCTAGAAAAAACTGTCTAGAACAGAACTTACTTCAACTGAACTCCAGGAGAACCAAGCTTCTAATGATCAACCTGGAGAGCATGTCTCCTCTGATCAGATGGATAAAGTTGCTCATTGAGCCAAATCCAAGAATCTTACATGTTGTTTTCAGCCAACCAATGAAAGTCCCTCAAAACAAGTAGTACAAAACTTTTCTTTTTGACATCTTTTGAGAAATAGTTAATGTCAAAACAGAAACTTGAGATGGTTCTGCTTTTTATTCTCCGTAGTCTAGACTTGTTTATTCTCGTCGCCTTTCCCTTCTTCTCTTCTGCCAGGCTTTGCTGAAACCATTATTTTCTATGTTGGGTGCAAACTGCAGTTCAAAAAAGATTTTTCCCTCCCTTTAATTTCTCTGTCTCACTCTGCTGCAGCACACGGAGGGCTTTAAGAAGAGGTGGTTCACCATGGATGACCGGCGGCTCATGTACTTCAAAGACCCCCTGGTGAGAAGAGTCCAGATCCCGATCCTCTAGTGGCCTGACATGTTGGACTAATGGGACCCTCTCTCTGTCCGCCCCAGGACGCCTATGCCAGGGGCGAAGTGTTCATCGGCAGCAAGGAGAACAGCTACACCGTCCTGTCCGGCTTGCCCGCGTCCACACAGGGCTACCACTGGAACCACGGCATCACCATTGTCACGCCCGACAGGAAGTTTCTCTTTGCCTGCGAGACGGAGGCCGAGCAGCGCGACTGGATCGCGGCTTTCCAGAGAGTCATCAATCGACCAATGAGGCCACAGGAATACGCAGGTTTTTATTGGGAATGTTGGACAGGTGCAGATAGGAAAGCAGACCGAAACTGATTTGGACTGATTACCGCATCAAGTCCATCTACAGTGGCACATCGTTCCATTTGCTTCCATTTTCTGTGGTTGCATAATTTTTTTCTTCATATTTCTTTAGTTAATTGTAGGCTTTTGCTTGTTTTTTGTTGTTTATTTTTCTTGGATAGCAGCATTTTTTGTTCGCGTTGTTTTTGTGCATTTAGAAATTTGCCTCTGTCACGTTTAGTTTGTACCGCTCGGCCGCTGTAACATTCACACACTAAGGAAGGCTAAATGTGCGTCGGTTTGTGTCCATACCTAATTTCCGTTTCCTTCATTGTGTTTTTCAGTGGAGGCCCATTTTAAACACAAGCCTTGAAGCCTACAGCAAGTCCAAAGTCATCTGGACCGGCCTAATGAGAGAGATATCAGAGACAGCCCTCTCACCCCGCACCGCACAACAAGTGGGGAGGCATTGGGGTCCTGTCTGGGTAAGGTGGAGACTATTGGAATGGGCTAAGATTGGAAAAGAAAAGAAGAACAGAAGGACTCCAGTCTATGTTAAAGACGATGGTTGGTATGATGTAAGGTGGAAGGGTAGAGATGATGTCAATTAATACCGCTCTCAACAACTTTGTGCTGTACATTGTCATACCAGATCCTAGTCCCTCTCCCTGTCCTCCTGCCCCTCAGCCATGTGGAACCCTCATCTGCATCGAGCTACCCTTACGCCCTCGGATCTCATCTTGTGAATGGTTCTTTCTGCCTGTGATCTAATGTAGCTATGTAACCTAGAGTCATGTCACTGGTCGCTTAACGAAGACGAACACGTTGTTAATTTATTGAATGTACAGTTTTCGACCACAGTGTCTTAATCGTGCGTGTGGAATCGTCATGTTTTCATTGCGGACTCTTGCGAGGTCCAACCTCTGGCGCTGAAACCCTGGGAAACCTGAATTCTACAAAGTGCTGTTAACAACAACCATGCCTACAAACGAAACTTGCACACAAACGCTCAGTGAACACCACCTGCTGTTAACGACGGCTGATCCACCGCGTCCAACCAGGGTCCCTTTTAGAAAAACTCCACCCCAAACAGAAGCCGCGCCCTTATTTATTTGTACTGTCGAACATACCATGTCATCGTGGGATGCTAATTTTTTGCTGCTTTCTTGGATTGTAATGTGACGGGATTGTAATTTGTAGAACACTTCTACAAATGTTCAATTTGTTCTTTGTATCTTGATTCAAAGGCACAGTGTTTTGTTGATTCTTGCATCGTCATGGGAAATAAATTTGAAAAATGAACATGGAGGAACCAGAGACAATACAATACGATATTTACATGTTCTGTGTCCCATTTGTTGTTTGTATGGTGGCTCAGAAGGGACAACGACATGCAAAAGTCACAACGGAAATGATGCTAAGTTTGCTAACATGATTTGTGTTTTAGTCTAAAACAGAGGCTATGCTAGCAAGTTTACCATTGCTTCCTTTGTGGTTTCTGCCTTTTACTGACCCTTTAGGGCCACCGCATATTTGACAATAGAAGTGTGTAATACTGCATATTTTGATATTGATGCAGTTTTTCTTTCTTTAAAGTATTTTGTTAAAACTACTGGAATCAACTGGGACGCCCCCCGTAGTCGAATTTCCCAGATTTAACTTTCCGAAGGCGTATTTGACGATGGCAGGTTCACAAGACATATGAGCATGTCTGAAATCAATGTTTCGTGTTGCACCTGAAACTGGTGTTTGCTTGTGGAAAGTAAAGCTTAAAATGAGGCCAGTTGCCCTATGTCCCCTCTATGTCGTTGGTTCTGACTTCCACACTCACGAAGGGTGTGTCCTTCAAAGAACCACGCCTGTCACCATTACTGAACCCCAAATCAGCAGGTACAATTCATCTCTTTTTCAGGTACTTGCGTTTATGAGAAACGATGCTGAGGACAGTATGAATGTTGGGTTAATGCTTAATTTGTCCAGCAGATGGCGCCATTAGACTACATAAATAATACCCATCACTAACCTTAACTCGTTTCTCATCAACAGCTATTTGGTCAAAAACTGTCACTGGCAAATTTCTGGGTTTCAAGTTGCAAAGACCCGTCGTCTCATAGTGTGAAATCTACGAGATGGTGGTCAATATTCTCCTTCAAAAGTCATGATGATTTGGATGTTTTCCAAAAGAAAGAAAAATGGGCTAAATGACTGCCAGTGTACCTGGCCACCTGATGACCTCTCTCGCTCTGACATAACCTTCCACAGGATGCCAGCCATTGCAAACATAAATTTGTCAATGCTTCTTCTGTCTGGCTGTGCTGTTGTTGGCTGCCGGGTTCTCATGGTAAACTGCTGAGACAGAGAGCCAGTGAGCAGTACGTGACGGGCAACAGGAAGAGTTTAAAACCGGGTGGGACCTTTGGCTCAGCAGACGCCCAGGGTTCATGCTGAAAGTAATACGTCCAGTCGGTCAGTGGAATACGGACCAAATACGTGTTACCAGGCAGATGAACCGTGGTGCAAGAGTGTGGAACCAAAAAGCGGACATAAATTTTCTTCTTTTTTTTTTCAAATACAAAAAAAGGTACTTGACCAAAGAGACCAACATCTAAAAACGTAATCAAACATTTTTTCTATCCACTTAAGCATCATTAGTCTCCATTGGGGAGATGCGCTCAATCATATCGCCAAACGGCTCCATTTAAACTTTATTAAAAAATTTAAAACAAATTGTTTCTTTTAGGGTTTTCATTTGTTGCCAAGTTGTGAACAGATCTTCTGAGCTAAAGTCTACTGTGTCTGCACACCATGCAAAATACACCATAAAATACCTTGTATCTGTAGAATGACTTCAACAATAATATTTGATTAAAGCCTTTTGGATGCGTAATTGTTGCCTCGGAAATGTTATCCTTATGTAATGTGACACCACAATACTTTGGAAAAAGCCACGCCCTCTACAATCGATCAAAACCTTTTTATTCAGCTGAAGTCCCACATTAGATACATCATCTCACAAATTGTACAAGTTGCAAAAAAAAAGCTCTCAGACCAAGGCACAGAAAACAAGAACAATTCAAAGATTAATTTGATAAATACCATGAGATCACAGCAGGCTTACAGAGACTCTTGTGGGACTGTCGCCAGGCAGCTTGTGGATTCAAACTTGCTTTGAGTTCGGATGTTTTCGCAACGGCAGGTTGAGTTCCCTCTGCATAGGTTTCTTTCCGGAGTTCAAAACATTCATGGTAGATTACCTGTAATGTTAATATACGTATAATAAATTTAAAAAGTTCCTGCCAGGACGTCAATTTGTAGTGAATGTTTTGCTTTTAGAGACGTGGGAATTGTTGGGAGCCACATCCCAACCTACACATGGTTTTGTTTAAGAAACTGTCCTAAACTACGGCTCCCTGGACTGGTCTGGAAGCCTCAGGACCGGTCTCAACCTGTTATCTTCTGATCTTGAGCTCGGTCTCAGATTCGTATGTCTTAGTCTCGGTCTCAGAAGATCTGCGCTTGCTCTTGGTCTTGGAGGATGCCATCTTGGTCTAGTAAGAACCTGGTTTCAATAAACCATGGCATATCGAAATTGTCTGAGATATTTTTATGAATTTTTCAATAAAATAACCTTTAAAAAGCTTAAATCTTACATATAATTTCATTGTAAAGTCTACTGTGTGTACAGTACTTAAGACCACCTATTTGCATGTATTTTACTTTTAAACTCCATTTGAACTCTTATCAAATATGACAGACTATAACTATTTCTATATTAATATAACTATGCGTTACCTCCATTTGGTAGATATTGTTTATTAGAATGACCATCATATTGCCAACGCTGGTTGTCAAAGCTGGTTCGAAACAACCCTGGTGCATGGTGGGTAGTATCAGATGACTTGATTGTAAGGATTTTTTTAAGGTTCAGCTAAAACTACAAATGAATTTGAATTTGGAGAATTTTAATGATTTACCCTTTCAAGATGTCCAATTTCAAACATATTTCTAAGTACTTGTCAGTCTTGAGATTTCTTCAGCATGACAACAACAAAGGCCGGTGATGTTTTTTCACAGAAACAGATGAGATTTTGTTTACTGTCTGCGAGCTGAGGTTGAGTCAGACGGCAGGCTTCAGTCCCCGTCAAGGCCTGGAGAGTGACGCGTAGACGGGCTGCTCCCAGACAGACGATGGACTGCCAGGAGGCAGCGCCAAGGCCAGACTGTTGACGAGCGGAGCGGCGTACGACCTGCGCGTTGAGTGAAGGTACGGATATTGGTACAGGCCGGCGTTGTAACCTGAAAACGCGCCGTAGAGGCTGGCGTTCTGAAGGTCGGTGTAGTCCGGCGGGTTAGGAGGAGACACGGAGGTGGAGGAGCTTAGAGAGGTGTACTGAGGTTGGTGTGAAGGTGAAGGAGGTGAAGTAGAAGAGGAAGGTGATGAGCTGCAATGGCCCGGGCTCATCTGCTCCATTTTGATCTGAGGTTTTTGGCTAGTGTCCTCCTGCGGTACCTCCGTCGATGCACCTTCAGGTGTTTTGACGGTACAGTTGACTATGCTGTTGGAGTGAGCTTGGGCGCGTTGGGGGACGTATGACCCATTCAGGCTGCCGGGTTCCATCTGGGCTGGAAGAATAGTGCTGTGGCTGTTCAGGGGCAGGTACTGGTCCAGCTCGTGCACATCAAAGGCATCCATGGTGCCGATGACCTCGGTGCTAAGCTCTGAAATGTCCACGTTGCTGAAGTCGATGTTTCGGTTGGAGTGAATAGCAGCGGAGCTACTGTCAACAGGATGATGGGCATCATGCTTGTTAACAGCGTGGAGCTCCGTTTTAGGGGTAGTCGGGGGTGTTGGAGGACCATGAGGTTGACCTAGAAACAGACAAAAAAAAATTCAGTTTCTTTTTCCCTTTGTAATTGTAAGATTGTAATTGCTGAGATTTTGTAATCTCGTCACCTGGTCTGTCTGGATTGTAATGCTTGGGGACCTCTCCTACACCACCTAGCCGGGTCAACCCAGCTTCCGTCTTATAAAAGCCCTGCTGGGGTTGGTGCTGGTGTTGTGGTCTCGGGTCCCCTTGGCCCGGTTTAGCACTTTTGCGTCTTCGAGGTTGGTATTTGTAGTCTGGATAGTCTCTCTTGTGTTGCAGTCTCAGCTTGTCAGCCTCCTCTACAAATGGCCGCCTTTCTGTCTCAGAGAGAAGTCTGGAACAAAAGGCAGGAAGAAGTGACTGGACAGAGGCATTCTCTCTTCAGAATGGGCTAAGCATTTTCTCCTATTTAGAAAAGCTAGAGACTGGAATTAGCGTTACTGCTTGTGATTTAAAGGTTGGAACATTTTTCCGTTCAAATGGTTCAACCAAGGTGCTAAGAATAAACTCCAAAGTGTTCAAAGTGTTTTTTTCATCTGCACATAGCATTGAGTCGTCCTGCACAACTCCCAACTCATTTGTTGCTATGCACTGCTAGTTAGTGGTTTGATATAAAGTTAGTACATTGTTCCCTAACTTAAAAAAAAACATCTTGGAGCAACACCAATACCTATTATCAGGCTAACATTATAGCCTGACAAGCGACATGTCTGTTAAAGAGCAGACTGCAGAGTCTAACCACAGCAGCATTACTAAAATCAAAATATCAAATCAAATTTTATTTGTAAAGCATATTTCAGCAGCAAGGCATTTCAAAGTGTTTACATCATAAGCACAAAAACACAAAGTCATGCAACATGCAATAAACAATATATTGTTACATATTACATTTCAAATACAATTCTAAACAAGTGTGTTTTTAGTTGAGATTTAAAGGAAGTCAGGGTTTTTCATGTTTTACAGTTTTCTGGAAGTTTGTTCCAAAGTTTTGGTGCATAGATGCTGAAAGCTGCTTCTCCTCTCTTTGTTCTGGGAATGCAAAGCAGAACCAGAACCAGAAGACCTGAGAAGTCTGGAAGGTTGATACAACAACATCAGATCTTTGATGTATTGTGGTGCTAAACCATTCGGTGATTTGTAAACTAACAATAGTATTTTAAAAACTAGTCTTTGACCTACAGGGAGCCAGTGGAGGGACTTTACTAAGTAACTCCGGGTTAATTCATTGATTGATATAAAAAAAAAAAAAAAAAAGCACTTAAAGACTGTGACTCAAAAACAGCTGAAAAGAGCAGAATATTGAAATTTGCGAGTAGTTTTGAAAAAATGTTCCACATTAACGGTTGATGAGTGATGTATCTCTCCTCATTGGTTAGTGTGAAAATAGTCTTTCACTTGTAAAAGTGCTTTAATTTCAGCAAAACCCATGTTACATATTTTTAAGCGTGCAAAAGCTTAAAAACAGAGACTGAAACTTTAGACGTTATTTTTCAATTGAAACCTTGCAGTTAAATTCTGACATTAAGATATAAATTACACACCTTCTGATGGAATCATGTGCTCCTAAATGAAATAGGTTTTTAACATGTGGAAAACAAACAATTGAAAGAAGTGGGTTTTTTTAATTATTTTTTACATTGCTTTAGTTTTATTTCAGACACATTGTGATATTTTAAATAGGGATAACATCACTTATGTAAATATGGATCAGCTGTGGTGTAAAATACAATGCAAATGTCGCAGCAATTCAAAAACCCATAAAACTGCATTTACATAAAATATGTCTGTTTAGATTTAGGTTTTAGATGGCAGAGATCCACTTAGCTCCTCGCCACATCTACCAAGCCAAGAATGTAAAATGTTATAATGTTCAATTTTCAAATTCCAAAAGTCTCCATCCTGTCTATTTTCAAGAATAACCTCTGCGGACATTTTGGGCACTTATTGTCTTGTGTTTTACTATCAGCCACTCACCTCCACAGCTTGCCCAGCGTCTTGCTCAGCTCCGCGTTGTGGAGGTGCGGGTACTGGTCCGCCAGCTTCCTCCGCGCCGCCTGCGCCCACACCATGAAGGCGTTCATCGGCCTCTTCACGTGCGGCTTGTTCTTCAGCCCTCTCTCCCCCTGACTCGGCACGGGCACCAGCGACCAGTCGTACCCTTTCAGCACCTGCGACACCGCGTCCCGGATGCAGGCCGGGAAACGCTCGTCCTCCGGGGGGCTCTCCGCTCCGGCGAGCGGACGCACCGCCGCCTGCGCGTCAGTTCCGGCGGGAGAGTTCCCGACCTCCCGGTCCGGTTCGTGCCCGGGCGTAGAGCCGCCGCTGCTCTGCGGACTGCACGGATCCTCGGTGAGTAAGCCGTGCGCTTCAGCCATGGTTTGTTGCTGGGTTTATTTGAGCGCCTCCAAAGTTCGCGGAAAGCTCTCCAAAATGCGTAAAAGAGCGCGGTTCTGACTGGATCGCCACGAAAAGAAATGAAGCTCCCTCACTGGAAAGACCTGGCACGGGGCTGCCATCCCCCTTCACATTCTCCCCAACGTATGACAACTTTGACAAGCTCATCCAAAAGTAAACTCTGTAATCTCTCCACCTCCATCCGCTATTGGCCTGCACAAAAAAAATAAAAAAATAAAAAAATTAAAAAACAACAATTGGGGACCTCCTTCCCCAATTTATTGGAAAATTCAACGTCAAACGCAGAATTCCAAGTTTAGAAAGTCTGTAATTTAGAAAAATGTTAAGTAAAAATAACAACTGCAGTCAACTTGGACCCTCATTCTCTTCTAGCCTGAAGATAAAGGCCCAAACCTGCCTCAAAATAATTTTGGACCTTCAGACTTAGAGACTCAACATGCATTAGGACTAATAATATTTTTCTAAATAAGAACAAATTGACATTTTGTAAAATATGTTATAGTTATTATTATAAAAACAGTTCTGCCACACTTTTTTCTTCCACTGAACTTTACCTCATTTGCTTTGTATAACAGAGTCCTGCAAATAGCCTGCGTCATTAAACCTATCAAAAACAATTTGGTAAAAAACAACATATTAGTACTTACATTTATTCTAAATCAAAACAAATGGACAGTTTGTGAAACATATGATGGTAATTATTTTTACCATTGTAAAAAAATGTTCTGTCTTCCAAACCTTATTTGCGTTGGATACAGAACTTAATGAGCTTCTTTAGCAATAGACCTTAGTCGCTTGCTCTCCTTGAGGAAGGTATCAATGGCTGTCCGCTGGAAAAATGTCAAATCGGCAGTTTTCCCCATCAAAACTCTTTGTGCTGCAGTGCTGCTGCACTGCAACACCAAAGGAACCAAAAGTGAATAGCACTGACATAATTATGAAATATAGATTTGGCAATATAATGACTGAATTTCACACTTCCAGTTGTATTTTATACACGACTTGTCTAATTAACTTGTGACACTTTTAGCAGTCAGTGTACTTCAAATTCTTTATTTATTTATTTATTTATTTATTTATTTATTTATTTTTTAATAACCTTTTGTAACGATCTGCTACCATCTGTGTATTTATATGTCCTGCTGTAAGGATACATAAACACACAACTTTAAAAAAAATAAATGTGTATTTTTCAAAATTACAAATTTGTGGTATTTTTTTATTTCACAAATTTATTATTGTTTCATTTTTTCCCTTTATTTAAAATATTAAGGTGATTTTTTTATTGACTTTTTTATTACATAGTTGTCTTGTTTTCATGGTTTACCTGTCCAAATAATAATTTATATTATATTTACAGTTTTCAGGACAATGTTTATTTATTTATACTACTACTACTACTACTACTACTACTACTAATACTACTACTACTACTACTACTACTACTACTACTACTACTACTACTACTAATAATAATAATAATAATAATAAAATAATAATAATAATAATAAATTTTCTCTTGTTTTACTAAGATATATTTTTCTGAATAAACGGTGTTTTTTTAAGTCGTTGTAATTCACTTCCGGGTATGATTTTGTCACGTGACGCAGAGCTCCGTAAACATGGCGGCCAGCGCTGCAGCTGCCGAGAGCTCCGTGAGGAAGAGGCGCGTGGACAGCAGAAGGACGGACACGGAGAGAGCCCCCGACGGCTCGTCGGACGGAACCCCCGCCCATGGAGCCTCGGAGGGAAAAAAGCCGTTCGTGGCCTTCCGACCCGGAACTTACTGGCTCACTCGCATTGTGCTGCTGCGCTCGGTCTCTGTCATTTACTGTGAGTTTCTCTTGACTGCTCCAGAACCGAACCGTGCTCGTTCCTTTTCCAACCCAAAACTGCTCAATAAATTTCTTCTGCCTGTTAGAATCACGAGCTCTTTAGTTTTAAAGCCTACTGTACTCAGTGTCAACAGCTGTCAGCCTCTAGCATGTTGACTGATGAACACAGAACCGCAGTTAATGTGTAACATTGTGATACTCTGTTATTGTGCTCATGTCTCTCATGGTGTATCTTTGAAACGCTGAAGTCATAGTTTACAGTTCTGGTGTTTCCTATTGTAGCCTGCATATTGCAGGGTCTTTGTACTTAAGCACGATCCATATTGCTTTTAGAGAGATCTAATGTGGACCACAACATAAAGTCGATCAGCCAACTTAATGTCAGTGCAGTCATATCATCCCCACAGGTGAAATTGTGAAACTCCAGCTTGAATGAATAGATTGATTGTGAAAAGCATGACACACATGTGCTTGGGTTAGAGATGGGTCAGCACTCTGCACACAAAAAACATTAATGCTAAGGGTTATTTATTTATTTATGTATTTATTTTTATTCTAGTTGTGGCCTTCATGGTTGCCTACAACCAGAACAAACAGCTGATTGGAGAGAACGGGCTGATGCCTTGCAAGAACTACCTGAACAGCGTCAAGCGCTACGTCGGAGGAAAGATCGGCATGCCGGCCCTGGCATATGCACCTTCCGTCCTCTGGTTCTTGGACTGGACCAGCATGGACGCCAACCTGGACGGCATTGCCTTGCTCGGGATGGCGTTGTCAGGGTTCGTCCTGGTGACAGGGATGGCCAACATGGTGATCATGGTGACTCTATGGGTGCTTTACCACTCCTTGGTCAACGTGGGACAGCTGTGGTGAGTGTACATGCACAAAGCGGAGCCTTCACTAGATAAACAAATATTTTTCTCTGAAAGTGGCTAATAGTCTTTTCTGTAAATGAGATTGGCGTGTGATTGAGTCTGCTGGACTTGAACCACATTGAAGTACTGCTGCCAAAAGTGGGTAAGCTTTGCACTGGTGGCAGCAGGATTGTGTCTACAGATAAGTGTAGGGTTGCTTTTTGTAATATACTTAGTTATATGTCTTTGGTTTGTTTTCTAAGCCTGCTTTGTTAAGGTTTATGGTTTACTTGATCTACCGTTTAAACTAGGATATGATTTAGTGCCATCTAGTGGCAAAATTGCAGATGACATCCCACTAAGTGTGGTCCAGTTCCTTCTCCTGATGCTGCGGTTGTGGTTCATCTAATCAGGTGGAGAACATATGTGCGTGTAGGAGGAAGTAAACGCAGTCACACAAAAAAACCCCAGCAGTTTTAATGATGCGAGGTGTTTTGCATTGGCCGAAACGTCAATGTAAACCTCATCAGCTAACTGTGTATCCATCATGCTATGGCCTCCATAGGGAAAAAAAGAATAAACAAGAAACACATTTGGTTATTTCAACGCATGTTAAAATGTTACGCATTTTTCAAAAATGAGAGCAAATTCTGACGTTCTTGTTTGTATTTTTTCTTTCCAGGTACTCCTTTGGTGAGTGAACGTCATACTAGTTTGACCAGGGCTTCCTTTGTTTTTCCTTCTCCAAACGAAGACATGGATTGGAAGCACGAGAAGGATGGTCCTGATATAATTTTCTCTCAGATTTATCACCATCAAAACACCATAATGGCAAAAATGTGTATACCTAAAAAAACAAAAAAACAAAAACCCTTCCTTTTAAACACAGTAATATCTGCTCTGTCTTTTTTTATGTATCTCTTAAACTGCTTCATATTTTCTCAAACTTACCCAATATTTGGTCTCTTTTTAGAAGTTTAACTCTTTAAATTGCAGTTCAGTTGTCTCTGTTTTAAATTCCTATATTATTTATTGCAAAAAAAATAAATAAATAAATAAATTGGGATTTGCTTCATTTACTGTACTGCGTTACTTTAAAGTTCTCTGCCTTGTTGTAGTCCTGTTCATGAAAGTCTTGGATTTCCCCTTATGGAGCCATATGAGACCAAAAAGACAGACTTGATGTCTGATACTATAGCAAGTTTTAAAATGGGGATATTTTTGGTGCAAAGGTGTTTAGAGGATGCAAAATCCATCACTTAAAACGCTTGTGAAACCTTGGATTTCAAAAAGGTGGAAAAATAATTATTATTTTCCTGTGTCATAAAATTTGTAGTGGCATTCTGCCTTTTTTTCTTTCTTTCCTTTTTTTTCATACCCAGTTATTTTGTAAAAATCTTGCACCCAGTTTCTTAGGAATAGCTGATTTTGTGCTAAAATGCTAAACTGGGAAGAAAATACTTGCTAAGGCTATGTGTGTTAACGGATTCATGCTTGTATTTTGTAGCAAAAACAAATGCAACAGTTGTGTTCAATTCTCCATGGAAAAGTACTCCTCTTCAGTAGCGCGTTAACAATCCTGAGAACTTATCAGATAGGAGTGTAAGCTACCGACTCTGCGGTGCGGCTGAACCAAAGGAATAACAAAACCGCAAACATGTTTGCATCGGTAGCTCTGCTTTCTGTCCTAAGTATATAAAAAAAAGACTTCAGTGTAAAAATAAATATCACTGTGGTAAATTTCTGCACTGCATGCACAAGAAAAAGGAAGTGACATCACAACCAGGCCTGGGCAGCGTCGTCTGCTTTACTGTATGAATGTGCTCGTCTGTGCAGGTTGGGAGAGCCAGCTGTTGGAGACGGGCTTCCTGGCTGTCTTCCTGTGTCCGGTATGGACTCTGTCCCAGGTCCCCGGCAGCTGTCCCCCCTCCCTCGTCTGCATCTGGACCTTCAGGTGGCTCATCGTTCGCATCATGCTGGGAGCTGTGAGTCCAAATCACAACTATTCGGTCCTTCAAATTGATGGACCTCGTGGAACTCCAACAAAAATCGATAAAGTTTGCGTTTTTAATGTGATAAAATATGGAAAAAAGTTCATGCAAACAGTGAGCAGATGGAGTCATTCTGGTGTTTGTCCTCCTAGTTTTAAAGCGATACTTTGGAACCGCTGTCCTGCTCCATCGCTCTCCCGGTGTTTGTTAAAGCCAAACACCGGGAGAGCGCGACTCAACAACACAGCGCCTCGTTTGTCAGGTTTCACGGGGGATTACAGAGGACAGAGCTGGTCTTTATTTGACAAGTCGCCGCCACCAGCCGAGTGGAACTCCTCCCAGCAGGAGCCCAGGGAAAACTCAACACACCTCCACTTCGCTGGAACACACAATCCACTTCACATATAAACTCATCAGTATATTTAGGGTTCTCCTCCAGCCTAACCCTGCTGAAGTCATGTCATATTTTAACGCCGTTCTGGTGGTAATGAACTCAGTAATATCTGCGGGGTTTGCCTTGAAACTGTTCAGACTGCAAAGAAAGTGTTTGCAACAAAGTACCTGCAGCTCTGGAGAGAAACAGCTTGTTGCATCAGCAGCAGGCTGGGATGGTAGCAAAAGTATAGCGAAATGGGTTACTGAGTAATACTCCAAATATGCTTGGTATGTTCTCAGACTCATGCTGAATTGCGACACGTCAGGCTTTACGTTTTGCACATTTCCATTTTTCTTCTCCATTTTTAGATTTTAAAGACCTCAGCTGAAGCCTAAGACATGCTCAGCTTTGTTTTCAACACAGCCGGCTCATCCAGATACAGCATTCGTCCCATTTGTGTCAGAGTTGGTGTTTTTAGACATGGATGCAAACGTTTAATTGAACTAATCACTAATCTACTAATTAGGCTAATAGATGATTTTTTTAAAAATAAAAATGCTCGCTGATTATGAAAAGTCTTGGTTAAATATATACTGCTCCTTGAAAATGTAGTGTTGCAACCCAAGGCTTCATTGTAACTCAAAGCCGTTTTCCCTGACAGAGTTACACAAATATTTTGCGCTTGTGAATACGAACAAAAAGCAATCAAAACCTAAAAAAAAAATACAACATTTTGAAAGGTATGGTGTGAATTTTTATGCAGTTTCCTTGCCATTACTCTGGTAGCCATTAGGGGTTCACTGATTGATCGTCGCCAAGTTTCTTCATTGTGGTCAATCAGCGATCAGCCTTAAACATACACCTGGAGCCGCACAGGAAAGGCTCAAATGTGATGTACACGCCTAAATCCAATTGAGAATCTTTAATTACAGTTGAGCCAGGCTCATGTTAGCAGCTTCATTATAAATGAACAGCATCATGTTGGTCGGGGTTGAAACCTTTGCCAGTTGCTCAGAGTGCAAATGCAGCAGTTTCCATCGCATCATGTGGTTTCTTTAAAGGCCCGTTGTTCCATTGAAGATGAGACTAAATGTTTCTTTGGAAGGTGGTATAATTCTTATTTTAGTACTTCTAAAAACTCCTGCCATGGTGCCCTATTGGTGTCACATGCTGACAGATGAGATTATTCCATTAGTGACATCTCTGTCTTTTATAGCTTCTAATGGGCCTCCTGTCAACATTGCCCGGGCTTGAACTTTATCCATCTTCCCATAAACTCAGGTGAACTTTTGTGTCTCTTTTGAAGAAAATAATGTTAGCGTTATGCTACGCTAACCATGCGTCCCTGGTGTTTTCAGAAAGAAGTCCAGTAGTATTCCACTATTAGAGGATAGTTGTGTAGGCTTACGTCCAGCTATCTCTCTACCTGGTGCTCCATTTTTTCAGTCCAGTTGTAATTGGTGAAATGTCTGCGTCTCATGACTGATGAGGATGAACAGCATGGTATTGGACCTCACCACCTCCACAGCCAAGCTCCTAATGAGAGAGAGACGTTCTGCTTTTTCCTAAATTCAATCAAACAGGTTAGCGGGCGCCTTACTGTGCGTTCTGTGCTCAGCCACATGACCAGCTGATGTGTCAACATCGGTGGTCTCGTGTTTTGGATAAGACGTTATTCCCTTAGCTGTTTGGATGGAAAACAGCTGAGGATGGTGGGTGGGTAGTGGTGTTAGTCATGGAGCTCAACCATGAAATCCTAACTGTGGAAACTGAAACCTCAGTAGTTCCTGCCATCAAGTGTTTGTGCAATCAGTCAAGGTTTTTACCACCCGTGTCCTCAGGAATATGGTGGCAGTTGTTAATGGAGTCTTTGTTGGTGGGATGTGTGTGTAGCCACTGTTATCTATTGGAAGATTTAAGCCATTTGTCACCTTTTAGTGTCTTTTTCCTTGTTTTTGTAAGACAATGAGCTCATCTCTGAAATTTTTTGATAATTTTTTTTGCTTAGAAAGCAAACTGATGCAGACCAGAAATAAAAAAACCTCTGGTCTGCTTACAAATCTAGGTTTCGGTTTAGTAAAAGTGAACTTTGGCGTGGCTCGATTGCCGAGCAGACCAGAAACCCTTCCAAAAGCAGGAAGCAAACTATAGCACAGGGCATTCTGGGTAAATGCTTCCAGATTCAATGCTAGGGTCTAAGACTTGTGGGAGAAATAGCTCATGGTGTTTTGCTACAAACAAAAGAGAAATCCTTTAAAAGCTCAAATCTGATGCCACGCTACCATATTTCGCAAAGACGAAAGTTGTGATCAGTGTCTTCTTCTGAGGTTTTTGTGTCATTTCCATCTGGTTCTTTACATAGTGCCACCACTGGTGAAGAGGTGAACCTGTTTTTCAACAATTTTGGTCCACAATCAAACAGAGTCTACCAGACCACTTTCAGTGTTTAATTTGAATAAAACGCATGTAACATTAGTTCTTAGTATGTATTCAAGCTTTAGAATGGCGTCCAGTTGTATTTCACATTGAGTTCACTGCTTGTTTTCTCTCTTTGTTCAGGGCCTCATTAAAATCAGAGGAGACCAGTGCTGGAGAGACCTGACCTGCATGGACTACCACTATGAGGTTACTCTTCATTTATTCCATTAAGTCATTGCACAGCAGTGTATATAATATGGTGATGAGCCTTGAATGCGTGCTTTTACTTATTAAAATAATTCAATCAATACTTTTTTAAATGACATTTTGTTTAGTTTTGTGTTAAAATTGTTTCCTGGGCTTTTAGTGACACCAAGGCTGCTCACATTTCTGCTCAGTCATGATCTGAATGATGAGGTCTCAGATGGAGGAAGGGCCTTCTGTAATGATCAAACACATGACTGGAGAAAATACACACAAGGCCAAAGTCACGATATCACTTGTATCATTATGAAAGATTGTTGCTTTATTGAACATGTTAATTAGATTAAATGTATCTCAGTTAAAACACCCGCGCTTGTTTTTCTGCAAGTCTTGATGTACTATAATGTTTTGCAATTCAACTCCCTGGGGATTGTGCATTTTTTAGGCCAGAAGTCAATGGATGAGTGAAGATTGCTAAAACTTAAAATTGTATTCAAAGCACATGATGGACAGTTTCTCTGGTTCCTTCTGAGTGAAACAGAATGGATCTTTTATATCTGTCACGTAGCAGAAAAAGTTTTGAACGGCCTCGTTGCTTTGTGGATTTGCTGGGTTAGTTTTCCTGGTCCAACTCCAGCTTTCGACACCCCCAGTGCTAATGTTGATTTACACACACACACTCTCTCTCACACACACGCGTTCTAAGACCGGAAGGCCATGGCGCCAGTTGACGCCGCATTAACCCCTTTGACACACTGCTCCCTTTCAGACCTGCAGTGGGACTGCAGATTTCCTCCCGTCCCGACTCTCAGGGGTTACGGTGGCGATGCATTGCGGGACAGTTAGTACTTTGTTCATACAGGGTTGGTTGTCATTAACGCACCATATGGAGATTTAGATCCCCCACCTGTTAAATAATCAAAATTTTCCTTGTGTTTTATTCAGAAATACAATAAAAGTATTGATCCGTTTGACAGCTGCATAATTTTTTTCCTTTCCACCTATATTTGTGCCATATTTATTTTTCCTGACTTAACCCGCGTCTGTTTGCCTGTTCAGCCAAAGCACATTTTGCAGGACAAACACTGAGAAAGCTCCAAGTGTTTGCCTGGGTGAAGGTGCGGCCGCCTTCATTTAAATAAGGTTCCATCTTTATTTAGTCTTGGAAAAGTTCTCCTCGCGGTGTGGTGCAGAAATGACTCCCCTGACTCACGCTCAGATGAGCGCCAAAGCAAAGCAGTGAAAACTTCCATCCGTAGCGTCAGTACTCCTCACAAATTCAACATGTTGGCTGTAAACTTTCTACTGGTCATGCACTGATTCACCATGACCGATCTTTGTAGCAATCTGACCTACCAGTATCGTTTCTTTTTTTTTATTCTAATAATTAGCTAAGTAAATCGCGAGACATGTCTGCTTGCCTCAGAGATATCTCTATATATCTTTGGGTTACATAAATTAGGTTCTCTCCTTTGGTCCTTTACAAGACCAGATTGTCTTGCAATTTTCCTGTGAATGATCATAGTTTATTCACATCAGGACCAGAGGTGACGTCACACTGTGTAAGCAGCAAAATAGAATTTGTCTGTTCTTGAAGTTAAAATGATCAGTCTTTAGCATCTTTCATTAGCATTTAGCACAGTTAGGACTAATCTCAAACATTAGTCTGTGCGTTTATTCCTTGTAAGCCGGTGAGTAAACCCGAGATTTAAAAAAAAGGCCAATATTTTCTCCCCCAACTTGTCTTGTGACAGATAGTTGGAGAATACAATGAAGGGACTTCCTGTTGTTTGCTTGAGACATGAGACCGTCATACAGTGACCGTCACAACATTTAATTTCACTCTGAGATGAAATAGGATTGAGCCTAAGTGTATTGAATTGAATTGAAATGTGTCTCCAGACCCAGCCAGTGCCAAACCCCATGTCCTACTACATGCACCGCTCCCCGTGGTGGTTCCACCGCTTCGAGACACTGTCCAACCACTTCATTGAGCTCATCGCTCCCTTCTTCACCTTCCTGGGCCGCCGGCTGTGCATGGTGAACGGAGCCATCCAGATTCTCTTTCAGGTAGCTCTGTGGGAGACTAGCAAACACAATCAGCTTTTTTTTTCGTGTGATTTTTTTTTATTTGTTCATTTTTTAAGCGTACATTGTACCCACTCTGTTCTGTGGCTTTTGTTTCCTCCATCACTCCTTCCTGGCCTGCAGGTGGTCTTGATCATCAGCGGGAACTTGAGTTTCCTCAACTGGCTGACCATTGTTCCGAGTTTGGCCTGCTTCGACGATGCATCTCTAAGCTTTCTGTTTCGCTGCGGCTCCAGGGCTAAGAAAGCGGCGCTGGAAATGCAGAAGAAGGAGGTGACCGGAAAAGGTCCCAAACCCACAAAAGGTGTCTTTACTCTTCTTTTTTTTAATTATTGTTTTGTATAATATCCAATAGTTGTCAGAAAAGGCAGTGTGTTTGATCATGGTGGAAAGAGAACTACAGTAAAATACAGTACAATTAAGTAAAAGGGATAAATTATTTCAATTTGAAGGATTTTCTTATGGAACCGGTTGTCATGAATGTAAGAAAACCCCGCTCTTCTATAACTAGACTTACAGTAGATTTACTACTTTTACTATACTGAGTTTCAAATAAGCCTATGGGTTTAGGTGGGAACTTGCTTTAATAATTCAAACAGAGCCAAAGTTGGATTTTGTAGGAATTAAAACAGTTTTGATGGATTATAAGAAGTAGTTGAACATACAGGAGTGGGAAAGAACCAACATAAATTTGACTACTGCTTTGTGTCTCTAACATCCTGCCAGGCTGTCAAGATTCAACCAGCAATGATAAATGTGGCCGTTTTCCATTGTGGGATTCATTCCCACAAATCCCACAAGACACCCATGAGATGCTATTGATTCATCCTGTTCCTGTGTGTGTGTGCGTGTGTGTGTGTGTGTTAGGCATGTTGATACGGCGGGTGTTGAACATTTCTTTGGGTGTTCTCATTGGTGTCCTGAGCGTGCCGGTGGTGATGAACCTGTTGAGTCCGCGGCAGGTGATGAACACTTCCTTTGACCCGTTGCGCATCGTCAACACCTACGGGGCTTTTGGAAGGTACAGTTTGGAGGATTTCATTACATGACCAATCATGAACACTCCAACTTAAAGAGAAGCCAAGTTTATTTGCACAGAACATTTTAGCAACAAGGCTGTTCAAAGTTTATTATACCGTAAAAATATCACACAGTCACCAATCATAAAACAAGGAATAAACATTAGTTTGTGAAATGCCATTGTCAAGCAAATATACATCAAATATATTGATCAATGATCTAGTTATAAATCAAAGGCAACTTCCTTTCATGTAATTTGGTGCCGTTAAAGTGTTAAAGAAAACCCATCGTTATCTCATTTAATCTTTTCGTTTCTCTGTCCTCTGGGAAGCATCACCAAAGAACGGACCGAGGTGATCTTCCAGGGAACTCTGAGCCCAGATCCCAAAGACCCTGAGGCGATTTGGGAGGAGTACCAGTTCAAGTGTAAGCCGGGAGACGTGTACCGACGGCCCTGCCTCATATCGCCCTACCACTACCGGCTGGACTGGCTCATGTGGTTCGCTGCCTTCCAGGTGCATTGACAACTTCTACCTTTCAGTAGTAGTTGTTTTTCTGTGCTGAGTCTGTAGTGACATTGTGTTTGCGCAGACCTATGAGCAAAGCGAGTGGGTCATCCACGTGGCGGGACGCCTGCTGGCCAACGACAGCACCATCCTCTCGCTGCTCGACCACAACCCCTTCCAAGACAGAGACGCCCCCAGGTAAACACACACATGAGCATCACCAGCTTCACTCCAAAATTCACTTGTAAATCAAACTACCACTGCTGAGCAGAACAATTTTTGTCTTAGGGCTCCCCCTGGTGGAACAAATAACAATTATACCACAAAAAAATATGTATTTATAATAAAAATCCTGGAAATTTATGTCTTTATCCTAACAAAAGGCAGATCTTTACAAGGTGTGAGAGTTAAACTGCCCTCCCCAGTTTATTTAAAATGTATTAAGATTTATTAAACTATTTTGTGTTCTGCATTTTTGAGACGTAGTAACAGTAGTTACAGTTTTCTTTGGCAAGGGAGTTAACATTATAATATAGTATAGCTTATTGTCATGTTGATTGACATTTGCAAAAATATCCATACCCCTTGAACTGTTTTCAAGTTATTCAAGTAACATTCACACACTTGTGTGTTTTATTTGGTTTTTATGTGATTTACCTGCAGAAAGTAGCATTGTTTTAAAGTGGAAGGAAAATAACACCTGCAAAATTAGGAACATTTCAATTCTCAAAAGGAATTTAAATGTTGGGCTTCTCTTAAAATCTTTATCTTTGATGTGGGGTCAAAGTTCAGCTGTTATTTGAGCTTTTGAGATTCTAATCAGCTGGTTCCAGTTGTAAAAACAAAAAACAGCACTTGGTGACCTGGTTGCTCAACAGAGCTATCTGAAGACGAAAGAGTGAGAGCAAACTCCTTCCAGCTGTCCATCGTCCAAAACCAGAGGGAATAATTGTCCATACAAGCAATTCCTCAACCACAAACATGTTTAAAAGTCAATAAAAAGGACAAATCAAACTCAGATACAGAGAAATTGCAATAGCAAAATTTTAGACGTGAATAAAATACTCTAAAATATGATAACTCCAGCAGGTATTATCATATTGCCAATAATTTTTGGGAAAATGTAATTTTACCTGTTTGCTCCACAGCAGTACTCAAAAACATGACTACATCGGTGACCGTTCTATGCTTCTACTTTGTCAGATGGGTTCGAGGAGAACACTTCAGGTACAAATTCTCTCAGCCGGGCAGCGCCAGCGCAGCGCAGGGCAAATGGTGGCTGAGAAAACGCATCGGAGCCTACTTTCCTGCTGTAGACCTGGAAGGACTCAGAGGCTACTTCCAGTCCAGAAACTGGCCTCACCCACATATCTCACCAAGCAGGAGCTGAAGTCATTTCAAAGCAGTTTGGAGTCAAGGTTACACTTTATGCAGACGACATCAGGTTTCTCAAGAACTGCTTGACAAAACGTCTCCTCACTCTGAACACCAGTACAACCATTCCCAATCAATGTGAAGGTTTTGAAGCTCTCAGTTTCAAACGAATAAGCTCTGAAAACATGCTGAGGATACCTGAAAGTAAACGTACTAACCGGTTGAAAATGTAAAAAATGAAAACCGCCACCATGACAACTTCGGTCAACTTGTATCATTTTCTCTCCAAGTCTCTGTGGCTTCCTGCATTCTTTATTTTTTTTAACTAGCTTTAGCTTAGCGGAATTTTGAGAGTCGAGTCACATTAGCATGCTGTCTGGGACCAAAATACAGTGTCAAAACAAGCTCACTTTCACTAGAGCACTTGTGTAAATAACAAAAAAACACTAAGGAGGTCTTCTTTGTCAAAACATTTTCAAATCTAAATATTTTTCTTTACAAAATTTCAAATATGGGTCCTGTGGTGGCGCAGGGGCAATGCATGACCCACATATTGAGGCCTTATTCGTCGTGGCGGTGGTCGCAGGTTTGATTCCTGGCCTGGCGAAATATGCTGCATGTCTTCCCCCTCTCATTACCCACTTTCCTGTCAGACTACTTTCAAACATAGGCCTTTAAAAATATATATATATAAATTTGAAATTCAGAGGAGAAATATTTGATAGACTGAAAAACCTATTTTGAATACATTTAAACAAAACAGTGTTGAAAGAAAGCAGATGGCCAAACTTATTTTCTCTGATGAAACATCCTTTTATTAATATGGAACAGCTGAGAAATTATTCATCTTCCTTGGAGATGTGCTTTTTCTTCTTCTCAAGCACTTCCATTAATAAAGAGTGAGCTCTAAATGCCTTCCAAGAGTATTTTCCAGCATGATGGAGCACCATTTCACACAACAAAATGTGAAAACTTTGTTTCAAAGAGCCTTCCCAGATCATAACAATTCTGAGAATGTGTTGTCGCTAGCAGGTTAACCAAAAATGTCCAACAAACCTGATCAACTCTGAACTCTGATGACAAGAATGGATCATCATAAATCAATAGTTGGTCCAGAACCTGCAGCAGGGAAAACTTGAGTTTTAAAGAAGAAAGATAAACACTATAAGTGTTAATTATTTATATAAATTGTGAAAATTTACATATGAAATTCTTAAAACGTTTAAAAAGTTTGAGTCACCCATCATTAATCCAGAGACATGGAGAAGAAACTAAAAAGCCACAGGACAACGCAATATCAAAGAAAGACCAGCAGATGGTGCTGTTACTCCAGACACCCAGTCTTATCTGACCCCAGCTGAACCTCTACAGATAAAAATGTGTTCAGGAACAGCTCAAGTACAACCAAGCATCAAGCCTGCCATAAACTGGAAGATGTTGGACAACCATTCTCATTGAACACAGAGAAGAACGTCTTCCTTCACACATGGAAAAGCCAGATGCCTTCTGGAGAAAAACTTTACAGAGAAACCAGATTTTGGACTATTTAACCTGGGTGACAAAATGAACTAGATGGAGATGTAAAGGGAAGCTTCATGCTGAGGAATTGTTTCACTGAGGTTTAATTTGAAAAAAATAAAAGACTTCACTGAATCCTTTTCATTTCTTGTCCTCCCCCCTTATTTTGGTCCTTCTTAACTCTTTCTGTTGCCTTCCTTTTTATCTTCTAAAAAGAAAGGCAACAACATATATTTTTGTACTTGTGTTGTATCTTTCCCTTCCTTCATTGTGTCCTACCACTGTTCTTCCTTTCTCCCTTGTCTTTCTTCCTTCCTTGTGCCACCTCCTTCCTCTTGTGGCCTGCCTTATTTCTTCTATGTACCCTCTCTTTCATACCCTTATATCCTTACTTCCTTCCTTTTTCCTTCTTTGTATCCTTTCCTCATTGCATTCCTACCCTCCTTCAAGGGTACCTTTCTTCTACCCTTGCATCTTTGTTCTTCCTCTCTTTCTTACATTGCTTCCCATCTCCTCTCCATTAATGGCTCTTTTCTTCCTTCCTTTGGATCTCCTTTCCTTCGTTGCACAATCATTTCTTGTGTATTTATAAAGATTTTATTTTTATTTTATTTTATGGTGAATGCAAAGAATGTGATTTCTGGAAAGTTGACTTCACCCTTAGCTTAACAAGTCATTTCTGTCCAGATAACAGATAAATGTGTCTTTGTGATAAAGGTTTTCCAGCATGTTGAATAAATTCCTCGGAGAATGAAAAGCCTTTCACTATGTGGCCCATTTTCCACAACAATGTCCAGTGCAATTTATTTCCCAGTGTCAGCTGAGGATCCAAACTGTTTTAGCAAAAGGAAAGAGACCTTGAGAGTCTTGGTTACATGAACAAGCAACCATTGTAATTCCTCAAACACTGCTGCAGAGCATTATGTGCAACAGTGAGAAAAATTGCACTGCTTGAATTAAACATGTATTGACATAGGAGCAGACTTTTCTTTACTGTTTCACCCTGAACCCACTTGGGAATGTTCTTGATCTTAGTTTTCCCTAAGCACACGGTTTCAGAAAATATTATCAAGCTCCACATGTTAACGTTTGTGATGGTCGGTCACTAAAGGCTTAATGTGCATAACCAATTAGCATGTAGGTGGTGTCTAATGGTTGATGCCCAGAAGATAGTTATGGTCCACCAGTTAGAGTTGACGCGTTCTGATCAACTTCAAGTACAAATCAACACATTTTAGGGGATACAACTGTGTGTTTTTCTTTTAAATGTTATTTGAGTTACCGCTATGAATACAAGAACACATTTTTCTTACCGTAAAAGAGTCAAGTGAGAAAAATGTATTCACACCAAAGCTAAGCAGGCAGCGTTCCTCGGTCCGTTTGCTTGGAAGTCCGTCTTCCTTACAGCAGCAGTCACAGATGGGCGTCTGTGCTCCACCTCGTATTTTGAAGCTCATTGGTTTTGATACATCAGTCGCACAGCAAGGGTGTTTTTAATAACTTCGCCCCCAAACGGATCTGCATGCTTGTTGGCTGCAATCCCTGCCTCCAGACTGCAAATCAATTTCCTTGTAGCCTTTCTGTCAAGTTTCCCCTTTATGGGGACTTTGATGCTTTGCTTGCAGCTTGCACACTCTGTCACACCACCATCTATTCCAGGCCCCCACCAACTGTGTAGTGTGTCGCAGATATTTCTTGCCAACCACCAATTTAGTTTTGAGATATTTCTAGTTGGGTTGATAAAGCAAACATGCCAAGGAAAGATTACACAAAAAGGGTCCCACTAGGAAACTCTGTCCTCAAGAATAAACATCAAACTGCATCGAAAGTTTTGAAAGAAATTGATGTTCTGCAAATTTTGCGTCAAAGTAGCAATAATACGAACACACACTGTAAGAATGAGTCTGCCATGCTGTGGACAGACAGCACATCCTTTGTGCTCATGGTGACAAAAATGGCATCTGGAGCATGCATTAATGGGTTCTTAAATGATGCGAGCCACTGACTAAAACTCGGTGGCATATGCCGTACTTCATGTTTTGTCACATTGCAGCCACATATTCAATACTTTCTTGCAGTGGAGATCTTTTGGGGGTATTCCTGCACGTACCTTTACCCACTCTGCTAAATAACTCAAGCTCAGTCAGTCCAGACGGAGACTTCGATGAACCCGTTAGGTTCATTATCATCTTAAAAACAAATATTTGCAAAGGTGTGCAGAATGTCAGGGATTTTTTTTCTCTTCATATCTCCCTCGGGTGGCTTTATATATATATATATATTTTTTTTTTGAGTTGCTCAAAGCAAACACTGTATGGTGTACTGGAATCAATTATTGATAAATGCCTAATTTATTCGAAAAGATTGAAGTCATTGTTTGTATTCACTAGACAGGACCAACTCCCAATTGTTTTCTTCCACTCAACTTTCCATTGCACAGGATACACTTCTTTGTCAGTGGCTTAATGAGCGACTTTCTACCTGACCTTGTAGCCCTTAGCTCAACATTTCACTTAAAAAGAGCTGCACTCGTCGATTTTCTTAAAAAGCCAAAACATATTCTTGGCTCTGTGTGGCGTCAATGCGCCGTATTAGCGATGCCAGACAGCGCGAGCGTAAACAGTCCTCAGCTTCCTCGCATCCAGCGGGACAACAGCAGCAGTCCCTCCTCAGAGCCAGAGCGCTGACGCTTTTCTTCTTCTTTTAATTTTACGCACAGCCATGATTCTGACGCACAGGTGAGCTTCTCTTCCCTCAACCGCGCAGCAGCAGCAGCAGCAGCAACAACTTAACGCGGAGTGAAGCGTCCTCCCCTCTAACCGACCCGAAACTTCACGCGCTTTCCTCACTCCTCGAGCAGCGTCAAAAGTTCAACCCGGAGCCATGTCCAGGAAGAAGGCAGCGAAGGGCAGAGGGACCTCCAAGAGCCCAAAGGCGTCTCCGAGCAGCGGGCGGACGGCGAAGGGTCTGGCCGCAGCCGGCGCGCCGTCCTCGGCTCTGGTCTACCCGAGCAGACCGTCCATCAGCAACAGCGGCGAGTTTTACGACGTCGCCTTCAAGGTGAGCGGGGCTGGCGTTCGGGGCGCGTGCGGCGAACGCTCGCGCCGCACGCGAGGACAGGGAGAGCACATGCAAGTTTCCCCAGCTGCAAATGTCCACTAATTCGGCTGCTTTAACCCTGTGACGCTTCTCATTCCTAAAATAAAGAAAAGTGAACCAAAGTGAGATTTCCTGTCGCTTGAAACCTTCCAAGAATTTCGGTGACATATGGGAGCGCGCGTGTCGCACACGAAAGTGAGGAAGAAAGTTTTGAAAACGGAACAAAAAACAAGTTGCATTTTCGACGCGTTCTCGTTGTTTTCAGTGTTGATTCTTTTTGAGTGCGGGTTGTCTATGGAGTTTAGTCTTTGTGTATTGCGCCACAGTCCAGTGCTGTAAACCCGGAGGAGAGGATGGAGACAGGTCTCTATAATTAATGAGATCAATTAACTGCAGAGCAGGAGGAGGCTTTTGCTGGAGCAGGAGTCCTGCTGATAAAATATGTTTATTGCTCCTACACACCCTGCAGCAGTAGAACATAGTCATATCTTTGAAGTTATCATCATTGAAGCATGCATATATATATATATATATATATATATATATATATATATATATACACAAATCAGATACAATACTTTAATGCAGTGAGTGAAATTCATGACTAGATTTTATATTTCAACCTTGGCTTGAATTGAGACATTTAGCAATGTGTTCTATATTGTTTAACAAAATAATAGCAAGAAAAATAGAAGTCAACATTTTTTTTTTGTTTGTTTGTTAAATGGTGATTTGGACCAAAGATGAGCTGACCTGCCTTGTTTCTAATCTAAATGGATGTTTTCTGTCTTTAAATGTATAAAAGAAGAGCAAACATTGTGGAAATTCGCACAAAAAAATCAAACGATCCCATGCTCTTTTTTTTTTTTTACGCTATTGCGTAATTGTGAGATTATGAATTTAATATGTTGGGTTAAAGTGACAACTATCTGCAGGTAGCAGTATTTCCTACTTATTTCACAAAAAACATTGTGTCGCTGGAGCTCAGTGCTGCCCCCTATCAGCACTGACGGGGCACAGCACTTTCTTCCTCACCATGCACATTTTTCACTATGTATTTGTGGCCAATCAGAAGATCAATTCAGCTTATGACGTCATATGACGCCAATTTACAACATCAGCTGAGGGCACTGTACAAAAATCAATCCAATCATACACACATTTAAAAAAAAAAGACTTGTCACTCACATTCATTCAGGAGTGGATTAAATATGTAATCAAACATGCTTATTGGGTGACATAAAGAGAAATGGCAATGGGCGTGTGTGATACAGAGCCAGAAGAGGTAAGTTAAAGCGCACCATTGCCTCGCTTCGCCCTGCTCCCAAATGTTTGGACGAGCAAAATCAGCAAAAGAAAATGACCACAAAAATGTTCAAAACCTTCAGGAAACAAATTTCTAGGACAGTCAAGTGGGCATATTGATTGTTCTCTTGTCATTGTTGGCATTTGACTTGTCCTGGTGACTCACCTGCCTCCCCTGATTGCACGCCACTGCACTCATGGGAAGCCAAATCAGAGGCTGGTGATGAATTATGTGCAGTTTCCGAAAAACTTGGATTCCTTTTTATTCTTTGGAAATGCTGACACCATGTGTGGTAGAACGTTATCATGACAGTGCCTTGCTAGGGAAGTTTTTTGCCTCTCAATTTTTGTTTAGTTATGTTTTGCCATGATGCAACCACAAACTCTAAAGGCATAAAAATTAATAAAGGTGATTGATGTGGGTGTCTTCCAGCAAACCCGGTGGCCCGCCAGGCTTATATTACTCTGTGGCTCTACATAAATCACTTCATAGGCTGACAAAGTCTAAGAAAAGCTGAATGGAAATGCAACAGTTTGAGAATTTTGTTTGCAAAAGTTTTACACCACATATCATTTCCCTTCCACTACATATTTATAAACTATTTTGTGTTGAAATCCCAGTTAATGACATCAAAGTTTGTGGGCTGACTTGACAAAATGTGAACATTTTCAAGCATGAGGATTCTTTTAGTGGATGCTATGCAAAAAATACTTGTAAACGGTTATGACTCGAGGGCCAGTTTTATGCTAATGCTAATGCTCTCCTGCACTTAGTCTGCAGTGTCCACATGCTTTAGACCGAGCCGTGTGTAAAGTGATGTAATTACCGTTAAATGCATGCTGTTACTTCAGCAGTTCACAGTACCTTTCCAGTGCGATGCAGAGACATGCTGAACATACGAGTCCTCTTTATATTTAGGTTTTTTTGAGTTTATATTGGACTCTATAGAGCTTCCATTCAAACATTTATGGAAATGTTTCACGCAAAGCCACAGTCTGTTTCCTTTTTATGACAAAAGCTGTTGAGTTGAACAATGCCTATTAGGTAACGCCAAACAGTAAACATATTTTCATAATCCATGCTAAAATTACTGTTTTAATAGGCAGAGCATTTCTTTTGGGGTTTTTTTTTTTTTTTATACCAAGAGAAACATGTTTAGACTTTCTTTTGAAAATCCAAAATGTCAGTCGTATGACACGAGGAACGACTGAGATGTGAACAAAGTGAGATCTGGCAACTTTATCGACCGATCCAATATCTGAGCAGGGCTTAAGAGATTTAAATATGAAACACTTAATAGACTAAGCGATGGATAATTAGGACGGACCACAGATGGAGAACGCGGCGGTAATTAGAATGGTAAAATGCAAATGGAAGACTTAATCATAACATGCTCTGAGGAAATGTCAATCCAATCTGATTTGAACTCTGCCACAGAGTCTCTGCACCAAAGCCACACATTTGAAACTGCTAACTGTTTTAAATGTTGCAACTAATCACTGAGAATGAATAAAATTCCATCAGGCGGATAACCATATGCTGTGTTGTTTCTGCTTTAGGTGATGCTGGTGGGGGATTCAGGCGTGGGAAAGACCTGCCTGCTGGTCCGCTTCAAAGACGGAGCCTTTTTAGCCGGCAGCTTCATCTCCACCGTCGGCATCGATTTCAGGGTACGCCTTATTTGACTCCGACCAGCTTCCCCGTTGATGCATTCCCACAGTATGACGCTGCTACCCCCGTGTTTCACTGTGGAGATGGCGTGACGTGCTACAGTAGTTTTCTGTCACACATTGCAAGTTCAGTTTTTTTTCTTCGAATGTCATCCCCTCATCAAAAACATCCCTGCATTGTTGCTTTGATTCTTCCATGCATGTTTTGAGAAATCCTCTAACTTCCTGTGCGAACCATTCAGCTGGCTAGACACGGCTCTGCCTTCGCAATTTCAAAGCAACTCCCCCACTCAATTCCTTTAGACTAGCAGAAGCAATTGGCAAACACCTAGTGTTTGCACATCTTTAGACATTGTTAAAGGGTTAATAGAAGAGCGATGTTGTGGTGACTTTCTGAAAGCGGAGCTTCAGGAAGAGGAGGAGTTTTTAAAGAGTTAGAGGCCCGATTCAAGGTGTTAAATTAGGAAGTGAAGCTTCTCCTTAAACCATATTTGATATAAATAGCTCTTTTATAACAAACAAAATTAGCAGTTAGTTGATTATTTTATGAAGTGGCACTACAGTACTGCCTCTTTAAATATAAAAATAAAAGCTCGGGTTGATCTAATTTTCCATTTTTGTTGTGGCTGCAGAAATAACATGGCAGTCACACGAAAAATAAGAACTTGAACAAGACAGAATATGAACATCAAAGCATATGACTCCTGCTTCACGAATCCCTCCCTGTGTTAAATATTTCAACTGTATAATGACTGAGATTCCCTTTCCTCTAAGGTGTCGCAGATGAATATTATAATGACACGGTCAGAACTATTTTCCACAATAATTACCTTCCTTCAGGAAAGAACCGACACTTAAATCTAGAATTAGTTCAAGTCTGAACATTTCCTAACATCATTAGTAGTTAATTGAGGGTTTTTCCCTGGAACCAGATATTTTCCACACCCAAAATCACGTTTGACCTGAATAAAGCAAACCTATCAACAATAGTTTAAAAAGACTGTTTTGATGGGTGAATGGATTGTTGTTTGGTTTACTGCTCGTGGCAAACCAAAGTACTGACAGTGCCTTGAGGGACAATTACAGAGAGGTGTCCCGATGGCAACAAAAAACCAATCGCCCATTAATTGTGGCTGCTGAGGACTAGGAGAGATGACCGGTCTCTGACTTTTACTGCCTTGCTGCTCCCTGAAGCAGGATGCCCACACAACCTGACACAGAGCTTTAGAGAAACTCACCCCAACACCACCACCGCCACCCAGGAGGTTTCTGAGCCCCGATGCACTGATGCTGTCAAGCGGAACTGCTTATGGGGGAACAACAGAGCAGAAAGACGCTCAAACCAGGTCAATAAACACAGAACTGAGAGGTGGGATTCAGCAGCGCAGCAGACTGCTTCAGGATATGGAATAATTGACACACACTAGTTTAGTTCATCACAACTAAAGTAAGCATCTCTATTAAAGTCATCTCAGCAGTATTTCAGTAGATCATTGTTTTGTCTCAGTATGTCAGGGAGACTGATTACCCAAGTGTTTCTGTTCACACCATTGATCGCTTCCTATTGTAGATCCAAGCTCCTTTAAATATATCCTTTTTCATCTGCAGAATTTGAAACTTCTGTGATTCTTGGTTTGTTTGTTTTTTCCCAGCCTGGAGTTGCTATGCTTCCACTCACTCGCTGCAACCCAGTCAGCCTCCGTTGCTACGGCTGCGTACCAGTGCTCTATGCCCGACGAGTTCAGCTGAACAAAAACAGAGTTTGCTATCGCACACAGTGACTCTCGGGTACCGGAGACAAGAAATGTTTTGTCAGGGCAGAACAGTTAGTCCTGACTGAGATTTCCTGTTGACTAGCAAAAATATGGAAGATTTTAAAATTGTGCCTTAAAGGCAGGTCACTGCATAACAACCCAATGGCAGATATTATGCAAAGAGGAAAGGTCAAAGGTTCCTTTCTCCCCATCCTCCGACCTAATGAAAGGGTGCAGCAGTAGGCAACGGTGTGTCAGAAAACAAAGAGCAGAACATTCAGACTGTTACAGTATTATGCTTTCAGGTCTGATGTTTATCTTACAATTATTAATAAGTGATGGCTGTGGTGGATTAGCTACCACCTAATTGAAACACCTGCTGTACTGATGACCTGCCAGGGAGTTGGTGTGTGGGTCGCCTTTTCAGTTTTATCTGAATTGAAACGCCGAATTCTGCAGCACTTCACATGTTACGGTTGTCAAAGTCAAGCCAGCATAACTGACCTGTTTCCTTCTTCCTCACTAATTATTTTTTAATTGAAACCTTTTTCTGATCTGCTTATTTAGTTATCATAGTGGTGACAATTAGTAGCAAAGCGCCGTGTCGCTTTTTCTTTTACATATCGGACGCACATTTAAGATTTAACGCATTGGATTGAGAACTTGGCAGCCAAAACCAGAAGCTGTCATTGTCAGTGAGCAGCTTGTTTTGTTATCCAGCAAAGGAGTGGGGGTGGGGGGCGGGTTCTAGAGCCAGTGACATCACGCTGCAGTGTGTCTGTAACCTCTTACATGAGATGTTTTCATATTTCATCCATGAAACTAGTGCTCATCGTCAGCCATCAATGGTTGGTGTTTTATTCGCCCAAAACCTTTCAACTTTCCATCACTTTGCGGCCGGTTACATTTATTATCAGCAGACTGAATGTTCAAGGAAAGTACTGCCAGAGCTGCTTCATTCAAACAGTCTTCTAATTCTTGTCAGGCCCACATTCATACATGTGGACAAAGTAATTATAGTGTGTGGCGTGTTTTGTAAGGCCTTTTTCTCTAACATGTGACAGATTGAATGCGGTTTTTAAAGCTACTTTGTTTCGACTTTAAAATCTCACAGGGCTTAGCACAGACATAGTCCTTCCATTACGACTTCTCTAAATCTTTCCTGAGATGTCTTGTGTGCTTCCAGATCATTGCAGGATCATAATATAGTTTCTTTATATCAATGACAATAAGTAAAAACATAGAACGACTGAAATGTAACTGGAGCCATTCAACTAAATGACTGTGATATCAACCAGTGTCTGTTTCTTCCAAAGTTGATTTGTTTTACACATTTTTACATTAATATTACTTCAATAATGTAGCAACAGAAAATACTTATTTGAATTGGAAATGTTGCTTATTTTGTCAATATACAGTCTTTAAATTGTGGTTAATTAATTAGACCCTGCTATTAACTCAGATTTTTTAATGGAGTTTCTGCACTAATATTAATTTAAAACTAGGTGTGAGAGGGCAGTCCAGGTTAAATGAAACTCTGTTTCCAAATCCATCAACATGCTGTGGTATCAAAAAAAAAAAAATCTATTTAAATATTATGTAAATTTCAAAAGTACAATGTTTTATCTAGAGGGAAACAAAGAGCTACTTTTCTCATCTTTTGGAAATTTATTCCGGTCTTTGTGCCCATCAGGCACTGAAGTGTAGTAAAGTACAGCTCTTTAGTTAATATATGCAGTTAATGCAGGAGTCGGAGTTAAAAAGCAGCTCTTTTCAGCACCGTCAGGGATGTGCTCCGGTGACCTTTGCGATAATGAGGTGAAGGTGTCAGAAACCTAGAAGCAGAGGGAAAGTTTTTCTGGAAAAGAGGGTGGACTTGAGAAAACCTTCTGTGCTGTTTCTATTTATCCCGACAGAAAGAAACAACTCACCAGAAATCAAACTTCAAGCGCCGCCCTCCTCTCCCCATTGTCTTCAGTCTTCCCCAGCGAGGCCTCGGTTAGAATCGCTGATGAGTTTCATCCGTTTCCACACTGGAAGAAGTTTTATTTTTACTAACATCTCTGAGGCCTGCATGTAAATATGCATGTCTAATTTTATCTGCTCCTTATTTCCATAAACTTTTCTTTTTTAAAAAAGAAAAATCTTTTTCAATAGAGTTGAAATTCAACAGTTCAATATATGTAACTCGCAGCGATTCTGTCATCTTGAGGCACTTTTACCACAAAAAGTAATTTGACGAGTCATCATGGATAACTTAATTATGACACTCAAGGCCTTTAAATTCTCAATGGAAAAGAAAGAGTTGATGAGTGAACATTAGTAAATGTCTTTAAAGTGACATTTCTCCTATTTGTTGCATCGCCCGACTGCCTGGTTTCATCCATAACCTCCTCAAGGTCATGGCACTCCTCTTTTAATGCAACAGCTTCTGATCACTGAACTCCGTTTCTTTGGATTCTTCCAGGAAAATCAGCATCAATTCCTGCACCCTGATGGTCTGGGCTGCTCCCGGAGCCACTCTTTTGCTCTTCTTCATTGTTTCTGTGTCTTTTAGTGGAGCAGAGCCTGAAGCTTACAGCCTGCTGATGCTGGTTCTGGTCCACGCTCTGTTCTTCCGTCTGAGTCGGTTTTAAGGAAGTGATGAACCAAAACAGAAATTAACTATTACGATTACTTTGTCCTTAACGAACCCTGTCAGTTGTCTGTGCTACATAACGCTGGAACTAATATATAATATAGCAGTTGAGGAAATGTCTGATTAATTTCTTGATTAAAAAATCAAATAAAAGCAGGTGTTCATAAAGGCATCACTTTTCTGCATTGAGTAATTTGTTTCATCGTGCAATATTTTGAGAGGCGTTCCCCTGAACGCCTCTCAGCCCGAGTCAGATGTTACTGAATATTGCAATATTCAGCAACAAGGTAGTTCAAAAATGCTTTACTCATGAAAACGTCGTACAGCCTTCGGTTATGAAATGAAGCATTATATTTTGTCACATTAGAAGTATTTTTTGGAAATAATCTTTTTCACTAAGCTCACATTTATCATTCCAGTCTCAAATGTCCTTTTTTCATCAACCGTAAGCAGGAAATCATCATAATTAATAGAAATAGACGAGACGTTCATAATGTTGTCAAAATCACTGTGTGCAGGGAGCAGAGTTTAGCTTCATGTATCCAATCATCACCCAAAAACTGGACAACAGTTTGTGTCAACGTACAATAAATTATTGTAGCTGTCATGGCACGCCTTATTATTTCCATTAGAACATATGAGCTTAGATTATTTTCTGCAGTGTTACTTCCTATTTATTTCTGACTGAGGGCTCCTGACAGAGATCAGATAAATGCTTTGAAAATTCACCCAAAAGCTGCACATTTTGTACAGTTATAGACCAGAGAGGCTGGGAATTCCTCCTCTTCTTATTCTCATCATCCTTCACTTCTGAAGCAGTTTGGCTTCTGTCTCTAGTGGTTACTCAGCAGCTGTTTTCAGAGTGAAATGTTGCTGGGAACATTAAGCATGAGATTACAGTAAGCTGTCTTTCCTAAGGCAGCGTGTTCATGGGAAACGTGTTCATTGGAGAGCTGGCAGTAGAACTGCTCAGAGAAACATGCTGGATCTCCTGACTGTGATCTCTGTAATTAAATGAGTAAATTGGATGGTTGTTTACTGGCATAATGAGGAGCAGTACATTTTTCTTTTAAAGTAATCTGAAAAGTGTAGCGTGCGTGTGTGCTCACCTCCGTTTTCAGGAATTCACAATCTACTACGAATATAAGACCATTGCAATATTGTACGTAGAAAGGATAGAAATATTTGTTGGCAAATGTATTCAATGTGTTTTGAACCTGCGTTTTTCGTTCCAATATTACTTTCAGCCAGCTGGTGTTATGGCTATTGATGTTCACACTGGAGATTAAAAACGATCACACAGTGATAGAAACACAGATGAGGAGGAAAGAAGGAAGCAGGCATGTGTCACAACCGAATTTATAATCACAATATGTATTATCATTAAATAAATGAGTGAGCATTACTTGAAAACTGCAGGTTAACCGTCAACGAGATGGCAGAAGACGAGCACAGCTTGATGTCATCTGCTGAAAATCCCTGTTTTTTTTTCAGATTGCAATATGAATCGCACAGTTAAAAAAACTGCAACATGACTTTCTTTCACCCCCTTTACTCTAATGCTCCTAAACAGAATAAGTAAATACATTCCACTTGAGTGTAATTTTCTCAGTACAAATCCAGCTGAGATGTTTGTTTAAGAGTTTAAAAGTTGACTTAAAGAAGAACAAGAAGTTGTCAAGATTATATCATATTTTGAAGATACTTTGAAGCTCGCAGAAAGGTGAATTACCCAAGTGACACAAAATCGAACGTATTGATTCGTATTCGAAACAAAATGTCTGCAGCCCATCAGACATTTTGTGTTTACGGGGATCTCGTAAACGCTGATCTCTGCAAAAGCGTTGCAGAGATCACAGATTTGATCTGAAATGTGATGGGTTCAAAATGTAATATTTTATTTTATTTGCGTAATTCATCTCCAGACTTTAAAATCCAAACAGAACCCATCAATACCAACTGTGTCTGTGATGTTCGCTGCGCTACCAAGCAAAACCTGAAGCTGTTGATTTTCCTACTCTGTCTTGGAGAGAAGTGAAGACAAATGATCCCTGCTTCTCTCCAAACTACTCTGGATTGTTGTAGTCTCTGTTTTGGACCCAGTTCATTTATTCCCGGTGTGTCGGGGCTGAAGTCAGTCGACTCCTGCAGACCTGTCACAAACACACACTCTCACAGCCCAGCCTGCTCGTCTGCTCCGTTTTACCTTTTTCCTTTTTGCATCACATGACTCCTCAAGTACTTGTTGTACTCCCAGGAGACCGTTGTTATGGGCGAGTAACCATGGCAACATAGCAACTGTCTGGCGACTGCTTCGATCAAATTCTGCCCGTTCAGCAAGACAGATGGCTCTCGGCTCGTTTTGCCTCAGGTTTGCCTGAGGTGGAGAAGTCGACTGTTTGGATGTCGCTGTACCCGCTGAGGAACCGTGACAACATCTGGACACGGTGGCGGACTTTCAGATGGGTCTGTCACGGACCGTTTTGATTCTTGCTTTTCATCAACCACGCCGGCTGATGAAAAGCTTTACCTCACACTCACAGCCTGACTTGTGTTCTCTGAGAGCTGGAAGCCGTCCAAGTCAATCAGTGCGGTTCAGCGAAGGCTGCTGAACAGCTCCACTGGAGCGAGATGAGGTTAAAGTGTTGATCTGCTCCCCACGCAAGGCTTCACATAGAGAATTGATTTCTTCCAGTGAGAAAAATAATTATTTTCTGCTCACAGCGTAACGGAATGGTTGATCGTATCCGAACTGCCCGTGAAAACACAACACACGTTTTTTTGGCGTCGTCGGTGGGATTTGGTTGGAAATGTTCAAATTTTCAACAAAATTTGAAATCTGGTCTCAACTCTGATTAAAAAGCAGGGACATGCTTGTCTTTTTATTCAGTGCATGTAAACATCTTTAAAAGAAAAAAAAGGGGGTCCAGCTCCAGATGGCAATGTCTGAAGCTTCAAAACCCACACCCTGTCTACAACAGATGTTTTGCAGAACAGGAATTTTCTTTCCACTTTATCCGTCTGTATGTAAAGATTTTTCCACTTATCGACCTCTTGCAAAAATATAAAAATGTCCGCAAGAGTTTACACATGCTCCTCTGGCTGGGAGCAATCAAGCCACTTCTACTTTTGTTTGAAGGACTGAACCTTTCTACCAACAAATCTGCACGCAGTTTGAGGGATTTCACATTTGATCGTCGTCACAAATGTTGCAGGAAGGAGGTCGAGTCGTTGCGTCAATCAAAGGAACAGGTCTCCTTTAAAACACAATGCCGCTGAATCATTCAGCTCGCTGCCGCTCACGCAGGATGTGAAAGGTGTTTATCTGATGAATTATTTCATTCACTTGGGTGAATGAATTTTTAGTTGGCTGGAAAGAGGAGTTTGTTAGCAAACTGCCTCGCCGCGCGCGGGAAAGATTTGCCTCTGATTTATCGCAGTCATGAGAAATCACAACACAGCTGCTAAAACTTCTGCTCCCTCCATATGGAGCGCTGTCTCATCTTCATCGTTATTTTTCACACGACCGCAACTTCACACAGGGTGCGCGTTTGCTTTGACTAGTTTGTTCAAGGGAAATCATTTTAGCAAGATATTATCACAGAAAAATTTTGGGATATTTGGATTTTTTTATTATTATTTCTATTTTGGTCTGGCCTGATATATATATTTATTTATTGTGGGAATAAAAAAAAACAACAACTTTTTTATAAACCAACAGTTTGAGTTAATTTAAAAGGACCAGTAGTTTTTGTAGTGCAAAAACAAAGAAATACTTTCACCATATTTTAACTCCAAGCACACATTTCATGCTGAGTCCATAGACTGTGCAGTCTAAATTCAAATCCACGGTAAAGTCCAATTTCTTATTTTTCACCACACAAATATGTCCATTTGCTTTTCTCTGTTCAGCCGTGCTGTTATCTGGTAAAAATATAAAGAAACAGCAAAGTACATAGAAAGTTCAGTTTCCTTTTAAAAAGGTTTACAGACTGTCTGACTTTCTTTTAACCATGAGATGAAATGAGGAGTCAATTCAGCCAGGAGATTTTCTTCTAGTCTTATATTTAAGACGTGCAGGACAGGATTCTGGCAACCAAACATCACATAATTGGCTTTTAAGAGCTGAATGTTGTAGGTAATTTCATGCTTTTTACATGGGCAAAATTTCAAAGGTTGATTATTTTAATATTCAAATGTACAAAAGGATGCTACCAAGCATTTAATTTAGATTTATCCATTGATAGAGATGAAGGATGATGACACTCCAGCTGCTTGTCTTTCACCGCCTTAGAGGATCTGATCTAATCATGTTTTTCTTGAGTTCTTTTTTTTAATGTCAGGTCACTGTGGATGTTATAGGTTATTATATTATTGTTGTGTGCCAGTGAATCCAGCTAGCTCTTTGCGTTCATATCAGATTCATAGTTTTTGTAATACTTGTCATCACTTTCTTAGGCCATTGTGGGTGTTATCTACATTTTGTTTGAAGTAAAACATTCTTTTTGTTGTTGTTTTTGGCTTGAAACATTAAAATAAATGATATGCAATCCATCACTCTTATTATTGCAACACAGTTTTTGAATAACAGTTAATTAACTATGAGGCATGTCTGTAGGCAGATGGTTGGTTACCTGAGCAGCCTACAACAATTCACACACAGCTCATTAATTAAGCTAATCAACCCAACCATGTTTTTTTGGACCGTGAAAGGAGGCTGAAGCCCACAGAGAAATCCCATTCATCACTGGGAGAACGCTCCAGCTTCATGCAGAAAGCAATGGCTGTGCATTGAAACCAGGTTTTTCTTGATGCTTTTTATTTACATCGTTTTTCAGACTTTTGTGTTAATAATGTGAAATAGTAACTGTTTCCCTCAACACTTTTTTTTTTTTACTCTGATTGCTGGAAGCTGCCAAATTCAAAATAATTTACTCAATTTTACAAAAAAGTCAGACGATCGCTTGAGGTGTCAGGGAAGGAAAACAGGTTTTGCATGATTGGCTGTTTTTCTCTTTTCTTGCTTTCCACCAAAATCAGGATGGTAAAAGTCTTCAGTCTGGTGCATTGGTGTCAACTAGGCCTTTTAAAAGGGTGATTTTGTTTAGACTTGATTCTTCATCTTGTTGTTTGTTCTCTCTTGTTTATTTATTTCGGATGTTTCAAATGTCTCCCAGTTCCAGTGTTGAATGTTCATTAGAATTTAGAGTTTATTAATCGTTGAAAATGTGCTGCTGTTATCATTATATTACTCAAATGATCTCAAAACGACAGTATTATCATTTGTCGCAGTGACTTCTGGAACAATTTATCATCCAGCAAAATGTATGGAGACAGATCTACTGTGATCTAGTGGTGGGTTTGGGCCTTCCCAGAGATACGAAGATGGTAAAAATATCCAACTCCAAACCTCCAGTATCTTTGAGGAGGGAAGTCTCCATTTTTCTCAGATGTGTGGTTCATGCTGCTTGCTAAAACGATGCACAGCGTCAACATCTGGCAAACTTGTGAATCATACGATCTTTACTCAAAGTTAGCACATTGTGAGGATCTCGTAAGAATAGTTTTCTAAAAGCTGTTCTCCATTTAACATTTTACACATGATGTGTTCCAGTTAAAGTATATTATTTTATCTAACATTTTTAATCTTTCCTGACCTAAAAACATTCCCAATAACAAGATTATCTGTTTGGGTGAAAAAGTTCAAATGTTGCACTCGGAGCATTGATCTTTGAAGGAGTTGAATTTATCAACACAAATGACAGACTGCTTTCTCTGCTAATTGCTACTTGGAGCAGAAGAGTAGAAGGAGAAATTGTTCCTCTGATTAGAAAGTTAAAGGACCCCGTAAACACTATTTGCATTCCAAAATTAACGATTTGGAAGGTTCATTGTGTCGTAAGGGATCTCGCAATTGAGAGATAATCAACAAAACCTTCAACAATAATCTGCATATTCAGAGCCTGGCTTTAACGCAGAAATAGAAGCGAGGAGCAGCAGCAGCCAGCAAATTTCCATCTCAGATTATTCTTCTGCATTCGTTGCCATTTAGAACCATCCTGATAAATGTATGATGTTGTGGGTTATGTGTTATAGCCTATTGGAAAACAATCAAGAATCAACTGCCTCATGTTTGATTCTCATTATCTGAAGGGCATAACGATACCCAGATGATTAGTTAATGTTTCTTCGGTGTCCTTCATGGAAATAATGTCGTCTCCTCTCCGCCTGTACGTCCCCGCTGCGGTGAATCAACATTAATCAGATACCAGTGATGCTCAGAAATCCTGGCTTCATATAAACAGGACTGAACATAACAGTGTGGCTATATTTCACTTTAATGTGCCAAGGATTTTAGCTATATACCAGATTATTTTTTTTTTTTTCCCACCGCATTGAAAACAAATGAATACATTGCCCAGTAGGTGGTTTTTCTCACAGATAATGATGAACACATAGATAAGGATCATCACAAAGTTATCCCTTAACTGATCCTCATTACTGCATAAAATGAAATTGGATTATAAACTGGTTTCAAATATGATTCTGGTGGTAGGGGCGATGGGGTTTATAAGTGCGTCGAAAGATTCAACGATCAAAGCTATCGTGGTTTTCTGTAGTAGAAATATGTTCTCACTTCAGTAACACCCAATTTTCTGGGATTACAGTGAGATTAACCAGAGTATCACTAGTTTATGCATTATGGTACGATCTTATTGGTTGGCATTGTAACCTCATTAAAACCGTTTCAGTTTGCTTAATGCTTTGTCCCAGTTTCATGTCTCTTACGATGAGGCTTTTAATAAACTACACTTATTTCTGGAGATGACTGATATTTTTTGGCAGATGGAATCTAGTTCTGAGTAATCTTATTATTATTTTGTTGTTCATTTTTTAAGGTGGCAATTCATTGCTTTCTTGTTTCAAAATCAATATTTTGCAGAAAAAATACTCTTCTGTATGTCTGTAGGACTGGTGTGAATGTAATAAGCATTTTTCAATAAATTAATGATGCTTAACACTGGTGCTGATTAAAAAATAAATTAAGAACAACTGACTTCCCAGTTTTTGTAGAAGTTTTCTGTTAAACCACCTACAAACCTTTTGTCAAGCTGACGGATTGACTTTTGACCCCGGTCAATCTGTACGACTGCATAGAGTGTCTTTGCCACTGATTTAAAATTGAAATCAGATTTAACATGTGGATATGTTTTGATGTAAACCATTGGGTTGTTGCCCTGCTGGAGGTTAAGCTGGCATTCCTCCAGGACAGATCTGGATTTGGCTTCATCACTCTCCCATAAGGGCCCCATTTGGAAATTGCAGGTATGAATAACTTATCACCTGATTCTTCCAACTGAGGTATGACTCAGATTAAGTGGTGGCCATGCTTTTCTAGGTCTGCCAATGTCTGCTTTGTCCCTGACCTGTCTGGTGTCATGTGGGGGAAAAAAAGTTTGAACACTTTTGTAAAAGCACAATATTATTTTCAGACTGTAAATATTCTTAGCTGATGTGTGAGTGAGACTCAGGGACATAGCTAAAAAAAAACACACAAAAAAACTGAGACTGTTAGATCTGATCTGAGGAGCAGAACTCAAAGCTTTGATAAACTATTTTCAACATTTTGCTGAAAATAGTTTGCCCTCTGTTGCTATTTTGAATCTAGTCAAATAAAGGCTCATAAAGGCTCTGCAAACGTACAGCTAATCTGCTCTGTATCTATAGCAACATGCATATTCATCACACAATATGAGTCATATATTATGAGGGAGCAATGTTATTTAAACTAATGGCTGGTCTGGTAAGTAGTGATTATCTTTCCCCTGAGAATCGTTTTTTAAAGCTATGATTTATCAGATGTGGCAAATGTGGATGAAAAATCACAGTTATTAGCTTTTTAAAAGGGCTAAGACTGCCATGAATAAATAAGGTAAAATAAATATCATAAATAATAGGCTAGCATTGACTTTTTTCACTAGCCGGCTACAGTTCAACAAAACCAAATACGAACATGTCAGGAAGAAACAGACCATACTGCAGCTTCTTGAAGTCACAGAGATCATAGTGTCAATATTAGCGAAATACATTCAAATTATGGATAAGCAATATGGACTTAAAAGTTTGTCATGACATTTTGTGGTGGTCTGTCCTGAGAATGATAAAAAAATGAACGTAAAAAGGGATTTAAATAAATCCTTCATGGGGATTTTGGCAGTAGTTTCTTCTCTTTTAGCTATTTGCATGCTTGTGTTTACATTCATGCATTCACATAGACCACTTGCACACAAAGATAAAGGAAATTGTATGTTGGGAAACACCCTCAAAGCTAATGTTAAAGGAAATGACACACTAGGAAACGCCCTCTTTATGGTGTGGCTTTAGCAGAGGCTAACAAAGGGAATTACAAACTGCTGTTTGATGCCATTTTGCAAATGGACGATTTGATCAGAGAATGCTTTGACCTTTTTGTAAATCTGCTCTCAGTAACACCTCTGATTGTAAGATGAAGCATGGGCTTGAACATGAGTTTTTAAGCCTGGTAAGATTTAAAATAAGACCACCATGTGACCTAATAGGATTCCCAGCCTATTGTCTGGATAATACTATCATGTCTGGGAAAGGATTGAATGGTTTAGATGAGCTTAGCATGCTCCTCTCCTCGTAATAGGAATTTTTTTTCTAAAGTCTCTCTTGAAGTGTAAAAAATGGGAGCAGCCTTACACGTCTACGCAAGATGTGTTCGGGCTTTTATTTAAAAATATACATATATTGTGCCATTATAAAACGCTTCATTCCAATTCATTGGCTGATGTGAGATTCTTGCAGCCTGACCTTGAGCATAGAAAGTATCGCCGCAATCATGAGTGGAAATTAACTGGCTAAATGTAGAAAAATTTGTTTAGTGGAGGATCAAATGGGATCAACCCACAAGCCAAAGTGGGAGGTTTGCAATCTAAACAAGCGAAAGTGCTCCATATTTTTTAAACTAGCCTGCCGGGAACCCGAGCTGCTCTATATATCTGTTTGATGTGACTGAAGCTCATCTCTGCCTCACACCAACAGCTGGAGAATGAAGGCTAAACATTATGAATGATGATGCTCAAATCAGTCCTCCTGCACGGTAAGGTCAGATATGTCTACTCAAATCCTTACCATTACCGTGAGTAACTTAATCATTGCTGCGCTTACAGTCTTGGACTTGTTCCTTTTGTCCATAATCACCTGTTCTGGTTTGTTTTAGACATCAAGCTGTTAAACTGCAGCACAGGTAGAAATTCTTTGTTGTGAATATAGACGTTTGTCCCCCAGGATAGAAAAAGAGGCTTTAGGTGGAAATGTGAACCCGACTTCTGTCGAATACCCCTCGTTTGAAATCTGTGTTGACTTTTGACAGTAAGGCCAAGACGGACAAGGTAAGTGCTTTCATGGATCTGTAGCTTTTATGTCAATAAGCCAGACTTCTTCTATCAGACGCAGCTGTACCAGCCCACAGGGAATTCAATAACAAGAATGGAAAAACTGTAGCTAAGGGGAAAGAAATAAATCGGGGGAAAAATCTTGTTTCAGCAATTTGTTTGAAAGGAAACTCGAGGATACAAATTGGAAGGCATGGTTGTTCAGAAACCAGAGGTCAAAGCTGACGTGAACAAGAGTCTAACGGGACGGATGAACAGGCCTGTTTACGTGGTAGGAAGATCAAAATGGCTACCCTATAGATTAGTTTGCAGTCCTCAGGCTTCAGAAGCAGCAACATTGGAGGCTTTTTAGACTCTAGAAAGAAGGCAGAGTCATTTCTGTCAAAACAAACAAACCATAAATAGAACTGGATGAGGTGTGAAAGAGAGTCACGGAGGATGACAAATCTAGGATTAGCTGGTCTTATTACCAGATGTTGTACATTAGCATAACAAATTTCATTAAAGAGGATAACACATAAAAAAAAAATTATAAGTGTGGTCTAATGATGCGAAAAATCAATTATTTCAACTCTTAATTCCCCTCAGTGCAAAACAGAAACATAGTAACTGTGACTAAGCAGCCGGCAAGAATCAACCTTAACTTTAATTAGTGAGTGTGACTGAAGCAATGGCTGTAGCTTCCTCTATTATTTATTTAAGGTCTATTTAGACTACCAAGCTGATATTGTAGGGCTTTCGTTTTAATGAAGTAGTCAAGATAAAACATTGATAGTCAAGGTCAGTATTAGGCTTTTTCAGAAAGTGGGTGAGAATAATGCTTTTTAAAATTAGACGGAGAGCTATTTGTTTAAAGTATTTTTGTGTGATATGTTTTGGTTATATTTCAGTATTACTTTTTCTTATACTGGTATTACAAAATGACTCCGAATTAGCATTTATCTACTTTGGGAAATGTATCAGTTCTATTGCTTGTACTGAACGGTTACACAAGTCAATATTCTGTTCTTTATGTTGCCCAAGATCAGTTCCCGTAATGATTCCAGCTTATTGCCCATGTTTTCAGCATTTTTCATGTTTTAGTTTGTCCACAAAAATGACATTACTATATTTTTAAAATGGTCTTAATCAGACACAGTCTGATTAATCTGATTAATCATTATAAGCATGGGGGGCTGCCAGGCTTTTTTCAGAAAGCATTCGCTATGAACAACGACGTTGCAACTTCCATCTAGGAGTTTTTTTTTTAGCCATTTGACTATCTTTGTTGTAGTTATTTAATGAAGAATTGGCCAAATGCGCATAATTTCACATCCTCAGAAGAACTCATGCCTCCTGCAGATATAAAAACCTAATAGTGAAAGTGGACAAGTGGACAAATGAAGTTAGTTGCTTTGCATCAAGTGTGGGAGAGCCTTTAATCGGCAACAAGGTCATTTATTCTTGACTGTCTTGTGTTTTCTAATTTTAGCAGATTTACCAGGTTTTAGATGCTAAAACAACTTAAATGCAGCTGAGCGACTAATTAAACATCCAGAGCAGTTCCCCCCACCCCCATTCTTAATCAGCAGATCACATTATGTAGATTACAGTTGGTACAAAACCATGCGTGTGTTGACTTTGGTTCCCTCCAGTCGGAGAAGACGGTCTTTCATTAGCCGTGCTTCTGTGGAGACTGAGACAGCAGCAGGGCAAAGCAGATGTTCAAGCCGCATCGGGTTATTTGGACCCAAGGCTGGTGAAAGGAAATTACTTTTTGTATCGGTTGGATTGAGTAACAGGAATATTTGTCAGTGTCAACCAAGTGCCTACAGTAGCTCTTGTAATCGTCTTGTTTTCGGAGCACGCTGGTCTTTCTCAGACCCACGCTCTGAAAACTTGAGGAGCCAGCAAGTTGGAACTATTAACCCTCATTAAGTCCCCATTAATTGGACAGAGCACTGTCGACAACTGAATTGCTGAAACCCAGCTGTGTTTGTTGTTTTAAGTTTTATGTTGTTTACTTTCCAGCAGTGAACCATGTAGATGCGGTGGAGGAAATTAGCAGCAGCTGAAAGCCGAATGCTGACAGTTTGGTTTGTGTCCCTGAAGTTTCTTGTTATCTGCTTCGCTGACAGGTTTTCTTTCTTCCTTTTTGAAATGTCTGGCTGAGCTACTTGGTGTGAAAACTTGGAAGCTTAACAAGCTCCCTTGCCTTCAGGTTGATTCTTTAGAGATTAAAATTGCATTAGCACAGGTCAGAGTTAATCATTTCAAATTTTATAATTTTTACATGAGCTTGTCTTGTAAAATTTAGCAGATTGTTTCATATAGAAACAAAAGTCGACCTTGAATATGCTTATCTGTGGCACCAGATGTTTTTTTAAATAAATTATCGCATGATTTTTATTGCGTTTGTTATTTTAAAATTCCCATTTAAAATTTGTTTTTCCGACATTAGCAGATCATCAACAAAGTTTTGCACACATTTGGAAGAGAAACACTAGAGGGTGCATTTCCTTCGTCCCATGCCTTCAGCATCGTATCCGCTCATGGTTCTGGTGGTTTCTGGTTTGCAGATTCTGCTCTGTGTGGTGCATGTCGTGTCTAAGAGGTTTTAAAGATTCCCTCTCTAAATGCAGACCTTGAGGTCTACGTTTTCTGTCTCAGCTGAAGGACTTCTCGCAGATTGACTGTTCATATATATTCAGAGCAGACTCTGGTCAGACCGGCAGATTGATTGGCATGGCTGTCCTATGGCGGCTGTTGAATCTTAATGTGTGTAGGTTTTTGTCATTGTGCATTGTTTTGCCCTTTTTGTCATTAATTTTCTTTCTTCTATATTTGAGTAATTGAAATGTTCTGCTTGTGTAAAACATGCCATCCTCTCCGTTTGATAGCCCGTCCTCTTGGTGTGGATTTATGTGGGAGTGTGTGGGCGGGTACACAGCCCAGTATACTTCAAAAAAGCCCATTCCAAAATCTGCTGCGTTCTTGTTGCTATGCATTTCAGAGCTGCCTCGGTGATTTACTCACTCAAACTGACCAAGAAGCTGTTTGTGCCAGCTTTCAGCATTCTGCTTTAGTGTTAGTGTGCTACAGATAAAGAATCGTAGTGGTAACCAGTTTAATTCTAAATCTAGAGTCTGGAGTTATCAGCAGTGAAATGTGTTTTTACCACTGTTTCTGAACAGTAGCCAGTGTTTTCTGCACCATACTGCAGCTGTACATACGGCAAATGAAAATAGTGTAGAATTAGAAAACTTAGACTCCTTCCATATATTTGTCATCACTGTAGTCTGGTTTTTTAATTAAAATTTTGTTATAAAGTTGTGATTTCAGTTTACATTAGTATAGATTAAATCATGCCCACATCAAAACCAATTTTGATGTGGGCAAAAAGAAAAAATAAATTGCTCTTGGGTTCCCCCTGGTGGCTACGGTAGTTAATGTTTCGCCTGTGATTTGAGCGGCCGTTCAATGCGTATTCAAACCTTCAAAGCACAGATGAGGAATAAGTAAGCAAACCAATGTGCAAAACACCTATTTTTCAGGGAGAGAGAAAAAGAATAGCAAAAAGCCAAGGTAAGTTATGTTTGCATGTGTCTTGGTAGAAGAGACAAGAAAATTAGCTTGATAGCGACCTTGAACAGTCCCATTCAATAGCTAAACATTTATGCTAGCTTCTTGTATTTGTGTGAAACTGGGTTTGAGTTGATTTGCGAGTTTGGGCCTGTATATCTTCACACTCTTCACAGCACATTCGAGATTAATCGATTCCGGATTTTACCAGCCTTTCAGAGAAGAACTTACCAAAATACAGAGATGAAGCAACAACAGATCACATGTGAACATGAAGCTATTCCAAGTGAGCTGTCATGGAATGAGATGATGGCGCTCAATGCCCAAGTGGACTACGACGCTGTCCTTACTTTTGACGATGACGATGAAGATGACAGCTCCACTGAGTGGAAAGACGAATCATCAGAGATTCAGGGTGAACCAAGTTCTTCTGACGACATTGAGAGTCCAAGATCCCTGGAAGTCGAGCAGAAAACATCTCCCTCTGCTGGCCTTGAGATCACCCCCTCAGTGGAAGACGTGGAAGAAATGAGCCAACACGTCAGATCTCACAAACCAGGTAGAGAATCTTAATACAGAATTGCAGAACAAGATTTGTGAACTCCACGAGGAAAGAGACCGAAGGATCGCAAAGGATGCTGAAGTCAAATCACAGCAGGAGAAAATTAAAAAACTCCAAAAGATGTTTGAGAAAGAACGTCACCTGCAAGACAAACGAGAACATGGAAGAAACGTGCCAGAGATCACAGGTGGCTCTGCCAAAGTTACAGCCAACAAGAGCCTTCTTCAGCAGGTAGATTACTTTAAAAGGGAGGCAGAAAAATATGCCTCCCGCAATAAAGGTTTGATAGAAGTGATGATTGAGGAATATAGAGTGAGGCTGAAATACAAGGAGCAGCTCAAAAGTCAATCTGAGCAAATATACAAATTTAAAGAACAGAAAGAAACGATGAAATCTCTGCAGGGTCAGGTAGCAGAGCTGAAGTTAAAGTTGAAACTTGCTCTGGAAAACAACCATCATAGAGTTCACACCCAACCAGAGATTCCCCTGCAATCAGGAGTCCACACAACGGCAGACCTGGAATCAACCTCAGAGGCCGGAGGAATGACGGACCTCAACTCAACCAGGGAGGTCCAAGGTCAGATGGACCTCCAGTCAAATGGGGAGGTCCGATGAGTGGACCTCCACTCAAACGGGGAGGTCCGAGGACAGTTGGACCTCCAGTCAAACATGGAGGTCTGAAGAAAAACAAACCTCCTCTGGTTGCAGGGAGGGCCTACATGTTGGCGTTGGCATGAAGGCCAAACTATCCCCCGCTCGTCCTTTACGCCAACCCACACCTGGATGGTACTAGCCTGGGTCACTATCTAAACCCAGGTTTTGTCAACACTGGCCATTAGGAAAATTTGAGGCTTTGTGTAACATAGTTAATATTGTACAGAATTCCACTTGTCTTTACTTCCAAGTTTGGGTTCAGATGAAATGGGTGAAACAGCACCCCCTCCTGGTGGTTGGCAACGTTAACTATAGTGAACATAGATATCTCGTTGCCAGTTCATGAGAGATGGGCGCGAGGTAGGTTCGCTGGGAACATTGTAACGGTCCTGTGGAATGTTCTGTTAGTTTGTTGCTAACATAAAATACTATTCCTCGTAAGGTGCTGTACTGCCGGTGATGAACCTGGTCCCTGATTATTTTATATCCTGTTTCATCCAGGTACATATTGTTTCATTTATTTATTGTTTTATTTCCTTGTAATTCTGTCTAATGTTAATGTATAAAATAAAATGTTTCCCCTGACCCAAAGCAATGAGTCATCATATTAGGACCAGGTTTTGGTCCTAATATGATGGACATAATATGACACTGGACATATTATGGTGCGTTCACACCAAACTCATTTTGACCGTCAGGTGCATTCAATGTCAACGTGGAGACGCGTCGAGGGCCGATGTGGCGCTTTGGGGCGTTTGATGCATCGAGTGAGTCCATGGCGTCCAACATTCTACAAAGACTTTGAATGTAAACCAGAGACTCGCCTGACGCTCAAAACGTGTTTGATATGAATGCATCATTAGAATGTTCAGTTCCTATGGTAACGATGACATAAGCAGTGATGACATCACTCTTAGATACATCAAAGGAATCTCTCTTGTGTAGCAGTTTGTTTCCGACCTTATAAGTCTGACAAAAATGTATGAATCTTCTCCAGGAACATTGTTAAAATTGTTTGAAGGCACAGAATCAGCCTACAGGTTCACACTCTCAGGTGAGAAACTCACCTGGCATGAAGTTCATTATTAGGTAGTGGAATTACACCAACGATAAATTAGTTTAATCAAAGCACATTATGAATATGTGTTTGTGTATTCCATATTAAGTACATACTTCAATATTAGTTTTTTTTTTTTTTTACTTTTATGACTAGATGATTTTATGTATGTGCATGTTACCATGGCGGCGCCCTATGTGGCTGTAGCTACTTTCGCTCCCCGGTAATACAACCAATTTATTGCATGATTAATTCAATATGCATATAAGATACAACATAAACAACTTTATTCAGAGATGCAATGAGTTTATGGCAGCTGTGCGAATCATCTAATTGTCTGTTGATTTGCAGCAATCCTCGTCAATAGCAGACGCAGAGGGCTACAGAACCTCTGTGTGTGCTTAGTCCCCATGGAGCAGTGCTTCTCGATTCCAATCCTCAGAACAGATGTGGCTCTTTTCCAGGGCAGCTGATTCAAATAACTGCATGATCTCTTCTGCAGCCATCAAGTACTGCAGAAGCCTGCTAATCACCCACCGATTCAATCCAGGTGTGTGGCAGAAAGGAAACATGCATGATTAAAGCAGGTGCCCTTTAGCATTACCTCTTAGCAAAAAATTTTCATCAATTATTAAACTCATGTACTATTACTGTTGTTATTATTACACTTCTTGACAAACACCGTGACATGTTTCTTTCTGCATGTTGTGGTTAGTTCTAGGGCTGTACAATGTCAGAAAAATATTGTTGTGGTCTGTAAAAATTTTAATAATATAGATTACTATTAAGCCAGTTTTTCCGCATACTTTCATTTTATTTCTATTATATGATGAGTTTTAGTATCTCGGTTCCGAAACGGAAACCTCTAGATCAGGCTTTCAAAGGCAGCTAAAGACCATCCAATTAGCCCGGTACATAATCAATAGACAAAGCGTGAAGAAACTGAATATATAGAAAAATAACAATAATGTGCTGAAGCATAAAGTGGAGTTTGCTGTCTTCTGAGTTAGTTGGCTACATGGAAACTCTCCACTTTCCCGTCCACAGATTTCTCACAGTTTGTTCTAAAAGTCCAAGGCGACCAACAGGACATGCTCTGAGAAAACATTAATCTAACGGAGACAAATGAACGACAAGTTCCATTAATCACAGTAAATTTCGGTTTTACACCTTTTTAACTTTAGTCAAAGAAATGCCGTGTCTGTTCATGGGGAGCCTGTATTTTTGCTTTATTTCCTACAGTGTGCAGCTTGGACACAAACCACATTAAAGCACGGAGCAATAAACTAATGAGTGATGGGGTCTGGGGAACAATGAGAAAACGGCCTAAATGACAGAAGAGAAGATTGAATTGAAGCCTCAGGTTGTTGGAAAGTCATTACAAATGCAGTCGTGCAGAGTATTGCTTAAATGTGAAGGAGAAGCAGCAAGCATGTGTGTGTGTGTGTGTTGGAGTAGTTTAATTTAATCTAGCTTCTTCCTGGGTCGTTGTCCTCAAGATGGAAGGTCAGATGTCTTTGGTCATGGAGAAAATGTGGACGTTCGTCCAAATGTTGGCTGAACGATTCTGGAGGAATCGTTCAACCAAGTTATTACCTGACTTGGTAATAACCAAGTCAGGTGAGCGGATATTAAAAACTGGAAGTGATTCCTGACTGACTGTTTTATTCATTAGTAAAAGTTGTTTCAGGTTTGGGGAATGCTCTCAAATTACATATCAGGGCCTCTGGATACAGCAGGATGGAGTTCACACAGTTTAACAGCCTTCCCACACACAGAGCTGCAAAACAATGTAGTAACGCTGAGTCACAGTCCCACTTTATTTGCTAATAGTCCTCCTCTCACCACATACTATTAGGAGAGGAACTTAATATAGAAGAATAAAATTCGAGAGAACTTAAAATGTTTCAAGATTTCTCTATTAACACTCGAAGACGATTGGGATAGATTGGTAAAGCTGGCACTGAAGAACATCTGCTGTTCTGGAGCTGAGACTTTTTTTGGGGGTGAATGGAACTTCTGTTTTTAGTCATCTCAGTGTTCAACGCCACGGTACTCCCAATTGTTAACAGCTGCACGGATTAAAAACCAAAAGGTCTATTATTAAGTTTCTATATTTGCCGTGGTATGACGCTGCACATGGTGATTCACGTCTGAGGAATCTATTTCTGCTGAATGGCTTTGGATGAAGGAGCGAATCAGAACCGTCTCTGAACCCTTCAGTAACTCATCACATGGTTCAGACCAGCGCGTTTCTTTCCATGTAAAAACGTAGAGCTGGACACACAGATACTGAAAATTAAATATTGAAATTCAATTGAAATATTTAAATTAAATTTTCTGAAACAGAGATCAAGAAGGTTGGTTGAAAATACGTTTTGATTTAATCAAAAGTACTTGATGGAAAATAAAAAAAAGTGGAAAAAAAAGATTTATTTTTATTGTACACTGTAGCATTACTTTGCAAATTTATGACTGAAGTTTGACTGCAGAGCTAGCATGAACAGAGCTTGTTAGCTGTACAGGATTTAGCAAGAACAAAGCAGTAAACATGCTAGCTTCTTAAGAGTTAGCATGTTTGTTAGCTACTCTATGGTCCGTCTGTACAGAGAAGAACCCACGTTGTTCCTGGAATCCCTTCAAAAGTAACTAAAGCTGTTGTAAGAGGCTGTCTATCTGACTAAAATATGATTATTAAATATGTTGAAACCAAAGCCAGCTGGTTTCCTAGCCGTAAGGTAAATCCTTACAATTCCTTCCTTGTCTGTTGTCATACTTCTTTCAGAGCCTGCTTAAGCTTGACAGCTCTCTACTGCGAACAAAATAAGCACATACAAGATGAAAAGTGTTTTCCATTTATAAAGTAAACTAAACCAAACCTCCGTATCCCATGAAATATGAATGAAATGCATTAAAAATGAAGGCGGTGTGATGTTGGTGACTGGTGCAATTGCTCCCTGGAGGTTTCACACTCAGAAAAACAGCATCTGGGTGAGCTGGTGGTTAAAAAAAGAGAAGCTTTTTGGAAATTGAAATGATAATAATGAAAAACTAGTTGGGGAGACTTGAGTTATGTGAATAATAATTTAAAAAAGAACAATTTTAAGCTAACATTTAACTGAAAAGTACAAACCAATAACTTTTCAACTAGATAAAGTTAAAATAGCCATTTTTAGTTGATAATTATTGAATAAAGATAAAACAAAGTCCTAATTCCAATGGCAGATTTGTATAAAAAACAATGAAAAAAAAACGTGCCATGTAATTGAAATTAATCTATATTCAATTGTGTAAATATCTTTTTGAAAAGTTACTTTGAAATTATTTTTGTCTTACTTCAAGTGTAGTAAGATATTTGCTCTAAAGACTTGACAAAAATACACTAATGCACAAACTATATTAGAACTAGAACAAAAGTTTAAGGTGACAAACATAAGACATTTTTATTTGAATATTATATCAAAGTTTTAAAAAAACAAACTTGTGTAAGTAGGTTACACGTAACTCAGCTCTTACTGTTTGTGTTTGATTTTAATAAACATTCCAGGCTCAGAAGTGCTACAATCATCTTTGTTATGATGAATAATTTTTAATAAATAATCTACGGCTGCCAGTCATCGCTGTATAAACAGTTCTTTGCCACAAAAAGAATCCTATTCTGCTTTTTCAGTGGAACTCTCCAAGGTCTGACCCGAGAGAGAGACCTCAGTCTGTCAGTGAATACCAAATACTCTCACAGCAACTCCACCTTCTGCTTGTTCTGTCTTCAGGGGACAAATATGTAGTGATTGTAAGAATGGTTACAATACACCAGGGCTATGATTCAGCCTCCAAAGCCAGCAGGATAAAAAAAAAAAAAAAAAATTTCTCAAGCATTGCAGCTTTATGTCTTCCTTGCGTGTTTTTCTTTGCAACTCTAATAATCTGTTTAGATCCCGATATTCTGCGAGCCCATCCATTTTATTTACCACTGTTATCACAAACCTTGTAATGATTGATGGCTCGGTTAGTTCCATTCTCGTTTCATGGAGCCATAATCATTCCTCATGAGGTGACACTGCAGACGAATGGAAATGCTTTTGTGTATTTTCCTGGATTATGCAAACCGCCTTGCAGGCGTGGTGTTGGCAAATGACGCAACTCTCTGAAACAAAGCCGACATCGAGCAAAGCCGAGGATTTGTGTCTGTGACCTACAGATAGTACAGTGTGGTGACAGTGTTACAGCTGTAAAAGAGGGCCTCCCTGGAGAGGCCAGTCATTTTACAACACATTTTTTTCAACATACTTCAAAACTCTTTCTACCTTTATGTTCCTCCTTGTTTGTATGCACATTGAAATATTGATTTTCTTTTGTCTTTCAGAATAAAGTCATGACCATCGACAGTGTGAAGGTGAAACTGCAGGTGAGACAGAAGAGCTGTGAATTTTACAACATCAAGACTCTTGTTATTCTCTCCTTTTTGTGTGGGTGTGTGTGCGCGTGTGTGTGTGGGCGTGCGCGTGAGTGTGTGTGGAGGTTGGGGGGTTCTTTTACAGGTTGTCTAAATCCTCAAAGTCATAAATTAATGTCTATATATTAAAGCCTTAAAATGTTGTAAATTGTTTTACTTTTTTAATGTAATTCGACTTTAAGCACATTAATCACAGGTCTTAAATATTGTCGTGCCAGGACTACTTAAACATTTTGTGGAGTTTTTTTGTTGTTGTTGTTTCTTTCACTCTCTCTGGTCCTTGCCAGTACCCTCCACCGCCAGTCATAGTACGCAATAAGGTTTTTACTGGCAAAGCTGCCATTATACCCAAGCTAGCAAGCTAAACTAGCTAAATAGATACCTTAGCCAGCTAGGTTAGCTAGCTAGATGAATGCCCCATCAGGTTAGCTTGTAAGATTATCTAGATGATTAGATGGCCCATTTGGTTAGCAAGTTAAGTTAGCTAGCTAGACAAATACTCTATTTATTTAGTTAGCTTAATTGGGTAGCTAGCTAGATACCCTAGTTAAGTTAGCCAACTGGGGTATCTAGTTAGAGAAAAGTCAACTTGAGAAAAGTTAGCTTTTCTCAAGCTAACTTAGTCTACCCCACCTTGCTATGTACCTAAGTATATTAGCTAGATGACTAGTTAAAGTTTCCTAGCTAGCTTTTCTGGCTAGTTTGGGTACATTCACAGCTACATTACCAACTAACGTTGGTTCAAATTATCAGTGATTGGCATGACAGCATTCATCTTTGGCATTGCCTCATTTCTGTTTAAAAATGGCTTCCTGCAGGTTTCACCCACTCTAATTGAAATAACTAATGAAAGGTAAAAAAACATCCAGTGGCGTTAATGCGTTCTGTACGTCTTTGTTGCCTTCAGTATGAGGGCATAGAGGAAAAAGCAACGAGTTAATGAGGCGTGGGTTTATCTATCAGTCAATTAGGCAGCCGCTGTGCCTGACTGAAGAGAGCATCAGGAGACGCAGAGGGGAGGGAGGTGGATGGATGTCTGTCAAATTCCTTTTCTCAATTACACAATCTGCCTCATCACTCTTTCTCTGCCTTTTTTCTTCTCTTCTTTAATTCATTAATCTGTCAGTCTGTGAAACCTGGTATTTCAGGTGATATTTCAAAGATGGGCTCAATTATGACCATTTCTGTAATTGGCGCTCCACTTTACGGTTTGAGAGAGCTGCCTCGTCTGAGGAGAAATGACCTTGCTACGCTGTGGTCATCCCAGCTCCTTAAAGGGGGGACTGAATCTTTCCTCTCGTTAAATTTAGCAATTGTGGCCAGAGATTAGTTGTCAGTCCAGTGCTTTTTATTTTTTTGTGAGTTTCGAGTATTTTTTGTTGTTTTTTTTTATGCTGTTCTTCTAATTAGATGGTAATAAAATGAAAACTAATGAGTCTGGAATGGAAAATAAAAATAGGCCTTTTTTACAAGTCTAATTACTTGTAAAACTGTCTAAACAAAATTACAGCGAAAGCAAACATGTTTTGGGCCTTCAAATAAAAATCTGCATGTTGTGAAATTCAACTTCTGCCAAATTTGCATAGTCTAAATAGTCTTGTCTAGTCTGAGACAAGATAATTAAAAATACTGTAAGTGTTTTGGATTTATATGTATAAAATCCTGCACAAACATATTTTTAAAAAAAGTATATTTTCCTTAGATGGTGGTTGCAATGTCAGCAATGCCTTTGTTTAAAAAAAAATAAAAAAAACATATTATGTATCATCAATATTTGGTAAAGATCTATATATTGAACTTCTGATCAAAATGTGGTTTTAAAATAAGCCTAACAGATAAAGAAAGACAATTAAAGAACAAATTAAAAATATTTAATAGCTAATTTTCCAAACTTTGCACCAATATAGCAGAATTCCCTGAGAGTTCCAGTTCTTCATAAATTAACGGTGGCGCTTTCTCAACTGTGCAGCTGTTTTACTCATGTACTCAGCAGCTATAGTGGTGTGCTGAGTACAGTATAGGCATATGGTATGTTATTTTTTTTGTTTAATTTTTCCTTTTTAATAAGCTTTTATTTGGCAAAGATTATTACTAATAGTCACCTACAACCTTTTCTTCCATTTTCTCTCTCAGATTTGGGACACAGCTGGTCAGGAGCGCTTCCGCAGCGTCACACACGCCTATTACCGTGATGCCAACGGTATGTGTCCCACTGGTGTGTGTGTGTGTGTGTGTGTGCGTGCGTGCGTGCGTGTGTGTGTGTGAGTGTGCCTCAGCTGTCATGACTGACTAGACAGCTTTAATTTTCTCCTGTCTGAACTAAACCGCCCTGACATTTTATTGTGCTCTTGTCTTCAAAATGTTGGCTGACACCTCATAGCTCGTCGTAGCTATGAGGTGTACGAAGAGGCACAAAAGCTCTGATTATTGTGGGCAGTAAAATGTGTTTTGACAGTTGCACCCAGTATTATTTTGCCGACCGACTGGGTACAAAATAATTTAGGGTTAGGGTAAGTACTTACCCTGAGGGGGGCAATTTAGTAACCTCAGCTGAAACCTATAACAGAGGGATGTGTCTTTGTGCAGAATGTTTTTTCTTTCTTTTTTTGAAAAGCACAATTAAAACCCAAAACTTTAATATGTTTTATTGGTAATTTGTCTTGTTTGAAAAGGTTGAATTTAACATCTAAATCTGTTGTAAATAATCTAAAATTGTAAATGTGTGTATAAATGTATCTATAGTGTATTTTCCACACACACTGTGTCATTTTAAAGCACAACTAGGTAACTTCAGTTGTAAAAGTGCTATAAATATCAAACTTAAATGATTTTTGAATTTGTAATTAGACACCTCAAAATTGGGCCTCTGCCTCTTTAAGAAGCTCCTGCTCTTGCTGTCACTCCACCGTCAGCACTTGATCACCTCAATGCTCCTCCATTATCCCCTTTACAACCGTTTTCAGGAAAGTTTGATAATTGCAAAGTATCTCTTATGATTTAAGTAGACGCGCAGGTCCACCAGGTGATTGCTAATCGCTGCTGCCGCTAGTCTGGAGGAGCTGAGTCAGGAAGCAGGTGCTCTGTAATACAGAATCTCAGCTAGTAGAAATATGTTGAGCATTGTGAGACCAAACCTTTTGCCACTGCAAATGGTTGCCAAAGGAGATTCAAGGATATCTCAAACAGCCATGAAAAAAATGCAACGTTCCATAAACAAGTTTATTCTTATTATTACTGTTGGACCCCGAGTCTGAACTATAACGATCAATCTTGGTGAAATAGACTCCAGCTTGTAATGTACAAATACTTTCAGAAGTATCTGGAGATTTCAAACAACCCCAATAAAGTTCGCATTGTAGCATGATAATCAGGTTAATGCATAACAAAGCGAAAATTTGTTTTGGTTTCCATCTTTAATGATTAGCCCGTGTTTGATTTCACACATGGTCAGCTCCCATTCCACTGGATGTCAGGTTATTTATAACAACATGAGAGAGGAGGGGTGGCGTCTCTGGGCTCCTCTGGCCCATTGCCTGTTGTTCTGATCTGTGAATGCTTCAGTTTACCCTCACTGATCTTTAACAAGACACCCAGGGAGCCTCGGATCAGAGCCTGTGCGCCGTCCGTCTGTTCCTGACTTTTAAATAAAACTCATTCAGCCTGACAGGCTGGACCAGGGGAGAGGACGGAGCCCAAACACAGCTAATTCCATCACTGCCGTCAACTAGCGGTCGGCGCTTCATGACTTGAAAAGATCCGGCTGTCTGAGGATTCTGCCCAATTGGAAAACATCAATAAGTTACACTGAGCGAGTTCTAAAACGCGTTTGGGCCTCGGCTCAAAGCAAAAACTTAAAAACAGTGCTGTAAATAGTATGTGCGCCCTTTCAAATTCCTCACACATGAAAGTTTCAGACCACCAAAGACATTTATGAGACAAAGATGACATGAGGGATTGGAAAAGGCTGCTTTCAAAAGATGATTTTACAAAACTGTCCAACAAAACCCTGTAAGGCTTGTGTGAAAAGGAATTGGGCCTTTGTTCAGCAGGGCTCACATCAGCTGCGTTTCCATTACAAATGTGTGCAGAACTCTCTCAATATTTTACTAATCTCAAAAAAACTATTGTGATGTTTGCATTAAGTAAGAAATGCAATTAACGTTTTAAAATCCTAATGTGCCTCGTGTCACAGTGTACGATGGATAATGACAGACTGTTAATTGTGATTAACCTAATTGTTCAATTCCTTGATGCCTGAGCTGACCAATCCAGGACCAATCCAAGGCGTCAGAAAACTACCCTAAAGAACCGGCATATTGGCACGAATTCATCAATTGTTGAATAAAAAAATCAATTTAGAAATCAAATAATTATCTGGAACATACTCTCAAAAAAGGCAATTTTCTGAAAGAACAGTCAGAGCAAAATATATATATAGGCAATAAAATGTTAATTTTCTCATTTTGTTTGCCTTTTACTTTACATCCAACCTTGAATTAAAAAAAGACTTCAGTGCTTAAATGAAAAATCTGCAGTGTGCCACTTTTATTTCTCCTATTAAAGGTGGGCTGATGATGACCTGCTGTAGATGACGGAAATGTAATTTTCTGCATTAAACCAAAATGTCCAGAACGAGAATTTTCAGCCGTTTGTTCATGACCTTAACAAAGAAGCCCAGTCGGGCCGGGATGACGGTAATAATCCAAAGCACACCAGCAAATCCGCCTCTGACTGGCTCGATAAAAACAGGAGATGTCAGGCCTGCCGAGGTCCAGGCTTGAATCCGACGATGAGATCCTTGAAATTCATCCAAACAGTCTGAATTAAAAAACTGGCCAAAATTCCTTCACAAAAAAATGAGGGAGATTTTCCCATTTATTAAAACAGTTTGATGCCAGTGCCTGCTGCCAATAAATATTTCGTATTATGAAGTACTCATTGTGTTGGAGGATGAAATGTAGTTCCACATCCTGTCTCTGTAACTCTGGGTTTTGTCTGGCCATAGAACTGAGAATGAGCCGAGTTCTTGCAGCTCATTCTTGACATGTCATGGTCAGGCCTTACAGTGTCCAGTATCGAGTGTTTTTCTGCGGTGGAAAAGGCAAAAAGAGCCTTTTGACTTGTGCTCTGCAGCTCCTGTGAAGCATGAAATGACCTGGCTACCAAGAGATTTGTTCTTGTTCTTGGAGGCTCGCGTAAAGGAACTAATTTATTTGTTCTAGCGGGGTGTGAACAGAGCCTTAGAGCTAGTGCGAGTTAAAAATCACCAGGAAATTTCCTCTGACATTCTGAGGTTTGTTCTGTTACGTTTTGTGACGGATCAACACAGTTTACATTCAGATCCTCCTCTCGTGTTCACCATGGCCATTTTCTTTTAACTTTTACACAAGAAGCTGTTGAGATTTATTGAATGTATATACTGCATTTAAATAGACAGTAGTTTCACTTAAATGGGCCAATTTGGTTGGTCAAAATAAATATTAGTTTCTCTCCTATTTGACTCGTGGACGTTTCTAATTTCACACAAAAATGTAGTATTTCATCTTAAAGTATACTTTTGTTGTTTTTTCTATAAAATCTGACATTTGAACAAGTCAGAGTTTGCTTTTGTGGCTGGAGCTGATACTTTTGACTTGAAATGTAAAGGTTGTGTTGCGGAAAACATCCGAGAAAAGTTCATGTAACCGATAAGAGATTAGTCCAGCAGATAAGATCATGTTTTGAGATTCGTGAAATCTTTTCTCAGACCTGCAAAGGGCCACTTTTGCCCCACGGAGATCACTGGGTGTATTTTTAGCACCAATTGGTGCTAAAGCGTAATATTTATTAGGCCCATAATGTGAGAGCAGGGAGATCCTGGCTGTCTGAGGCTGGAGTCAGCCCAGCGCAATCTGCCAGGCCCATCTGGTGTAGGGCACCAACGAGGTCTGGTCGGGTCTAGAACCCAGCTGCACATTCACGGCACACCTGCAGCCCGCCCAACTCCAGCGCTCCTCTCTGACCGGAGCTGACAGTTTGTCATTTCCACAGCGTGAACTGAAACCACAGGCTGCGAAACGTGAGCAGAGGAAGCACGCTCTGTCGGTGGAACGAGTTGGGAGGAGCTGTGTTACCTGGGAACAGGGACAATTTGGGGGCAGAATTAGACGGAGGAAATAAATCCGAGAACGGAGAAGGAAAACTTGGAAGAGACTGGTTCAGTCATTGTGTTAAAGAGAACAATGGTGACGTTTTAGAAGAATTTAAATATGAAACGGTCTACCTTCCTAACTCTGTGATTGGAATATAATTGTCTAATACAAAGGAACAGAGTATTCTGTGAAAAGCACTAAATGTTCCTCTTAGAATGATTTTCAACTTTTCCTTTTGGGGAAAGTAGAGTAAAAGAAATTACATCTAAATAAAAGTTAGCATTTTAGGAAAATGAGTTAATATTTTCCCTTCAGATTAATTATTCCTTAAGTTTAGAATCTAAAGAATGGAAAAAGCACAAACTACATTGAGATTCAAAAACACTTTGTGGCCTAAATGTCTCCTTTCCAAACGTGACGCTCGAAGAAACCCTCATCACTAAAATGATAACGAGGCAGAAGAAATGGAGTGCGAAAATTGATTTTTGTGAAACAGGTAATGACTGCGTTACAAATTATGCCTCCAAATGACGCTTCACGATTGAGTATTTTAGGCAATATTGAGAACAAGGACTCCTGTTTCACGTTGCTGTAATGGCCCCACTGCTCTCTCTTTGTTCCCCGTGTTGTAAAGAAACTGTTAATGGCTCTCTAAATACATCTCAACCAGACGTCGCTTTCATTACAGTCCTGCCGCGTTGGGAGCATTTCATATTGTTAGTGTGTTGTAAGACTAATTTTTAATTAAAAAAGACATTAAAAATCATGTTTCTTTTTTTAATTGCACATCTAAAAGTGTATTTCTGCAGTTCCGGGGTCATAAAGGGGAATCAAAGAAACCTCTCTTGGGTTTCGTGTCTGAATGGGAATTGGGCTGGGTGGAATGGTTTTTAGAGATTTCATCAACTCAACAGACATGTCAGAATAAGTTTAGGTTAACATCTTGTACAAAGTTATCTGGGAAAGAAGCCCTTCTGAAGAATGAAGTAATTCTGTTACACCATGTTCTGAAGTTGACCTATCTTGTCCGTGTAATGGGAATTCTTCCTTTTCAGACAAGAGTTTTGACCTTACATTTCAGGCTGTCAGAAAGAAAAGAAAAACTATTAGATGTTTTTTTGTGAAATCAAACTCTGAAGCAGAGCCAAAAGAGCGAACTCAAAAAAACTGGTTGAAGTGAACGATGGAGCAGTTTGAATGCCAAGTAGACCAGAAACGGCTCCAAAAGCAGGAGGGAGTTTAAAGTGCAAGGTATTATGGATAAATACAACCAAACCATAGTGCCTGGCGCTACAGGGATAAATCCTCAGGATCTTTTACCAAAGAGAAATCTGACGGCACTCAATTTTTGTTTCCATTTTATGAAGGAAGTTCAGCTCCGTGTTTGGCGTTTTTGTGTCGTTTCCTTCAGTGGTTGTCGGTGCAGCGCCACCACAGGTGAAGAAGGGTAACAGGTTGAAATTAGTCCAAAACAGTGTCATAAGGTCATAAGGTAGAACAAGTTGAGCATCTAACCTTGAGGTTCACAGGCTCCACCTCAGGGATCTTTGTTTGCTTTTTTTTTTTTTTTTTCTAAATCCATAAAAACAACCAGAATAGAATAGTTCTTCAGTCTCATTTCTTCAATAAGAGAAACTTTCTAAGTTCTTGTCTGAAACTATAAACTGTCTTCTTTTTCCTGATTCCTACAGTACCAGTGTCCTTTAAAGATGACGGCAATTACTCACATTTTTTATGTCTGCATTTTTTTGTGTGTGTGTGTGTGATCAAGGTCAGAAATGACAGGAACCATTTTTCCATCAGTATGTCATGACTTTGTTTCTGGCTCTGTATCCTTTCAGTCTCTGAAGACGCATGATCCAGTGACTCTGACATTTAATCTTTAGTTGACAAGATGAAACCGTCTGCCTGTCCTAACGACATCCTCCACGTGGCCATTATAAAACCTTTTCCTGCAATTGATCCTTGTACTGTACAAATTTGCTTCACTTTTAACCGGTGTGGCCTCCAGTTAAAAGTTCTTTGACACTATTTGCCACTCGGCCGATGAAGCTGCCACCAGTTCTGTAAATGTTAAGGCATGAAGTACAGACCAAATCAAACATTCATCCCATGCTGGCATTTCCACAGCAGCAGTGTCAAATGTCAGGTTCCCTTTGGTGCAGTCACTAATGTAATTACTTTTTAATTTATGTGACAATAAATGGACAGAAAATTGTGACTTGTAATCCCACCGAGGCCCCAATAAAACGCTCCCAACCTTCAAACGGGTGAACTGGTGTCAAACGTCTATTTTTCATTTTTTACGAGCTGCACGATGGTAACGATTCCATAAAAACGCTGTGAAAAGCTGATACTTTCATCCATGTTGATTCGTATTACATTCGTCTGTGTTCTGCCGACCAGCCGGAAGAGAGGAGAGCATCCGCATACAGAGAAGCGTCAAAGATGTTGATGCTCTTGAAGGACTCGGTTGTAAGACCCAGTCAGTACCTCAGTTTATGCAATTTCCCTTTTATTGATCCCAAAGGGAAATGAAATGAAGCTCATCAAGTTAAAGTCATCAAACATTTATTGTTGATGGTGATGTTAACCGATTGAGTTGATTAACTCTGAATGAGCTGGTAGTTTATTTTTGGACAGTAGTTTCTGTCTCCTACATCTCTGTTGTCTTGTTTTCCTGATTGTCTCAATATCACAAAAGGTCAAATGTCAAACCACTCCACTTTTCAGGAAGAAGATGATCATATTTTCACATTGGACCAAAGTAAAGCACATCAAGGCATGTAAACTTTCCAAATAAAAAAAAGTGATACGTCATTACTGCTATTACTACATTTAGCAAACTGAGTCACTTTTGTATTCCTAGCTTATCAACCTCACTAAATGTTTAGTGCGATTTAATGACAATCTCATTGAATATTATATATCTGCTTCAACGCCCCTGAAATAATTGGGTCATTAGGAAGAATGTGTGGAGCGTAGCTTTACTCTCGAGTTTGTTGATGGGAGGAATTAAGAAAGCGTGAATCATTTAGAAACAAGGTGAAGAGTGATGGAGGGAAAGCAAAACATTAGAGATAAATGGAAAAGAGTAGGATATAAATAGGACAAGGCAAAGCTTCATCTTCATCTCACGTCATCAAAAAGACACCTGAATGCAGAGACAAGAAAAAAAAAACATCCAACTTCGACTTTATTAAAGGAAAATGGAAAGTTAAGAGTTTAGCACAATGTCTTAACACTCGTCATGGTACCAAGTTTCATAGTGTAACGTTTTGAACCTCGCTAATGCATTGAGCTGCAGCTGTGAGGGGAGTTTTAACTCTATTATGATTGAGTTAAAACTCAAAAACTGACACGGCAGGATGAAGACTCGCCGCCCACTGTTAGACAGGAGACGACAGCAGCCGGAACGATGAGGGGGCAAAGCGCGCTGGTCACCAGTCAACAATAAGCCTGTGGATTTATTAAGGGAGTGGTCATCCTTTCTTCTCGTGTTTACCTCCACAGGTTCACGCCCAGATCAGACACACAGGTCACTGCCCTGAGCGCAACATGTAAACACTCTGCTTGAACGTCTGCACAACGTCCCATTTTTGATCTTTCTTATTGGCTCAGAGTTCAGAGTCATAGTAGCTATGAAACAGAGTCACTGGATTTTATACATTTGATCTAATGGTACCTGTACAAGGATGTCCTTCATAGAAAAGACTTCAGCCTAAACAGAATGTTTTGAAGTCTTTATATGTCTGAGTGTCTTTTAGAAACAAGTCATGAGTATTTTAGAAATGATACCTATTTAGGGTTTCTGTGGTTTGTCCTGAAGCAGAATCTCAGGGAAGTTTTTACCTTTGGATAAAAATCTATACTCACTAGCTTTATACGCTGATCAACGTCCTAAACCAGAAAGGTAAAAGTACTCGTACATCAGCTGTGATTTTATTCAGTTTTAATTTCAGGGTGTGTAAAGTTCAACTCAAAACCGGCTGCAGCCAAACTGATTGGCTGAGACCAAAATGGGTAGAAATGATTGTATTTTCTTTCTTTTGGGTGATAAATGTAAAAACTTAAACAACAAGGCTTTGTTTTTGTTTCATTTCTCCTTACATGCCTTCGTCTCCAAATACGCTCCAGTCAACTGGTTTAGTGGACCTCGGTTGTAAAGCTGAATTGGACTCTCTGGTCCGGACCAGTTTGGTTCTTAGACAGCTTTCTCACTAGGAGAAAGCTGAACTTCCCAGGGTCTCGATTAAATCCCACGTGCTGCATTTAGCTGACGCATTTAGGGCGGGCGTTCTTTTGTTAAACACCGCTACTTGCACAGCTTCTTTTTTTTTTTTTTGGTGTGTTTTCAGCACCGAGTTTGCAGACTCACTAATTGGCAGATGGAGAGTTCACAAGAGACACTCGGCCATTATGTAGGAATAATTATCCAGGCTCCGACCTTGTACGGTTTACAGATAAAACATCGCGACATCTTCTGAAACGAAGAAATGTGCTTGATTAAAAACAGAGTCCCACATTATGAAATGGTGACTCATTCCCACAGGAGAAAACTGTTGACCGGTTTAAGTAAAGCCTTCAACTTGGAGGTGTCGGGGCTTTATTTTTGACAATGTTTTCTCCTTCCTTTTGTCTCCCTAATTGGATTTTGTGTGTGTGCATGTGTGTGTATGGACTCTTTGTGGTTTCCTGTGATCGCCTTACAGTGGCAGGCCACCACAGGAGCAATGAGAGGGGAAATTAACTCGTCAGTCACATCGTCCCGCTCCTTCTGGATACTTTCCACTGTCCTCCTCATCCTCCGTTTCTCGGGTTGACACGCTCAGACAGCACTCAGTGATTACAGCTCATTAAACGCCCTTCACAGACATGCCTGGCTGGAATACGCAAGCGAAACTTTTAATTCAGTTTGGACTACGGCTGAGACGTAAGAAGGGTCGAGGACGGAGGGGGAAAGTGAAAAAACAGCACAGGACAGTGACATATATGGAAGTGAGACAAGGTCTGTGGGCATTGCATGTGGCAGGAAGTGATGAAGTGTTGTGGAGGTAATAGCCTAAAGGCACATTTTCCAGTCGAAGGTTAAGCCATCTGTGAAAATGAGGTAAAATGGGCCTTGTAGGTGTAATGATTTTCTCCTGTCCTGCAGAGCCTCATAATGCCCACATCTCTCCACTAAAAACACGCCTGAGGTGATATTATTCTCTGTGGCGGCGCGATGCTGCTGGAGCTCATTAGGATTCACACGTGCAGTTATGTTGTCAGCGAGCAGACTAATGCTACGCTAAAGAGCAGAGTTCAGCACTTTTCTGAGCCAACACTGTAATCCATTTACATTTTTTTTTTCTTTTCATCCCTGCGTTTTACCCGTGCAAATTTCTGCAAATTGTTACTCAGAAGGCGGGTTCTAGACTTTCTTTTTTTCTTATGGGTTACCTCACCGCATGAGGTTAGGCTCTGAAACGGCAGAGTGGTGCGATGCTACGTCGTTGTAGCAGATGGCCACTTTAAAATATAAATGACAAAAAATCACGAGCTGTAAACATGTTAAGATGCCAACGTTTAACGAGTAGCAGATCCGATAAAATAAACTGAAGGTAAACAGTTCCAGATTCACTCATTATGTCTTGTTTTATCATTGTTCTCTCGTTTAATAAATCCTCTCCCAGTGGTGCTATGTCCCTGCATCAGTCAGTGGCCATCTGCAAGAAACTAAAGCTGAATTGAAACTTGACAGGACTTTCTCTGCAGAGTTTGTTGGATTTTTAAAGATGAAATAAAGCTAAATATAAAACATTTTTTCTTTGTTTTTTTTTTTCTTATCTCTTTCCTCCCAGCTCTGCTGCTTCTGTATGATGTCACCAACAGAGCGTCCTTTGACAACATCAGGGTAAGATCAATCACTTTGAAAGATGCTCGTCTTTGTAATTCTCTCTCTCTCTCTCTCTCTCTCTCTCTCTCTCTCTCTCTCTCTCTCTCTCTCCCTTTGATACAGTGTTGGTAGCGTTCTATTTTGAAATGGTTTTAAATCCACAAGCATGAACGTCACATCGTGTTATTTGGGCAAAGATCGTTATTTACCAGCAGACTGTTTTCTTTCTCTTTGGCGAAGAGTTCATGAGGTTAATAGCATATTAGCTTCACAGTAGGTAAGCTGTATGCCTGATCAAAAACAGCTGCGAGATCTGCTGTGTGAAATTCCACATCTCTGTAAAAATGGACACGTTACTTATTGCAGCATCTCTGTTTCCTTGACGCCTCCAAACTCGAAGTATAATTTACATCCAACATATTTCAAGGTGTGCAGCAGCCTCCTCCCATCCGAGCCGTTTGCAAGCGCACTGAAACTCCCCCGCCATCATCAGATAATGAACAACAAGGCCACCGAGCGAGGATCACAACAACGGCGGCAAATGAGGGAGGTGACGAAGGCGAGCAGCATGGGCCGCGCAGATAAGAGCGCGCGCTGTCGCTAATAGACAGATCTCTTTGTAGTCCCTATCTCTGGCGTGTGAAGTCTTCTCCTCCGTTATTCTGGAGCCATTTCCTGTCCCATTTGGTGCTGCTCTCCTCTCTGCGCGGCGCGTTTCTCTCCTTTGATGAACACGGAGCAGAGATGAGAGCAGGACATGGTCATTGTTGGTGAGTCTCACATGTAAATAAGTGTGTGTGTGTGTGACTGCAGTGTCCATGGATGCTCGTCACACGGCTGAATTTTTCTACATTCACACCTGTCACCATAGCAAATTTTTCTGTGAGATAAATTGTCCCAGAATTAATCGTGATAAACAATAATATTGTTTCAAGCCCATTTTCAAGTAATATCCTCTCAAAGATCAATAAACTTTTAATTTTGTTAAGAACACCTGCCACTGGAACTTTAAGATATATTTCAAAATGTTTAAAGAAAAAATACCAAAAACGATAAATAAAACCACTTACAACTGAACCCATCAATGGTTCAGATTATGAAGTCTGTAAACAAAACTGACCTTCAAAAACTATTCATCATCACAATGGAAATAATCGAACATTTCAGTTTATCGTGTGATTGATTTATTGCAAAAGCTTCAGTCGGACTTTGTCGCATCATAACTCCAAACCTCAGAGTATCTTATTGGGATTTTATTTGAGAGGACAAAGTTATTTATTTATTTATTTTTTTTTTTTTTACAAAATTCCTCCCTCTCAGTCAGATTGGAAGGGGATCATCAGTTATTTCCAACTTTTGCCTCAGATTATGAAGTCTGTAAACAAAACAGAACAGACCTAAACAGAACTGGACAGCAGTCCAGTTCTTTTTAGATCTGGACTTTGACTGGGACATTCCAACGGTTGGCTTTAGTTTGGTTTCAACTATTTAGTAAAGGATTGCTATTTATTTAGTTAACTCCATTGTTAACTAGCCAGCTTTCCTCTTCCTGATAAAACAAAAAACCAACAGCATGATGCCACCACCACATTTACCCAACCAGATGATGATGGTGCTTGATAATTTTCTATTCCATTTCGAATTTAGCATTAATCTGTGTTTAATATTGGAGTAGAGTGCCATCTTCCACATGTTTGCTTTTTTCCACGTAAGGTTTCCGACAAACTCATGGCTTTCTGTCCATAATGCTGTTCCTCCTGCCACCCTTAGATGGAGCCAGATCTGTTGAGTGCATGATTCCTGCAACAACCAGAGAACACATAAGCGGAAAAACTTTCCTTTGAGCCTTGGATTAAATTCTGGGGCGAAAAACAAGCATGTGAAGTAAATTTAATCCATCTTAATTCAAATTCAGGAAGCAGCGTCGCTTCAGTTTTCATTTACTTCCCTTCAGCGGACTAATCCGTTTTTTCCTCCCTCATGTCAGGGAACAGCTCTGATACGACTTCAGTGAGATGCGTCGACTCTGCTCCACATTCAGGTTTCCACTGTTAGACAGTGAGGGAGTTTAGTTTCCATCATCAAGACAAAACAGCCCCAATGGCCAGAGCAGATGCAAACACAGTAGGAGGCTGATGAACAGTGGATGTGCGTGCGTGCGCGCGCATGCGAGTGTGTGTGTGTGTGTGTGTGTGTGTGAGTGACCAGGCTGTTTTTGTTTCAGAGATAATGCCTGTTCAACACAGAGCTTGGAAACAGATTCAGAGCACCATTGTACAAAATGTCTGACTGGTGTCACGTATATTTTATGGAGAAGAAGAACAGTAGAGTGATGGTGAAGTTTGGCTCCTGTTGTCAACACATCACTGTACATAGTGTCTTCTGTTGATTATCCATCACCCAACCAGTGTTTGCAGTATGATACTTTGACCTTTATGAAATCTGTGCCCAAAAAAATTAACCAAAGTATGGAAAAAGTGAAACTACTAATATGAACTAATTAAAACTACCGAACACATTCTAAAAACAAATTGAAAGACCAAAAGTCACAGAAAAATATAACTAAACTACAATGAAAAACCCAAAACTATTATAATCTGGAGTCAGACTCATCAACCAGCCAATACCAGTGTCACTTTACGGAAGCTGTGCTGCACAATAGACATGTTTACTGAGCAACAACTAAACTCCATCACTGACTCTTCTATATTTTGATAAAGTCCTTAAGCTAATGGTTCCTCTAAACGCTGACCAACCAACTTCCTCAGCCTTTTATTTTGAAATATCTCTGGCTAAAGTAAACTGAGTGAATCATTGATGAGAGCTCATGGAAAAACCCGACCGGCGCTAAAGACTCACTCATATTCTCTCACTTTCCGATAGTCGTGTCCATGTATTAAAATGAAAATGTTAAAAATAACACAATTATAATTATTAACGCTTTTAAGTGGACATTATTCAACCACCTTTTACTTCTGCATACATTACTACGTCATGGTTTAAACATGTTGCGTATGAATGCCATTAAACCGTGCGTCTTTTGCTCTCGTATGCTAAAGCTAATGCAAAATTCATGCTAATTCTTGCTTGTTAGAGAGAAATATTCCAGTGTGCCTCAGAAGGGAGAGAACTTTGCACCGAGTGGATTAACAGAGGAGTTTATTTTAAACTCGTGTTGACTACACAGCTTTCCAAGGCTGCTGCACAAGGCCGTCTCCTATAGTATGAATCCATTAGCGGCTGAGGCTGGAGGTGAAGGCTGAAGGGCGGCGAAATGATGGCGAGATAAAGAAGCGGGGCGCGCTGCTGTCCATCTCCCGCTGTCTCACTCTGGCACCCAGGCTGTCCTTTTCTCTCTCGCTCTTCTTTTCACTGCTGCCAACGAGCTTACCCAAGGCCCTCTCCTATTCCGCATTTCTTTGCTGCTTTTATCACGTCTGCTGGGTCTCAAACCAGTCAGGTCGGACAATTGAACTGCCAACTTTTTACATTCGCTCAAATGTGTCTTATTTTCCTCTTTTTAACATTTGAGAAGGTTTTATGCAGAACGCAAAATGTTTTGGGTTCTTTGCATTTGTCTGAGGCCCTTTTTACGTACATTTTCTTTGACGTTGAGGATTATTCCACGGATAAATATGAAGGATAAACATTTACAATCACCGACTGCAGATGTTAACCTTGCATATTATCATTTAAAATGTTGTGGAATTGCACTTTTTTGTTCTCCAGAAATCCAAACTAGGAGACTCTCACAAGCACAGACCTGGTGGCTAGATTTATCACCCCATATCAAAAATGTAATGGCAAAGATGATGTAATATTCATATTGCTCTGCTTAGTAAGCCGAAGGATTATAATTGGTTTTGGCATAGATTTGCCAGAATGTTTATACAGCAACTGAAAAACAGGTATCCTACAAAAAAAATAGGATATGTTCAAAACACTTCCAGTTTTATTGAAGTTTGCAATATTTTTTGCAAACATTTCATTGTATAATTACTATTTAGACAAGTTCGGGTTCATTTTATAATGGGATTTAATCTATTCCCATACTAAATGTTTCATTTTGTGGATAATAAGTTTAGTTTCATTAAAGTGGAAAAATCAAGTTTTTGAGGTATTGCTACAAGAAGTTTTCAGTCACAAAAAATAGCATCTGTAGAAATATAGATTCTATCCCAACACTTCAATGACTTTTAGACTTAAACTAAAAAGTTGGTGTCCCAACACTGAACCTTGAGGGATTCCCCTTTTTTTTTGCTATTCACGATGTGATACTTTGGTCCCTGTTTCTGTTTGTTCAATAAACGCTCATGCTGAAGTAAGGTAAAAACAACTCTTCTACATTTCAAACATCTAGTCTATTGGCACATGCGGCTTTTGCTTTCTGCCCAGTGTTCTCTGCTCCTTAGAGAACAGGTGGTATCACAGTCACACTGAAACCTCCCTCGTGTTCTGCAACAGGCTAAAGTCAAATGGGATAAACCAGAGCTGTAATATCTTTAGCTTTGTTTGATTCTGGAGATCTCCACAAATTGATGACATCACACTTGAACGGCAGGCGTCTAAATGTAAATATGATTAAAGGGTCATTGTCGCTTGATTTTACCGTTGTCACTCGATGCTTTTCAGCACATGCTTTTACAGATACATAAGACAGTTTTTTAAACGGGCACAATTTGGTTTAATTAAGAGTGAAAGCATTATTATCATCACACAGACATGTAGCAGGTCTTATTTGTCTCCACAGCTGAAACCTCTAAACATGCCAAGACTAATGTGCTTTCAACTAGTTTAATGAAACACAGGCAAAAAAAAAGATGCTTGTTTTTCTGAATATAAAAGCTATAATTACATCCATCCACATTAGAGACTTAATTGATAACTTACTGTCGTCCTGTGATGGTTGTCATGCCAACTACTTCTCGAGCAATACCTTCTTTTTTTTTTCTGCCATCCCTGCTGACATTTAATTGGAGCGTTATTGTCTCCCACAATGGTGGGTGTGTCCAGCTTTCAAAGCTAATTGTGCTAAAATGTTCCGAGCTCGTTTGGACTTTCGGTGTAATTATGGCCGTCAACAGCTTAATTGGAATAATCAGAAGCAATAAAACAAAATCACTGAGGAGAAAGTGCCAGAAGCAGCCAAATAACATCACCTCAGGCCGCTGCCTGATCTCTGGAAGACACATCGTCGGCCGTGAGGAGCGGCAACATTTCAGCGAGCTGAAGGAGGAGCTGCCATTGCGCAGGACACCCTGTTGGGTAAGGATTTCTGCTTAAATGCCAAAAAAAAAACTAAACAAAAACCTCAAGACGTGCGGCAGGAAGCACAAACATACAGCTGGGATTCTACTGACCAACATGCGCCTGCTCAAAGGCCACGAGGGGAGGGAGATCACTAAATCTATAAAGCAATGAAAACCTTCCTGCAGCTGGAAAGATTTGTTTTCTGAGATATTCCCTTATCAACACAGTAGAAATCAACGTGATGTCCACCTGGTGCCCGCCGCCATCAATGTTCATGCAGAATGGCAGGGCAGGGGAGAGAAGGAAAAATGGCGGACCAAGTTGCAGGATAAAAAATAAACAACATTCTGGTTTATTTAGAGAGAGAAAAATGTGTTTATGTGCCTCCAGCAAAGTTCATATGGAAGTCTGCAAAGTGCAGCTTTTATTTCAATACTCCACTTTTGCTTAACAACTCGCTAATTAGCACATTAGCTAAATATTTAGCATGCACCCAAGCAAATTAGTTAGTTAGCAACCAAGATAATTTGTTAACCAGCCGTGTGTTTAGCATGCTAGCTAAATATTTTCTTTGGAGAGAAATATTTAGTTAAAATAAATATTTATTTTAGATCTAAATATTTAGTTTGTAAACTAAATATTCACAACTATATGAAATATTTAGTTCACAAACTAAGTAAATATTTAGTTCACAAACTAAGTACACATGTGTTATTTTGCACTACACATTCAATATAACTTTGAAAATGAACACCCACATTTTTTTCAGCCTTAAAACCCCGCAAAAGTTGAAATCTCAATTTCTACAAACCTAACCCTGAACCTTGATAAAATATAATTTCTGAAATGGAGATAATTGAATAAATTGAACAAAGTTGACATAAATAACTAATGGCTACTAAAACATTCATCTTAAATGAAGCATACTGGAATCTGAAATAAGGCTATTATTACATATTAATGTGCTGGTACTTGATGGAACGAATATCAAAACTTACTTCATTGTCACTGTGTGGAGTATTAATATTCACCCTCTGTATGAAATGGTCCTAAATACACTTAGTTATTAAAATGTATGATTGAATGTCAGATTACTCTAAGACTACACTGCCACACTATGATGAACAAACATGTGACAAATGTTTCAGAAGAACCTGTTGGAACATTTCTACAACATTTTGACACATGTCACCTATAGAGGAACGTATATGACTGTCTAAAATCAAAATCCTGCAGCTGGAAATGTTCAGCATCTCTCAGATGCCTCTCAGTGAGCTGAAACAGGGATAATGAGATGGGATCAGGTTCAGAGTGTCTCGCCTTGATGCTAACTTTTTGGGGGGATGCGGGGAGGGTTGCCTTTTCTTGACTGTACTGCCCAACCAAGCAGAGAAGTTTGAACGCCCACATATGCAAACTCGTGCACATATTGGGTAAACAAATCCTGACACAATGTTCACATGATGTGCCGCCCCGTGCTCATGCAGACTAATAAGTGTCAGCGTGTTCAGCCTGCGCCGTGCTGGGTGGAAGAAGATTTCCTCCTCTCCCGCCTTACGTCTCGTCTCATTGTCTCTTCTCGGACTCCATCTGTCCGGCTCACTCACGCTTTTTCCGAAGCTTCGGTTATTTACTTGAACTCAATTCGCAGCAAAATTTCTAGAATAGATTCACTTCAGCTTCATGGTTGATCTTGCTTATGAAAATAGACAGTTATGTCCCTTATGTAGAAATATTCACTAAAACTATCTCTACGTTGTGATAGTGTAACATGAGAGGGATAATTTGTGAAAATACCAGGCTCCTCTGCCTCCTGCCGAGTATTGTTCCCATCCTCCTCCTGGCTCTCCGCTACGCTACAGCTAGCTCCACACAGCCGAGCCTGCCGTGAATGCTAAGGCTAGTTAGCATGACGGCAGATAAAAAGTTTTCCTTAAACAGAAAGTTGTTTTCCCTCCATGAGCACGTTGAATTATTTGCTAACTAGCCTCAGCAACTGACCATTTTACACTACAGCTAGTTCCAAAAAACAGTGCTTGCCATGAATGCTAAGGCTAGTTAGCATTGAAACCAACACTGCTGATGGAACGTTTTCCAGGAGTGGTAAGTTGTTCCTCTGCTATTAACACATTGAGCAGTACATTAACAAAGGCAATGCTTCGTGGGAAGTTTTCCGTTTTTTGATGTTGCTACTTTTGCACTTTATGCTCAATTTACTTCCTTTATTCCTGTGTGTAAAGAAAGCCACTTTATGTTGGTTATGTTTTAAGTTTGCATTTTTTTATTCAATTGAAGCTCCCATCATGCTTCACTGTTCAACATAAAACCTTCTGTCTATTGCTTTGTAAGCAGATTCAGTCAAATCAAAATGTATTCGCTAATCACAAACCTTAGATCTTATCTAGAAATAAGGTTAGAAGTTTGAACATTAAGTATGAGAACCCCTGATGCAGAGGAAGCCAGGTGTCTGGAGTTAGAAAACTGGAATAAATGAGAAATGAGAAAATAGAGGCGAGACATCGGAGGTGGAAGCTTGTCCTGTTTTGCCCACATATGGATGCTGGTGACCCAAAATGTGGCTTCACAGTACATGTCATGCAGTCCTTCTTTTCCAGGCGTCGTGGCATAAAAAAGTAGCAATTTTTGCTGTCAGTGCCTGCCACTGCAGCCTGCTTCTAAAAAAAAAAAATACAAATAAAAAAGCAGGAATAAAACAGCAAGACAGTGGCTCCGTCACTGTCAGCATGATTCTAACTGTACAAATAAATGTAATAACAGGTGAAATGCATTTTACAGTGGGTTTTCTGTGAATTTATGTGGTATTTTTGCTTCTTGTTTCATATTAAACCTCCTGAAAAAAAATGCAACTTAACACTTTAACTCATTATGATGTTCAGCTTGCAGAATTAATGCTTACTGGGGAAAAGATGTAGCAGACATTTGTATTCTGCTCCTCTTACCTTGATAACCTTGATAAACAAATGCTGTTCAATCCAGTTGCCTTCAGAAGTGACAGAGAGAATATTCTCATTATAAATACTGCTGTTCTATTAAGATATTAAATGTTTGCATTAGTGAGCAAACATGAGAAACACAGCAGACGGGTCAGGGAGAAGTCTGCAGTGTTAATTACATACTCCATTACAGTTACAGTATGTAACTTTTTATGAAATGTTTTATTTTTTTTTACATATGTTACACTGAGGATGATTGATAGCGCTACGTCCCGCCCCCTGGCTCGGATTGGTTATTTCTAATTAGCACTGGGAGAAGGCAGAAGAGCAAGTTTTAAACATTTTTTATTCATTTTTTTCACAGATTGTCTGTCATCACGCAGTGTCGACAGTTTCAACAAATAAATTTTTTATTTTTTTTTTTAATGAAAGTTGCATACTGCAACTTCAAAATACATTCAAGATTTTAGTTGTAACAAAACAAAATTGAGAATCCTTAACTGGGAGTTTATACTTTAACCTGATACTGATCAATTTTGTTCAGATGTGTAATTGTTTGTATATATATTCTGATTTCATTTTAATTTAAAGTAAATGAAAATAAACATGGAAGGAATCAGGAAACGGCTGAAATGCCTCTGTTGAATATCAGGGTGAAACAATCCATGGGGGCTTGTTGAGATGACGTAAGATTTTCTACTGGCCCCTTTTCTGTTTTTACATTAGCATGATGGGCTGTCTCTCGGTGATTGCGGACAATACTTTCTAACATCTGTTCTCATATGTAATCATGGCAAAAATACCTTTTGTAAAATTTAGCATGCAATCACGGCTGACCGAGCTTTTAAAACGATCCCGCAGACACCTGGGACAGGATTGAGCTGCCTGGCAGGTTAAGCAGCAGGAACGAAACGAAAAAGGAAGGAGGAGGAATGTGAAACTATTTCTTCACGTGATTGTCATGGCGATTAAGGTGTCTGGGAAGTAAATTAGACCTCGACGTGCCAACAATGAGAAGCGACAGCGCGGTATGATTTCGAGTGAATAGCAGAAGCTCCTCACTTGGCTGTCAGACTGCAGACAGAGAGCAACATGTCGGTTGGAGTCTGCAGGAAGTGATGCAGAGCATGAAGCATCTGTTCGGCGCCTGCAGGCCATAAAATGTATTCAAACCTATAAACCTGTCCCTGATTACAAAGTACATTTTCAGGGTCATATAGATAAAATTAACTATAAAAGCTGGAAACAGTATATTATTCTTCTCTTCAACTCAAAAATGTATTTGATTTAATCATTTGTTTTTCTTCCAAAGTGTTGGAATGGATTTATAGTAAAGCATTTTTTTTCCTACATCCAAACTATTCTATAATTTTACTTTATGCACAGAATTGCACATTAATTTTGAAGTAGGGCCCAGTTTTACGTTTTTCGTTATCGGTAAGACATAATGATCAAAAGGCGTCCGGTCCTGGGACGGTTCACCGCTGTTCCGTGTTTTTTAATGTTCCAAGCACATTTCCACACCAATGAAAGCTAAAATATTTTGGTGACGAGGCTGAAAAGCGAAGGAAATCTTCCAGGCTTCACCTTAAAGCTGCACTATGTAGCACCATATTTAGGTAGAGACTGCTTTTCCCTCTCAGATGTTTCAGTCAGAGGAGAGGTTTTGAACATTACCGCCTCTGGAAGCTTGTTTAAAGTTTCATTGTCACTTTATGAGGAAGCCGCGGGGCAACAGGCAGCTTCATTAACAAGTTTCTCCTCCATAAAACGGTTCTTGACAATCTTATCACCCACTCTGGGTTAGTGGGTCCTGGATGTACTGGAATTAAAATGTAGATGAGGATTAATGTGTTAATAACATTTCTGCGGTTATCTACACCTTCCAGAGCTGGAAACCTATTATATTATGAAGAAAAATGTGATCCCGCGAGGAAGTGAGGTGTCAAAGTTATTGTTAACTCGGGTTGTGCACATCAGGATTTAGTTTGAAATTGTATTCATAAAAAGCTCATTTTTGCTGGACAAATTCAATATTCTCATAATGATAAACGGAATCTGCTGTGTTTTTCACACACATAATCTGACATGTCGACTAACGGTAGTTAAATCCTGACGCCTCATTATCTTTATTTCAGACTTTTTGTTCAACTCACATGAGGTAATTGCATAGAAACAGGCACATTTTACTAAGTTTAATTCAAAGGTAATTGCATACCTGGGCCTGTACAAACATTTTCAGTCACACCAGTAATTTTCACAAACAAAACATCAAATGCAATTGCAAGGAGGCACATATGATTTAGGGAGGGGAGTGTAAAATATTGAAGTAATGAGACACTTTAGTTTTCAACAATTTCAGCAATATTAGTCCTTGGAGCATAAAACCATGAAAAAAAGGAAAACTTGAGCGAAGTCGTCTTCGGGGACAGTTTGTTCTCTGGGCTTCACGTCCCGCGGTCGTAATTTGTGAAGCTGAGGAGGAGACTCTTCAGTCATCTCCTCGCATTTCACGGCCGGGGAAGCGTGCGGTTCACCTGTTCCTGTTGCAGACGTTATAAAGATGCAGCTCTGCTGAAAGAAAGTTAATGCGGTTAGCATCGATTTCAAGCGCTGGGCCCGTCTCTTTCTTCTCCTCACGTCCTAAAGAAAATCATTGAAAGTTAATTAGGATCAAAAACACTCTGGACTGTCCACTTTGTAGTGGGGGCAAGCTGCAAAACCTGCCTGATGCATAATTTATTTATTTATTTTTAAAATAACTTGACTTTATAGGATAATGTGACGTTTGTGGGCGAATAAACTGACATTAAACTTCCAACATTGTTCCAGCATCTTCAAATTTTCAACTCACACTAAAAAATGGATTTATAGCAGCTTTCTCAGTGTGTATTTCACAATAAATATTCAGAAGTATAACTCAGATGTATTACTGATTATGCGTTCTCAAAGCAAAACACTTCATCCCTCATAAATGTTACCGATTGACCTGAAATTATAGAAGATTTCAGAATTAAGTGCTTTAAAAAGTGAAATATTAGACGTGTTTAAAAAAGATCAATTGCAGTCAGTTTGTGGGAAAAAACGAAGAAATTCTCAAATAGGTTGAAAAGGTTCTGCATATTGTGCTTTTCTAGGTCTCCCTACTGAAAGATACTGATATCACCGGTAGCATCGACAAACATATTTTTTATACTTGAATCAAATGAAATTCTAATCACGGGGTTTCTGCAGAGCTAAATGACTGCTGGTTTGATACAAGCGTTGGAGCAGAAGGGAATCTGAAAGTTACATGATGGCTGTCAAGGACTGGATTCAGGCACCTTGTCTTATACAAACACAGATGTTTCTTCAACTGAGACCAACCTAATGCTATTTTATGAAATCGCATTAATAAAACATAATTTTTATCTTGCTGAATGAGCTAAAACTGGGGCTCCATCTGACTGCTGGCCTTCCAACACACTCAGGATTTTGTCACGTTTCTTTATATCTATTATATCATCGAAGTCATTGCAGTACACCTCTTGCTGGATTGCTCGATTAATAAATGATGCACTGAGCTTTAGGTGACAAATTTAATCCTTTACCAGATTGCAAAAGTTGATTTCTTTGAGCAACTCACCCATTTTTGTGGCACACATGTTGTTATGGCCCTTATTCTGCCAGTGTTCAGACGTTGGCTTCATCGCAGTGATCTTGTTGATGTTGGCTGTAACTGGCCTGTGCCATGAACAAGCAATCAGCTGTGCTATTTTCCTGGCCATGGCTGTCTTCTCTGGAACAGGGGGCGGTATTTTCCGGGGTGAAACAGACACCTTTCCCTGGCTTTGACCCGGCTCATCAAAGACGTCGTCCGATTCATCGGAAAGGCTAACTCGCCGGAGATGCACGGCATGGAGCTGCTCAAGAGTCACCGCAGGCTGAGTCTTCCTGAGAGATTTCAGGAAGGCAGAGGACTCGGAGTGGTGGCGGCGGGAAGGTTTGGGTCTCAGTGCAGGTTTGGTTTGAGACAAAGGTTCTGGGTTTGGAGAGCTGGGGATAGGGAGAGTAGGGAGAGGGATTTGCAGAGACAGCCTCTTGGTGCGGTTCTGAGAGGAGTTGAACCTGGATTTGGGTTGTATTTTCCATCCTAAAGGATCTGGGCCGATGATGACAGATGTGGGAACAGAAGTTGGGGAAGAACAGGAGGAGGTGGAGGAAGAAGAGGAAGATGTCGATGAAAAGATCCCAATGGGGGGGCATGAGTATCGCTTGAAAGACGAATGCGAGGATGTCTCTAGTCGCAGAAGGGAAGCAGTGCGCTGAGGAGGGTCAGGTTCCTTTTTGTTCTTCCTCAGCATGATGACAGGCGGTGTCTGGCATTTACAAAAGTCAACTGACCAGCGTCTCTGATGAGAGCGCAAGGTCACGTTGGATGCCAAGACTGTGAGGTTCGGTCGCTCTCTGGGAACGTGGTTGTATGTTGTTGGACATCTGGGCCCTGGTCTCTCACTGCTCTGTGCTCTGATGCTGACGGTATTTACATGACACACTTTTTCTCTCATTTTAGCAGAGCTGTGAACAGCAGAGGCTACATCTCCATCACCATTAATAGCAGTGGGGCATTTCTTCATCTTGCTTGGGTAAGTGGGACCTGGGTGTGTAAAGAACTCTCTAAGGAGAAACATATAGAGAAGAAGGAAGGGGTGTGTTCAGGATGTTTTACATCTAAAAAGAGGAACAGCACACACCCATCTGGACTTTTTAAGATAAAGTTTCAAAACCACTGACTTTTCACAACAGGGACTCTTCCAGGAGCAGCAACACGTCTTAAATATTGTACATCAGACAAACGACGTCAGGAATGTCATTTTCTAATGAGCAATGACATTCTGTAGATAAATGCTTTTCTTTCAAGGTTCATGATGACAAATCCTTCTTATTCAAAGTTTAAATTTGAGAACATTTTAGAACCCTTTTAAGAAAAGGTTCAGTGTGGCTTTTGAAGTCCGCAGTGAAAAAGATTTACTATACACTCTGAAATGGTTTTAAAGAAATCCATTTGATTCATTACGTTAACTTTGTTGATGCTGAGCTTTCCTTAAAGTTTGCTCTTTGTTACATTTGACATATGATACTATGCAAAACTAGTGCAGCAAAATTGCTCAGCAGAAACATGTTCAACAAATGTTATGAAAAACACAATGGCATTTTTGCCAACACATTTCAGTGAGCACTTAGTCCTTTCATAGCCATCAAATATTAAATATAAATATATCACTTGATTATGAAATGTAAAATATCAGATGTGAGGAGCTGCTTACCTGCAGCGCTGTCCTGACCTCGGTATCGACTGAGCTCTTCAGAACTTTTGTCAGTAAAGTTCCCTGTCCGTCTTGGTCTCATAGCGGTCCACCCAAATCTTACCACAACTTCCTGAAAGTAACACCCTGAGAGCCACAGATGTCTCAGTTCTCACTCTGTCATGCAATGGCAGCTCACAAACACGGTTGGCAAACAGCTGTTGCTGTCGTACCGTGAAGCAAGTGTGTGAAGACTTTTAAGAAAGACATTTCCCAGGGTTGTTGTGACAGAAACAGGTGTGATCAGGGTCTCACCATAACCTCTATCCATCAGTTCTTTTCTAAATTGAAAAGCCATTACAGAGAACTGGACGTCCTCTCAGTCTGCGGGGTTTATTGGCATCGGTTTTGCTGCTTTGCATTTCAAATGTCTTTTCCATATGGTGTTCACATTTTAGTGCTCCTTAAGATTAAACGGCCTAAATGTTTACAGACATTTGCTTTCACGCCTTTCATCCCTACGTTCTGCTCCACAAACTCTGCTCCAGCTGCAGGCAGAAATGTTTACAACACCGGCAGGGCGTCTCCAAGGGAGGTGACATTGCCAGTCAGTTGCAATATTTACACAATTTTCGGTCTAGATTTTTAATATTTTTTTTGCAAGAAGTCAAAAGATTGTTTTGCTGTAACTTTACGAATGACCTATCACACCACTCGTCTCTTGGTACAGTCTTTGGTCATCTTTTCCCATTTACCATAAAACTCGCTTGTCTAGGAAAGAGACTGTGTTAATCACTCAAAGCCTGGGTCACTCCATTGTCCCACCATGATGACACAAAAAGTTTCTAACTGAATGAACATTGAGCGAGATCCCATTTTAGTCATTTGAACCAGAAAGGATGGAGGATTTGTAGCAATATGTAAATTTCTGACTTCTAGAAACCCCTGAAATCTCTGTCAAGAATTGGCCATCAATAACTTCAGAACTTTTCTTCAACACCCGAACGCTTTTGTAGGTCACTCATAGTCAGGCCTTGCAACAAGGTGGCCCAGTGCTGCGGCTCTTTGCCTGTGTCTGGCCATTCCTCTCTCTCTCTCTCTTTTTCTGGTCTGTCTGTGCACAAAAGTCAACGTTTCGAACTGGAAGCTGCTCAGACGTCCCAAACCTGACAGCGAGTCACAAAGCATCACATGTAAATCCGGCTGACCACGTGTCCTCGGCGCATCCCGCCTCATACCGTATGCGTTCTGACTCCGCGTGTCGACAGCTAGACCTTTTGAAGTCGGATCACTTTCAGCTCCCAAACTGGGGTTCCTTCCCTCTCCGCTTCTCACCTAATCCACCCCCAGGCTGCCGGGATCTTTAAAGACTGCGTGAGTAATTGGCAGGTTTGTGTGTTGTTGGGGGGGCGTGGGGTCGGGCTCCGCACCATTGATCTCAGTGTAATGAAACGATGTACAGCTCTGGGGATACTGTAAACCTGCACACGGGGGTGGAGGGATTACTGCTGATCTGAGAGCTCTGCTTTTGATGATTCACACACTGAAAACTGGAGGAAGACAAGTGTGAGTGTGTTTGTGTGTGTACACTATACAGAATCTGTGTTTAAGAGAAACTTCTGACCTTTTTTCCTGTTTCTTTCAATAGCAATGAAATATGTTTGCATCTGCTCCCTGCTAGCAAGAGTCAATATGTGCCTATTGATGCTTGAAATGGTAACGGCAGGCCTCTGTTCAGCTCACCGTCTCCGCTTGAGTTGAGTGCTGCCTTCATTTTAGTGGACTGCACATCATCCAGGAGAGTACTCTGCCTTCAGTCTACATAAAGATGGAGGAGATGGAGAGAACAAGAGCAACTTAGCACTCAAACCCGGTGGAGACATTGCGTTTGAAGCTTTTTGTTCAAGGTGTTAGAACTCAGAAACCGGCGGAGCTGAAATGGAAATCACAGATTTGAAAGTCTGCTCTCCTGTCGTTTGGTTACTCGAATAAAAGACGTCCAGATTTTCGTGTGTTGAAAGTGAAAGGCTGTCATGATCGAGAACCTTCTGCGGGAATAATACGATCGTTTCTTTGATCTGTGCGGTAGATGTAAGCTGGGTGATTACATCCAAACATTTGCTAGAGAACGCTCCGTTTTCATGTTTCAGTCGCGTCTGTTTGCAACAAATGTCTCAATTTACGATCCCAGTTATCAATCAGAGTACTTCCTGGTTTTCTTAATAGAAACCACCATAGCTTGATTAGACTCCAACTTGACTTTTACACAAACCCACACTTCAACACTCAACTTCCCTGCCTGGTTCTGCTCGCATAGGATTAACGGGATAATAACAGAAAATCAAACTATTCATCATCATCGTCATCATCATTATCCATGAACAGAAAATTACACACGTTAATGAAGTCCTTAGCAGGGCACTCTTGGATCCAGTTGGACTCATTATTTAGTATCTTGTCCTTCAGATAGTTTTAACTAGAAAAAGCCCATCTTTCCAGGAACACAAAATAACAAATTAAGCCCCTTTTTCCTCTCTTTAAGCAGCTTCTACAAGTGTGGAGAGGTAATCATTGTGTTTTCATCCTCATTGATAGTTTAAAGTTGTCCTGCTGGAAGAAGAACATTTTGTTGATTTCTTGGGTCATGATCAATATCTGGTTTGAACTTTGCCAATGACTCCGTTACAAACATTTCCGCTGGAAAAGAAAACTGTTCAGCTATTTTCATGGTGGTTGGTTTTGTTTAAGGTTTTAGATTTTTATTTTTACGCAGCAAAAAAACCCTCAAAATCGTACCACTTTCTTGTGCAATTAACTTCCAGATGACTTTTCAGCAGCCTATCTATTATCTATCACATCAGATCCATTGAGGATTTTGAGGTTTGATTGTTTTATCCTGGCACTAAATAGTGTCTTGGTAACGGAAAGGTTTTGCATATTTCTCTTAAGATTCCACCACAGCGATGTCTGTTCTTCAGACGTCACTAAAGTTAAAAAAAGGCATTTTAGTTTCTCCTCAGTGCTCTGTGATAAAAGCCCAGTACAACTATGTAAAGGCAATGACACTATGAGATTATTAGGCCTTATTTTTGTCAGAGTAATTGGCAACCTGAGGTAGAGGTTTTATTTTTATCTTTTTCTCTCTTTCTGTTTTTAACTTTGTTGCGCCTCTCGTCACCGTGCCAACAAACTGTCAAATTGGTCCCTAATCGGCTTCAGGTAAACATGGCGTTGTTGGCTGGATGTGAACCCAAACCTGAACATTATGAACACACACTGCTGCTCGTCCCTGCCGCCTCCTCCTCATCAGTGGAAAGTATCGCCAGGGCTGACATATTAAAACACACATTGTTCAACCAAGGCTGCCGCTGAAAAAAGACAAAAAAAAAACTTCTTCCAGGAAATCTTTTTTTGGTTCTTAACCTTAGTGTCTTTTTTTTTTTTTTTTTTTGCATCTGGCTCCAACTGGTTGTGCAAGCAGAAAGCAGCTGGAAAGTTAGTTACACAAAGAACAAATAGCAGATAGTGTGAAGTTTTCAGTGTTTCAAGCATTTAATATCACAAATAGAATTATCGGACACCCAGAATTTGCAATCAAGATAGCAGAAATCCACTGAGAAGCTTTGTTCAGGACTAATTACTGACACAAAGGTCCAAACAAAGCAGGAAGAGGAAAAAGGTCTTTAATCTCCTTTTAGCTTAAACACCTGTTTAGATTTATGAAAACATGCAAAATCTTGCACTGAAACACACCAAAGAAAATTTTACCTTGTTACACTTCAAAACGCGTTGTGCGTAACTGAGGTGAGATAACTCCGTCTTTAATTGGTAGATATTCTGCCAACTTTAGCGTTCTGGCTTTTATTTTCTAGAAACAATTGAATGTTGCCCTGCAGTCACGATGGAAACTACCTGCACTCTAAAAGTCTAAAATAGCTTTGTTCTTTCTTCCACTCTTCGAGACAACTTTAAGTTGTAACTTTGGAGATGTTCTCTTAAGGTTGCACCACAGAGTGATAGTGCAGATTGGTCAGTCTGATTAATTGATTGTTTTCTGTGAGCTGGATCATAACTTTCAGAATTTGCAGCTGGTTCTGTGGCCTAAGGGTCAGATACATATATTGAAATAGTCAATTCAAGAGATGTCCAAGTCCGTTCCTCAAAATCTACCATCCTGCCACTTTTACATGCATCCCTGGTATATTTCATCATCTACAATAAAGTCCAGCCTTTTTTTTTTTTGACTGTTGTACATCCTGGCCATCAATAATATATCAAGTTCAGCAAATAAAGGCTGAAAGAAAGATTCAAAGTTTTCAGAATTCCAGAGGCCATTGGCTCAAACTCAATTTTTCATGTTGTCAAAACTACAAACATAGAAAGTATTATTTTGAAAGCCCCTTAAGGCAAAGTGATGGGTGGTATTTCCTAACTGACCAGAACCCTGATGCAAGTCCCCCGAGCAGAAACAAATCTCCCACCGCAGGAGGAGAGACCAACCTCTGAATGTCTGTCTTTAGTTAGTAGCTGGAAGCGTTGCAGAGGCAGAGTGGGCTTGATGCTGACTGCATTTCCTTTTTTTGTTGTTTTGGATTCTCAGATAGTTTTATGTCTCATGGTTTGGTACAAAACAAGTTTGATAACTTCCCCAAGGTTGTTTCACATTGAAAATGAACGTGGGCAATACTTGGATTGGAGTTGAGAGTGTTTTCACACCCGATAGCCCAGTAGATCCGATTCTGTTGGGTTCCATAATCGCTGCTTTTTCAGCTGGTGTGGTTCGGTTTGGGAGTGGTCTCCAGTCCGCTTGCAATTTGAACTGCATCAGAGTTCACTTCAACCAGACAGACGTCGGTTTGGCCTACAAACCGAGTTCACTTTGTTGGCCGGCATCAGAGTTCGGTTCCTTGTTCGTGCGCCTCCAAACAAACACATTGTTCCATTGAGGCTGAAACTTCTTGGACATCCTAGTTGCCATAGCTACTCGTCTCTTTGCATTGCCATCCTTTTCTGTCTCGTCTCATATACCGAAACATACAAAGCACACTTCACCCGTCCCTGAACTGGTGCAGTGGAGTATTTCCAAGTGCATTCACTCATTTTTCCATGTGGATTTAATTATGTCATGCAAGCCGAAGAACTGGACCAATACTGATTAGATCTGGAGATACTACAACAATTTGTCTTTGTCTTTAGTCCTGTTAGAGTTAAATCTGTCATTACTTGCTGTGGGTTAGAAGTACGCGGTCATGTTATGCTTCGTATCGCATTTCAAAGGGTTGCACGTAAAGGTCGAGCCCACAAATAAATGAGAAGCTTTCCAGAGAGAGCTGTGAGTGAGTGGAAACCAAAGACTCTAACTAGAGCAAAGGAACTCTGTAATTGGGAGGAGATGGACGGACTGAGATACAGTCTGTGATTGTTGATCAGAGAACAACAATAATTCTATTTGTCTTTCCCTTCATGAAGCAATCCATCTTCTCCCGCACAAGCCTTCATCCCCGACTCTCCTCTTCATCACCGCTATCTCCGTCTGCCGTCCCCCGTTCGTCCTTTGGCTCTCTTTCTCTCTTCTTTCCCTAATCTTTGCTCCGTTTTCACCCATAGGCGTGGCTGACGGAAATTCACGAGTACGCCCAGCAGGACGTGGTGGTCATGCTGCTGGGCAACAAGGTGAGGCCTTGTTGGCAACACTGGGAGATGGATGGGCAGATGGACTCGGAGGGTGGCCGGGAAGGCTCACGGAGGAGAGAATGGGAGCGCCAAGGCGGACCCGTGAATGCAAACGGGTGACCAAACGGTGCAATAGGAGCAGCAGCACAGAGACAGAGGATTTCATGATAAAACTCTTTTACATTCCAGGTTGTCTTACAGAACTGAGGACTGGTGAACAACAACAAAAAAGACTGTTCAATCAAATTCCTAAATTGGTTTACTGCTCACATATCACAATAAATAGGAAAATCATGAAGTTTTTCTAGTTTGGTTGAAAAAAATACTTTATAATAGGGCTTCAACGTTTCAGCACAATATTTTCTGGTACTATTGTGACAACAATAAAAATCACAAGACAAAACCATCCGTTTGTAAAGGGTTATAAAAAAGTGTGATTTGTATCACTAAGTTTATTATAGTAACTGCATTTAGTCATATTTTTTTTTATATTTTTGTATATAAACTATTGATAGAGTAGAAAACTTTCTCTCGGACTAAAAATCCAACTTGGAAAAAACAAAACAAAAAAGAAAAGAACAACCAACCAAAATGATCTGCTTATCTGTAATCATCTAAAAATAAAATTACAAATCATATAATGACTGAACAACAAGGGAAAAATAAATACGGGCATTTTATTATTTTTTTAATTCATATTAATTAGAATTTATTGTGGCGATAAATCAAATTCTTGTCATGAGGAGAAGCGTGTCAAGATAAATGATGAACAGTACGATAAATGTCCACCTCTACTTTACTCTATATTCACTCAGGAATTGGTACTTAAAGCAAAGTGAGCAGCTACAGCTGGAAAATGAAAGCTTGTCAACAGGACAAAGCTTGAAAATGTCTGCACTCATTTTGAATTTGATAAAACTCGGTGGAGCTTCACCAGCAGAGGGCGCCATAAACCGTCTCCTGCTGTGGAAACGTCACACTGGACCTACAGAAAGTCGGTTCTGTGCCTCTCCGCTCCAAAGAGCTGGAACATTGATTTGAAAAAGAAATGGAAATTTGAACTTTACTCAGAAATGGACAAACAGCAACAGAGCAACCTGAGCCTAGAGACACTGTCCTGGAGACATCTGAGTAGCAGCTACAAATAACAACAAATACAATAAAACAATAAAATTACATTTCTTGACGATAACTTGACCAATAAATTATAGTGATGAACAATAATATCGTTTTATAATATTTTCAACTAAAACAGTAACCTTAATTTTGTACAGGACATGCCACACTGGAGCTGGAAGACATTTTAAGAACTAAAATAAAACAACCAAAAACCGTAAATAAAATGGTTATGAAGTCTCTACACAAAATTCCCCTTCAAAAATATTAGCCATCAGAATAGAAATTATTGAACTCATTTTAAGCAGATCATTGCTTTAACAGTTACTGCATTCACATCCTTCTCAAGTGTTTTTTCCTTCCACTGAACTTTTCACAAGCTGTCCAGACAGCTCTGGACAGCTCATTTTTTGTAGCTTAGCAATTGAAAGAGAATTTTAAATGTTAGTATTCTGTAATCCAAAATACTCCAACGTGAAATACATCTTTGGAGTTTTACTGCTTGAGACAAATTCTTGAAATAAAATCTCATAGTTGGTGATATTCAGACGTATCCATCTGCACCAGTTGCACGTATGAAATGTGGTTTGGTATTTTCTAAAATGCAATATAAAGTTGAGCGTATGATTGCACGTTATTCTCATGTCAGTGCTGAGACTATCAGAGCAACCACGTGTTGTCGTGTTTTCCAGGCCGACTCCACACATGACAGGGTGGTGAAGCGAGAGGAAGGAGAGAAACTGGCCAAGGTGAGCCTTCTCCAATTCACACAAGAGCTTTCTGGCGTGCTCCGTCTTCTGGCACAAACGCGCTCCATCCTTAGTCTGTGTCACTTCATGATTATTCTGCTAAATAACACATTTGGTAGCCCTGCATAATGTTGTTATCATAAACGGCGGCGCCTTACTAAATGAATTACCCCGGCCGCTTCACTCAGAGAACCTCTGAGGATAAATTTGAATTCCTGGGGAGGAACTCTGGCCGAGCCTCTGCAGACGTCAGGACGTCGTTCTCAGCTGGAATATTAAGACTGTTTTGGCTTCCACAAAATCATATTTCTGTACCTGGGAGGACTTTTCATCGACTCTGCTTGGAAAAACAAACAAACAAACAAAAAAGAAAGCATAAAATGGCTTGAGGCCAGAAATATTGACGTTTTCAAAAGGAGGCTGAGTTATTGCCACCAATTTCCAATTCCATCATGCCTCCGCAGGTATTTTAAACCCCCGCCATCAAACAAAGCGTGGATTAATGAAAGACTTGATCATTTCCAGGGTTATTTTCTCCCCTCGCCAGATTTCCGTCAGCATGCTAAAAGCAGTCGTGTTTCCTGTGCAGGAGTTTGGAGTGCCCTTCATGGAGACGAGCGCTAAATCAGGCCTGAACGTGGAGCTGGCCTTCACCGCTGCGGCCAAGTGAGTCACACAAAGACAGAATCCCAGCATGAGCTGCACCAAGTCGTAGAAACATTTTGATATCTCTATATTTATTCAGTAGCGTTGATCAAACTCCATGTTTAACGCTGGGACTTAACGTCATAATTTTGATGAATTGGTTACATATATTTTATTTATTTGAGCGAGATAAAATTTAAAAAAATGCATGTTACACATATTTAAAGCTCATTTAAAGCAGGTGGAAAAAAGCAGGTGCAAACAAAAAATATGTACCTTACTGTTTGCATATTTACAACATATAGAAACTCGTTATATTTAATAATACTATATTCAGACACACGCAAGAACACAATTATCTCAAAGGATTGGAAAGACTGCAAACTTATTTACAATTTAAAGGTGTTAAAATGTTTTAAGTAACTAATCAGTCCTGAAACCTTTGTGTCTGAGTGTTTCTGGTACGTCCATAAATCCCGACGCACTAGCAAGATCTGCGATGGACGACAAAGCTCCTTCTGTTGGTCTACTGAGGGTTAATTTTGCTTCAAAAAACAATCTGATTGGACGCCGGAGCCGTCCAAACGGTACATTTGGGCAATTTATAGGCGTCGTATTAATATGACAAGCAGTAATGATGTAAAAACAAAATTGTGCACCTTTTTTACGATATAAACAAAGAGCAAAACAAAATTTGAGTTGAGAAACCAACTTAATTTTTCCGATTAACTGAACAACACAAATCAAACTGGCTGGAAAAATAAGTCAAAAGCACAAAGGGTACTGTTTCAACTGTGTGTGTGTGTGTGTGTGTGTGTGTGTGTGTGTGTGTGTGTGTGTGTGTGTGTTGTGTGTGTGTGTGTGTGTGTGGTGTGTGTGTGTTGTGTGTGTGTGTTTTTCTCTTAATGTATAATGTCAGGCAGTTTGTGTGGGAGCCGTTTCCCTTTTATAGCCTCGTTATGGTAACAGGCTTGCATGCTGAGTCGTTGCCAATAATAGGCTCGCTGTCTGGCCCACAATCCTTCTGCAAATACAGAATATCCAATCTGATCCGTTCATCTCCTCGTCCTCCAGCTCATGTTTGCCGCTTCGTGGCTTTGCGCCGCTCGTCTGTCACGGTTAAATCTCCACTTTGTCACTTTTTGTTGTTCGCGCCGATCGCGTCAGTGTCGAGAAAGCTACCAAAACAGAGCCGGGGAATGTACCCTGAATATTAGTGACAATAAATAACCCATTTTTTATTCACATTTTTAGCTAACACACTGCTCTAATATCGAAGCAGTAATCAAAACATTCATTTCTGTGTCGACAACTGCATCCTGCACTCCTTTTCAATATTAGGTTAAAAACTCATCAAGCTCCTGGTTTCTGCGCCTTAATGAGATAATTTCCACGGTAACCACGGGTGGGTTGCTGGCACGCGCCGCCAAATACAGACCCTTAATGAGGGCTCAAAGGTTCAGGAGGTGGTGGCATATCAGCTCCATTAGTCTGAAATTATAACGTTTTTTGTTGTTGTTTTTTTTATGGCAGGTCAATAAAGGAAGTGTGGAGGCTCTTAATGAGACACAAATGTAGCATGAAGGAAGCTCAAAATGACAACAAAGCAGCTCAGAGGGAGCACAGATGGATAGATGCAAACAGAGGAGGAACGTTTTCTGGTATAATAATGGCAGGTCAATAAAGGAAGTGTGGAGGATCACTTTTATGCCTCAGCATTACGAGGGGAGTTTTCATGCAAGCAGCTGAATCCTATACGAAGAAGCACACAGCCTGCAGAGCGTCGCTGTTACATTTACCGCTAAAGAATAAAGCACTTTAATGTTTTACCTAACTTAGGCTGCGTTCACACTCCAGCCTGAAATGACCCAATTCCGATATTTTGTCAAATCTGATTTTTTAAAATTTTTTTGCCAGGGCCGTTCACACTGCCGCACTTATGCGACCTGTATGTGTTGTGCAGTCTGAGAGTGTCCCGCATATCTTCAATATACCGTTATATAAAAATTGCATACGAAACTTCAATTTGAACTAAATATGTATATATTTATCTGAATCATCTTAAGAAAATCCCATAGTATGTCACTGTCTACCATATCACTGTTTAGAAATATTTGTTTAAACCTTTATTTTTGGAAATATGTAATTGCTTTAGTAATACAATTCTACATGTGCTTTTATTCTATTTAAAGCTCATTTTTCCTGTCCAGTTAAATCACATACTCCTTCAACTTCCTGCTGCTTTTCCACCAACTTGTGATTATTGAAAATGCACAAATGATCGAGATCTTTGCAGAAAACCTACAAACACACGAGTCAGACATTAATCGTGTTCACTCTGACTCCGTGTTGTGTGTCTGCGTGTGTGTGTGTGATCCCAGAGAGCTGAAGCACCGGAGCATGAAGGAACCAGACGAGCCAAAGTTCCAGCTGCAGGAGTACGTGGACAAGGAAATGAGGGTCGGTGGCTGCTGCCGGACCTAGACCGCACCCGGTGTGTTGATCGTGTCAGTTCTGACCGCAGCAAAAGAAAGCAGGGATCTTATTATTATTATCGATACCATTATTATCATTAAACTACACAATAACCTGGAGGATGTGTGTGCCTGGGAATGACCCTCTCACTTTCTCAGTGACTATAAGGCCAACCTGCTCTCCCATAACCCACCCATCTTCTGCAACTGTGAATGTAAAATAACTTGTGCATGTCCAACACACACACACACACACACACGCACACCCACACACACACACGTTTCAGCTCAGTCCACTGCCTGCAGAATTTATGTTGCCCGGATTTTCATATGTGATGTACATATTTTAAAAATGATGGCTGATTTTGTCTTTTGGGAGCTTTGTGGTTTGTTTAACGCGTTAGAGCAGAACTCGGTGGTCATGATGTCATAGTTTATCAAATCAACAGAATCGGATCAAACTCACTGATGCAGCTAATCAGCCGTTTCTAAAGTCACTGTCCTCTTCTTGTACAGCCTAACCTGTTTTATCGATGAGTGTAAAACTTGATCTGAGCCTTCGTCTGGATATATGTGCTCCACATCTCACGTTTGAAGACGTGTGATGAGATTCGACACTAATCGGAATTCAGTTTCTCTGTCATTTTGACCCGATATAAAATGTAAAGAAGTGCATCATCAGCAAAAGACTGTACTCTGCACTTTATCCCTACAAAACAGAGAATTTTCATGAGATATCCAACTTATTTATGATAATTAAAAATGCTACGAGTGCGTTTAAATGGACATAAACTTCGCCACTGCAAAGTAAATAACTTGGTATTCTGTGTAAAGGTTCACATTAATAAAAGTGTCTGATTTCAAACCCCTTTCATTAACCTCTGTGGAAATGACTTTTACATTTTAACTTAGTCCACTTTACCCGCCATCATGTGGAATTGACTGGAATAAAATGATCACATCAAAGTCGGACCGTTCTGTCTGTAGATGAAAATCTGACACGTCTGATTTAGTAGCACGTGTGGAACAGATCTAACCTTTTGTTCGGTGACGGTATCTAAACTGGACCCTCGAGACGGCGGTGTTCGACATGGGTCACTTACGGCCAAAAAAGAAAAAGTCCGATTTGGGTTGGATAAGCCTGCTGCTGGAACGTAGTCTTGGTGTGCTGCTGGATTTTATCTGTGCATAAAAAAATACTTCAGACAGATCTATGCTTTAAACGACAGATCCTCTTTCAGAGCAGGTTTCTTCTAGATTCCTGTTAGAGTCCAATGGCAAACCTCGACTCATGGCCCAAATCCTTCCTACAGCAAAACATTTTCACTTCTGGTGAATCAGGTCACAATTCAAATTTGTCTCCTGATGCAGCAGAAATGAAAGCCGAGGCGTCGGTGGCTGCTTTCAGACTGGCTTTAAGAATATTTACTGTCCGCTACCATAGTTTCTATATTCTTTCAGTTTTTATACAATGTAGATATGTTATTGTTGGTGGATGAGATGAACCTGTAACCAGAATCACTAAAGTAACACCTGGAATATTGAACGTTTCTCGTTTTAAGGAATGTCTGTTTCAGTTTCTCTCCGCAGCTGAGTTTTTTCCACGGATGAAGTTGATCTTTGTAAAAAAAAAAAAAAAAAAATCAGTGCTGGATGACGGTTGATTTCAAGTCAAAAAGACTCTTGGCTTTGTTCTTCAGATGCATCATAAAGATGCCGTCATGTGTTTTCTTTTCTGATGACTAAAGCACTTTTCGTGTAAATGAGAGAAATAACTTCACTCGTGGTCTTGTGATTTGTATCTCGCAATTATTTATATTGTAAATTGTTCAAGAATAAATTCTGTCAGATTCTTCCTGTGAATCGTTGGTGCCATCTTCTGGTAGCACAATGGAATTACAGATTTTTCTGGGACAAATTGTGTTTCCACATTCTGTAGAAAAATAGATGATTAATTGATTTTTATGGTACCAGCAGGGTGAAAAACCACTTCACTAAATACATTTGTAGTTAGTAGACCAGCTAATATAAACCCTTAGATAAAATTAAGCTGGACTGGACAGAGGGGTGAATGTAGCTCCTTTAAAAGCTGAAAGTTTCATCTAAAGGTTCGTCTTTAATCTTTTCAGCAACTTCAATGATGCATTTAGCGTAGATGATACATTATTGGAATGTATTTGAATTAATATAACAAAGTAAAACAGCTGCAGAGGACAAACAACGTGGCTCCAATGTAGAACATATACTATCCTGCTTTAGTGATTTAGGATGTTTTTTCTAACCTTTTCTAATGCGAGACTTCAAAACTAAGCTGAATTTCAGCGCTGTCAGTAATACATCTTTCTTTTCATGCCATCTTGATGGAATTTAGTCAGGATCCTGCACAATCCTCAGATTGCTATTCATATTCCTTAAGTTCTCTGATGTCAGATCCTCCACAGAGCCACAGGCTGATGTTGAGAACGATGCGGCGAAGAGAGCCAGGAGGACGCCCACCACTGAGCCAACCGAGACCCCAGGAACGACGTTCGGTCGAGTCGCCCGAAGAGTTTGAGCTGCTCGTCGATCGCTTTCTTTAATCCACGCTGACCGCCTTCACTCAGTTCATTAACTGTGCCCTGAAATTGCTGTGGGGTTCAGAGTATTGCACATCATGCAGTCGGTTCCCAGAAATCTTGTGCTGATGAGGAAAATTTCCACTTACAATTACTGCGATGTGTAAAAACAACGTGGACTTGAGCTTCCGAGCTAGAAAGCGCAATAAAAACACTTCAGCTACACACTTGGCTCTCCCAACTTCTGCTTGAGGTTATTTCCACCTGAACCTCTGTCGTAGTGTTTTAAAGTCTCTTCAAAAATACATCCAAGCGTTGATCTGGATCAGGAGTGCGTAGGTACACACACACCAATCAACTTTTTAGAGTGCTGGTTATTTTTATTTTTGTATTTTTGCAGCTGCTGTCCGGCCAGCTGGCGTTTTTTACATCCATTGTGGGTAAGTGCAAATTTATCTCCAATTTCTGTGCATGTTATGCACATTTCTGTCCTGACACATGTCTTAAATTTCACTCATAATTGTCTTGAAAAGTTTCACATTTGAGTTGGTCAAACCTGTAGAAACGTCGGCTAACCTGACAAAACTCTCTTACCCAAAGTTCAGTCGGGTTGTTGTTTAGGACACTTTTGGTTTTAATGTATAATTTTCTCACAGGCAGGCAGGCAGGAGGAACCGAGTCCGTGGGCACCGGCTGTTGGCTTGAGTTGACCCAGAGGAGCGATGACGAGTAAACGAGGCAGAACAAACCACAAGAGCAGGAACCTTTTCACCTGCCGGTCTTTCGTTTTGACTGGCTTAAAAATGTCACCAGACTGTCCTGGCAGGTGACAGCAGCACAATTACAAGCAGTCAGAAATGCATAAGCTGTTTTGGAACTGATCATGAATTATCTTAAAAACAATGACAGACTGCGATTTTGTAAATTCTCTTAAAATCACCTTTAAAAAAAAAAGACGTTTTGCCAAAACATTTATTGAAAAAAATCCACATATTCCTCCTGAACGAGGCACATGTTCAAACATCAACTCCTCCCCGACTTAATGGTTCCATTAATAGTAGCTTGAATTGTCACTGTTTACTTTGAGACACTGTGAACGTTTCCTCCGTGTTATTTTTGCCCAAACACCTTTTCCTGCTGCTGCTGATGATGATGAAGATAAAAACCTCTCTGCATGACTTTCTCTCCATTTTTCTTGTTTTTGTTTGTTTGTTTGTTTGTTTTTTTTATGCAACCCGACTCCGCGACCTGATCTGTGCCCTCAGCTGCATCCGGAGAATATGGTTCCATGCATCCGTGATCAGAGGCGCGTATGTGTGTGTATGTGTGGGTGGTGTGTGTGTGTGTGTGTGTGTGTGTGTGTGTGTGTGTGTGTGTGTGTGTGTGTGTGTGTGTGTGTGTGTGTGTGTGTGTGTGTGTGTGACTCATGTTCTGACTCATTAATCGTCCTTCAAAACGTCCCAGTCTGGAGCAGCGTGACAGAGACATTTTCCCCCCTCTTGCTTCTTTAATAGCATCTGAAGCGTGTCACTGTGACATACGGCGGCATCATCACCGCTCATGTCAGCATAAGATGGATCGGATTATAAACGGGTGGGCCTGGTGTGTTTTTCATGTGCCAGAACTAAGTCAATCGCTTTGTGACAAAACGTTTAAATCCTCTTTCATTTGATTTGATGTCAAACTATTTTTACATCGCTTAACTCTTTGATCTTTTCCAGGCATGGTGTTTGTTGGCCCACTGTTTGTTTCCAAATGCACACCAACGCCTGACTCCTTCAGCTGCAACTCAGCATCTCTGTGAATGCGCTGGCTCATAGTGGATCCAATCGTAGTCCCTTCAACAATCAGTAGGTGTCTCCCTTGTGACACAGATTCTCATGGAGGCATTAAGGAGCTTTGTAAGGTCACTGTTCTGTTTCATTTGCTGAATGCTGAAATAAAAAGGTGCTGTAAATCTTTTTTTTTGTCTCCTTTTCTTTCCTCTCTCATTTTGTTATACATTTCTCTCTTTCTTCTAGATTCTGATCATGCAAATTTGTTTTTTCCGCTGATCCTAAATAGCTCTGTAGCCAATCCTTATAATAACAACATAGTTATGTTGCTAATCCTAAATGTGTAGTTTTATCATGTGGTTTTCTTGCTAATCCTAATCCTGTAGCTATTTTGGTAATTTCAACCTTTCATTTCTGTTGCCAAGCCAAACCTTGTAGTTCATGATCTCGATCATAACTACATTGTTCTGTTGATGAACTTATTTATGTACATCTACAACCTGTTGCCTTCCTATCCAAAATGTTGTATGTTAGTTTGTTTCTGTCCTTCACCTCATGATCCTAATCTTGCTCTATAAGCTTCAACTGTTTTTGTACCAAAACCTAAGATAGAAACATCCATCCATCTATTTTCTTACACCCTTGTCCCCAGAGGGACAAAGGTGTCTTTAGGGCCTCTCCAGAGGGCAGGGTCTGTCGCTGGGCAACACAGAGACAGACAGGACAAACACTGTGGGAGGAAGCCGGAGTACCCGGAGAGAACCCATGCGTGCACAGGGAGAACATGCAAACCCGGGCCGGGAATCGAACCCAGGACCTTCTTGCTGCAAGGCAACAGTGCTATCCAACTGCTCCACTGTGCAGCCCTAAGCTAGAAACATTTCGAGGTAAATCTGTTTCAATCTTTATTCTGAAAAAAGGAAAAACTGAAATCATATAATTACAGTAAACAAGCGCAAACTGCAAATTAGGACTTTTGCGTTTTGAAGCTTTCCATTTCTTACTCCTTAGAGCAGAAACGTATCTCTATTTAAGTATTTCTTGTTCCGCTTGGACGAACCAAAAGGTGTTTTTCTCTGAGAACTTCCCAATTGTTCCTCCACATTTAGGTCATAATATGGAAAAAAAAACTGCAGAAAGCATCTTCCAGTGATAAGTGCTGCCCGACCGTGTGTAAATATGCGCAATGGTGTGAATAATCAAACAAGAGCGAGTCGTTGACATCCCACTTGCTAACAGGGGCCTTCTTATGGCTTCTTATAGCTTAGCGACAGCCATCTGCTGCAGCGGTTACTCTCCCTGTCATTAGCCCTCCCTCAGGGCGCCGTAACCTCGATGGCTCCTCTGTGTTTACGTCCAGCTGTGTGTGTTCATCCTCAGCCAGTTGCCATGCAGTCGTCTCTACTTGACTAAAGTGAGCAGGATCCCCAAACAAAGCCATGCGGTGTGTACATTTGTGTTTGTAGAAATGCTGCTTTCAGAGCTTCATGGAGTCCGTCCATACACCAGCTGTGTACACTCACCACTGTACACACCCACACACACACACACACACACACACACACACACACACACACACACACACACACACACACACACACACACACACACACACACACACACACACACACATCCATGCACAAACCAATCTGACTGGATTATATTAGATGATTCCTGCTCAAAGTTAGCATATTAACCTTTGGGAGTCATACTGTGTGTTATGCTGTTGCTGGGATAAAGATGGTGTTTTGTTTCTTTAATTGCTTCTATTTCTATGTGGTGGAGAACTTAAGAACGAAGCCTCTCATTTTAAAGCTGCAAGAAACAGCTAAACATAGCCCACGTAATGTTACTAAAAGTTTATAAAGGACTGATTTAAAATTCAGCATCTGGTTTCTGTCATGTGAGACGCCCGGGCGGCTGTGTTTAGACACAACAGTGGAGCTCCAGATTTCTGCAAGCAGCCGGAGGAACTTCAGCCTCCAGCTTCTGTTATTGTGGGTGAAACGTTTCTTAAGTTTGCACCTGCTGCACCAGTACGACTGGCACATTTAAAGGCACTTATGTTGTGCTTCAATATTTACGCTGAATTTAAAAATGTCCCCAGAAGACATCCGTGGGAGGATTCTGTGATGGAAAAGCTTCATTCTTTCAAGCTCTAAACCTCTGGGACATTTCCACGAATGTTGATGTTAGCTTCAGGATCCAAAGGAGTAAATACTTTTTCAAATCATTCTTGGTCAGCGGATTATTTATATTATTATTCACGGGTTAATCTCATTTTCTGAATTTTAACTCAAAGCGGTCAATCCAGGAGTGCCATTCATTTTCACCTGAACCCCCAAGAGAAAACGAAGTCTGTTGAGTCTGATAAGTATCAGTGCTGAGACAGTCTCTGCCGTTGCCTGTTAATGCATATTAATACATATTTGCTGTTCGAAAGATTCAAATGTCATGTCATACTCTTACAAATTCACAAGTTTGGAGAAGGAACATCTCATTTTCTGTTATCAGGGGAAAAAAAAAAAGGAACAGAAGGAGTCTGTGGGACGTCGGGCAAAAACTGAGCCGTGTGATCTTAGTGTTTTGGTCCAACAGTATGTACGTCCTCTGAGTCTCTGACAGTTGTCCATCCCTGTGTGAAAAGACGGCTTCTGGACGTCGAGTAGTTGGACCTGTTTTCTGCACAACCAAACACACCCACAAGATTCTGACCAATCATACGATGATTGTGCATAGAGAGGGGGGAGAACGAGAGCGAGGACAAAATGGCACAATTTCCATCACGCAACTGTGACAATGAATTGCTTTTGCCGCTTTGACTGGACAATGCAGAGCCCTGTAATCAGAACAATCACACTAATAGGGCTATTAAGTCCATTTACCCTCCCTCTGGTTCATTGTTTGGGTCATTATCACTTGACTATCCAAACATGCCATTCAACATGCCCATTGTTTTGATCGATGTCTCCAAACTGATATGGAGAAGTAAGTCAAGGCTGCAGGTGTTGAGATAAAACCTGAAACAATGTCCTCTGTTTAGAGTTTGTCGACTGACTTCTGCATTATGTATCGTGACATTTTTTATAGGTCAACTTCTTCAGCCGTTTAAGCTCGTCCGTTGGATCCGACCTTAGAGGCCAGTCTTCACTTCCCAAACGCACCCTGACCCAGTCATCCTACCATCCTAACTTGGCTCTTGTCCATTTCATCCAGTCTAGAGAATTTGTTTGAACAGTCCTTTTATGTCACCTGAGGTCAACCCACAAACCTTCTGCCTCTGATTCAGACCCTGCCCCTGTTTATTTGTGGAGCGGTTGGTAAACATCTCCTGATCTTTATAGATTAAAAAAATAAAAAAATCTATGTCCTTGGAAAGCAAACGTATTTGGAAGTCAGCAGTTACTTAATGTTTGTCAGCGTGTGACTCGGCTTACAGTAATATGGATTATTCAGCTTCAGTTCACACTCTGGACGTGGAAAACATCAGTGTGTGCGGCTATGTGTTTTCTGCTGCCTTCCACCTCCGCAGTCCTATTAAGATAAACGTCTTCTCCACTCAGGCCACTGAGCGACAATAAACACAGAGCGACAACCTCCGGCTGCAAGACTCACGTGCTAAATGTGGTTTGTTTACTGCGTCGAAGCATCGCTGAAACCGATCACGTGTTTCTACTTGAGCTGTTTCTTGACAGCTTGGTGAGTCAAGCAGATTCGGCCGTGCAAGCACTTCTGTTCTTCTCATCAGACACGGCAGGTCTCAAGTACGAGAAAGGAGGAACGGTGGAGGCATGACTCTTGCACACTGAAAAGCAAACAGAAAAAATATATTTGTATGATACAGTCCCAGTGAGTCGCTTTGCATCACACACACAAGCTCTGATGCCTGGTATAGTGCAAAGTGTCTAATGTGCCACTTATTGGCCAAACTTATGCAAAGACAGGAAGCAGACGCTGTCGTCGCTTAGTCTACAGCAAACATGTCAGCCGGACTCAAGGTTGCAGCGTTTACATGACAACCACGTCTGATTGAGGCCGGATCCCATTTACGCCACAAACAAACCACTGTAGAGTTCATTCGAAACCGAACCGAGACCACTTCCTCCGAACGGTTGTAGTACGATCACTGTGTTCACATTTACAAAAACGAACAATAGCAAAGAGGGGAAATGAACCAGTTCATTTTAAATCAACTGAACCCCTTAGTTGTGACAACATCCCACAAGTTTCCTTGACTGGAACCGGGGGGCAAGCAGAACCTGTCCTCTTTCCCCAAACGTTTACACTGGACCCAGTGTAGTTCAGTGAACTGCCGTCCTCCTGCCAACAACCAGGACTCAACTCGTCCAAACAACGTCAAGTATCGCTCAGCCAACAATGGAGCCAAGGCCTGAATTTTACACTAAACTTTCTGTTGCTTGGACTATTCTTTAGTATTCATATCTTCATGTTGTTAAAGTTGCAGGAACACCAATGAACCATAGACTGGATCTTCCAGATTTCTGTTTTGTTTCTCTAAAAGTGGGGATGGAGTAAGGTGGGAGTGTGGAGAGTTTTGTGTTTCTGTGGGTCTCAGCTGAACAGGAATAAACCAGACGCCAAGACAGTGGGGCATAATTTCACTAGTACTATTTTTATCTTTGAGTACGCTGCAGATCGTATGCACTATATGCCTTCATAGACATGTTTTGGTCTGTTAACGGAGCAGGTGGGCAAGTGGCTCCTACAGGGGGCTGATTGGTCCCACTTGGCCCAAAATGACTCAGAAAACATGGACTTGTGGAGACTTACTGTTAATTCCTGCCAGCAATAGTCAATGCAACTTAATTTCACTTTCGAGGTATACAGCAAAGAAAAACATCAAATTTTTACGATTATGGAAAATTAGAGAAAGGCCAAACGAGTTAATAAATAAAGGACTTCAGTAACAGCATAACAAGCTAATTAAAAGTACCAACAGCGTCATTCTGTTGTGGGAAACAGAAGAGCTTTTCCTAGGTATTCTTATAAACTCTTTGGCGAAAACTAATAATCAGAAATGTAAACTTTGACTCTTGATTGCTGAGTCTATATTAGACTCGACAATCAAAGACAGATCCAGGTCCAAGACTAATATGTTTGTGACTCAGCAAAACGCTGCTGAGTCACAAACAGTTTTATGACTCAGCAGCTAAACTTATTCTATAGTAGTACACAAGATTTCCCAGGTAAGTCAGTCAGCCCTATCAGTCATATGCAATGCATTCGATTTAAACAGAACCGGGTGAGTCAACGGTTATATTTTAAAGCCTTCGCCCTTCAGATCCACGCTGCCTGTGACGAGAATCTCATTGGCTTGGACGGCTCATAAGTCCTCTGAGGTTAACAGCTTAATAAACTCTGATTAAGTTCCCACAGTAACGCATTGGCAGTTGTTCCACATCAATATAAACGACACAAATGAATAAATATTGAAAAGTGATTATTTATGGTGGCGCGTAGGAGCGTGCTGCAGGCCGGATGGAAAGTTTTCCAGGACTCGGCCTGCCTGTGGAAAACCACAAGTCGTCGTCAGACGTTTCTGTGCAATGTTTGCATTCTTTAAGGAGCAAGTTTATTTCACTAGGTATCCAGAGACGCATACTTTATTTATTTCAAATGTAATGATATTTTCTTTGAAACTCTCCATGTAAGTTAGCAGTGATGACTTTCCTGAGTGAGATAGGAAGGTGAAAGTACAAAATAAAGCCTTTTTTTTGTTTTTTTTTGCTTTTTTGCAAAATTCACCAACTGCACAATTCTGGTTAAGTAGTGGAAGATAAATGAGTATTTCAAGAGAGCAGAAGAAATCTTATGTTTTCTGAACTATAACAATATTTGTTGTTAATCTGTTGCTAAGAGACAAGCGTTGTTTTCTGGTAACCAAGTGCCACAAACTAAACATTTGATTTTTACTTTTGCAAAATTGACCAAATGTAGATTTCTTGATTCTAAGAAGGTAAGAGGGTATTTTAAAAGAAATGATGCCTTTTAAAAAATAATTATTCTATTTTTAAGAGATGAGCGTTTTCTTTCTGGTAACAAACTGTCACAAAATATTGACCAAATTTTTAGCTTTGCGTTGAATGTCTGTCTTATAACACATTTACCACCAATGACAATTTTTGTTTCTTCACTTTTCTAAAAACTTCTCCAACTGCACAATCCTTCTTCAGTTGAATGAAACGAGTAGTATTTGAAAAGAGTGGAAGAAATCTAATGTTTTTTTGCACAGCAACAATATTTGTTGTTAATCTGTTGCTAAGAGATGAGAGTGTTTTCTGGTAACCGAGAGCCACAAACTAAACATTTATTTTTGCTTTTGCAAAAGTAAAAATCAGAAGGAAGTGCATTGACATTAGCAGTGCACTGCCCACATGAGCAGTAGCATTTTCCTCAGCTATTTGCCGTGTTTCACACACTGGATGGAGGACGTCCATGTGGCTCCACATGCTCCTGACTCTCCACGTGCTATAGAGAACATCGTAGCTCACTTTAGCATCGATGCTAAATTTTGGCATCAGAATGCTGGTCTCCATCCGACGGGTACTCTTTGGCAGGGCCCGTTTCGATTTCTTTACAAATGTCCTAGTTTAGTTATCAACTTATATAAGATCTCTCTCTCTCTCTCTCTCTTTCCCACTTCTATTCAAAATAACTCCGACCTGATATCAATCAAGGATTATTAGAGAATAGGAAGATCACAATACCAATCAAAACTAACTCCCACGATTAAACAAAAATTTATGTACATTTTCTAACCCACGCTCGTTAAGGACTTTTATTGTTTTTGTTGCGACTCCATTTGATTATGTTCTGGGTTTTGTCTTTTTTCCGAATGTATGTTTATTTTTTATTCCTTCTCTTATTCGGTTATTTTGCACTAATTTGTCGGTCAGTAACGTTTTTGCCTTAATTGGTAAAAAAAAAAAAAGAAGAAGAAATAATTAGTTTAAAAGAAGACATAATGGTGGATACATATGCATGCCTCATTTTTACTAATTACTGTAGCACTGATTTTGTCCTTGTCTTTTTGACATAACATTCTAATAAACACAGATGTTTCCATTGAACGGGGGGCAAAAGGAGGGAAAAAAGTGGTATGAAAATCTTTATAAGGCATATTTTTAGGTTAATATTCAAAATATTTAACAATAAAACCTGCCAATGCAACATCTTTGACAGAAGGAAATATTAAGATCTAGGTTTATCTGTTTATACCTGCAAACATCCAGAACACAGATTCCCATTTAAACTGCCCACCCAACATTTGAACATGAAGTTGACAAAAGTGACATTGCAAGTGAAAGGGCGAAAAAATCCTCCCAGAGAATCACCGACACTAAACTGCCGTTGCGCTTTCTCTCTGGCTCGGCAGAACACAAGCACCCGCTTCACATTGATGTTTCATGTGACTCTGCTCCTGTGGGATTACACGGTGGGAACATGGCAGACCTGTTAACCCCGAAAACATCACTGTCTCTATTCATGTGTCCGCCGCCGCCCTGAATATAAATCGCACTTTCGCCGCGGCGTTTCCACGCTCGCTCACATCGCATCATGGCAAGGTCTTGATTTCAGAGATCAACGAGGACAAAACTACCCGGATAAAGAAACCGATCCCGTTTCTTGCTGCTCGTCCATCTGCACATGAGCCACGCTGTTCCCGACAGAAGAGTCGGTTAGAGATTAGAACAAAAGAACACTTCATCCCTTTGACCCTCATTGGAGAGCTTTCCTGCAATTAATTCATATCTGTTTGGTTAGATCAATAATTTTACGGTGAGGGGTTTTAGATGCAAAGTTAATGCCTAATTTTTGAATAGAAGAGAATCAAAAAGTGCATCATGGCACAATTTCATCTGAGACAATTGCTTGTTAACACAAATAGTGACTCAGCCAATCACAAGGCTAAAATCACTCTGTGCCATGAAGGTACATCTGGAGGCCAAAGGATGTCCAACCTCGAGCTGCTAATGGCTAAAGAAATGCCTGGAGAGTATAGAGCTAAAACAACAACAACAACAACCTCTTTGGACTCTGCTGAACAACAGGGCTGGTTGTTTCCACTTCTTCAAGTCCAAGGAGACATTTTTCTCGCAAAACAGTTATATACGGGGCCACAAACCTGACGTAACTCTTGGGGAAATACATAAGTTTTAATGTGTGCTTGAGGAATAAATAAAACTTGTTTTAGACTTTAGCACAAAAAAGTCCAACTTTTCCAAACTGCAGAACACATTCTTTCCTAGAATGAAGCCAACTGAGTGTATTTATGGTAAATTAAAAAGTACTGCTTTCAGAAATCTTGTCGTCCACATGGGAAAACGAACTAATTTCCGTTAATCGAAACATTTGAATTTTTTTCTATCAAACTTCCTTTGGCCTTCTGTAGAAAATCTTTAAAAATTTACTCTCAAAATTTCTGAGTTTTGTGGCAGAAATGTACTACTTACTACTACTTACATTTTGCGTGTTTGTTGTATAAAGGGAAAGACATCTATATTCAGTTTCTTTGTGGCTCGACTGGATAAATTCACTTTCAGCAGTAAGAACAGGATTTGTTTCAAAATGCTCGCTGTACTTAGTCAAGTTTACTAAAGAATAAAAGCTGACTCGGGTGGGGCAAAGTTGGCTTTTCAGTATTAAGTCTCTTGGTTTTAACTTTTGTTAAAACTTGCTTATAAAAACACAAATACTTTGTGTTGCACTTTACATTTTCCTCTGTAAGAAAATTATGTCTGTAACAATTTTTTTTTCAACCTGATCACAAATCAAGTCTCCATCGCTTCTATGAGCCAAATTTGAATTATTTTTTAATTGCAGTGTGCAATCAATTCAAGGGCCACACTTTGGACACCCCTGGATTAAGATAAGGTCTGTTCTGCTGGATAATTGGGTTATATAATGTGTGCAGTAATCACAGTGCGTTCATGTCCATGGAACCTCGCAGGTCGCAGTTCCCGGATCCTCAATTTCGGGAGTCCACAGAGGGACTGTCGTGTCTGAACCTGGGCAGACACGAGATTTGAAAACCATAAGAAGTACTGTTTTCATTCACATGGCAGAATTTGTCCAATCCAGGAGAGACCAGAGTGGACCAGTTTTGCCCACAGGCACAATGTATCTAGACACAAGCCCCCAGCAATAAGGTGAAGGATGGTGCAACACTAATGCATTTCGCATTATTCTTTTCAAAATAAGAAAAAAAAAACCCAGCCAAAACATTGGCTTGTCATTATAATGTGCCATGTTAAACTAAAGCTCAAGGAAATCATGACTCATTATTGTGTCGATGTTTAAAAGATGTGGTGTGCCTGCGGGGCTTTCAAAGAAAGTGTTCGCTGTGATACCTTTTTCTTTCAGTCGATGAGCAACGGGATCAATCATTCATAATCATCATAACGTTCAAACACCTACAGGATTATGGGTCCCATCTGTCATGTCGGTAAGTGATTTATAGAACCCACTGCTTCTCCTTGCTGATATGTTTGGAGCTACAGGAATAGCTCCTCGTGAGCCTGCAGGCTGCTGTGGGAAAATCAAATCAACATCGGAAAGGAAATGACAGATGGGTTCACAGTCTGCTCATTGCTAATATCTACCCCAGCGATGAAAAATAATGAAAACTGAGAAGGTAAATAAATTCAGCAGCTGAGAAAGCATACTTAATTTTGCATGCTCTATGAGCATTACTCCAAATATTACACCGGAGCTGATCGAGTTATCAAAACATGGAATCAAATTTCTTAGTGCGACGTCGAACTGTTTGCATGAAGCAGGAAATGGCCAATTTGTTGAAGCCTGGGAATTTAAATAAGACAAACCGGGATATCTCTGGTTTTGATGAATCATAATGTTGTGGGCTTGGTGTGGACTGGAGGAAAGGCACTGGCAATGCCTCACATCTTTTCTGTGAATATAGCTGTACTGACTGACTTCAGCGTGTGTACTTGTGTAGTACTGGTGAAGGAAACTTGACTTCTTTTTTTTTAAAAAGAACTTGGCATCAAACCCCAGCCTGGGCTTTTCTACATGAAGTTTGCATGTTCTCCCTATGCATGAGTGGGTTCTCTCTAGGTACTCCAGCTTCCTCCCACAATCCAAAAGCATGACTGTTCAGTGAGTTGATGTGGGTGTGCATGGTTGTTTGCTCACTGACTACCTGTGACCTGTGATCCACCCTTGAATGCAGAAGGTAAGCAAAACCACTTTTTGAGCAAGATGGGAAAATGTGTGACTGGAGATGGTCTTTCCCCTGAAAAGGTCTGGGAGGTGCCTGGCAGCGAAGAGAGAAGTTAGCTGCAGGTTTGTGAGACGACTACATGGTTTGTTTGGAGGAGGTAAGGCGGGATTGGAGGTGGCAAACTGGAGCCTGAGTCCTGGACAGGTCGTAGGTTTGAAGATCTGAGGAGTGGGACGATGGAACGGAGGAGAGGGATCCACCCAGCGAAGTCCTGCTTGAGCTGCAGTGGATCGACCCGAAGAGTGGAGGTAAGTTCAACTCAAGATGTTTCACCAGAGGGACACTGAAAACCGCTAGCAGACCAGAGACCACCATGGCGGGTGAACATCCAGAACAAAGATGTTATCCTATCGATCCTTATATCCACAGCGGCTTGATGAAGGAATCAGCAGCAGGCCTGCAGGCTGCTGGGAGTCAGTAAAACCTTCTGCAGAAATCCTCTCTAGAAGTGTGACTCACATTCAGACCAAAACACATCCACACACCCAGGAAGCCAATCACAGCACGGGGCGTTCTGGTTAAACACAAACAAAACAAACACGTGTGAGTGGGAAAAACGGCTTGTGGTCTTTTATTATTATTATTATTATTATATGTTTTTTTTTTTATCAAAGACAAAAATGGCCCTTTTTGTTTACATTTGATAAGGAAGGAAGTTATTCTCAGTGTCAGAGGTTTTTTGTGTTGTTTCCCCTCAGTGGTTCCTGATGCAGCTAAACCACAGGTGAGGAGAGGAGCAGGCTTTTTAGAAGGTTTGGATTGATAGAGTACAAGATTTCCCCTAGTGTATAATAAGCCTGGTGGGCCACCAGACTTTACTTGCCCCCCACCAGGCTGAGCATTGTTTGGTCATTGGTTTTTTTTATATACGCCAAACGATGATGCCTTCAGGCACGACATTGTAACATTTCATCCCTCTCTGTTCTATCCGAGCACATTGTAGCTACTGTGATTCTTTAGATGGAAAGTCCAGAAGCGACACACGGGGCATTTCTGCCTGTTCTTCCCGGCAGAAATCTGGACTCAGAGTCAACAGCCTGCGCTTTTTCTTCTGCAAGAGAAAGAAAGACCCAAACACAACCAGCGAACTGTGATCTTCTACTGACGCAGGATGCCAACATGCAGCTTCTGCCCTCAGGAGTCATATGTTTAGACAGTAATTCACCATGGAGGCTCATTGCATAATTGAAGCAAAGTTTTCTTTGTGCGCTCATCTGGCCGTGTCCCGGGGCTACGGGGAACCACCGAGTACAGAGGATGAAATGTTTGAGTGGGGAAGAAACTTACAGAAGCTCAGAGGGGACATGTTTAGAGATGGAATTTTACTCTACAGTGTATAATTTTTTTTTTTTTTTTTCATTATTGTCAGTCGGCAAAGTTTGGTCAGAGCAACAGATTTTAGCTGAAAATAGATTTCATGTTAAACATTTCAAATGTTCGACTTTCCAAGGATGCAAATTCAAATAACACATTTTCAGTGTGTCAGACAGTGAATAATGTACAAATACTTAAGCAAAAAAAAAAAAATTCAGCAGATACAATTTTTTTTAAATTAAACATGCAGTTGAAAGCTGACATTCACATACACCAAATAAAAACACATATAAATTTTTTTCTCTCTGTCTTGCAGCAAATTATCAATAAATGCCTAAAAACGTATGAGAACATTTTTTTTTCTCTGAGATTTCTCTGTAACTTTCTCCACATTCAGAAGCGCGTGCAGACTGCTGGTTTCAACTGGAGCTGCTGCTGCTGCAGATTTCCCTCTATATTATATTATTATATGAACAATCAACTCCTGAAAGGGGTTGAATGCAGATCCGTGCCACACTTTTCAGACAACACCCAAGAACTGCAGTCATGTTCAGTGAATTCAAAAATGCATGTAAGTCTATATAACGTTTCATTTAGTGAAATGAACAAAATGATCAATAATATTCAAATTGATCATACGGGTCTGGACTGCTTCATGCCGGTCTAACACATAAAAGCTGAGTTTTTCTTTATTTTTTTTATTATTATATTAATCTGACATGTGAAAAAGTTCAGCATGTATCATTTTGCGTTGACAAAACCACATCGTCGGCTCCAGGGGCCCTCGGCGGGATTTCCACTCGAACTCCTTGTTCAAGTCTCAACTAGTTGTCAATGTTTACCTACTTTTGCTTCAGTAACCCACTTCCCAGTGTGAACTGGAAAACATCCCGCCAATAATTCAGAGGTGTTTGAATTATTAGCGAGGAACGACAGGGGGCGGGGGGTCAAGGGGGCAACAACAGAGTGCGCGAGTAAATGAATACATGAATTATTGAGGAGCTGCTGGGCTAAGTGAGAAGGGGCCGTCGCACTTACGTCAGCAACGTGTCATTAGACACAATAAATGTTGTAGGTTGGTGAAAGACTGGAGGGTAAAGGGGGGCAGCGAGTGGAAAAACCCAGGAAGGAGGGAGCGGCTGACAAATACCCCACGCACACACAAAAACAAAACTTAATTGGAGGATCAAGATGGATGAGTTACATTTTTCTTTTACGTAACTGAACGAATGACAGAATGAATCAGGGTTTCTCTCGGTTTTCACAACAGGTCCATGCCCGATTGGTTCTGCACTCCCAAACTTTCAGTCACTTCACCCCCTTCCTCCTCAGACAGCATCATCATTAAATTAGAAAAGCGTGTTGATCTGAAAAGAGCCTCCCGCCAAGAGGTGACGCATGTTTCCCGGTGACGATGTGGGAGGGCGGAGCCAGTGAGCCTCCTCCTCTGTCAATCTCACTTTTGATAGGGAGGCATTCATTCACTGATAGGTGTGGGATATTTTTAATGGGACCTTTGGAGGTTAAAGGTCAAACTCAAGTTGTCATGGCATAACAAGGACTGGTGACAACGTGACCCGGGATCTATTTGTAGATCATTCACAATTAAATTTCCTTCAATGGAACCTTCGACAGGCAGCGATATTAAGTTACTGCTAGTAATCAACAAGTGGCTTCTTCTTCAGTGTCGCTCTGGCATCTCTCTCTCTCTCTCTCTTTCTTTCCGTCTTAATTGCACAGTTAATGATCTGCACGAGAACGCCGTTTCCCATCAACCTGCAGTGACGCTCACGCGGGAATCACCACAAAGTTTCGATCCGCAACCATAGCAACCCAGTGTTTACACGCGGTGTTTAATCGCCGCGCGCCTCATTTGCGCCATAATGGCAGGACGGGAAGCAAGGAGGAAAACTGTCTGAGGCGGGAACGGATGACAGGAAGAGGTGTGACTGTGCACAACATGAGCCGAGCTTTTTGAAGGCTGGTGAAAACTTTAAGGACACATTCCATATTAAATAATAGTAGCAGTGAAATGGGACAGTTGGGAACAAGGGGAGAAACGCAACAACACAGGAACTAAACGCAAAACACACGTCCCTACAGCAGTATGAATTTTAGTGGTCATAGGGCTTCTCTTTAGATTTTTGCAAAAGATGATGATCCATTTTTTTGCTGCTCGCTATAGAGTTGCACTTTTGTTTTATTTGCATTTACCCACAATGCCCTCCACTGTAGTCCGCTTCCTGCTTGACGTTCACAAGCCGTGCCAAAATTCACTCCAGCCGAACCAAGGCCAGAGTTTCTTTTGGTGGACTAGAGTTTGCTTTTTTTTTTGGTCTGCGTCAGAGATGGACCATGCATTCGCACCTTTCCAAACAAACATGGACTTTAGACAAACAAATGCTTTGATTAATGTGAAGTAAACAGGGCTGGTCAATATCAGTTTAATTCATAAAGTCCTATGGAAACTGCACCAAAGTTCTGCACAGTATTCATAGAACCAGCAGCAGTAATGCACCCTTAATTACATACATGTCCAGTGTTCACTCATTGAGTTCTGAAGACAGTCGTTTGTCTGAATTTTATTACCGGGTATCAAAGTAAACAGGACTGAAAATGAAGGGATGTTCACCTGCTTGACTTTGACTGTCCTTATTAATTCACCAATTGTACTCAAATACACCGTTCTTCCTCTAGCACAGTTCACCTGTGTGCCTAAGTAGTTATTTATTGACTGTATTTGTTACTTCAGTGGTATTTGAAACTTTATTTTTTGATTTAAAAAAATCCTTTGGAGCTCCAGTCCTGCATCATACTTGGAATTGTCTTCGTCCTCATTTATGAGAATCTCATCACTGCTGCTGTCCTGCCCCAGTCCTGGGCCTTATCGCAAACCTAATTAAGCGCTTTTAATATATTTTATCAGAACACGACTGGGCCATACCAGCTCAAACCTGATTCAGCTCCGACTGTTTGGTAACCTGCAGAGTGAAAGGTCGTGCACATGTACCGGCACAACAACGTCAGGACTCCTCTAATGCCCGTGATGCTGAGCAGCAGAACACGCCCACTGCATCAGGACATCTTGTTGCCTGATGCAACTGCTAGTCTGCCTGTGCCAGTCAAGAGGGGGGAAGACGGGGAAGGCTGATGCGTCGAATACAGTTAGATCAGCTCATGATTGCAACAGATGAATGGACGAGGTGTACAGTACTGAACCGCTGGCGCTGACGACAGCAGTGGTAGGAATGACCGAGACGCAGAGTTGGACGATTATTGGTCTTGTTTGCTTCACATTTACACCACTGGCCAATTTCCTGTCCTGCGTTATCAGGCAGGACGTCGCTCAGCAGACCAATCAGTAATGGGGGAGGGGAGAAAAAAAAAAACTAGTCATGATTTATAACAGTGGATGTGTGAGTGAATTATGAAACACATGAATGTCTTATTGGTAGTTCTGTAACTGGGTGGATGATTGGATAAGGAGGAAGAAAATAGATTTATGCAGCTAAATATGGCTGCATGGATGGATTGATGATGGATTTTTTTTTTTATTGCAGAAACATAAACAGCTTAAAAAGGAAAACCAATGCATTACTATAGAAACCAGTTATTTTCACCTCAACTACTCTTTTATTGTTTCTTTATAACTGTTGCACAAATATGGACACATTGTCTCTTGTGGCTAAAGTTGTGTCGATAAGGACTCTTCACTTTTTTATTTTCAAGCCACCATTTTTCCAGTTTAGCATCACATCGCTAGAAATAATTAAGTTGACCTAAATTGCTGTGATTTTTACTCAACTGTTTTCAGTTGATGTGCACTCATGACACAGAGCTTCGTTTTGCCATCATTCACCAGCCATGTTTCAAGTTATCATAAAATGTTATTGGGTTTATGTGCATTTGTTGGATATGCAACACAGTCCAGCAATTTTGTGATAACTCCACATTATTTTCTGTTTTAGTCATGAACTTGTATTATTATTATTATTATAATTGCTATTGTCATTGTTATGGATATAATTGTTTTTTTTAATTATTTTTGTGTGAACTTTTTATACCTTATCCTGCTGTTGAATTTCCCCTCTGTGGGACAATAAAGGCTATTTTATACTATACTATGGAGACACTTCCCTCTCCTCAAGATGCTGGATGCTTGAAAGCAAAAGGAAAACATGTGAGAAAGTTTACTTTCTAATTAATTTAGCAAAACAAAATCATCCAGTCATTTAGTGTTTGTAGACACCCACACATTAATGCACATAGCTGTAGCAAAAAAACAAAAACAACCACTTCAAACCTTTAAACCTTTGTCTACATACTTTGTCAAATATTTTACAAAATACATGCATTTCCAAGCGATTTATACCGCACACCACCAATTCCATCATGTTATATTTGATTTATAAAAGATGAAGCCAAGAAGGAGCAGTTTGTAAAATATAATAAGTACACCCTAAAATACTTAAGGCATGCATTGTTGTGAATAAATAATTTCCTCTATCTCTTTTAGTGAGTTGCAAAGCTAAAACTAAGGGAAATGACATGTGAGGAAACACCCTCAAAGAGAAGTTCTCCACAGTATTTTGTATGTTTTGAACTTTTCTATCATGTGCAAAGGGTTATAGATTGGACGTTTTGAACATTTTACACATCTCCTCCAAATTTAAAAAAGATATGAAATTTGCTAACTGTAAATTTAGTGTTTGTCTGCAGATTTTACTTTCAAATAAATTAATACCCCACACTTAAATACCAATCTTGCCATTCAACATGCAAATTAATTGGAACATATTTACTAGTTTCCCACTCTTGTAAGTTTAAAAATCAATAGGCTTTGTTATGAAATATCAGGCCTGAATTTAAAATCTGCATAGGGCGCAAAAAAAAAGGTTTTGGCCGGCCCTGGTTTGCTATGAAAGTTTCTTCTGGGCATCACTGATAGCATCAAGAGGCATAAACATGGCTTAAATATGGTCTCTTCAGATGTTATAGCCAGGCGATATTGAAGGCATATTTTTCTTCTTTATTCAACAGTTTCCCCTTGCAATTAATTATGCAATCACCATGACTAATGTTTGTCCTTTGAAGTCGAAAGCTAATCTGCTTTCAGTGACACATCCTACAGGCGTAAGACTGGAAAAATGTCTCTTTATGTTGTTGTCGTCGATGTGTTTGCATCCAAGCTGAACCAAAGAAAGAAAGCAGACCAAATCTCCAAATACGTTCAGAATCTTCATGCGTTTTGTTTTTGTTTTGTTTTTTTTAACAGATCAGATGGCCTGATGAAGAAACATTATGCTGGGTCACATAGTAAGGAGGGTTTCAGAATATGCCTCTGTTCCTGCCTCCACATGAGGTGTCTTCTACTCATCCAACTCGCTCCAAACAAATGGCAGGAGGTAACAGAGGGGGGAAGGTCAGAGCAAAATAACAGCTGACATCAAGTGTGCACCGGGCAGACAGGAAATAATCGGCGAGGAAAAGAGTCAACAAATAATAAATTTTTATTGGGAGAAAAAAAAAACATGGAACTATTGAAAAATAAGTGGAAATCGAGAGGAAAAATAACCCCATTAAAGGTGGAAAAAGGGGTCAGGTAACAGATGGACAGACAAATTCTGGCGACAGAACTGGGGAGGTAAGCTATGAAAAGTGGACGAGAAACAATTGGATGACTGAGAAGGAGAAATGAGGAGAGGAGAAAAAGTAAATGCAGGACATGACTCCACATCATCATCGTCCAGAAAACAACGAAACAGACCCAGACCTGGAAGGTCGAGACCATAAAACATTTTCCGTGTACAGTGACGCATTTATTTAGTACGATGCAGTTGAATCCAAAGCAAATAATTAATTAATAATAAAAAAATAATTAAACTGTATAATTAAAGTATATAGTGGAGAAAATGTTTAACTGCACTGTAGAATTCACAGAAGATGGTCTGCATCACCAAATGTCCAACTTCATGCTTCACAGCTGCTGCAACCATCTTGTTTTTGAAGGCCTCACTTCTTTCAGAATCACGCAAGGAACACTGTTCTGGTGACGTGCGTCCGCTACATATGCATGTCTGTCATTATAGGCTACTTCAAAATATTTAAAAGTGTCCAAACTAATATCTCACCAGAAGGAATAAGTTTCCTTCTGGTGAGGAAACTTATTCCATTTTCCGAGATATATATATATTTATGTTTAAGCATTTTTCTTCGGTTTTCTATTGTTTACTAATGCAACCTGAATTCTTCACTTTTCTTAAAGTTTACAATAAACATCAATAATATGTGAAAAAGGAAACAGGCTTTAATCGGGCCAAATGCGTAGATGTAACACCTTAAGAAGAAGAAAAGAAAAAAAAAATAACATTGAACCACATTACCCAGAATGCACCGAGCGGGGTTAGAGGTTATGCAGACATGAATAGCATAGCAGCTAGGCCACGAGCCTCTTCTTACAGTTTACACTGCACCCTTTCCCTAGTTATTGAGCAACGTTTGTCTCTTTGACAGCGCGGCTTTCTGCCACGTATCTGCGGGAGTGAATGAGCGACAGCGACGCCGGGCGGGAAACCCGACCTGCCGCCGAACAGAGCCACCAGCCGGTCCCGCTCGACTGCTGTGGAGGTCTGAACAACCTCGACTATTCCGAGGTAAATCTCGGCAGGCAGGCAGGCAGGCTGAGGCGCAGCGTTGCCTCCAGTTTTATTTTCTGTGCGACCGGAACACAGCTGGGGGGAGGACCTTTCCAAAATAAAAGCATGACTCTGAAAACCAGCTTGACACCCTTCACACTCATTTCAAACATGTGCAATAATGATACGTCCACATCGTTATATTATAATGTGACGTATTCTTGAAGGAGGTTCCACCCTTCCGTAAAATGTGCTGTGCAATGTTCTGTCTGGGTCAAATACGCGGTCATCATATTCTACTATTCTTCAAAAGTGCTTGTTTGTTTTATATGTTTTGCTCTTTTTAATGTTATGTTTTCCCTTCCCTGAACTGTATTGAAGGTTTTATGCAAAAATAGCAAAGAAGTAACAATGAAGAATCTCAGACCTTGAAAACTACTATTGACTCTGGGTCACAGAGGCGCTGCCAGGAATCTTGGCCCCGTGTAACAAAAATTGAATTGGGCCCTCCCATGCAGCTGCTTTACAATTTTACAATGTCAAAAGCGTCACAATTTGAAAGGCTTGCAACTGCCTTGCTTTCTATGGTCCAATACTGACACTAGGACAATATTTACTGCTTATGAATTTCACATCCAACAGTCTTCATAAGGTATGCAAGTAGGTCGCTTACATTTTTTCTATTAGCTTAGATTCCTGAAATGTCTCTCCCCACGAGCAAGAGTCGTGGGGAGAGACATAGGCATAGGCAACATGCAAAATACATGTAAAGCAATCCAGACTTCTCAGTAAATGCTATGTAGTTGCACTTTATTCAAGCTGCAGTATATAACTTTAATAACAAATATGTTTTCGCCACAGTTGTTAAAGCTGTCACCATGTTGTGACAGTTTGTTATGAGGCAGATAATCTGTGAAAACAATCAATCTCCTCCACCCTGAGCTACTATTGCTAGCTAAAGTAATGCAACCAAAAACAACCAATCAGAACCAATAGGTCGGTCTTAGTGCTGTCAATCAGGCTTGTCCACTCACTGCTAAATATGCTAAAGTTGGAGAGACAACTTATGCCCACCAGAGGTGGTGTTTTCCTTGAGCCCCCTCTGGTGTGGATCCGTAAGCAGCTTCTTACTTCACCTCTGACTCAGAATGGCTTTGTATTGGCTTCATTTTACTTGACAACATTGAAACTCTAAAAAGAAAAAGAAAAGGGCATTTATGTAAAACTGTTAGTTATTATGACCAACTGTTCAGCATAACTTTTTGCCCTGCAAGGTTACTTTTTAGCTTGATTAATTGGACAATTGTGATTATTTACTTGAGCTTTAAAAGTATTTCAGTTTTTTTCCTGATTTGCTTTCCTGCTTGCTGTCTCCAGGCAAAATAACCGATTTTACATAATGTCAATATAGAGCTTTTACTTGTGTAGCCTTTTGCTAATTTCAGTGGCATTCCCCACAAACTCAGAATCAAAGAAGAAACCACAATCAGTTCAGTTTTTCCCCTTTTGTAAACATCCTAATGAATTTTAACTCATTTATTCCTTTTTTGTATTCAGTCATGCCAGGGAGAAATTACAAGTCCTTGTTGAGCTTGCAGTAACTTTGACAGCGTTGCACAGCAAAACATGATTCACCCTAGAGCCAAAGTCACTCAACCGAAAGCACTTATGTTTTTGCTCTCACTTTGTCTCAACAGTAGATCATCCTTTATGTAGCCCCAAATCTCATTAGTTAGATGAGCTAATTTGATCAGCCTATTATTATAGGCCATTTTAAACGATACAGATCTAATTTCTTCCTCTTTTCTTCTTGCCCTATAGCAGCAAAATGTTGCAAATTAGTTTGATTTAGTAAATCTGACTTTAAATTCAAAGCATTTATGCCTTTCAAGCTTCCATCCGGGGGTCCATACACACTTGTCCTTGCTGGGCCAAGGCAAGAATTCTAGTCAAAGGCCAAGACTGAGATATTGTCACTGACTGAACATTTGTTGCATTAACTGAGAATATGAATAAACATACCGTACCATTGTCCCACACGGACCTTCAGTTGCAGGTCCATGTAGGTCACTAACCTGTGTCGTACTGCTTAGTGGAAACAAGGCATCAGATGGAAAGTCTAAATCAGACAGGTGTAAAGTCTGTTGCCTCAACATTACTCAGTGGGTTATAGCATTAATTTTTCACTTTAAAACATGTCGTAATCAAATTCACCTTTAAAAAAGCTAACTAATGAATCGAGGGCTTTAGGGAAAATATATATTCATTAAGCGAAAGCAACTGTCAGCAGGTAGAGATTGGCAGGTTTATCTGATCTTTTTAAGTTAAATTGTAGCTTTGTACATGTGTTAAGGCTCTTAATCAATAGGCTTTTGGTAATGGAAGAAAATGTACTTGTACTGTCCGAAAACTGTAATATGTGTCCTGTTCCACATCCTCTTCCCTTATGCAAGGCAAATTGAATAGCCTTGTGTGTAAACGGGGCTAAACAAATAAACGTTGCCTTGAATTAATAAAGTGCAATGGGGAAAAATCAGGGCATGAAGTAAATGGCCAACCCAGCTGCTTAATGCTGTTTCTAGCTATGGCATTAAGCTACATCTACCCATTTGTTTAAAAAGAAAAAAGAAATACTTAGCTGGAAATCTCCTATACCTCCATCTACTTCACTATGGCTTAATACTGTAAGATCATGCTTAAGGATAGAAAAGATTTTGTTAACAGTGAAAGGTAGTTCAGCAAAATTCTCTCACAAGTGGGCACCTTTTGTGACATACATAAAATCTCTGCCTTTACAATGTATAGATTGATGTGACTGACCCATCATGTCATGTGACTAAAATCTGCAGAATAATCAAATAAAGTGTTGTTGCTTTTTGCTTCTCGAGGCTGTCCAACCCCCCCTCAAACGCCCTCTGTTTTTTTATTTTTTTATTTATTTTTTTTTATTTTATAATTGTTTTTTTGTTTTTTTTAATGTAATTATACGTACTTGGTTTTGTTTTTGTTATGTCTGTATGGGGATTTATGTTTGCTATGTGTTAAATGGGGAAAAAATAATACAAAATTGGAGAAGTCATGTAAGCTTTGCAAAATGTATGTAAAATGAATGTATGTTCTCCTGCTAAACAAATAAAGAAAGAAAAAAAAAAGAAGAAAAAAGAAAAAGTAGTTTTTTATGATCCCGTTATTTGTGTTTTGTTTCTTCAGATGGACTTGATGCCGATTGAAGAATTCATCAGACACATTAATTTTCATGACCCAAACCTTTCCATCGCAGTGATTGCCATCATATTCAACCCTCTCTTCTGGAATGTGGTAAGAATTTGTTGTCGATGTTGAAGCTTAAGGAGAAAGTTCTAATGTACTTAGCCATTTATAATAAGTATAAAAAAAAAAAAATCTGAACCGTATTACAGTAAAATCCCAATCTCAAGTTAATGACATTTCTTCTATACAAACATTGTTTTGTAGAGAAAAACAGGTAAGACAGAAGAACATTACTGTTTTCATAAATTCACCAACTTGTGATGAGCACAGCTTATATTTAACAAGTACATACTGTACTGTGCAGAATCAAATGTCATTTAATTTTTTTAAATAAAGCCTCCACCCAAGTTGTATTAAAAAATATATATTGCAAGGATACAATCCTTCTTCAGTTGACCAAAATAAACATCCAAATTCCACAATTTTTTTTAAATAAAGTATGTTACCATAAATTATCTTTCTAAAACAGAAGACATTAAAAATATATAGAAACATTAAAAATGAGATGGCCAGTAGCCTTGCGACTAGGAATTTCACCTTCCAAAAGGACAACCACCATGATTTGTCAGGTGCTGTTTCTATCCCATAAGTCTCATCATTTTTTATTTTTTTTTAATTTGTGGTTGCAAATTAAAAAAAGATTGGAAATTCTGTATTAAAGTAAAAATGCCTGTGAATTTAGGATTATATAGGATTTTGTCTATTCTGCTTGAATGTGCATGCCTCTGTGTGTAGTTATTGTCCTTTTTTTTTTAGATCTGTTTAGTTTATATCTGAGGCAAATCGAGACAAAAAGCCTTTCGAAACAAAATCCTGCTGATTGAAAATTGCTCGTGCTGAGCAGGCTCTCTCTGCGATAAACGACTCGGCTTTTAAGAACCCCTGACTTTCCCTACCAGAAATCAAACGGTAATATTTTTATCCCTAGTAAAAAATACTTTGTACAAGTGGTAGCAGTCGTAAGACTCCTGATTTTCTTTCTTTGGTTTGACAAAACACGACCAACCGAGTCATTGTTTTTAACTGTATAGATATGGGGCTGTAGAAGTTACATTATAGTGGGGAAACAGATGAACATGGCTTAGTCTGGTCTGGCAGTATTTTGAATCAAGGCAGTCTGTGAAAAGTACATTTGATAAATCCAAGCTCATGATCATCTAGAGTTGCTAAACTGCGCTTACAGGACTCTTCTTTTAATTTTCATTCTTTTTGTTGTTTCGAAAATTTTTCGCAAATATTATAAAAATGTGAATCTTAAATCCCAAGACTGATTCTGGATTTACAGCTTCATGTTTAGGATAATATGATTAGAGTGTCGTTTAAATAACTCTTTTTATATATTTTTTTAATTTAATGTCTTCAATACATAAAACAAAGGGCTGCAGAAAGAATAACTGCAAACATGAAATGGAGTTTTGAAATTTTGATTTTACTCATTTGAGGGAAAAAAAATCCAATTGACATACTTTCACTAGGACAGAACCTTTATTTTGCAATTGGCTTAGTTTTCTATGGTGTCCCAAATCCTTAAGATTGGCTTTTTTTTTTTTTTTTTTTTTTTACCATTTTTTTACTGAACTATACTGGGAAAAATGCAATTGCAATACCATTCAGAATATTGGGATAACAATATTGGTTCCTGAATCCTGTCCTTTTCTTCCATTACTCTTTCTTTGGGAGCCTTTTTGCATCTCAGCCATTGAAATAAGAACAAGCTGAGTCATTAGCTCATTATGTGGTTGGTTTGATGCGTTGTTGATTTTCTTACCAAATACTATATCTGAGCAGTCCTTTACGGATGTTTAAATGCTCACAGATATTAAGATGTCAATTGCAATTTGAGGCCTTTTGTTGAACAGCAACTACTTTTCAAGTACAGTACAAGTCGGCTAGTAAGAAAATCACACAAAATTGCTAACAACTTCCTAACTTAGACTGTCGTGAAGGCAAAATAAACCACTCCACATGTAAGGCATTAATTGTTCCGGTTCTTAAATTGAGGACACATGCGGTGTATACCGTACACCCAGAGAGCAGAAATAATGTGCTTAAACATTGATGAGAGGAGAGAAGAGTTTCGAAAAATCAAGCCCAAAATGAGGTTGAGGTGTGCTGTGGTTTGATTATTCTCATATGATTGATAACTCGCCTCTTACTGAGTCATAAGAGGCTTATCATTTGATGATCTCTTGAACCGGTATTTTCTTTTTGATGGGGGTCACTGGCTGACATGACAGTAATTTGCCAAGTTCTTTCAAACCCAGTTTCTCTCCCTTTAAGAGCCGATTCATTCAAAGGTGGTCATTTGATGTACCTCTTAGTGATTACTCGCAGTCCGCTGAGTCAGCCCAGCATTATCTACGTGAGAAGCCAATGAGGAGAGAGAATGGAGCTGGAGAGCTTTTGGCCTCGCACATTACTCCAATTGCTCCTTTTTTCGACATTGTGCAGAAACAGGAAATGCATGGGGTTACATGGACATACTAAGGGTTTGATAACCAAAGACTTGAAGAAGATGTTTATAAATAGATTTTTGAGCCTTTTTGAAATTTGAGAACATTTATCCCTTCTCAAAAAATAAATGTATAGGTACTGTACATATTTGTTAATATATGGAAAATTTCAAAATTATTGGAACCAGACTTGATATCCTTACTGTCAATACTTTCAACAGCCAATGGGGAACTACCTTCTTGTTATCCTACAACCCTTTTTAAGGTTGCAGCCATCCAGCCTTGTGCTCTTTAGGATTAGGTTTGGTGACTGACATGTTCATGGAAGAAGGTCATTTTTGTGTTTGCTGACCCATTTTTTGTTGATTAAGGAAGATGTCTTAACCCTGAAGAATCAGCAGACAAACATTTTTCAGTTTACTACTTGTTGAGTCCTTGGCTTTTTCTCAGCCTTAGAGATGAGGAGAGGAGCTTCATTGGCGGATGGGGAGGTCAGAGTCGCTGCTCTAAGTATCAGAAGGACTCAACTGAGGGGATTTTAGTATTCAAGCATGATGCCTCTTGAGTACCTTCATTAGGTGTAAGGATTTGGTTTTTCTCTGTGTTAAGTTAGGTTTTGGTGTGTCATTTTCAGTTAATTGAGTCTCTGTGTTGTCCTGTCTATCCTTTGATCGTTCCCAGGTGTGATTACGCTCTGTGTATTTATACCCACCTGTGTTTGTTGTTCCCTGTCGGGTCCTTGTTGAAACTGTCTGGTCTTATCTCTAGTCCTGTCTAGTCGGATGGTCTTGCTTGTTTTGTCCATCGTGCTTTCCAGTTGCTACCAATTGAGGAGCCTTAGCCTTCCGCTCTCTCTCTGCGCTGCCTGGATTATTGGACTTTATATTTTTGGAATACATAATTAAAATCTTCACTTCAACCTGGATCCTAAGCGTCTGCCTCACCATACCACACCGTGTATTGTGACATTAGGAAGTTAGCTGGGTTTATCTCAATGGGAGCAGACCCAGTACATGCTTGGAAATAGATTTCTGGGTTTCCCTGAGACCGCTTATAAGACATGCAAAAGTCGGTGGATTGATGGATGGTTTGCTCATGGCCCACTCGCGATCTGCTCTAACAATGTTCCAGAGACTTTGCTTACAACCTAGTTTGTTCGGAAAGGTGTGAATGTGTAATTGAACTCTGACGTGGACCAAAAAAGTGAACTCTGGTCCACCTACAAACTTAGGTTGTAGTGAACTCTGGTGTTGTTCAAATGCATGTGTGGATACAATGGACCGGAGACTGCTCCAAAAGAAGTAAGCGCACAAAAGCGCAGTGCATTCTGGGTAAATACAACCAAAATAAGTGCTAGCAGGAGAAATGACTCGTGGTCAGAAAAGAGAGATCCTCCAGCTTACAAAATCTCACAACACTCCATTTTTATTTACATTTTGTGAAGAGGGAAATTGTGCTCATTGTCCCCTTCAGTGGTTCTTGGTGCTGTGCCACAGGCAAGGAGGAGCATCAGGTTCCTCAAAGGATCTCTCACCAGCTGAAAATGTAACATGTTACAATTTTGGTCCCCAATCGAGCCGAGGCTATCAGGGGTGATATTACTATTATTATTATTATTATTATGGGGGCTGGTCAAAGATTGACTTTGCTTTTCAAGTGGTTTTGGCGTTGATTGTGTCCTAAAATCAAACAAAACAACAAAAAAAAAAACTACACCACAAACATTTAGTTGATATTTCTGCAAAATTTCCTCAAAACGTGGCTGAAACTTTAATCAGAAATTAGGTAAAGGTCTCTGCTAGTGTTCGTTTGTAACAGGAGCTTCCTGACCGATGTGTGATGTGATCACAGCCAGTTCGACTCATTTTGTATTTACCGACTGTGGTTTCTCACAGCGAGGCCCTGAAACTGACTGCAACCACCTGCAGTGATAAAAGACCCAACAGATTGATTTAAAAACTGTATAACTTTCAGTTCCAGCGGTTTGTTTTCTTTTTTTTTTCAGTAAAAGAAAATGATGTAACTTGAACTCAGTAATCCTTTTATAACTTTCTGGTTGAATTACTGTACCTCTCTCAAACGGAAATTAGCCAGATTGCTGTCACACCCTAATTTAACCCTAAATGCAGCAGGACAATTATTTACATGTAAAGAGCCACAAGAATAGATCCTTCTGGTGTTAGCCATCCTTTATTTCAAGGTTCAGCATGGCTTCTGAACGTCATAAATGCACAACTTGCTGCACTCCTATGTCCCATGTTCTTCCCTGATGTCAAAGCAGATAAAAAAGTGGCCACGCTTTTAAAAATTGTCCAAGTCTTGAAAGGATGTGTGCTTTCTTCTTCAACATAACTGTTCCAGTATGCTGTCATGTTTATGATTATATTTCAGTGTACATCACTGAAATATAATCATAAACACTTGTAATGTGTCTGAACCTCACCTACTTGGTGGCAGAAACGTATTGCATTCTCCTTACCTAAAAGTATTTTAATTCTGTTATGTCTGTGAGATCAGATGTGCAGAAGTAGGGCATAGCAGATTTGTCACATTGCACAATCAAAAACATAAAATTTAGTAATTAGAAAACATTTAACATGTTGTAGGAAAGGAGCCTCTAAAAAAAGACGAGAAAAAGCATAGAGGCAGATTTCTAAACGAGCCGCTATGCTTCACATATCTTTGTCTCTGCTGAGAGACTGCGAATGAATTCAGTGAAATTTGGACTGAAACGCAGTTCATTAACAGCTGGTGTTTTTTAATAACTAAGAGCTCTTCTAATTAAACTCCTGATTTTATTTTGACACAATTGACAAAACTATTACTTATGTAATCTTTAAATCATTTATAATCATTTGCACGTCCAATTTATCTGCCTGGAAGCTTTTATCTAAACTGCATAATCACCGTATGAAACCTTGTAAGCAGGTATAGAAAGTGATAGATGGATGGCTCTTAATGGACTTTAAAGGTTTCCCTCTAATTTGAGCGTGCGTTTCTTTAGATGCAAATGTGTTTTTTGTTCCAATGAATAAAACTTTCTGCTGAGATTTGACTGAGTCCGTATTAAAATGGACAAAAGTTTCCCCTTATTAGAAAAAAACTAAAGTCGTGGAATAACCTCGCCAGTTTCAGAGCTGATCTAAAGAAGGTTGTTAGTAAGTGATGTTCTTCCAGCTCGATTGATTTGGAAAACTATTGCAAGGTGGAATTGGTAAATATTGTTGGGTCAAGATGTGTGTGTGTGCATGTGGGTGTGTGTGTTAACACTGTCGCTTACAACTTGAAGCCATCCATTAGGAGTCACAGTCAATGAAGTTGCAATATGTAGGTGTCAAATGTTCGCTTTTGACATAAAGTTCAACCTTTCAAAAGTCAATCATGAATCGGCGGGTGGAGGTGGACGGAGTGTTACATAAAACCTAGAAATAAACTGTTCTGTAAAACTTCAAATAACTGTTTGTACACAGGAAAAAGTGGGTAAAAATTCCTCATCGAATAATATTTACCTGATTTCATGTTTTATGTTGTAATTTTTTAGAATTGAAGCGATTACATTTTGGACTTAACTGGATGTCCTTTTCACCTTTTTCCAGTGTGTTTGTTGCATCAACCAAATGTTGTCCGTACATCATCTGTTACACAAACTCAAACCATAACTAAGCCTTTGTGATTTGGAAAAGGAAGATTTTAAACAGTTGCTGCAGGTCTACTAATCAGACCTGCATCTTGTAGCTTGAATGAGATTCACATCTAGTGGAGGTTTTACTTTTTTTTCTTTTCTTCAAGTCCACCTGCTCCCAAGGAAAATTATGTCTTGTTAAGCCTGCAAAAGTGCTGTGTTGTTTAAATAAATAAGCTGCTTTTAGGGCTTCACTCATTTAAATTCTCTGAATAATGAACATCTACTTACAGTGTCTGGGAGCCATTTCGTAGAAAGCTCTTAAGTGTGAGTCACTCATCTTATCAAATTATACATTTTGAGGCAAACACAGGCCTTGCATAATAACTCAAATCTTGGAGCTTTAACTTCATCTTTGGGCTGCTCAAACACACACAGGCCAACCTTTTCTCTTGTCAACTATCAAACCTCTGCTCCTGATTTCTATAGCAAAAGTCTTCATACACAACAGATATGAAGGCTGTTTCAGCTTTTTGGCACAGTTTGCCATTCTTTTTAATCAGCAACACAAAGTAGTGCGTAGATTTGAAGTGAAAAGAATAATTTGGAAGGAGGTCATGTGGTTCAAAAGAGACCAAATCAAACCGTTCGGCTTACAAGTGGCTTCTTATGAGTGGAAACCTTAGGAACTAGACACATGGGAAGCGACGAACGACAACAAAAAGGCAAAAGTTTTCCTCCTCATAGAAGTGAACCCAACAAACTTGGACGTGATGGCTGCGACAGGGACAAAAGTTTTGTATTTTCCAACTTTATTTTGCGTTGCTAGCCTGCGTTTGCACCCATACGTGATTGAACTCGACGTTTCACCGGTTGATCGGCAAGCAATTGTCACCCCACCGCACAACTTCTTAGGAAACAGATGGAGCGGGAGTGACGTCTCAGAGTTGTAATGTGGTCAAAAAGGTTTGTGTTGTTTTTTCTCAATCAATTGATCATTTTATGAATCAGAACCCTGTGACGGCTTATACGTCTTGTGTTGCATTTGATTCGCCAAACGGGGAAAAAGGACTTCTCGCATGTTCTTTAATAATGTGGGGTATATTTTTCATTGGCTCTGAACACAGTGTACCACAGGGAACAAATACACAGCAAGTTCTTTGAGTTCTTCTGTTTGGTAACAAATCAGGACATTCCATACCCTTGGCGGCCACTATGTGATTTCCTTTTTCTTTTTTTATCTTTTCACATTGACGTAAATGCTATCCAGTATTTATTTCAACATGTTGAAATAAAAGTAAATTCTTGCCTCTAAAAGGAAGAACCTGTTTATCTTATGTAAAAGCTGTAATCAGAGGCACAACTGGAGCTTGTGCTGAATCACGGGAGGAGAACAGAGTGGATCTGGGTTAGGCCCAGCTGCTCAGCGGGGCCAGGAGGTCAGTGTGCCACACTACCGCTGTGACACATTGACCTCACATTGAAAACAGGCCCGGTCCTGGAGTCAGGCCCCAGGAACTCTTACAACGCAATTAAGGCTTTGGCACTCTCTATTTGTTGGGAGCGTTGGCAGTCTCTTCAGGCTTAACCCAACTCAGCAACACCTGCACAGTGTGGGCTAATAGCGAGTGTGTATACCTGTGTGTAGGTGAGCTGCAATGTGACTCATACGTGGACCGAACAGAGCCTCCAAAAGCCTCGGGGAGAGTTCACATTGTTTTCTTCTTGTCCCCACCTAGCTACTCTGAATGCCAGCCAGCGCGGTGCTACGCTCTCGTTAGAGTCAGATGCTAATAACTACCTGCGTCCTGATTGCTGTGCTATCAACAGGTGTCATTACATCAGTGTCGTGTACCATGTGAGGACTGAAGCACAATCCGAAGAGCCAGGTAAAACCATTAACCATTGTTTAGAGAGTCAGATCTTTATGTTCTGACTGGTGACCTTTTAAAACAGTTTTTTTTTCTTTTTTTGCCTGTGGTGTGCATTTGTATTCAGCCCTTCTGAGTCAATACTTTGTAAAATCACCTTTCACATCCAGTCCTTCAGGGGCATGTGGTATGAGACAGAAAACGCTCACCTTCTGTCTTTTCAAAGACCATTCTTCTGAGTCCATTCAGTATGGCTGGAACATTTTATGTTCCATCCAGTATGAGTATACATTGGGGTTCACTCATATTAAGTGACTTCTGAAGGCAGTTTGTTGGACTAGAATCAATTCAGGCTGTCGCAGAAGACCAAAGCACTGCACACTTTCATGATTTTACTTGGACAGACATGTTCTTTTGGACCTAATTGCAGTATGTAAACAGAGTAGGCATATTTCAAAAAGATCAGGGTTTTGGTTTCTGTAGCTATTGCTCCAGACATGAGTTTCCAAACAGTATTACTTGGTTGCGTTCAGTCACATTTTACCTTTGACTTTGATGGCCAGTGCACCGGTTGCAAACCCCTAGCTTACCACAGGGGTTTGCAACATGCAGCTATGGAGCATGCACTTTAGCCCTTACTAACTATTATTGAAGTACGTCCAAAAATGCTAAAGAATTTAGCACTGTTTTAAAATGTAAAGGTTACTTTTATATCTGTTGCTGCTGTTACACCTGAATTTCCCTTTCGAGGACAATAAAGGCTGTTTCTATGCTATTTTATGAAGAAATATTAGCTTTATCAGTTTATCTTTGGCATTTTCATACAACATACAACTATAACATTTCTGCAAAGAATGACACTCGTAGTTGTAAAGTACATTTTTGTCATCATTTCCAAAAAATGTTGAATGCTATATTGAAGAAAATGTATTAAACCTAAAAACAAAAATGTAATAAAAATATGTGGTACCTTTTGACAGTCCTATTAGGACTGTCTGTTCTGTATATAAGAACAGACAATTGTATTGTGAGATTCTTCTGAATAGTAGAATTATCTGTTGTTTTTCTTCTCCAAAGGGTGTTTGTGGGTCAGAAAAGTTTATTACAGAAAACAATTTCAAGACCAGTTATCACTTGCTTACAATACATTGTTTACTGTTTTTGTTTTCTGACTATATTTACTGCTTGTAAAATAATCTGATGAAAGTGCATATTCTCTATCTTTACAAACGAAAACAATCAAGATGAAACTCGAGATTCTCGTCAACCATAAGCTAAAGTCAGCATTTGTGCACACTTCATGTAGCCTTATGTACATGTCCATAAATATTTCTTCTTGTATTGAATCTATAAATGATGTAGGCTTGATGCTGCCTCTTCATCTTGGCAACGTGACATTCTGCACGAACAAAACATATTTCAGTCACTTACCATAAGAGGCATGACTACGACATGTCTAAATTTGGCACAACTTCGCTCATCATTGTATGGCCTTGAGTACGGAAATAATTGGACTCGATTCTGCATCGATAAACAAGTACCTCTCCCATCCAGAAGAGCCCACACTCGGAGTGGTCCTCTAATCTCATTTGGCTGTTAACGGATCACTTCCTGCTGACTCACTTTTGGCATTGCACACTTCCAGAAGCCAGTTACAGGAGCAAGTCTTTATTCCAAACACATTACTAATGCTTCAAATGTTTCATTATGTATTTTCGAAAGTTATCTTTGGCAATTTTCCCCTTGTGCCTTTTCTGTTTTTTGCTCCGTTTTGTTTATTTCCTGTCTATCATTCTTGCACTATTTTTCTCTCTGTACCCCCTGCTGTTATTTTTTTCAGTCTGTTCTTCTGCTCTGTTTTTTTAAATAACGTCATTCAGAGGAAAATGTATGAATCACAGTACTAGCTCTCTTTCTTCCATGTATGACAAGGCAGAACAGTCCATGAAACCCTAACCAGGGTCCAAGTACATAAAGTGAGGTTCAGAACCAAAATTCTGAACCTCACAGGGCAGTCAGAGAGCAGACAACAGGTAAATCAGGAACAAGGACATGGAACCTTGTCCCCAAAGCCTTTGGTTCATCTAATTGACACTTTGTGAACTTTGAGGGAAGATACTTCTTTCTGGCCGACCTGTCAAACAAACCACAAAGATTTTTGTAACTACAGGCTTTACTACGTTAAAGACTGTGCCACGTTAAGGTCTGAGATGTGGCTCTTGCATTATTGCAAACCAAGCTTTGAAATGGAAACGCATGGACATTCTCTTCTGGGATAACTGCCTGCTGTCTTCTTAGTTGCTACTACAAAGTAACTGAAGCTGCATTGTTTGGAAATAGCCTAAAGGCCCTTTTCAGGCTGGTGATCTTTCCTCCTTAACTGTGTGTCAACACACAGCTGACTGCCAAAATATCTGCTGTTGTAGAGCTGCTTACACTTGCTGGTGATCCATGAATCAAGTGCATTTGATTCATGGAAGAGGTTGGTCATTTCTTTGGTCATGTGACAGACATAATGATGCAGCAAAGGATTGTGGGCACTACAGCAATCAAATTTTTGTATCAATGCATCCCTAATTAATATTGCAAAGAATTGAAACTGCGATATATTGGAAGACTAATGAATGCACATTTTTCATGCCAATAGGATTTTCAGCCCGCGCGATGTCTCTGCACTGATTGCCCGTTTTTATACAGAGAACAGAAGAGTCACAAAGTGTTGAAAGCACACACCATAAGAAAAAAATATGGATTTAACACAGTGCATATTTTCATAACGATATAGTAAAAGAGTAAGGGGGATTAAATTTTTTAGTTTCACTACAAGTCCAAGCACTCATCTGGAAAAACAACAGAGCAACTTAAACTGTGAAAGAAAAACAGGCTGTGGAATGACCTAAAAGAGTCCACATGTTCTGCAGAGTAGGCAGACATTAGCAAAATGTCAAATTCATGCTGTGTTGATATTGATAAACACAGCACAATGTGCACAAACTCAGTTTTGTTAAATTCTGGATTCAGGTTTAATATGCCGGTGACACATTTGGTGACGTGTAGGTTTACTGATTGGGCAATCAAGGGCAGGGAGTGCAGTGAGAAACAGAAAACCATTCAAAAAACAAATTAAGGCATGACACAAACAGTCCAGAAATGTAAATCATAACAGCAGGCAGCAGAAATAAACTGTAAAAAGGGCAGCACATAACACAACATGTACAGGTATAAGCTGCCCATAATACACACACATGCACAGACATGGAATAAGTTAGTTATGTAAACCTTCCACGTTGCTCTCTCTATTGGGGTTCTTATTATGTCTGAACAAAAAGAGAAGCGCAGCATGAGGTGAAAATCTGCAAATCCGGAGTTTAAATCCTTGAAAAAGAAGAAAATGATTTCATTGTGTGCAGAGCAGACGTACACCTCCGAACACAGGTGTCACATCTGAACCGTAAAACGTTTTTCTTTGTCGCTCTTCTGAAAAACAGAAGAACAAAGAGATAAGCCACAGAATCCTGATGATTATCTGAATGAACAATACAAAAGATGACAGGTGAAGAACACTGAAGTTGCTCATTGGATATGTTGGGTCTGTCCTTGCCCATGCAGTTGCACATGTCCTGACTTTCTTGTTTTAGAAAAGTTAGACTCTGAAAAATAATTTGATTTAATTATTTTTATTTACGTAATGCCTCATTTATTTACTTTTATTGTGGTGCGTTGGTGGTGTGTTGCATATTTTAAATTTATTCGTTTGCATACTGTATTACACCTTGATAAGTGTTAATTTTGGAATGATTTTGTCATTCTTCTATAAGAACTGATAAATTATTTTACACCATTTAGCTGCTCAGCCCAGCTAAGGACAGACATTGGAAATGAGTCGGGTTATAAAATAAAGTACAGGGCATGTTTTTCATACTTAACAATTGTCCCTGTGCAAATAAATTAAATCAACGCAATTTGAAACCATCAGTTCCAAGACGCTTTATCGAAGTTAAATTTCTCTACATCAGTAAGTCCCAACAGTCTTTATCTTTTTCTGTAGGAGACCTGGAGGCTTCTGGTCCAGAGAAATTGCTGTGTCTCTTTCATTTCCCATTCAATGTGAAAAAAATTGTCTTTGTTAGTTGACATCCATTTTTCCTAGTTATCTGTTTATTTGGTCATCAAACTTACCAGCAATCGGTCTAAAATTTTACTTCATTTCTCAGTCTTATGTTGGTTTGTAATTATTTTGGCATTATGTTTGCTGAATGATTTTACTTGGAAAATTTGTTTTTTCTGTTTGTGATTAATAGGCCGTATTTCTGGGAGTATTAGTTACAGTGGTATCACAAACAAGCAGTTGATTTTTCAAATGAAATCTAAGCTAGTCTGTCAAAGCTGCTGCGTTGTACTCATTTATTCTGTGGTTCTCTAAATCTAACTTGACTTAAAACTGATGTTGCTGACAATTTCCTTCTTCTGTCATATTTTTATTCAACTTTCAGCACCCAGCCAAGTTATTTTTGAGATCTGACGTAAAAGACTTGCGTACATGGAGGCACAGTGTTGGTTTTGGAAGACAAAGTTAATGGCAGGATAATTATTAGTGGCACTCTGTCTGCCAAGGACTGTGCATTAAAGTGTCAGCTAGCATGCTGCTGATTTTGTGTGTGTGTGTGTGTGTGTGTGTCAGTTTGTGTTACTGTATGAGTGTGTCTACCTTGATCAGCACTGCCAGACCTTTAACATGCTCCTTTTTGCTCAGAGTTTGGTACATTTTCTCTGATGTACGCTGCATGGAAGTGATTGTGTGTTCATTTGAATACTTCATTCTAATTTGCTGCTCTGTCATTATACCATTCCTGTATAATTGTATAATAGTCTATAACAGATGAGAATTAGGGCCACTGAAAAAAAACCCAAGTAATTCTGACATTTGTTTCCAGAATTCTGAGAGAAGTTAGATTTTTGAGGAAGAATGTCTTGAAAAAGAGCTTCCATCATTGAGCTTAATGTTGAAGGTTTTTATAAAGCATAGGTAAACATTTCCGTCCGTAGACGTGCGAAGCTGATAGACGCATCCCACATTGCCTTCAGCTGAAAATAAGTTATATAAAATATTGACTAAGTGACTTTGACCATAAAAGATTTCCAGTCTTTTGTTTTTTGGCAGGATCACACCATTCAAGTGATCCTAATACTTCTTTATTTTATGTGAGGCTATAGCTCTGCTGTGCAAAGCTGTATCTCATCCCCGGAAGATGGAAATGACTGAGTTCACATTGATTTTGACCCAATCAATGTCAAAAGAGAATCTTTTAAAAGATTTGTTTTGGTCTTTTAAGTATCAGTCATGCATAAATGGATTATTTTTGACAAATGGGGTAGAAACTCACCCTTGATCATAATTAAAAAAAAATCTGGTTTGGCAATTGGCTAAAGGTATTTTTTTTTCCACATCAGTATTGCTGTTCTCCACTGTTGATGCATCATAACATTGGTTCAAGCTTTGGACTGGATTTCCAATAAGTGAGGCTTTTTAAATATGCAATTAATTATGCATAATACTTTACCCTCCCAAGCAGAGTTCAGCCTCATCTGAACAAACTCGATTCATGCATTTTTAACCAATCTGTCTGCAGAGGACAGCCTGATGGTGCAAACAGGGTATTAAACAGCATATTAAACATCATTTGATCTTGTCCCTACATATGGAGATGGTTCCACTCATCAGTTACCTGAGTCTGATCCTCCCACTGACCTACATATAAGGGGAACAAAGGAAAAAGCAGTCGTGAAACTTCTTTGGCAGATGCATAATGACTTTTGAGGGTTGTACGGGAAGTTCTGTATAAATGTCAGTGGAACAGCTGCTGAAAGTCAAAATTGTTTCATGAACGGTATCATATTTATGTCTTACCATGGGCCCAGGCAAAGGCCAATTAAAACATCTATGTCTACACATAGAAGTATATGTTCACTCCATTTAACCTGACAGAGCTTGTCATTTTATGACTATAAATTGCTAAGCTAGAATAGAAATACCTCCAAAGGACTTGAAGCTGCTGGGTTTTCTCCAGTGTATTATAAGCCTGGCAGGCCACCAGGCTGTACTTGACCCCCCCACCAAGCATTGTTTGTTTATTTTAACAGTGACAGTAAAGACTGATTAAGATAGGTTTATTGTTGACTCAGACGAAGGTGGTATGTACTAATTTTCAAACTATAATTCCCTCCAAATTTTTGTTACTTTTAAAAATTTTTAAACACAAAAACACGGTAGCCTAGTTCCCCTAACATCAGGCGTAACCTGTAGTGCTTTTGTACAGTGTTTCACCTTTTTATTTGTGAAAATGATGGAACAATTTAATTTGTTTCGGTATATCCCTTGAAATAACTTGACGTTGTTGATAATACAAAAAAATATTGCTTTTGTAGGCACAGTAGAAACTCAAAAGATTCCTTTCACCATAGAAGAATCTCACTGCCTGTTTACACACCGGCGCTCTTCAGGTAAACTGGAACATTTTTGTTGCGATCCAATAGCTCGTTTTCGCCGCCAGGTGTCAGGGGGAAAGGTTTCTGTAAGTGAAGTATCCCGCAGGTGTGAAAGTGCAGAAAACACGGCTGTAGGGTTTATTCTACATGCGAACTGGCAGCCAGCAACAAAAAACAGTGGCGGATAGCGTTGTGCTACTTATCCTGTTCAGTTTAGCACAATTTCTGATAAGTAAATTAAGTAAAGTAAGTACAAGAGCCCTTTTTTCATGGGAGTCGGAGACAAGTTACTGTTTACAATGAGGTGGAATTTATGGGTCAAAAGCATACAGATTTGATGACATGGTAAAATCACAGCACCATCTAGTGGCCTGGTATGATATGTGACTCAAACGGCGGCCCAGTCTAAATATGGAACCTTTTCCCAATTAACATCTGAAAGTACCAGCACGTTCTGGGCAACGATCTCATGTAAAAGTAGGAAGAGACTTCTGTCAGAAAAAGTGGTGGGAAAGCAAGAAGAGAGGAAGAGAAAGCCAACTTGGACAACTTGAGGACTCAGCGATTTAGTCATTGTCAGTTCTTGGTAGACTGTTTTTCTTGAACTCGGTAGATGAGAAATTATCCGTTGAACCCAAGATGCATTATTATTAAAGTGATATTAATGCATGTAAGCATGTGATCCATCCATGTTCTTGTTCTCGTTCCCTTATTACCCGTATTACTCGGCTGTGCCTGTGTGCAAAGTGTTCTCCATCAAACACGGCCGCACATTAATACAGTCAATGAACCATCAGCTGCTGATCAGGCAGAGAGAATCATCATAGTCCACTGTTGGGTCCCCTGGGGCTCCGCAAATTAGCTAACGTTGCTTAAAAAAACCCACAGTCACACTTTTTTTTTCTTTTTTATATTACATAGCTTCTACTTGGGGTTCAATAATGTGTGTATTTTTTTTCTTATCTTTTTTTGGTGTAAACAATGTCTGGGCTGAGACTTGAGCTCTGTTTTCTCTATTTCTGACATTTTGCCGCACATAACAGATGTGTTTGGAGCACCTGGATGTGAGACAGAAGTGGGCTGATGGTACAAGAGGAGCTTGTTAAAGCTTCTATTGAATTAGTCTCCAAGGGCTCCCAGTTCTGCCATTCTGGCGCCAGACCCTGTGCTCTCCCTGCCCAGGCCTTGTGTTACTCTTCCAGATTGTTTCAATCACATCATCTGCTTTCTGTCCATGGAACACCTGAGTATTTTTAGCACACTCCACCGACCACTGGAGTGGCTGCAAATGATTTCTGACTGATGATGGATGAATCCGCCATTTTATCTCTGAGAAGAGGCATTCTGGCCACAAATGCCACCCCGCAGTAACTTTGGCTGAGGGTGCCTGGTGTGACTCCTGCCGTGTTCTCAGGTTTGAAGATGAGGCTGCGCGGAAATCGTCTTGTGTGGCTCTTAAAGAGAGATGAGAAAATAACGGGATAGCTTCTGTCCAATTTCAGTTTCAGTCAGATTTCAGTTTGTTGAATCGCTTTTCATCCTGCTGCTGTGGTCTTTGCTAGAGTTCAAAGATATCTGCCAAAGACAAAAGGCTTTATGTTTCACCCTCGATGTTATCCTCTTAATATTGAGGAGAGCTCTGTCGCACAATTGGGGTGTCTTTGTAGCTTTCGTTTAATTTCGTCAGTAGGATTATGTTCTTTAACCATGCAGAACATCAGCTTGTGTGTGCTCTGGATAAGTGGAACTGATAAGTGGTGCATTTATGCAGCTATTTTGACATGTGAAAAAAATAGCATGCCTGCTAATAAACATAAAACATGAGCAGAAGAAAATGTGTGCTTTTATACACTGTGTTGTTTTTGCCCTTGGGAACCAAGAATCCTTCCACACACTGCTGTTTCCATCTTAAAACAACCAAACAATTTTGTTCAGACAAAAGAGACTCATTTATAAAACTGAATTTTTGTTTTAAGTTCAACAACCGCATATTAGTAAGATCCATGTGATGTGTTTATGTGAGTCATTGCTGTCCTGATTGGGCTGTTGTTCTGGTTATAAGTGGTCCAAAACAACAGGCTGTTCAGATGAAGATTTTTTTCTTTTGTCTCCAACAGTAACCTGCATCTTTTTCAGTGAGGCATTTGCTTCAAGTCTAAGTCCAGACCTTTTGCACACGACAAACTCATGGAAATCAACACTAACTTTGATTCAGAAATAGATATTTTATTTATCTAAAAGGGAAAGTAAATGCGGTTGTGACTCTTATCTTATTATTTAAATGTCTTCTAAAGGTTTCTTTGAATGGGACGGATTTCTGATAGCAGTCAATATCTGCAGGCCTTTGAGTGAAGTCTATTTCTGACTGGGCAAATATGAATGTATGCTATTTAGTGCTAAAAGCAATAAATAAAGAAAAACACAATATGATTAATTTTGTTATTAACAGGGCCCCCAATTTCTATAAACAACTAGAAAAAACTATTTTGTGGAGGGCCGCCTGTCGGTCCAGGACCCTTGGAGTCGTCCTAACTTTCCCCCCTACACGGCGCCCATGGTCATGAAGTGGTTGCCATTTTTACCTGTTGCTGTGCTAATCAGCAGTAATATAATATTGCAGTTATACTGAAGCATTTTGTATTCATTTCCTGGTTAGTGGAGTGATAGTGGAAAAAAGCTATGTATGTTTAATTCTGGATTAATTGCTTTATTAGTTTTAGAAGCACTGTTTACTTTCATGTTCACCAATGTCAACATGAGGCTATTTTGACTTCTTTATTACTTCTCTTGTTGTAAAAATGATTAAACTCTGGTTTGCAAAATCCAGTAAACATGCACTTGTGACCTTACCCTTATTAGCCTGGAGGAGCTAACTACATACATACTATTAGCATATGGCAACACTAGGGCTTCTCTGACATGTTCGAGTCAGTCGTCAGTTTGTGTGTGTATGTGTGTGTGAGCTTTTCATCGAGATGTTTAATCAGTTCTTCTATGTTCCAGTCTCGGTGCCAAAACCTTTTGTCGTTCAACATAAAAGAATGCCGTTACATAATGCCTCCAGGCCTAAAATGCCACACAGCGACGTTATAATACACGCCACCTGAAGAATCATATTCTGTTGTTTTGTTTTTTTTATTGGCATCATAAATGTGACTTTCCCCAAACGTGCTGTCTGGAAAGACTAGTCATTAATTCTTCCCTCTTTTATAATCGCCTTTGTTGTGCTTTGTGGTGTCTCAGTGCCCCACAGAGCAGACTGATGTAATCAGCATGTGGCTGTGAAGCATGAGTCCACACCAAACGGGCTTTCTCAAGCTTTGAGGCCTAATTATATATCCAAATTCTGCTGTAAGGAAAGGAAAGGTTAGAGAACAATGATCTGGAGTTGGCTGGTGGCCATGATTAAAAGAGAACATAAAGGAAGCTGGAGGCTTCGTTCCGTCACTTGTTGTTTGGTGATTCTAAATTAATTACTTTCTTATTGTGTAAAAGTTGTCTCCTCCAACTTTTACCTGTTTTTCATGTTGTTTTCTAGCCTGAATATCTCTAAACTTAGAAAAGATGTTACCATAGAAACAGTTTTATTCTGTCTGCTTTGTCTGATTCGCATCTACGTACTTCTTCAGCCCACAGTTTGAAAATAATTTGACTTTTGTCATTTCTTAAAGAGCTCCTGGCTATAACAGGTCAAGTAAATACATTTCATTCAGCAGAGCTGATAGAATTAGCTTTCTGTAAATTAGTGTGCTGTGACGGACTGTCATGAAGGAACCAGCAGGATTCATAAACAAGAATGTTGATGACATCACAGCCCTAAATCCTGCCTTGATAGGTCTAGCTATTGATTAATAGTCTGTGCAGAAAGTAAACTTCTTTTGTCGATTTAGAAACAGTGGAATTATTGATGATTTATTGGTGAAGAGGGACATTTTCTTAGTGGAAAGAACTCAACTCGAAAGATCAAAACGGTCAATAGACTGGACTTTGCTTAGTCATTGTCTGTGAGACGTAACGCCAAATAATCGGTGGAAAATTCTGACTTTTTGAAGATTTTCCTTCAGAGCATATCTAAAATGTACAAAAGAAAATGTAGCAATGCTGCTTTGCACACTATTGGTTGTTTTTTTTACAGCCAATCCAGCCTTGTAAACACTGACAAGGTGTTTATAAGGTGTTTCATTGATTGGGTGCAGTCCCATCAGCCTGACTGTTGGCACTTGTAGTGTCACAGTTTCCACCGTGTGTATTAAGACTGCAATTTGTCACTTTAAGAAAATATGTTTTCACATGTTACAACTGCCACTGTATCATGACAAAGTAGTCAATATAAGACAGATAAAATGTGAGAAAATCGAACTCCTCCACTATTGCAATCCGCATTGCTTCTGGTAAAAAACCAGCCAATCAGAGCCGGGATTAAAGTCTTAGTGCTGTCAATTAACTTTGTGTTCATGTATGTGCTGCTTAATGTGCAGGTGCCAAAAATAAAAAACACACAAAAAAACTCAACTTACCAAAGCTTTTTATTTTTTTTCCTGCTTAGACTGCCACTTTTTCAGTGGGCTGGAATATTTTTCTTGGGAGAAATATTGAGGTTTCTGTCCTTGATCGTTTGTTTCTGCAGCCTACGCACAAAAAATTGGAAAGAAATGCAATGAAATAGTCAGGCTTAATAGTCTTAAGTTATTTAATTTAAAATTTACACTGGTAAAATAAAAGTCGAGTGCACACACACGCACACACCCACACACACACACACATATAATTGCCTTAAATGTGTCAAGGTCTTACTTACGTTTGATTACAATAGGCTCAAATCAAAAGTAATCCAGAGCAGACACTTAACATTGTGATTTATAAATTTAAATTTTTTTAATTATATAGACTGCAAAAGCTTAGTAGAGGATATTACTGACATTATCAGCAGTAAACAAACTTTGGGAAAAATGACTGACCTGAAGGTAAGTGCTGTCTGCTGATGATCTTTTTGCTTTGCAGGTGGCCCGATGGGAGCATCGTACTCGGGGACTCTCCAGGCTCTTTGGTGGCCCCTACGTGGCTTGTTGCGCTCTGGGACTCGTCATCATTCTGCTCAACGTTTTCCGGAGCCACAGGTAAAACATAGAAGAAGAAAAACGATCAAGATTTTCCACTGAAAAGTTACGCGATTAACTATCAAAATTCAATAAGATACGAGAGTAATCACAAAATTTGGTATATTTGGTCGTTGTAGCAACCAAAATTCAACAACACATCCGTTATGGTCTAAATGCTTCACAATACATTCAGCCTTTTACTCATTCGCACACACATTCATACATTTTGCAAAAATAAACCAATTTCATTAAGGCCAAAAACACATTTCATCCCAGCGCCAAAACATTTTTATCAAGAAACAAGTTTTTTTTTTTTATTAAATTGCCATGTTTCCATTTAGCAAATTTATTTTCTAAATAAATGCCAATTTATTTTCAAACTGTGCAATTGTGATGTTTTGTGCATCCTTGACAACATAAGTAGGCATTTCACAGGTCATTTCATCTCCAAATAAGGATTTAATCAATCTCTATAATTTCTTGGAGTCATTTCAGTTTCGATGTAGTTTTCTCAACATAAAGCTGCAATTTATTCTTTTTAACAAGGGAGGTAAAGCACTTTGTAAGATGTTTGAACACCAGCTGGTCACTCTGTGATGTAGAATGCCGAGTGTTATCTTGACTTTTTCAAAGACTACACAGCTCAGCAGTAAACTGGGGGTTATCTATATCCTATATTGTGAAGAGGGACATGTCTGTTAATAAAAAAGCTAAAATCATCATGGAAGTATTTCTAAGCCAATCGTGTGTCATTGACCAGTCAGAGAGCTGTAGATCTCAACGAGAAGCCTGCTCATAGAAATGCTTCACGTCTTTTTCAGTATTTGAAGAGTTTACTTTGCCTGACAATCACAATAGCACAATAAATACCTTTCTCATTTGCAAGTTCTCCACTATTTGAATATTGATACAGAAAACAATCTTGCAGGGGAATAATGCATACACAGTATTCCTCTGCAAAATGTTTGACAGCATACTGTTGAGAAATAACAGGCTTTTCATTTATTATCCTTGCAGTTTTATTTTGCTTCTCAAGGGAATCATCCTGCCCACAGTCAAACTAAATATAGATAAATGTAACAATTACATGTTCATTCACATGTTACATTACATTCACATGTTCAAGGACAAAAAGCACGAGCGAAGAGAATAGCTTTTCCATCCAGTTATCTGAGACGACTTATAGTTTTTCTATTTTTTTTCAGACACAATTCATGTGTAAGGGAAATATTGCCAGGACCTCGCTTACAAAAATTGACCAATTATGTTTTCAGACCACATTGCTAAAAAGTGATTACCCTAAAATGCCCCATTATTACTGTGTAATGGAGTATAATGTATAGTAATGCAAATTATTATCACTTCAGTGCCTGATAATGTCGAACGCATGTTTGGTAATTTAAAAAGCATTAAGGACCTATTCACAAAACGTTTATGGAGTATGGTTACAAATTTAGAGATATAAAAGTTTAGAGCAATAATGGGATACAATATTAATAATGCTGTTGTGGCTAATAACTGATATTAATCAGTAATGAAATACTGATAAACTGCTGTTTATCAGTGGTTTGAAACAAACTAGCACTTCGCTACTCCACACTCACTACAGACACACTCGCAGCACTCAAGTGACTCATTTGGGAGACGAGTAGGATGAATATTCATGAAGTTGGTTATTTTATGTTAAATAGTTTTATTCAATTACCCTTGTTTTGTAGAAATTCACTTTGTGCTTTGAGCACAGGAGAAGAAATCTTTTCTGAGGAAGCACTACATTGATACTTAATCACACTGACAGAAGATGTGCAGATTGTGCCTCCATCTGCTTAACCAAATGCCACATGTGCAAAGTTTTACAAGAAGTATATGAGCAATCCAATCTGAGCTACGACAGTTGCTGCTTTTACAGCAGCCGTTATGTTTTAACCCTCAAGGGCCTGCATTTCCCAGTGTGAGTCAGTACTGTGTTCATTCTTTTCTCTGTGAGGTAATTCACGTCCTTTTACTATTACTGACACATTCCTCTCCGGTCTTTCAATTTCAATGGATTTTTTCATTTCGGATGTGGTTTTGTTTCCTTTCCTCTGAAAATGTTTTTCTTTTCAAGAATGCATTTCTTGTTTAAGTGTGATGAACCAGTTTATTTATTTTTAGTCAGTGTGTATTGTCAAGCTTTGATGACTAATTGAATGATCCAGTAAACTGCTATCTGTTGAAGGACTTATGCCAAAGCGAGCCACGTCCTTCATTCCTTCCTTCTTTCCATCATTCCTTCCTTAAAAAAAATTGAGTATAGCTCCAAAAAAAAACAAAAAAACAACAGAACTGCTATGTTTCTTCACATGTCTAACCCTAATGTTTTGTCTTACAGAAACTCACATATCAGTGGCATAGAAATTTTGTGAGCAGAGATGAAAAGGTTTATGCGAGGAAGGTGATGTACAAATGTGAATCAGTTACACAATTCTGTAGGAGTGAACCAAAATACCTGCAAACTCCACAACTCTCCAGTAGTCTGTGAAGCTTGTGGAAGGCAGTGCTTCTTACTTCAAATGAATAAGGCTTTGAGGCTCTTTCAAAGTCAGTAGTTTGAGGGAGAACTTCTGTGTAACTGAAAGGACTGGGTTCTTTTGATTACAATGTAAAATTACCATACAGTCAAAACATTGAAATCAGGTTCATTCACCTATCTGATCAATGGAATTATTTAGTAAAATCATTCAAATGTCGAAGTAACTGCTTAACTATGGGTCAGATAAATATAGTCAGTGAGACTAAATACATTGTACCCTGCTTAGCCAAAAGCAGAAATTTTCCATTGTTTATGCTTCACCATTGCCTCTCATTAGTGTAATTATGAGGCTTCAGGGAGAGGAACTTACTCAATGCTTTTATTAACAGCCCTAATCAAATCTGTAATATAGGCGGTGCCACATTTAGTAGCACTAAATACAAACATAGAATACCCTTTCATCGACTGTTGTTTGCAAATGCTGTGCTTAAAAAAAGAACTCATAAAAATGGAAATAGATTGTAAATTGGTTGCCTTTTATCTATTTATACTGCATAGATATTTAAAGCATGTTTTATCCAAAGTACTGATTTGATTGCAGTGGAGAGAATGTTTGTCATTTCAAATCTTATGTCCTTATGCAAATCTTATGCATTCTGATTAGTCTTGAAATCAAAGTGTGTAAACTGCTGTGCTGTAAGGGGATGTAGGAGTTCTTAGAGCGCCATTGAAACATAAGGCAGATACGCATTAGTGTGGCGGGCATTACACAAGATTCTGGCGACGTGAAGATCAGTGGTGGAAACGAGATGCTGGTCCACAGTGTACTGCAATCTGCTGATCATTGCGTGTTTCTGTGTCTGCGGAAAAGAGGGTGAGCCGTTTTTGTGGTCAGTGAGACTTAAGGCCCCAACATCCTTGGCCTCGGATGTCCACGCGTACTCGAAGCAGACGTCCACCGGATACGTCCATGAACACAGCCTGTTGAATGTGAAGTAGCCAATCAGTACTGAAGGCCAGAAAAACACAGAAGGGACTTTTAAATACACAGAAGACAAAACAGCTGTCACTGTACACCAGAATGTTTGGTGGATGTCGAAACGTCTTTTTCTGTTTTTTTGTTAAGTATAGTCCACTAACTCTAACTGTCTTCTTGTTTATTTACTATGAAGTCACGTTTGGTCTTGAGAGATTTTCCATCTGACATCTAGATGTTGGTGAGTGGTGTGTTGCTCCTGCTGTTTAGCTCAACACCTCACACTGATTTTTTTTATCTTAATTTCTGTGGTCTCAGTTTTTGAAAATCAGTTTTGAAATCTTGCCGTTTAAGTCCGTTTAACCAGATGATAAATGGACTTTAATGTTCATTTAATATGAAATATTGAACAGTTAAGCTGCTGCTGGTTTTGGTCTAAATTCAGTATTCCCATTATGAGTACTCAGCAGTCTTTGTGTAGTTAGTTATTTATAGTACAGTTCACTACAACAGCTGCTCGAGGTCCATGGACTCCACAGGAAAGGTAGATTCTGAGGTTACATCCTCAGAGAGTGGACAGAACCAAGGCTGTTTTCAATCACATCACTTTGGACAATAGTTAGAAGATGCTAATTTAATAGAAAAATGGGTGTGTTTTTCCTTCCATTGGATTTGTCCTGGCCTGTAATTGAGTCTGGCAATGCCTTTCTGAGTTTTGACTGAAGTCAATGGACTCTGAACCGTCTAGATGATTGACAGCAATAGGATGGAGTGCAATGAGTTGAGGGTTGAATAATCTCTTTTTTGCTTATGTTCCAGTCCTAATATGACAAAGAAAAAAAAAAACTTGCCATGGGTTTTTTTGTCCGATTGTAAACTGGCATCAGTAAAGTTCTTGCCTCACAGGGATAGAGAATGTAGGTCACGGTCTGTCCATTTCTGCATCATATTGGATGTTCCCAAGCCCAACCACTACGACCTGATTCTTTGCTACAGTTACATATTTTGCCTCTGCTGAGAGAGAATAACGGCTTATTGTTGATTTCTGCAAAATTGTTTTTCATACTAGAAAACTGAGTTTTTTGTGTATTTTCATTCTGCAAAGAGGAGAAACTGAGGGAGAAATTAGTAAGGGGCTAAGACATCGGCCCTGTCAGACGTCTATATGTTTTTGCCAATTTTTTTGTGAAACCTGAATTTTTCAGATCATCAAAACAAAACTTTATTTCAAACAAACATGCAAACACACAAGGGGATGCAAAAGGCAAGTTTAGAATAATTTAATTTATCAACTGAAAATAACGATCCAAACCAACCTGGCCCTTGGTGAAAACAAATTGCATCCAATAGATGGTTTGGCACAACCACCAACTGCCATCAAGTATTTGCAGTGAATTATAAGGAATATTTTACATCACTATAGAGAATTTTTTTCCCACATTGGAGTGATTTTGAAACCTGTTTTAGGTGATTTATTTTCAGCCTTTCTGAGGTCGACTTGATGTTCTGCTATAAATCTCTTTCAAGCTGTGTAACACAAATGTGCTTAAGCTTAAGATCACAAACTGATTGACTGGATGTTCTTCATCAAAATGTTTAGTAGAGAATTAAATTTAACAACAAAGTTACCCATTAAAGCCTCATCTGAGCATCACATCACCACCATCATGTTTGACATTTGGTAGATTTTCTGTTCCAAAACCACTAGAAAGGTTCACTTTGGTCTCATTAGCACACATGAGGAGAGGATGATCAGACTGCTTATTTCTTCAAATGAATACAAATTTATTTTTTTATTTCTGGTAATTCTCCCGTTGATGTCTCCTTGTGGTTAAATCATGTAATTGTTTGCGCTCTCTCTGAGTATTTTTGGGTAAGCTGGATTCTTTCACCACCGTTTCCTGTTTTGTTTATTGGTGGATGAAGATTTTCTGATCACCTAAAGCCTTTTTGCTGTTTTCTAGAACTGACAGATATCAGTAACTTTCTCTCTTAACTGTTTTTGATGCTCCTTAAGTTGGGGAATAATGTGTTGTCTTTAAGCATACTTTCTTTTTATACAACCTCAAGCTACATAAGTTTAGTTTTTTTTAATCTACAGGTAAAATTGAGTGAATGTTTCTATTTCGTATTAATAATCTTTTTCTACTCAGCCTATTTCTGTCTGAAACTAAAAGTAGGTTGATGACCTGAAACATTTAGATACAAAGGAAAAAAGGACAAAAATCTTAAAGAGGACAAATATTCACCGTAGCACTGTAATTGAAATGGTAAAATTCAATTTGATATTTGAATGTTTTTTTTTATTTCAAAGTTGGTCCCCATTTCCAGCCAAAGAAATTGAGTCTGGAGGCTTTCCAGACTGGTTGTTGAAACCTTGAAAAGACAGAAAATGTTTCTGTGAAACCACAGAAACACAACTTTCCTTTTGTCCTTTATCTTTTAAAGAGAACTCACTCGCAAACCAAAGTGAGTAAGTTCTCGCTTCACACGCCTCCTCCTTTCCCTCCCTTCTATTTATTTCTACATTTATTTTCCTCTCTATCTCTCTCCTCTTTTTGACCCATTCTTTTCCGGAATGGTTCAAAAACAGCATTGAATATGTGTAGCCTTGTTTGTCAACATGGTTACATGAATATTTGTCTGAAATTTTCTTACATTATAACCGACTCATTGTCCGCTGTTATGGTGGTTCATCTATTTACAACCGCTGCCCACCTGCCCGCCGCCCCGTCCTACCAGACCCGTTTTCCTCCTGACTCTTTTCTAATCCAAATCCCAGCAGTGCACCTGTCCAGAACGTGTTATTCAACAGCCTGCCCAGCAGTGGCTCTTTGTGTCTGACGTGGCACAACAACCTGCACCACTTCACATTTCACTTCCTGGTCACCTTCAACAAAGGAAGCATGCCATAAGAGTCACAGAACAGGCCCCATGACCCAGTTTTCTCCAATTAACCCCAAACCTAGTTTTCACTCGGGAGCCATTTTAGGCTCCAGAGGAAAATGCTGCTCACTGCTCCCCACATATGAATGTGGACTCGCAACTGTGCAACCTGTTCAGTTTGCGTAATCTAAAAGCGGCGGGCTACTTAACGTTTGTAAAGCAGATTCAGAAAAGCTTATCAAAGTGTCGACATAAATAAGCAACAATTGATCACATACAGCTGATAAAGCGAGAGACACTTTAAACCAAGTAGAAAGTGAAACAGAGTGTATTTAGAATAAAAGTATTGAATTACGTTGATTCAAGATATTGAGGAGAATATCTGAAAAGTTGTAATAAAATCTGGTGGTTTGTTTGGTGAGACACTATCAGTAGACCAAGGGATGAAAGTAAGAAGGGGTTATGGGGGAAAGCAATATGAGATATTTATGGCACCTTCGTTTGTCACACTTAGAAACTCATCCACCAGCCATGTACTGCCACCCATTTGTTCAGACCAGGATGATATGAAATTTATTGTGCGGTTTGTCCGTTTAATTGAACTCAAACAAAAATACATTTGGCTAAAGCATTGGAAATGGATTAATTTTGTGTCTTGCACTTTTCTATGCAACTATCATACAGCCGACTAAGAAATGCACATCTTCTCAGTTACTTCAAAATTTCTTCATCACTACAGTGTTGTGTTGCTCTGAGCTCCAAAACAAACTGAATCCCAGCGGCAAATCCTCCAGAGTCTAGTGCTTAATACGTTCGGAGGCAACATGTTTTCAAAAAGGCATCACCAAAACCAAACGGAGCACCTTTTAAAGCAGTCACCGGCCCCTCTGTGCGCTTTCGATCCGAGCACCAGACAGAAAATGAAAATGCTTTCACTGTATGACTGCACTTACACAATCCATGACCCTCTCATCATCCACAGTGAGCAATTAAGGGTGACGTCAGGCAACTTTAAAATGCACTCTAGTAAACAAGCACTCTCTTTTTCCCTCTGAATTCAGCGAACACACTTTCGTGCACAAAACAGAACATGCATTAAGAGGAGACAGTGGAAATATAGCTCTGATCTTTTGGCAGGGTGTACACCTGCTGCAGGTGTGCAACTGGTTTGTTGTTCTGTGCATCAAATAGACAGATTTCACTTGCTCAGTTAAGAAGAAACGGCGTGTGTTTGATCTGCAGTGCTTATGTGGTGTTCAGTCTCATGTCAATTAACTATTTTAGAGGTGGGTGTTAATTGAGTGGATATGCAGTAATGGAACAAGGTGCACCCGCTTCATTTCTGAGGGTCTTTAAAGAGGCAGTATCATGCAAAATTGACTGTTTTGAGTTTTGAAAGTACTCGCAGTGATGTCATCAAAAATGTACCTGCAATGTTGCTTTAATTCTTTTGTGGATATTTGAGTAATTCTTGAATCCCCACCTCAGTCAGCTCCTTCAGACTAGCGAGCAACAATTAACAAACACCTGCTGTAATTGCACATCTGCTCAGTTTATGATGCAAGCTGCTTCTCAGTGTAACACTGTTGAAACTAGTTGATATAAATTTCTGGTCATGACTGCGAGTACTTCACTGGTGACAAAGACACTGAGTGGCTATGGTATGAAAATAGTGTTTATGACCCCAGGAAAATTGAGTGCTCCAGCAATATTGCATACGAAGTGCAAGCTACTACGAAAAACATGAGTCATAATGTATGAAACACTTTTTGCATATAAAATAAAAATGATAAAAGTAAAGAAAATTAGGCGGATGGCTTTCTGCTTATTTTTGCAAATTACAAATGGAACCAAACCACTTCTATTAGAAATCTTAAAAGTACCTTAATAAGCCCGTTGTCTTTTAACACACTCGTCATCTTCTCCTTAATTTTCACAACTGCTAACTGCTAGTCCAATGATATTACATTGGACTAGCAATAACTTAGCAGCTGGTTCCATGTTTGATTAGTTTGCTGATTTTTATTCGTTTGGTTAGTTATATTTCACCATAACCACTGGGGATCGATCTTGGCATCAGCAGTATTCAATTGAAGAAAGCTCTTCAAATGAATACATTCATGATTTCGCGTTGCGTTGTTGATCCTTTGAACTAAGCCATGCTATTTTGTAGATGATGAATCTGACGTGATCGCACCTGCTCATGTGTTTCAGTCAGAATCAGAAGATGTGCGTGGGTTTTTTATGAAAGCAAACTTTGGATATATTAACCAGAAAACAGCCAAACAAGGATAGCTTGGGTGTAACTCTGTCTTATATCTTCTTGCTCTAACCCCAAAGTCTACTTTGTAATTATATCACATTACCACATGAAAATTTTAATGCATTTATTATTATTTTATTTATTTATTTTACATACAAAGGATCTAACCAGAACCTTTGTAGTTGCGCGTTTCTGGTGTGGCTGTAAATCTGATGCACAAGCAACACCAACAAACAGCAATCGACGACAGAGCTGCTTCTCTTCACCCACTGGGTTTCGTTTTTGCTTCAATGGACAATCGTGACGATCAGTTCTTAAATTGAAGATATTATTGTGATGCTTCATTTGCATTCTCTGATTGTCTTTTGTAAGTTTTGTAAACTGTTTTATTTGGTCCACACCAAATTGCATAACATTCCTTTTTTTTCAGTTTCACCTGACTGATCATTTCTTTTAATATTCAACAGAGGAGACTAAAATATTGTACGCTGTGTCAGTGTAGAACAGTAAGTAAAGTTATGCCTCATCTTTGTTGCTGTGCAGTATGACAGTGGTGATGAAGACCCAGGCCAGATGGGAGCTGATGGAGCGGACGGATGTTTTCTACGTCGGGATCGCCTTAATAGTGATGGGAACGGTTCTGGTGGTCAGCAGTTTTCTCGCTCTGGGCTTCACTGGGACGTTTTTAGGTAAATTTCAAGTCGTTTATGACAGTAAATGTAGAGAGTAATGGCACACATATTTATATGAAAAATATCCATATGGACCTGATGGTGCACATGTGAGCTAAGTGAAAGCAGTGCAACGTTCTGTAGCACAACTTTTAGAAGTGATATCATAACTAACACAGTGGACTTCCATCTATCACTAACTTTCACTCCTTAGAAAAATGAAGATTTTAACTATTTTAACTTTTTATTTTATTTAAAAACTACTACAATAATCTCCATAGTCTCCATTTTTAATCAACATTAACAAAACAAAAGTGGATAATAATTAACTGCATTCCTTAAGAGCTCTAATATTTATTTCCAGCTTGATTTTGGAAGATACTTTCACTTATTATTCTCCCTGCTATTATTTATGTGTTCCATTTTTTTCCCAATTGCTAATTAGCTTCTTTCTATTCTAAGAAAATCTCATTTGTTTTAGTTAGACAAATGCATGTCAGTGCGTTCAGTGTGAGTCCTTGCTCATTGTGATGACTTTCTGTCTTGTCCTGCTGAAAACATTCTGGCATTATTGCAAACAAACGCGAGCGCTGCAGCAATGGCTGCAGCTAATTCTTGAGATGTAGATTGTAGGTCAGGGACCAAAGTGGGAGAGATTCATAAATTCTGATATGTAAGTTAAAAAAATGACATTAAAGACACAATTCTGAAATTAAACTCTGAATTTGGAGATTAAAGTTTACTTCAACCCCAGAATTGTGTGAAAAAAGTCTGATATCTAAGATGGGAAAAAGTATAAATTCTGAGAAAAATAAAATTACAATTCTGATATAAAAATTAGAAATTTAATAAAGTCAGAATTCAGAAATAAAAGTGTGACTTTAACTCAGAATATTATGGAGAAAAAAAATCAGTTTTGTGAAAAAGAAGATGGACAAAATGTAACATTTATCAAATTAAAGTTTGGACACTTGAATTCAAGAATTTTTATGTTAAAGCCAGTATTGCGAGGCAACACTTGACAGAGTGCTTGATGGTTCATGTCCATTATATTCTCGTTTGTGAAGAAATTATGACGTGAAATATTCTTTTGTGCTCCTTTTGACTTCACATGCTTGTGTAGCCACATTTGATACAAAGTAATCGTGTCTCTGATCATCACAGGTTGGCAGCCCATTCCTCTAAAATCCGTCAGCAAATGGGCTTCCATTTACCGGATTATCAATCCACCGCTTGGTTCTACTCGGTGTGAGCGTGCGCTTCATCTGAAGGGTTTTTTTCAGGTCCTGCGACATTCAAGCATAGGCCATTCAGGACATGTTCTTCATTAAACAAGTGACCTCCAGATATGAACTGCATGGCACAGGAGCAAAGGCAACTTTCCAGTTTAATTGGAGTCAGGATGCTGCTTTACTGGCCACTTTTTTAATGTCGTATAGAACAGTAAAGCGGCGTAAACAACATTGTTAAAGTCGCGATTGGCTCCCAGATCTGACTGAAATGCCAGTCGCCACTCTGCGGGTCAGAACAATCGAGGCTGGCTTTATTGTGGGACGGCCAGGTGAATCTGGGCGTCCGCTTAATGCCAAGCAGTTACACTTATATAATCACCTTTATTTTGTGCGTTTTCTGTGCTGTTAAAAAAGAACAGAGCATACATAGTGAAAAGGCGTTACGTAATTCCAACATTACTGGCCTCCGTTTGTCAGAAAACAGGGCCAGCAGCAACAAATGTGTAATTCAGTGGCTTTTTACCTGCTGCGTGCGTGTGTGTTTGTGTGTGTATGAATATTTTTACGTAGGTGGGCAGGGGAGACAAAAGAGAAATATTCAAATGTGCACATCCTGTTGCCCTTATCACACCAACTGGGTCAGATAACATTTGTGTTTGCCTGGACACAACACTGGGAACTTATTGCATAGCAAAATGCGGTGGGTGGACGAGCCGCAGTGTGGCGTGTCCCAGTTCAGCTGACCTCATGTCCAACGACGCTGATCGCAAATAAACATCTGAACTAACTTTATCTTCACATGACTGACTTAGAAATACAATCTCTGCTGCTAAAGTTTTTTCTTCTTTCACTTTATTTTGACTTTCCATGAAGAAGTTAGCAACCCAACGAATTGTGTAAAATATCAGATGGTAGAAGCAAAAACATGGCCGATTAGCTTTTTGTTTTTTTAATAAAAACGTAACCGGTATGCAGTTTAAGGTTTAGAGCAACACCTTTAGGTTAGGCTATGTCTGAGAGTGATTTCGAATTATGTTCTTTCCAAGCTAATGGTATGAAAACGTGCAATAAATATTAAGTGAAATTTCCAAAGATGAGCCACATTTTCAAAGTGCAGCATTTTCTGTAACCGATAGGAGAAGAAAACGCAAAAGAACAAAATGCAGCAACTTTACTGCCTTCTTTTGAGCTTCTTTGAAAGCCTGTTCAGGTTGGCAGCAGATATGTCTCCATACTAGAATAGCTGCCTTTCCAGATGCCTTCCTGCTGAACACTTTCCAGCTGACTTTATCATGGGAAAAAGGCCAGCCAGGTTTATCATGGGACATAACACACACACAAATACAAAGAGAAAATCATGTTTCCAGAGTCCTGGTAGCGTAATAAATGTAAAACTGTTTTTATGTTATCATCGCCATTAAAAATACATTTGCTGGAATTCAACGTTCAGTCAAAACATCAGTCCAGTCTAACTTTGTTGTCTTTTAGCTGTTTCATACATCTGTTTGTTGTTCAAGAAATTCTCTAATGCAATATTTCTGTTTTTTGTGTAGGCGACTACTTTGGCATACTGATGGATGAGAAGGTGACTGGTTTCCCCTTCAGCATCTTCGAGAACCCGATGTACTGGGGCAGCACAGCCAACTACCTCGGCTTCGCGCTCATGTACGTAAATGTTGCCAGTTTTCTACCGATGGACTTGTTGCAAACAGTTCGCCGTCAATCGCCACCTTGAAAGTTTGTCGCCCCCGAGACGATGAAACTCCAGCAGGCAGAATTGATGCGTTTGGCCGGGCCGAACGGCACCGGCGTACGTCAAACGCCGTTCTAAATTAGGAGAGTGCACACATAATAGATGAACTCCCGGCCTAAAAATGGAACATGTTGTTGTTCTCCGAGTTGCAAATCACGGCTGAAAAACGCAGCAAGGTAAAATAAGTTTTACGTGTGCCCCCCAGTCTCCATGGCAACTGTGACAACACGGCTCGGAGATTGTGGTTGCTAGGCAAGCTTTTACGGAGTTGATGAACCAGACTAATAAAAGCTGCAAGTCTCCTTCTTCTTCTTCCCCCCTCTCTCTTCTTCATCACTTTTTCCCCCCTCATTGCTGTTAGGACTGGTCTGGATTAGGGACGCTTTCTTACACCTCTACTTACTTTTTCTATTTTGAAACTGACTTCCTCGGTCAGTTTTAAATGCAGTTGATGTCATACTTAGTATCATAGTTGTAAAATGTATAAAAAAAACCCACACAAATGTTCTTTTTTCATTGTGTGCATAGTCAAACCAAAACTTTAATTTGAGTCAAGAAAGAACAATGAATTGAATAATAATAACTTATAGTAATTTGATTAAACCCGGGAACTTCAGGTTATAATAGTTATTATTTTGCAAATACTTCCCAAAATGCTAAGCAATATGAAAACTTTTTAGAGGCTTTCTAGGTAAGAGGGTTGTTAGTGGGCTTAAAGAAAATGTAAAGTTGGATCCCATTTGTGTCAAAATTAAATTTGATCTTGAATTTATGGAAGGCATCACCAACAGGAAGCAGATGTGTGATCAACAAAACAGGACAGAGGAAGAAAACCTTCAGTACATGAAAATATCAATGTGCTAGTGCTAGAACTTCAGCATGTTGGTTTCCATTAATTGATTTTATGCCGCAAAAAATTTTAAAGTGATTAATCACTTTTTTTTCTTTTTAAACATGCTAGTTTCTGGTGTGGCAGTAAATCTAACCCACAAGCTAACAGCAGTGCTCGACGAAAAAGCTGCATCAATCTGGTGGAGTGACTATTACAACAATGCGTTTTTGTGTGTGTGTTTTTAAGCATCATCACATTGAGTTTGTTGTTGCTACAATGAATCTCAATTTTTATAATGTTAAAGTCCACAGTAAAAGACAACGACAGGATAAATGGCTGTTCAAATGGTGAGAAAATTAAGTCACTGTAGTTGGAAAGATGTCCTTTCTGTAATACAACATTGGGCGGTTTTTAAGTTTTGCGAATAACCTCATTTAGTGATTTTAGACATCTTTTGAATTCTATAAAGAAATTGTGTCTACACAGTTTTGTTGTCAGTAGCATGGTTGCCTTGCAACAAGAAGGCCCTGGGTTTGCATCGTCTTTCTAAAATAGAGTTTGCATGTTCTACATGCAATTTTATTTTTTTTATCACTACTTAAATTTGTCATTGAATTAATTTTCTAAATCATGTTATCACTAATGAAGAATAACTCGAGTGTCTTTGTTTACTTTGAGTGAGCGGTCTGAGGCTGTAGAAAGATAAAAGCCTCTCCGTTAGCCCTCGAAACCCATCGGCTTTTTCTCTCCTGTTTATGTGAACTGGTCATCAAATGAGCTCACACCTGTTCCAAAATGTTCTGAAAATGTTGCATTAAGACCAGCTGAACAGAGCGGTGTATATAAAATGGAATCTAAATATAGCTGCTTCATGTTTTTCCATTTAGTGACTAAATATTGGATTTTTTTTTTTTTTAGATCATGTCAACAAACTGGTGAAGTAGAGCTTTGTTTTTTAACCAACAACTATTAATAGCAACATATCCAGTAAAAAATAATTTTCAGAACTATATTTATAATTTTACTTTCAAAATGTAGAAAAGTTTAACTTAAAATACTTCATTTATAATCGGAAGCGTTTTGTAATCGATCTGTTTTGTGGTGTCACTTTGAAATGTGGAGCAATGGATGAAGCCATCAAACAGACATCACAGCTGATAAAATGCATCTCATTAAAATAGATCTGTTATTAAAAGCCTAATTCACAGCAGACTCTCATGAACTATAACACAATGAAGTACATTCTAAATTGGCTTATACAATTGTACAATTGTACAATTAAGTCCATAATTACTGTTTTCCAAAAGATTTATGTTAATGTCTATTGCCCTTGATAGACTAGTGAACATTAGCCTTGACCATCGTCTGTACCTGCACGAACAAGCAGATGCAGACGATGGACAAATGAATAATGGATTCAGGAGGTCATAAACGAGAGCTCTGGTATAATGAGGCAAATTAAGCATAAAAACATAAGAGAACATAGCTTTAAGGTATATAGTATTCAGATGTGATGGTGTGGAAATTCTACAGTTACCTTAGTTTTTAGTTGTTGTGCATCTTCCCCTACCCTTCACTCTACTTTGCTCCTTTTTGAAAGGCTTGTTTAGTTAAAACCATCTTCGCCGAGTGCATTACAACTGCGGTCAGTTATATCAGACACATTCATCATGTGGTGGGGCATGAGGTCTCCGAGAGACACAGAACAAAGATGCTCCCAGTCTGAGAAGATCACTGCGCTCTGGGCCACATCACGCCCTCAAACTCTGGGCTACCATTTTGGTGCACAGCTGCTTAAGCACTGGCTTGATTGGGAATCTGATTGGCTGGAGAAAAAGGAGTGTTTTGTAGTATTGATAGTATTGATCAGCGCTAGTAAATCGCTGTCATTTTGACGTCAATGGCAATTGCTTTTTTGGTGTTAAAATGTCCCTCTGGGTATAGTTGTTTTTCTTGTTGGTGGTAGATCTTGAGGTCATTAAATTTGGAAATTTTCCATTTGTTCCATAAATAAAGCAACAAGCAATGAGTAAAGATAATTTTGCTCCACTTGCCATTTTGTACTGTTGTAGTTGATTTGTATGCAACTTCTGTTTCTCCAGGTGTAGTCGGCTGCACAGGCAAAAACTCTGAAATAAAAATAGAAATGTCAGCCAACTTATGAGCATCGACTTAGACCATATAAAATTATGGCCCAAGTCTTTTTTTTTTTTCTTTTTTTTTTGCTAAAAGTGTGATTTGGGGGTGAAAAAAAATCTCCACCTCTGTTTTTCTAAAAAATATTTTAGGCAAGAAAAAAAAAATCTATTGGCTAAAAATAACTGACCGCTATTTTTGGGATGATGATGACGACTGTATGTTCGTTTATGTTCTAAGACATTCTTTTCCATAAAAGAGTTTAATGAGATTACTTTCACCAAAAATAACATACAAATCAATGGGAGAATAATAAAATTCCTAATGTCATGTTTTGTTAATTTGCCTTTCCTCACAATGGGAACTCTGCTTTTTCTGGATCAGGTGATAATGAGCTTGTACTGAGAATCACACTGAGTCACACAGCGTGAAAGAAAATGAAAGGAGCAACTTTTAAATAGTAATTCCCCGTTGTCAGTTCCTCGCCGCTTTCCAAGCGGAAGCGTAAATTGAGAGAGCGTTTCTCTCAACTAAATGGATGTAAGGTGGCACAATCAAGTCAACCGGGTTTGGTCATAATATTTGTAGTAGCGAGGGTTTGGAAGTGGGTCAGTAGCACAAAGAAGCCATGCAAAGATGTCCGCTAACTCATGGCGTCAGATTGGTCTGACTGAATAAGTGGTCTGACTGAATAAGTGGGAGGCGAATGTTGTGCATAACATCTGAAACTGATTGAAGCCGTGAGAGGAATGTAATCGCAGCTGTTCCATCTGTGACATAGAAATCAAAGTCATGTGAAAACACTTTAAAAAATAATCTCTATGTTTCACAGCACAGAGACAAGGCAGATAGTCAAAGTCCTAATTCATTGACCGATCACCTTTGCGTCCCAGGGCTTGTGTATTTAGATTTATACAACATTGTCGATTTTATCTGCACAGATGCAGGAACAAGTTAGAGAATTTTTCTCAATGACAAATTCAAACTTGGGAAATATGCCAGACTGTTTCTTCTTTTCAAAAGGGAGCGATTCCTCTTCACAGTCACTTCAGTCTTGCTTGGGTTTGCATTGACTTGAAGATATGATGTAATCCACTGGCCACTGGTAGTAAACCTTGTGTCTTGCTGAGCAAGAACACAAAATCTTACCAAGTATTTTTGGTCTAGTTTCTAGTGCAAATATCTTGGCAAACTTGAAATACCTCGTTACAAATTACTTTTTATCAAGCTGTAGAGCAGGGGCGTCAAACTCCAGTCCTCAAGGCCTGGGGTCCTGCAACTTTTAGATGTGCCTCTGCTGCACCACACCTGAATAGAATAATTGGGTCATTAGCAAGGCTCTGGAGAACTGACCTACACAAGGAGGAGGTAATTAAGCCATTTCATTGCTTTGTACCTGAGGTGAAGAGGCAAAGCACAACCCAGGTGTTGAGGCCTTATTCCTCTTGGCGGTGGTCACAGGTTCAATTCCCAGCTTGGTGACATATGCCGCATGTCTTCCTTCTCTCTCATTGTATCTTCAAATTCCTTTAGTTCCTGCACCTCTGTTGAGACACAGTACTAAAAAAAAGTGCCTGTTTCCCCTGAGGTTGAGGCGAAAGTGACAGCCGTGTATAAAGTTACACGGCTGCGTCCCAACAGTTTTGCTGTTCCCATGTTGGTAGACCCGTTTTGGGTTCCATTACAAGAGTCCTGATATTTCACCGCCAATTCTGCTTCAAACTAAGGGGAATAACAGCAACTGCATGTAGAGTTTATCATCTACTTCTCAACATAAAGGTGAACTTTGCGGGTATTAACGGACAGGTTGATTGGTGTTCCTTGTCCCCTGCGAAATCCAGACACTATGAGCATTAATGATCTTCGTTTATGTCTGTACAACCTGAGAAGCGGACACATGACAGCGATGTGTGCCGCAGCTGACTGATGACAGTTGCAGATTTAGGGAACATAGATAGAAAGCTGCAGAGCAGCAGAGCCAGTCATTCAGCCTGATCCTCTGTCACACGCTTGGCCTGGATGTTGTGTAGGAGAGCGTTAGCTGTAGACATCTTCATGTTTGTGTTACACAAGGAGTTATTGTATTTTTGGTTTGCTGATTCTGGTTAGGGGTTTCTGCAAAGATTACTTTGTTTGTTACGATGACCTTTAGCCACACTAAAGCAACTTTCAAAGTCGCTTGTACAATTTATCTGGGAAACCAGTTACCATGCCGACCTCGTGCCTGTAGTGAGTTGGCTGACCTGTCACCTACTAAAAGCATCTGCTAAACTGGTGACCAGCTAAGACAGGCAGCTATAGCCTTCACATTTTCTGTTAAGGCTAACGCAAGCATCTAATCCATGAAGAGTATCTTTAAAAAGTCTTAAATTACTTTCTTGGAAAAATAATTCAACTGTTATGCAAATTGTGAATTAAATTTAAAAATGTCACAAAAGAAGGACAAAAACAAAAATCCAAATTAGGCGTGTTTCCATCTACTGGTTTGGAGCGAATCAACCAGGCTACGCAAAACGTAATTTTGTCTGACGTTGACACTAAACAGGATGTAGAGGTTGGCGTACATCCCTAAATCAATCCTCTAAGTTGGAGGTTTGAACTTGATACATCACAATGCGCATAAAAACGCCTTGATGGAAACACAGTTAGTGAGATGTGTTTGAGATGGAACATTGGTGAACCTCCCTGGAAGTGGCCAAAGGACCCAAAAATCAACCCAAGAATGGTTAAACAGCTCATCCAAAAAGTCACTAAAGAACCCAGAAAAGCATTTAAAGAACCAAAGCTGCTTTATTCCTAGACTCCAGGAACAAATAATAATCTTGAGTGATTTAAAAAAAAAAGATAATACATTGAATGTGTTTTGTCTAGTGATTCATTACAGATCACAAACTCTCCAAAGATAAAAATGAAGAATTGAAACTATTCCTTTCACTGGCAAATCACTTCTTGCTTGAAATAGTTCCAGACGGTTTGGGTGAAAATGATTTTACAAAATATGAAGCATACTTTTTTTTTCTTTTTTTTCCCATTTATTCAAAAACTATGCTGCTTTTCAAATTACGCCACCTCTCTCCACAAAAAGCTATTTACTTTGGCTCATATAATGCGGTTTTATGACTAATGGTTTTTTGCACTTCAGTCACACCTGAACATTATGAGTTAGACTTTTTTTTGTTGTTGTCACTGAATGGATTTTTTTTCACGCGGCTGCATTCTAATCACTTCCACATACACATAAAGAGTTCGTCGTTCCATCTAAATCTGTGTCACATTTCTCATCTGCAGTAAGTCAGACAGGTGGTTCTTGGTCTTTTCTCGTCTGTGTCCCAGTGAAGTTAAAAAGTCTTAAATTACTCCTTTTGTCTCAGGGATGTCGTCACACTCTTATCTTACTTCTGTTTTTCTCTCCGGTTCTGTCTGCAGTGGTGCCAGTCCTGTTGGGTTAGTCCTTACTGCCATAGTGGCCCTGGCTTACAAAGTAGCCATAAGATTCGAAGGGTAAGTCTCAAAAGCCTTGTTGTCATTTCTCACGAATGCATTAGCGTTATTAATATTTGAAAAAAAAAATTCCAGACGGGGTTTTGTGACAATGTGCCTGATCCATAAGGGCAGAATAGCCTACATTTGTGTTCCAATATTAATCATAGTCAGAGTTTGGCATCGATTTAAATGTCATGAAATGTTAAAATGTACTTTATTTTGAAAAAGCAACACCGTGGATGCATTTTCTGGCGTAACACCGGCATCCACCCGTTCAGCTGCACCGTTTCAGGAGATGTGGAGGAAAAACCCCCAGCTGATTATCACACGGGGCTTTACTGAGTGTTCACATGGGTTTATTTTAGTTTTGGGCAATGAATTGAAAGTTTTAAGTAAGCACATCACTTACATCCCAACACATCACTCACATCCCAACACATCACTCAACCCATGCCGGTAAAGTGAGTTAAAAGAAAAGATACTTCAATAATGGGATTCACCCTGAAAATACAGGTGGAAAAAAAGCAGTGTTCCATTGTTCTAACATATGATTCATAATCATTTGAAAGTTCATCGCCACAGAAAATAAGTAGCAACAGAACTGAACCAAACCAGCCAGACAATATTTCTAGATGTAATATGAGGGGCTGTGTATGGGTGTGGGTGGATGTAAGGCCTGCTGTAGGTTTTTATGTATTTTTTATTTCAGTGAAGCAGAGACGTCTCAAGGAATGACGTGGGTTGGCAGGCTTCTAAGTTTTCTGTTGGCTGAAGAAAATTCCCTGCTGAACTGAAAGTGTTGCTTTAGGTTACTGAGAGCTTTTGAGAAGAGGCTGTATCCGTCGATTCTAGCACAGATGGACCTGCATGTTTTCAGTCTCGCAAAAGCATCTACACCACTAGGACATTGAAAAAAAAGAAAAAGAAAGAAATAACCTCAGTAAAATACAATGAAGTTTGCAGTTTACAGAGATCTAAGGGACTCAAATTAACTCAAAAGAGGAAATTTGTGCAAAGTTTTGCTCCCTTTTTGTACACTCTGCTTTCGCCCCTTGGCTAATTTAAATTCTTTATATCTCAAAACCAAGATCTAAGAAGGGGTGTGACTATCTGTATTATTTGCAGCTACATGCAAACTGAAGATGTGCAGGCACCAGATGTAAACACACGCTGCGATGACGAAGGGAGCCGTGTGCTATATCTGTCTTCTGTGTGTCTCACTGACTCTCAATAGTACTATTAGTTAAGAGGTGTGTGTACCTGCGTGTATGTGTGTATCAGGGAACCTCACACAGTGATTGGAGTTGGTAAGAATCACCAGTGTGAGACAGGCAGGAACCCAGCAGAGAGCAGGTGGTGATGAAGTGAACGCCGAGCAGCCCAGTCAGCTCACAGTCATCTCACAGTCAGCTCACAGTCAGCTCACAGTCAGCTCACAGTCAGCTGTATCTAGGAGAAAAGAGGTGAGGATTAGTCAAATACTGGTTTAAAAATATGTTTTTATACCTCAGGAATTTAAAGAGCAAAGATTTCTGTGTGTATGTGGGTGGCAAAAGTGGGTCAATGCTTCTGTTTAGTTCAGAGTGACCTTGTCAACCAACACAGCCATAGAAGCGTGTAAGGTTTTCTCATTGAGTCCTGAATGTCAGCTGGAAGTATATGTTCTCTTGTTGTAACCTCAGTTACTTCCAGTTTTCTATCACTCGAGGTTAAAATCTCATTTCTAAACTCCTGCTTTAATTTTTCCAGAACTAATCAAAAATATCACAAACTGCGTCTAAAACCAAATATGTTACATGTTTTAATTTTTCGTCCTGATAAAATATTTTTTTTGTCCATTTCAGAGTAATTTTATCCATAAATCTGACAACATGATAAAGTCCTTAAACCAAAATAGTTTCCACAGTAGTTCTGTGATTAAATAACTCTTCACGGATCAGCATTCAGCAGAGTAAAAATGGGCTTTCTATTTTCAGAATGGAATTTTAAAACACCATTAATCCTCTTGACTGAACTCCTGCTGCTTCAGTGCAACATTGTTGCGTAATAAAAGTAAATATCCATTTAAACAGTGTAGAATTCGACTTGTGAACATAAATATTACTGAATCTGTAAAAGTACTTTAAGTTTTGACCTAAATCCAAGTTCTCTAACAGCGACGGTGTTTACTGATCCCATAAGTATCAGTAAACACTGATGTATCAACTGAAATCAGGAGTTTAATTAGAGAAGCTCTCGGTTGTTAAAAAGCAACAGCTGTTAATGAACTGCGTTTCAATTCATTCGCAGTCTGTCAGCAGAGACAAAGATACGTGAAGCAGAGTGGCTCGCTTTAGAAATCTGCCTCTATGTTTTCTCCTCGTCTTTCTGTTGAGGCTCTTTTTGCAAACGTTAAAAGTTTTCTAGTTAGTACATTTTATGTTACTGGTTGTGCAATGTGACCTAAATCTGCTATGTCCTACTTCTGAACATCTGAGCTCACAAAAAAAAGTTAAAATGGGAACCTGTAGGTAAGGAGAAATACAATGAGTTTCTGCCGCTCTCCAGGTAACACACAGACACTTCACATCCAGCTGGTTGATGTAAATCACAAACTGAGATATAATGCAGGCACAGTCGTGATATAAAGGAAGCACCTTGAAAAACTCAATGTGGACAGATTTGCAATGGGTCTTGATCTAAGTCAAGTTTTTCAACCTATTTACTGTGCCTGACTAAATCTGACCTGCACATCTTCTGACCTCCCACATTGCTTGTGGGAAATGATTTTGGTTCATTGAGGTTTACAGACGACCCTCAATCTCTCTTGAGGGCCCAACCAAGCATTTCAACTGAGGCTAGGGTCTGGACTTTGATTGGACTGTTGTAACAACTTGACTCTTTTCTTTTTGAGCCAATCTGCTGTGGCTTTGTTGATGTGACAAAGGTCATTGATGACCCTGTTTTGCCTCAGCTCCTTCTGTCAGATAGATTGGCTCACAGATTACTATGGTCAACAGAAATGCTAGTGAAGAGACCCAGCTTATCATCTGAGGTGTTTGTGTTTGGTTTTATACCAAACTTGGCATTTTGTATTAAAACCAAACATCTCTACTTTGGTTTTACCGGTCCCAAGCTCTACCACCTGAACCAATAGGACAATTCAACTGCTTGGGGACTATTTGACCTTTGACCTAAGCACTGACACGATTTTAGGCAAAATACTGCAGAACCAAACAAATTTCCACAAAAGTGTCACAATTTGTACAGAAACCCTATATAGAACCCTCAACCTATTTACAGTTTATCAACTAAGACATCGACTTTGAGATTAGCTGTATTTTAACTTTTGTAAAACTGAAGCTGTACAGGAGTGGTCTTTTTTTATTTATTAATTTATTTCAACCATCACTGTGTATTTTTATTCATTTATGCATATTGTCTGACGATCACAAGCTCATATTTACGTGTCAGAATATATTGGTGTTTGCCCAGCGTACCAAGACACACTGAACAGGGAGCTCTAATCTACATTTCTTATGAACGTCCCAAAATAACACGCAAAGCCTTCACAAATAAAGCTTAGAGAAAATGACAGTGTCCATGTAAATACTGAGCAATAAATTACTTATGCCTGTTTCCTTCCTCATCAGGACTGCCTTGTTTGTTTAACTCGCATCCTCTGAACATCAAGCAGCAATGGCAGGAAGGTGCTCAATCAGCTTTCCCAAGATGAGGCGTTCAGGCTGACCGACAAGTGTAGGAATAGCAACATCGAATCTCAAATTCAACGCTACGCTAGTCTTCGTGCCAATTAAAGCAATCCATCTGTAAGAAGATTTAATATTGGGCAACAGGAGCGGGTCACGACTATGACGCCGGTCAGCCATGGTGTCATTTATCGCCCACTGGAGAGCTAAAGATTTAACCACACGCTGCGCTGATTACGGGAGCCGTGTGCTATATTTGTCAAACGTGTGTCTCGCTGATTCTCTGTAGTACTATTAGTTAAGATGTATGAGTGTGTGTGGCTGAGGGAATATTGCCTCACACAGTGATTGGAGTTGGTAAGAATCACCAGTGTGAGACAGGCAGGAACCCAGCAGAGAGCAGGTGGTGATGAAGCCCAGTCAGCTCACAGTCAGCTGTATCTAGGAGAAAAGAGGTGAGGATAGGTGAAATCTTGGTTACAAAAAACACTTTGTGAATATCAAATTGGACTTTTTATTTCCACTCATTCATCTTTTGGTTTCTGTTCTAACATTTGCTCCTAATTAGGTGTAATAAGCAAAGGCAAGGAAAATTCTGATTATTTGATTCAGTTTTTCACATTCATCACTCGACGTCTTAAACCTCAGAATATCAAAGTACAAAAACTGAAAGAACAACTCGAGCGCAATTTATTATTCATTATTCATTATTAGGAAAACAAAATCCAATCTGTGGGTGGCAAACTAAACACAGTGTTTGTGTTTAGTTCAGTTCAGCCTTGTCAGCACAGCTAAAGACACATTTCCAGTTTTCTCATTGAGTCCTGAGTATCAGCTGGGAGAACATGTTCTCTTTTTGTAACCTTTTGTGCTGTCATGTATTCTTTAACAAGAAGTCACAATTTAATTTCTAAAGCCACGTCTGTATTTTTCTTAAAGTAATCAAAAATTCTACAAGCTTTGTGCTCTGAGGAGTTTTTTGCTTTCCCATTTAGAAGTTGGATTTTCTGATCTTTGCAATGAAATTTACTAGTCTATTTAAGAGTTTACCAGAGATTGTAAAACAGTGCTGCTGCAAGGATGTTCAAGTAATGATTTTTTTCTTTTCTTTATTCAAACAGCTTCATTTCTGACCCTAAAGAAGCGGTTTTGTCTCTAAACTTATCTTTAGATCTTTAGGGGGACCAGAAGCTAACACTGTTTGGGAACAGATCATCTGAGTTCCCTTTTACTAAACAAAGAGGTACACGGGTACTCTTACTTGCTAATATTATGTCCTCGTATTTGTCCAATATCCCTTCAAAAGAATAAAATGTAAGCAAATGTGACTAAGATTTATAGTAAGATAATATGTCTGTAGATCAAACGAAGCCATGAGTTTCTCGAAATGTGTCAAGTTCTTCAGAAGTCCGGTGGGGTGTCTCAGCGACGCGCCACGGAAATGATATCTTGCACACACATTGTCTCCTGTCAGCAAGGGAAACCCGGAGATATCTTCCTGTCATACACTCCGCACCCGTTGAGCTCCGCCACGGTTCGCTACACACATGCAAAGCTCCTGGCACCGTGTGGTACAGCGTTCCCTTCCCACTTTTATTGTCCTACTGCATGTTTGTTCTCCTGTATTTGCAGACCATTCACGGAGCAGATCTATCTGCAGAGAAATCAGCGCCGCAAACACGACTGATCGCATCCCTCACCTGCTGGTGTGGCGACTGAGGACTCCGATCCGGGCGCATGAATGGACGCACACCGGCTGCACACCGGCTGCACACCGGCTGCGGTCGTCAATGAATTTCGGAGACACATTGTCAGTAGTTCATGGAATAAAAGAACAATGTTCATTTTACTCAAACATGTATCTATAACACGTAAAAGCAGAGAAACTGATCATCTTAAGTGGTTTCTTAATTTTTTTTTCCAGAGCTGTGTTTATTAAAATAATCAGTATGTTGTGACAGTATGATATAGGACAGATGATCTGTTTTTTCACAGATGATGTGTGTCGTGTTATATGACGTAGTGTAACAGCATGGTGACAGTTGAAACAAATACGGAAAAAAAATATTAAAACATAATTTTGTAAAAGTTACATAGTGCAGCTTTCTTTTCTCTTTCTTCCTAACCCAGGCGTTCTTGGGTTATGCAAGTTCTCCGGGTCCTGAAGCAGCAGTTTTTAAGGCTGATACGACATGGGGGGGAGGTTGACATGTAAAATGCTACATGGGCTTGAATATTCACCAAGGGACTGTAGCTGCTTTGTTGAAGCAAATCACTGTGAATGCAGACATGATCCAACAATAGAAGAGACACAATGCCAGCGCGGTGACATCACCTCGTTCCCCACAAAAGGAAACTTCCAGACGATAAAACCTCCACATCTCTGTGTGATTCTTTGATTTTCTCCCTTCACATCCCTCTCCTGCGACCTCACAGCAACCTCACTGTGAAATCCATTATTGCTCAGTACCCGGGCTTTTTTTTAACAGCAGGCTAATGGCAAATGGCTTCTAGGAAAAAAGACAGATTTTTAGGGAAATGATGATAAGAAAAGTGACATATTTGACATTATGCAACGGTTTCCGCTCAGGCTGTTTCCACTGACTTCCAACAGCAACTTGAAAAGATCGCCTTTAAACAAGGACCAGCAAAGTTAGTGCTTTCACCTGCAGTGGAGTAGATAAAAAAATAAATTTCTTCCAAATATTTCTAGATTATTTTCTCATATTTACAAGAAAAAGCATGAATTCCAAAGAAGAAAATGTTTTTTTTGTTGTTGTTGTTGTTTTTTTACAATGTAAATGCATAAATTTATGACATTAGAATGAAGATATTATCTGAGATTGTAAAGCCAGAAATGCGCATGGCACTTTGACGTTTTGAAATTGGGCCTCTGTCTCTTTAAGAAGCTCCTGCTCTTTCTGAGACTCTGCCTTCAGGAAGTCATCTGTTATGTCGTTGTCAGGAGCGTTGGACTTATAATTAGTCTGTATCATGAGCTCACCAACCAACTTTATGTTTTTGTCCGTTATCTCAAAAGATTATTCTGAAAAGAAAAAAGCTTCTGATTGATCGGTGGCTGTCAAGTGAAGTAATAAGATTTTTTTTTTTTTTTGAAGCAGAATTCATCAAATTATTCATTTTCCCAAGGATTTACTTGTTGCTGAATTTATTTTTCAAACACACATCAATCTTAATCTTTTTTTTTTTACCTCAGAGAATGTTCCTGGAAATCAAAGGTCATATAACTTTGTAAATGTTGTTGTAAATATCTGTAACGTGTGTGACCCTCCGTGCCCTTTGTCCTTAAGGCATTGTCATTCTGCTTGAATCGGTAGAGTAACGCGATCTGGAAAATACCCTAAAGAATACCCTCTGTTTGTCTCCTTTCTGTTAGATTCTGCATTGATTTTAAATACAGCTTACATTTTTACCAGGAGACGAACCAGACAGTTTGCACTTCATCTTCTTAGATTTTGGTGAGAAAACAGGAAAATCTGTGATGTTGTTATTCCAAGGTGGACATTTTCAAGAACTCCATTTTCAGCTGAAAATAATCCGCAAACATTTTTTCTTTTTAAACATGCATAAATTGGCAATTTCTGACATGGGCGATATTGGCAGTTAACCAGGGTGGCATCAGAAAGGGGCGTCACAACGAAAGAAGTAGAAAATCCCTGCTTTCTGCCACAAAAATAATCAGAAAATGGTTTGGATTTGAATTTGTTGAATTTGCCTGGAGCGCCATTCTTGCAAGAAATACAACTGCAGCCATATTTATAATACAGGCTTACCAAATTAGAAATTGTGATTAATCACGGCGCAAGAGTGTGATTAATCTCATTACATTTTCTTAATCGATTGACAGCACTTGCTTAGTCACAATACAATGATTTTACATCTTTGTGAAGGCCAGCTTGTGATAATCTGAGGAAAAAAAAGACAACGACTCAACATTATGTTGTTCTGTCAAACGAAATTACAAAAAGAATATGTGTTTGGGATTGTAGTGTGACAAAATATGAAATTCCACCCGAATTAATACATTTACGAGGCACTGTCAGTACTTACCGAATGCCTCTGAGCACTGATAGCAAATATCTCACGCTTAATGAGGCAAACAGACAGGAACATTTTCAGTCCAAGCATAGAACCCAGGAACAAAAGGCACCTCTATGAAGAAGGGTCACCAAGTTTCCCGAGGCCGCATACCTCCCACGGACAGACAGTGGACACGTGTCCTGAGGTCAGATGAGTCCAGCGTTCAGTCAGCAGGAAAAGAAGTGGAATCTCAGGTCGACTAAAAACGACAGCGCTCTCGATGCGACGCGGCCGTGATCAAACATCTGAAACCTCCAGCTTAGCGGTAAACACAAGAAGAGAAGAACCGTGAATAACAAACCGTGACTGGACCGATGAAGAGGAGGTCGATCTTATTCTCAGCGTCTAAAAACTGATGAACAGCAAGAGGAGCGTGCAATCCGCTGCTGTTGTTCTCAAGCGCGATACATGAGAGTCAGCTTATTCTCCTGTTCATACAGGGAACATATTCACTTTGAACAGGATCAATATTAAAGACTGGTGTTTCAGCTGCTTTCTGCTCTGCTCTACACAGAGCTCTCCTGGCAGATTGGAGATATGTGTATGCATATATATGTCATATGACATAAACAAAGAATCTGAAGGATTCAGGTCACGTGACACACCAGAAAGTTGAGCTTCTTCTTTTGAAGAAGACCAATAAAATCAGATCAGAACATCTCTACTTATTAGATGTCAGCAAATCTGATGAAAACAAATGATCAGTTTGATCATTTGCCCTAAACTGCTTTTTATACCTTTGTTCTCAACACGTTGATGCCCCTGGGAAAAAGTCAGGAGTTTGTGAGACAGAAAACAAGACGAAAATATTCAAACACCTTTTCCGGGTATAATTTGAGATTCATTGTGAGCAACTCAACTGAAAAGAATGATTTAAGAGTCTGAGGGAGACCACGCTTATGCATTCAAGTGATTGAATTGTTTTGTTTTTATTTTTCCAACTGATCAACTTGGTTTTTTTTTACGTTCCTGTCCATTCAAATGGTTTATTAAACATGTTGTAGAATGGTCGTGTGAGCACCAGTTCAGCTTTGGGTGAAATCGTCAGATGAAATCGTCCCAACTGCTAAGTTTTCAAATCATTTATTTATTTATTTTCTTACTTTTAAAATGCCTCAGACCTGTTTCCACTATGTCTTCCTCCTCTCCTCTGGATTTCTTGTTTTTCTTAGTTGCTTTGTCCGTTTACCGCCGCGTTACTGTCCCACTTGCCCCACTTTCATTTTCGCCCAGCCCTTGGATGTGGTTGTGATGGAACTAATGGCTTGGTGATGTCTGAAACCGCGCCAGCAATCACCCCATTTCAGCGCGTCCATTAGACCCCTGACTCTAATGAGCGGATTTTCATTGTCTGCTGCTCTGTACGACGTCTTTCTGCCTCCCTGAGCAGTTCGCTGGTGAAAGTGCAGATTTCCTCTCTTGCACTGAGACGGCGGACCACATTACGTCTCACGCTGTGAAGTCAGCCAAAGACACACATCCTCTGTGGAAACTGGGTCATGACTCAGGAAAACAGCAGACTCCCACAGGTAGCTGGGTCATGGGACACAGGAGGGTCGCTGTGGTTCAGCTTCCACACCAGAACCGGCAGAGAAACGGACGACCTGACCCGGAAGTGGCGATGAATCTGATACGTAGTCACGTTTATCAGAGTCATTTATTAATATCCTATTAGTCCCATCGATCAAAACTCAGGAAGGGGTAATTATTTCACTTAATGAGTTATTCAAAAGCTAAATAAAGTCACAGTACATCAGGTCTATGCACCCATGTGAGATGGTTCCTTTTTGGGTCCATAGCTGGACCCAAAAAGACAGACTATGAATTAGAATTTTCAAAACTTTGCTTATTGAATACATTCATAAAATATAACAATATTAAAACACCCATACTTCATTCAGGACTTTGAGTTTTATATAACACACAAGGTTTGTAAAACATGCACTCGTGCTAAATGTTTGCTCTCCCCCACCCCACAAAACCTGCCGCCCTGGGCTACTGCCCCGGCATGCCCTTCCTGAAATCTGGCCCAGGAGGCAGCACCTGTTTTCATCCGGAAGTTCGCGGTTCCTCTGCAGTCTTGCCAGGTGAAACGAGTTCCTCTCTGTACCGTAGACACACGAATCAAAAAACAGAACCAAACCGAGCCGGCTGGAACTTTGAAGATTAGATGGTGAACAAAACAAGTAAAAACAACTTCAGAATTTAATTTGGAGACCCTAAAAATAAGACATGGTTATGTTATATGGTTTGAGAAAAATGGATTTGACTTTATTATTATTCTAGTCCATTTAGGAACTTTATAGCCAAGCGAAACACATCATATAGAAAGCTGGTGTTTTCTAGACTTTATTTCTGTTACTTATAATAATTTTCCTCTTCCAGCTAATGTAAACATAACATTTAAAATTAGATTATCACACCAGAACACTAAAAAAAATAATAATAATACGGAAACGGTCTTGACACGTCATACCAGCTTTTTTTATTTTTTTTTCAAAAGGTACTTTTAAATTGACAAATGGGCCTCATGGGGAAGAATATTCAAATTTATTAAAGATGACTATTAGAAGCAGGGACCAACAAGAATGGATTCATTTTGAGAGTCTACTGGGTTCTGATGTGGTCGATGAAGAGTAATAAAACTAATAATCAGATCATTTTGACAATCTCAGTGGAATTCATCTTTAAAATTAACAATACTAATGATAAAAGACAATTCCTGAAGGGTGTGTGAACATGTGCAGCATGTTGAACATCAGAGTGATTTGGGTCGACGTCTCGGGGCAGACGTCTTCCCAAGCGTCCGGATCTACAAGTCACATGCCACCGTCGCCGACCTTTGTCACCAAACAGTCGGATTAGCGACTTCTGCCGACGGCTCAGACAGTCGGGACAAAACCCGGATCCTCTCCATCTGAACTGAGGTCAGTTGGTTCAGCCTGAGTGGCAGATAGAGGTTCAGAGAACTGGATGTGTGGCTGCGCGCTGACTCACTGCAGCCTGGTTTCCAGGCATGCTTCTTTTTTATATATATATTTTTTTTTTAATAAATAAATAAATAAGAACCAGGAGCTCCCGAATGTGGTCGGCCTTGTTTCTGTTCAGAAAGGCGGATAATTGGCAGCAGGGGATGCAAATTACTGCGTGTTTCCCACCTCCTGCTATTATGTGGACATGAACAGCTGAGTGGTTCCAATAGAAAACAGACATGAAAAATATGGGTTTTAAATTTCCTTTCTGAGCCTTTTAGTCCCATTTCTTTCTGTGCTGCAATTTTCTTTTTCTCCTCAATAATGTACCGGCTTGTTTCACATTTTAAGGATGTTCAGGGCTGTTTTACCTTTTATCGTGTTGTAACCACAAACGTCAATGTATTTTATTGGGATTATTTTATTTTTTTGACATATGCAGGGCATAGGTTTAAAGCGGAAGGAATATTATTCTTGATTTTGTTCATTTTTTCAAAGGTGAGAATCTGAAAAGTGCAGCGTGCTTTTGAATTCATCCTCTTCGAGTCCATGCTAAATAGAAGTGACTTTTTTTCTGCAGTTATGGTCAGGTCTTCAACCATCTTGCAAGTTGGAGGCCCTTTTCTTGAAAAACTAAAGTGATTTTGCTTTAAAAAAAAACTGAAATAAAAAAAAAAAATAATCACCGCTTCTTTCTTTCCAAAAGATCCAAGAAAAATCATTTGGGGTAAAAAATGACAGGCCAGTGTTTATAATACAGGTGACAATAACATTCATTTTTATATTTGCCACAGATCAGAACTGTACTCTCTCAATTTTCTTTTTTTAATAAAAACTGACAAACTGCTCTGGTTCCTGGCAGGAATGTGATGCCATACTGTCACCTCCATGTTTCCCTTTAGGTGCCATTCAGGAAAAAGTGTAGACACAGGTCTGGGCGAAAAGCAGAATATCTTCAACTTTTGAAGCACAACATTTCCAAAAGTCCACAATTGTCTACTTTAACTCAGAAAATGTCCAAAATATTTCTAGAAAATTAGTCATAAAAATCTCACAATGTCTGACTTTTTTTTTCTTGCAAATTTTTGACTTTAAGAGCTCAGAAATGTCCAAATACTTTCCAGAAAATCTCTCAGCATAATCTAAAAATTTCAGATTTGTTGTTTTTCCTTTTTTCTGGTCGAAATTTTATTTTATTTTTTCTAAATGCAACCACCCCATCTCTACTGCAAGAAACTGTAGTTAAATTTGTAAAACCATTAAATTGCAAAAAAAAAAAAAAATCGGCTGAGCCGATTTGAGTCAAGCATCTCTGTTCACATCAGCCGGTTAACTGGGGGGAATAAAAAACAGCTGAGATGAAGTAATCTGCTGGACGGAGAAGGTAAACACTCGGTCTCTTTTGTTTCTTTCTGTCTGTCTTTTTTTTTTTTTTTTTTTTTTTTTTGCCACGTGCACGCAATGGGTAAAGCACGCGCTCACACATTATCGACGACCGCAGATTCGAGCGCCCTCTGTTGGCGCGTTTTGGTCGCAGCGGATGAACAAATCGGTGCGTTCGGCTTTGGAACACACCGAGACATTTTGATTATTTCTGCATCACTTATATTTATATTAACGCATCAAATCTGAATATCTTCTTCTTTTTTTTCTTTCTTTCTTTTTTTTTTTAATCAGTTTTACAACATAATTCGTTAATCATTTGGGAACATGGATATGGTGGTAAACTAGTGAACTACTGCACATCAGCCGGGCCCCTGACCCCTGACCCCTCCATCATTATTATGTCCTGTTTATAGGCTATTTATTAATTTATTTGTTCTCCCGTCCCGTCTTCGTTAGAACTGACAGACTGACGCACCAGTGGGAGTTCTGTCCTCTCCCCTCTTCTCTCCTGCTTCACACACACACACACACACACACACACACACACACACACACACACACACACACACACACACACACACACACAAATGTGTGCGCTCACCGAGCCGTGACGCTCACACAGGGGGCGGGGCCCCCAGCTCGCTTAAATACCCAACTCCTGACCGCCGTTGAGACAGAACCGCAAGCGGAAACCGCCAGTTTCTTTCTTTCCTTCTTTTCTTTACGCACAATCCAAGCCATCGGGAATAAACCATGATCAAGAAAATGTCTCCCTCCGAGAGCGACTTCGACATCCCCGCCAAGAACTGCTACCGGATGGTGATTCTGGGCTCCACCAAAGTTGGGAAAACGGCCATCGTGTCCCGGTTCCTGAACGGCCGGTTCGAGGAGCAGTACACGCCGACCATCGAGGACTTCCACAGGAAACTGTACAACATCAAAGGGGACGTTTACCAACTGGACATACTGGACACGTCGGGGAATCACCCTTTCCCCGCGATGAGGAGACTCTCCATACTGACAGGTACTTCACTCGCTGGTTTTGGTGTTTTGCAGCTTTCGTGCGTATTTACGCGCGCCTGCCTGCAGCGCTGCAAGTTTCGTGCAAAAAAGCAAACAAACGCAAAACGCATTTTCAGCTAAATTCAGTGCATTGGCGAACAAAAACCCGAAAAAAAAGTTAACCAACTCGTTCCCCGATTTTTCTCTCCAGGTGACGTGTTCATCCTCGTCTTCAGCTTGGACAACCGCGAGTCGTTCCAGGAGGTGCAGCGGCTCAAGAAGCAGATCCACGAGACCAAGTCGTGCCTGAAGAACAAGATCAAGGAGAACATCGACGTGCCTCTGGTGATCTGCGGGAACAAGGGCGACCGGGACTTCCACCGGGAGGTGCAGCGGGAGGAGATCGAGCAGCTGGTGGCCGGCGACGACAAGTGCGCCTACTTCGAGATCTCGGCCAAGCGCAACGAGAACGTGGACAAGATGTTTCAGACGCTGTTCACTCTGGCCAAGCTGCCCCACGAGATGAGCCCCGACCTGCACCGGAAGGTGTCCGTGCAGTACTGCGACATGCTGCACAGGAAGTCGCTCAAGCACAAGAAGATGAAGGACATCGGGGAGGCGTACGGCGTGGTGACGCCGTGCGCGCGGCGGCCGAGCGTCCACAGCGACCTCATGTACATTAAGGAGAAGGCCGTCGGCGGCGGCCACGGCAAGGACAAAGAGAGGTGCGTGATAAGCTAAGGGGGGAAGAGAGAGAGAGAGAGAGCACGAGGTGAAAACTCGCGCGAAATAGACACACACAAAAAAAACATCTTTTAGAAGAAGAAGGAGCCTGGCGCGTGCAGGGCGGCCGGCTGCCGCTCGGACGCAGAGCGGAGCTTTGAAGACGCCGCCGATGCCGCTGATGCTGTCGCCGCGCGCGCGTGCGCTCTCACGCGCAGCGCCGTTTCTAAAGGACGACCGAGTCCGCTTCTTCAAAAAACAAACAAACAAACAAACAAACAAACAAACACACACTGCCAACAAGACGTATGAGAATGTTAGCTTGTTCTGTCAGTCCGAGCCTCATCTGTGACGTAGCTTCATACCTTGTGAGACTCGCGCGCGCCGATGCGCAAGTTTGTTGCTTTGTTGACGTTTCGCCTTTTGGAGAGAAAGAGAGACTGTTTACATTTTACTGTAGCTTTTTACAAAGGCTAAGTACACTTGAATGTTTACTCTAAATCTGGATTATTTTTATTGTTGAATGTGTTATTTATTGTTGGTGTTAATTTGTTTTTTCTTTTCTTTTTTGCAATAAAGTAAAAAAAAATGAAAAAAAACTCCAATAAAAAACAAAATAACATAAAATCAAAAAATTTTGTAGTTCTTTCTTATTTATTTGTTGTTTTTTTGTTGTTGTTAGATCTGCAGACAATGCAACAGCAACAATGAAGATAACTTATTGAGGATCCTAAATGGAAATGCAACAGTCGGCGTCTTACTGAGGTTCTACTTGTTGGGTGTAGTTCCATTGGCCCGTTGGAGAAAAAAGCACATTGAAAAACAAACAACATCTGAAACTATCTGAAACTTGGAATTGCATCACATGTCTGAGAAAACGAACGCCGCTTAAAGTCTCAGCCTTTCACAAAGGAGGCCTCAGTACTGGGATTATGAGTTGCACGCTCGACTTTTGTGGTTAGAAACTGAAAGCAAAGTATTAGAATAACAGAAATATAGCATACAGCCACTTCTACGCTTCCAGGCACGTTTGGTGTTTGGAAAGCACTGGGAGATCGTTTCCCCAGCAGCTCTTGTTTCCACCGAAAAACACATTCGACTTTGACAAATCACTGGCGGTTAATTTCGCTCCCTTTCCGTTTTAAGGAAAGACGTATTTGTTATGTGGTCACGGCACGGTGCCGCAGTTGGTAGGAACTGTTTGCCTTGCAGCAAGAAGTGGCAAATCTCGGCCAGAGGTCTGGATTTGAATGTGAACCCGATGCAGAAACGGCCACAAACAGGAAATGTACCAAAAACACCTGGTTATTAACAGAACTGCTTGTGAACGTTTAACACTTAAATGCATTGAATCCAAACATTTTTCAGAACAAAAGTGTGCCTACACAGAAACAGTCCATCAGCAAACTCATACTAAAGACAACTGTCTTTCTTTGTATTTACTAGATTACCAGAGTTGACCCCTAAAGCAACAGAACTGACATTAAAGGGTTAATTGTTTTTAAAGCATTGGCCTATTGAATAAACTTTCACATGCATTCATCATAAAACAAAAACAATGTTGCACAACAATAGGTCCGCAATCTATTATTGCAGATAATATATTATCGGTAAAAAAAGGAGCCGTGTGATGACTCAGCAGTTTTGTGACGTCACAACTTATTAAGTTCGACGGCAACAAAACTGACAGTTTCAAGCATTGTTGTGATTAACTCCACTTGCTGGCTTACGTGCTTAAAGCTCATGGCTCTGGCGAAATTACAGCGCAATAAGTCGCTTGAGCTCTTGACGGGAGGAAGTGACATCACTTTTCACGCAGATCGCTTTGCTGTGGCGGGTGAAGGCGCTGATTTGAAAGGAGAGACGTCGATGTAGCAGAAGACTCTGACGCACAGACAGAGAAATGTTTTCATTTCGTGCAGTATTGTGATTAAACTGGCTACTGACTTAACCTTCCATTTTCTCTGGACGACTTTCCCTCCCTGTTGGAGAAAGACATGCCCAAAGCATCATGCTGCCACCTCCGTGCTTTCCCATGAGGAGAGTACGATCGGGCTGCAGTTTCAGGTCCTCTCAATGCTTTAAAAGTCGTTCAAAACGTTGAATTAAGATCCCGTCTGACCAGAGCACGTTTGCTATGCTTTACCGATTGTTCCGCAAGCTTTTGTATGGTAGTAATAATATCAATAATAAAAGATGCCTCGCTGCAGATGAAAGCCAAGCAGCCATCTTGCTCTTATCTCAGTTTTACTGCTGCATCATTGAAGCCCTCCTCAGACGTGCTCCAGGGTCAACCGCGAGACACGCTGTCCAGTGCTCCCCTTTGCGTATGACGTTATCAGCAGTGATTCTGCAGGCTCCATCCCTGGGAACGTTACAGAGAAACAAAGAGAGAACATTCTGCGCCAGCCTCTGTCTGTGTGTCTGCGTGTGTGTGTGTGTGTGTGTGCGTGTGCGTGTGTGTGTGTGTGTGTGTCTGAGCGAGAGAGAGAGAGAGACAGAACGTCTGAAAACAGTTGGGGCCTCACAGAAAACATGTCGGACCCCGGACCGCACTGGACAGCGTGTCCTCCAAACCAACAGAAACGCACGAGAACAGGAAACGCCACGTCTGTTTCTCCGGTGGCGACATTTACACTTTACAGAACTGGCCCTCGATTAAACTCTGGAAAAGCAGTGAGCCGCTGTAAACATGCCATGATCGTCACAGAAGGACTGAAAGAGGAGTGACAAATTGCTCAGTACCCACAGACCTGATGAGGCAGGAGAAGTTCCAATCAGGAGTGTCTCCTAAAACAGTGCGACCTTCGATAATTCGGAGGAATGCGATCTCCACTCAGCGCGGTGGAACAGGGTGCGATCCTCTGCTGAGTCCTCACGCCGAGTCAGGGACCTGAACATTTTCGCCCGTCTGCACAGCCAACCCAGCAGGTCCAAATGAACTGTCAGGTTTGAGTTCAACACTTTTCAAGTGTCCACGTAGACACTTGGACCTATGTGTCTACATGGACCCAAACTGGGAACAAACATAGGATTTGTTGGTGTGAAAACAGTAAATGTAACACAATGCAGTGTAAAGTAAATTTTAGCTTGCAAAGCAATAGAAAACACTTGAAAACACATCAGACCAGTTTTTTTTTTTTTTTTTTGCCAAACTATAAAACAGTGGTTTCATCAACGCTTTTCTGGACGTCACTGCGGTGAATGACTGAACTCAGTACAAACTGCCTTCAAAGACTCCATGCAACATCTCTGACTTTACCAAACCGCTCTGCTGCTGCATTCAATCTATGGCGTTTTGTTCTGAAGGACCTTTGCTCTCATGTATTTACAGTGGGATTCCAAATCCCCTCAGATCACGCCGGTAAGCATGAACTGACTGCCCTACGAACTTGAGCATGAAACATTTAGCACGAAACAAACTGTTTTGAAACAGAGCAGCTTCCTTTCCAGTCTGGCTTCACGGCTCAGGCGAAGGCTGTCACTTGTTTCTGGGAGAAAACTGAACCCACTGGGAGAGACCAGGCAAGGATTCGAACCCAGAACCTCTTTTCTGCTTGACACCAACTGCTCCACCATTCAGTCTGACTCAGGTTATCGCTTGGTGACTCGTTTTTGTGAGTTCCAGGGCTTCTTTGCGCCTGACTTGCCCTTCTTGCACGGATAACTCATTACTCACTACAGCTTCCCCAGTGGTGGCTTCTAATCCATGGAGTCTGCGCAATTTAATCCTGGATTAATGGCAGTGGCGCAGCAGTGGGAGGGAGGACAGTATGTTTATGAGTACGGATGATCTGTGTGTCTTGCCTTTCTGATCTTTTACTGCTTCACATGAGAACAGAGACAAGATACAGGAGCAAAGATTCAATTACCAATTACTTACGGTGCTTTCATCACGGATCTTTCTGATGTCCATTTTTAAGTCAGTGAGTGTGTGTGTGTGTGCGTGTGTGTGTGTGGGTGTGTGTGTGTGTGTGTGTGTGTGTGTGTGTGTGTGTTTGTTTGAAGGGGTCAAAGGCAGATGCACTGACGCACATCTCTTAGAAAACAACAGGGATCCTGTGGCACTGCAATCTGGTCTTGAGTGCCAGTGGGCTGGTGGTCAGCCATTTGAAGGACTTAATTGCCTTGTTGTGGTTCGTGCGCTGACCTCGTGATGCCGTGAGGTCAACACGACCTCACAGTCGTCCAGACGTTAGCAGCTTCTGAACGACGTTGCTAACCTACTGCGGTACCTCTGAGGACCATCAAGTCAAGATTGGATCATTTCTCTGCACTCACTCCTCGTTTTAAAGTGCTTTTAAAGAGGCTGCATTGTCTTTTTCCGTTGATAGAAGACAATAGAATATACTTCATTGTTCCTGAGGGGAAATTTGGCATGGACTCAGACAGACAGAAAACAAATATACGTAAAATTGATTTAAACAAACCCTGTCTGTCCTCCCTGTGGGGTTCGGTGCTAACCACTGATGCTAACATGAGCGGTGTGACGTTAAAGACGGCCAGATAATTCTTATCACACCACTCAACAAAAATGTATTCACCTCTGTAAAGTAGTTCTTCAGGATTGTATGTGACAGACGAAGTGATATAAAGTGTACATTAATTTTACAGTCCAGTTACTGCTCATCACTTGGATTTTGGTTTGGACTTTGACTTGGCCATCTCCACGCGATGTGCTTTTTATCTGATGCTAAGGGCGTGACTGTTTGTTTAGTGTAGAACAGCTGTATTTATACTGATTTATATGAAGGGCGGAAGAGTAAAGAGGGTTGGATAAAAATGCAGCCCGGCGTTTCAACCTGCAGAACGTTTGACATTTTAAGTTCCGCGTGTCGCTCATGTTTTGCTCACAGATTGTTTCGGGATGGAAATACCTGACGCTTACCGCGCCGCTGTCTCCGTGGTTCCGCGCCGAATCTCCTGTGGGTTAGCAGTGACGCTAAAGCACACAAAGATGATGCAAATGCTGAAAACACACAAAAAATAAATAAAAAAAAATACAAATAAAAGCAAAGCAAGTTATGCTCTCTCTGGTTCTCGATTTGTTTCGGCTTATTGACTTTTGTCACCATGGAGAGCTCCAGCATAATTCGCGATAATTAAATGATCGTCAGCAATTAATCAGTAACTTTGAGTTTGCCATTCCCGCCTGAGTAAACAACCAGCAGATGGATGGTCAGGATATCTGACACACCACGTGCGAATGTTGTTATCCGGCTAATTTTGATTCCCACAGAGCGTCCCACCCTTAGACTATGCTGAAAACATTTTTGAAGTGGAAAAACTCAATTATGCAGAATATATATGCTAATAAAAATATCTGCCAGCAGGGGGATCGCATGCTGAACTTCATGGCTCAACTTTTTGATTCTGCTGTGATGAGATTAGTCAGGTTCCTACATCTGGATCGGTTTCCTTGTGGCAACAGTGTTGGAAGCCCTTTGCCTTTGGTCGCATTTCTCTAAATGTTAGTTGGCTGAACAGACTTGCTCAGTCCACTTCAGAACCTGTTAAGTTCTATTCACAAATTTCATACAATGACGTTACACCCACGTTACTTGACAGGAACTTCACTTTTAACACGTGCAGGAAAAGGTTGAATGTATGTAAATGCACTCTAAAAGCAGCACCCCATAATAAGACCCCTAACCACGAAATGACCATGTTGCTATGCGGTTGTGTGCGTCTCTAAACGGATCACTCACATACATTAGTGTCACCAATTATCCACTTTCGCAGGCCAGCCTGAGACAGACAGCAGAGATATTTGAGTAGAACGGATTCCGAGAAGTTAGTTAGCAGGAGGAAAAAATCACTTTCTTTCTGAGAAAGTCCGCCATGTTTCCAGACACCAAGTTGTTTTGTTGCTCCGCAGATGGTTGACGTGTATTCTGGTTCACACAACCCAAATGCATTGTGTTTTCCCTCATTGGTAATCCAATTTCCTCCCACTGCAGTGATGATGCATATTTAAAAGCTTCCAGCTTCAGCTTGTCCTGCACTTTTACTAATATAAGACTTGCATCCAGTCGAACAGGACCTCTATGGTACCATCTATAGTGTCCTCTGTCACAAACCTGCTGTAGGCCTTTGCAGCCCTCGCCTTCCATTTTTTGAAAAGGTCCAACTTTAAATTCTTGGTTATGGTCCGTAAGAGTTGTCGGGACGAAACCATGTGGAGCTCTCAGACGGGCTGAGACCCACTCAGTCTGTGTCTCCCTGAACAGAACCAATCAGGGTTCTGTTTGGTTTTTACACACCTCAACTCTGAAACAAACTCCTAGAAGACCTGAGAACATTGCCGCTGTCACACCAGTGAGCCCAGAACGGGGTTCACTCTGTTTCGGATTGTTTTTGTTCATAAAATGTCCACTTGAAATTGAATTAGATGTGACAAAATATGCATTATATCCCTGCTTCTGTGTTACCTTTGTGTTTGTTTAAACTGGCATTTTGGCATTTCTTTCTTTTTGCTATCACTGTCGACGTATTTCATGCGTTTAATATTTTAGTATGCATTTTTTCTTTTAAAGCCGCTTTGAGTCGCCTTGTGTGTAATCAGAGCCTCACAAACTTGCTCCAAACAACAACACTCAGTATGTGCATCAGCGAATGACGTAGCGGTGAAGTGAGAGCAGCTAGAAAAGCAGGTAAAAGTGCACATATTTCTCATGAATAGTTTGGCAAGACTGCAGCAAAAAGAGAAATGAAAGCAAACATCAATTTTTATAGCCAGCAATCTCAGATTTTTAGCATCTAGTGAGTCATAATATGCAGCAGGCGTTATCCCTTGGGCCCATGAAGTTTCCTCCCGGGATGCTTTGTATTTTTCTGTTTGGTAGATTAAAAGTGGTTACCACAAACATCACTGGAGTGATATATGATTGTAAAAGAGCCGCACATCCCATATGTCCAACAGCTGTGAGGGACGCCCGTCTGATGCTGCAGCCGCAGCACAAAGAGTAGACGAGGGCGTGTCCAGCTTAATTTCACAGGAGAGCTCATTCACCATTTACTCAGCATGACACTGACAACGTGCGCCATGTGGTGGATGATTTTTAATCTGGGAACGTGACGCCAGCGTCCGACATTGGCTGTTGCAGGCGCGGTGAGTCATCTCTCTGCGTCTGAATGAACGGGAGCGAAGCGCCGAGGCCACAACTCTGTGGCAAATACAGGGAGGAAAGGTTGGAGACAGATGAATGACAAGAGGGGCCCCTCAATTTTCCCTTCCAGGAAGTAACTCTTCAAACAGATCAACCAGTCTGCTCCATCCTGGAATCCTGGAAAGGGTTTTATTATCAACTTCTCCGAGCTGTGAGTCTGTCTGATCTGGTTTGCTTTTACAGAGCCTTGTCGAGCTCAGAGGTGCAGAGGGGATAAGAATCACATCGATGACGATGATGTGAGTAATGAATTATTCAAAGCTGTAAAGCTGCATCTCAGAAGCCTTCAGAGCGCAGAGCAAAGGCATTCCCACTTTCACCTGCCTTTTATTAGGATTTGGGATAACAGACTAACACAAAGCAGAGCCTTGTTGTGAAGTCCAAGGAAAAACAAAAAACAAAAAATGGTTTATAACATTTGGAATTCGCATCCTGAAAACTGTGTGGTTAATTTTCCCTTTGCTCTGATTTGCTCTAATCTTTTTTGCTCTGTTTAGATTCATGTGTGGACTTTCGCTAGGCCACTCTAATGCCGTGTTTGGCGATACAAGATAAACTTCCAGCACAGTCTAGAGTTTCGATTGGGGTTGGGGAAAAAAATCGGCCCAAACACGCTGATGTCGTGTCTGATCCTGATCCAATCCAACTAACTGAGACCTGAGCCCAAGTGAACCTGACATCTCTTTGAAAACCTGATTTTGTGATTTTTCTTAGTAGCATGCCAAGTGCCTCAATCGTTCTTGTCTTCCACTGACTGCTGCTAAACATCGTCACCATCGAGCACTGAGCATGAACGAACCGCTTCACCCAGGTCCAGGGAGGTTCAGGGCAAACATGGAAGTGTGTTTTTTGGTCTGGAGGTGCGAACATTACATTTTTACTGATAAAAACAATCTTCGAAAACACAATATGATTAATTTTGTAATTGACAGGGCCCCGTTTTTTTTTTTTTTTTTTTTTGTTTCTTTTGCCAATTTCTATGAACAAAACATAAATAAATAAACTGTGGAGGGCCCCCAGTCGGTCAGGGGCCCTTAGAACTTTCATCAGTTTTCCCGGCACCCTTGTTCAGCTGTGATTCGTTCACCAACAAACAAGCTCTAAATATGATGTCATCCACCATCATGTGTTGTTATGAGCAAAACAGACTGATGTCATGAAGCAATTCTCACTTGCACATTTGAAAAATCATTCATCTTAAAATGCACGCATTAATATGTTGAATATTTAACCGGTGTTAAAAGACGCACTTAGATTATGGATTAGAGTTTCCCCTCTCAATTTTAAAGCACATGCAAGCAAGCATCAAGAGCAACGGTGGAGAAAGTACTCAAAACAATGTACTTGGGTAAAAGTACAAACAAACAGACAAAAAAGTGAAAGTGCTCCACCTCTCATCCAATGACAGCTAGAGATCGGCACCAGGCCCTCCTCCCTGCAAAAACAAAATGGGTGCAGACAATGGATTTTAGTTTATCCCATTGGTTTAACGCAGTGGTGGGCAACTCCAGGCCTTGAGGGCCAGTCTCCTGGAACTTTTAAATGTCTCTCTCCTTCAACACACCTGAGTCAAATAATGGGGTCATTCGCAGGACTCTGGAGAACCTGACTGCACTTAAGAGGTGATTCGATGATTTAATTCAGCTGTGTTGGACCAGGGAGACACCCAAGAGTTGCAGGATACCGCCCTCGAGGACCAGGATTGTCCACCCCGAGTTTAACGTATTAAACCAATGAGATTAACATATTAAATCATTTCCAGCCATCTCTTCTCGCTGAAGGCTCTCCACAAGCTTGAGGACTTGTGGGAATGGTTCACCATTCTTCCAGTAGTGCATTTATGAGATCAGATGATTGGAAGAGAGAACCTGGCTCAGTCGCGACACTAATTCGCCTCAAAGCTGCTCTGCTGAGGTCAGAACTGTGCGCCGGCCAATCAGATTCTCCCACAACAAACGTATCCATATCTTTGTGGACGAAGATCCCTCTTTGTGCACTTTGTGTGCGGTCATTTTGAAGCAGAAAGGAGGTGTTCACAATGTGTTCCCACCAAGTTGGGAACATTACATTTTTACAAATGCCTCATATGGGGAGACATTCAGCATTCCTCTCACAAAAACTACGGGACTGACTCTGGAAAGCAGCACATTCCCCTCTGGACCTACTTTACACTTGACACAATGCATGCTGAGAAATGCCATTCTCCTGGCACCTGCCAAACCCAGAGGGTCTCTAACCCTAACCCTAACTACTGCTTTGAATTTATTTGAAGCCTGTGTGACATCTCAACGTTTGACTTATATCCTCTTGGTAGAATCTACCGACCCTGCTCTGGGATTTTATGTGGCCTACCTCTTAATAGTTGAGTCATTGTTGTTCTCAAATTCTCCAACTCTGCTTAATCCTCCTAACAATTAACTTGTGAATACTTAGTGGTGAGGAATGTTTGCAGCCGGACTTACTGCACCGTTGGCGTCCTGTCAAGGTGCCACACGATAATCCACTGAGCTCTTGAGGGTGACCCGTTCTTCCAAAGAAAATTGCACTCACTGCATAATAAAAGTGTGCCCAGTGAGGCTCATTGGAGAGGATTGGCACCAATGATGTTGGATCCTTGAAGTGGAGGTTTAGTTTTTCACCACACTTGGTGTTTTTCACCTCGGCTTAAAGATTCAGCTGATCTGAATCACATGTCTGCTGTGTCCCCTACATGGCTTTTGGCAAATTTTGAATGGGTTTATGTCAATTTTTTTTCATTTATTTCCTCTCTTCAACAATGTTCAGATATTTGGAGTGTGTGTCTAACAGTTGTCTTTTGGCAGGTGTTTGCCTGTGCCGTTCCTCCAGAGTTTCAAAGGGTCTCTTTGTTGCGTCTCTGATCAATGTTGCCCTTCACCAACCACTTGCTTTGTTGGACTTGGACTTAAGTTTGAAAGCCTACACATTTGTTCTGACTTGTCTCGGAATGTAAGCGGTTTTCATCATTGGTGCAATTGGTTGAGCTATTGCTGCCAGTAACTTTGGGTTATGTTTTGTATTCTCGCTGGTTTGATGCCTTCAGGGAAGCGCCCCGTCAATGCAAGCCTCTCCACGGTGCAGATGCAGTTCACTCGGAAAAAAATCATGAGCGTCACCACAGAAACTGAAGTAGACACTGGCTTTTGTAACAGGGAGATAAACTAGCACGTGACTTTTCAGATGTACATCATATTGACTGGAACAACTTGTCTGAGAAACAAGACTTGCATTCTGCTCAAACCGTATGATGACAGACGGACGATGTAAAATGACTGCAAGCCTATTTATGCAATGTGAAACAATTCTTGCTTAATATTTCCTTCTTATCAGAAAGATGTGTACTGTCGATTATCAGATGCATGCGATTCACATTTGAATCTTTGAGATTTTTAAAGGCCTCGTAAAATGAAATTTTACGTCATCCCTTGGATGTTCGAGCTTTGAAATTGTAACTTGTACAATGACCAACGGCAAAAGTATTCTTATGAAGTTGTTTCTTTATGTAGATGTAGATATTAAAGATTCAAAGAAATAAATGAGGATCATATTTCTACCCAGGACCATTTAGTGCTTTACAGACCATCCATGAATTGAAACAAATTTATTGCTCGACAAAGAAGAGATTTGAGAAATCGGTTTTAGTGTTGTTAGTCAGGACTTTGGCTGCAGCATTTTAAATAAGCTTCAGCTGCTAATTTTTAGGACTTTTCTTTATTATTCTTATTATTTTCAGTGAAACCTGCAAAAACACTGCTGCAGCAATGTAACCCACAGGAAATGAAGGCATGGGCAAGTTTTTCTTTGTCCCGTTATGCAGATATTCTGTCATTTGGTTTTGAGGTGACGTTAAGCTGATTTAGTAACAACGGACTGGTGGCTGTCTAAGCTGCGTTTTATTCTTCTAAAGCAAAAAAAAAAACTGCCCAGCTTCACTTCTGCTCCCTTGTTAGGTATTCTGCCATGATTCATCGCTTCTGTCTCGTAAGGTTGAGTTTTACGTTTTGCTTACAAAGCGATCATAAAACCAAGAAGACGGGCGGTGCACTCAGTAACCAGTGTGCAGGTCGGTGTGTTACTTGACGAGGAAGTGCATGACACCAATTACTGTCACTGCGTTTGATCATTTTCTGCAGTTTCTCAACCCTGCTCGAGGCAGAAGAGCCCACGTTGCCCTCTGCTGCTGTTGCTCAATGTCAGCATGAAATGTAATATTTTTGGACGAGCATTTCAGAGTACTCCAGTGCGCCGAGCTTCTTAACATTAGAAATGACAACAGGAATCGACAGCAAACTCACCGGTTGCAAATAAGAAATGCAAAAAGAGTTTAGTAGCCAAAAAAAAATTCAAATTATAACAATCAGTGACTTCTGGTTTTCCTTTTTGTTCCTGTTGTTATCTGTCATTTCTTGTAAACAGTCTATTGTGTTTGTACAGTTTTTATTCACCCTGCTCAGCTGCACATCTCTTTGAGATTGAGTATGCCATGTTGAGTGTGCCGTATTGTAAGCTGTACTTTATTTATTGCAGCGCTACTTACAGAAGAGTTCTCAAACGCAAATCTTCCAATACAAAATTGGAAGGATAAAATGGAAAATCTCCTCTGGTTTATTTTTTCCACTTTTTTTCTTTAATTATTTCAATCTGAAGGAACAATTGATCAAACTTCAACAGTTTGGGTCACAACCTTTCACAAGGCGTCGCTCTCGGTTTACAGCAGGGAAGCACGGACGTGCATCTTTCCCACCACAACTGTGCGAACCGAAGTCTTTTGTTTGCGTCAGGAGGCCTCGGCCGTCTTGAACACCGAAGCGGCTGACGGTCACGAGACGGAATGTGAACCCAACAGGAATCCTCTCGACGCCATCGGTGAGACGGCATTCCAGAGAAACACTTGCTGCAGGATCTGTATCAACGTTGGCATTTCGAGGAATAAATCAAGGGTGCACACGTCTCAACAGCCATTAGGTAGGAGTAAGAGGACTGATGCACCCGACGTCGGCACATGCGCGTGGGCTGACATTTCAGTGATCCACGCGTGAGAAAGTGCACAATGGGTTTAGGCGCGCAGGCTCCATGGGTGGTGTGTGTTCCTCCAGACAATGGCAGGAGGTCTGTCCAGTGTGGCAAAGCATGTACTTCAGCTGTATCTGTATCGTTATTAATTGTGGGACGACACAATTACGACACCCTCTGAAAGCCTGAGTGTTCTTCTGGCATGACTGGACAAATAGATATTTAGTATGAATTGCAGAACAACACTATCCATCCAAACATCTGCCTACATCCACTCCTCTGTGTAACATAAACGCAAAGTAATTGATGTGCACAGTATTTTGTCGACCTTTTATATCACCATCATGTTGGTGTTGGGTGATTATTTGAAATGAATCGATTATCAGCTGCACGTCAATTTTTCTGCGTGAACACAAACTGAGAACAAGAGCACGCAACTTGTTTTCAGTCAAGAAATAACTGTAGAATGGAAATGCGCAGAAATGCACCAGGTCGGCTGTCACACTTTTTATTTGACTTCTTCTGGGCAAACGACATTCACAGCAAATAGATGAGGCACTTTGCAGGTTGGAAACAAAAACTGCGGTCAGTGAGAGCTGCAGATGTTTCTGTGGTGAGGGCTGAAGGACAGAAGAACCTTACGGCACCAAGAAAATCTGGATTTACACTTCATTTAGATGTAAATGAAGTTTTTTTTTTTTTTTTTAACAGAATCTCACTTTAGAAATACAGAAAAATCCTTTTCTTACATTCCTGAAGAAAACAGACATTGGTGTTGGTCATTAAATCAGATGTCACAGACGTCCAGAGGCCCGGCTGGGAGCTGCCTTTAATTGGTGTTTGGTTACTGGGTTGCATTCTTGAGGAAGCGTTTACTGGTTCTGGTTTGTCCTGAGTGGACTGGTTTATTGTTCTGGCTCTAAAACAAAACTCACCCTTGTCATTTTTGCCTCCTTGTTTCTCCGTGGCTGCGTTTCTTGCAAGAAATCTTTAAACGTCACACGGAGTCACATCGGCGAGCCGACAGCCCTGCTACTGATGGAGACGGACTGATTCCCGGTTCAGTTTCTATTTAATCAGACTCCGCATGCGGTCGGGAATGACGACACGCAGCGTCAGTCTGCGTCTAAAAACGACAAGACGCCGGGAAGACGGGATGAGTCGGCCATGTAGGGATAAACACGCACGTGCGCGTCTGACTGACAACTTGGCGGCGTTGGGCAGCTTGGTACCGCGAGGCTTCCTCAGAGTGGCTGCCTCAATCTGTTCGGCAAAGACGTCAACGTGTGAAGTTTCCTGGCACTGGAAAGGTGGCCGGCGATGAAGCAGCTCCCTCTCTCTCTCTGTCTCTCTTTCACAAACCCAGTCGAACTCATAACACAGTATAAATAGAAAACAAGCTTCGTTATGTGGCTCTGTAATCACGGCTAAAAATGCTCTACAAGCAAAAAAAAAAAAAACAACAACTATTTATTCACCACTATTTATGTCACTGCTGGTGATGTGGTGCTGTTGTCGTTCACGGGATGCTTTCTGATCGCCCTTATTCACGCCCTTGCACTTCACTGTCAAACTTGTTTTCGTTTCAGTTCCTCAAAAGAAAATACGTCTGGTTTGATTTTGTGTCCGGTTTTGTTTTCTTTTCCTTTTTCCCACCATGTGTCGACCTGCGTGGAGCAGGTTAGGTTTCTCACAAAAATCAAAAAATTTGAACATGAAGTCAGAAAAGATTTAAAGGCAATTATTAATATGTTGCGTATTGGTTGATTTGATGAGAGGTCATCATGAGTTCACTTCACACCATGCAAAAAACAAAAAAACAAAAAAAACACCGTGCTTGATGTAGAGGCTACTACTTTGCACACTTCAGGGTATTTATAGCAATACCTTCTTGGTACGCCTTGCATTAAAGTCTAATCAAAAGCTGGAAGTGGCTTTGGGTTTGTTGCAGTGACCTTTCTTCACCAAAGGTCGCTGCAAAACATGTAGAAATGCAGCAGATTTTATGTTTTTCATATTTTGACTCTGACACCACAAATTCCAATGTTTTTCAGCAGAATTTTATGTGACAGATTGATACAAAACGGCGCATAATTGCAAAAGGCATAGATATTGCTTCTTGTCTGGCATCTGTAAACACCTGGGGGCATCAGAGCAAAAAAAAAAAAAGACAAAAAAGAGGTTGAGGACAAACGTGTCACATGTAGCATTTTCCTTCCACTTTAGAATTGATGGATCACATAGAATCCTTTTTTTATTATTATTCCACACAAATGTAGCTAATGTGGAAATTGTGCTGTGAAATGAAGTCTTTTCATTATATATAACAGTAAAAAAAAAAACAGTCCATGCAAAAACATGCCCTCTTTATCACCAAGCAGCAGAAAGTTACGCAATGATGCACCTCACTTTTATTTTTAGTTCTCCCTGCAGCCTTAACTGTAATATTCCAGATGATTTACATGATTCATTAGAGTAGAAAGGGAAAAAAGGAGCATTTTTTCTGTTCTTTTTTGTTTGCTTTTTTGCAATTACTTTCCTCTCTAATTTTAGCTCTTTTTCTTTCCTCCCTCTCTCACTGCAGAGTGATTCAGAATCAGCCTCCTCCCTCGCCCGCTTCCAGGATGCTGACCTGAGAGACGCGCAGCCTGTTGAGTCGCACTCGGAAAAAACAAAAAAACGTACAACCCCATTTTGTTAAACAGAGATGAAATCATAATAAGACCACCAGTCAAATGTGATGAGGCAGAACTATTAGCGGTCATGCAGAGTAAGTCAATTTGTTTCTAATTTCAAAACTAAATATCATATTGACTCTGGAAATTTGGTTACCTTTGATGACCAAGAAACAAGAAAACTAAAGACTTTCACTGCAGCCTGACTTATTCCTTTGATTTGTGTTGCTCCAGTCAAAGACAAAGAGACACATAGTATTTTTTATTTATTTATTTCTTTTTTATATCTGCGGTAGATCTTATTAAACAGCCTCGTCTGGATCAACACAGAGAAGCTAAGAGGAACTCAGCTGAGCTATGTCCCGACCAGTAAGAATCCTCAAAATGTTGACGTGTTTTATTTCAACCCCAGCCCTACAATTTCACCAAGAGAGTCATGACTGCATTATCAAATATTTCCACAAGTCACCACAGTTGTTCGCCGAACCAAAAACGTCATAAGTAATGACGGACGCTGGTATGAGTTTGGATTCTGGTGGGGGGTGCAGAACCCTGTGGTCCGCCGGGGATCTGCTGGAGGCCTCTCTCCCTCTGACAGGAAATTTTACAATCGTCCAACCAAAACGGAGCTTTAATGTAATCGTTTTGGTTATTATCTGGAAGTTATTTTAAAACTGAAATTGCGGCTATATTCGATAAATCACACTGGTTTCCAGTGAGAAATCATTTGCAGGTATTAAACATATTTTTTTACTGGTCTGATGAGTCACTAAAAGCCATACTCTTCTTTGCTTCCAGTGGAATATCATCATTAGCAACAAATGTTGCTGTATTTGCTCATATTGTCTTTGCGTCATAATGACATTTGCGTGGCCGTCGACATTAACAAGTCCATGTCCTGTCACAGACTCTCAGCTGCAGCCAACTATGTCATTCCAGCTCTGGCTGTGCAATTCAAATTGTTATCATGCTGGGAAGCCGGCGGATCACTCCGCTCTCCTCTGAGTGGAACGCGTGAATGAACTATGAGGAATGCGCAGTTTGTTTTGCTTCCACGATATTCCAAAGGGAAGGAATGAAAACAAACAGCAAGACCTATCTTTAAGAAGTTTATTAAATACTTTTATATCTAGCGTTTTTTGTTTGGATTTTTGGGGGGGAGAGGGTTTGCCCTTTCTCACATGCAGTAGCTCCTGCACTATGTTTAATTGTTTGTGTTCCCTCAGGCCTTTCAGAGGAATATAGACGAGGAAACATTGTGTCAGCAAAGTGGTTTGACCTGTGACAGGAAGCAGAGGGTTTCCTAGGAAACTTTGCTGAGCTGAACCACTTGAGTCAACTTTAACCTTTAAATGATCAACAACAGTTTGGCATTTTTTTGGAGTAGAGGAGACAGATTGACCTGTACCAGTAGCATTCCCAAAGGGCGTGCTCCTGCCGTACAATTAGCTGTGTCGAGTGAGGTCAGGGAATATTCACGCCACCGTCCAATGGCTGAAGAGTTTGCTTCGCATCAAATTGTAACCGTTTGGAGGAAGAGGTCTTGGTACTCCGCCGATAAGTGTGTTTGGGCAATACAGCTCAGCAATTGGATGGACAAGCGCCACAAAGAAATCCTCATAGTTCATGTTTGGGCCACATACACTACCAAGCAAAAAAACTCTCCATATAGAGAACCCTTAATGAAGATGACTCCACCTTCTGTGTCTTTAAATGCATCCAAAGCTGTGAAAGCAAGATTTTTATGTATTAAAATTATGACTCCCCCTCCCCCCTCCACACACACACACACACACCCTTTTATTTGTTGCGTATGAAAAAACACATTTCATGAAAGCAAGAAACGTCAGAGAAAACGAGGTAGAAATGAACCCGTGTGTGTGTGTGTGTTTTTTTTTTTTTTGCTTATGACGTGAGCATACTAATGTGAAAATTTTCCAGCTGAGTTTGTGTCTGGAAATGAAGCCGTTCTGTAAACCGATTTTGAGCCCCTGGAGGCGTCAGTGCAATAACAGCAATCTCTGTGAAGGTAGATGGAGTAATGAAATGGCCCGGTCCACTGCTATGGTGGAAATTTACTTGCCTTGCTTCCCATTTCCCACACAGACAAATGCACACACACACTTTGGCACAAAGACATAAATTTAAAAGTACACAAAGACGGGTGTAAACAAACAGAACCCAGTGTTCTTCCCATTCTGACTGAACACCTGGGAAATTAATCTCTGTCAGTGGTGCACTGCACAGACCTTATCAAACCATGTTAATACTGGATTTTATTTTTCTTTTTAGTTCTGCGTGCATAAGAGCAGAATTATAGCCGCACATTCCAAACAATCTACCCGTTGTGTCCCATTCTGTACCCAGAGCTGTTTGACTTTCTGGTCCCTGCAAAACTCATCAAGCTTTACTTGGAAGTGCTTTATATTTTTACAATGCACATCAGATTCTGAGACACAATTCGTTTCTTGAGAAAGTAAGCTGAAATGATGTGCTCAGAATGCAGTTCTGCAGTCAGTTAACTCCTTGCTCCACTTAGATTAATGTCAATGGCCTTGTCTTTCTCTGAAAAGGAAATGAACGCTTTTTTTTTTTCAAAGAAGGGGAAATATGGTTAATGGACTTTTAATAGCAGGCACTTGAACTGTCCTTGCTCTGTGAAAAACCTAACCTGAGGAACACTTACTGTGCGTCTTTGCTTTCACATAGGCCTTAATGAATCTTTGCCTCAAAGAATTCAATCAGTTCTAAGGGGATGACAGAGTTTGAATTCAGATTTTACCTCTTGAGCTTGAAGCTTTGCCCCACCCCCTCCCATCCCACCAGCCCGGGTTTACTAAGCAACTTTTGGTTTTGCGCCTTTAACGGATATCTCTCTCACAGTTGTTTTGTTCTGTCTTCAAGATTTATCTTCTTACAAAAGTGTAAACAATCCTCATAAAACAGCCCTGTCTGTGCTGTTGTACAGGCAATGAGGGCAGGGGTGAATTTTTACAGTAATTACTAACTCTGTTTGACTTCCGCCCATAATACCAGCTCAGCAAAACACTGTGTCCTGTTACTACACAGATGGGCGGAAAAATGACTGTTGACAGACAGATGCTAATAAACCGGTTATGCTTGGTTTGGATGAATAGCCAGTTTGGCACCGGTAAAAACATGCTTGCCACTGACTCAGATGTAACAGGGGTGGGTGCTTCACTTACATGGGAATCGAGAGCATGTGAAATCAGACTCATGCATGCAGAAAAGACTTGCACATATATTTGTTTTGCACTGCCGCTCTCCGACGGTAGAAAGTCAACCAGATGACACGCATGTCACCTGTACGTGTTTAAAACGTGTGACCATTAGTTGAGCAAATGACCTTCTCCCACGTATTTCCACCACAAGGCTTGCAGTAAACTGCAACTCGGACTTCTGATCCGAATGGCTTTCTGAAGTCAAATGTCAGATTATACGTGTCAACAGATTCTCCCACCCGAGCCGTTGAGCTCCGTAGCTCCGCAAGAGTTGCTCCAAGTGAGTTATAGACCTGAGTTACGCGCCATGGGGGTCATTCAAGTAACTCCGCCTCCTCCAAAAAGAAAAAAAGAGGAACGATTGTACATATGAAGCTCTCTGGAACATATCCTATACAACACACTTTTCCTCTCGCCCATAAAGCAATTAGGCAAACGGAAGGAGAGCAATACAAACAGAGAGGCAGGATAACAGAGTGTGGGATGTCGCTGCAGGGCTGTAATGAAAGTAAAAAACACAAGTAGGCAAACAGAAAAAGCCACACATGACCCCTTCCACAGTAGTTTCTGTGCCCATTACCAGTTTTTTCCAGCCAAGTCTAATTCGGACGGTGACACTGATTCCAGCGCAGACCACGTGCGGCCTGGTCTTCCCTGGTCCCCAAGGGCACATCTTGTGCATCATATCCTCACTGAGGAAGCAGTACAAAGTGTACTGTTGAATGTCCAGCAGGAGTGCATTCTCACGAGGGAAGTTCTTGTTTCAGTCCAGTTCGGCTTTGTTGCTCCGCTGATGCTTTTGACCAGCGGTGGCCGAGTTCTGCAGGAAATGCATGGCAGTACGCGTGTGATTACGCCTCTTACCTCAACCTAATTGCCTTTACCTCTGACCAGGGGGTTTGACCCCCGGCTGCTTTCAGAGCACTCCAGGTTTGAGGCAAGACAGAAATCAGGACTGGGGCAAAACAATTTGTTTTTTTTTAAGTTTTGGACGTGTGAGACTGTATCAGGTAGCGATGAACATTTTAAAGCAAGCAGGTTAATGTCACGGATATGATCCAAGTGGTCCAGTAGTGGTGTGTTTGGGTTTTGGACATGTACCACTATGTTTTGAAAGTAGTCAAAGCTCTTGTTATTCCCACATCCTGCTTTGAATCTTGCCTGGTTAATTCAGACAGCAGCTGCAACAAGAGTCCGTGTTTAATCCTGTTTGACACAAAGTCTTGTGCTTTTCACATTGCGTTTAAGTTGCACAGCAGAGTGACTGCTGAAGCTCAGCAAAAGGCAGCGGTTTTTGGATTTTGCCTGCTCAGCATTGACCCGACGTTTACACTGAAGAAGCGTCTTTCAATGGCTGACTGTTTGCTGGCTGTTACGCAACCGATCTTTGACAATAAGAGCATGACCGCTGGAAGGGCGATCAGCTGGAACGCTCTGGACCAGTTCATCCTCAGAGGCTTCCAGCGGCTGAGCGATAGCTGATCCATTAGATGGGTTAACTACCTTCGAAAGTACACCACGGACATTCATTGGGTCACAAACAGGATGGAAGAGCTTTTATCAGCGACAGAGGAGTCGTGTTTGTGAGCTTGCAGCTTCCTGAACTCTTTGCCCTTCGCTTTTCCGACAGTCCACAGTCCAAACTGAGATGAACCAGCGCTATTTTAAGAATAAAGGTGTAACTCTTTGCTTTTGCTGAACAACAAGCTAAATTACTCTTTACTGTGATGCAAAATAACGCATCAGGATCTTCATTTGTTTGCCCCCACGATGCCTGGAAAACGTTTTATCAAGGTGAACGTGCTGAGGGGGGCAGAAGAAAAAAGAAGGAAGAAAAAAAAAGGAAGGGCGCAAGAAAAGACACAAGAATAAGCCTTATCAATCATGAGCACAATATACTGATGCATTTACCAAAACCAATGGAGAATGTTAAGCAACGACCACTAAATGCAGAGGGTGAATGTGCCCCATCACATCTGAACTCTCCCACCACCCCACCATGCTGGGAGGTGAAACTCTGAGGGGCGGCGAAGTTTCCTAACATCTGTCCAAACTGTGTTATCTGTTGTTCATTTTGGTTCACCCTGTCAAAACAAGCAAGAAGGCAAAAGAGGTGGGGACTCTGTTGAAATTATTTTCCATGCAAAATCGTCTATTGCTCCAAAAAAATAACATTGATGTTCAGAGTTTCAAACCTGTGCACTCCATCCACTCGCATCACATGTGCTGATGTGAACATGCTAAATTAAAAAAATAAATCCATGCAGCAGGTACGTCTAGTGGGGCAGGTCTAACTGAAAACGACTTGGATTTTCTAAATACTTTATATTTGATTTAATAGTTTAGAGTAGGAAAGCGTTCCATATGACAGAAGCTTTAAGAGTGCACTTCTTCTTTTTTTTTTTTTTGGTGCCAATATGTTTTTTCTCAGCGTAGATCGTTGTGAAATGCTAAAAAAAAAAAAAAAAAAAAAACAGTCTTGCGTTCTGGTTGCCCCGGTCACTATGATTCAGAGGAATGAGTGGCGTCCCTCACTTCCTTCTGCTGTCCAGGATGACCCTCCAGTCATCAGACCAAAGATCCTGAGGTTTTCTACAACATGTTAATCAACACTATAAAAACAAATTTTTGGGGGGGCAATCAGGGGCTTGAGATGGATAAAGAACACAAGGAAGGTAGTTCAGAATAAAGAAAAGACAGGGAAGGTAGTAACTGTATGAGGAACAGAAGAAAGAGCAACATTTGACGACGACAGGGGAAAAGGTGTGAAAACACAAAACAAATGTTCATACTCTGAAATTTCTGACATCAAATTGAATCCCTGAAGAACCTTGAGGACTATGCATTGACTCATTTACCAAAACACATGAAGAGATTGTTGTAGAATAATTTAAGCAACTAATACCAAATACAAGGTATTAGTTTAGGTTTTACTCTGAGAGCGGTAAAATTCATGTAGCTGGAACAATAAAGTAGAAGAAAAAAAAACAGTATGGAAAATTGTTTAAATGAATCCATCAAGTTACGTTCTATGGACTGATGAAGGAAATGACGACAGCGAGGACGGAGAGGTGTGCCACATCACGTCTGAACTCTCCCACCACCCCGCCATGCTGGGAGGTGAAACTCTGAGGGGCGGCGAAGTTTCCTAACATCTGTCCAAACCGTCTGCCTTGACGTTTGTTTCAGCAGGGCAAAACAGAAATGCACAGCAGGGAAAGAAAAAGACGTGGTAAAGTGACCTTTATTTATTTTTTTACTGGCTGCAGGTGGGCAAAACAATGCGGTAAAACAGAAGAGACAGAAACCGATTTGAAGTGGGAGATCGAACCAGGCACAAACCTAACGGGTATATTTCCTCAAAACGTTGACGACGGAGAGCAACAAGCTCCTCCGAACAGCGAAGCGAAAAAAGGTTTGTGTCGCTTTGCGGCAGCTTCGTTCTGAAATGTTTTGAGACTCAAAAATCGTCTTACTTGAATAAATCTAACACTTTGGAGTTAGGGCAAGGCTTCTGCCCTCTAGCCTCCATCTACTCTGATGTGCGAATGTAAACACACTACAGTATAAAAATACACACAGGACATCTCATGTGGAACATTTAACTGAAAAATGACTGGGAATTTCTAACTATTCTATTTTATGTAATAGATTGGAATAGGAAAACTTTTCAAAGAACAGAAGTTTTGAGTGGCTGTTTTTGTTCGTGTGGTTTTTTTTTTGGCAACATGTATGTGCGAGTACGTTTTCCCTCAGTCAGTGAGGTGAGATGCATAGATCATTGTGAAATGCTGAAGAAAAAATTAAAATAAGAGCACCAAAGTTGTCATTTTTAAATAGAATAAAAACAAAACTTTCCTCCACATCATCTGCCTTTCCAGTGGTGGTCAGAAGTTTACATACCTTCATCTCTGGCATCGATTTTATGCTCATTTAGGGCTTTCAGTGACAAATTTTCAACATTCTTCTTTTTTTGGTCGAAGTTTGATTTTATTATGGATTTTCTCAAATGTTGGAACAACTGTTGGTATTAATCTCTTAACCACCTAATTGTGGATTTGAGGTCAATATGAAAAATTTGAAAAACTTGGAGAAGCAGACGCTCAACCTCAATCAGATGAGTCTTTTTTTTTTTGTTTGTTTTCTTAATTTATGGAGGATATCAAAAAACCAGGTCCGGGGTGCCAAACTTTTCATTTCTTTTTCTATACGGTCATATTTAAATGTAACTTTAAAAGTAAAACATGCATGCCAGTGACGAGTGGATGTAAATTTCTGTACGTTACAGTGGCGTTTCACTTAAGTAGAGGTAAAATAAGTACCAACAATAACCGTTAACGTAATCCCAGCTCTGATGTCACACTCCAGCTCTTATGGCTCTGCTTGTTCATTTTCCTGGGTGGTGGAGTGCCCTGATGTTTGTGTGGGAATCACAGTGCATGGACACTTTTATGGGACAGGCCTTTTGTAATGAGGATATGAATAAACCACTACAGTAGGCCAAAAACAAAACCAGATGGATTCTGAGCAGAAAGGTCCAAATTTAGAAACCACAGGAGGGCAATACCAACAACTTCCATCAATGCGGTCTGGCCCTGTTAAAAAAACGACATGCGGTTATTTAGAGTTGCTCAGTGGAAGTGTGGTTGGCCTGTGTCATGCTGCCCTCTAGTGGTGAAATTAGTGAACTTTCTCTTCTCTCCCAACAACTCCACAGTTTTCTTCAGAAACAAGGGAAGGAAATGCTGGTCAATTGACATTGTTGCGTGGGACGATCAGTCTTGCGTTCCGGTTGCCCCGGTTACTATGATGCAGAGGACTGAGTGGCGTCCCTCACTTCCTTTTGCTGTCCAGGATGCCCCTCCAGTCATCAGACCAAGACAGGAGCCGTCTCTGGGAGGGACCGATGGACAGATGCTTGTTGTGGCAGGCGGTGAACAGGATGTGTTCCCAGGCTGGTCTGGACTCCACACCTGACCAAGACACAAAAGATTATGTTACCCATCACTCGTGTTTTAACTAGGAGGAGCATCCAGAAAGTTGTTTCAGAGCAACTACAGTCGAACACGAGCAGGACACATATGGAACATGTGTTGCAAACGCTAATTCACATGGGTTTCATACACCAGACCAAGTTAAAATATACTGGTTGGTCAGGCTGTTTCCCCCTTAGTAAATAAAACCCTCCTATACAAGCTTGTTGTTTGTTTTTGCTCAGGCTGACATTACGTATACTTTTTCAAAGCGTTGCTCAGTCTAAGAGCTATTGGATGCAAGTCCATAAAGCCCACCTTGAATGTCAGGCTTGTCGTCTATGAGGAGGTCACCGGCAATTAGGGTTTTATCTCTGGTCAGAATGACCTGCTCCAGAAAGTCGCAGCCTAAGTGCTTCTCCACCCAGGCGTACTGGAAAAACACACATGCGCAGGCACAAACACAAGCAAGGTGTCAGGTGTCAGAAACAAATCCCTTCAATGATCATCAAAGCAGAAGATTCCATGCTATTGATCAACAGGAAGCTCACCTTTTCATATGGGCAGTGTTTGTAATGTTTAATGGGGCTGGTGCAAAGAAAGACATCTGTGCTGCAGGGAGAGAAGGAAGCAACAAGAGCTCAGTGGGAGCGCATTCATTTCCTATTCCAGCTGCACATGCCACCCACAAAGCCCCTTCATTATGCTGGGAACAGGTGCAACAGTTCACATCAAGAGCTCAAACACATCCAGAGGGACCACTTTTGATAGAAATGTTCAATATCTAATGGCTGCCTAAGATGAGGTTGAGAGGAGGTGTCATCGACCTTCCTCAAAATCCCTCACCACCGAGGCAGAGATTATTTTTTTTAATAATGCGGTTGATGACTAAAAGAGACGCAAAGAGGACAGAGTTCTGTCTAAGAAAAACGTCAATGCCACTTATAATCTGCACGTAATACAAGAATGGACACTTTAATGTCGCCAAGTTATTTTATTGGTTATTTGGGAGATCTGTACAATTATTTGTGTATAGCAAAGAAGTACTCCCTCAGTGAGGTAACAGTACACCTACTTTCTGCCTAAGGACATCGCCATTGGCTTGACAAAGTTATCCTGGTATAAAAAATTGATTATTAACTTGTTTTTACTGCCCTCTTGTGGCCAAGTGTTAGATTCAAGTCTATTTATTAAATATGCAATGTGTCCTGTTTACCTGTGACAATAGAAACCTGTATCTAAGATGTCTCCCACTGCCTCATCATGTATACAAGTGCAAAAATTGACTCGAAGGGGCTGGGGGGACAAAATAAACATCTCACCAACAAATGTATGTTGAAACACCCAGCTCTGAGGCTACACTGAAACTTACTTAGTTTTGGAAACTTTCTGTGTTAGTTTCAATCTCAAAGGCACAAGACAATGTTGTTTACATGTGAAGGAATCTTTATCACACCACAAGCAGGTGTGCTTAAAAAACAAAGAACAGAATCAACTAAGTAATGACTAATTTGACTTGTGATATCACCCTCTATGCTGATGATGTATTGCTCTTTTTCCAAAATGGTCAATCTTTTCCTGTTGAGACAATTACACTTTTGGGAGTTTAGTCGTTTTGGTTTTCTTTTATGTCTGTCCTGGTGACTCTGTTTTTGGTTGATTTTGAGATTTGAACAAAGACCATAACCCATAAGAGGACAAAAAAATGCACAAAGGGTTTCTAAAAAGAAGCAAGAGTGTTTAGTGAAACAGAAAATGAATCAGTTGAAGGAATAACTTAATTTATGTATCAAAGCAAATGCTACAACTTCATCAGATTTAATAAAGTCCAAACAAAGTACATTGATGTGGATCATGTTGGTTGGTGGTTTTCATACTTTTGATGAAAGTGGAAAACAAGTAATAAAATAAAATAAAATCAGCATTTGAGGCAATGTTCAATCAAACCAGTCAAAGGCAAATTCACAGATGAACTGATGTAAAGTTTTCATACGGCAAGTATTCTGATTGTTCTTACTCATCCATCTTGGCCATTTCCTTCACCGCCTCCACTCCTCCAGGCAGAGGATCCAAATCTAAGAAGAAGTTTTTGGACTCCCAGATACTGATGGCTTTTTCCTGGAGACGTAAGAAAACAGTCAACCTACACTTGGTGGAGTACTGGAGTCACGTGTGTTTGCATTAGTGTCACTTGTACTGTAACAACAAGAAGGAACAAAGGTCGAGTTTGTTATCTACACGCTGTGAAAAAGTCTCAGCCCATCCAAAGTGTGGGACAGGCGTTCACATTTTACTGGATTTCACAAGATGCAACGTTTTTCAAAAAGCTCAGTGAAAAAAAAAGCTAATTCTACTTTTTGCATATTTGGGTTAATGACATCATGAGAGGAACGAGCGTCAACATGGTCAGTTGGCAGCAGTGAAGATTATGTAAAAGGACGAGAGACTTTTAACATATTTTGGTATTCTGAAGATTAATGGATGCTCTTCAGAGTTTTGAGCAATTCGACATATCCCTTCCTTCACTAGTTTGGCCAAGAACTTTTCACAAACTGCTTTCAAATGTTTCATTGTTAAAGGTTTTTTTTTTTTTACTGTTTTTCCAACTTTCCACTGCAGCCATACGGAATACAAGTAAACCAAAAGGGAAAAATATATTAAATATAAGGAAGAAATCTGGGGCCACCCGGAAAAAGAAATAATAATAAAAGACTTAAATCTCATAATTACGACTTTGTTTTCCCTTATAATTAAAGAATTTTTTCTGTCAAAATTCTAACTTTTTATCTTAAAATCTTATTCTGAAAATAAGGTTCTGAATTCCGAGGTTAAAATAATTCAACTTTTTTTTCAGTGGTGTCATTATCTTCCATATAAATGATATGAGCAAAGAAGAAGAAAAAAAATGATCAGAAATAAATTGGTGGCATTAATGTGCCTTGTGTGACGTAACCAGAGGCCAGAACTTGCTTTGGGGACAGAACATTTGAATTTTTGATTAAACAAGAATCGACAACGCCAAAAAATAAATAAAAAATAACTGACAATGGCACGTGACGAAACTATATCCAAAGCTATAGTTAGCTAGCTATAGTTGGGATAGCAGCTTTAATGTATCCCCGTTGAAACCAAATAACTGCCTCTATTAAAGCGTTCACTCACACAGAGGTCGGACCTGAGCTGCCCGTACTGCGACGACACCCAAAAGCCTCTCCTGTCGTCCAGGGTGATGAAGGGCTCCTCCGGGTACCTGGCCCTGTATTTCTTCAGGAAGCCCCCCTCGAAGTCCGCCAGCACTCCGTCCATGTCGACAAGGACCCGCAGCCTCTTACCGGCAGCGGAGGAGGACGACGACATGTTCACAGCGAGCCTCTTGAGTGGCTCAGGGAGCAAAGTTTTCCCTCTTCCCAGTAGGCGGGTTGCCCTCGCGCACAGCAACATCGCTGCCGCCGCCTCCGCCGCCAGCGACCGCTGAACCTCTGCGAACTCACTGCGCCTGGAACAAGCCGACAAAAAGTCCGCATTGGACAGAGAGATAGAGAGAGAGGGGGAAAAAACTAGTTTGCCACCGCTGTTTTGTTGCTGCTTATTTGTGACGTCGTGGTTCACTGTATATATGGCCGTTTCGCTGCTGCGGTTAAGCTAACGCTGCTGCCAGGCTAACGGCAGCAGCGGCCGGGTCAAATGTGACACGCCGCTGGACGCTGCGCCGAGAGCCGTTTTGACGGCGTGTCAGCGACCCGTTAGCTGTTGCTGCAACGGCAACAGCTGCCGCTGAAGCAGTGCGGGCGGAAACGGGACGGCTGTCGCCTGTTTTTTGCGGCATCGGGAAGAAGAAGCGCTCGGCTGTGGGAACAAGCTGTACTACAATACAGGTGTTGTGTCAAGATCCGGCTCCCCTGTTCCTCCTCAGTTGGACTTCTAAACGGTTTTTTACGGCGAAGTGGTGCATTCAAGTCAATTCGTACACTTCATTTTTTCCAAAGTAATAAAAATAATTGTTGCTTAATATGAGAAAAGTCATCACTTAATAAGGAAATGGTAGCACACTCCAAAATGAACAACATTGTTTTCATTTATTCATTTTCGAATAGTTTTGTTTTTCAGTGTCCTTGAATTGTCACTGACTCCTATGTAATGAATGATTGAAATAAAAGGCTGAAAATGAAACGCCATATGCTGGTTTTTTTTATGATGCATGCTTTTGTTTGCCGATATCCAGAAGGAAAGCAAAACAAGTCAAATGTTCAAACTTGAAAATCCCGCCTCATGGTTTTCATCCATTCAAAAGAGCAACAAAAAGAAGTTTTCTGTTGTTTTCTGATGGTTTTCCTGCTCTTGTCAGAGCAACAATACACCCATCCCAGTGCATTCCAGACCTTTACCTTCTTATTTACTCATTGAAAATGTTTTGTAGCTTTATTTGTCTCGCTTACGTGTCAAAAACAGACAATAATAATAATTGACCTCAAATAACCTGAAATGTACCACAAACGAGGTAATAAAAAAAAATATTTGAAATGAATTCAACCCACTTAAAAAGTCTGAGAAAATAAGTAGCTCCAACATGGTGAATACATAAAAGGCAACTTGTTGATATGGATTAAGTGGAAGTCATTTTAATCAAACTTTTTATTTATAACTTCATCAGTCATTCAAAGATACTGCAGTAGAATGATTTCAAAATAAAAATGTTTAGATTCAAATATAATTTAATAAAAACCAATGTATGTCAGTGAACTACTTGAAAGTTTCCAAATGTATGAATCATGAAGTGTTTATTAAGTCCCTGGTGGCATTGTGCACTAGCAAATGTTAAATAAATAAATTTCAAGTTATTTTAATACAAATGACCTAGCCTGAGTGGTGTATTTGAATGCACCACGAGGTCGGCCGTAAAAGCTGTCGAGAAGCGCAACTGCGTGTGACTCGGACAGAACTGGTAGAAACGCATTCCAGCGTGGAACTCAACTCGACACAACACCAGCTCCTTCCAAGGTGGTTTATACAGAAAAGAGAGCTCACTCCTCGGTGTGTTTTAAGTCTAACATATCACTGCTGCGGTTTAGTGTTAAGGTGGGGAGGGGGAATCTAAAATCAGTGCTTTTCTGTCTGATGAGCCTGCGTTGAAGGCAGGCGGTTTTATATTGCAACTGAAATAAGGCCAATTGCTGTGTGTTTAACTAGTGATGGTTTTCACAAATAAAGGTTTCAATGGTCATAAACTTTGCCTTGGAGAACTGTCATTACTGTAGAAGTTGAGTAGAACCTGACATCGGGGTTTATGTAAAAATAAATAAATAAATAAATAAAGATGCTGAGAAATATTTACACGCTTTTTGTTGTTGTTTTGTTTTTGTTTTTTTACAAGCAGCTAGTTTTAGAATGTGGTTGTATGTTGAAATAACATATATATATATATATATATATATATATATATATATATATATATATATATATATATATATATATATATATATATATATATATATATATATATATATATATATATATATATATATATATATATATATATATATACAATTTTACCATTTCTTTTCTACAGCACAATAGTCCGCCACCTTAAGATCATTTCTAAAAGTTTTTATAAACCAGTTGCAGCATTTTTGTTATTCATTTTTTGAAATACAAAACGGCGAGCAAAACCGTGTGTGTGGCACTTTAAGAGTCAAAAATGACGTTTTGTTAATCCCGCAGCAGCCTGTTCTGTTCCTGCGTTCTCGCGATAGCTTCCCCATCAGTGGCGGCTGTGTGGCCCCCTGTCTCAATCCGGACCGACTTGTTTCTGACGTTTGAATGAAATACACTGCGAATTACCTCCACTTTGGACCCAGGAAATAATGGCTTCAGCACTGGAGCAGTTTGTTAACAACGTGCGGCAGCTCTCCGCTCAAGGTAGGGCCGCTAAACTCACCGTAGTGGGAAGTATTAGCTAGTTAGCTAGCATATGCTACCCAATGCTGGCGATAGCCAGGCAGCAGAACTGCTCAGAGCTCTGCTTTTTGCTTTATCATGTAAACACACCACAAAAACGAGTTTATTGGGGCGCGAGATCCCGTAAACTTTCGGCATTGAGTTCGTCTGTTCCTCGCGACTCTTAAGACTCACGGAAACCCCGCGACCCTTAAAACTAGATGTCAAAATTCTACTTTTTGTTTTTGATCTAGCTAATAATTTCTGGGTATTGCCTACCGGTAGTCCCGCCTAGGCCTCCTCTGATTGGTACTTAAAGCAAAATCTGTAACGTAATTGGCTGAAAGTCGTATCTGTCAATCGCTTTTGCTTTACCTCCCTTGTGCAAGGCCTTGACAGGGCATCTGACCGGCCGACTGCTGTTTTTAATAACTCGCAACGGGTTGGCACAAAACAAGCACGTGATTGTCGTTGTTTTCTACTTTTATAAGTAATAACTCATCAGGAGGGAAAACATAGAAAGCGCAGCTATTTATTTATTTTTTTCTGGGAATGGAAAAAGTATTCATTTTATTTTAGCCCTTGAAGTAACACACAGTTAACGTTATTACATAAATACAGTATCCTTTAGTTTTGTTTTGGGATTTTTGGAAAAAAAATAGTGCCTTGAACTGTTCCACTTTTTGTCACGAACAGACATCAGTGTTTTATGGGGAATTGTTGCATCAGACAAGATGAAATATTGCAAAATGGAAAGAAAATATGTAGTTTTTCCAAAGGTATTTACCAAAACAAATCTGAAAAGTCAGATTCAACACTTTGCAATTAGAGCTGAATCTCCTGCTTTGCATTTACCAGCCAACTCAAGCTCTGCCACTTGTTCCTGATTCATTCTTTCCCGCTGCATTGCAATTAATATGCTTCTATTTACCATTAGAAATACAGTCTGCACAACATTTCCGATATTTCCACCTTAAAAGGTGGCAATATTTCTCCATTTGTTTTAACAAGTTAGTTGATATAATGCTTATATCAAGCATTATATCTTGATATAATGCTCTCCTGACTAAAGTTAAAGTTAACACTCTGATCAGAAGGTTCTATATACATTAGTCATCATAATCCAGAGTATGATTTGTTCTTTGGTTTTTCAGTTCAAACACAAAACCTGGGGGGAAATTGCATTTTATTTATTTTTTCCATTTATGTATTGGTATGTCATCTGGTTTTGGTGACAAAAAGAGTCTCTTAGGCAGTGAGCTTTCATGTTTGCTCACTGATATTCCCGAACAGGAACTAAAATTCAAGTAAAGTGTTTTTATTGGTTATGGGACTTCTGAAGGAAATTGGTGTCTCTGGATTTGAAAAGATGCTCATAGATTGTTTTTTTAAATAAAAGACGTTCCTCTGACCATTGCTGCAAGGCTGTGGTTGTAACGTGACAAAAGCGTGGAAAAGTTTAACCGGATCTAAGATGTTTTTTTTGTTTTGTTTTTGTTTTTTCTTTCCCAAGGCACTGTAGTTTTAGGAAGTTTAAATTTCTCCCTGTCAATCTCCCCTCCACTCCCAGGCCAGATGACTCAGCTGTGCGAGTTGATCAACAAGAGCGGGGAGCTGCTGGCCAAAAATCTGTCCCACCTGGACACGGTGCTGGGGGCGTTGGACATCCAGGAGCACTCCCTGGGCGTGCTGGCTGTGCTGTGAGTCAGGGTTTTCCTCTGTTTGCACTCGTTAGGCGCCGTTGTTCTTCTGTCTCGTCTGTTTTACGTTTTTCTGTCTGAGTGTCTGACTATTAGTTATTCTCTCTCCGGGACGTGGTAAAGCGGACGGCGTGTTTGCATGTTGTGGCAGCAACATGGTTGATTCTCTTCTTTAGAAAAGAAAGAAGCACGTGCTGAAGATTTTAATAAATTGAAAGATTATTGAAAAGTCAATTTATTTCAGAAGTTTGTCTAGAAATTAAACAAATTGTGCAGATTAATTCCACACTGATTCATTTGCGAAAGCCTTACTTTCTGTTAACTGTGATGATTTTTTGCTCATAGAGAACGAAAACCTGACATTTAGATTAGAATGTTACATTCTTTTATTCATCCCCATAAAAGAAACAAAACTTTTTTCATACAGAGATGTAGTTTTCATAAAAAGTATGTTTAAAACCTGCATAATGGTTATCAATTCTACTATATTACATATGACTAGGATTCTCAGCTGAACTTTGGTTTAGTTAATATTTAGCTGTTTCCAGTCAAGGCCTGTCATGTTAATTTCTCATGGTTGCGCTGGAAGACGAGAGCTGATCTCCTCCTTCTCTCATTTTCAGATTCGTGAAGTTCTCCATGCCAAACATCCCAGACTTTGAGACGCTCTTCTCCCAAGTTCAGCTCTTCATCAGTACCTGTAATGGGGAGCACATTAGATATGCAACAGACACTTGTAAGTAAACTCTTGACAATAAACAAATCTTGTTGACATCCCGTCTGTGGGCAACTAAATTCTTCCAGCAAGCTTAATAAATAAATGAAGGCAATTTTTGAAAACGGTAGAAAAAAAGTTGAATATCTACTGAGCCATTTATCAAAAAAAAAAACTGCTGTCTTTTTTATGAAATATTGATTATTATTTTCTCTCTCCTTGCAGTTGCTGGCCTCTGCCACCAATTGACAAACGCCCTAGTAGAGCGGAAACAGGTAAGAGCTTCAGCAGATCCGACCGAATCGGTTTGTTGTTTCAGACGACATAATTTCACAGACGCTCATCTCAGAGGAGAATTTGACCTTTTCTTTCTGTAAACATCGTCGACTCTATGGAGCCGTTCGGTGAGCCAGACGGTTACTTTTTGTAAACGTTTCGGCAAAATTTTTATATTGTTCTGCTTTGAGCTGAAAGGTTTCGGGGGAAAAAATGTTAATCTAGTTAATTAGTTAATTAGTTAATCTAGTCCCGAAATGGAAACATCACAGGTTACAGAGGATAAAGAACTGGGCTTACTGGTCCAAAGGCTTCATGTTTCCTTCTGCTGACAACTGATATTGTCATCACAATATTTACCAATATTATCGCTGTCGCAAGATTCTCTAATAACATGCAGCCCTCACCGGTAAGAATTAGAACAAAAAGTTCTCGTGATTCTTCAGTGATAATAATTATCAGTGCACCGATTATAGTTGTCAGGCCAATCACAATCTTTAAAAAGCCTTACTTGCTGATACCAATTTTAATTTTAATAATTTTTTGTCATATAGCCTTGTTGGTGACAGTGGGGTGACTGTTGTTAATCACACCATTTGGTGGGCGAGTCAGTCATGCAGCTCTCTCTAACAGCAGAGCAAATGAGGACGGCGGCAGATTTTCAGACCTTTGCAGAGCTAGATAAGATCAGTCTCACATCGAGTTTTGCTGGCTCTCAGACTCTCTGCAGTCTGCGCCATGGCAGCTCATGAGACAGGAAAGTTCTGATTTCTGTTTTCACCACTGCTGTTTGCCGTTTCCTGAACTTTTACGGCTTTTTTAGCCCGGCTTCTCTTCTCAGTTCTGGATTTACTTCCTGTCTGCTGCAGCACACTTCCAGCTTCGTAAAACCCATGTCAGAGGGTTCGTCTCTCTACTTGGTGTATTTACGGCCCAGCTGCTCAATGTGTGCTCCATGCAGGACAGAGTTCATCTTTCATAAAGTCAAAAGGCCTGCTTGACTGATTTACTATTTCACTTATGATGAAATAGTAAATCAGTCATGCTGCACTTAGCTAGCTGCTTCATGAAACCACCACTTCCTTCTAGTTCAGTCGCTGGTCTAGATCTTTTGTGTGTGGGTGTTTTTTTTTTTTGTTTTCTTTTAATGTTGCTTTGACATGTGGCGGTCATTTTACTCTAAGCTTACAATGATTTCCAGAATCTAAGAGAGGGTTTTTTTTTTCTGTTCTCAGAGTAAATATTTGGCTGCATTTTAAAGCCGTTTCAGTTTGACTTAACTCTTCCATCTTCTTCTTCTGCAGCCTTTGAGGGGTGTCGTCATCCTAAAACAGGCAATAGACAAAATGCAGATGAACACAAACCAACTTACCTCAGTTCATGCAGACCTGTGTCAGGTGAGTCGGCTGTTTCCTCCCCCGTTCCGGTCCGGTCCTGTCCAGTCTTGTCCGGTCCGACTCCCGCCGCCCTCACACTCCTCTCGTTCTCCTGCAGCTGTGCTTGTTAGCGAAGTGCTTCAAGCCCGCTCTGCCCTTCTTGGAGGTGGACATGATGGACATCTGCAAGGAAAACGGAGCCTACGACGCAAAGCACTTTTTATGTTACTACTACTACGGCGGCATGATCTACACGGGCCTGAAAAACTTTGAAAGAGCACTGTATTTTTATGAACAGGTACGCTCCCGCTAGCTCATCCGACCCGCAGCCAGTCGTGCTCTGAGGGGTCGCTAACCCCTCTGGTGTTCCTCAACAGGCAATAACCACTCCGGCCATGGCAGTGAGTCACATCATGTTGGAAGCCTATAAGAAGTACATCCTGGTGTCGCTCATTCTCCACGGCAAAGTGCAGCAGCTGCCCAAATACACTTCACAAATAGTAGGAAGGTTCATCAAGGTAGGAACTGGATCACGACGCTGGTGCAGTCTGAGCTTGAACTCCAAAAACTCCATGTTTTTGTTTTGGTTCATCGCATAAAATCCATAAAGTTTGTGGTTGAAAGGTGAAAAATGGGGCATGAATACTTTTGCAAGTGACAAAATTATATCAGCCAGTTTAGGTCTGAGCATACCGTTTTCCTCTCCTGCTATAACCGTGGTTTCCACCTCCATCCACAGCCCCTGAGCAACGCCTACCATGAGCTGGCTCAGGTCTATTCCACCAACAACCCCGCCGAGCTGCGCAGCCTGGTCAACAAACACAACGAGACGTTCACACGAGACAACAACACAGGCCTGGTCAAGCAGTGCCTCTCTTCCCTCTACAAGAAGAACATTCAGAGGCTAACAAAGGTAGGAGCTCTGAGTGACTAACTTGGACTAATTGTCTTAATTTTGGAACTGCACACTGATTAAATCGGGTTTTAAATGGAATGAGATGAAGCTAAACTGTATGGTAGAAGCATAAAATAAGCAGTTGATTTGAATATCCAATCATCGGCCATCAATCATGCCCTGAAGACAAGTCTTCTTCTGAAGCTGGAGGAAAATAAAACGAAACAAAACCAGCAGGAAGATTTCAATCGCATGAGACAAAGCACAGCTAGTGAGAAAATGAGTTACCACTGTGTGTTCCATGGTAAAAATGTTCAAAGTTACAAAAATGTACTTAAATCAGGTACTTGGATTAACCAACAATAAAGTTTAGATTGCATAGTCTTTTGTTGTTTTTTTATAAATTGTTATTTTATGAGTTAATTCTGGGTTCTGAAGTTTAAGGTACTACGATTAATGTTTAATGTTTGATTTTATTTAGGGGTAAAAATATTGTGCTACTCCTGGAAATACGTTGAAGGTTTACGGTTTCAACAGTTACCTCAGATGACCAAAGTGCTTCACAATAATTAAAACATCATAAATAGATATATAATAAAAAAAAAAAAGAAAATTAAGTTTGATTAAAAAAAGAAATACAATAGTAAAACTACCAGTAAATTACCAAAAGTACAACAGGAATAAAATCAACACTCACTTAATTTCAGTTGCACTGATTTCCCAAAATCTTGTTTTAATTCAAATGTACTTTAATCAAGTATGTCACTTACAATTTTGCTGCTGGAATGCTAAAACTCAAAGTAAAGTAAAGTCGCTGTTCTCCACAAAAACGGCTTCAGCGGGTCTCCAATGACTTCCTGTTTCGTCCGATCCCCCCGCAGACTTTCCTGACGTTGTCTTTGCAAGACATGGCGAGTCGAGTGCAGCTTTCAGGTCCCCAGGAAGCAGAGAAATACATCTTACACATGGTGAGTCTGCACACAAAAACAACTTTGAGCTGTTTCAAACATTTTCTCTTTTTAGGAGTTTGAAAAGGAGCTCTGTTCCGAGTGGTTCATGTAAAAAATAAAAATGTGCATTTCAGATTGAAGATGGCGAGATCTATGCTAGCATTAACCAAAAGGACGGTATGGTCTGCTTCCATGACAACCCCGAAAAATACAACAACCCAGCAATGCTCCACAAAATAGATCAAGAGGTGAACCTTAAATCTGCCTGTGGGTTTTCTTTAATATCCTTGTTAAAGCTGCTATAATCCATATCACTGTTTCTTTATTCTTATTTACAGATGTTGAAATGTATAGAGCTGGATGAGAAACTAAAGTCTATGGATCAAGAAATTACAGTAAACCCACAGTTTGTGCAGAAGGTGAGTGTTTTATTGCAGAATTCTGCTTTAATTATAACTAATGTCTTGTGTTCATGCAAAATATATGATAGTACTGTGAGAATAATTGATAAATAAAAATGAGCATTTTACAAGATGGTCTAAATATGATCAGTAAAATAAATGTTGACTCTAATTACTGCCTTCCATAATAATTATGGTCAACATTTTCATCAAAATAGTTTTAACATACATGTCATGTTAGGAGACATGATAACATGACATGTTATGGTTTTATATTTAGGATAAAAAAAACTTAAATATTATGACATATTTGAATGTCTTTATATTTGTATTTGAACTAACTTTTGTAGTAAAATCAGATAAAGTAGAAACAACAAGCATTGGTTGATTCATTTAATTTGGCCATAAGTTTACACCATATAAATTTTGGTCCACCAAAGAAAAAATAAAATATTTCAACAATCCCAACTCCCTATATGACTGATACCATGTTCCTATTAATAACCACAATTGACTAGTGTTTACTACCAGACACAACAAAGTACAGCATTTTTGACGCGTTTGGCTTCCCATATATTTTCACTACTGCTGAACTGACATCTTAGATCACAGAAAACCCAGTAGGTTACTACACTGCAGTTTCAAACAAGGAAGTGTGTGTTTAAGCTTTTGCATCATCATTGCCAGGCATTCCTGCCTAACTTTTATAGTCAGCAGTTTTAAATAGTATCTTTATCTACTTATTGCTGGAATAAAAACAATAAAATTAAACGCACGGCATATTATGAATGAGAGTCGTGAGAACCTGTGTTTTCCGTAACCTAACAGTTGAATATGAATGTTAATAACGCTAAGCTAATTAAAAATGCTATATAATTCAATGCAGTAAGTAAGCATGTTTTCTGCAACATATTGAGACGTGTGGTTCATTCAGGCTGCAGTTGAATAGCAAGACTTTCTCAGCAGACCAGGAAGGTGAAGCAGATTTCAATAAAGAAGCCATTTTGTTTATTTGAGCTTTTCCCCTCTGTCAGTCATAGAACATGCTGGATTTAGAAATTGTTGTAGTCTTTTAAAAAGCAGAGTTAACATACCGATCTTCATTATTTGCGGAATACATGGAGCATACTTTTGGCTTGGTAATGGTAGCACTGCTAATTGCTAAAATAAAATGTTAGATATAGCTTAAAATGTCTAATCTGAAACTGAAAATGTGTTCTTGCATTATAAAGCAAGAAAATGCTCTCAAAGGAACAGTATTATTGTTTATCGCAATAACTTCTGGGACAGTTTATCGTCCAGTGAAATTTATCGTGACAACAGCAGAATTATCAGAGCTTTCTTTCACACCACTCTAATACAGGCTGCTACACGAAATCCTTCCGACAACTCTTTGATAAAAGTTACAAGTTTTGAATGTTATTTTTGCACCAGTACTAAGAGAGAAATCGGAAAAAACTAAAATCACAGCCGTAGGTTACAAACTGTACAAGAACTGGAGGAATCTGAGTGAGTTCTCTCGTGAAAAGCAAATAAAACCCACTGCTGTCAAGCATGGTTTGGACGGGACAGTCAAAGTTATATTTGAACCGTGGCAAAATCTGAGAGCGTTTCTTCTGCAAAATGTGTCAAAAAGAAAAGCCCCACTTTTAATCTGTTTCTGTTCGAAGAACGTAGATGTGGCTTCTGTGTTTTCGTGGCAAACCTTTCTGACCCGTGCTGCTGCTGCTGCTTCTTCTTCTTCACTTTTCCTGCAGAGTATGGGATCGCAGGAGGACGACGTCGGTAGCAAAACGTCGAGTTATTCATGAGGGGGCCTTGGACAGGGACAGAACGCCACAGCCACCCCAACACGTTCTTCCCGGGATGAGTTGGATTTTTTTTTTAAAGAGGAAAAGAAAACATTCTGTTGCGTCAGGACATTGGTCAAGGAAAAAAACCTAATTGTGTGGAATGATGATTAATTTGGTTATTCTTACTTCACCGTGTCTTAAGGATAACAGATCCTTAGAGAAAAAAGAAAAAAAAAATCCAATTTTCATCAGTGTTTTATTTATCAATGTTCAGGAGCGCCACAGCTAAGCTGACAGAAACCACAACAATAAAAACTGGACTTATCTGTTCCAAACGTGTGTGAATAAATCTCACTAGTTTTTGTTTTGTTTTTTGTTTTGTTTTTTGGGTTCTTCTGCATGACGGGCGTAACTGGAGGGGCATTACGAATGAAGTGAAGCATCTTTGGCTGACGAGGAATAAATGATTATATTCTACATTTTGTAAAAACCGCGCTGATCGTTTTCTTCTCACTCCTTGGTTAGATTGTAGATATCATAATACGCGAAGCTGTACACACGGACATACCCTCGACGAAGCTCGACACTGTGGAGAAGTCGGAACACAATCTGGTGCACTGTTTTTTTCTTTCTTTCTTTTTTTGGGGGGGATTGTTTCTCTTTATTTTATTTTTTTAGGCCAGATCCACTAGATGTCGCTAGAGCACTGCACAAGACACTGTTTTGACATCTTGAAGTCAACAGATATAACCAATCTGTCTTTATCAATTGGGAACTTGAGCATTGCGATTGTGGATCTGTTAATAAATTGTTTAAGAATACAGGTGTTGGTTAATTTTCTCTACACGCTCTACTTTAGCGTCCATCATTTCTTAGCGGATCAGTCTTGGTTGTAGCTTTGAGGTTGACTCTCTTCTCATTGGGTGCGCACCATTTTTCACCCGGCAGGGAAATTTTGTGCTCACGAGTGGGGTTTGTATGTCATTTCTAACGATACACCATCTGGGACACCCTGGATATCCCTTTTAGAAGGGCGACACACCCACTTCGAGCATATGACTAAGATATAAAATAACCTTAAGTGCAAATAAATAAAATCGGAGAGCCACTTTTTCTATTGTTATTATTTTTTTTTATAATTTAACAATTACAACTCTGAAAAGTTGGTTCTGGAAGCCAGTATATTAAAAGAAGTTGCATATAAATGTGTGGGAACCTTCGGTTTGAAACGAAGTAAACTGACATGTTGGCTCTTTACGTTTTCCGCCGGCAAAAACACTCCTCCCACGCCGCCTCATAATTTCCACCCAGATCATCATCCGGTTGACTGTCGCAGAGCGCGCGCAGGCAAAGAACACCTCCAAAACAGCGGATGCGGTTCACGGGGGAGAGCCAACCAATCACGACCCAGCACCCGTTGCGTAGGGGCGGGACCTGGAAGAAAAAAAGCCGAACGTTGGCACACGCCAATCACGCAGAGAACGCGGCTCTGGTTGGCTCGGCGCTATTATTAAGGAGGGTCCTGACGACAGTCGCTGTGTTGAAATTCCAGTGCTAACCAACTTTAGCCGGCGCGCTAACATGTAATTGAGCGAATTTGAAGAGCTTCACGTGCTGCGCAGTCCTGGCTTTAATAGCGTCAATGATAAGTTGCAAACAGGCCGCAGTGTAAACATTCGCCTCCATGTTGGCTGCTGCGTGTGCATCAGCTCCTGCTACCGGGACATGGCCAGTTAGCCAGTACGCAGCATTCGTTGGATAAACGAAGCTGGCGAGCTAGCTGGAAGAAAGGGGGCGAGAGAAAAAAAAAGCCGTTCGGACCGGGGCGGCGGGGGGCGGCTTGTGAACAGGTTCGTCGCTCGGAGGAGGCGGTAAAGCCGGATGCTGTGACTGCCATGAGTCCCGCAGGCTGCCCCCATGTGAACAGCTTCAAAGTGGACAACTGGAAGCAGAACCTGAGGCTCATTTATCAGTGTTTCGTGTGGAGCGGTTCAGCCGAGACCAGAAAACGCAAGGTAACAAGTGGAGGGGAGACAAGCGTCCCACTGTGAGACACAACCTGCTTGGTTGTTTTTTTTTGTTTTTTTAGTTTTTGTATTTAATGTGTGACGAGTTCCCCGCCCTTCCAAATGAGGCACATCTAATGCCAAAAAAGAAATTGCTTTCAAATAAATAAAAACTACCCTCAGGGGCTTCTGCTCTTTGACACAACGTGTAGCTCATACTGAAGCAAAGTTGTCACGCCAAACATTAGCTTCCTATCAAAGCTTAGGCTGGACACTAGATCTGAGAGCTGATGTGCATCTGTTTGCGTTGGCGCTGCGCCTGCTGTGGCTCCACTTCCTTCCACCGGCGCACACAGCGGTATTTCCTCGTCTGTGTGGTGTTGGGGTAGAGGGGGGGGATCAACCAAACCTTCCCCCGTCTTCCCTCACCAATAAAATATTTTCACTACGAGATGATCGACGAGGTTCTGTCACTTCTTAGACATCAAGCCCTCCAGATGTGAGGATGTTTGGGGTGCGTACGTGCGCCTCTGCAGTGTGGGGCTGGGGTCTGCGTCCATTCTGCACTTGCATGTTCTCGGTGGATGTTGCTGGGGTACTTTGCTTGATGCTCACCCTCTAACGCGAGGAGCCCGGCACCGCCCTTTGCTTGATAGTAACTCTGTATGTCTGAGATCATTTTCAGTGTTTCTTTTCCGTTAATTATTTTAGCTAGAAAAAAAAAAACTGTATGGGACAGTATCCAAATGAAACCCTCATGCTGCGAGACCCACTGAACTAATAATTTATAGAAAAACAAAACAAACAAAAAAAAACAGTAGTGTTTAGAGGTGTCATTTTGACGTTAAACCGAGAGCAGTGCCAAGTATGATTTAACTACGATATATTGTCAAATTAATAATCGTGAGGCGGTTTTGTGGCTCCTCTTTTTGTTGTATAAAACCCAGGACTTCATTTAGATAAATGTTACAGGTATTTTTAACATACTTGCATGATAAACTGTAGAAAAAAAAATTGTGTGCATTTTTTTGTTTTTCCCTTTGTAAAGTGCAAAAACAAATCATTTGAAAGCAAATCAAAGTAAATAATATATGGTAGACTTGAGAAACTAATGCAAAAAATAAAAAATCAAGAGGGTGAATGAAACTGGTTCTGATGCCAACTTCATCATATCAATATTTTTGGTTTAGAGATGAAATATTTACCTTTTTTTTGTTTTAGTAGGTCACTGACATTACACCTCAGGAAAATACATTGAAGTTTGTGGTTTTGATGTGATAAAAGTCACCCTTTTCCTCCCAGGGAAACAGACAATCGGCAAATGTAGTCCCCCCTCATAAGACCTGGCAACTTTGGTCCAGCTCTGATGCGAATGTGTTGAATCATTTCCTCAATATTTTCCGACATCCCACTTTAAGACGACTCAGCACAGCCTTTGATCCCCACATGCGTCAGCGAGCCTCGGTTTCCCCATGACCCACTTTTCCCATTTTGAACAAGTTTTACTTCCCGCTTTCACTTTGGGGGTTCAGTCGATCTTTTTGTTTTCTCTCTGCATCATTATTATTTCTTCTTTTTTTTTCAAGCTCCTCAATTTCAGTTCCAGTGTCTCCTGCGGCATTATTGTGTTACGTCACATCTCAGCCGTGAATCTATTTTCATTGATCCGACGCTCCCTCCACGCAGCACTTGTGTTATCAACACACAGAAATCGTAAAATTTCACTTTCGCTCTCTTCTTGCCTTCAATACCTCCTTCATCCTCTCATTTTGCCCTCCCTGCTGTTTCCAGCATTCCGCATTTCTTCTCATTTCCATGCATTGGCATGCCAGCATTTCATCTGCATGCACCCACCCCCCCAGCCCTCTCTGCCTCTTTTCACAGACAAACAGAATGAATGTGTAGCACAATAATAATTCATACCAATCTGAACACACTGTATTTACACTCGAAGAACAGATGTTTTTCTGTTTATTTTAAAAGGAACGATGCACATCGTGTAATATGCCACAGTTAGCCCTCAATGTGCAATCAGTATAGATACAAGGTATGTCTGACAATCTAATAAGCTTCTTTTTCAAAAAGAGAATAGTGTTGTTGTTTTTTTTAATAAAAGCATATCAAGTTAAAAATTAAGTAGAATAAAGAGCCATATAGCACAAAAGCTCACCACAATACATAAAAAAAAAAACAGAACGCAATGTTTTGTTCCGATCCGGTGACCATTATGTGTCCCACCTCTCCGTTCTGCAGGCCAAGTCATGCATCTGCCACATGTGCGGAGCCCACCTCAACAGACTCCACTCCTGCCTCTACTGTGTCTTCTTCGCCTGCTTCTCCAAAAAACACATCCACGAACATGCCAAGAGTAAAAGGCATAACCTCGGTATGACCCCACACACACACACAAGCTAACACAGATTTGTGTCCATTTACTTTTTTAAACGTCTGATGTTGTATGGAATTAAGTACGTTGGGACAAACGGAGCACATTTGGGAAAATCATTGACGTCCCGGGTAAGGGTTTCTCAGAGTTTCCCCCTGGTGGACTGGGGCAGTGCACCAGTTGCCCCATAGTGTTTTCGTATTAAAAATGTTGAACGGTGACAGGAAAGTTTGGAAGTAAAACGACAAGCAAGCTGCTACAGCAGCGGACTAAATACAACTAGCCTCTGTGGGATGTGTATTCATAATCAAGTACCATTATCTTTCAAAATAGAAATTTTGTCTGCTAAAGATTACTGATGTTTTATTATTCGAAAACGACAGGTAGAGTTGAACGTCAGACTGCGTTCTCCAGATGCCCAAAATTGGGGTCAGTTTTCAGTCACTTATTTTTGTGTTTTGTTTTGTTTTCATGTTATTGTCCTGAAATCTTTTTCCAATCTCAAGCTTGAGACGATTTCCTTTTTTGTTACACAAATTCGTCGATTAAATTGTGGAAAATCTACTGGTTTTAATGTGAATTCTAAATGAAATAGTTTTTTAGTGGAAATCGATGGTGCAGTTGACAAGCTTCCCTCCACATGAGAGACCATCTACGCCCCTGACAAGATGCTACCCTGAGCAGTGAGCCGTATTAAGAACCGCCGTTTTCAACCCTGTTTTATCTTTCGTTCATCAGAGTGTGTTTGTGTATAAAGAGAGCTTTTAGTTGTGTGTTTGAACAAACTCAGACCTCAGTGTGGTATGCTGACACATTTTATTAAGGGCGACATAGTTAGGAGTTCTTACGCAAGCTTGTGCAACATAATTGCAACACCTTCAACAAGGAAATAAACCTTGAGAGGCTTGGTGAATGACACTGGTGTATTTGTTTCCCATTGGACGGAATATGTGATAATATAATATATTTACACCTAACACCTTCATTCAGAGGTGCCATTATTAGGAAGGCAAATCACGATGACATTAGATTTTTATTTCAGAAACTCTATTTTAGAAATTTGGATGTTCCTCCAGCGAGTTATGGGAAAAAACTAAACACAAAAACAAAAAAAAAAAACATTTCATCTCACTAAACAACATCATTTTATGAAAAAGACTCCAGATCTGAGCAGAAGAGGCTCCAAGGAGCCAAGAATTTCTTGGACGCTATTTAGAAACAACTAATTGTTGACCCAACGTCGACTTTTAATACTGGCTGCACATCAGATACAATTTCAAAAGACGTCTGTTTTCAGTCGTTTTTAGATTGTTTGTTTAAATACTTTTATTTTTTATGAAGGTTCTTTTTTTTTCTTTTTTTATTTGCTACATCAAAGCCAGAAGTCTGGATTCTAGTGCATCTTGATTGATTTAGCTCATATCTATTTTGTGCTGCTGAATTCTGAAAGCTTGGGGCTGGCAATTTTCATATTGTTTATCACTTTTCTTATCAAATTTTCTGTAAGGATTTTGAAAAAGGAAAAACTGACATTAATGGAAATGACGGCTCACTGCCAAGGGGGGCATCTCTTCAGGGGCGTCCCTAAGTGAATTTTCTTACCACGCCGACAAATGCTGATGGTGCCAAGACAAAATCTGGGGTTGGCAGAAGCTGAGACACCAAGATTTAGTGGGTTTTTTCTGTTGTTGTTTTTCTCCCTATACAGCTTTATCAGCCCGCTCAGGAAGACTCCCTGCTGTGTTCAAAACGTGCACGTCCCACTGAGCCTAATTGTGAGTTTAATTAGGGTGGCGGCTGAATTATATGCTACAAAAATAGTTGAAAAGAAGGCGGAGAAAAGGGACAGATCTCAGCAGAGCGGGGACGGAGTAATTAAGCCGCCCTTAACGAACCCGACGAAACCGGCAATTATTAAATAATCCTCCTCGTTTGCCGTTTTTAACTCAGCCATTTATGTTGTTAGTTTCCTTCTGTGTTTTTTTTTTTCCATCCTCTCGTCGATTGCCCTCCTGTTCCCATGGTTACCCAGTGACCCTCTCGACACAGAGAAATGTCGGCGTTTGGTTATTTCCACCGTTTTTTCTCTTCTCAGATCTCTAAAATCCCTCCTTTCCTGTATCCTTCACTCCGTTTTGCTTCATTTTTCCCTCCACTTTCCATACCTGCAGAGGACATCTGTTGAGAGAGAGGCCCACAGTCTGGTTGTTATGGCGACATCAAACGGGTAGCTGCATACTGTAGAGGAGGAAAAAGGAGTTGTTGTGTGAACTCTTAAAGTGCAGTTTGCACCGTTTCTTCTTCTTCACGTTTCCAAGCGGTGTAGATTGGTAATCTGAGGCGGCTCACACAGACTGCACCAACATCCTCTTCCTCACGGTCCAATGAACCAACGTGTCCTCTGGTTTTTGTCATTGTGCTCTGTCTGTTTGTCTGTCTGTCTGTGTGTGTCTCTCCTCTCTCTGTGTGTTCAGCCATCGACCTGCTGTATGGGGGAATTTACTGCTTTATGTGCCAAGACTACATTTATGACAAAGAGATGGAGCAGATTGCCAAAGAGGAGCAGAGGAAAGCCTGGAAGATGCAAGGTATGTTGCAGAACAGGTCGCCATCGTTTCTACTTCATGGTACTGCATCTCGGTAAAGAACATCGAGCGTCTCCATCTAAAGTGACCTCCAGTCTTCCTCGGGTTCTTCTTCTGAAAATATTTTAATCCGCTCATCTGAAAATGCAACCAGAAACGAGTCTCCATGGTGAATTGACCCAACATTAAGCTGCGTCGTTCTGTTCAAAACATATTTGAAACATTACACATTAAGGCCAAACTGTATTCATTAACTACGTCGCTGTCGTTCAAATGCAGCGTATGCTACCATTAAGGGCGTTTTCACAGGCTTGAAACTGAAAGTGCGTTCAACATAACCTTCCTTAGGTTCCTTTCTTTTGCCTTTTCTCTCCCTCCACTTCATTTTGCTTCACTCCTGTAAGCAGCACAGCACACAGTAGTCTCACAGCCATGTTGGTTTTTAGCTGTGGCAGCTTTCATGTTGTCGTAGCGGTGCGTCATGATCAGTTACATGTAGAGGAAACTCCGAGAAGGTCAGCTGTGACAAAAGTGAAGCATTCAGACCTACATGCCAAACGTCGTGGGTGTGAGGATGATTTTCTATGTTCGATTTTGGAACGACGCTGCTCATGGTGGCAGCATCAGTGTCAGGGTCATCTTGTCGTAGCCCGACAAGCTAACTGCGCTAAAATCTATAGAGTGTGACTCTGCAAAGTATTCGCCGTCACACTGTACAGCTTTGTCCAACAGTGCCGTCGCTAGATCACCCTGCATCCACAAGTCCTGAAGTGAAATTCAAATCAAAGACGCCGATGAATTTTGAAAAGGCGCCTTCATTCTGCGCCACAGGCATCGGGGAAAAGTACTCGACATGGGAGCCAACCAAGAGGGAGCTGGAGCTGCTGCGCCACAATCCCAAGAGGAGGAGGATCACCTCCAACTGTACTATTGGTTCGTGCCTCTGCACACACGCACACACACACACACACACTAAAAAGCACAGGAGCCAATTGCCGTCTCTGTCATTTTGCCAGCTCTTCTGTTTCAAGATGGGAGATCAGCAGAGGCGTAAAGAGCAGAGATGTTTTATTTATGGGGTTTTATGGTTTTGGTGTAGCAGTTGGACCTGATGGATTGAGCCGTTTCACTGACGCGTTCAATGAATTAGACCATTAGACGATGCGGCGTGTAGATTGCTGGTGAATTTGAGTCCTCATATCACGTCAGGGGCGTAATTAGGACGCAGCATCGGTGAACGTTGGACAGCAGCAGCCGTCCGGCCGTGTGCGACGCTGACTGCTCCGGCCGTTACCTTTTAACACCTCGCAGCAGCCTGCCGAGATCTGCCCAGCGCCATTAGCATCACTGGCACCGTTAGAGGATGATGGGATTTCCAGGCCTGGCTGCTCATCAGTGAGAACGCCGCCTCCTGATCCCCCACCCCTCACCTCCCTCGCCTCAGTCAGCAAGCGGTCAGCTTATAGGGGGAAAACATAGACATTTTTAGTTACAACCATCAATGGATTTATTGGGATTTTACGAAGTAAAGCTTAATTGTGTACTGGATGGAAATGATGCGCGGTTTCATAGATGCTTTTTCTTGAAAAATAGCTCAACTTGGCCTGTCGCAATAAATGAATTAATTGCATGATAAATAAAAACGAACTCAGATCATTTCCATGTGCATGATTTATTGTTTTTCCTCTTTTCTCTCTTTCTACCAAAAAAAACTGTTGCAACAAATAAAATAAATTTTATTTGTTGTTTCTGTTGTTTTGTTTGTTTATTTTGGACATTTCAAATGTCTTCGACTTCCAGTTTTAGATGATTATTAGAATATAAAAGTTTATTAGACATTGAGAATGTGTTCTTGCATTATTTTGCCATTTCCATTATATTACTTGAAAATGTTTTCAAGACAACAATATTGTCAATTATCGCAATGACTTAACAATTTATCGTCCAACAAAATGCTCAGGATCAGTCAGATTAGATGGATTATATTTTCAACTCTTCCTGCTGGATGTTGATATGATTTAAGACCAGACTTTGACTGGACCATTTCAACACAGGATGAAATGGTCCTGTGTTTTTAGGACCTGACCTGCTGATTTCGATCTTGGCTGATTTGTAGCAGCAGTGGGTTTGCAAAGTGCTTAATTTTTATATAATGTCTTTGAAACTGCATCTTTTTTGTAATAATTCTATAATAAACCTTTATGAGAAAAGATTCCTTATAGTAAGTTGAGTGATTATTTATTTTCAATGTATTTCAGCCTTTAATTTGAGCACAAAGGTCATTTATCTTAACACAAACCGATGTGTTCAATGTAAAGGATGTTTTATTCCTGATGGCTCAATGAGTAAATGATCTTTGTAAACCCATAACGTCCCAGTGAAACATGGAGGTTTATGGTTCTGACTGGACACAAAGCAGAAAAGTCCGAGGCTTTCAGGCGGCTCCCCTAAGCGTGCGTCAGAATGATTTCCTCATTGATGACCAATGCCGTTGACTTGCAGGCCTGCGCGGTCTGATCAACCTGGGCAACACCTGCTTCATGAACTGCATCGTCCAGGCGCTGACGCACACGCCGCTGCTGCGCGACTTCTTCCTGTCCGACCGACACAAGTGCGAGATGCAGAGCAACTCGTGCCTCGTGTGCGAGATGTCCCAACTCTTCCAGGAGGTGACAATCTTTTTTTTTTTAACTTGCCTCTCAAAGATGGGGAGACCCAGAGGAAAGTTGACTCATTTCCTCGTTCAGTTCTACTCAGGCCATCGCTCCCCTCACATCCCATTCCGCCTGCTGCACCTGGTGTGGACCCACGCCCGGCACCTGGCCGGCTACGAGCAGCAGGACGCCCACGAGTTCCTCATTGCGGCGCTGGACGTGCTGCACCGACACTGCAAAGGTGACACACGAACACAGAGATTCCCTTTGGGTAGATCATGAGGGCGGTGTGGGGTGTGTGGCTGTGAAGTCACGGCGAACGTTTCTGTGTGTCTGCAGACGACAACGGGAAGAAAGCCAACAACCCAAACCACTGTAACTGCATCATTGACCAAATCTTCACAGGGGGTCTGCAGTCTGACGTCACCTGCCAAGTGTGCCAGTAAGTGCCTGTGTGTGTGTGTGTGTGTGTGTGTGTGTGTGTGTGTGTGTGTGGTGTGTGTGTGTGTGTGTGTGTGTGTGTGTGTGTGTGTGTGTGTGTGTGTGTGTGTGAATAACAAGCATGAAGCCCCGCCCCGTTGGAGACTCGGAGTGAAGAGATAAAAGCATGAAAAGTGGAAGCGGTGACGCTGCTCTGCCAATAAAACTCCCGTCTCCTTGTGATCCACCCTGTTATTTATCACTCACATCTGCACTCTGAGCCGCTACACTGCAGCAGCATCAAGACCGCATGTCTGAGACACGGCTCTCTAGCTCCACCTGGTGGAGGCTGTTACTCCTTTTGAACATATTAAAGTCTTTGAGTGTCGTCTGTGGGGCATTCCTAAGATGTCTCTTTTATTTTTTTTATTTAGCATTTACAGAAAGGTTGTAGAAGAATGTGTAAAAAATGTTAGGAATAAGAGAAACTAACTAAAAACTTGGTGCACGTTATGGGCTGATTCAGTCACAATTGATGGCCTAATTAAAGGCCTCTCATTACCAAGAGCATGCCTCCTCTGAACCGATGGGTCCCAGTCCATTGTGTTTTAACCTTGAAAAAGTATTTAAGAGATATACATAACTCATGATACTTGTTGTATTTTGTATTTAAATTAGTTGACCAGCTATAAAGAAGAGAGTTGGGGACGTGAAATTTATTGTCATTATTCATTTTCCTGTCATGTAGGTAACTTCAAGCAGCTTTGTTTTAATTTCTTTACACGCTCTTGCTTCTGCTGGGCCAGTTTGACTTATTTTGTGTCTTTGCCTTAAAACACCGGCTGTCATTCTCTGTAAAGTCACGTTTCCTTGACATCTTTCCACTTCCTCCGTTGCGTCCTCAGTGGTGTTTCGACAACCATAGACCCGTTCTGGGACATCAGCCTGGACCTACCCGGATCCTCCACACCTTTCTGGCCCCTTAGCCCCGGAGGAGATGTGACAGCACTTAATGGGGAGAGTCACGCCACTGGAGCCACGACACTTATGGACTGTCTGCGCAGGTAACCGGCACCAAATCCAAAGTGTTTGCCTCCAAATCTCCTGAAAGGGTTGGGCGGCTGTGCAGATTTGGGTGGAGAAAAAACCCAAAAATAAACCGTCACCTGTCAGGTTCACCAGACCGGAGCACCTCGGCAGCAGCGCCAAGATCAAGTGCAGCGGTTGCCATAGTTACCAGGAATCCACCAAGCAGTTAACCATGAAGAAGTTGCCTATCGTGGCCTGTTTTCACCTTAAAGTAAAACAGTTTTTCCTTATTGTTATTATACTTTTTTAAACGATTGTGTCGATAAACCAGAGCGTAGACCTAATGCTCCTTTGTGTGCGTGTCAGAGATTTGAACATTCAGCCAAACTCCGGAGGAAGATCACTACTTACGTCTCGTTCCCACTGGAGTTGGACATGACCCCCTTCATGGCCTCCAGGTGAGCGGAAATGAAAAGAAGAGCCGGCAATCTGGACATGACCAAGTAAAACAAACCACCTTTTAACTTGATCAACTTACCCTTAGAAGTCCAAAAATCCAACTTTGCAGCATTTAACTAACACAATCTGTTAGAAAAAAAAAATTTTTTTCTCCTAAAACCTTTTATTGGTTGAGAAATATAATAGGACATGAACTGATTAATGTCATCAATTTAGTCAGAAGATTGATTTTCTCTAAATCAATTTAGAATAAAATCCTGACCTGATTGAGAAAAATTGTAATTGGTTCCCCGTTTGAGGCTGGACCTCGCATCCTTCACACTTTCAGTCTGATGTGTTCACTCATGCGGCCCACGCATTATTTGTAACTTGAATGTGACGCATGGATTGATTTATCTGTGTTTTTGTGTTTGTTTCAGTAAGGAGAGCAGGATGAACGGGCAGTACCAGCAGACCGTGGAGGCGTTCAACAATGACAACAAGTAAGCTTTACACCAATGGACACAAGCCTGGTTTCTGTAGTGAAAATAAGCAACTTCTCACTTTTCCCCTGACGTTTTGTAAAAGGTCTGCCTAAATAAAAAAACAATCAGACGGCTGCAGAATGTAGAATGTTGCCCATTAAAGATCCGTTGATGTTTTTGTACCAAGCTTCCAGACCTCTCAAATCGACTCCAGAGTCAGAACCAAACATGGAGTTTTTGTGCTCCTCTCATCTGGGACAAACGTCCAGAAAACCTTCCAGAATTCTTTGAACTGAAGCCTAAGCCCTCATTTGTTTAGAGCTGCTTTTGATTGAAAATAACAAAAACAGCTCTAGAATTAACGTAGCTTAATTCTTGCCCGTGTCTCTGTTTGATCAAATTTTCTAATTTTGAGAGAGTTGATATTTGTCGTTCTTTTCCCCTCCCTCGTTCCAGGTACAGTTTATTTGCCGTGGTGAACCACCAGGGGACACTAGAGAGCGGCCATTACACCACCTTCATCCGGCAGCACAAAGACCAGTGGTTCAAGTGCGACGACGCCATCATCACCAAGGCCAGCATCAAAGATGTGCTCGATAGTGAAGGGTAAGCGGACCTCATCCGGGCTCCACCGTTAAGACGAGGCTTGGTTCTGACCCCACGCTCCTCTCCTCTCCTCAGGTACCTCTTGTTTTATCACAAACAGTTCCTGGAGTACGAATAACCTCCGGGAGGAACCCAATCAGGAGAAGGTGACGAGTGTGTAAGGGAGAGGCATGGAGACGAGGAACGCCAGACTGGCTGAAAACGCAGAACCACCGTTCCTCCACGCAGCAGCAAGACCCTGCTGCAGGGACGAAACCCATTAAAAATGACTCGTGCAAAACCGCTAGAAATACAGACATTTGTGTTCTTGCTGAAGTCATCACTTGAATTCAGGACATAAGGAGGGAAAAAGAAGCTGTGAAAGTCTGCTCTTGCTTTTCAGATCATGGACAGTTGGTGTCTTATCCCGACATTTTTTTTTCTGTTGATCACGACGTAAAACTCCGGGAAGTTTTAGATTTTTTTTTTTCTTTTTCTGTTTTTTTTTTTTTTTTTCAAACCCCTCTTCCGTCTTCGTGCTTGCACAGCCGCATTCATCACAGGCAACGTTTCCGGACACGAGCGCATACATCCTCTGCAAGACCAAATATTTTCAGCACGGAAGTTTGTCTTATTATGCAGTTTCTATCCAGAGTTGGGAATAATGGAAGACCATCATCTGACAGTATTCTAACATTATTCCACAATTATTATTTGTCAGATTGTTGTAGTGGTACTATTATTATTATTATTATTAATAAAAAAAAAAGGCTTCCATTGTTAAAGAGGGGAAATGACCCAGTAAATATATTTTTATACATCTTGCATTCGAATGGTTTGTTTACGGTTTTGCATTCTCTTTGACAAAAGAAAAACAAAATGCATTATTCGTCTGTTGAATCGTGTCGTCAATCATGTTTTTGTGCACAGAAGACAAAAAGATGCTAATGATTTTTGTGAAGCTGCTGCTATTGCCGTATTTTTGTTTGTTTTTCTTCATCTAGTGCTCAACAGTTATTGGCACCGCCGGCTTAGCTGGTGTAAAAACCGATAAATTTCTCTTTTATTGCATTACAATAATCTCACCCCGACAAAATTAAGAAGAGTCCAATTTTTTGTGAAATCATTGTCTTATTTCAGTCACCCCCGTCTTGGCACGCTTCAGCTCAAACCGTCCGATTGTGTGTTAATGCCAAGACATGAGTGTGTAGGACGCTCCGCTTCAGCCATGGTGTGTTTTCATCTTTAGCTGCTACAGTATTTTTCTATTTGAAGTCGTATCGGTGGCTCCTCTGTCTGGGTTCCTCCACTTTAGGAGGAGCTTTAACACAAATTCATTCTTTTTTTCTTTTTTCCCTCCACACCAGTTGCAGTAGGTTTGACAACTGGTTGGCATGTAGACGGTGTCTTTATGGTTGCAATGGACACTTTTCTCTTTTACCTTCCTGTTGGGGGGCCAATCAGTGTCCTTGTACGTAGTGTGGCCAGAATAAAAGAAAGCTGACCTTCCTGTGTTTACTTTAACTTTTTTTTTTTTAAAGTAAAACAGATATAAAAAAAATTCCTTCAGGATATGAATAGTTGTCTCTTTTTTTAAAAAAAATCAACATTATTCTGCATAAATGTACAGTTTTTGTGAGGTTATTTACTGCAGTAAAATATAAATTTATGACGATCTCGACACGGAATGCCAATAGGTTTTTTTGTTCGTTGGTTTTCTGTGACTTTTTTTTTTTTCCCCCTCCCCGCGTCGACGGCATGTTGTCGTGTTGCTGTTTCAGGTAAAAGTCCTAAAGCGAAACGAATGGAAGACAAAGAAGATCGAGTCTGTGTGAAGGGTCAAAAGCCGCAGCGTTGACCCGTCAGCCGCACGCCGCTCCGACTGAGCCGTCCGTTTCCGTCTACGAAAGAGGGAGAAACTCAAAAAGCGTAGAGGAGATGTTTGTATAAAATGTGTTCTGTGTAAAGAGAAAAGAAAAAGACGTGTGAGATCTTGTTTGTATGCACGTGTGTCGTGCGTATGCACTGTACGTTTGTGTACTGAATCAGTACTTGCATTCAGCATGCTGTCTAAGCTGGTATCACAGTTTGATATGTTTTAAAATTTTCTTTCTCTTCTGCTCACATGATGATGATGATGATATGATGTGCGTAAAAGTGTCTACAGTTTGTACGTACGAGACAACAGGTGAAAATTCAAAAGCCGACGGAAGCCGGGGAAACTGTCCTGACTGAGCTCAGCAGCTGTCCCATACACACACACACACACACACACACAGTTGTTATTGCTGCAAAAACTGGCCAGAGTGATGGAAACACTCAAATAAACTATCTGGGAAAATCATTTTTTTGTTTGATTTCTGTATTTTTGTTGTTGTACACACCAAACATTCAGTATGCGCACTTTCACAGCGGCAAACATGACATCATGCCCCACCACGTCCCTCACAACATGCCGCCCTGGGCGGTTCCCCCCCATGGTGCCCATGTCAGAAACCGCCACTAGAATGATTGACAGATGGCTTCACGTCAGCTGGGAATCAGTCATTGAAATAAGCTGATTTAGTAAACTGAAATGTAGCAGGCCATTTGCTGAAAAAAAAACAGCAGTATTTATACAACAGTACACATTTTTCATCTAAGATATACATTTTTTTAAATTTATTGTACCCAGAACTCAAGTGGCCTATTTCTAGCTTCACCTGCTTCAAAATCTGTTTACAAACCCCCACAAAATAGAAAACTATGAAGGACTTTTGTTTTTTGCTACTCAATTATCAATCCGTTACTCCATATCAATATACTCATATTGGCGTTAGAAATGCTGTTTTTAGCCGCATAGTTGCAAGCGATCAAACGTACACTATAAAACTATACTATTGCATTTTAGGCAACATCTTTATTTTCTTATTTTAAGAAAAATTATTTTTCAAGTGCATCTTTGTATTTGTAAGTGATTTAAATCTGGGGTCCGGAAGCGTTGCTTGACTTTTTGACTCCAGATCAGAGTCAAGATGTTGGCCTTGAGGTTGCTCCATAAAACCAACATGTTTATTCGGTTTGTTGACACTTTTATAACCTCTACAATGTTCCTTCCTTGTGCTCCCGCTTCAGACAGCTTCATGCCCTCTTACTGAGACCTTGTGATTTGTATTTAATAATAAAAAAAACCAATCGAGGGTTTGCATATCACATTGATTTATCACTCGACCACTGATCAGCTTCTGTGGTCACTCAGAATTCCCAACACCGTTTTTCCCAAGACGGCTTTAGAAGCTGTAGGTATTCTGCTTTGAGTCTTTTTTTTTTTTTTTTTTTTTTTTAGAAATGACTGCAGGAACCTTTGACCTTTACACCTGCTCTTGGTGGTCAAGTACTTCGGCTCACTTTACCTTTCGGTGGGATTCTCTTTATTTGTCATGTTTCGTTTTCTCAGGCAGACAAGCAGACGCCAATGAAAATGTAGCAAAGCATTTTACATAGAGTCGGACCGCTGAAAGCAAACTGGATGATAGCAAGTGAATCTTTACAGAAGCAATATCCCCACAATTTGTCACGTTACCCTCACTTCACTAATTACTCATTTTTGTTGGTTGGCCACAAAATTCTTAATAAAATCTATTAAGGCTGTGTTTGTAACGTGACAAGATGTGATGGCATTTTACGTCCCTGCAAGCCAGTGCAACCAGAGCTGCCTTGTTGCTCCTCGACTGCATTTTAAGTGTCATCATGGAGAAACTATACAGAAGAATTTCATAACAGACGTCACGTATTGAGAAACATGAGGTAAAAGTGTCCCTGAAAGTTAGTTTCATGTGTCCGACCTAATTAGATCTTAGTATAATGGTTGCTTGTTAGGCCTAAAACGTTGCAGGTTGCCAACAAAGTTCTGCGTTTTACCACTGAGCACTACCTCATCAGTCAACTGTGCATTAACAAGTAGTCTCCGATATCCCAAGGAGAAATCCTCCCGCTCTAGTTTTGCAGACGGACCTCATCCCACTGCTGCCTCCTGCTGGGCCTTTGGACCCGAAGCGCTCAGGCTGCTCCCCATCCACAGGGAGCCCCCGTTTTGGATGTTGGCTCTATGAAGGATGCCCTGCTGGTAGAATGAATAGGAAGGCCTCTGCTGTCTGTTGCTGTCCTGGCTGAGCCCCCTCAGGTCAGGGAAACAGTGGACACACACGCAGGTCTCTGTTGGGTAGGAGTCCTCTGATGACTCACGGCAGGGGGGATAGGTTGAGCTGGGCGGACAATCTGGAAAAGACAGAAACGATATTTCAGGAAATGTAACTACATCAATCGGGTCTGTTGGGTTTCTACCACACCAACCTTTGAGGCTTCTTCCGGTCTGACTTTCTGGAAAGCCGGACTCCTGTCCTGGCTGAACAGCACTTGTCTGCTTCTGGTTTTTGGTGCTTGTGGGTTTGGTGTTTGAGTTTTTGGCCTTTCCTCTCCTCAGAAACACAACCAAGGCAAGACACAGGCTGGAAACCAGCAGTATTGTGCATAAACCTAGGAGGGCGTACAATTGCATGGCAGGATCCAAAGATCCTAGTGGTGGGTTGGTGGTAACAGCCTGTTTGCTAACTTCAGAAGGGAGTCTTTTGGTCGGCGTCAGAGGTGACTGAGCTGAAGGAGGAAACAAAAAGAACATCTTCCTGACGGCTCTCAGTGTTGTCGAGTCTTAAATGCCTGCTACTGCTGCTGGACTTGTTCTGTGCTTTGCTTCATACACAGGCGCTGGATCCTCGACTTTTGAGAAAGGATTGCTTGCTGGAAACATGGACTCGGTTGAAGTTTGAATCGACTGGATCTAATTTTGGCCAATCGCTAATGTTTGACCGTGACTTATGTATTGAGTCTGGTCTATGAAGCTTATCGGATAGAGATTCATAGAGCTTCATAGAGCTATATATGAAGCTATATACGGTGGGTTGCATTGTAATCAACCCACTGAATACGGCCACATCTTATATGTAATGTCAAATGTTCCTGTTGCTCTGACTTTAATTGGCCAACACCAACTGAATGGCTGTGTTCACTTCCTCTGCTGCCATTACCTAAACTACAACCCAATATAGACAGACAACAATTTTTAAAACCACAAAAATCAAGGTCATTGTTGCAAACTCTTCCTCCTGTTTGCTAATTGGCCCATTTGAAATTCAACTAGAAAAATCAAGCTCAGCGGGAGAAATTCTCAGTACTGAAGAGAGACCGGAATCGAGTGGAATTGCGTAGAAAGTCGAAGGCGAGGCTGTGACTTTCTAATTTTTTTCTGCCTGGAATTTTTCTCGAATTCTCTGCTGCAAATCTGGCATTCATGTCAAAACTGGAATCCCTGGCAGAGTGGTACTTACTCGGGCAGTGTGGGGAGCACTCTGCTGGATGTTTGCCACAAATATCTGCACACTTCATGCATCTCCTCAGCAGCCTGTCGTAGTAGTGGCCGGCCTTAGCCTGGCAGAGTGCCGGCTCTTCGGGAAAGAAAAGTGAAAGGAGTTAGAAAAACAAGACTTTGGACCCTTAACATTTATCATTTTTGTAATATCAGCAAGTGCGACCTTCAATGTGGCATCTCCGTGGGATCTTTCACTTGTGACCATAAGTTTACATACACAGGATAAAAAAGTAACAGTTCCTCTTTCCCTCCCCCCCTCAATATCTCTGCACCAAATTTCTCTTGATTTAGGTCAGTCGGAATTACCAAAATTTTTATTTGGTAAACGTCACAATAATGATTGAAAGAACATGTCAAAGTTGACTTTAAGATTAGAAGTTTGCATACATTCCCTCAGTATTTGTTAGCAACTGACTGATTTGACTCAAAGCATTTTGGGATTCCCCCTCGTCATTCAAAGAGGCTGTAATCAAGCTGACATCATTTTGGTCCGATCTCAGTTTTGGGCGGCGAGAAAAAAAAGAAAAAGGTGGCGTATTGCTACTCAATGTGTGTAAACTTCTGGATTCAACTGCAGGCCATAGACAGCACAGAAAATAACTGAAGTGGAAGAAAGAAATAATGTGTTTTCAAAATGTCTTTCCCACCCCTCCCAAAAAAATCAGAAAATGACAGAGTACTTTGCTCACCACAGTAAACGGCACAGCTTGGGGATGCAGGCAGTCGCTGACATAATCTGCGACAGGGCACACATGATCTGGTCAAGGTGTCTGGCAGCTCACCCTCTTTGCATCTTTTATCCATCGCCCCCCAGAGGCCGTCACTCTGAAAAGAACACACACCCACACAGAGCAGACGCCCATGTGAAACAGAAGCACACTTTTAAATAGTCAAAGAGGCCGGCGAATGGTCTCTAATAACTGATCGAGCCTTTGATATGTCACAGGATTAGATTTAGTTTTTTGCTAAGTCTTCTTACTTTATCACTCTCCCATTAAGACTTTGTGGTCTTAACATGGCAAAATGTCAAAAGCTTCCACATGTCCAGCTCCTGTTATTCAAGGAGCTTGTTCATAATTTAAGAAACTTCCAACTGTTGCTCAGATCTTTGATTCTGATATAAGCATTGTATAGCAGTAAGAATTTTATACGCTTTAAAAAAAAAAAAAAAAAAAGAATATTGGAAGGAATATATCTGCAGCCAAAGTGACGCTTTATGCAGATGACGCCGTGATTGTATTTTTCCAGCTGGCTCTATTCTGTCGCAGGTAGCTATGAATGCTTCTCGGTTTTTGAGTCGAAATTTGTGGAGATAAATCTAAACACTTGAGTCATGTAGTTTCATTTGGAAATTGTCTTCTACTTTCCCAAAAACCCCACCTGGATGTCATCTTTTCTTTCAGAGTGAAACTTGAGCATTTAGTTGAAAATAGCTGGGGGTCAGACTGGACTTTAAAATTCAAACTATGGCCTGTTCAGAACAAAAGTTAATTCAGGCTATCCGTTTGAACTTATATATAAATATATATATACCCATGCCAGTCGCATATTATATTATTTGCGTACGTTATTTGTACTTAGAGTTTCAGCTGAGTTGTTTTTTTGTTTCTGCTGTTATAACCAGCGCTTCTTCTTCTGGCCTTTTGAGGCTCTTTCTGAGCAAACGTGGCAAAAGTTAGAGTGATTTCTTTTTTTCCCCCCTCGTCGTAAAAAGAAAAAAAAAAGAGAAAAAGAACAAAAACGTAATTACCAACATCTCAGCTTGGCTTGAGCTCAAACGCATTTGTCTCTTTACAGTTTGTATCTTCTTGTTCTCTCTCTGCTCCAGCGAGCAGCGAAGCAGCGGAGTGTGAAAAGCTCACAGGTCTCCTCCGCCTGCGGCCACCTTCTCGCTCAGGGCTGCGGGCCCGATTTATTCTTGTGTACGCCTGTCACACCCCAGCAACCAGCAGCCTGTAGTGTTTCTTTTTCTGTTTTTTTTTTCTTTCTCGGATTTACCAAGCACCAAGCCTGCGACTACTTTAAACGTGTCGATGGCCAAAAAAAAACACAAACACCTCTTGTTTGTTTCTGTGTAAACTCAACTTCAGAAACAGAAAGAACTGAGCCACTCGACGGATTATATTCAAACTTCCTATGCAAGCGTTCAGCTTATTCAAAAATGCCAAAAGAAAATAGATATTCCAGCAGAGATCACTTACCTTGTGAGACGAAGGGAGGATCTGTTTTTGAAGACAACGGCGTGAGAGAAACACTCCTGTTTTTCTGCATGGAAGCTCATTTGGATATGATGTCGCTGTTTGGTGGGGGACTTCCCCCTCTGTGTGTCTGGAGGACCCCGAACCCCACCACCACCTCTTAACACTCACACACAGAGGTAAGACCCCCCACAAAGTCTGTATATAGTTAGGACTTATCATGTAACTTTGTAGTGTGTCTTAAATACTAAATGAAAAGTATTGCATTTGATTTGCAAGTCTAAAATCCAAAGATCTATATATATATGTATAGCCTATATATATATAAAGGCATTTCAGCAGCTGAGGTATGTGGCAAATTGCAAGATAACGAAGCAGTTACTTAATAACTAACTTTTTTCAAGGACTTCAACTTACAAAAATACAAATTAATCCATTTTATTTTGGGACTGGATTGAGTGCAGAATCTTCAAATGGCTCCTTTATGATCACCATGCCTTACAGAACACAACCATGTTACTGAATAATGAACAAAAGGTGCAATATGAACAGGAATTTCAGGCGGCTTTTAACTCTACACCTTTGTTGAGGATTTTTGTGTTTGTGCGTGACTTTCGATCCGCTTGTTTGAATAAATCAGCTGCTCCGCTCTGAGGAGTCGGGGTCAAAACAGCCAATCAGACGCAGAGTTCAAGAAATCAGGTTGCCGGCCTAAAGGTTGGAGGGGGGGTCAACAAAGGACAAAACAGAGAGCCGTGGAAATGTTTGAATTAGTATGAATGACATGATAATGAATCAGGAAAAGACTGCAACAGTTTCAATAATAATAATAAAAGAGAGATTAATGAAGCGTTCTGATATTTTTGTTTGAATTTTGTCACTGGAGTGTGATTGGCGTAATTACTGCAATTAGAGCCGGCACTAATTGCTTTGCATAAGTAGCTGCTGCGTGAGCAATTCTGGAGAAATGAGCTCAAACTTCATCTGACGCCAGAATGCAGCTGAACAATCATTTGCCCTCTCACATTCCTGCTCTAGTTTTTCTTCTTTGCTTTAAAATGCTGATTTCACCTTTTCAAGGAAGAAAGCTTTCCAAGCCGGCGTGACCCCCGGTCCGTTTGCGACCTCTCCTCGGGTTTTTCGGCAAGACGTCGATCCAAAGCACACCGGAACAAAACCTCTAAACGGGTTTTGCTCCGGTTTTGTCACAAGTCATGTTTAAATCTGATCAGGCAAAACCATGTGGATCAATTCAACCAATTCTGCAAATAAGACTGGGCCAAATCCCTCCATAGTGATGGAGAAGCCTCATTGCCGGTTGTTTAGAGCTGCAATTAAATTTTTATTAGTAACTACAGTTATTTTATGTTAAAATTTGGGTGACCTTTTGGGATTTTTTATATTTTTCATCGAGGGCTTATTGATCAATTCTGTGAGTCATCAGACTTGCATGTGTTTGAAAGAAAACAGAAAAAAAAAAGGAGAAGCGACGCGGTTGAGCTCAGTTGTGCAGTAAAATGAAGCGGCTGCAATGACTCTGCTGACAAGCACCAGTGAACTTCGGAGCATTTCTGGCAGCTGAGAGAAACGCGGGCGAGGAAACGTGGTTTCGCGACGTCAGTGTCTGAATCCGGCGTCAAGCATTTCCGCTGTTTGTCGTCCACCAAGGAGAAACTTTGATTTTATCTCTGGTCTCAGTTCAGATTTTTCCAGCTTTGTTTTATGAACCTTTACTGAATGAACGTACTCAAAATTTGTAATTCTATGTTTTTCTCTGCCCCCCCGCCAAAAAAAATTTCAAAAATCAAATTTCGCTTTCAAACTGTTGACCTTTGACTTTTTACTTCAAATCCCCATGTTTCTTTACCATGTGCGTTTGTGTGACTCACACTGTTTCACACTTCATTTTCTTTGAATTTCCACATAAGCAAGCCTTCCTCAACATCATCTGGATTCGGTTAATCCAGTAAGTAAACCAGGACAGAAAAACTTCAGTCTTAGCAGTTAATGACTTCGTGGCTCAATATTACAGAACCGGTTATTTTTTTCTTGTTCTGTTTCAGCATTTTGCCCAATATAACGAGACAAAAGCACTAATAGAGATGCATCAAAATTGACAGGATGAAATCAAACAGCCCCCAACTTAAGGAGCAGGTCGGGTTTGTTCCTCGTCGAGTGACATCGGAGAGGAACAAACCCGACCAGGTGTCCAACGGAGATTTTCTCAGTCTGCTTCACCGCTGCAGCTGGTCGGGCCGAACGGAAACTGTGCAGTTGCAAATGATCAAAAGGTGTTAGTTGTGTCCTGAGATGCACCTATCTAGTTCCGCTGAGAAATGAGAAAAGTGTGTACTTTTACTGCCATTTGTTTTCGAATGTTTTTTTTTTTTTTGGTCCACCTGCGTGGGGTTTGTTTCAGCCGCGTACAAACAAAAGGAAAGTCGGTGTGAAGCAATTCCCCCAAACTTGGAGCGTCTCATGGAGAGCGGTGCAAAACCATATTTCAAAATTTTTAAAAGAGTATGTGGCCCGACTGCAAACCTGCAAAAACACGGCCACAAGCCAAAGACTGTCGTCCTGTGCAGGGAGAACATTAACTAGAAAAACTACCTACAGTGGTGCATATTACGTTTCTCTCTAAAGAAACGTAATATGCACGTTTTAAAGCGTGTCACGTGTCCTGTCTAGGTCAATTTAACTACTCTATATTCTTACTTTATAGAGTATTTATTCTAGTAAATAAGAATTATCTTATTTAAAAAAACAAAACAATTCTAATACTTAAGTTGTCTTTTGAAAGAGCTGATCGACAACGCAAAATGGCCGCCCTGTTTGTGCCGTGAAACGTGCTGGAAATGTCCTGCCTGTTGGTGTGGAACCTGAGGAATCGGAAGGTGTTCGTTTCAATCACACCTTCAAACCAGCCGAGCGTCCACAGAGACTTGTGCTGGCCCAGATTAGACGCAGCAGATGGCCACTTGAACTCTGAAAAAGGAAGAGGAACCCGCACACACGAAACCAGAGAACAAGGTTTAGTTGCAACTCCAGCTGTTTGTAGTGAATTTCTTGTATCCATATATTTGATTTGATTTTTTTTTTTGCCATTTCTTTAGGTATTTGGTTGCTACAAGTTTTTTTTTTTTTTAAACTCCGTTTATGTCTCATAAAGGCATTTCTATTGCAGTCCTGAATATGGCCACTAGATGGTGATGGAGCGCAGAGTGAAATTCAACCAGACCTTCAGTATTCTAGTCAGAGGTTGAATTGGTTTACATTTTGCTCTTCATAAAGCTCTTAATCTTACAGGGATATTCTGCAGTGAAGATGAAGAACGGAGGTTTTCCTAACACCAGCTGTGACAGAATATTGACGATGAAGGTGTCAGTGTGGCGTGAATGAGAAGCGCTTTATTAAGAGTTCACGTCGACAACCGTACACCCATGTCCAAAGGACGTGAGTGTGCATTGAACATGTCGTTAACTGCTGGCCGAGATTTCCACCCGGAGACAGAATGTGGCCCTTCAGGACTGTGGACGTCTAAAGTCTGGTAGTTTATGTTACCCAGTGGTAAACCTTCTACCTGTAAATGCACCACATATGACACATTTTCCCACAGACGAATAGATGATGTGGATAAAGTTCCCGACTTTTGTCGTTAACACGATGAAAGGTGAGACCTCAGGCGTGGAGCATCTTTCCATATTTGTGTCATGTGGTTTTAAACGCAACGACACAAATGGACATGTACCATAAACAGGTGAACTCAGTGAAATAGCAGTAATATCAGTGCAACAATGTGGTCACTGTTTGAAGAGTCGATTTTCCTGTGAATGTTTATGTGTGAATGTCAATAAAATGTATGTGACGTCACACTTCAAGTTTGTTAAAGATTTATACGAATTTTTTTTCACAGTTTTTTCGGTTGCACGTTTGGACGTTTATTCCCTCTGGGTTTGGATGCTGTGCAGGTGGAAGGATAATTTTTTTTTGGACAGTTATTATGATGTGTAACTTTGGTAACAACATTATTTTCACAACCGGGAGACGCTGATTAGCATAGCCAAGCTACGACGCCCCCAAAGAAAACCTGGCCTGCTGCGATGTCATAGAAAGTTAAATGTAAGCAAATGTTTGTCTTGCTTGTGTCATACATTTCATTAAAAAGGCAGGCGGTCTGTTCAGGGGTCACATCTATGTTTCCTCAAATCAGTTTTACTCCACCGGGTTCATGCAGGACTTTGCGTTTGGAGCGATTCACCTGGAAGCGCCGGCGTCAGTTGACCTATGACCTCTCAAAAATGACAAACTTTGTTTGAGGAACGCTCAAATGAAGGAATGTGCCTTGGTGCAAATGTATCTGGAAGGGATTTTGATTTTAGAATTCATTTTAAACACCCTCAGGTGTCAAATGCCTGGTACTTTTTCCCCGTTCTGTTGAGTAGCTGCCTTTGCAGTTTCTCAGCGAGACAGACGGATGCATTAGGCATCCCAAGCCCATCTCAAAAGACTTTTTTATTTTTTTCGCTTTGATTGGTCACTTTTCCATTTGCTTTTTTGAAAAGGTCACACTCGGAGGCTTAACCATATCTCCCTGAAGCTCCAGAACCGGCTCTAACCCGAAACAACGGAACTGTCGGAGTTAGCTGACATTTTTATGTTGACATTCAAAAAGAAGAGAGCCGCATAACGCCCTATGTGACAGGCCGGTGTCAGTCTGGAAAGTTCTTTTTTTTGAATTTTTTAAAAAAATTTTCCCCTCTGTGCATTTGCATCCGTCCTCTCGCCTGCCAAGGCGACAGCAAAACTCTCCCCAGCACGGCGTCCATTACAGAATACAATGTCTTCACAGTGGAAGTGAATCCTCGGATCGGCGCCGCACTTCCACTCGTGACTCACACGGAGGCGACTCGGGCGGGAGAGCGAATGAGGAGTGATGATGTGAGGGAACGCTGTCGCAAGTGGTTCTCTCTCAAGTGTGGGAGGTTTGAGACGGAGGCCGCAGAGTCAGATTAACCTTTAAAAAAAATTTTAAACAAAAATAATCACGATGAACAAAAAGCGAAACGTGGTGGATTTTTTTGTGGAATATGGAATATTATTCATTTACAGTACAGTCAGGACAAAAATGTAATCATAGCCGTGGCAGATTTATGTTTAGAGATTTAATTTAAACAAGAAATGCATCTTTTTCTCAAAAAAAAAAAAATGCAAAAAATACAATGCATCAAATTTAAGCATCCGCGACCCCAGTCATACCTGCTTGTCTAAAATGAGTCATTTTAGATTTAGCTGTAATGAGAGGTCGTAAATAACCGCAGACGTGTGAGACAAAAGAATTGGCGCATTTGTTTTGACTAATGTCCTAAAATCAAGCAATTTCTGTCAAGTGCAGGAAAAAGATCCAAACAGTAAATAAAACCCTTTACAAATGTATGCTGGATTTCATTTTGAGATGCACAACATTCTCTTAGACACTCGAAAGATAAGACATTGGAAGAGACTTTTGATGTAATTTAGCAAAAAATAAAAACCAAATGAATATTGAGCATTTTTAAGTGTTTTATTACGTCGCGTCGCCTGCAGGTGAGCTATCCTGCTGAAAAGACACAGAGCCATTCCTTTACAATGACAACAGACTGTTTCAGGCATTTTTAAGATGCAGAAATTAAAAATAAAAGCTTCGCTAAGACTGACTCATTTTTCTCCCTCTTTAAAAAAAAAAAATCACATCTTGCTGTTCTCATCATAACAGGGATCCTGAAGGGAGCTGGAGAACACCGAGTCCCTGGAGTCAGCAACAGAGAGATATCAGCAGAACAAAAACTATGTAAGTGAGTTGGAAGTGAACTGTGACGACTAGACGACTGGGTCAGAGGATGACCGTAATGGCTGCTGCCGCTGCTGCTGTGTGCTGCAGTGGTAAGTGGCCATTAACAGGAAAATGGTTCACGGAAGGAGCAACAGCGAGAGGAAACCGCATCGTTAACACACGACCTACTCCAGCTGAAGTTGTGGAAATAATTACTGATGTAACTTTGCCTTTTTTTTTTTGTTTGGTTTTGTTTTGTGGTTATTATCTGTAATGTCACCCAGAACTCTAGCAGAAATATCCCATGTCACCGTTAGCTTGCGAACGTACCAGTGGCTGCTTTGCATTAACCCGAAACTGAATCTGCTGCAGCGTTTTGAATATGTGACAGTTCACTGACCTCTCTGCTGAAAGAACCCAACCCAACCCAACCCTCTGTCTAGCTCAGAGGGTTTTTTGTTTTTTCCCCCCCTTTCAGTGTTTTCTCTTCATTCCACTTGTAGATTTTCTCTCAATCACGTCAATTGTTGGAGCCCCCTTGAGGAATTCCCGGTCCCTTTTTTGTAACATTTGGTCCCATGTCTGCTGGGAGGAGTTTATCCGCTCGACGTTTTTATTTGTTCAAGAAGAAACTTCAAATTCCACCAGGGACTCTATTCCCGGCGGGCCCCTCTGAGCTGCCGCTGCTGAAACGTTCTAAGAAAAGCCAAAGCAATCGCAAAGAGCAACATTTGTCCACACAGTCGACGCGCCACTCACTCACTGACGCACAGACACGGCAGCTGGACCACAGGCTGCGCTTTAATTGCAGAGACAAGAACACTGACCCGTCCGTTTACAATCGCTGATCACATTACAATACAATAAAGAGTCACAAAAAAACATTGGCTTTAAACATAAGCAATGTGAGCTGGGTATATAATATTAACAAAAAAAGATATCTGACAGTTCTCTGTTATGGTTACATTGCCAACCTGTCTGTAGAGTACAAAGACCTTTGGTCGGTTAGGTTTTTTTTTTCTTTTTTGAGGAAAAAAAAAAAACGCTCTGCAATGCCGTCATCACATGAGTTTTAGACAATATGAAGTGTCAAGGCACATAGAGAAAAAGTAACAGCACGATTAAAAAGCACACGTTCACAGCTGTACACCACTGGGAGCAAACACCTTGGAGCCACTCGCCCTACGCTGAAGGTTGGCGTTTCAAAAAGCCGCACGACTGGACCGGTTCTGAAATGCGAGGCGACGGCTCAGGGGACGGGTCAGGACGTCTGAGGCAGAGTCGTTTCTAAAAGGTAAAAGCCATTAACATCTTTCCTGCAGTTAAAAAAAAACAACAAAAAACTTGAGTCTTCTTTTAGTTCAAATCTTTGGTTCCAGAGGCTGAAGCTAAAAGAATATAAATCTGCTTCTCCGATCTCCAAAACAACAAACGTCCTTCCTGCGAATGCTATATTTTATTAATTGTGATGTTTCCGATGGAAAGTCGCTGTGTTCTCTTTCCACTCCAACTTTGTCAGCAGCAACTGAAAAGGGAAAAGGAGCTTCACCTCCAATGACCTTCCAGTGTGAGACGCTTAAAAACATGCAAATCACTCAGTCTGACACAAAAATAAAGAAAAAAACAGAAAGTATTACTGTTAATATGATGATGTAATTAAAAGCTAGTTGTTTTGACCTGAAACCCTTGGAATGGTCCATTTTCAGCACTTGTTTCAAACAGGCGGACTGTTGGCGGCGCACAGCATCCAACCTCCATTTCCTTTGGTAAAAATGTCCTCCCACATAAACAGAATTTGCCCCCTGCCGCCACGGCCTGGTTTTACACCGGACTAGCCGTCAGCTTTAGCCTCTGCAATCCACCGATCCGGGCTCGCGTCTCATGAAGACGCTAAGAAATTCTGTTGTATTGCAGGAAAGATTTTAAGAGTTCAAAGGTGCTGAACTTTCGCAGAACGCCAACGCGTGTGGCTCCAGCCTTCCTCCATGCAGGGGTCAAAGCAGGTGATGGGACAAACACAGTTTATACTGAACGGTGCATCCTCCGGAGTGCACGCAATAGCCCTTCACAAATTAACTTATGTTCACCTGGGGAAAACCTCCGCTCATCTGTACAAATATACATAAATCTGAACAAATCTTTTTTTTTTTTTTTTGTAACATTTGGTATCCATCTCGCTCAAAACTTGTGGTGAATCCTAAAAAAAAAGAAAAAAAAATTGATTTCACAACATGATAAAGAAAGCAGCCAGTAAAGGTTTTCCCATTGCAGCCAATCGGTGCTTCTAGCGCTACATTTGCGCTGGCTTTGGCACAAACTCTCTTGTACCGACATTCGTTTGAACAGCTGTAGGCTCAGTTTTTATACATTATCTACACGGCGAGTGGAGATGCATGAATCACATAATTTTTTTCTCTCTCTCTCACCTGTATGATTAATATTTCACACAGTGAATAGTGCTGAAGGTCACCTTATCAGTTGTACTTGCAAATGAAAGAAGCCAAGTCCATGAAGAACACTGAGGAAGCTAAAATACTGACTGTAAGAGAAACTGAAAGAAACACAGTTCATCATTGCAGAAAAAAAAAAAAAATAAAATATATATATATATATATATATACATGAATCTCAATGAAAAGTAACATGTTTTAATTACTGATTGTGGGTTTTTGTAAACTTTCTATCACCTTTGCTGGGATTTTACGCAACAGAAAAACACAAAACCTTCACACAAACATGTTACGACTTAAAACCTGAATTGTGACATGAATTTCTATTCAGCCCCCTTCACTCTGCTACCTCTGAGGAAAAGCCAGGGTAAATCGATCAACTGTGGGATGTTCAAACTTCCCGCTCTCTGAACCCCGCGGTTCAAACAGTCGGATGTTCAAAACTTGGAACGTCCCACAGATTGATGTTCAAACGTGGTGAAGACAACGACACGTGAATTTGCTCTTCATGGAGGAATTTCCATTCCTCCACAAATGCCACACCTGCCTGAATTTACTTAGTTATATAAAAAATGCATTACTGCTGTCATCGCTGCCAGCCAGATTCTGCATGTAGCAGAAATTGTTTGGACATACCATGTATGATTGGAAGAAATATAGGTATTTGGTATGTAATTTAGGGAAATTTGGCATAATTAGATGACAGGAGAGGAATATTATTGTTTGCGTAAACAATTTGCATCATTAGTCATTAGTGCACTAGACAAAATAAAACCTGAAGCGGTTTGAAACAAATTTGGGGTTACAATTTGCCCCGAGCTTCTCCAGCAACATCATGATGTCGCTGGAGAAGATTTTTTTTTTTTTTTAGTTGGTAGAAAGATTGATGGCAAAAGAGTTGAGAGAGGTCCAAAGGGACAAATATACATTCAGAGATACTTTGGGCTGGTTTGGGTCGTTCATATTAATGTGTCAGAATAGTCAAGTCAAAGTCCACAGCTGAGTTTAAGCCAAAATCTGTGGCAGGCTGAGCAACTGCTTTACGTTTGAATTGACTGAGCCAGAGCTGTTTCTTTTCTGGAGCCGCAAATCCAGAAAAGGTGGTTCTGCTCAGTATCTCTGCAAAGAGGGTCGAATAAAAATGCACAACACATTTTTCAGGTTTTTATTCATGAAAAAAAATAAGCAAAGGAACAAAACAACAACAAAAAAAAAGAAAATTAAAAATTTCCTTCCATTTTACATCGATGTGCTACTTTCTGTTGGTTTGCCACAGAAATCGTTCATCTTATTAGGTCTGTTGATATAATGTGAAAAACATAGAGAATGAATGAATAGCAGAGCACAAAGAAATGTATCTGTGCTTCTCATCTGTTCTGATTATGCAGGTTGATGCTTTCAGAGAGGATTTATCTGCGTGGTTAACGACTTTGTACGCGCTGGCTCCTGAGATATCTGACAAATCTCCCAGCCACCCAGCTGTGACACCAACATCCAGGCGCTTTTGGGAAGCGTCTCCACCCCAACGATTGGAAAGAGAGAAAAAAAAAATCGCCCTGCATGTGTGTGCTTGCTTCCTGGACTCATTCTGTCAACATGAGTGAAGCGATACACAGCAAAGAATTTCAATTATTATTATTTTTCTTTATCTTTTGATGAATCTTCCCCTGGTGAGCAGATATAATTTGCCAGCTACGATTGAGGCTCAATTAAAACTCGATTATTTTAGGGAAAGGTCTGACAAACTGCTATGGATGTAGTACAAATTAACAATTAATAAATATGAGGCACAGCAGATGCTGGTATAGTGCAGAAAACTTTAGTTTACCTGCAAATCTAACCAAGTTGTCTTAATTTTGTTCTGAGCTCACCGGAATATTAAATTTGTTGGCGAAAAGTGAAGATATAACTAACATCCCATGGTCAGTCGTTTGACTGAAACTTTTGCGTCTGTTTTTCTCGCTTCGGATTAAGTGGCAAATCATTTTTATGTGTACATATTGTTTTCCACTGTATCAACTTTACTCACATTTCTTTCCGCTCATTCCCAATCAGGCGTCCAACCACGCTCTGGCTCGCACGTTCATGTTTGAGTGTGACACGGTTTTTCTAGGACCGGTCCTTCTCATCGTCACCGTGAACCTTTCAGGATCGCGGTTCGGTTCTGCTCACCTCTGGCCGTCTTGGATGACCCGTTCCGATTTTGTGGGAATTCTCTCATTCGCACTCTTTCTCTCTTGTCGAGGGTCACGTCAATCCCAACCTCTCTCTTTGTGGGTTTTGTGACACAATGAAAAACAGAGTAAAGAGACTAATGAGGCGCCATAGAGGAACCGGGGTATGGAGGCAATGCTAATCACCAGACCGGCAGCACACAGACTGTACGGGCGACACTGAAAGATTACGGATACTAAAATGCTAATGCCAATTTAAGAAATTCAAATACGTTGGTCTCAAAAGGTAAATAACCTGGCAGATATATATATATATGTGTGTGTGTGTTACATAATGCTTGTTCTTCACACTAGCAGCTCTGTTTTTTATCCAGCTTTACTCACTCGCCCACATATTTGAGGACCTCACTTTCTGCTGATCTCTTTGATTCATACATCTCACCTCGGCCGTTTCAAACTTTATCTTCATCAGATATCTTCATCTCCCTTTGTGTTCCACCGTTTCTCACGCCCTTGCTCAAACGCGTGACGCATTTTTCGGCCTTCTGGGAAATTTGGACACCCTCTCATACATAGGCTGACCAAACCAAACAGGAATCAGAGGGTCACGTTTTACCGCCAAGCAGCGAGCTTGTCAAAACACAACACTGTACAAATAGATATAGGGTCCTTCGCAGCGGTGCAAGGGACGACTCAGTCAGGATCAAGTAGACCTGCACTGTACAAACCACCAACTTCAGTTGACAAGAATATGTAGAAGTTTGTCTTGCCATTAAAATCCATTTCATTCTTGACACACGGGAAGCAACAGTTTCACTTTGTTGCAAAGTTTCCTCTAAATCTGTTCACTATGTACACCGTCATGTTGTTTTGGAGAAGCAAGGTTAGGCTGTCAGCAGAAACGATTTCCCATCCTTGATCATTAATCCGAGATGTTGAATTGGTGCTTACGAGCCACCGCTACTCTGTCCGTAAAGATAAAAAGTCAGCCAAACGAGAACAGAATCCATCAGGAGGTAAAAGGATTCCTCTTTGTTCCCCCTTTCAGTTCTGAATAACCAAACTAATGAGCTGACGTGAATAAAGTATAGAGTTACCCTTGTTGTCTGTGGCAGCGGTTTCAGTCTAAAAGGCTACAGAAAATATAAGTACTCCTTTGTCATTTCCGTCTTTGCGAAGGTGATTCGATAGAGGTTGTGGATCGAATTCAGATTACTCTCCTGATTGCCGATACAGGGCAACGTTGCTCCTGTATTTCTTCACTCCATGTCCGCAGCGGTCTGTCTCATCTTACCGTTTGCTTTAATCTGTGAAGACTGAATCTGACAGGCACCACTAGCACTCTTCTTATTTCAACCAAAATAAATCTCTTGTACTTTTGGTCGATCGGAAGGTAAACAGGTTGCCTCATTTACCCCGTCGTCAGGAGTCTATAAATGGAGCCAATACACTTTCTCTGAACTCTACGAACCCCTTTGTTTTTCTCTCAGACTTTGCTCATGTGTCCATGAGCTGCCATTGCAACATCGCCGTGGCCTCGCAATTCAAACGTGATGCAGCCCCACTGCTTTCGTCGCCTCTTGGGATGCCGCTTCCCTCGCCAATCAGATGCTCGTCTGCAGCTCGCCGTTGAGCAGAGCGGAGTTGTGGGTCTCCAGGTTGGCGTTGATGAGCATTGCCTCGTTGACCATCCGGCTCCGGTCGGCCCGGCTGTCGCTGCGCTCTATCTCGTCCAGGCCCGCCACCTTCTTCAGGCACAGCACATTCTGAAAGCTCTTCTTGAAGTTGTCGGACAGGAAGGCGTACAGGATGGGGTTGGCGCAGCTGTTGGCGTAGCCCAGCGCCACCACGAAGTCAAATGAAGTCTTCACCGCCGAGGTGGGCGTGATGGAGCTGGTGACGGAGGTGACATTGAAAATGTAGAAAGGCAGCCAGCAGAGGACGAACACCACCACCACAATGGACACCATCCGTGTCACCTTGCGCTCGGAGCGCTTTCGCTTGGAGGAACACACTCGTATTCCGGACGATTTCACCTGGTGAAGAGAATGGAAAGTGGTTTAAGACATCCAAAACGCAAGGCGAATCCACTGACGGACACATTCATTCAATTCAGAAATGCTTCATGGATGCCAAAGAGACATTAAGTGTTGCTGTAGCTCACAGTAATACAACATTATTTAAAGAGGTTATTCAATTATTCATTAAGAGCTAAAGCAAATTGAAACTGTTACAAAGACAACACATCGATGCACTTTCTAACATGGCGTCTAATTCTGAAACACAAAGGTCAGGATTTCCAGATATTCATCCATCTTAGATTTACTTTTATGGCACCAATTTATGGATGAAGTGATCTCAGGGGAATTCACTGTCCACAAAAACCCAAACACTGTCAGTCTAAATCCTCCTGGAACATCCAGTCCAATACAGTCCCTCCGAGTTCTACTCTGTCTGGCTCAACTAAAGTGGTCTGAAAGAAACATTTTATGGGAATATAAGTTTAAAATGCTGGGGGAAAAAAAAAAAGTTTTTTTTTTCTTTTTCTAAGGCATTGGACACGGCTTTTTTACAACCTCAATCTTCGTTCAAGGATGCGTTCTACAATTACACAATATGCCGAAAGAACAAATGAACAATATGAAAACAAAGATTTCCCTTCTTTAATTGTTCCCTCAACTTGCTTGATCAGAAATGAACTGTAAACATCTAATATGTCAGCTGGATAGTAAATATTCTTGTCAAGTTGAAGCACAAGTAAACATTTACTGTTCAGACAAATAAGATCTGATTCTCAGTCATATTGGGCTCTGAACTATTTCCAGCTGATTCTCAGAAAACCACTGCTAGTTGTTAAATAACCAGTGATCACGATCATCTGGATTTCACTCCCTTTATGTTACGTTATTTTCATTACTGAAATATTTTTTGCACGGTTGCTTGTCCAGAAAAGAAAATAAGACAACTGAAAAGTTAGTATAGGAGTTAAATATAATCTCAAAAAGCTACATGAACTGGACGTTTGAAACAACACAATGTTCTAGTTTGAAATGTTCCATTTGGTGTAGTTCTTTGTCCAGGCTGAGTTGAAGTAAACACGAAACAATTGATAGTTTAGCTAATTTACCAAGCCGATTCCATACGAGCTGGTTTCAAAAGGAAATCTTGAGTCCTCGAGAACTTTCCGCGCCGGTTTTGTCCAGCTTGTTTTGTCCAGGCCACAACAAATCAAATCTGACACTTACACAGTCAGTGCCTCACCTTGATTATTATGAGCAGGTAGCAGAGACATATCACTGCCAGTGGCATGAAAAATCCAATGGAGAAGGTGTAGAAAATGAAGATCTTGTAGTAGAGGTCCTGGGGCTCGGGCCACACTATGCCGCACACCGGCAGCTGGTTCAGGCCGCTAAAGATCATCGTTGGTAGATTGACTATCAGCGAGACGCCCCACACTGTGACGTTGATTAGTTTGGCAATACGGGGCTTCCGCCATTTGGTGGAGCGAATGGGGTGAACCACGGCCAGGTAGCGATCGATGCTCATCACCATGAGGCAGAAGATGCTGGTGAACTGATTGAGAGAATCTGGTGGAGGAACGAAAAGAGGAAAGTTTAGATGCACCAAAGAAGGTGATCAAAAAGATCTGTAAAATTAAAACTGATATCCATCTCAACCATAGGACTATTCTATATTGTCAATGTAAGATAGTTATCACAACTATCCTAAAACCATTTTATAACTCATTTTTAGATCTATTGTCTCTTATCTTAGCTATTTGTCTAGTTTTCCATTGTCCTAGTTATGAAATAGTTGTTTCTTGACCTTGAAAATTAATGTTTTTGATAGTAAACTGAGCTTGGAAAGACAAGATACTAATGCCTGGATAGGACATAGAGCAATTAGCTTATTCTCACTGGGTAATGACGCTGAAGTTAGCATCTGCCCTGTAGATTCTGCTTGGTGGTAAATTAGGGCTCACTTTTAAAGTTTTGTAGGAGTCTGGACAGCGTTTAATCCTGTCCTAAAAAAAATGAACGGTCTAATTCTGCATTATACAGGAGAAATTAAAGGATTTCTCAAATGTGCATGAAAGAATCAAGGTGACACTGCAGAAATATTTTTGATGTTGGAGTAAAAAAACAATGAAAAGCTAAAAAAGAAAAAAAATCAATTTTAAACAATACTGGCCCTTTAAATAATTTATTCAAGATATTGGAAACCTGTATTTAACATTTTCTACAAGAGTCGGTATAAAGAGCTGCTATAGACAAGGTCTTAGGATTAAAATGTCAACACATGCGTTGCTAAAATAATAGAACCTTTTCATAACTCATAGGTCAACACTCTCCAACAAATTCTGCAATACAGAGACATAATTGTTAGCTCTGGCTAAACGGATTGACAGTTTGTTTTATGGCAACCATGCCAGATAACGACTCGAGGACAATTTCTCAGTTGGGGAAACCTAAAAGTCCTCCTTCGTTAAAAAAAGCTGCTGCCGCTGTCCACAATGACTCATCAGCCTTCTGCTTTCCACCCACCTACGGTCATGATCACCCGGCACAGAGCTTCTCCAAAGGGCCAGCGGACCAGCGCCAGCTGCAGGGCGATGAACGGCAGGCTCATCATGCACAGGACGTCCGCCACCGCCAGGTTCAGGATGTAGATGTTGGTCACCGTCTTCATCTTGGCGTAGCGCAGGATCACGTAGATCACCAGGGTGTTGCCGCATAAACCCACGGCGCACACCATGAAGTGGATGAAGGTGAGGACGACCGAGCTGGTCTTGTCCTGATGGGGCTCTGTGGGGTCTGAGATGTTGCCGCTCGAGTCATTCTCTTGGTTGTAGGCGTCGTACAGGAGGGGCTCGGGGACGGTGATGTTGGGGGACGGTGGGATGTAGGGCCACACATCCAGGGCCATGACTCCAATCTTACGGGTTTAAGATGAAGTTAGCATGAAAGAGTGGAGTCATAAATGGAGGATGGTGATGGGTGTTACTTCACTGCCTCCAAGTACTGATTTCACTGAATAACAATGAGGTTAAAAGGATTCATTAAGGTTTTAAACTGAGGGGAAAGAAACAGCAGCCAAGGGTAAAGGCAAGTGGAAACTTTGTCTTCTAAGAGTCTAGGGACTGGGATGACTGGGGACTTTTATGTTCAAGGAGCCACAATGATCACAGGAAGTACACAGGGCAAAGTCAATCTATGGAGAGAGAAAAGCGATGACAAAAAACATTTAGAGCGTATATCCCTTGACCAGAAATAATGACACTTTTGCAATAACCATGGCAACAGTTACAGCGTGACTTTATGAAACCGGCTGCGCACGTTCACCCTCGGTAACACTTAACGTGTCCTTAGTGGGTATTGTCCCTCTATAGGCTTGACTTCTTTTCTCCCGTCATCTGTAAAGGCAGCATTCAGAAGCTTTTGGGCAGACAGTCGCATCAACAAGGCGACGGGCCATTTCCGTTTTCATAAGACGTGCAGTAAAAATAAGTTTTGGCCATTTTCTTCTGCATTCGAGACGCACAGAGGGGGAGTGAAAACATGAGGGGTTTGTAACAAAACAGCCACAAGCACACAGACTGAACAACATCCTGAATAAGCACACAGGATTGTTTTTCCTTGTTTTCTTTTCTTTCTCTCTTTTTAGCGGCACGTACAAATTTTTTTTGCTCAGTCCCTTTGGGCTTTCTATTTTCCTCTCACTTTCTAGCACAGACCTCATATCGAGTATTGTGTGTGTGTGTGTGTGTGAGGGTGTGTGGTGTGTGTGTGTGGTGTGTGTGTGTGTGTGTGTCCTGCCTCCTGCGCAGATGCATACATTCATACATTCGCCCGAGCAAAAGAGAACGATGGGGGCACCGCGCTGCTGCCAGAGACGAATGTTTATTCAATTGATCTCTGGGACAAACAGCTCTGACACTGTGGCAGGATCACTCACCCCCCCCACACACACACACACACACACACACACACACACACACACCTCTCGTCAGCCCCCTGCGGTGACAGCGACTGTCTCGACGGGGACAGACGACATGAGCTCAGCTCTCAGAGTTGATTTTTGGAGGGATGGTTTTTGTGTTTGAAACGATCCGAGTAAAGATTAAAGACAAACTACCAGGATTAAACAAAGAAAAATTAAATTTTCTTCAAAGGCTCTTTATCCATTCGTTAAAAGTATCAAACTGGTGCGAGTCAGAAAACTGGCCCTTCTTTTGCCATTTTAAGACATAAACGTTGCCAAGAAGCTTGAAATTCAGTAATTTTTATTCCAATTCCCACTTTGCAAAGAACGTTTGGTTGTCACATGGCAATGCGATGTCATTGCTTTGACTTTAAACAGGAACACAACAACTGTTCCTACTGCTACTGAAATAATCAAAAATGTATTATTACAATTATGATAATCCCAACATTATTAAGAGTAACAGTAAGCATCATAAATGGGCAGTTTTCTCGCACGTATTGCGAAAAGTTTTGTTCCTTTTTGCCATTTCACTTTTACAGTGTAAAACAAGCTAATATTAGCTTAGCCACTACCCTGCAGTCCACTGCGTCACAGAGAAGCCACTGATTGGTTGACCAGAATAGTTTTAAAAACAGCGTCTTAATAAAGAGTTAGGGGTGAACCGATAAAACGGCCCCAATTTCCTTCATGATTGGCTCATGCTTTCATGTGAAGCTGATCTCATCTGCCTTGTCAATGCCCTAAAAGTCAAACACTGTCCCCTTTTGCTCTGCGGTGAGCGAGGTTTGACCAGGTCACGTCTGCATGTTCACAGCCAACAGCAGTCACCCCACTGTTACCGGGTCAGCAGCTTTCTCGCCACATTTCAGGCAAAAAAACATCGGCCAAAATCTGCATCAAAGATCGGCCAGAAAACCACAATCAGTGCAACCCTGGCTCCAAAGCATAGTTTAATATTGAACAAGGGACAACCATCCGTCATACAAAGGCTTTGAGACATAAGTCGTCGTTTGGTTAATCTGCACCAAGTGTTTTATGCAGATTTCCACTCAGCCAGGTTTGAACTGATCAGTGTGCAGCAAGAGGTGGGGGAGGGGGAGGGGTTTTGTATTACTCTGTGTTCCATACAGTCAGAGAAACCTGCTGTCAGCCCAGCATCTCGGTCCGCCGTCTTGAAAACGCGCTTACTGAAACCTGCGGCCAAACCGCGACTCCAGCAACCCAGCTCAATGATCTGAGCTGTGGATTTAACGGCTCAAAGCAAAGATTGAGAGCAGAATTTACACCGCATTAGAATGCAACGGTCCACGCTATTTTCTCAATTAAAAACTGAAAAAAAAAGGGTGAAGCTCAGGTGAATTATTATATATTTTTTTTCCCTCTGACAATCTCCCTGCCAATTGACAGTGACATCAGTGAATGCTGAAGCAGCGGGGGGTCAGAAATGATTCAGTCAGTTAACACACCAAGAAAAGAGGTTTGGGGGGGTAAAGTTTCTGAATTATGTTTTATTTTACTATTATTTCTCACTCTTTCTGAAAGCCGCCGTGGTGAAGTTTGCATCCGCTTCCCTGCAGACACCGGAGAGCTCGGATGTCTGGGAGGACGAAGGAGGTTCAGACCTTCTGGAAAGGTGTGGAAAGGTCAAAGCCTTGTCCCTGTCATTACAGAGGACACGTCGCTGCTTTGCTCTGGCCGCAAATAGAAGGTCTAATAATGAGCTTGCTCTGCACCCTGTGTGAGAAACGATGAGGATGAGGAGGAAGCAGCCTGCACAGCTTGGCTTGCTGCAGCAGAAACGTGCAGCTCAACGGGACATTTGGTCATCCTTCACTATATCGAGATATCAGCAATGCAATATTGAATTTCAAAGTGGTGCTTTAAATAGCATGAAACTTGAACTTGGGGTAAAGATAAATATCCTGCATTTGTTAGTTTTTCTTCTTTTCTTTTTTTTTTTTTTTTTTTTGAGGTTACACTTGTTGCCATTGTTTTCTTACCAAAAGAAATAAAAAACTAAAAAAAAAAGGAGCAAAACTTCACATGTAAAGCTTTAGCACTAAAAACCCTGGAATTCATCTGAGTGCCAAAAACCAAATGAGAGATCGCGACTGTAGTTCACTGACCTGACCGGAGCCTAAATGGATCAAGAGCGCAGCGTAGGAAATGTCTTTTCTTTTTTTGTTTTTTGACTTACGTTTAAACCAGAAAGCTTCGTCCTCGCTGTATCCCGTCCGGGTTGGTCCCGCGGCAGAGCGCGCCGAGTCCCCGCCGCTCCCGAACGGGGCTCCGACCCGCCGGAAAGCCGCATCCCGCCGCCAGCCTCTCCATCCATCTGCTTCCTCCCCAGCGCCGCGCTGTTACGCACGGCGCGTTCAGCAGCTTCTCCCAGAGCCGCGCCGTTCGCGCTACATCTCTCAAGTCATCTTATATATACATATAGGCTATATACACATTGATCCCCCCCAACACACACGCACAGAAAAAAAAGAAAAAAAACAAGTCCAGATCTTGGAGGTTGAAAAAGAGAAGCGACGCCGGTGGTGTGTGGAGGAGAGAAGGGGAAAAAGAAGGGAACCGTGCGCTCGGTGTCCTGGCGCCGGAACCTCCGCGGAGACTGAGGAGGAGCGGCGGGACGCAGAGAGATGAGCAGGAGACGAGAGGAGGGTTGATGATGGTCGGAGACAGATTATCAGGAACACCGAACGCGTCACCGTTTGTGCGTTGGTGTGTGAATGTGTGTGTGTGTGTGTGTATGCGGTATTTTGAGTCATGATTTGGACTAAGAAGCCACACACAGGCACACACGCGCACACACGATCAGCTGGAAGTTATATGGACCGATAGAAATGACATTTTGTTTCGGCACAGAAATGTTATTCTACTATGGCCTCTGCTTTCATAGTGAAAACTGCTGTTGCAGAGTGCATATTATTATAAATTGGAAAGTTAAGTGGAGGGAAAAACTGTACTGGAATATAAATCGCAACACACACACCTATACTTATATTGTGTTGTGAAATATTTTTGATTAGTAGATGGTGTTAGTCATCTTAGAAAAACTTAAAATGACAACAAAGTTGTAGAGTTAATCAGAGTAACAACTCCACAATCACTGTTCTAATCTTCATTTTGGTCACCAAGATGGAGAGACGTTATTGACAATTGATTTATAAACTGGTCAAATATTGAATCCAAGCAAAATTGCAATATGACACATTGTGCAGATATGTTGTGTGCCTGTTTTAGCTGCAGTTTGGAGGCCCGCTGCGCATCTTGTCAAACAATAAATTATGTCTTTAACACACATTGAATGCTGCAATGGTCAAATTGCACAGAACCAAACCCTTCAAATATACATGCAAAATTTGAATTATTGAACCTTTTTGGCAATTTTCTAGTTCGTGGAGATATACCTGAAAAAGTCAATGTAGTGCGTACCGTACCTGGACTCGAAGGGCCCGAATGCTTCTCTTTTACATTCCTGAGATATTTCATTTCGCTGATTCTTGCCGAGGCCAAAAAGAAAAAGTCGACCGCAAGATTCAGCGACGAATCGATGCAAACAGGCCGTATCTTCACATCCAATCCTGCTTCCCCTGCTTCCATTCAGGCCTCGCACGTGCTGGACACGACGGCGCGGACCGCTGTGGGCCAAACAGCGCTGGAGGGCTTTGGAGAAAAGCCTCTTCTGCCCTGTCTTTATACGAAGGAGGCCTTTTTGAGCGGAGAGCGGTTGTCTCACCGTGACCTCTCTCAGAGGAGAACTTCATGGGAAAATGTCCTGCGCTCATCTCAAGTTAGCAACACAAAAGTGCAGCTATTATTACCAGCAGCTGTTGCCTTATCAAAGATTTATAGTCCTATTTATGTCCAAAATGACAGGGAGTTCGGGAGATACTCAGAGAGGGGAGAAGGGACGCGGGACGTTAATAGAACGGGATACTGAAGGTCGTCCGTCAGGGCGAGGACCGCCGTCACGAACGAGCGGAGGTCTCAATCGCCGGATGGTTCAGAAAATTCTCATTGGTAGCTGAATCAGGGATCTGTTATAAGAGGCATGTCATTACTTTGAAAAACATGGCTCTCTTTCTTCTTTATTTCACCCCTTTCTCTACAGATTTTGTTGGCTAAACAATGGCGTGTAAGAATACAAGCGTCACTGACTCTCTTTGGCCATTGGCCTGATTTAGGATGAGTAATCATCCCCCTTTACTAAACAAAATCCGCTGCAGCTGCATACTTTTGAAAGTCCTCTAATTCGTAACAAACAGTTTCAAACACCACGAGTCAGCAGGCACTGCCCGTCACCTAGCAACCACAGCATGTTTGGTCATCTGGTTTTACAATGGCTGCTGGAAAAAAGACTCGAATTTTGTTGTTGACTTGCCATCTAGTAACCGTTGGCTACATTCTCATTGGTTGTGCAGCGGGATCAACTTCCGCTTTTCAAACTTGTGCAGTTGCATGATTGCGCTTCTGTTTTCTGTTCAAATCTCAGTTTTTATCTGTGTATTTGCACACACAAAAAATGCAATGAACATGTTTTGTATAGCCCATAGATTATCACAGCCTGATCAAGGAAGCATAATGGTTCACCTTTAAATACACAGTCAGACTAAGAATGGCTTGGCCTTTCATCAAAAGTTTCAATCTCTGGAAGCCCAAAGCTGAAGAGACGTGCAGCTTCTGAAAGTCACACGTTTCAGGATTTTCATTTGTAAACAGTTTTGAAAACCAAGCATCACTTGTCTTACATTTTGCAATCATGGAGTACTTTATAGTGGCGGAGCGAGGCTATGATGACGGCAGGTCTCTAAATATCACATTAACTCAAATAACAGTCATTAGGTAATTTGTGTTTTCAATGCAGAAGTTTATCTCCACTTTCCAAACCTCTTCCTCCCGAGTCAATTAAATTCCCCGTTTGTATTGACTTTCCTAATATGCAGAATTGTTTGCAGACTGTTAGATATTTTTTAACATTATCATTTTGTTGTTACTTTAGTTTATATTCAGTCTAAAGTTATTGTGATTTAGTATAAACTGACCTGGAGGTTACAACTGTCTTCATGCGAGATAGTAAAACTTTATGGTTCTCAGACCCTAAAGTTTTCTCTGGTGTTTATCTACCCGGTCTTAGGTGACAGTTTGACCCAGAGCTGAACTGGGCTCAGATTGTAAATTAGATATCACACCTGGAACTGAGTTGTTGGTCTGTTTGTGTTAAATGTTTTACGACCTCTGTTGTTTGATGCTTTGACAATAAAGAGGGAGCTCACGTGAAAGCAGATCAGAACTCTCTTTTGACCAGCCCGGAGGAGCTGTTGATCGGGATTTCTCCTTCTGCAGAAGCCTGACCATATTTCATATACGTTGTCTGTGGTTATTTTATTGTAGGTTCGAGGAAAATACCTAACACAGACATTACAAGGGGACGTCCGCTCCGACGCGTCTCAGAGTTTATATTAAATTGGGAGAGGAAGTGAGACGTGGCCTCGGGGCTTGCGGTCTCAGGGACAGGCTTGCTCAGGATGCAGCAGCGCATCCGCCCGGCAGAGCAGGCATAAACGTGCATCTGGATAAATCTGAATGAATTACGTCTCACTGCTGGTGGGTAAGTGAGGTGAAGTGGTGAAGCGCAGGCTGCTAAGGTCAACGTCTCACCTTCACTTCAGTCTCTTAAAAAAAAAAAAAACACAGAAGTATCCATTATGTAGAAGTCGGTGGTTTAGCTGTGAGAAGAATAAAAAAAAGAAATGCCCCAGAAGCTTTCAAGAGACAGCATGACCTGAACTGTGTTTGCCTAAGCTGAAGGTTAAAGAGAAATCAGAGATGTTTGCTGCAGGGAGCATTAACAACACATTTCTGACCACTGGGCTGCAGACAAACCTTGTTCTTGTCACGCATTTCTAAAAGAAACCGAAAACACATCGAACGTTCCGGCTGAGAGATCAGATTGAGATTAAATATTTAAGCAGCAAGCTACATTTTTAGCCACTGTCATATGAGTCTGAGCTAAATATTTAGTTTTGATAACTAAATATTGAGCCACAAATTTTATTTCGCTCACTAAATATTTACTGTAATATTGGCTGCTAACTAAAAATTAGAAACCAAAAAATTTAAATTAAATTAAACACTTTGAATAGCAAATCCAAATGTTATGTTTTGCTAAATACTTTATTTGAAAAATATTTAGTTAGCTTGCTACCTAACTAAATATGGTTTGAAGTCTTTATTTATAAATGTAGCAAAAATATGACTTGGGAAAATGAACACCCACATTTTATTTATTTTTTTTAACCAAACATGCTTTAGAGCTGATGTAATTTTTTTTCTCTCCCTCTCTCTGTCTCTCTTCCAAAGGTTGACAATCAAACCCAATCAAAGTCTGATGGACAACAGTGTGACATCCTGTCGTGCGTTCATGCTGCGTTGATAAGAATAAATAAGCGTTTTCCTCAGACGTCCTGAAGATCTTGGCGGTTGCAGACGGTGCGTCGCATCTCCTCTGCTTAGCTCACCAGTTCAAATGCTAGAAGCAGTTTGAGCGCAGCCCTGATCTTATTTGAAACATATTTATTGATGCAAAAAAAAAAAAAAAGACGAATTTGATACTTTTGCACTTGGGAAGCAAATTAGCAGTCTGTGCCTGTGATCAACACGAAAAAACAGCTTTTGAAAAAAAAAACCTAAACGATTTTGCTGCTCATTACCTCGGCCGACGCGGCGCTTTGCAATTAGAGGCGGTTCAAAGGGAATCACTGGAATAAGAGCAATGATTTAATCTCTTTTTTTTTTTCTTTGAAAGTTCTTTATGTTCTGTATGTGGTATGTGCTTTGGTGCTTAAAACAGCTTTCTGCACTTCTCTCCACGCAAATATTTCCGCACGACCTCTGGACTTTGATTAGGTCAACAGCTTCCCTGACTTGGCCTCAAACTGTCACACACAGGAGAATCAACACGACGCCTGGTTTGAAGTCCGCTTACGATAAGGCAAAAAGATCAAACGCTGGAGATCAGACGCTCACCCACTCGCCGCTCTCCTCTCGGTCTCGTCACCATGCAGATGGGAGAATCCACCTGCCTCCTCCACATGGCCACAAACAATGAGAAAGGTCAAACGTCTTCCTTCCACAGAGGTTTGATAGGAGAAGCACACAAACTTGGAGGTTTATATATTTTTTCCCCTTTGAACACAAACGCCTTGAACTGTGATAGCTCCTCATTGGCACTTGGGTTGCCTTTGAGGAAATGTTGGCATTATGTATGAAGCAATTTGGGTAAATTGTCGTCAATTTTCCAGAAGAGCCTTGGATTCAATGTGTTCCCATGACACACGACGTCTTATGAACTGTGATGCCACGAGAGCTCTGGTGGAGCCAGATGCACATTGTTTGAAAAAACTAAAAACAAAACTTCATTCTCAAACTACTTCCTGTCGTCTTCTTCGTAGTTTTCGCCAGTAGTAATATCCAGTTGTTCGTCACGTGACTAGTGTGATGTGAAAAACCACCTCATCCTACTGCGAAAACTTTAGACACATGAGGGTCCCCCCCCCAAAATTGCAGTTTTCATTAAGCACATTTATTTTTGTAATTTCAACTTTATAGTTAATGGAAAAGCATCTGCTTTCTCTGATATTTTACTAAACGGTTTCGAACTGCAGGACCGGTGGTTCAAAGTGTTTAATGTTTACGAATTTTAAAAGCTTTAATTGAGCCGCTACCAGGCCGAGACTTGGTGCTTGTTGAGTTCAAAGTTCATGAACCACTGCTTTAAACATTTCAAGGACGGACACTGATAGGAGACTCCGGCTCTTCCTGTTTTTCTAACCGCATTGTTTTTATTTGGACAAGGCGCTTACAGGAAAAAGCAACTAAACAAGCAGAGGCGTCAAAACCCATTTTCAGCTCCGTCTCTCTGCACAACCAGCCGCTGCTGCCTGTCATCCAGTTCACAGGCCAACATCGCGCCTTCTCCTGGGCCTGCTCCGCGTACGTTTCCAGACTCCCGGCACGCCGAGCGCACAAACACATTTTGGGAATGACTGAGTCCCAAAAGGCGGAACATTGACACCGCATTGGCAGGCAGAACTGGAGGAAAGAGAGACGTAGGCATTCCTTCTGACATGATTTATCTGCTTTTAACAGCCTTGACTCTCGGTGACAGCGCGCCGCTGTGGAACATTGTCAAATTTTTGTTTTGTTTTTTTGCTCTCTTAAGCCACCTCGGCTTTTTGGCCCAAACTTGAAAAAGCTTGCTTCCTCCAACGAGACACAGGAAAAACGCGTCTCAAAGACGTCGTTCAATTTTTTCTGCCTTTAGATGAATCTCGTCGACGGCTTAGGAGCAAACATGTGATCACATGAGCAGAGGTTCATGCGAGTAGCCAGAGTGGCTTGAAAACCTACAAATAAATATTAATTCCAGATCACAATGAGTCAATTTTAACTAACTAATAAACTAGTTTCTCAAGTAATGTTTTAATAATTTACTTGGGACTTTGCAGTCATTTTGCGTCTGAGGTCACTCTGCGTCTCTTTGAATGTGAGATGTGTCCTCTTTGCTAGTCACCTTTCTTTCTTTCTTTGTTTTTAATTGCATCTGGTTAATTTGTGAAAGATTTAGCATTTGCATATTGACAGCTTTTGTATCGGGTTTGAACTCAGAAATGACCTTTTGCAACATCTAGGCCTTCAGGAGGCGCAATATTTATGAAGTGTTGTGATGAAAACGCTTTGCTCTAAAGCCTGTGACGGTGCATCAAAGTGTGAAGTGAATGAAGTTCATCTGCCTGGTTAGAATTCAGTAAATTCAGTTTCGATCTTTAAACCTGAGAGCACCGGGGTTTTCTTTCTTTGTCTTGTTGGAGAATATGGGAAGCCAGGAGAATTCAGCTGCTTTCTGCCGTCGCAGCGTTTGACCTCGTTGACTTTTGTCCGTCTTTGTCAGTAATTTTTACTTGGTCAAACAGGCAAGTTTGGGAAACTTTTCTCATGAAGCAGCGGCAGAGTAGAGCTGTGCTGTTCCGAAACTAAAGTTGAATTCCCCCGAGTCGTTGATAGTGGAGGAAAAAAATCTGAGGCTGACTTTTCTCTAAAATATTCTGCCACGACTAAACCACTGTACGAGAAAAGAAGAGTAAGGACCCGAAGGAAGAAACTCGCTCAGAGGTAGCTTGGTTTGTTATAGTCTTGCGGTAAATTATTCAAGAGGCGGACGAGCTGGAGAAGCGAGGAGGCGGAGCCGGTACCGAAGTAACGAGTCAGACAAAATGGGTTGAAGGTCAATTTAAACACGGACAGGAGGCAGTAAAAGAAAATAAAAAAATCTAAGTGGGTGGATGATAGAACAATCTGGCAAACAGCCTGAATCCTGGGAATGCATCAGACAGTGGGAGAAGCAGCCAACAAGAAACATATCAAAAGGTCAAGAATTTCTCTGCAAGCCTTCCTTGCTAATCGTAAATATACCTGGATGAGGGTGAATCAAGTTTTTCTGGAGGTTATGGCTTCGAAGCGACACACTTTGCCGTCGTTTCTGTGGTTTAAAGTTCTTCTTTATGATGCCAGACAAGGTATCGGAGTTTTCTCAGCTGCACAGAGCCACACAGCTGCATTAAGATGCTGAAAAATTGTCAGCCGCCGCCCTGTTACCAAAGAAGATGGAAATATGTACAATTCAGATGACGCTTAATTTTTTTCATTCAACGTCTTTGGTTTTCAAGGCTTTATGTTGCAAAGCTTTTTATAATCTTTGAACAAAACATAAACGTAGCAGCTGCGGAGGTGTCGCTCAAACACGTCTATGTGACGAAGCCTTTGACTGCCACGTCCTTGTACCTGCCGGGAGTCAGGTCAGGTCAGCTGAGTTATGAGAACCTCTCAGCGTTCAGAAGTGAGACTCCTTTCTTTTATAAGAGCACTTCTGACACCGAGGCCCTGCGCCTGTCATCTGGCAGAGACATGCAGGTGTCAGGGTTGAAATGGAAATTTAGAAGTGACTGTCATATCTGTGTCTCTCTGTCTCAGTCGTGTCGCTTTTGTTCCGTTTGTAGAAAACAGGGACGATTGAAACCAGCGTCTGTTCATGCACAAGGCATAATCAGACGCTGGCAGGACGCTAATTAGCTAGTGCGGGCATGAGTGTGGTCCTTTTTTTTAATGTGCCTGGGTGCTGAAGAAGCATATTCTGCTCTGAAAATGTGAGGTTTGTGCAGGTGAGTATTCTGCATGCTTCCTTTAAGTCTGGATGTTGCTCCGTTTCCACGTGGCCAAGATGGAGGTCAGTCTTCATCAGTGGCTGGAGGGTCCTTTGAGTTAGAGAGAGGTTTGTCATCAAGAGCCTGAGTATTGCATCAAAGTGTGGAGTCTGGGCATGGTGGTTGGAGCAGCTCTCAACACTGTGTTACAGTAATAAAGCAAGGAAACAAACTTTGTTCTTAGACTCAAACTAATCAAGAACTTTTTGAATCAGAGAGTAGAGAACAAACGTCATTTGTTCATTTTTCCTTCCTCCTTTATATACGGACGCTTGCCTACTTTTCCCTTAATAGATTTATTTAGGTTTATCTTCAAAAGATACTTTTAATCGGACACACGACACTCATCGGGACATTGAAAATGATTGGATTTTCAATGACAAAAGGAACCCGTTTTTCCAATACCTGTGCACTCCACGGCTCTGAAAGCCCAACTGGACTAACCACACTCACAAATAATCCTAAATCCACTGCTATGTCCACCAAGACAATCCCAGTCTGTTCAGCTGCTTTCTTTTCAAAAGCTTTCAGTCGTCCATAGTTGACGAGTTAACAGATATTCAATAAACGTTAAAGTTACGAGTCCATGAAACCTTTGATTGTTTACAATCATGGATTTACTCTCTTGTTTGCGTACAAACCTGACAATTTATTAGACTCTTGTGACATTGGGAATAGTTGTTAAAATCCGTCTTTGACTGGGACGCTGTGTTCTCAACATCAGGGTCGCTCTTAACGCGGATCGAACCAAACTGTAGATCTGATGTGCCGGGCTTGAGTCCTCGATTTCTTCAGACAACAGAAGAGTTATGTAAACACAATCACACTGTTCTACTTTATATTTAGTGTGTTTATTTCCACTCGCCCGGGAGCAGCGTTCCAGCAGCGCACCGTAAGTCAAGGCAGCAAGTCTAAATTTAATCGGAGTCATCGGGGCAACGTGCGAAAAGGAGACTTAAACGGGAGAAGAAACAAACGGCGACAAGCAGTCGTCGTCGGACGGTCATTTCCGTAGCAGAGTTCACCAAAGACATATTCAAAGAATTAACGTTTAAGACAATCAAACGGTGAAACGTGGCAGCATTTTACAGCCACAGTGAAGCATGTAAAAGTGGAAAGAACCGCCATGATCCGCTGCAGGAAAACCTACCTGATAACTGCTCAACTTATTTATTTATATATATATATATATATATATATATATATATATATATATATATATATATATTATATATATAATAAATAAATATATATATAAATATATATATATATATATATATATATATATATATATATATATATATATATATATATCTCTTTCCCACTTCTCTTCAGAGTCTCTGACGGTAGGAGGTATATTTATGTTGCATTGTGCTGCAGCAAATAGGAAGGTGATGGTTTCACCTGGAGTCTGGATTTCAGGTGTGCTGTGGGTAAAATTCTCACAGTTCAGTCGCCACATCATAAAGCCTGGCTACGAAGAAAAGCTCGTCTGTTACTGAGGTTTTAACATGTCAAACATATGTATATATCTTTTCTTTTTTATACCATGATTTAAATCCAGTCTCAGATTGACAAAAATACGCCACAGAGTCAATTTGATACTGGTTCTAGACCAGTATTGCTTTTTGATAAAAATTGCTTTAAAATATGGTTAATTGTGCCAAACGCATAACAAGGAAAGAAAATCAGTGAAAAGAAAGATACAAATCTTTCAACCAAAGTTCTTCACTGCTTTTTACAGGATGGGATTAGAGAAAATGAAAAAAAAAAAAAGTCAGATTTGTATTTTATTTTTCTTTTTTTTAGTGGCCCTGATCCTCTTCTGCAGCTTTTGGAGTTGACGTGGAAGTCACATTTCCGACTAAAACCTACCTAAAGGAGGGAATGAAGCAACTTTTTCTTTGACTTGTTTGCAGCAGCGCCTGTCTCCCACCCAAGAAAAAAAAACAAACAACAACCTGGTTTTTATTAACAATTCAAAATCTTTGAGCTAAATTTGCCTTAGTAAGTCTAGAAATTTGTGGATTATGACCCCAAGATCCTCAAACACGTTAGCATAATTCCCCCCCAAGTGTCGCCACTGATGACCTTTGTTGTGAAGAGGTGCGTGTTGCAGTATGTGTCGTTCCCAGCATGGTTCCTGGAACATGACGGGGACTTTGATTCATCTCCTCACCCTTTCATTTCCAGGAGGAAAGTAAACGTCTGCTCGAGCTTAGTGGTTAGAGACCTTGCTTCGAAGGATTTGAAGAAGTTTATTAAAGGATTATATGGCGCCGACTCACTATTGATCATGTAACACAATTGCACACCGTAGCACCTTTACCTCACAGCCGGGCTCCTGAGAGTCCGTCTACTCAGACAGGCCGGCGTGGTTCTCTTTACTCTGTATGCAGTGCTTTCCCCCGTCCGCCATCATTCTCACATTTTACACATCGACTTGCTCTCAAAAAGCAGCGTGTGATGAGCGAGCCTCGACGGACGTTTCACACCTGGAGGGGCCGGAGAAGATGTCCTGCACCTCACATGGGTGCACAGCGTGTCTGTCTCCACAAGACGGCAAATAAAAGCACTGAGAAAAAAAATAAAGCGTGAAAAAGAAGAAACTGAAAAAATAAACGGACACAAAAAAAATAAAAATATGCGACCCTCGTCAAAAATCTTGCTGCTCTTCTGAAATTAGAAGAGCAGCAGGGGCATTTGTGTGCATTTATGTAATTTAATAGTTTTGTGATTGAGTTTGTTGATTACAATTGTTATGATGTGCTTTTTATTACCCAGTAGAAAACAATGCAGTATAGAAATGAAAAATCCTGAGTCTGCAACTTAAATAGGAATACTATTATTCCTTCAATAGTTAACATTCTGTTACATTCATATATCAGGTTAGAGATATAAATCTTAAAATAAATATCTATATATTGAGTAAGATTTTCATTCAGTTGCCTAAATAGATAAATAAAGCTACAGTTGTGGGGGATTTTAACAGGTTATATTTGAAATCAAGGAGACATTCTGAACATAAACATTGACGTCATGCTCCTAAATTGGAAGTGTAAACTCTTGATATTTGATTTTTCAGTATTTTTCAGTATCTGATATTTCTAATCGCAAAAGTCGAGGAAATCATCGACGGCATATTACTGAATTAACCTGAACTGGTGGAGAGAGAAAGACAGGGAGCGAGACGGTCCTTTGTTTGCTTTCTAAAACACGCCACGATAAAGAAACGATGAGACAGTTTGATCAATTTACCCTGAAAAGTCAATTCTCCTCGGTGTCAATAAGTTCTTTGAGAGGACGTCACCTTCAAAAGCTTTGGAATTCTGTCACAGGGACAAATGTCTCCTAATGCTTCCTGTCTGTATTTTCTCTTTTTTGTTTTATTTGACTTAGCTTTCTTTGTGTAATCATGTAGGTGTGTCATTGACGTCAAACCACAAGTCCCCCGTTTGGGTTCACTGGTTCATGTCAAACCGGCTCTAAAGCCAACAGGACCTTGTTGCTTTGATGAGGGCAAACAGGGGCAAATGTGGCTCCAGTTTAATCGATACTTTAAGATGCAAAGTGCCCAGTAAATATTTAGATGTTACTATGACTACTGCAACCACCTGAACATGTGTAGATCACGTGCCAGCTGAACATGTGTAGATCACGTGCCAGCTGTCATCCTTTGTTTTTTCTTCTATGTTGTTTCCATGTTAGAATTTTTTTGAAAAGCCAAAGAATGTTTTTATTTATTATGCTTCCAAAGTTAACATCATTGTATTTCATTGTTATGTTATTGATGAGACTAAAACCTAAAGCATAAAGAATATCAGAAGAAGCTGATTTGACTGTTGATAGAAACCCTTTAGTTTCTTTTGTTGGTTAAAGATGGGTTTGTTTCATTTGAAATGTGCACGAAAAACTGTCTCTATTTTAATAATGTCGGAAAAAATGCAATTAAAATCACACATGAATTAGTTTGTTCACACAATAAGTCATTAAAAAACATGGTGCGTCCTGATCTGCCTGCCACTTCCTGTCGTGTTCTTTGTCGTTTCCGGCAGCAGTAGCAACAATTAAACATTTCAATTGCTCCTACTAGAATTTGAGTTTCTGTTAAATAAAATCCAAATGTTACAAATGGTTTTGTTGTTGTAACATAATAATAATAATAAAAAAGGTTGTGGTGACCCACATGTCACATCATTTTGCAGTAAAAAGAAAGAATAATTTGTGGTCTTTAACTTGACTTTGACTACACCAAAAATGATCTTGGAGTGAAATTGGCTGGAATAAAATAATAAAATTTGAAACAAAGTACACTTTCTTTGATCGGGACAGAACCAGAGGTTAGGTCTGAAATTCACAACAAGTCCTGCTTTCTTTTATATGTCCCATTTGTTGTCAGGCACACACAAAACTGCCTTCCATTTATCGTTTATGTTTTAGCTGTTTGAAAAGGAGACCTTGTATTTGAATAGGCTTTTAGCGAGACATGCACATTCTGCCTCGTTCGGTGGAGCTGCCCCTGATTGAGCTCATAATACCGTCGTAGTGACCCTTAAATCTCCAATCAGCTGCTCAAGATGCATCTGCATCTGATAAATAACCTCACAAGTGACTTAATTATAACACGGGGCAATCCAAGACCTTTGATTGGGATAAAACAACTAAAGATCCTCGGAGAATATGAATCACTGAGCCCCTGTGGTGCTTTCAAAGTCTACATCAGCTTCATTTGATTGTAATGCTAAAAAAAAATACAAAATTTAAAAAAGCCATTGCTGCACTTAAGAATGAAAAGCGAAATCTGCATCTGGAGCATCTAATCACTAATGAAAAGATAGAATAATATGTCCTTAAAAACTAATAATAATAGTTTATTCAATAAACATCTTAAATAAACTTTAAAAATTGAAACTTTTTAAAGTACCGGTGAGGAATAATGAGAACATTTCAAGGTGACACTGACCTGTTGAAAAAATGTTCAACTTTTGTTGTTGTCGTCGTTTCACCTTTCCCTGTCGTTTGCCGCTCCCCATGTGTTGAGCTCATTTGTATAACGTTTTCTTAAGGGTTGCCAGTGTTTTGCAATAACAATTTTTGTAACAAAACTATTAAATCACAATTTTTATTGAAAGTATCGGTATCGGTATTGTTGTCAGTGCCCTGTACGTTCTTGGTATCGCAATGATGATTGCATTTGAGGAAAATGTGTTGTTTGTCGCTTGTTACATAATTGATAATCGTGCCAATGTGAAACACCTCGTTGTTAGCATGTTGCTATTCAAATAAACGGGATTTGGCTTCATTTTATGACTGCAGAAACAGCACTAATCACTACTCAAAGTAGCCCCTCCCCTTTCCTTTCCTCAATTAAGAAAAATACTTTTTGGTATAATTCCCAAAACATTCCAGTTTATGATTGTGTTACTGTAGCAAAAGACGAAATCAGTTGGATGTCATCAAAGCTGCAGTATTGAACTTTTACAAAAATATGCTTGTTTCCATATTTATTAAAACTGTTACCATGTCATGAAAGTGTAACATGAGTTAGACAATCTGTGAAAACATCTAATTCTGCCACTTCCTCCGTGAGTTTTGGCTGCTATCTGAAGAACTCCAGGTAAAAAACAACCAATCAGAGGATTAGTGTCTCAGAGCCATCAATCAATCTCATGTACTTGCTACTAAATGTGCTAACAGTGGAGAAACAACTTATCGTTTCAGGAAAGCTGTTTATCCGCTGTCAAAGGTTGCTATGCTAACTAGTATTAGCATTGCAGCGGGCTGTGTTGTGATGAGCTAGTGGTAGCATTGCAGAGCATGAGAGTGATTGACAACACTGAGACCCTCATCCTGGCTCTGATTGGTTTTTTTCTGACTGGTCTAGTTCTGCAATTTGGAGAAGGCAGAGGAGCTCACATGTCTATTGTATATTATACTGTTAGGGCATAATGTTCATTTTAACAACAGTATAAAATTATTATTTTTTAATTGTATACCTCAGCCTTCAGTGTGGAGGATGCTGTAAATTCACCAAACAAGACTCTCAATCTAACGGAAGTTATTGCCGTTTGATAATCAATACGTTTTAAAAACAACACAGGTATTGTGGACATCCACAAGGGACAGGCATATTGTCCCCATGAATTAGTCAACAACTTACATGTCTCATGTTTCATTTTCCAAAGATGGACAGTTTGGTTTCATCAAAAAAAAAAAAAAAAAATGAAGAAACTTTATGGACAGCGTAATCTCTGTTTTTTGTTGTCGGAGGGCCGTTCCCCTTGATGACCTGGATGTTTCTCCTGGAAACGCTGTCAGATTAGGTTATTTATGTCTTGGCAAAAACAAATTGGCCTCTAACCCTGCATGCTTCACAGTGGGGTACGCCTCATTCCCTTCTGTTTGATCACCTTTAATTGGTCACGCAGCCACATTTCCAATACCTGCCCCTGTTTGCCCTTTCAGACCAATTAAATTAGGCTGCTGCTTATGCCGTAATTAGTGGCAACTCCCTGTTGGAGTACATCTTTATTTTTATCTCCATCTCTGCATGTGAACAAGTTGATGTCGATTCAAAAAGTAAAATGTGGTTTAACAGCTTCATCTGACACACTTATCTTAGATATTATTGAGCATTTATTACAGCTAATGGAATTTATTGTGACACTTTTGACTTTCTCTGTCATATCCACTGTCATGCTGCTTCATATATCAATTATGCAAAATTTCCACACCGGGTCTGAGCCCATATAATCAGGCCTCTTGTGCAAAGCGATCAGCATGCACTGGAATTCTCTGAGATTTGTGAGAGTGCGCACACCTCCAAATTGCGCACACCTGCTGGTTTCTGAGAGACTGGCGGACATTTTGAGGGCTTCAGGCAGAAGTCGAAACTCTGTGTTTCTTTGTTTTCCCGTTGAAGAGAAACTGTTCGAACACTCTGTATTTTAGCTTCCCGAGCTGCGTTTTTTATTTCATTATTTATTTTTATCTGAGTAATCAGATATTCTCTATGATTAAAAAAACTACAACAATCTATTATTAATAACAAGTTGGACTAGCATTTGGGAACAAAATGATGAGACGCAGAAACCCTGCGTATGAAAGGTCAAGGCTGTGTTTCGCATGAAAGTGATTTCTGAGAACGGGATCCTACGGAGGATCTCAGACACAGTTAGCTTGCTGCATTATCTTCCTCTTCCATACGTCTCCCACCTTATCACTGTGGGACTCGGACTCTCATCACATCCCCAGTAACCTAAAAACAGCCCATCGATAAACCTCTTCTACGCTGACCTTTTTGTGATCCCAGGGTAATTTCCAGTGGGAGTCGAGATGATGTTAGTTTCCCTCCTGACCAGAACGCGAGCATAATTGAGACGGATGCGTTCTGTCGCAGACACAAGGAGGGGAAATATGTCTTCAGATGATGGAAACGGAAAAATAAAAAAAATTTAAAAAACGAACAAACCTCCAGGCAAGAACGAGGTTGCTTTTGAAACAGACGCAACAAAAGATTCAAAAGGAATCCACACATGACGGAAGAAGTTATAAAATCTTTGTGAACAATGTTTTGTTTTTCTTTTTTTTTTATTGGTTCAGTGTCGAGTTTGTTTGTCTGGGTATCTTCCAACTTCAACACAATGTACATCAATGGGAATTCATTATTCGTGAGAATGAGTCTCAGAAAATATGTTTTTCAATGAAAACACGCCGGGTCAGATTCCTGTCACACCCATAGACAGGGGTTGAGAGAGCAAGGCTGTTTTCAACCATCTTGAAATGCGTCTGTTTGAGTAGCGGGGGATAAAAACACTAAATGTCTTTGATTAACAAGAAAAGGTCACTGGAAACTTCAACTGACAGCAAAATGAAGACCGGCATGTTCTCCATTTTGAAGAGCGGCTAAAAAAAAGTTCTCTGTGCTGTTTCATCTGAACGACCCCAGGGGAACAGGACGGCATGGATTACTAAGAATAAATTTAAAAAATCTGATTATCTAAAAAAAAGGACTAAACATTCTCAAAGTGAAGGTTGTCCATGCCAGAATATGGTGCAAATAATGCACAAATAAAAAAAATTGAACCACTTACCAATAAAATGATGCAATTATGTTACAGTAACATCACAGTCCGCTATGGATGTGTAAACATTTCAACCTAAAGGTAATCTACCGGTCACTGCATCGATGAACCTAATTTCAGTTCTGGAATCCCAAGATGGTGGCGAAATGGACACACAAAAGTGTTTTGCCACTGTTTTAGTAAATTCTTCAGTGCTAGAGTTGAATGCTGGCAGCTTACTATAGCTAACCGTAGCATTAAAGCTATTTTCCAAACAGCCAAATTCATAGCAGTTACCATACCCTAGCTAGCATTTAGCTTTTACCCATTAGCATTAATTTCAGTTTGGAGTCACATTAATTTTCATGAGAATGTTTCGCGTCCAAGCATGAAATGTAGAAATTACAAGTAATCCAGGTTGAAAGAGAGAGAGGGAGGGAAAAAACACACACATATGTTTCCTCAAAGATATTTTAAACGTGCCGTCTGGGTTTTTGTGAAGATGGGCTTTTTGGGTTTTCATATTTGGAAAATTACTTGCAGCAGATTGAAGTTTTCTAATAAGTGATTTTGTAGAAGTGGAGAAATTCTCATCCAGATGAAAGACAACACTTGGTTAGCCAGAATACATAATAGGAGGGCAGGGAGCGTCTGAGGCAACTCGTGGTAACTCGGAGAATCAACTTGGTGGGAGAAGAATCCGACTGGAAGCTACATTTCAGTCCGAGTCGTTCTCAGGACCCGCCACCGTCGGGCCATTTCCGGTTCAGACGTTCAACAAATGATTGATTCTCAGGCTCCAATTCGGACCTCCAACCCAAACCTTTCGCTTATGTTACTTTTACAAGGCAATTAAATAATAGATCCTTTAGACTCTTGTGTTTGTTTTTCTGATTATTCACTCCAGTGTAAGAACTTGCAGAAACCCTTTGAGTAATAATACAAAGAGGTTCATTGAACCAAATGACTGAAGATCTTTTGTAGTTGTCTACTTGTGGAAAAGCTAAAAAAAAATTTCAGACGAGGACAGCCATCTTAGACAAATTGTACCTTTTTTTTCTTCTTTTCAGCACGGAATCAGACTGGAAACTTGCGTTCATTAGAAGACTTTTTCTGGGAGTGGGGGGAAACCAGGACAAGACACAGGAAGACCTTAGAGGTTTACTAATGAAACGACGGGACAGGCTGGAGATCAGCTGTTCTAGAGCACGAAGACAGTATGAGCAACTTGAGATCAGTGAAAGCATATCGAAAGAAGAGCATTTCAGGTTGAAGTTGGACAATGTGGCGATGGGCTTGGGGCCCTGCTGGTTCCTTTAAACTCTGACCCGAGGGCCTGGCGGCTCACAGGAGGTGAGCAGCGCCATCAGGTTAGCATTGCCTCCCAGGAGAGGCTGATTTATGGCGGATAAAGGAGTTGCTACTGATGATAACAATTACAAAACGGAAATCATAACCCACTGTGACAATGTTTCCAAGCATTAAAGAGCAAAATTCTTTTCTTCTTTATTTTGCTCTCTTCCTCAGTTATAATGAAATTAATCAGCTGAGTTGCTTCCTGTCTCTGATGTGTATTCTTCATGTGTACTCAATAGCTCCAGGGTCAGAGTTAACCAACTGGGGACACTGCTTTGACTCAGACACATTTTACTGCCTCAAGTTTCCACAAGAGAGAAATAAATCAACATTAAAATCAATAGTCTTCACGGAACTTATTACAGAACAAACAAACAAAAAGCCAATAATGAATGAAATGGTCACGTCCACTTTGGGGATTCCAGGTTAATCTTGTAAGTTTATGAAACTTTCCCACCAGCGGTTTTGATGCAGTCGACGACAACGGCGCAAGTACGCGTTGAGGCTTTGCGGCTACGTCCGCTGCAGCAGAGGAATGAGAAGAAAAAGAAAGAAAAAAAAAGAAGCTGAAATCAAAGATCCAGTGCGAGGTGAGAGGGATGGGACTGACACAAAAAGGAGCAGGAAAATAATAAAGAACAAACCCACAGGAAAGAAAACATAGACAAACACATTACACGTAATAAGGAAATGCCCAGACAGCGTGTCGGGCACGCAAACTGCCGAACTGACCTCTATTGATCCGAAACTCGAATCATGTCATGAACAAACACACACACATACATATACACACACATACACGCCTACTCTCTTGGAGGTCCCATCAATATCCTTTATTGAGAAACCTCTCTGGCAGTTTGCATCTGGTCTTAATTACATGTAGGGGTTGAAGGCTGGATCAGTCAGAGCAGGACAGGAGAACCGGTGAAAATACAGTAAGTCTGCTTGTGCTTTAATTAGGACCAACACACAATACACACCCAAGAGATCCCTTCGAGCCCTCCAATTAATTAACATGACTTTTGATTGTGGTAGGAAGATAAAAAAAAAAAAAAAAAAAGAAAGTCGGAGTAAATTATAATTCGCTTTATGGAAACGACGGCGGCTCGCACAAGTCTCCACGCGCTTGGCTTAAAAACCCAGCAGAAGCGAGATGGAAACCACAGGAGCGCACAGCTTGCACAGAAGATTTTGAGCTGTGATGTTCCACATGCAGGCTCCCATGTCTGCTTCGTTGTTTTCAAACTGAGATATTTGGTCCATTAAAATCTGTTCAATTCCTTTGGGCTCAGTGCTCTAGAAGGCTTTTGGGGAGAACTTGTTTGGATCAGATCTACATTATTCATGACAAGCTGCCCCTGACAGAGAGCGACAGACTTCCACCATGTTCTCACTGAGACAATCAGACAAGATGCATCACATTTCTTCACGCTGCATGTTTAATTTTGCCAATGGGTCTTGTCTGAGTTTGAGGTTTTGTGCTCAGATTGGAGTTGTGAGGAAGATGCTGATCCAAAGTAACAACCGTAATAAGAATGCAAAGATAAATTCGTCAGACGGTAACATGGAAACGATTTTCGGAGTTTTGGGTGGTCGGCTGATCCATGCATGAGAAATTGATCTAGTGCACGGATCCGCAAAGGTCTGAAAATGAGCCACTGTCCATTTATTCTTTGACCAAAAGGTCTGAACGTGTGCGGTTGATAATCACCCCACTACAGCCGACTCAGCAACTTTGTCGCTATCTTTAGCAACTTTTCAGGCAAAAAATTTTGGGATGTGCCAAAATCGGGATCAGCACATCAGGCTTTTTTTTAAAGACTGGTTAACAGCCAGAAATCTGGACTCGGTGAACGCCTTCGTCTTTAGCGACGTAACTGCTGTCTCACGATAGAAAAGCATGTGATGACTCGGGCACATTGAAAACTGATTTTATTAAAACCCACCTTTAAACTCAATTGGAGTCAGTGTTTGTAAATTAGAAAAAGTTACTAGCAGACATTTTCAAAGCCAAGACCAAAAACAATTCTATCTCCCATCGCACATTTGCAACAAACATCTTAAGGATGTTAGAAACCTTTGGGTTAATATGGGCTGGTGAGACAAATGTGGAACGTTTTTTGATGGTTTATACAGGTTGTTAACATCTGGACATCTGCATGAACCTGCATGGAAGTTTTTGGAATGGCCTATTCAAGGTCCAAACATAAAAATGTTTGACCCTTGGTAGTCTATTTGTGCTAGAAAAGCCTCTACTGTGGCAACTTCGAAACAGCTCTGCAAGGACTGGGCCAGAATTCCTCCAATAATCACCAGTTATTACAAATACTTGACTGGTTTGTAGCATTCACAGTTTTCTTTTTTTGCATTGATTTGGCAACATTTTTCCCTCAATAACAGAAATCACAACTTGAAACTCGCATCGTCTTTCTCCCGATAGCGATACGTGTTTGAACAGAAACAGTTCAAATTTAAAGATAGCGAGATATAGTTGTTTGTTTTTTGTCGCAGGTTGTCCAAAGACCCCGGCTTAGTAACGTGGGAGTTATGGTGAAAATATTAACTTAAAGCAAGATGTTGAAATGTTTTCATGGTCAGTAGTGAAAGTGCAGAAACTCCCAGTTCAGCTCTAGAGTGTCTGCACAGATGATTCGGCACTTCCTGTATCCTCTCATCGCTACCTGCAGTAACCTCCGACACATCAGCCTCCCGCTCACAGACAGGTGACATGCAGTAAAGGTCGATGGCCTCCTGCCTCCCCGCCAGGCACCGACCGCAGCTTCAAATCAATAACACCAGCTGAAAACAATAATTGGGATTTCTTTTGCACTCTTCTTCCTTTTTTTAGCATTCTGACTCTAAATTAATTTCTCTGAGGACAAAGATCTACATTTTGACGCACATTTGCGGTGAATTATACATCAGGACCGCCTTCGTCCACGTTCAGCGTGTGGTTTCGATGGGCGGCTACCCCCTGTGCATCGCCGGCCTCCGGTTCTCCATTTGTATTCTGCTCGTCTTTGCACTTTTTTGGCAGAGGTCTATAAGCTATCTTTACACTGAGCCTCAAACAGCCAGTGGATCCCAGCCAGGCTTGACATTTAGAGTCTTTCCAGTTCACAGGATGCCCTCTGGGGGGAAATATCAGAGCAGACAGCCATGACGAGACACTTAGTTTGCTTCATCTCACCAAGGGTACGCACAGTGTCTCAGAGATTTATGATTTTGAGTCTAAATTACTGTTCAAATCAAAAAAGAAAAAAAAAAACACCCCAGGGGGAACGAATAGCAAACCTCCACCAAAAAGCAGAATTGTCTTGTTTCATGTGTGGAAATCCCTCAAAGACAACTGTCAACACGTTTACCTCAGCCATGTGATGCGTGTGCAGCACGATTCAGGCCGCGGTTACCGCAGCAATCTGGAAAAGATAAGAAAAATAAACTGTGCATTCTGACGCACAACTTAGTTTAGATATGGAGCTTTGCAAAAAATATTCACACCAGGAACAGATCCACACGGCTCAGTGTGTTTCATTGGGGGTTTTCATGTGAAAGCATTTTTACAATTTTGAAAAAAAAAAAAACGTTAAAAGTTTGGTGCACTGGAGTGTTTGCTCATAAATGTTATGTTACGAAACCTGCTGAAGATTAATCACAACTCACAGTTCTGCACGATTTAGGCGACTAATAAAAACATAATTTTATTCAAGGACAGGCAAACAGATTCACGTCACACTTTTCTGATTTATATTTGTGAAGTTATTTGTTCTATTTATAGTTATTGGTCTGTTACATGAAATGGTAATAAAAAAAACACATTGATGTTTATTGTCATAATATTGTTGAGGATATTAATATTTTTACAGGGTGTTGTTCTGACAAACATTCTCTGCATGAGCAACATTTTGCATGCAAATATGTTTCAGTCACTTTCAATTTAAATTGCCTTTCATCATGTGATTACTGTAATGTTGCCTTTTAATATTACATGACCTTGCACATGAGTCTACCGTATGCCTATTCTTCAGCTGTAATTTCCATGAATTATGAATTCAGTAAATAAATCGGTTGATAAGAGTCATATGGGATAAGATTTCCATGTGCTACACTGAGCTGGGTAAACATCAATATGTTTTTTCTGATGTATATTGTGGGATAGATTATTCTGTGTGTTCATTTATACATTACAAACATTAAGAAGTAGTGCTTCAGTGAAATCTTCAGCAAAGACATTTCAGTTTTTTGGTTTCCAGAGCTGTAATATATATATATATATATATATATATATAACTTCTTAATTCCCTTCTCACCCCCCGCGGGTGGTTCTTATCCTCTGAGCTCGGGTCCTCTACCAGAGGCCTGGGAGCTTGAGGGTTCTGCGCAGTATCTTGGCTGTGCCAAGGACTGCACATTTCTGGACTGAGATGTCTGATGTTGTTCCTGGGATCTGTTGTAGCCACTGCTCCAGTTTGGGGGTTACTGCCCCGAGGGCCCCGATGACCACAGGCACCACTGTGGTCTTCACCTTCCAGGCCCTCTCCAGTTCTTCCCTGAGGCCCTGGTATTTCTCTAGTTTCTCGTGCTCCTTTTTCCTGATGTTGCAATCACTTGGTATTGCTACATCTACCACAACGGCTTTCCTCTGATGTTTATCCACTACGACAATGTCTGGTTGGTTCGCCATTACCATTTTGTCTGTCTGGATCTGGAAGTCCCACAGGATCTTAGCTCTGGTGTTCTCCACCACCTTTGGGGGTGTTTCCCACTTTGATCTTGGGGTTTCCAGTCCATATTCTGCACAGATATTTCTGTACACTATGCCTGCCACTTGGTTATGTCGCTCCATGTACGCTTTCCCTGCCAGTATCTTGCACCCTGCTGTGATGTGCTGGACTGTCTCAGGGGCCTCCTTGCACAACCTACACCTTGGGTCTTGTCTGGTGTGGTAGATCTGGGCCTCTATTGCTCTGGTGTTTAGGGCCTGTTCCTGGGCTGCCAGGATGAGGGCCTCTGTGCTGTCCTTGAGTCCAGCTTTTTCCAGCCATTGGTAGGATTTACTGATATCAGCCACTTGGGTTATTTGCTGGTGGTACATCCCATGTAGGGGTTTGTCCTCCCATGATGGTATCTCTGGCACCTCAACCTCCGTTCCCTGTTGTCTGAGACATTCACTGAGCACATTGTCTGTTGAGGCTTTGTCCCTGATGTATTTATGGATCTTAGTTGTTTCGTCCTGGACAGTGGTTCTCACACTCACTAGTCCTCTGCCTCCTTCCTTGCGGCTCGTGTACAGTCTCAGGGTGCTGGATTTGGGATGGAACCCTCCATGCATGGTTAGTAGCTTTCTGGTCTTAATATCTGTGGCTTTTATCTCCTCCTTTGGCCAGCTAATTATTCCAGCAGGGTATCTGATTACTGGCAAGGCATAGCTGTTTATCGCACGGATTTTGTTCTTGCCATTGAGCTGGCTTCTCAGGACTTGCCTTATTCGTTGGAGGTATTTAGCTGTGGCTCCTTTCCTTGTGACCTCATCGAGGTTGCCATTTGCTTGTGGTATACCTAGGTACTTGTAACTGTCCTCTATGTCTGCTATTGTTCCTTCTGGGAGTGAGACCCCTTCTGTGTGGATGACCTTCCCCCTCTTTGTGACCAGCCGACCACATTTCTCTAGTCCGAATGACATCCCAATGTCCGTGCTGTAGATCCTGGTGATGTGGATCAGTGAGTCGATGTCTCGCTCACACTTGGCGTACAGCTTGATGTCATCCATGTAGAGTAGGTGACTGATATTGGCCCCATTTTTGAGTCTGTATCCGTAGCCAGTCTTGTTGATAACTTGGCTGAGGGGGTTCAGGCCTATGCAGAACAGTAGCGGGGACAGAGCATCTCCTTGGTATATGCCACATTTGATGGACACTTGTGCAAGTGGTTTGCAGTTGGCTTCAAGGGTGGTTTTCCACAGCTTCATCGAGTTTGCAATGAAGGCTCTCAGAGTCCTGTTGATGTTATACATCTCTAAGCATTCAATGATCCAAGTATGCGGCATTGAGTCATAGGCTTTCTTGTAATCAATCCAAGCCATGCACAGGTTGGTGTGTCGGGTTTTGCAGTCTCGGGCAACTGTGCGGTCTACGAGGAGTTGGTGTTTGGCTCCTCTGCTATTTACAACGATACCCTTCTGTGCCGTGCTCATGTGTTTATCCATGTGTTTGCTTATCTTGGCCGCTATGATGCCTGACATGAGCTTCCAGGTTGTGGAGAGGCAGGTTATTGGTCGGTAGTTGGGTGGGATTGGACCCTTTGATGGATCCTTCTGGATTAGGATTGTCCGCCCTTCAGTTAACCATTCAGGGTGAGTCCCACTTTGTAGCAGCTGGTTCATTTGGGCTGCCATTCGCTCATGGAGAGCAGTGAGTTTCTTTAGCCAGTAGGCATGGATCATGTCAGGCCCTGGTGCTGTCCAGTTTTTCATACCTGAGACTCTTTCTTGGACATCTGTCACAGTGATGGTTACCGGGGCTTGCTCAGGGAGGTTGCTGTGGTCCTCTCGTAGAGAGATCAGCCACTGTGCATTGCTGTTGTGGGACGCCTCCCTTTCCCATATGCCTTTCCAGTATTGTTCAGTCTCCAGCGTTGGTGGGTCTGCTCTGTTGTTATTACCCTGCCATTGAGAGTACACCTTAGCTGGTTGAGTGGAGAACAGCCGGTTAATCCTTCTGGATTCATTCTCCCTTGTGTATCTCTTTAGGCGGCTGGACAAGGCTTGGAGCCTCTGTTTGGCAGTCTCGAGTGCTTCAGGTATGGGCATCTGCCTGTACTTTCTGGGTACTGGTCTTTTCATTGCACCCTTGTGGAGCTCTGACAGTTGGCTCACTTCCCTCCTTGTTACCTTGATTTTAGCCTCTAACCGTCTTTTCCATGGTGGGTATTGGGTCTCATGGTTGCTCTTATAGCCAAGTATCTCAAGGATCACTGATGCTGAGTTGTAGATCAGCTCATTGGTTTCTGTTATGGTGTTGGTAGGGATCGTTCTCAATGCTGCATTCACATTCTCAATGAGACTTTCAGATGGTACTTCACTCAGCCGTTGTAATTGGCGCCGGGGAGGCCTGGTTGTCATTCGGGTCATGATTCTCTCTCTCAGGTCAGCAGCTGTCTCGTTCAGCTCTGTTTCGCTCATTGGGGCCGTGTACCCCCTCACTGGGTGGGGACTTGTAGTTAAGTCCCCACAGTCCTGACATCCGGGTTCCTCCCTTTTGCCGTAGCATTTGTGTTGTATCTCGTCAATCTCAAGTTGTGATAGCAGTTGCCGTTTGCGGATGTTGGAACACTGAGCTACTAGTTGTTTAGCGCTTAGTGTTGACTGGGGATGTCGAAGTAACCATTCCTTCCCCAGTCTTTGCATGTAACCTCTCTCACTAGGGTTACTTGAGTAGTAGCATTCCAACAGATCCACATTTTCATCTCTCGCCCATTTCCGTCTTGTTCCAGTAGCCCATTTGTCATCAAGGTGCTCTGGTTCCCCAACACCTGACGCAGACCTTGTTTGGCCGGGCGACGTCTGAGCCGGCATGTTATGCAACTTAGTATCTCTCATGGTATGAGGTAGGCAGTAGCTTGAAGGGTCTTGCCTAAGGACCCAGACTGGATTCGAACCCTGCCCTCTCGGGTGATATACTGATGCCTTATGTATTGAGCTATCCAGTCAGTCATATATATATATATATATATATATATATATATATATATATATATATATATATAAAGAGAACAGGATGAACAGATGTACTCACTTTTACCCCTGATCTTTTCTCTAAGTGTGTCCCGCAGAATACCTTGTCAACTTTGGGCGTTTTCAGTGTGAAACTGTGTGTACTCGAAGCACACACACACACACACAGACACACACGCACACACACGCACGGACACACACGCACACACACACACACGCACACACACACACACCCTCACACACACACACACACACACCCACACACACACCCACACACACACACACACACACACACACACACACACACACACAAACATTGCCAGAAAAGAGCAAACACACTCCACCGCTGCCCTCCCTCTGTATGCTCTTGACCACCGGGACACAACCCGGCTGAGGGAGACATGCAGACGCGATTGGCTCAGCTGGGACTTGTTTACGGCTGGCCACGCTGGTGTTAACCCAAAGGTGGATGACCCCTTTTTATTCTGTTTACACTCAAGCTGTTTTCAGTTTTTTTTTTTTTTTTGTGGGTTAGAGTTTGGGTTTGTGTTTGTGCTCTAAACATATTGGAGCACATGTTGAGTTGTAAAATAATACTAATAATAATAATAATAATAATAATAATAATAATTCTATAGACAAAGTAAGTGGTATATTTTTACTTTGCAAAGACATGGTATTCATACACCAAGACTGCTGAGTAAAATTATCAAAACATAATTCAATTGGGTTGTTTGGTAAGTTTTTTTTTGTTTTGTTTTTTTTTTGTGGGGAAAAAAACATCTTTGGAAGAGATTTTCTCATTTTAACCACACATGAATAATCTTCAGCTGTACAAGAACATTCACAAACAGTACAGAGGAGAGATAAACAGATTCTTAACCAAACACTTTCTCTTCAAATGTGGAAGAACATAATTCATTGCTTGTGAAAATACAGCCCAATGCAAAACCCCAGGCAGAGAATAAAATCAATCAACCACAAGCTCAGGAAATATATACAGACTCACTCTGAGGCAATAATTATGTGCCTTTCATGCTTTAAACAGGATGTAAACAAAATCTCAGTTCGTCAAGAATCTCAACACATTGTATCAAGCAATTATGTTGCTAGATTTATGTACAAAAGTTAAAAAGTATGTTCGGTGCTCGAGAAATGAAGCCTCAGTTCTCAGGCCAGAAGAGTGACATCCCGTATGCTGGTGTCATTTTGGTCGTACTGTTCCACGTTGCTCTGCGCTCCAGAGCAGGATTTTATTCCAGGGCAGAGCAAGGTACGGAAGTGCCTCCTGAATGTGTCGGACAGACAGGCGTAGAGGATGGGGTTGGCGCAGCTCCATGAGTACGACAGTAAGACTGCAAATTCAAAAGCCCTGATGAAGGTTAAGAAGAAGCTGTTATAATGCAATGAAAGGAAGTTGAAGGTGTAAAATGGGAGCCAACACATGCCAAACACTACCACCACCGCCACAACCATTTTGGTCAGCTGATGCTCAAGCCTGCGTCCCTCGTGGTTTGGTGCAGAGGAGAGTTTCTGGCGGCACCGGAGAGAGATCAGCATGGCCGCGTAGGAGACCATCATCACCGTAAAGGGTATGGCAAAACCGATGATGAAGGTGTAAGAGAGGACTCCAAGCCACAAGGCATCCGAGGCAAAGTCCGGACTGCAAAAGCCGTGCTCGGCGGTGAAATGGAAGGCCATCGGGAGAATGGTGAGGAGAGAGAAGAACCACAGAGACGCTGAGACGACCTTGGCGCAGCGCGGAGTTCTCCAGCAGGCAAACCGAAGCGGCTCAGCCAGCGCCATGTAGCGGTCGATGCTCATCGCCGTGAGGCAGAAGACGCTGGTGAACTGGTTGATGCCGTCCAGGACCATGACAACTTTGCACGCTGTGTTCCCAAACACCCACCGGTTCTGAAAGTTCTGGCTTGCAAGAAACGGCAGGCCGACCATGAACAGTCCGTCGGCCAAAGCCAGGTTGAATATGTACACCGTTGTGGAAGATGACATTTTGTCCAGTTTCAAAATGGCAATGACGACGAGGCAGTTCCCAACCAGTCCCACAATGCAGACCACCAGGTAGAGGAAAGCCATGGTGATGCCGAAGCCGTCGATGTTGTCCTCAAAGTATAAATGTTCCTCCACATACGACTGATTGCTGTCCACATAAAAAACATAAGACGCTTCCATTGTGTCTCAGCTCCTTGTCTAGAGAGGCAAAGGAAACAATATAAATAACAATAAAAACTCAGTGACAGTTGAGCTTCAGCAGGGAGGGAAGCACAAAAGTTTTCTTCAAGTGGATTTTCCTCTTGGAGGGAAAAAGTTCTCCGTGGAAGATAAGTAAACACCTCAAGTGAGAAATCTGAAAATCAAGCAAGTTTCTTCAGATTCTTCAACTCATCTATTCGAATCCGGCTTGCCACACTTCGTTTGATCCACTGGCAGGACGAAGTTTTTCATCTGATAGCGGCATGAGTTTCTTCACAAACACTCTCAGAAGCAGGGTGGGGAAGACTCAGACGCTTGCCTGAACACTCGTTTTCCTTGAGAGCCCCTTTATATCTCTTCCTCCCCTCTCGGTGTGTGAGGAGCGTGTCTGCTGCTCCATGTGTGGGAGACCCTCCCATGTACCTCCCTCCTCTTGTTCATCAGCCTCCAATGACTGTGATGAACGCCATGGCTCGCTGCCCTGGCATTTCCAAGACAAACCCTTCAAAACATCTTCCATAGAGCTTATGTTTTCATAACTTTTCTCTACTATCTTTTCCTATCAACATTCGTTTCAGTTTACCCTCTTTTTCCTCCATCAGTTGTGCCTCCCCACCCTCCACCTCTGGCTCCTGCTTCTTTGCTGCCTCACAGTTCAGCGGTGGGTCATGCAACAGAACCCAGAACAGATAATAACACTATCTCGTTGCTCTGAACACCCTCCTCTATGGCCTGTGAGCTGAGCAAATGTGCAGATGGGAAGGAAAAGTCTATTTTTGCGGTTTTGTTTTTTTGACATGCGACATATTCTCCTCCGACTCCTTCCATCATCCTCGTGCCCTCCTGCCTTATTTGTCTTGTAAGGGGGAGAAAGAATGGAAAGTTTTAGTGAGAGATGAAGTGGAGGTAAGGGAGGTAGTGTACATCAAAGGCTGGATGAGGAATGGCCACACATCCTGTTATTGCGTCACTGTGCATAGCTGGAATACCCAACTTTTGCCAAACAATCCTCCAGCACACTCTTACATCATCTCTGCTTACAGCGATTCTGTATCATATCACTTCAGCACGAACATTTCTCACCCTGCGCTGCCCCTCAAAGGTATTCACACCTCTAATTCACATTTTGGCAAGTCTGTTTTCCATATGTGGAGACCCAGCTTTCATTTAGTCCGACTGGATGGAGACTATCATCCAGTGGAAATGCATTTTTGCCAAGTCTTGGACTTTGACTCTTCAAACACACAATCATGCTTTGATGTTCAATATTTCAATGTAGCTTCCATGCCATGATGCTGACAAGAATGATTACACTCAATCGTATTTAGAGGGTGTCAGAATTAATATTTGTACTGAAATCTGAAAACCCATGTGGGATGTGCATTTAATTTTGCAATTATGTGACATTCCATCTTATGTTTGTTTCTATTACATGACCATGTGGAAAAGTACAAATTGAGCAGCTCATATGAATTTCCTCACACATTTCTCAAGACTTGTCATCCGCGTCTTGTTAAACTGGTTCCAATTAAGTGAAGAAAAACACCTTTATAGTCTGCATTCGTAATTGACTTGTTGCTTAACCTACTGACAGGAACTGACAACTCCAATTCTCAACAAAGCCCTCCCCACCCATGAAAAAGCACGACTAGAAAGACTTTGTTTTGGGGAGCTAAATTTGAAAGTTTTTCCACAGTCATATTGCACAATCATTATTTCACTTTGGTGAAATAATGTAGTGTTTCAGCAGACACACTGGCAGTCATGTCCACAGCATGGGACCATTCAAAGTCCTCTGATAAACTCACAACTTCAAAACACTGCAAACGTAACGTTGAGCTCAACGAGGTCTGGGATGACTGCAACAGTCAGACGTGAAAAAAAATCTGATTTCCTTTGTAAAGAAAAAGGCAAAACTGGGTTCCTATTGAGACCTGTGTTGCATTTATTCCCATATCAAAACGATTACACATTTTATCCCCTGCCTGGGCTGGCGGCTGTTTACTGCCCCTCTAAAAGTCTAAGCAGCTATAAACACTAATACTCCACCGTGGAAAAAACAACCATGGGTGGCAATGATGTAAACATTAACAAGACATGGAAAATTCAAAGGAAGGGCGTCATGAGAATTTCAAAACCAGTGTTGGGCTAATGACTCTGTCAAAAACAACTGAAGCATGTTGTTTTCTTGTTTGGAGAAATGTTATGTTGAACAGAAACAGAGTAAGGACAAAGCAAATCAGAAGAAGAAAAATCCCATAAAATGTTACCAAAGTTGTGTGTGTGTGTTGGGGGGTGGGGTGGCGGTGGAGGGTTTTCTGCAGAAAGACATGTATGTAGCACGCGTGAAATTAGTCGCATCATGTAAAAATTTGCTTCCCAACTCTAAACAAATTCACCAAGAGTTTTTAAAAGAATCCCACCTTTTGTGTTCCATACAAAGAACAATGCAATAAACAATCAGTCATTCAGGGTCTGCATCCTTTGAAGGGCGATTATGTCATGGCGTGGCGACAAGGCCTGTCCGAATTCGAAGACTCCTTCAAATGTGGCCTCCAGATGCGTCCTCCTTCACCCAGATTTGAAGGATGGCTCCGGTGTATCCTTCACGGCCCTCCATATCCCATCATTCATTGCGGGCCCCAACCGGGTGTTCACGCAGAGCGGCAACAGCGGTGAAGAGCGACAAATTGTTTTGTGATATCACACTTTAAATGACACAACGTGATTTTGTACGTTTTTAGGCGAGAATGTACGCATTTAGGTCTCAAATATCTGCTCGGTTCACCAAAACATGACCTGCGCTGACATTTTCGGACACGTCTGCTTCTGCTGCGTTGACAGCCAGCTGTCAGCTGGCCGGGCGCTTCGGGTTTGTTATACTGGAGGAGAACGTCTGACTCCTGGTACATTGTAATAAAAAACTCCCACTAGCTTTCTCCAATGAGCTAATGACTTAAACGCCGACATTATTCAGACAGCTGATATCAGGTTGTAAAATGTTTGGTTTACTATTTATTTAATTTAGGATGAGCAAATCGGCCTACTAATTAAAGTTAAGCCTTCAAACATTTTATTTAGTTTTATTTAACTGGAATGTCCTATCTGAGATTTGGAGAATATTATATTTGGAAAAAATGAAAAATTTGCTTATATGTATTCCTGGTAGAAAGGTGCAATGCGTGTTTGCACATTTTAGAATCAAACTAACAGATTTGGTTTTTTACTATGGAACAGCATTTACTATAAAATGCAGAATAATACAGGAGTAACAAATGACTAAAAATCAAACTTTGGCTCCGATGTGATTTTTTTCTTCACTGCTCTCTGCTTCATGCCGTCCAGGTTGCTAAGCAACACAAGTTACACTGAGGTGAAGGCCAGACCTGTCCAAATTCACAGCTTGTCTCTTCCTGTATTAGTTTATTCGTGGAGGGACCCGGTCTACGTAGACCGATCCTTCGAAGGATGCAGGCCTTGAATTCGGACAGCTATTGTCTTCCACTGATCTGAGCCCAGGTTGCTAGGGTAACAGGTCCAGGAAGGAAAACAAACAACTCTCTAACTCTTTCTACAAGATCCTGAGGTGTTATCAGGCAAGTTTTCTGGGTCTAATTTGGGGTCTCGTACTGGTTGGACCTCTGAAACGGAGGTTCACGATCAGAGTACCGGAACTAATGCCTATCAATGTGGAAGAGCAAAACTCTGGTCTCTACCCTTTCTGGACTGGAGACTGCCTTAAGGCGACAAGGTCGCTGTGATTGTAGCTGACATTAACTACTGATCTGATCGTGGGCTTAAAAGAAGTTTTCACGAGTACAAACTAAAGAAATATTTAGTTCAGGTCAAAATTCAGCATAATTTTGACCTCATAATTCGATTTGAAGCTGTTCCATTAATCCCAAAATATGAGATTCTGTAACAATGACCTGCAACATCATATGGAAGTCAGTCACTTAAAATAGCACTCACTTCTTTTCATCCAGACCTTGTGCTCAAAATACATGACTCAGCAGTAGTTTGTCAAAGTGACTCACTCTAATTTTAAAATGTCAACAACGAAACGTGCTAGAGCAAATCAGGGGGTCAACCGAAGATTTCTCTCCTGGGAAACTTTAATATCACTTTTACAAGTCTGGTGGATGTCAAACTAAATTTGTGACTAAGAATTTTGTCTTTTTTTTCTTTGAAGCCTTTGGGGACAAATATAACGCTCCAAAGTCATTCAAACTATTCGTCAGCTGACCTGATTATCTAATTCAATTGTTTTTTTGTTTTTTTGCTTTTTTGGTTTTTTTTAGGGGCTTAGGTTCAGAAACCAAGGGGCTAAACAAACTGTGATGTCAGGAGTCACTGCGACGGAACAGGAACTCGACAGATTTTTGGAGGAGAAATGGAATTTTTCACTAACATTTCCATTCAATCCTTGCTGGCGAATGCACCGACTTGAGAAAATATTTGCTCGTCTTCGACGAGAAACCCCGCTTCATCCATCTCCCTTGAAACGACTATCAAGGTCACGTGACTTTAACAGCCGTACAGTAAGTTTCCCTTTCTTCAGGCTGAAATCAGAAATCAAAGATTATGAGTTTATTTGCTGATTTGTTTGTTGTGTTTCTCTTGAGGCACTTTAATGACATCACATTGATTTATGGGACAAATGGATGCTTTTTTCCAGAGTAATTGGTATCAGCTTATTAATTATTAATTTAATTCATACTCTATGTAAAAGCTATCTGTAAATAGATAGAAAGCTTTATTTCAGTTCAGCTTACATTTACCATATTTACTTATGAACTTTCCTGTACGCCTATAGCTAATAAACAGAATTTATTGTTCATCATATTTCTTCCGTTCTACTTTTCTCTCACAATTCCTCCAATTTCAGCTGACAGATTTAAAGCCTGCGAGCTTTTGAAAGCTTTCTGAAGATGGGGATTTGTATTTCATCTCCATCCTCGGACTACGAGATGGAGCATTACCTGGGCAGTGGCACCTACGGAGCGGTCGTCCAGAGCAAGAAACTGGCCACCAACGAGACGGTGGCTTTAAAAGTCATCAAGAACAAGAGATACATGGAAATAGCAAAGAAAGAGGTGAAAGAAGTAGCTTCAGACTTAGCAAATCTTTTGAATTTGAGCAATGAAATTGTTTTTGCGATTTGCATTTACCACACTTGGCTAGATTTTAATCTGTATTTACAATATGAGCTACTAATTAGGGGGATTTTAATCAAATTTACAATGTATTCATTCTAAATTAGTTACATTTGAATTAACCATAGATGACTTTTTACGAATAGGCTACTGCGGCAGTCTTGCAGTATGAAGTCAGGCCACCTCATTATAGGATCATTTTGTTTGTCTGGTTCATCTCCTAATGTGTGCAAATGATTGGTTTGTGATGAATTAACGAACTAATTAGATCAGGTCAAATTGACCTTGATCTTTATGTTTTCTTTTAAATTAACTCAACAAGATTGCAACCCTCCGTATCCCTGACAACCACAGCTATGTCAGTCACAGTCACTCTCAGTTACCAGAAGCTGGGTCCGAATTCAGGGCCTGCGTCCTTCGAGGTCCCGATTTGTGGTCGGGTTACATCATAGCATTTTTTTTTTTAAAGCTGGCTACAAACTTCAGTACAGAATCTTTCTGCTGAGCTTATCATATGAGCTTCTTCTCAGTCCTAGGAACGGTTGTGGACAGCATGATAAAAAGATGTTGTTGTGATCATGTGCTTCAGGTGCTTTTGCTGTCTTTGCTGTTTTAAACGCCACAAACAGCAGAGACAGAGAAAACTCAATGGAACTGAACCAACCTCGATCTTTAGTCAAATTCTCGTGCAAGATTTGATTTTTGTCAGTTTAGAAGTTATTGGATGTTACATTTACAAATCAATATGACAAATGTTTAAATAACTTTATTTGTTTTGGTTGTTTTGTTTTTTTATGTCCACCAAAATTGCTTGTTAATAGTGAACACCAGCATTTTCTGCTCAGCTCAAATTAAACCTGATAAAATTCACTCATCAGGTGGAGATACTTCAGTACTTGAAGGGACTTGGCTCAGACAAGTTCAACATCGTCATGTTGAATGACTCCTTCACCCATGTGGGATGTTACTACATGGAGTTTGAGAAACTGGATATAAATCTAACGGATTTCTTGCGGAAGAAGCCACATCGCTCCCTGGAACAAAAGGAAATTTGTCCCATCGTGCACCAGGTTGGTGGTCTGTGCAGGGTTGTGGACTGATTGGTGGAGAGGGGAGAGGATCTGGTGCCTATTTCCACTGGTGACTGGGATGAGAGGCAGGGTTTGACCTGGACAGGTTAATTGTCCACAACAAGGCAAAACAGAAACGCACACACTCTCTCCAAAAGGTAAATTAGAAAGACCAGTGGAGGCAACAGTCAAGTTTTTGGACTGAGTGAGGAGGGCAGAGTACCAGGAGAAAATCCAAGCATTCATAGATAGAACCTTTTTTCTACAAGGCAGCAGTGCAACAAACTACAGCACACACCTTGAGGCCCTGTTTCAGTTATGAAAGTAGAAATAAAAACCAAAAAAAGTTGGTGTTAGATTCACAATGATGTATGGAATGTTTGTTTTTCCCATTGAGATCATCTTTTAGTATTTGAATATATTAATGAAGACCAGTTCTTTTTCTAAACTCATTAAATGAATTCATATTTATACTTGCCCGCAGCTGGCCACAGCTCTGGACTTTCTTCAGAGTGTGGGGATCGTTCATGCAGACCTAAAGCCAGAAAATATCATGATTGTGAATGAAGAACAAAAACCTGCGACGGTCAAAATCATTGACTTTGGTTTGGCGCTAAAAAATCCAGAGGAGCAGAAAGGAGCAGTTCTTCAAACCCTTTGGTACAGGTACCAAACTTCTGACTCTTCTGTAACTTTGGACAGCTGAGAATATGAGGAGGAAACAAGGAGGAGTCGTACTTACTACACATTGATTTCTCTGACTTGCTACAAATCACAACAGTTAGTGATCACAGATTACCTCAAGTGAAGTTTTGTTAAAAGGTAACATAAATGAATATTATGACAACGTCAGATAACTGTCCTGAATGGTGTTTTCATTTTGTGAAAATCAAAATTAGGTGTTTTTTTTTAGGCTACAGCTAAGTCTAATGCTAATGCTAACTAGGCTAATGGATAGCCCATCAGGAACCAAGACCAAATCATATTTAAAAGTAGATAATGATTGTTGTTCATGGTACATGTACTGGTGGCACAACACATAATTGGATAACGGTAACCACCCAATACAAAAATATGGCTGTGCAAAAATTGACCAAACTGTATCGTGCTAGCAGCTGTAAAATTTTATTTTTAATTTAGCTTTTTTTTGTAAATGAAAGCCCAATTAAATATAAAGAGAATTTAAAAGTTGATAAATTGGCACTAGCATAAACCACAAATGTTACTGAGGCCAAATTTGTTTCAAGATTGTATTTTAGCCCTTCTGTTAGCTGAATTCTCTGGATTTCTTTGGTTAGCTGTCGTTTTTATTTTTTTTATTTTGCTTTGCTATTGTTTTGTTTTTGTTGTTTTGTTTTTTTTACATTTTTGCAGAACCTATCTTCAAAAATTTAGTAAGATCTCTCCCATCAGTCTCAGAAGGAAACAGTCAGGTGTTTAATATTCATTACATCGGAATTTCTCTATTTGTCTTCTCATAGATGTCCAGAGGTCCTGCTGGGAGCTGCCTTTAGTGGAGCGATAGATGTTTGGTCCCTGGGTTGCATTGTTGTGGAAATGTTTACAGGTTCTGCTTTGTTCCCTGGAGAGGATGAAAACGAAATGGTTAGTATTACATTCCAAGGGGATCCACAACAAAGACTTGACATCATTGTTTTGGCTCCAATACACAACAAATCTTGTATTTCAAAGCTCCACTTCCAATTGCGGATTGAAAAAAAAAAGGAAAGAGGTTTGATTTAACTCTTTTGATTCATCTGGAGTGAATCACATCTGTATTGTGCCCTCAGATGAAACGCATTGTCCTCGCCTTTGGAAATCCACCAGAATATCTGCTAAATTCAGGCCTGAACACCATGCAATTCTTCATCAAAAATGATGGAGAAGAGGAACCATGTGGCCAGTGGACATTGAGGGTAATCTTTGAGTGGCCATTCCTGACCATCAGTGCTTCGTTTCGCCATGTATTTTGAACAAATCTCATGTCGCCATTAATTTTACAGAAAGACACTGAAATAAGAAACGTAAACTGCATTCCACAGAGGACTCTGAATTTCCTCAACATGGTGGGACATTTAAGGAACTCAAGCTTGAACTTGATGATGCTTCCATTTCCTCACAATTTCTGTTTCGTTCCACATCAGTTGCGTGAAAACATGTCAGATGAAAATGCAGGTGAAAGGGAGCGAGATAGTTTTGTCAAGCTGGTAGCAGACATGCTGAAGGTGGATTCAGCCAAAAGGATCTCACCGAGTGAAATTCTTCTGCATCCGTTTGTCGCCAAGAGCCGTCTGGCGGACAATCGCATCCAGTAAGTGTGTCTGTTTTTAGGGACATATTCTGCAGTGGACAGATAAGGACTAACCTTGCCTTTTTGCAGTGAGAAGTCCTCCAGCAGTGCTGGCAGTAAAACAAAAATAGACCAAAATGATAACGCAGAATCTGGAAACAGGTCAGTTGATTGATTTCTGTTGTTACAAAGAAACTGGGAGAAGCTCTCGAATTGTGAAAGTAGCACAACTAAAAATATCTGAACAGTCGTTTGGTTAACTTGCTGTAGAAGCCCAGACGCCATCCCAGCTAAAAGGAGAAAGGAATGTGAGGATGTGGAGATGACATGTCCACAGACGAGCCCATCAATGTCACCTTCACAGAAATGACAAAGAGATGATGTTGTGACATAGATGAAATCGGATGAAACCTCAGCAAAGAAGAGGAGAATAAACCGTAACAGTAAGATTTGTGTGTAACACAAATAGTTAGACTTTGAACATTTAAAGTTTAAAAGTTGGTCCATGTTGTTCATTAAATCTCCCACGGTCTTAAGAGATGGGGTCCTTTGGATCCCACGAGTTTTTTACCCTGTGCGCAGTCCGGCGGGGTTGCACTGACCTCGCGTGCGCTTTTACAAATTTTTTTTTTGTTTGTCTAATGAACCAAAGTAAGAAATAATTATAATGGGTATGACTTGTAGAGATTTGTGTACAGGAAGGCGACCATTTCCTGGCATTTTGGATTGAATGTGTGTGACATGGTTGGTCTAGAAGGGTTTTTAGTCTGTTTATAGAAAAGGAGACCCGTGATGTAGTTACCCAAGTCAAATAAATGTCTGTTTTGAGTAAAAAGTTGGTGGATGTTTAGGCCCTACTTAGTGGTATAAAAATAGAAGCAAAAACATGACTAATTATAGAAAATTACTTTTTGTTCTGAACTTCTTCCATTTAAGAATATATGAATTTATCAGAAAAACATCTCATTCTCATTTTTTTTTAAAAAAGGGACCATCTGCATCATTTGTGAAATGTGATCAGGAGTCACACAAAATCACTGTGATCTGCAAATGGCAACAGTTTGGAAACCCTTGCTTTAAAAATATGAAGATAAAATGAATTATGGCAGAGCTCTGCTGTTCTGCTAGTGGGCTTTCAGCCTCTGTGTGTCATGGAACATGATGGATTTAAGTTTGTTAGTAGAAACCATTTTTTACATTTAGTGATGCTAACTGTGCTGATGGGTAAGATGCTAATAGAAAACGTTTTGGCTTCGCTTTACAGCAGTGACCAAAGAGAGCAAAACTTGTTCTGCCTCATCATTTACAGTGGGATCGCGACGTCAGGAAGAGGAGGATGGACGATGAAGAGGCTTCAGAATCAGACAAAGCCTTCCCTGATAAGAAAAGGAAGAGAGGCTGACTCTCTGGCTTTGGGGGGGAAAAAAAACTATTTTTGTCGACAGTCGTCGCCTTAATGCTTTCAGATGGTCATTTAAATAAGAAACATAAACTCTCTTCCTGCTGGCTCTTATCCTCACTCAGACTTTTGACAAGTCTCTCGGACTGTGTGTGGGGCTTCTTTCTGTTTCAAATGATCAGGAAATAACTTTGAATGACTGATCTGTAGTTCTTCCTCGGCCCCATGTTGAACCTTTTGTTGACGAAGCACTCAACATTGGAACAGTACTTTGTCCTGCATTTCTTACGGCCGCATAAGAAGTCCAACCTGCCTCAGGGGTCGAGGGTCATCGAACAATCCCACATGGACAGATGATCGGTGTCGCTGGCCTTTCCTTCATGCCCACAGGACTTGTACCGGGCAGCTAACACCTCTCTTGTCTACACACATCCCTGACGTGATGTGTCCGGCAAGGCAGTACAAAGCTCTATATGCAAATAGCCGTACACCACAGATGACTGCTGTTGTGAACTAGAACGAATAAAACAAACTAAAATAACCTTTCCCGGTGCATCTTTATTTTCCCTCTATCTTAAATGTCTATTTTTCGGACAACACAAAACGATCCACTCGCATTGCTGCCAAACCTGGCAGCAATGCAACAGAGGTGACAAAATGCTAATATTTGGATGAACAACTGAAATGTTCAAGTTATTTAAGGCGTTTCTTTTAACATTTATAAAGAGTGAACTGGAAAATGGGCAGCGTCACATCAATTGAACCGCAGAATCTTTGAGTGCTTAGCATGTTGCGTAACTTTTTAATCCGTCAGTGAAGCTATTCCTGTTAGTCTGTTCTCCTTAGCTGATGTTAAGTATGAGAAAGAGGAGGCCATATGGCTACATCCACATACTGTATTATTTATCAGATGCGTTGGAGCAGGAATGCTCCTTTCATAGGCTGAACGTCTCTGGCTGAACGCACACAGCTTTGTGGAGTTTGTTTTCCCTTCAACCCCCAGCAGCTTCGGTAACTACAAAATGAGGACTGTGAAGCATTTTAGAAATGTTTGTGAAAAAAAGAATGTTTCCCCAGAAAACAATAAGACGTCTTATTTCATAAACATTTCCCAGAAATGTTTCAACCCCTTTTAGGTAATTGTGTCTTTTATTAAAAAAGAACACAAATTGTTCTGGAGACTGTCCTTGTTAATTGGCTGGTATGTTGCATAAAAACCATTCAGACCAATGAGTCAGCCATAAAAGTAGCTCAAATCAGATGTGGTGCAAGATCTGAATTTTGCAGCTCGGTGGAGATTCCGTGCTTTAGAAACAGAAAATTCTGAATGACAACACAAAAAAGCTCAAAATGTGTTGAATTGGTCCGCGGGTCAAAGTTCAAGACAGCCCGGATCACTGCTGTGCAAAATATCCAAAAATAAACAGAAGCAGAAGTAAAAATCTCAGGTCCTTTTTATATTTTAAAGTCTTCAAATTTTTTAGAAGAAACAGGAAATGTAAATAAGTGATCACTAAAGATCATTTAATGCTCTGTCACATTTTTGTTATTATAAAAACTCATTTAATCTACAATAGTCCTGTTTTCTTACAACACCAACAACATGTGAGGTGTTAGGGAGACAAATACTGCAGTAACACTTCTGATGACTCGATTTCATTAGCAGCATTCAGATGGTATGACTGATAATTTCGTACAACCCGATCAAAATTGGATTCATCTTGAATCTGCTTGTTTTTAAATGTGTGTGCGCAGGTTTTCTCTCTCTGTTGGTGAAACAAGAAAAACCTATTTAAAAAGAGGGATAAAAAAATAAGTTTTAGAAAAAAAAAAAGGAAAACAACTGACAAAACGCATTAAAGGATTAACCGTTTCTGGCAGCAAACACTACTGCAAATGGTTTATTGGACATGAAAATGAGTTACTGGTCTAAAACAACTGCATACTTTTAGATTAATGTCAACCCAAACGTCTAAGAAATGTTTCTGATACCTTATTTAATCTAAGCCACAAAGAGCTAAGGCTCCTTTAAAATGGAAAAAAAAAATCAAAAATCTAGATCTAGTAAGGTGTACCTAACAAAAGTGGCCAGTGGGTGTGTATTTCCTTTTTACCAGTAATTGCTGCCATGTTCATGTTTCTTGTATTTGTTTATTTTCATTGGGTATTTTCTTCAGTGTTTATTGCTTAAGTAACATGTAAATAGACCCCAAAGCTTTTAAAACGAGATTTAATTTAAGTGCAGCGTATATTGTCAAATTGAACAGTATACTTCATTTAAATTTATTTATTTATTAAGTTTCGCTTAACTATATCAACGTGTAATAGATTTTATTACTAATATAATTCTAAATTCGCTTTATGAGGTGTTTTTGTACAATTTTATTAATCTAGTTTCGATCAAAAGCAAAAACTCCCGCCGTCAATGAACTGGCCAATCGGCTGCCAGTGGGGGCGGAGCGTCAGCTGTCATTAACACGTGATCTGGGAAATAGGAAGTAAATACAGAGGAGTCCACAGAGCTACAGGTCGAAAGTGAGTATGGTCGACTTTATTGTTGAAAAACTTCCAAAAAGGTGAACAGTTTCGGGAAACAAATTCAGCCGAATTAAAACACATTATTCCCTGTTATTAAAAGTAGTGGTCGTGTACGAAATCCTGTCAGTATTGTCTGGCAAGAGTAAGAATTGTAAGGTTGTTCGGATGCTCCTCATTTATCCAGTCTTGGTAATAAAAGAAAAGAAGCCAGAAGCCTCTACGTTCTCCGTTAGGACTCGAAACACACCAAGGCAAATTGACGAGTTTTAAAGGAGTCTTTTGAATTTATGTCGCCACAGTAAAGCTGCCCTAATGGCGCCTTTAAACAATGAATGAATATAAATGCCTTTGAGCTTTTAAATCGAAAATGACAGCTGTCACCTACATTTTATTCCTCTTTAACCGAAGCCTCATTAAGTTAGCAACGACACACAGCTGTTAGCATTTGTCATTATAAAATCAGCCGTTACAACTATTGCAAAGTAAATATTCTTACTGTAGGTTGGGTTAAAATCTGGATTAAAGCACGTGGCTTCTGATATTTAAAGGCAATTAATTTACTTGTAACTGACTTAAAAAATGAGAATTTTGCTCTGATTTAACTTCAGACAGTGAAAAATAAAGGCGTTTGTCTTTTTAATTGGAGTATATAAACTTTTGGTGTCAAGTATATCATTTTAATATGGTGAGATTAATGGATTCATTACAAAAAAATTAATATATTATTACTAAAAGTGGGATGAGCTTTATTAACCAAATTAATCATTTAGATTTCTGCAGATTGACATTTGAAATTTTAATTGGTGCTTCATCATTCTGTTAAACTGTTTTTTTTGTTGTTGTCCTTTTGTTTTGTTTGTCAGAATTTTTGAGAAAAATGCAAAAACAAACAAAGGGGCAACAATTATTCAAAGTTTTTTTTTTTTTTTTTTTAGTAAAAGTAAAAACTTCTTGACCAAACTGCAAGTGTTTTGCCGCACATTTTCCTACCTCATATTGGATTTGTCACTTCTGTTGGATTTCTACAAAGCCGGGAGTCGGTCCACTGTGGGTGTGGTCACAGAGAAGCAAATAAAGAAGGGCAGGATATTGTAATCCACAGCAAACAGGATTTTCATGCTTGTTTACATCTTAATTTGGTGAAACAGTCTTAAAGGACGACTCCTGGATCAGGAAACGGATGGTTTCAGGACACACATGCTGATGTTGGAGTTGTCAGTCAAATTTTCTGTTTGAAGTTTCCTTTTGCTGTTTGCCATGAACCACAACTAGAGGTGCGAATCTTTCAGTGTCTTTTGATTCAAATCTGATTTTTAGGGTCACAATGATTTAGGAACATCTTTTGATTCAAAAATGGCATTGATTGGAAAGACTGTATATGTTATGCTAAAACAGTTTGCACTGGGGATATCAAGACATATTTAATGTTTGAACAATTAAAGTAGGTAGATTTAAGTGTTTTTTGGTATTCGCATAGACAATGGTGGTCCCTAACCCTTAAAAATACTCGGGGTCCACCCTATAGCTTCTCTATGTGCTTCACCTGCTTTACCACTGAGCTAAACAACTAGCCTGTTCAGTTGTTTTTCAAAGAATAGACAAAAATGCCAGTCTGTAAATGTATAAGGACTTGCACCTGGAACTGTAGCAAAGAAAGTTCTGGAAAGCATTCAGTTGGGTGAATACAAAGGCATAAAGAATTTGAGCATCGCATATAATGTTCCTTCCACAATTGTGCACCACTTTGTGTTGATTGATCAATAAAAAGCCTTGACATTTTAAACCTTATTGTGATAAAATGGCAAAAGCTTCAGTACATTGCCAAGATAATGTCTTTTAGCCTTAGAGGAGAACTTATCAGCACCATAATCTTCTCGGTTGCTAAAGCGACTGCAGCATAATGGTGGTTTGGTTAGAGACTGACTTTGCATCCTGCTTTGCCAGGTGTGGCACCATGCTGGAAGGCTACAGCCCTGTGATCCAGGCCCTGCTGGGCACTCTGTTCACCTGGGGTCTGACCGCCGCGGGAGCCGCCCTCGTCTTCATCTTCTCCAGCCGACAGGTACACACTGGCAGCTTCTATTTTCAGTTGATAGAGTTTGAAAATGTTTGGGGTATTAGTCATGCATATATGCAAAGCTGAAGGTTGGAACAAGTTAGCTTATGGCTTAATGTAAAAACAGAATGCAAAGCAAATGCAGTCCCTGACTCCCTACCCACAAAATCCTCCAGCTAGCAGCTCCAAAGCTCCTTGATTAGCATGTTACACCTCAGCTTTGCAAGCCAAATAATAGCTGAATTGTTTCTATGTGATCAGAGACCTCAACAACTCTTCAAACTTTTCTCCTGAATCTGCATGGCTTACATATTCCAGCCTAACTTTGCATACAAATTTATTCATACAGCCAAATGGAGGTTTCCTACCCTTTCAGCTGTTCTTTTTTAGTTTTCCTATATTAAATTACTTTAATAACTTTACTGTGCATTCCAAGCTCAATAACAAAGCAAAAGCTTTTTTTTTTAACGGATCTTTTGATTAAAAAGCATGAAATGCATCATGTAGACACCTGATCTTTAGTGCAGGCTCCATTCTGATGTCCTTCTGTAAATTGACGGAATGTAAAATACCTCGGTCGGGCTTGCGAGTAAAAACCCAGTGATCAAAAATTGGAGTTCCTTTAGAGAGTTGCCTCTGGAGAACCTCAGATACATTGATGAAGCCCGCCATCAATCATCTGACAGAATGGTCATAGAATCCGAACACATGACAAAGAAAATGTGATCAAAGGTGCCCCAGCAAGTCTTCGATCTAAATCTTCTGATCAGTCAAGGGTCCTTCCTGTTTTCACCGTTTCTGCCATCAATTTAACGGTTAATAATTTACTTTTCATGAGAAATGTGAAACACTTGTTGATTCTTCAAATTACTTGTGTATAACCAAAACATGTCTCAGTTGTGCACGAAGAAAAAAAAGCATATGCTGTGTCTTGAAAAAGTACTATCCCTTGAACTTTTTTATTTCATGGGGATTTTATGTGATAGTCAAAACTGTCCCATATTTTCAATTAAGATAACCCGCTTATTTTGTTTCCTGTCTTCTTTAATTAAGTGTTTAATAATCTGTTATGGAACAGTTTGATCCTGTCATTTAGAAAAAAATTGGCTAACACTTGAAACAACTGTCAGTGTGATGATAAGATGATGCATTAGGTAGAAGTATGCATCTTGCTTATGCATACACATAGACTCAAATTAATTATTCTTCCCTTCTGTTAAGATATTTGACACATTCTATAATTTTTAAACAGATCATCAGATCATTTTGGTAAGCTGCTTTGCTGGTGAAGTTCTGGTACAATCTAAGATGATCTGAAATATCTGCATTGATGCTTGACATGGTTAAAACTTTTAAACTCAATTTAGAAAGACCACAATCCAGGATTTGACCCCAACAACTTCCTGGTGCAAGCCAACAGTACTACTAACAAATTTGCTGCCCCTTATATGAAAATATGTATTTGAGATATTTGTGTCGTTGTTGAACAAAAGTAATATCAAATAAATAAATAAATTAATAAAATCTTTGAATTCTGAATTGAAATATGGTTTGAAGTGAAGAGGGCTGGTAAAAGATACCAGCTCTCAAGGATGATTTAAAAAAAAGCAATACCATTATGGTCAAGAGATTAAACCATGGAAATGGTTTAATAAAACTGAACGTTGTAGTTTTATTTTAAAAAAAAAAGTCCTGATGAGCCAGTTTTACATAGTTAATTAGTCAGACTGTATTAGCTAGCCTGCACTCTGCTGCTCAACACACACGCTAAAAAAAATTATTTTCTAATGTTATAAACCCAAACCTCAAGTATTTTCTTCTACTCAACAAGCCTGAACAAAGCGTTATGCAAAAGATATTCCGCTACAACTTGAAATACTATTTTTTTTTTAAAAATATGACCTTTTAAATTCAGTGAGTCAAAACTCTTTGAAAAAGGAGCCATTTTCCAAAACAAATAGTTGGAAAGGGATTCTTCGAAAAGCTCCATGACATTCACTCGCTCCTGTGCTTTTACCTGTGAAAGGAAAGATGTATGTATACTTGGTCAATGTTTTCTACTTTTAGGCTTTTTGGTTCTCAAATTACACACTTTTTAAACTACTGTCGCTAGCTTCTCTATTGATTTGTTGACATTGTTGTCGCATCACGTGAGAAATCCCTCTGTTGACTAAGTGGTTTTGCTTCTAAAGTTGTTGCCTTTTCAGTCTTAACATTTGACTCTGTAGACATCGAAGCAATTTTTGACATGTTGTGCCCACTAACAGTTTAACTGAACTATTGCTTTTATGTTGTCAAGGTTTCAACATATTGATTTATCTGACTTGCGCTCATTCTCTTTTTCTTATCTGTTCAGAAGCGGATCTTGGATGGAAGTTTGGGTTTTGCAGCCGGGGTGAGTTTATTGTCCTCTGAACTCTACAGTTCACACATCGGCACGTACACACACTGCAGATCCAAGTGTGTTTCACCACAGTTTGCTGAGTTCCCCCAAGACCTCATATAAACTCTGACACATTCTGATGCCACATCTAATTTTATTAAATGTGAGGTAAGTATTCCCCCGAAGCAGGACTTAGCCTTATCATACGGAAGGTTTTATGCTGCAAATGGAAAGGATCATCTAATCCCCACCAGTCTTTTTCTTTCAATTACATTTTTTCGATTTCTTGCAGGAAAAAAATACGGTTCATTGGCAAATTTAATTATCTTGCCGGTTAGAAAACTAAGCTGGCACTGAATCCTGATGTTGTACACGGCTGTCTAAATCACATTGAAGTCATACAAAAAATAATGTGGAAGCTTGTTCAGGGCTATGAATCTACGAAAGACTTCCTAGAGATCTTGCAAGCTTATAAACCAGTCAATACGTCAACATTTTTAAACTCAATTAATGCTAGCTGAAAACAGACAAATGAAAAGCAATAGAAACTGTTTGCAGATTAGCTTGTTTTTACAACGCCAATAAATCATGTTGGCAACAAATTACACATTTCCAAAACATTGTTAGGTTTCAGTCCATGTTCTGTGGTCTGCGATGTGCCTAGATAAACACTAGGAGTTGCTAGAGCACCTGGCCTTTTTTCTTTGGACAAAAACGTACCCTTCTGAAATCTTTTTTTTTTTTTTTTTTTTTAAACACTATATAGCTATTGATTTCTAAAAGCTTAAGGTTCAGGCTGTGCCTCTTTAACAGTCTTTTTCTGTTTTCGTGATATGTGTTTTCAGAACCTTAAAGAGCAGCGATGGGACTGAGAGTGGTTTGCTTTAGCACCAGGTCTGATATTCCCATTAACCCTCATGTTTGTGAACTTGGGGGTTGTTCTGGAATTAAAAGCCCAAGCATGAGCCAGGTGCTCTTAATCAATTATGCTCTATTATCTGACTCATCAATTAATCAAGTGCACTCACAAATTGTTTTTAAGGCTTCACCTGCAGAGCTGACCACTCCTGACCACTTCTCTAGTGACTTAGTACTTGGCAAGATGCCTTATGAACATTTAAATCCTTGTTTTACCAAGTGCTTGTTATTCCTTTGTACTACGGGTGATATTACAAAAACGGCTGCTTATTGGCCATTTGGGGCATCTTGTTGCACTTATTCTGTCAGGCAAAATTTTGAGTCAAGCAGACGTCTTCATTGTCTGTGACTCACTGCCAACATCCTTGCTAGCTAGATGGCTAGCTTTTTGTCCTATATATTTAAGACCTATTTCTCCAAAGACATATAGGTCTTAAATTTCCTTCATGATGGTCTTGAACAGGTCTTAAAAAGTCTGGAATTTGATTTGGTGAAACTTTCAGAAACCTTGTTTATAGACTGCACCTGTTAGATGAACGCCTTTCTATGATTCTGTAATTGAGCTGTTTGAACTTCCAATCCCAATACCTCGGGGATATTTTGCCCTTATGTGTGATGGTGGCCTTATATACTGTCTAGCAATTGATGGGTCCCTGGTTTGAGCTTCTGCCTCACCTGTGTCTGTTGTGCCCTTGAGGAAGACATTTCACTCAACTTGCCTGGTGGTGTTTGTCAGAACAGCCAATAGCGCAATATACAATCCAGGAGCTTGCCATTATCATTGTGTGAAAGTGTGCATGAGGATTTTATGTAAATAGTCTAAGTGTCCTGAAAAGTGATATAAATGCAATATTTCATTTCATAACCACGTTGAGCTGCATTACAGGCAATAAATTGATGGCTAACAAAAATTTAGTTTTTAATATGGGTTAATTAATAGTGGGTAGCACATGTGGGAAGAATTTACGCTCATGCTGAGTTCTTTTTTTTTATCTGTTTGTTATTGCAAATGTTTTTACATCCAGTAAGTAATTATTATGAACACGTCTTGCCTGAAGCAAATTGATAAAGCGCAGTAATAAAAACAGGAAAGGGGACCAACACTCAGGAGGTCAGGAATGTGTTTACAAATGAAAACGTCTTGGTGAAGAGTGAAAGATTTGCATAAAACAAACTCAGTGCTCTTTCTGTTCAATTCTGCAATCTCTTACCACATGCATATGTCAATGTTCACGCTGCCATACTTGGATTGCCTTATTAAAGTATTCATACCCCCAGATTATGTTCATTCATTCATCATGTTCACATGACATCCACAAATTTTGATCTACATTTTTGGGTGTTATGAGTTAGAAAAATACAGAATAGTATACAGGAGAAAATTAATGCATGGTTTAAAACAAAGCTTTAAAAATGAAGATCTGAAAAGTGTGGTGGGCATTAACAATCAGCCCCACTGAGTTGATGCTTTGAGTTATTTTTCTCTGCAGTTTGAGATGAAAGCCTTTTTGAATGTCTCTGTCAGCATTTCACATCTAGAAACTGCATTTGCCCCTCATCCCTCATTATTTTTGAAAAAGCTTGAACATTTTTCATTCATTTTCAATTAGATTTACATTTGGTCTTTGACTATTCCATTTTTTTTTTTTTTTTTTTTTTTTGGGAGGCGATTTCTCTGTGGACTATAACTTGAATTTATATTTTTACAACTAACGATTAGTAGTTAATTAATCATTAAGTGATTAATTGGGTTAAAATATAGTCTCACTTTGCTGTTTTATTTAACAAATTGAATTGTTTTATTCAATATTAGAAATACAGTGAAATAAAGAAATAAAATACATTAAAAGAGGAAATCAATTTCCTTTTAAAATCAAACATTTTTTGTGCCTAAAACACAATGAAACAACTTTTTGTGTTTTGGCCTGATTACTGCTCTGAGTGTTGGGTTCTTTTAAGAAATTGCCTTTATTTTTTAGTCTCTAGAGGCCAGTTAAGGATGAAGTGATTACTAAATTAGTTAACAGTTATTGAATTAATTTATTAATCGTGATTAATAGCATTCTGAGTCCTAGAGCAGAGATGCGGAACACTGTGGATATTAGCGACTGTGGTAGTACTAAGACTACTGCAATAGAGGTAGTCTTAGCAATACTTATGTAGCAATACGTTGTGCATATAGTTATGTTATGAGCTAGATTTGGCTCAAATCTAGCTCGGAGATTTGAGCCAAATTAAAACAAGCGGTTTTAATTTGCAGTTTCAAACATTTTTAGAGGGAATCTCTTGTATTTCCTGGCAGTTGTGATCCCCAAGTGAATATAAGGGTCCTCTGTTGGCTCATGTCAGTGAGTGCATGGTGATCTACAAGTATTATCTGCATGATTCAGATCATCCTCCAACTTGCATTCCCTGAATCCATGACATGCCACACTCACGCAGTGACAAACAGATTTGGATACAGATGGACACTCATGCTCACAGAACTAAGGAGGAAAAAAAAAAAACAGCCTTTGTGACTACATAATATGGCGTCATGCAGTGTCAGTGCGCAGCATGCCTCAGCTGAGATTGTTGAGGAAGAACCCTTCTGACCTATCATTAATGTGTGGATACATAATTTCCTTCTTTCCTCTCCAGCTTTTCTTTTAGCCCTCTTATATGGACATTAAACTCTTGACGTCTATTGTTAAACTGAGGTGATGAAGCCGACGTCTCCAAGAGATGTTGATTACAATTTTTTTCTTTTTTTTTTTCCCCATACGGAGTGCTGCCAAAATATTGTTTGGCATGCTGGCAAATGATTAGAAGAAGCAGCAATCGGAGACCCTGAAGCTTGGATCCACTCACCACAGTTTTCTCTCTGGGGGGCTAAGTTTTTTTTTTTACTACCACTCTAAACGGGAGATTTGGCAGATTGCTCTAAATGAATGGCTTTCTGCTGTGTGCTATGCGCTAAATTTGTGTTTTATTGATAATCTTGTCTTTCTCTGCGATCACAGGCAACTTTTTAGATCCAACTTGTTTCTTATGTCTCTCACGCTGCAGATGTGAGACACCCAGGCAGGCAGGAGACAGTGAAGGACACCATTCAGCTTAACTGCTATGCAATCAAACTGCACTTTCTAGCAGCAAAACTGAAACTCTACCTCACAGCTACAATTTTATTTTGTTTTCTAAAACGTTAAAACTTGTCTTTATTGATTTCCCCTTCTCTCCCAAATGATTAAAAATAATTTCAAACTTTATTTGAAAACTTTTACAGTAAACTAGTTCTGAACTAAGGAGTCTATAAGTAAGAAATTAAACGATCTGTACTGACATAATTTTTATATGCACAGCACTTTTCTAAACACTTTACAGGAATCAAGTAAAATTTCAAACAGAACCCAAAGCAGCTCAAACACTTATGAGAAATGCATGTGGGGAAAAAAAAAAACAGTAATAGTCGAGCATTAAATAGCCATTTACGACTATACAGAATCAGAAGGTAAATTCAGCATTGTTTTATTTCATGATTATTGCATAATGTATATCCCAACTAATTAACTAAATTTCAGTTTAAATAACAGTACCTGGTCTGTACTCAGATTTATACAACATTATGAGAAGTAGTTGAAAATATGGCAGAATCTTGTATTTAATAGTTTTAAAAACGGTTTATTGGAGAGTGGAAGTAGAAGTCTGCCTTTATATAGGACTCTACAGTCTATTCAATTCAAAGACTAACTCCAGATATATTTATTCCATGCGTATGCACCACATCAGAATCACAAAAGCTGAAGCCGTAGGCAGCTGGAAATGACATTGAAATCTGCCGTGTGGTTTATTTGAACGGACCCCTGCTGTGTTGCTGGATGTCAAATCGCAGTGAACACAGTGTAGTTCAAACGCAATCTGACAAAACAGTGGTGTTAAACATATCCACACATGTCAAGTACCGTGATGTTATCAAATCTATGGCTTACATGAAGTGACCAGCAAGAGGCGGCATTGCAAATTTGCAGCAGCCAGTTCTGTATTTTTTTTCCGAGACGCTGATCTTTTCAGAAACAAAGGTCCGTCGGAGAAGGTTGGTGCATCATGGTTTCCATCTCGAAGAGTTTATCGCCTGGTCATAAATCATAAATTCTGCTCTTAAGATATAATCAGTATGAGAGGCTTCTTCAGAACACCAGTGACATTAAAATCTCTAATCTCAATTTAATTATATTTTTGAATGTGCTGATACTTATTTATAGTCCCACAGCACCGTAGTAAAAATTGAATTTCAGACAATACAGTTTTAAAGTTCTTTAAACATAGATGATTGAATATTTCTTTATGATGAGTCAAAATTCTTGTTTTTTCACCACAGTAATAAATCATGATGAATATCATTTCTTGTTTACAAAATATGTGTACTGATTCAGCCATTTTTTTGTCTACCACGTATCCAAAACGCTATTCTCCAAACCATTAAAAAGTGTTGGACTTCTTCTGTTCTTTTACAACCAAGTGAAAAAGTTCGGCCTGAAGGAGTGAAATGGAAACTTTTTCCTTTTTTTTTTTTTCCCATTTGCAGATAGTAATGTGATAAACCTAACGGTTTTCTTTTGGATGGTTTAGTTAACAATTCTTCAGGCAGTTTTCTTGAAATGCATTTGAGGCACATCTATCAATCTGAAGAACTTTGCCAACAACCAACAGTTTTGTACCTTCATTTAGAGGAAATTACATCTATAAAACCTGTTCTTTCAGTCTGATGCTGGATAAAGAAAACTGATTGCAAATAGCTTTTGAAGGAGTTGATGGAACAAATTCTTTTTAGGCTTTATTGTGGATGATTACGGAGTATTCGTTCATGGGGAGTAGAAAGTTCACCCTCCGTGATGTTTAATACTATGTTGATGGATCTGTAGTGGCAGTCATTTAAAGTTTCCCATTATTGAATGGCTTCATTAATGAACATTAAAATTGAATATGCTAATGAAAACCCCAATGTCTCTGTCTTGTCTTACCTGGGGCTGAATTAGTTGGGATTTAATGTCATTTTAACTGATTTTGTATCATAATTCTAATAGTGTGGTATGTTATAGCTGGGTTACTGAACTTGGAGAATGACTTTGGGGATATTAATAGACCATCAAATATTTTGAGAGTCCATAACTAAGCTCAAACAAGAACTGGGGTTTAAAACGTTGAGTGCCCCTGATATGTGGTTATTATTAATAGTAATAATTGGCATGATTGGCTCAGAAACTCAAAAGATAGATCTCTTCCTAGTCCTTCAGTTCATCATACCTAAACACTATAAAAAAGCCAAATTTGTCCTGGTAACGACTATCTCCTATGTGAAAATAAATATGGAGGACTTGCAAAGGAAAGGAAGCTGTATTTTCGATGACGTGTCAATGCTTCATTCACGCTTCAAGACAAAGCCATCTTTCAACAGCTAACAGGAAGTTTGAATATTACTGCTAAGTTCATATATTTCTCTTTCCTTTGACTCTGCCTTTCGTTTAGAAATGCTGAAAACTGTTGAGAGCCTTTTAGAAATGTTTTCAGGGAAGAATAAAATTCTAAAAACTGTTTAAAAATGAATTTGTATGGCTTTTGTTTGTTCTAATATCGCAAGCTATTGGAAAAACTCTGAATATACTAACGTCAGAGGTTTATAACGCAGATCTCTGATCCATCTGCAATATAAGCTGGTTTTACCAACTGTTTTATATTTCAGTTAGACTGCGGTTGAATAAAGTTTCATTTCAGCAATGGTACATAAAGACGTTCTGTAAAGATTTTTATGTTCCTGTGTATTTTAATGTTAAATTTTAAAAATATCCTGCCAATGTCTTTTGTCTTCTAATTTGAGATTATGGGAAGATGTCTTTGCTCAAAATGCATCCAATTGGCATGCTTCAGACAGAAGTGTTTCAACTTGACACCAAGTGTTTGATCACAGAAGAGTTTCGAAGTGTTGAATGTGAGATTGATCTCTGAGCAAACTAGAACGCTTGCAGCACAAGTCCAGACCCTGATGCACAAATCCTACCTCAAAGTGTTGTTTTTGTTTTTCAGAGGTCTGATCTGCCAGCCGCGTAATCCCACAAGTACATCTCTCTTTTTCAACACATCAGCGCTGTTTACATCCTTCGTGTTTACATCATTTTCTGTTTTGTTGCAGGCATCACTTTGGCTGCTTGCTTTTTACTTGCCGTCTTTCTGGGAATTATTTGTCATTGGGGTGCTTGTTGGCTTTGTGGCCCATGTAGCTGCTGGGCTGTTGGAATATTTCATTTATAAACCCTTAAATTTGCAGACGGTCTCTTACTACGCTTGTGAGAAACATAGTGGTTTCCCCAGCAGCTGTAGAACCCTGCTAGGCCCACTACCAAAAAGAACCACTATTGGGTAAACAACAAAAAAAAACATAGCCAGATACGTAAACACTGCTACTATAGTCAAATTGGTATGTGCTAAAAAACAAAGCTTTTCTGAACTTAAACAAAATTATAAAGTTTTCGATCAACTCTGTTCACTTTGGACCTGCAGTAGCTGCCAAAAATAACCTGAAATTAAAGCGGCAAGTGAGAAAGTGTTTCCTCGGCTTGTAGCAAAGCAATTCCTTTCACAGTTCTGCTCTGCCAACCGAAGCTGCCAGTAAAAATACAGTTTATTAAGCCATAGCAGAAGCAGTGGGAAGAAGGAAAGCTGAACATGGCACTCTATGAGGGCTTATAATGTATGTCATTTTTTAGCCCAGTGTGGTCGAATGCTCTCCCATATAGATGACTCACATTTTAGCCGTATTTCGTCCGCTGAAACACTTTGTGTTTTTGAGTTTGTAAGGAGTGTTTTTTTGTTTTGCGTTTCCATCTCAGATTTTCTTATTTTTAAATAGCTCTCTGAATAAAACAAAAGTTATTTAATGGAAACTGTGCAGAAAGGTTGATGGTTTAAGCAATGAGAGAAATCTTAATGAACGTTCATTAACCAGCTTCTTAATGATGGATGGCACGTTCGGTTAAAAATTTACTTTGTGGCTTGTAAACGGAACAAATTTGGCAATAATATGCAGTTTACTATCCAGCATTTAACTGTGGATCAAATGATATCAATATTACTAACCTGTCTGCAAATAAATACACGAGCAAGGAGGAGCTGTGCTTCAAATATGAACCAACAAAGACCAAAGACTTTAACTGTGAAGCCTATCGATGCAAAGATCATGTCAGATCCTGCAAACAAGGATTCTGGGAGTAAATCTGATGCTCTCATCTAATTTTGGGGCAATTGGTGTAATTTATCATAAGTGACTGGGAAATTTTTTTTGAATAAAATCTATAAAGTGTACTGTACTAAATAGGTTCCAAATACCCAACATTTCTTGGTGTGAACCTGGCTTGACGACCAACAGAACTCATCTTGACTATTTCTAAATATCCAACCAACAATCCACTGTAAAAGGGATTGCGTTGAACCATTTTCTGTTATTTGTCTTTCTCCCCACTGAAAGGGCCTTCAGTAGGTATCTGTCAACAAAAAAAGTTCAATACCAATGTCTCTCCTGCAAATAAAGTATGCCACATTGTTCATTGCAAAAGCAACATTTCTTTTGAAGCCTATTGATGCAAAAATCATGGCGGCATCCTCTAGCACCATTTTAAGAAGGCTCTGCTCTATTAAAAAGATGCAAGTTATGAGATAAAATGTTAGCAGATATAAAAGAAAATAAGGAGCTTATCCAGAATGTGGAGTTTTATGTGTCAAAGTATTTATGTACGGAAGCCAGCCCTGTTTTCAGACACAGAAAGAATTTAAATATTTGAACTTCAAGTACTTTGAAGAACTGGCAATTAGTTTGAAAAACTATTGATGTTGCATAATTAAGTTTTCAGTCACAAGAAAAGGGAAAAGGAAAGAAAAAGTTCCATCTTATTATAAAATTCAAAGAACTGCACGCCAGTATCTCACTGAAATATAATCTGGACTCACTTCTGTATTGAAACTGCAAGATTCTCGCCCATGACAGATATGCCACCTCATTGCAACTGGAGTGTTTGGATGTTACACATCAGCTTAGTATTCATTTTATTTTCAACCAAGAGCCATGTCTGTGAAGAGGAGAATAATGTGGCTTCCAGGCACTGCTGGGGCTGTTTGATCTGTTCTCTACTCCCCATCACATTTGGTCGCTCATCTGTATTCATTTTCATTTTTTTTTTTTTTTACTAGTTTCCCTCACTAATGCATCCCTGAAAGTGCTCCTTCAGAACTCCAGTTCTTTGTTGAACCAATACTGTTTTAATGCCAGGTGGGCTGTATAGTACAATCTTTAGAGGATATATGAAGCTATATTCAAATCAGGCTTTAGCCTCTTTTAAAGACTTCAGAATGGTGAAAGTTTTACATAAAGTATTTTGCAAATGCATTTATTCCCATTGTATAAGTTTTGTGACCTTGCATTCATTTGACCTATTTACAGAGTTCTGCAGCACATAAGGATTGTCAAAATCAAGCTAGCATAAGTGACCTACTTCCCTCTCCCTCACTATTTATTTTTCCAATTAAAACTTTTTCCTGACCTTATGTAGCTCTCATAGAGTTGACTATTGGTAGCAAAGCATATAGATGAATAGAAGCCCCTTTTTCTTCTATATATCCTTGTGGAAAACCCACCCTACTCACTAATTCTCTCATAAAGCATTTCTAAAAATATTTGAAAGAAAATTCAGCTAGAAATACCTAGACACAGCACTACAGATTTATAATTTCAATAAATTAAATATGATGTATGATTTTACATGGGTTTTACAATTACCATTTTGTGATGGTCTATTCCGTATGCACATTCCAATGAGATGTACAAAATATGAGAGTATATATGAAGACTTTTCTAGTGAGTGTCAATAATGGAACATAAATTCCACTGCTCTTTACTGCTGGTTGCAAACTTTCTGAAGTTGTGGTTGTTTTTCCAGTCATTTGTGCAAAAAATATTTAAGCTTTCAAGGCATCTGCATTGCAGCATAAAATATTGGAATACAAAGTCAGGTTTTCTCATAATTCATCGGTTCACACCCTGACTCTCAAACTCTTTGATCTTCCCTCTAAACCAAACAGGTGGTTGCTGCCTCCTCACAGGTTTGAAAAAAATCAAAATGTGGAAAACATTTGTATAGCGGTCCTGCTTGTCAGATTGTAAGCAGTTTTTTTTTTTTTTTCTATTTTGTTTGATTGCATTTAATTAAAACATGTTTGAAATTAACTGCAGGCAAAAGCACTTTGCTTTTTCAAACTATTGAATCCTTGAAGACTATTATTACTATTATTACCTTGAAGACTATTACTATTGAAGACTCTTTTTTTTTTCCTTCCTGCTCAGTCATGTACACGGTCGGAAGTGGGTTTTGTTGTTGCTTTGCTTCAGTGTTAAATTAAGAAGCAGATCGTGTCATACAAAACATTATAATTATAAAAAATATGTATTGTGGACCTGGAGAAGGTCTCCCCTGAAAGGGATTTTGTTTGTGAATGGAGAGTGAGAGTCTTTTGTGGGTCTACATGTGAAGAAATAAATCACATTTTGTGGACCATCAGTTCCTGTCACGTCTATGAATGTTCTTTTTACAAGTTTGAATGGATTTGGTCATATTGACTGTGACAACAGTCAATTTTGATGTCAAATTAAAATTTGAATGTTTAAACATTTAGCATACTAATATCAGCAAATCGTCAGTGCAGAGTCTGGAGAGTGCATCATTATTAGATTGTTGCTGCACCATTTGAGTAATGTTTCAGCCAATTTTACCTGTGGCTTAGTCGCATAGTTGACTATGTGAATGCTTGGATTCTCTGGCTTCTTCCCATTATCCAATTAACCTATTGTGTTAATTGGTCTGTGTAAATTCTCCATGGACGAGCGACCTGTCTAGGGTGTATCTCGCCTGTTGACAGCTGAATTGGTACCAGCAGTCCTCCTGCTCCTTATGGGATAAGAAAATGGATGGATGGAAATGCCTAAACTGTCCGACGTGTAGGAAGGCAAGTCATTTGAGTATTGACACCAGGGAGAAACACAAAAGTGTTACAGGACTAACACTGCTTACTCGATTTACTTAAACTTGATGAGCACATAGTTTAAGTTTGTGTTGATAAGGGGTCACTAAACATTTACAACACTCATAGCCACAAATGCAACATGAGGCTTCAGCAAATTTGCAGACCTCGATATAGAATATTACCAAATCTTATCCTCTCTCTACAGACCCATGTGGATTAGAGACCATAAATTAATTGTATGTGCTTTTGATCTAGTTTGCTAAAAGCTTCTTTTTAAAAAATTTTTTATTTTTAAATGAAATGCTGCAAGATGACATTTGAAATGCTTTTTTATTTTAGAAAAGGGAGACATTCAAATAGATTTAGCAGCATGGCTTTATCCATTTACTTATTTTTGCTGCAGCTTCATTCCTTTCCTGGATTACATGGATTTAGGTGTACGTGTAAGAGACTGCAGAATGCTTTGCACTGGATGAATCACAGAAAGCATGTGGTAGGCTTTGCTGTGTAAATATCTAAAATGCTGCTAAATGAGCATCATTGTTCATTCAAAATACCAGAACCAGTACTGTAATTTAATGTAATAATGGTTGACTTTAAAAAGGACTAAAATACTTTGAGATGATTGCAAACAGGAACTAAAAAAGCTTGAAGGTGACACTTCAGGTGGGACAAAGTCAGAGTCCTTCAGAAAATAAAATACTCTGGGTGGATGAAAAAGACAATGAACTAGTGAGAGAAACACTTTTTTTTTTCCAATAAGAGAGAGCCTTGAAGTGGCATTTCATGTTATTAAAATAGAACACACTCTGTGTGGGTCTGCTAAAAACTGGCCTTTTCTCACCTTCACTGTAGTTTAATTTACATTTGCCCACTGCTGCAGAAAGCAAAACTTTCTAGATGGGGAGACAGAAATATGTTCATATCATCTTTTTTGCTCTTAATATGTAAGAGTCATACTGTCTCAAGTGCTTTTTGAAGTTCATTTTGTAAAGTAGGTCTTATCAACTCGATTCATGTGTGTCTCTGTTCTCGTTATCCAGATATTACTGTTTTCACGTTAAGGCTGGGATTAGATGAGCTACCATCCTCTGCTGGCAAAATAGCTCAAGAGGCTTAAAATACTTAGAGACATAACTTGGAGAAACCCAGAATCTCCTTCCTGCTTGTACAATAGAGTTGTAAATGAGTCATTCAGTTTGCATCAAGTCTTTGCATTCTGAGGAATAAATAAACCCAACACTAGTTTAGTTCAAAGGTAATCTGCTTATTAATCTTCTCACAGAAATATTTTAACACACACTTCAAACCACAGAGATTTACGCTCCTCTGGCACCTTAGTCAATTTTTTTTCATACAAACTGCTAAGTAGTCAATCACATGGCAGCAATGTGATGCATTTCGACCATCTTTACTCGACATGTCGGGGATTATCGGATGTTTGGGGGAAAAACTCCACGTTTCGATCAGATGACAGAAACCTTGAGTCAGTTGTAGTTGCCAGGCCACTATATGGCGCTGTGATCTAGGTATGTCATAGAAACGCACATGTGTTTTTGACCCATAGCTTCCACCTCATTTAGAAAACAGTAACCTACCTCCAATGAAGCAGGTGCTCATGTAACGGATTCCTTATCAGAAGTTGTTAAACTGAACAAGCTAAGTAGTACGACATGGGACAATGCTACCTGCCCTTGTTTTTGCTATTTTCCTGAAAACGCTTTCGCTGGTCAGTGCTCCCTAAGAAGTTTCACTCTGAGACCAAAAAACTGCAGATTTGAGATACTCCAATCATTGGAGAAGTGGAAAGCAGTGGCTGGTAATAGTTTCACTAAAGAGCAGCTCTGTGAGACTTGATCATAAAAATGACAAGGAGAGATGGACTTATTAAGCAGGACACTTGTTTGGAATGGTTTGTGAATTTTCTGCTTGTTGAAGGACCACGTCACAAGATGAAAGTAATTATAAAGGTTTATTGCGCTGACATTTTGAATATGGAGTTTCAAAATGTCCAATTACTAAGGACTGTGGAGACAAGAAAGGGTCTGAGTCTAGTTCAGGAAGTGATATCTAGTATGTCAGGTCAATTGCATAATGTATAAAAAATTGTCAATACTGGAAATAACTTGTATTAATCAGATATTTGCTAGAACATTTAAAGATGTTAAATATGTTTGTTACATCTATGTGTCAATTTGCAAGGATTAGCCCTCAAAAGCATTTAGAAAACTTTCTTCATACATCGTGGAATAAATTCTTGTTTTGCTGCAGAAATCATCGACCAATCGACAGAACTTGCACTTAACATTCTCTGTAAAGCTTGCTGTTATTTTCTGAAATTGACTCCCATTGCTCAGATGGAACCTCCCGCTCAGCTTGATGTTCACTGATTACAAAATTGATTTTGCTGCACCCAGATGATTGCTCTCAAGTCTTGTAGGATCAGAGAACCCCGATGTGCTTGGAAGAGCGGCGTTAATGGCGGCTGCATTGATTTTTGTGGCTTTATGCTTTCTGTCTCCTTGTCTTTCCCCCCCCCCCCTTTTTTTAAATTTTTATTCTGTATGTGTTCTGCCAAGGCACATATTAGAAAATATCATGCTGATTACGTTGACGTTTTCAAAACACTGAGAAAACGTTTCAGAAATACATTTGGCATATTTATGAACCGGTGAGGATGTATTTCAGTTGTGTTTTATTTATTTAAAAATGGCAATTGTTAGCTTTGGTTGGTGTTGATTCAGTATGCTGTGGACACACTTAAAATTCATCCTATTCAGAAATCAAGACAAAGTACAATCTGCGGGTAGCCACTTACTGCCTTTTGGGGATGAATACAAAATAACAAGATGAAAATCTCCTGTTGTGTGAAATCTTTGCTTACTGATTGGTATAGATCCACACTAGTTCTGATAGCAGGACATGAATTCAGTTTGCCCACTCTATTTCTTACTAAGGTTCCACTTCAAATGTGCAACTCTTATTGCAGTAGCGACTCTGCGATAACAAGGTGTGCCTGATTTATTGAAGCAGTCGAAAAGTGTGTGTGTGTGTTTCAATTTGTGCAAACCTCATTTTCTCTGTTTCTCTCATGGGGTCCGGCCTATTCGCCTTTCAGCGGAATCACGTACTTCTGTTTTATCAAAAACCCCGGGTGTCACAAATCAACACTGAGGAACACCATTAGCATTATCACAGAGACGAGAAAATGAAATGAAAGGAAACCAAGGACACAGAAATACCTTGAGTGTATTGCCTTGAGTGGTCTTCATGTTGTGGAAATTCTCCAACCGTTGCTGCTTAACACAGCTGGGAGTTCTTGTGCTTATTTTCTTTTGGTAGCAGATTTCACCAACATTTAGTAGAAGGTAGTTTTGCAGCTTACTACCAGAAGCTAAAATAAACATTTTAAATATTATTTTTGCATATTTCCATCAACAGAATGAAGGTTTCATTAATCTTTATAAAGTAGATTTGCTAGGGAGTAATTCTGTTCAGTTCCAAGTCTCACACTCAAATTTCAGTTCTTAAAGTGAAGGTGTATATAGAGATTAGGAGGTCAGGATAGTCATTAACACAAGAGTCAGAGCAAATATATGAGAGCAGTAACTTGGGTCCTTAAGAGTCCTAACAAGAGGATGGAAGGTCAAAAAAGTGGCATAAAGTTGAGCTGGCTGGATCATAACAATGTACTGTTATTTGAAGTCATGGCAAATGCTACCAGCATTGATCCTTAATTACCTTTTGTAGCTAACAGGGTAAAAGTTAACATTGTTTTGAAGTACTTGGCTATAAGACAGATCAAAAGAGAAAGGCAAGCTAGCATCCTGAAGCTAGTGCTAAGATAATTTTACACAACAAAGGAGCAAAAATGTCAGATAGCATAAGCTAACATTAGCTGTGTACATGATAGCTAATTACAGATGCTCATCATAGCTGGCAAAGTTTCCATACTGCTCAACTATCCAGTTCTACTGTGGGTACAAATTAAATCAGAAAAATGCTCTTCAGTCAACATCTCCAACAGATTTCCATTTGTCTACTGTGGCTAATGGTAAAAGTAGTAAATGTTAGCCAAAGTTGAACCGATGCTTAGCGAACCTATTCCAATCTACCCTGCTGAATGTTTACCATCTAAGAAAAGGTGTCGTAAAATTGGCTGAAAAACAAAAGCTGGATAGGGCTGATGTAAAAGAATCAATCTGAGAAAAAGATATTTCTTTGCTGCTCACACTGAAAATGATTTTTACTGTAGGAAATTAAAAGACATATAGGAATACAGCACAATAACAATCAGCTATATTTAAAAAAAAAACTAATTGCAAAACTTAATCAACGTTGCATACAGATATCCATAAAGGATATTGATTCTTCTCTGCTGCCCACTGTTTTGCTATACAGGGAAGTAACTTTTAAATTACCTTTTGTTTTTTGGCAATGAACAAGTTGACATTCTTTTACATGTAATCTGTATTTTCCTGAAGGAAAGTGGATTCTGTATCGGTCTTTCTGAAGTATTTGCATCAACACTGTGACCTGCTTATTGTTTTTCCTGAGCAACATCTGCCCTGGTGGCAACCTTATCCCACATTTGGATCCTGTTTACGAGTCAAGCATGGCACTTGCTTCACTGTGACTGAAACTCTTCCATTGAATGTCTTGATTCAGTAAATGGCTCATTTTGTGTCTCAGTGATTCTTGAGAAGAGGGACAAAACAGATCCCATGGATAAAGCACAAAATAATATATATTTAGTTTTGTCAGATGGTGAGAAAGTTATGGGTCAAGTTGTTTTAAAAAAGTAGTTTTCAAGAAAAATGTTGCAACTGGGAACCTGCACCTTAGCATTTTTACATGTCTAAAACAATATTTGAATAAATAAGCTTGAGGAATAATTCAAATCTCTTCGGAAAAATGTAAACCCATTTTGTCCCTTTTCTCAAGAATTACTGGTCGACATAATGACTTGTGGTTTTTGGCAAGTTCACAAGCTCTTACAAAACAAGAACTGTTCTTGTAATTTAATCAAGAGTATATCCTGTCATTAAAAAAAATCAATTTTTCATTAGTTACTGCTAAAATCATTTAAATTAATTGCATTTTGTCCAGTCACTTCACATAGGAGCCTGTTCTCAATAGAAATTCTCAAAGTTGAAGCAAAACATCTTTCCGTGTCTCTCAAAGCTCATAGCCGTAACAATAAATTATTTTTGATGCCAGTAAACAAGGCGTCAGATATAATCTTTTATTTATTCTCTCAGAGCTGAATGGCTTTACACTCCTCTGCTTCAGAATGCATTTGTCATAGATGTGTTGTTGAATACTAAACACAGGAAGCAGGAGAGAGCTTATTACAAACCTTACCTGGAAAATGTCAGCGTACCTAAATATAACAGAAGCAGCTACAGTCTCATTTCATTTGAAGAGCAAGGATTAAACGCAATACTCTTAGTAATACATTTATATATGAAAAGCTTTACCCATAGACATCAAATATATGCATGAGCTGAACAGTATTATCATTTATGAGAGCAGGAACTCCCAATGCTTGGCCAGTGGTAAGAACTTAAAAATAAAAGTTGGAAATGAATGTTGGAGCAGGTGGTCAGGTTGCCTGGAGAGACTGTTCCATTCAGGTTTAATGAGTGAAAGTGGATCCTGTGAAATGGGCCTGTGCTGTGGCAACTGGAAAGAAGATGGAACAAAGGTTGAAGGGTAGAAACGTAATGGAAAAGAAACAGAAATAGAAATGTTGGTTGTAGAGAAATGTGTTGTAGATATTTGTTGTTTAATTTGTCCAATGCAGTTTAATCTTGAAATGTTCATATAAAAAGATAAACCATTGGTTCTCATTGAACTTTGCTAATTCAATGAAGATAAAAAAAAACACTAAAAAAACCCCAAAACAGTTAAATTTATGTTACTGAAGGTTCTGCAAAATCTTTTCTTTTTTTTGCCTTCTCATATCTTAAGACACCCAAGTCGGTTTGGTGTTCTCCGAGGGGTTAAGTGATGTTGCATGATTGACATTTAAATAGGACATTTTCTGCTTGCTGTCATTTGGAAAGTGCAGAATCATTTCAGTGATCTTTCAACTCCATTTCTCGCAGTCTGTCACACGTGAGAAATTTAATTCTTGGTCTTTCTCGACATCACAGCTTTCATCTAAATCTTTTGCTAAAAAGAAATTTTTAGTTTCCCTTTTTAAAAGGTTGTGTAGGAAACTGTATGGTTATTAGTATGACGTGGGTTTTTAGGTTGAAAATTTGTTCTCTTTTAACTACAGAAGCTGAAATAAAAAAGCCTTTAAATTTGCTGTCATTGATCAAGGTGAAATAAATATATTTATAAGATATTTTAACATACAGTGTCAGTGAATCACTGATATGTTTTCTAATCGTAATAAATCATGACTTCTGCTTTGAAAACATACATTTTTAAGAAAACCAGCATACAAAAACCAAAACCTCATTTTTAAAATGGCCACAAAGCTTACAGTTACATGCTTAAAAAAATAATATTTTGTTTCAGGTCTTTATGGCATCTTGTATCATTACAGTGAAAACTATCATGGCTTTTCCAACTTGTAAAATGGAAGCCCAGACGGGTTAATGAGAAAACGGCTGGGAATGGAAGCGCCTTATTTTATAGGTGATTATTGCGAGAATTTGACTGGTGCCTTTTGACAGTTGGACAAAAACCAGAAACGAACAAAATGAGTTTTCGGTCCCCAGTATTGCACTAAAGCACGTACAATCAGTTTAGACATTGTTATGCAAAACCTAGTGCCTGAGGCTGTGAAGTTGCACAATGTCCAACCAACTTGATTGGTTGGACAATAACCTTAAATTGCTTTTGATTGGAAGCTTCTGTCTTGTATTTCCCCTGCTGTTGGATTGTGTAAGAAAGCTGGTGTCAAAGGACCAGTATGAGGTTTTGTTCATATACAAATTCACGTTCGACAGAAAGTATACCCTTTACCATTACTGGGGTTTTTACACTTACATTAATTTTACCTTCGTCTTGTCTAACAAAAACCAAACACCATAGATTGAACCATCCCATTAAATGTTAAACATCTTTAAAAAATCCTGCAAAACCTTCAGCTGTTGTACTATTAAGTACTGAACAAATTTAGCGGTGATAAATTGGTCTTGTGTTTCCACATTTATATGATATTTAGCGTCGTCATTGAGAACCATTTTCATGTTCAAACGAACCAGGTATTTGAGTAGCTCTGAACACTATTGGTCACTATAGAGGACCCTGAACTTACAAATCACAGTTTAATATTCACACAAGGAGAAAGTGGTGACAAAAGAATTTGTGCCAAGAGTGAGCCTACATGACAAAGATTTATGTGGCATTTTGTCCAGGGAGGAGGAGAAAGTAACAGTAGCTTGGATACTGTGGTTGTGTGGCAGAGTTGTCGCCTTGCAAGGTTCGATTCCAGCTTCCTCCTGCCATATGTCGATGTGCCTCTGGGCAAGGCACTTAACCCCAAATTGCCTACCGGTCTGCGTATCGGTGTATGAATGTGTGTGTGAATGGGTGAATGTGACTCTAGTGTAAAGCGCTTTGAGTGGTCAAAATGACTGGAAAAACGCTATATAAGTTCAGTCCATTTACCATTTACCATTTACACAAACCAGGTCTCCACTAAGAGATTTAAAACTACTCTCAGGAAATGTACTCTCTGGCTTTTTAGTCTGCTTTATTAACCATTTGACAATATTTTTCATTAGAAAAGACAGAAAAATAAGCAGACTGGGCTGCATTCAGGTACCTGTTGTAGTTTTGCTCAAAGGAATACTTTACATTTACAAGTCATTTTAAAACATGTTAGCAATGAACAGAAGTACCCGAATGTCTCACTTTCACTTGTCCTACTTGTGAGGGATTAACTGTGAAATGTATAGCTCTGAAATCGTTATGCAGATGACAGCCACCCTTTTGTCCAAATCCTCCTCACAATTTGCTTTTGTTCGTAGAAGAAATGGAAAAAGTAAATGGAAATGCCACACTTGTGGCAAAAGGCAGAAATTAAACACTGATGCACAATGAAACACCAGCTTAAATCAACAATTTAGCCATAACTCCTTTTGCTCAGACACTAAGAAAAAAAGCTGGGCTGTAGGTAATCATTTGAGTAAAGCTGTTTATGGTCCCTGATCATAAAACGCAGCAAAAAGATGAAATAAAATTTCTATGCTTGTGATTGGTCGTTCAAAATCTGCATTAAGTGCAACTCCAGTGCACTTAAACAAAAATGTTCTTCTTTCTGTTCTTGCTTACCTTAGGTAATGTTGGCTGCATCCTATTGGTCATTGCTGGCACCCGCAATCGACATGGCAGAGGATTCTGGGAAGTACGGCTCGTTCGCCTTCCTACCGGTGGCTGTAGGATTCACACTTGGAGCAGCTTTCGTTTACTTAGCTGACCTGGTGTTGCCAATGCTGGTAAGAATCTCATATTTGTCTGAAAGGATAATGAGAAAAACTATTGTGGTTGACATGTACTGAAAACGCATTTTCCATCAAACTGATCGAAAGGACTGTCCATGGATAAAGCAGTACAAATACTGTGAGAAGTTTCTAGAAATAGTTAGTTTTTTTGTTTTTTTTTCTTTTGGAAGTACTGAAGTTAAACACTCTTGTGTGCCTCAGATAATTACATAATTGGTTCTGAGAGTGCTGCTCTTCAATGACTATAAGCTATGCGAGAAATACTTATGGCCCAAGTGATATTTCTGTTTTTTTTTTTTTTTTTTTTTTTTTTAAGGGTTCGAATCAACAAAAACTTTTTTTGCTGTGGATTTCAGGAAATTGTAGCATTCAGTGCTGGGGTTGAGGTAATAATTTCCAGAGAAATAATGCAGGGGAGAGGTGTTAGAAGCTGGAGAAACGAGAAGTTTCCTCTGAGACTGCCCTGTTTTTTGAAAGATAATGGGAATGTTGATTTTTATGTAATGAGAAAATTCAGCCAAACACCAGATGTCTCAAACTCCAGGGACAGTGCCTTTCAGCGTTTGGGCGAGTCTCTCCAAAATGCTTTCGGCAAAATAATTGGAACATTAACAAAACTGTCGGTCAGGATTGCGTTGTATTCAGGTCCTGGACCAGAGGAAGGTGTAAAAGTAACAGAACACAGACTCCGACACCCCTGCTTTACAGAAACACAACAAATGAGTAAATACTGCGATTAAAAATGGCACTATTTAAGGGACTGTTGCTCACATTTTGAAATATTATCGATACTTAACAAATGAATTTTCATCTTATAAACTGAGGCATTTTCTCCCTCAGCTGGCACACAAAATCCTTTTTCTTTCTGCTTCATTTCAACTGCTCACATGAAGGGTGAGAATTAAAGCTGGGATTTATTGCTTCAAGTTAAAAAGGCAAAAACAAAGACATTTAGGGATGTCATTTGACTTTCGGGGGACAGAAAAGTACATTTGGAAGGATGTGAATGAGGCCTTATGTAAGCTGTTGCCACTTGCGGTAGCCAGAAAGCCAATTACCTCTACAAACTTTGCAAAGCATCTTAAAGACTAAACTCATTGTTTATGAGGAACGAAAGAAAGCTCAGTAAAGCTTCCTTATCTATAGCAAGGTAATAAATGTGTCAGATGGAAAAAGTTAGCATTATCTATTTAAATATCAGTAACTTGCTGCTAGCCACATTATGGCCTCGACTTCCTGCAGGTACGGACTGACGCATGGCTGGAAGACAACAGCTTCCAGCCATTCTGGTGTATGAGAGGACCAAAAATATAGAATGATAAAATAACATCAGGAAAAACTTGATAGACGCTACACAGTTCAGTGTCAACAAATAATGATAATTCAAGGGTCAAGAAGTGGCAATCTTTAAAGTTTTGGTTCATGTTGAAAACACAGACTGAAGCGAACAAAAGTCAGCGAGAAACTTGGTATAGCAATTAGCCTGCTCGCTTTTAGGAACCAGAAGATGTGTTGAAAAACTATAAATACAAACACTGGATAGAATTGTTGCTAAATATATTAGCATGAAACACATCTCTAGTTGTATATAAAAAAAAAATTTAAAAAAAACTTTCCAAGTTTTCAATGTATGTACTTATCAAGTGGTGTTAATTCAAAATGTGAAGAATTTAGTAGCTAAAAGTTGAAAACCCACACTGAAGCTAACAAAAGTTGACCATAAACTATCCCTACTTAGCCTGATCACTTGATTCAAAACTGCAAACAGACACTGCGCAGGATTATCGCTAACTATATTAGCATAAAACAAATGCTTATTTATATTATCATGAACCCTTTTCAGGTTCGTACTACTACTATTGTCATGCTCTTGCAAATTATTTGTTCATGTCTGTGTGTGGAACCATCTTTGATTCCAATCATAAGGCAGAGAAAAGTTCAACTTTAACAGTCATATTTTACTGGACACATTTTGTGGAAATGTGGAAAAATAAGAAATGATGATGCCTTAAGGTTCTGTCTAAAAACATCCCTTTAAAGGGAATCTGAATTATTTGGTTTGGTTGAAGACAGGCAGAACTTTTCTGTGCTGCTAGAGTTTGAGCAGGAGAGAGCAGCTGTTGCCTTGAGCTCCTGCAGTCACACCGTGACAGCAGCCGTGACACAGATTATATATGAGGGAGCGGACCATGCCTGCTTGGGCAACATGACACGCATTCGAACAAACATGGAGTCCAGCAAGAACAATGGAGATTCAGACGTGACGTGGCCGTCTTTTTCTTTCTCGTTCAGATCCTCTTTGGCTTGTCTCTGGTCTGAACTTCTGTATACTTTAATTTCATATTTTGTTTGTAATACTAATACTGTGGGGCCTTACGAAGACCCCAATTTTTACCACATGGTGACTCCTGTTACGCCATAGAAACATCTGAAGGATGATGAGGTTGGAAATATTTTCTCTCTCAAATTTTGAACAGATCTGGTTGAGTATCATCTGAAATCATACTTTTTTTTCCCTCAAGGAGCTAGAATTTGCTATTGCTGATGATATATTTGCCACCCATTAGGTACAGAATAAACGCAGTTCTTTTTTCCTTTTGGCTTTGAAACACAAATAGGACCTTATGACAAGTGCTGTCTAGCTTGTAGCTATTAAGATCGCATTTATGTCATGTAGGGTTTTTTTCTCTCTCTCTCAGCCAGCAGCTAAATAAAAAGCAGACCTTTATTTACCTGGGTTTTATTTGTACAGCTTAACCTTGGGCTGTTTTAGAAGAAAATATATTGTACAATAAGGATTTTGTTTTGAAGAAAATATTCAACCACAAAATAAAAAATAAAAAAAATAGAACAGTTTTAATAAAAAAGTCTGCAGTTAGCTGAAGTCGGTATTTACCGATTATTCCTTTCGAGAAATTATAAATTGGCCAAAAGTCAGTAATGGGTTCATCTTTTAATACATATTTTATGCCTTATTGCACACTTGTTGTTGTCAAGGTATCACTGGTGACATGATGATATATTTGCCACCCATTAGGTACAGAATAAACGCAGTTTTTTTTTTTCCTTTTGGCTTTGAAACACAAATAGGACCTTATGACAAGTGCTGTCTAGCTTGTAGCTATTAAGATCGCATTTATGTCATGTAGGGTTTTTTTCTCTCTCTCTCAGCCAGCAGCTAAATAAAAAGCAGACCTTTCTGTGCCACCTTTGCTATATCAGTACTCAGTTTTCTGAGATGTAAAATCGGAGACTTCTTTCTCTTTCTACCTGACCCAATGTTTATTGGGTCAATCAGGTGAAAGAAAGGCCATAAGTAAGCATAACTCTGAGAGGCGTGAACATCCACTGGCCTTGGGATGTTGATGAATCAAGACATGTACTCATTTTGGCTGTAGCTTATGAAAAACAGCAGACATGAAGATGTCACCTGGAGCCCTGGGGCGTATGTCAGAGTTGTCGCCATCTTATTGTCCGGGGAGACGGCTCCTCCCAACGGTTCAGCCTGGAGTACATGAAGACGCCACGAGCCAAAGATGGCAGACACTTTAGCTGCTTCTAGATGTAATAAGGAAAGAAAGAAAACATACATGCTGAACATCCCTCAGGTGAAAAGCTGATTCTGGAATATTTTAGAACTTAATTGCCAACAACCCGCAAGCTAGAATAAAACTGAGGTAATACTGCTCTAACTGTACCATGCACTATCATTTGTCACTATTTTTCAGGTACATGTCACAGTAATTTCTCGTTAAAGAGGCATGGCTCATGTTTTTCAGACGAGCCAAATAGTGAAAGAAGGGAGAGTCATCAGACATTAGTTCCCTATATATATATATATATATATATATATATATATATATATATATATATATATATAGTCAATGAAATTAACTATTTTTGTATGAACTCGATTGGAATAGAATTGCTATGTGTAACATTTATATATAGTAATTTTATTGCTATATATAAAAGAAAATGTCCTTATTCCATGTATTTGGAGATAAGTTTTAATTTGCCATTATTTCAATGCATCTTAGTATTTTACTGAGGGAATGTAGGATCTAATATCCACTTTTTTAACCCATGAGTACATTTTGTTGTGTACTTGTACAGTTGTACAACTTTTTTGAATCTGCCATTATCTTTTGCAGTGAAAGTTTAGCCAAAGTTCAAGAAAGTTGAGAACGCAGAAATGACAAACTATTTGAGACTTGAATTTGTTTATTTTGATATCTTTAGCATAATTATTTTTGCTTATGTTAGCTCTTTGTGCTAGCTTTTGCTCATTGAGGACATTGCCATAATGCATGTTTTGAATAGTACTACTACATAAAACGTTTGGAATTGTTTTTGCCATTTTCGTCTTGGGGTACACCTAATCCAATTGCATTTAGTGACGTTCTTGGCACTAACTAATGTTATCTGATGAAGCTACAAAAATGGCCAAACAGGAAGTTCCTCAGACATATTTAGAGAGACGGCACTAATACGAGTTGCTGTCAGAAGAGCCTCCAAATGGGGGTAAAAAAAAAAGGGTCGGCTACAATAGCGAGGAATTCAGAGCAAAGCATTGAAGTGCCACTTCATACACACCACTACTGGATGATTTAAGTAAGAAAATGAAGGATTTAAAAGCCTTATCTACTTTAACACCTGAAAGACAATTAAACTTGCATATATGCATTGACTTGTTTTCTTGCCATCATTTATGCCGATTTATCCTTCATGCCGTTTCGAGTTCTGCTTCATGCAGTTATTTTCTGCTTTTACCCAAGCCCCCTGCAGAACCTAGTTTGTTTCTACTTCACCACATTTTCCACAGCTCCTCTGTTTTTCTTCACTTTTGCCCTCTCTATTCTGGGCGGCATGTCATGGTGACAGTCGTGAATACATTGAGCTGCTACAACAGCAGAAAATTAGCTGGGAAAATGGTGGCAAACGGGGCACTGACGTCCCCCCCTCCAAGATCTCCCACAAACACCGTGGGGGGCCCATCAGTGTTTGGACAGCTGCTGGTTTCAGTTTTACGGGAACACCGGGGCTGAATGAGAAGAATGATGAAGGAAATACAAGATGAACACAGAGGAGGCAGACAGGGAGAGAGGGATGAGAGCGATAAGTTAACAGTGAGACTCAGGGTGAGGATGTTGGGAAACAAGTGAGCTAGGTCAATGGCAAGAAGGGGCAAAAAGGGTAAAAGGGGCTTTTAGCTTGGTGATGAAACCAGGTAACCAGAAGGCTGTGGAACTCTTCCAGTAATATGCATTTTTGCTCCTGACAGTATTTTCCACAAGAGAACGTGGGAGAAAATACATTTGAACAAAAACATAGATGTTAACTTTGTTCATGTGCCACACCTTGTTTCATCATTAAAGATCCTGTGAAAGAATGAACAGTTATACAGAAAGAAATGGCTACACGAGTTTTTATTACAGAAATTCAAATTAGTCTTTTTTTGTCCTTGCTGTTGTGATTTTGTGCTTTTATGCCTTTCTGTCGAAACCAGAAACCATGCTGTTCTATCTGTAGGTAAAGGAGAAAACACAGATTGTGTTTGATGTTTATCAACGGGCAGTACATTGTGAATCAATGTTTTTTCAATTATATTTTGTGTCATTGTGGCTACACACCACATACCAGGACAAATATACTGCAAAAAAGAATAGGGGGAAAAATGTTAAAAGAATCTGCAGATTTCTTTAGAGTTAATTTATTATTTTAAGTTTTCTATAGCCTAACATTACCTAACATTGTTTCCTATTTAGCCATGTATGTTGACGTAAAAATGCACCTAGTGTCAAGACATTAATTTTGTTGAACATTAAACCCTGTCACACTGTTATTTTTTTAATGCTACAGCAAAATTCATGTGATGTGAAAATATTCATTACGAATAAAATTGTAAAAACAAACATGCTTTCAGACATTACCATGCGAGTCTCCCTGTAAGCACCAACTTCATCGTATGTAGACGGTTACAACAACAGGGATGTGCATGATTGGATTTCATGACAAAACACACCCCTCACCAGCAGTGGATGGGTTAGGGTTAGAGCCCACTCATGTATGAGGAGAACATTCAGGCTTTAAGGGCTCGATGAAGCAACAACCACTGGCCTGCCTTCTGTCAAGTGGCTGGCAAAATTTTGAGCTCTTGCATGTAGACATGCACACATTTTTTTTCCTCCAAACTTTCAAAGGACAGATAATGTGGAAGCTCTTGCAAAGCAAAGGGGTTCTTTAAGGAGGACTCTACACACTGCAGGAAACTATTTAGTTCAAAGGCCAGGAGAATCATCAGGAAAAGTCATGAAGGCCCAGACAGATGATATTCCATTGATAGTTATTGCTTTGAAACTTTTCCTTGTGCTTTTCATAAGATTTATTTGCATGCATTTGCAGAGCAACAGATGTGTCTGCTCACCTATTACCTCCCGTCTGCCAAACCTATGACATATCGCCATAGCATCATACAGTAAAGAGAGGCAATAGAAGTCTTGACGGGCAAGGAGCATTGCATCATGGTAAACCGTAAATCTCCTGATTTATGCTTCCCGTCCTCTGGGTACACAGAGTATTTAATCATGGCTATAGAAGACACAACGACCAAAGCAAACACATGACATCTTCACTGTTTGCTGTGTCTGGGATAGAACTGAGGACAGAGTTTCACCCTCTCAGATTGTGTAACAGAGAGCTGGTGTAACTGAAGCCCTGACAAGTAGGATTCATTTAAACTTTTTCAGTTTTTTTTTTCTTTTCACAGAATAAGAAAAAGGGATGTTATCAAATCCATAGATACAAGTCAGTTTCCCAAACTGTACACTTATTTGTTGAAATTACCAAGGTAAAAACTCCCTCCAGCAGTCAAAATCAATACTTGCGTGTCCTTTCAGCCATAGTACTTAACAGCTTGAACTTACAAAAAATCAATTTGCTTAATGGAAACAAACCAAAATGAGAAAAAACAAATTTAAAAAAAAAAATATTTTGTGCTAGGATGAGGTGCTTTTTCAGCCGTAATAATGTATTTCGTAGTACTGCATTGGAATCTGTTGCTGCCATATCTTTTTTTTTTTTTTTTTTTATTGTGTGAACAAGTTTATTTGCATAATTTTAATTTCATTTAATGAAAACGCCACAATTGTGAAATTGTATGTTTTTGACATTAGCAAAATGTAGACAAAGATTTGTGGACATTTATAATGGAAATGCTCATTTCTATGATGCTACTAATGCTACTGATTCTATGATTTTGTTTTTTTTTTCTTTCCTAATTTAAAACTGTTTCTAAAATCTACATCTATAAGATGTTAAAGATTTACCAGAAGTATATGTACGGAGACCATATTTTATTAATAAACTGCATCACCAGACCAGAAAAAGATGAAATCACTTCTACTAAAAGTTGCAAAAGCAAATTCTAAGTAGCTCCAAATAAATCTGCCGACCCCATGACCCACAAAGAATACTTTCAAATCACAGCACGGCTTTTTGTATGCCTCCCTTCTCCCGCAGCTTTAATTCACCTCGCCTGTACATGTAACTCTTTTCAAGCAGGGATCTATTTCCGAGTTCTAAGCAGAATGAAAGCGGAACACATTAAAAGGAAGAAATATATAAAAGGTTGTAAAAGCAATTTGCCTACAATAAAAATCATATAATGACCAACCTGCTATTTAGATAATAAAAAAAAAACAAAAAAAAAAAAAAAAACAAAAAAAAAAAACAGGTAAGAGCATCATAAAACAAATGTTGCAGATATTCTGACAGAGTTCTGCTGAAGCCATTTCTGCTCCAGCAGACTCTGGTTTCCCATTAGATCAAATGACTTAGACAGGAAGTCATCAGCCGTGACAAATAAGAATGAAAAGAGGCATCGCATCTGGACGGCTGATGTGTCTATTAAATCTAACAGAGCTTTCCTAATGAGACATGCAGTTTAAGTTTTCTTTCTGAAAAGTATTAACAGAACATTTATATTGTACTAAGGTGGGTCCAATGAAAGTTGAACTACAGTTTGCCACTTTAGTGCCAAACTGTGCAAAATAAAAGTGTTTATGAGCCGGTCTTAGCAGCTGTACATATAAGCATATATATAATAACAGAAGATGAAATGTGAATCAGGACGTGGTTACGTAAAAGGAAGGAATGAAAGAAGCAAACAGAGTTGTACTGTCATTAATCCATTCTGATAGCACTTCCCAACAGCAAATATGATGCATACGGTTTTTGACAGAGCCACTTGACAAAATGATTCATTCCGCTGGTTTCTTGTTTGTTTACCCGACTTGTTTTCGGCACAGGAGGAATCCAGAGATGGGCCTTTTTTGGATGTTGGATGATGTCTAGTTGAGTAAAAGCCCAGCATGAGTCATTTGACCGAATGCGTCAGTGGCTCTCGGTCAGCAAGACATCCCAGTTTTATTAATTTTCTGTTTATATTGAGAAAAACATGACATTAGTTGTATTAGGCTCTGTATTGGAGAAAACATTTGCTGAGAAACTTATCTTTGGTACGCCTTCGCTGTCATGAACACATGATTTTGAAGGTGACGGTAAAACCAAAGATCTCTTCTGACATCTTTCACGGGTTAAAGACACTCTTCAGCCCATTTTTTGCCATAATTAACCTGTAAAAAATAAACAATGTTTAGCCAGGTGGGAGACCATTTAAAGCCTGGTGGGATATCAGACTAATGATACAAAACCCTGCATCCCTATGTCATTCTGGCAGCACTCTGGCCCAGGAATGCTTCTGATGGCAGCACCACTAGGTGTTGCAGAGGTTGTTGCTGAAGGAATGTAGAGTTACAGCAATAACAGATCACCGCCTCATAGCTTTTGTTGGGCTAGGGGTGGCTTGCCATGAGGTAGCATCACCGACGAGATCTCTACGAGCGTCATTCAAGTCATGAGGGAAGAGCTGATTTGGACAGACGTTTAATCTTCCCTCTAGAGATCACACAAACAACGCTCATCCCAGAGTTCAAGTAACTAAAGTTACAGTCCCTTGGGAGGACAATGTAGCTGCAGCAAATGACTTCAAATTATCCACTCAGTTTCTGAGTTGGGTTTGGAAAATTTGACTGGACTGTGTCCATTCACCCTCTGTGACATCAGAGTGAGCGGATTGTAGGAAAGTGAACTCCTGAAAACTTTCCAATGTTCCAATGTAGCAGAACACATGTAATGGAAGACTTGAGCTTGGTTATGTAAAAATTGACCTAAAATAAAATGCCAACATTTTAAATGTATGAAAATGTCATAAAAACACAACCTGTAATTATCACCTGTGACTAATGTGAAACTAGAAATTATTATAGTGCATCCTACAATTAATAAAATGAGGCCATTTATGCTGAAACTGATCCTGTCTATTTTTAAAATGAGAACTTAATGTTAAACAAGTCAAAGGAATAAATCTGTGACAAAACATAAGCTATCACTAATTACCCCAGTTACAGTAAGTGACGAGCTCATGGCTACTGCTCATCACTTTATCCCAACAGGCGCTTTGGGATGAAGCTCCTGCTATTAATGAGGTTAAATTTGATATGGAATGTTTTTGCATTTTTTGCACTTGGACTGTATTTTTTACAATAGCACAACATAAATTCAAGTTGAATTGTAGGGAGAATATGGTTTGCCGTGGTCGATTGAATGGATGTGGTCTGTGTAAATGGTACAGATGTATTGGTGCCTTCACAGAAGAGAAAATTGCCTTTGCCATGTGCGCTAATGCACCCATTAACCATCATGATTCAGTCTTTCAAAATGTACCATAATGACTAGAGAGCATGCAGTAATGTGAGGTCCATCATTTCCAAAAGATGTTTAAAACTTTTCATCATTACAGAACAAAGCTTTTTACTTTGTTGCCAAAGTTTCTCTAACCGGATACAGTTTTTAAGGTGCGCTTAAGAGTTATGGTAACTCAACTTTTCTGCATATGGGACAGATCTATACCATTTTTTTAGCAATATATTGTCACCTTTTTCTTAAAGTTTAGTGTTCAGTATATTTGAAAACCACTACCAGCAGCTTTAGAAAGTTTGGCCTGAAATTCTTCAACAGTTTTTTCTGATGTTTTCTGCAATCAGAACTAACTCTCGTTGACGTGGCTCAATGTGTTCCTTATCTCCAGACCACAGAGGCGTCATGTAAATCCACCATAATCACATTCTTTCCCAAAGTTTCCCCTTGGCTTTGCTTTGGGTCCGTTCTTGCTGAACAATCCTGTGGAGATTTCTCTGCACAAATGCAACTGACAGTGCAGACAAAACAACAATGGATGACAAAGCAAAAACACATTTCTCAAAATACGACAGTTTCACAAAAATATCAACATGTTTATAAATGCATTTAATTTTCACTGAAAGAATGGGAACTTCATGTTGTTGAACAGAATTTCATTGTTGTTCAGATTTCTACTTGTGTATTTTTCATTATGACTTCATCAATGTGGCATTTAGGCATAAATGTATTTTCTTTGTACAAGGCTTTAAAAAATACTATGAAAAAATTAGTTCTGTGTTCACATGTTTGTACATTTCTTCAAGAGTTAATCCTCTCAAAGATTTATCTAAACTTGGAAGACCCTTCACATTGGCTAAGGATTTCAATAATGTTTCATTGCATTATCAATATTAAATAGGGAATAGAGATATTTGCACCATTACGCTGCATGTAAAGGGGGCTGAAAAGAGATAATATTCTCACCTGCTCTCTTCAACTTCTACCTGGTTCCCTCTACAAATGACATGCACTGTATTGCCAGAAGCTCAGTCATCCAGATTATTGAATTCAGCTGTTCTGTCATTTCAATGTCCACAGGTTTATAAAATCTAGAACCTTGGCATACAGACTGCTTCCACAAATATTTAGGAAATAATGGGTTTCTCTTAGGAGATTTATCAATTTCAGCATGGTGTCACAATAGAATGCCACCTGCACATTAAGTCCAGTCAAGAAACTTTCTCGCTACTAATATATAAATATGTTCAAAATATGAATGCTTTTTTTTTTCTTAATGTGACACAATATGGGGTATCTATACTCTTATAATACGATTTCAGCTTGTAGCTGAAATCGTATTACAAGAAATACACTTACTGGTTTTATTTGTTCCTTAAAATGTCTTATGCTTATTCAGGCATGTTCTCATTAGCACATCACCATTAGTCAAATTGCTTCTAAGCAAAAAAAAAAAAAATATGGCGGCGTATGTAACACCCCTGGGTGCGCCTGTCGCCAATCTGCTACAGCTAATATTCCAATTAATTGCTTTCTGTTGAGACTGTTTTGAAACACAGTTGAGGCGATGAGACACAATCAGGCAGAAATCCAGTCAAGCAAGTGTTCCATGTCTTTGCCCATTTATTACACTGCAGGTTAGTCATTTCCCTATTCTATTCTTCTCCACTGTAGGCCACCTCCTTAATAAATTTTTTTAAATTGGCCACAAAGGCTTTCATCTGTTGACACCGCTCCACTCTGCAGAGCCATGTCCTGCTCTTGCTCTTTGACTCCCTCCTACACCTGCTTTTTTGATGTCGGACCCTTATAATTGCATCTCAGAACATCATTGCTCTGTGTCGTCCCTCAATATATCACCGGTGGCCTTGCTTCCGGCCTGCCGCTGCGACCATTTAATGATGCGTGCGTCGTCTCGCTGAGATCCATTCAATTTGTTTGTAATCTCCTCTCTGCCATGTTTATGATAGCCTGAGAATAAGCGATGAGTTCCTTATCTAAGGTGTCGGCTTGGTCTGTGGAGCATGTTTTGCTGAGCGCGTGTTTAGCGAATGACTCTGGGGAAACATTGATACCTTATCTCGTCTGTGTTTGGGGGGGAAATCGCTGTGCCGCATGTCTATCTGATGCATTTTATAGGTTTGGAAATCACTTGAACTTTAACATTGTCCTGCACTGGCTGCGCATTCTTCAGCAGCATTGATTTCAGGTGATTGCTGTTTTTCTATCTAAAGAGATGTGGTTGCTGCATGCCATGTGGGCCTGAGAGAGGAATGTCTGCAGGCTTCAAAGAAGAGCATTTGAAAATCAATTCGTTGTCCATTACCCAAAATCAAGGATTTTTTTTCCCCTTTTGTTTTTTCTAGGTTATGACTCAACATGAGCCCTGTGATTAGATCTAATGCATATAAAGATGCCTTGCAAAATTGATGCATTTTGTTGACATTTTGAATGTGATAAACCAGAAAGCTTTTGTGCAAGTAAAAGGATAGATGTTCTCCCAATCTGTCACAAATAAGTCTGCATAATGTGCCGTGCTTTGGAACACAGAGGCCTGTCCACTGAGAGAGAAGACCACCTTCTCATGCAGAATGGTTGTCTTTTGGGGTTATGTTCCTGCCTACTGTGCATGTCCAGTATTGACATTTTTGCCTGTTTTTCTGTGTAAAATAGATGATCAACTTTCTACAAGAGCCAGTTTTTCCAAATATTATCCACATATTAAATTGTAAGTTCTTATAGTGTTAAGTCAAATTATCAGATCTGGTCTCTTGAAACAAAGCTTCCCCTGTTTCTTAAAAAAAAAAGTTTAATCAACAAAGAAAATGTTGATGTCAGACTGTGATAACCTAAGTAAATACAAAAATCAGCTTAAAAGTGATCATTCTGTTTAAGTGGTCCATTCCCATGTAAATATATAAATGTATAAATGCTGCTCTTGTTAAATAATCAGTAAAGTGTGATGAACCACATTCAATTATGTGGTTCATCACACTTGAATGTGTGTCACAGAAGAACCTAATTCTTCTGTGACAAGAAGTTGCTTTTTTTGAACCTTTCTGACAACATAAATTAATATTTTATTTGTAATGCCTTTTACACCCTAAGATCTCAAAGCCACTTTTTTAGTCTAAAAACGGTTAGACAGTGCATGTTTTAAGGCTTTCTGACTCCAACACTGAGAACTTCTGTCCATAAAAAACATGAAACAATGGGAAACTTTTCCAGGGGCAGTCAACTTACCAAAATTACTCAAAAATCTCATTGACAACTCATCCAAGAGGTCACAAAATAATCCCAGGCATCTCGGACACTACAGATTTTCTACAGTTAAGAAATGGCTCCCATTGGTGAATTCAAAGCCAAATGCATTGCTGATTTGGAAGAACACAGAGGCTTGTCCAGCTTTTGCCAAAACATCTCTCAATAATGTGGAAATATTTGTATTGGTGAGATGGCAGATGTGCATTTTGTTACATCTGGCATAAAAAATATCCTAGCATTTTGGAAAAACAGCCATCACACCAACAGCTGAATGTGGCAGTGTCGTGGTTGTAGTGCTGCCTCTGGATCGTTATTGACGCAACCATGAATTCTGCAGCCTGGTCCCAAACAGAGCGCTGAAGGGAGATGAGAATCGAGCTGAATTATGTGGGAAAGCAATGACTAGGATATGAATTCTGCCCTCTAGCAGAAAATCCTGAAGGAGAATGTCTAGCCATCAGTTTGTGACATTAGTCTTCAGCTCTTTCCTGCTTTGCTCTGACAGTGGTATGTCTTGCAAATCAAATACCCATACCAGTTACCTAGGTAATAAAAAAAGTCACACTGGCCTCTGGAGAATTGCATAAAATGAACTTCATAATCTAATTTAACAACAAACCCTTTCAGACCCCAGGGATTAACTGAAGCCTCAACCCCTAAGGTATGATTGAGACTTGAGTTTAAGAAATACCAAAATGAGCTCTTTCGGTCATTTCCTGCTCCTTATGAATGCCTGAAGTTATTTTGATTTGTCCAGATTTTGTGAAATTATTTTTAGTCTTTCATATTGACCCACCACTTACCTTATTTTACTGATACATTAACATAAGATTTAAAAAGACAAGGTTACATGGAAACAACGTGTTTTATTGAAGTCACTTTTTTTAGTTCCTATAACCTGCTGACATGAGCTGCAGTTAATTTCTGTCTCACTGTTCTTCATTAAACTCTAATAATACCTTCGAGGGAGAGCTTTATTGGGAATTCTTCTGTTCAATTATGCAGCTTGTTTTCTTAAAACTATGTTGAAACATTAATCTGATCATAATTGGGAGTTCTAGCGTGATGCAGATTTTGTTTCTGCATCAGTCAAGCAAAGCTTTCATTTCAGTCATTGACTTGTTCCTTGGCTGCCACATAGGGAAATAGAAGAAGCACGTACAATGCAGCTTCATAAAAAATGTATACCTGGCTATGAATGTTTAACAGGAGAACATTTTGCCTTTAACTTGCAGGTTGGTCTAAAAAAAGTCCTTCGTAGAGGTTGAAAAATGTAGAAATGTGGTTGATAAAGAATTTTACTGCAATTTCAATTTTTTATTGTATTGAAAGTCAGAAATGTTTCAGATTATCAAAAAGAATTTAATAAACAATGTAACCAGAGAAAATACAGAATGCAGTTTTGATGATTTTAGCAGTTGTAGGAATTCCCTTTGGCAAAAGTCCATGAGCCGTTTCTCCCTGTAGCGCTAGTAGGCATAAGCATTTATTTTGGTTGTATTTACCTGTAATAACCAAGGCTACAGTCCATTTGTACTCTGTATGATTTGTACATACAGAGTACAAATGAGTGGCTTTTGGAGTGGTATCCGGTCCACTTACATCCAGATATACATTTGAACCTCACCAGAATTCACTTTAACCAAACTGAGACACTGGTTTTTACTGGAGTTTCCTTTTTTGGTCCACATTCACACCTCTCCAAACAAATCAGAAAAGAGTTATACTAAAGTGGACAAAACAGGTCTGGTGTTCATGTACCCTAAATGGTCTTGAAACCTACATATTCTGGTTGAAAACAAAACTCTTATGGCGTCCAGGTCCAGAGTAAAGCCAGCCCAAATCATCGCCCCACTACTACAATGGCTTACTGTGAGTTCTTTGTTGAAATTTTGTGTGAACTTCATGAAAACACAGCTGAAATATCTTCTCAAAAGTCATAGGGATCATTTACATGGTAAATGGGCTGTAGTGTTTGTTTTGGTAACAGTGTTTTTTGCCTCAACTTTTGCGCATATACAATTTCTTACCAGTTTTCTTTCCTTGAACTGACTGAGTCAGATGACGTTTGCAGTTTTTGGATCCTCTGGTTTCTTTTCTGACTGTCTGACTGGGTCGTCAATTCGATCCAAGAATAATTTTTGGTTCACCACTGTTCTAATCTTTAATTTCTGAACAATGGCTCTTACTCAAGTCAAAAAGGCTTTAAAACAGCGTTGTGGCTTTGACCAGACTGAGATGTCAGTGTTTCTCACCTTCCTGAATTTCTTTGTTGATGTGTTACTTTTCGAGATGTTTTAGCACGATCACATCAAAAGCGCAGGTGAGTACTTGAGTTCCCAAAATGTTTTAATACTCCATTTTGAATTTCAAGTATTGCCACCATTGAGTTGGCAATTCATTGAGTTTGAACTCCGTCTGCATGTAATTAGCATGTGATTTGCCTCTGCAATTACGCAATCAGCGCCTGGAACTGTCTGTGCTGTTGACTGATTACTACGTCTAAAAACTGCAGTTTAGTCACAACTATCAGCCTGCTTACAATTACTTCTGTTTTCACAAGGCAACATTTTGCATAATGGATGCAAATACAACCTTGGAATGATGACATGAAGTGCTCATTACAAGCTAAAACTTTGGGTACTTATATTTGTCATTAATGTTCATGAATTAAAATGCTGCAGCTCTATAAACGTCAAGTAGTTGCTTTAGTGAATTATAATTTGCTCTTTTTAAAAAGATGGAACTTTATTTGTATGTTCAGTTTGTCTGCAAGTGCAACTCTGTGTGCTTATTTTATGCTATGCATTTTTTAAGATCTAGAAACACTAGAAACATGGGAACAGTCAATTAAGGTTAAGGAAAGATTTATTGTATAACTCGATAACATTGGGATGTTTCGTGTTTTTATGTGGCAGAACAGAAAATATGAGGTAGAAAAGAACGAGGTCAGAAAATCTCAGAGGAATTTTATGGTGAAGAGGAATGCAAAGATTTAACCTTAATGGTACAAGAAGTAACAGAAATGGGTATGGTTTGTACAGAGGCGTTTAACTGTCAGAGCTCATAAATTCAGGAGCGGTATTTTGTTCCAACAAGAAACCTTTGTTGATACGACAAGATGATGCTCCTGAATTTGTCACCTGATCTTTACTGATCTTTGGTGGTTGTTTTGTTGTATGACAAATAAGTTGGATAGCAACGGACTGCTGTGGATTGAGGTTAGTGACGCAAGTGTTGCAGTTGTGGTCTGAACTTGGAAGAGACTTGAGGATCCAATAAAAACGTCCGTCGAGGTAGGATCAGGGTTGGCAGTACTAAGATACAAAGAGACATAAAGAGCATAGCAGCTTGAAGGATTTGGATTACAGCAACAAGGTTGGACAGTCTGGCACTCTTGGAGTCCTGATGTTAAATTTTTAAATGTAGCCAGATGATATAATTGGAAACTGATGAATTCTCCACAGCAGGAGCACAACAATGAACACAACCACTTGAGGATCGCAACAGATGTTGCATGTCAGACTTGTTTGCTTTTTTTCAACCACATTTAGATGGGACATTTTCATGTTGGTTATTTATGTATAAACATCAGAAATCAGTTGCTTTAGTGAATTAAAATGTGTTCTTTTTAAATTGATGGAACTTTATTTGTATGTCCACATGAGGATCACAAGAGATCATGAATGTCATACTTTCCTCTTTTTGATTGAAATCGCTTTTTTCTGTTATGAGCAGCATCATGTTTAAGAGTTGTTTGGTATCTTCATGTATTTTTTAGCAAAATGTTACTTGGGCTTTGGGTTTTAATTTTTCTAAAAGAAGACCTGAAGACGTTGCGTAACAGGAATTTAAAGAGTGCCTGTAATTATTCAGGTACTAATTATTGAGCTACAATTCTAAGGATTTATTCACAGTCCTCTGCTCATGGCAAACTATTTATGCTAGGAGACTAAATTCATTCTCCAACAAAAAATATCCATACATTACAAAGTGTTCGACCAATGAGTCATTCTTGTGGTCACCAGTTTGAACATTTTCAAAATGTATGTCCTTACAATGACAAACTTTAATGTATTTTAATGGAACTTTTTAGGATCCACCAATGCATAATAGGGATTTATTTAGTAAAAGAAAGAGCTTATTTTATTTTAAATTTTTTTGTAGAAGGGAATTGTCTAATTGCAGCATTATGGCTTTAGAGGCCAGGACTTGGGCCACTCCTGCCAGTTACCAAAACCAAAAGGCAAGACAATGAAGTTATTGATCAAGAAGGCCATGCTAATTCAGGAGGAGCTTCAAAGATCCACTGCTCTGGTTGGAGAATATGTTGATGGAACGTTTACAAAAGAATAGCAGCAGGAAAGTGACAGAGTCTCTAATGCTGTTTGCCACAAACCAGCTGACAGAGACCTGATTTGAGATGATGGGACAATAGAACAAACTACAAGACATTTCTGGGGGAAAAACAACTTCACTTTTCCAAAATATTAATGCAAAGGCTTCTCTTCTATCAGCTTTCATGAGTCCCTTTTGTTTTGTTTTTTTTGTGTTTTTAGGACTTTTACAGTTTGTAGCATTTTATCTTGTTTTAGTAATGGTTTGCTTAATTTCGACTTTAGGACACGAAGATTGAATTTGGTCTCTTCACATTTATAATACATTTGTTAGAATGACATTGATGCAAGTTAGTTTTAGCCAGATTTTTTTTTTAAAAGACTCTTTCAAACAGGCATGTATTTAGTTGCCTGCTTTGCGTCACTGCATCAAGGTGAAGATGGAGTACTTTCGTCATGCTTGACTTGTTTGAATCCTTGGACTGATGAAATACGACCGTTTTCATTTTGCAGATCGGAGATTAACAAGGACAGCTCTTGTTAGTTTCATTCACAGTCTGAACTCCTCAAATTTATGAATCAAGCATGACTCACGCCTGTGTCATGCCTGACAGTTTGACAGGACGTTTCTGGTGCAGCTCAGAGCTCGATCATCATGTACCGAGTGCAGGATTTATGTGCCGAGAGCAGAAGGTAGAAAAAAGGTTCAAGTCCCACACTCTGCATGGCTCTCAGTGAGATTTGTTCTGTTTCAGTCAGGTTGACAGGGTGCTTTCGCAAAGGATGATTCTCCGAGTCGTGCATTATTAATGGCTCTTTGCCCCACATTGAGACCACCTCTTGGCTTACTCACGTCAGCAGTAAGCATTTCCTCCTGCCGAATGGGCCTCTGTAAGTTCTTTGTGGAGGCTATTTTATTCATTAATGAATATATATGGCCTTTTTAATGTAATGAAAATCTTGAATTGTATTAAGCAGTATGAACTTTTGTTTTCTTAATTGCAGTCATTTCAGCTCAATGTGAAGATTATTGGTGGAGAAAAAAAACCTTGAATTAAAGTATGACACTGCTTGCATGAAGAAACGAGAAGAAAGCACCCATCATTTCACCAAAGAATTTATCTGTGTGTATAGTTTATTTATAGGGTCAGAATGTCATAGCTTGACCAATTAAAGTGGTTTCTGAAGATAAACACCAATTATTGATGTTGGAGGGGAAATTACTTATGGCTACCTGGGCTGTGTGAATAAATGAGGCTGGAGGTGGAAGGGAAGGCATAATGAAACAAAAGGTCAGAGGTGTAGTTCTTTACCTTTACCCAAAACACAACAAGTTGGACATGAAGGAGAAAGTGTAGGAACTGGAAAGTTGCAACTAACTGGACTTAGCTTTTATATCTGGACCGGGTCAGTCATCATTTAACTTGGAAGGAGAGGGAACGTGGGAATCAGAAGTTGCAGAACAATGAAGTTGCTGAACAATGTACAACAATGTTCTACTTTTTAAAGCAAAACTATTATAAAGATGACATTCAAAAAATATTTTTGCAATCGGTTAAATTTTTGCGTTTGTCGTCAGCATCTGTACCTATGAGTGAGTGTGTGTGTACCCAGTAGACAAAGTATTTTTGCTTTAAATTTCTTTAAGCATCTGCCAACATTTCAAAACTCAGCATGTTGCATTGCAGACAGATGTTTAAAGTCCAAAGAGATAAAATGTCATCTGTCATAGAAGATTTTTCTTTTTAAACAGAATGTTATACTTTAGTGGTACTGAAAGTAAGTAACATGAAGTCACCCTCACTCTGTAACATTATCCACACTAAAGAATACACACACTCTTAGACCGAATTAGTGGACTTTACTAGAAAATCACTTGGGAACCTTTTCCCTTAAACCCTTCTGGGTTTTACATAATGATGAGACTAAATCTGCTTAGTTGTGTTAGAATCTCAGTTTTTGACCTGGTTGCTCGTAACATTGCAATGTGTAATTTATCTTCTCAAAGTCTAGGAATTAAAATCACTATTCTTGACAATTTTCTGCTTTATTTTTGTTTGCTTAAAAGGCCTTACTTTGCTGTATTACTGCCTTTCAAATAGATTTTTATTTTTTAGATCATCCAAAACTAGATCTGGTACAAAACTTTCTGACTAGGAGTATTTATTTTTTTCTTCTGCCATTGTCCTTGACTCCTATTTTACCTCCTGTCTTTGTGGGAGTGTGGTCATGAAAACTGATCTTCAGCGATGTACAGTTGCTTGGATTTTTCCTCAGATCTTCCTGGATGAGTCATGTTTGTTGTGAAACGTGATGTCACTTTCGGAAAGATATTTTCCAGATCTGCCTTAGTGGGATAACTAACGTGGTGGTGGGAGTTATCGGCACAACTGCTATTTTGGAAATAAAACTGACATCAAGGAGTCCTGAAGGGAATAAATATATTCAGGCTGGTTTATTTAGCTATGCAGCTGTAGGAGTGCTTGCAAAAATTACGGTGTTTAATAAAATTATTTCCCAACCACAGTTTCAAGTGCTCTACGTAGTGCAGATAATTTCCTGTTAGAACATGACATCAAAGACAATACTGCTTTCTTTAAGTCTTCTGTATAATTTTCAACTTTATTAACTCTCCTCTTTGTCCTTCTTTTAGTTCATGGTAGCCATTTGAAGTAAGTGACAGAGAAAATAGTGGCTGAATTTCAGGGACTGTTTATTCTCTCCTGTCTTATTTCCCACAACTTTAAAACCTCAGGATCAGTACGAATCTTATTGCATTCGTACTGCATTCGCCTTTGCAATGTTTGTAATCTATTCATCTAAATTAAATGAATTCAAGCTTGAATCTATATCCACTGGTAAGTGTTTTTAAAATGAAGCTCAAGAAAAGTTTTTAAAATGAAGCTCAAGAAAAGTTATTTTTTTCCTGCAGAGGTGGTGTATAGTTAGTTTCCCTTTCTTGTTCTGAAAGATTTGATGCCATTGGCCTGTTGTGATACAAATTGTGCACTATAACATGTTTTTTTTTTTTGTATTCCTTCTCTTAAAAATGTAATCGAATTAGACTAATGTTGAAAATTTATGAGAATCCTAATCTGGAGACTTCTGGACTCTACAAAAAAAAAAGGATTATACAGGACTGTTTGGATCAGTTTCTAACTGGGTTTGGAGTTGTTGTTTTTTTTCTCAAAGTTACTCAGCCTAAATTTGGCAAATCCTTAAGGATTGCTATTGGGTCAGCTCTAGCTTTCAAAGCTTGGGGTAGTCGTACTACTGAAGAAATCAATTTTCTACTAAGCGTTTCTCTACACGACTCTCTAAACTGGCTCTGCTGAGTTCTACTCCTGTACATTTTCCACACTAACCTGCTTCCTTTGACCCATTTATGTCAGTGGCCTCTTCAAAGGGCCTTTCAAGACTAGATCAAACATTGTGCACTGGCCACTTTACCTTGCGTTTATAGAGTTTGACCTCCTTTTTACATTAAATCTTTGAGATGTAGATTTAGCAATAGATTTGTCAGCTTCACATCAAATCACCTCTTCCACTACATCCCAAATTACTTATACTGGATTGAGCTCTGGTGACGGTGGAATGAAATGGAATGGAATCGTAATTTTGCTTGAGACCAGGATAAGATGATTTGACTTTTGTGAGTTGCTGCATTATCATCGTAGATAATGCAGATGGTCTTGAAGGTGTCGTCTTGGTCAGCAACAATAATTTGGGAGGCTGTAGTGTTGAAACCAAATTCAAATGGTACTATGTGGAATATTGGAAAATGTAGTATTGCATTATAAATTACAGGTTAATTATTTCAAGACTAATCCTCAAAAAGATTAAGAGGTTTGTCTTCCACACAGTTTTCTTTGCACCCGTTTAGTTGAAGCATGGGTTTAGATTCTGCATGTATTTACATCACAGAATCATCTGCATAGAGCTTAACATTAATATCTGCCTAAATGTATAATGCACAGTCTTGGTGGGATGTAATGATCAATAGTTCTTAATTTTTGTGTGAAAGGGTATTCAAACTGGCCTCTTTTGAACACTAAACACGTTCAGTTCTTAATGTGTAGGACTTGTAATTGGTCACTTGACCATGAATAAAGGCATTTAACTGTTGAAGGGTAATTTCTGATGAGCTCAGTGTTCTTAAGGCAGACATGTTGATTATTCAGTCGTGCTCAACCTTGTGTCCTCAGCAGCCTTGGCTGAACACAGAGGCTTTAGATTGTTGGGTCCTAGTAGACTATGACGGCCATGCCCGGTAGCTCCAGTGAACATGTTTGTCTTCCCGCTGTGTGTGTGTGTGTGCGCGCGTGCTCGTGGGCGTGGGTGTGTACTGAAGCGCGAGTGCTTTCCCTGGTGGTCGCAGCCTGGGCCGCTCTGCAGGCAGCAAAAGTCTAACAGAGCTCCCGTGATTCATGCAGCCAGCAGCGGTTCTCCACCTCATTTATTCACAAAAAACGCACATGGAGCTCATGCATGTGTTTGTGTGTGTGTTTTTTTTGGAGGGTGTTTTTCCTACTGCTCTGGCTTACCTATGAATAATCATTTCCCTATGAAATGTCACCTTCCAAACTCAGTGGCCCCTGGGCTGATCAGAGTGTAGGGTTTGGCTGTAGTTGGGGGGCATCTGTGGGTTTTTAGGTCAATGGAAAGAGCATTGAAGAGTGAGAATGCCTGGCTCTGACTCTGATACATTGGAGATATACAAATGAGTCTGGCCTCTGAAGAAAATGTGTGGAAACAAGATGATAGCAACTCTACAGCCCTTGTTAGAGCCTCCGTCCCTCCACTCATGCATTTGAGAGGGGCATTGTTGCCATGGAAATCTTTTAAAAATCCAGAGTCCGTTTATGGTGTTGGACAATTGTTGCACAGTGAATGCCCTTTAATACCTGTGTCCATTAAAGAAACAATACATCCTATCGACTGAACAACCCATTAAAAGTTTAAACTTCGAGGGACTCTAAAGTGCTACAATATAGGAAAAATGTATCAATAATAAAAAAAGCATACTCATTCTAGTGACTTTACCGCATTTATTTTAATGTCCCAACTGAAAAGTCTCAGTGGTGATTAAAATCAAATCAATTTCATCACTAATCTATAGGACAAATTTTATCTGCAGTATGAATAACACCATTACATGAGGCTTCAGTCAGCACTGATGAATAAAACAGCAAATCTCCCAAAATATTTAGGTTTACTTTGAATTAAAAGAATAAATATAGAACAGATGATAGTAAATCATATTCAAAATACAGACCTGAGTCCACATGGAACCTGTGCCAGCACTCTACTAAATCACATTTGATCCGAGTTAGTTTCCGCTTGCTGCCAAAAAAAAAAAAAAACGCAAAAAAAAAAATAGAGAGAAGAACTGGAAGCTACCCACTTATTGTTGATTGACCATTAGAATTGAACTGACCTCTATTCAATTAGAAGTGAGCTCATTAAAACCTAAATATGTTAAACTCTCCAATATCAAAAGGAAGACAACTTTGTCTAAGAGTTTTATGACATAATGGTCATTTCAATGGAAACATTTGTGGAAGAAATCTGCAATTCCTAACTTTGCCCTTTACTGCCTTTTCAGTCTGAACAGTCTTGATTTCACAGGAACACAGGACAGAAACGTAACATCATGTGTTACAGTCCAAGGTCGTAGGAAAATGTACATTAACTTGGTGACATTGTATTAGATCTGGCATCATCTGTATAGCCATTGTAACTTTTTTTGTGTGTTAAAGTCTGAGCTAAATGGAAACTGTAGATATTAAATAGGAGTATCCCCAAGATAGAAATATGGAGATTTCGGCATGTGATTTTGTTCATTCTGATGAAAGGTTACCTGGTGAAACAAAGAAGTCTCTGTCCTTTAAGTAAAGCTGTCATGTGCTGAATCAAAAACTCAGACCCTGGTCTCTAGTCGCTCAAGCAATCTACCAAGGTCAGCAGTGTCATGTGATGTCCTGTGGTCCAATCCAATTTGTTTCAGATGTCATTGAACTCGTTGACGAGGGAAGTCTCCATACGGCGGTGAGCACAGAAACCAGACTGACAAACGTCAAAAGCTATTGAAGCCATTTCACTGCTAAACCCAGCTGTTTGAATAATCTTACTGATGAATGGAAGATTTGGAGACATCTTGTCCAGATTGCTGTTTTTCAATAATGCTTTGATTTCCTGCTGTTGGTAATACCTGTGGCGAAACGGTTGATAAGAGGGATGAGTTTATTATTTAAATCAAATCAGATGCTATGACAGGCAAAGCTTTTTTAAACACAACCATGTCCTCAAGACATGGTTGCAAAGTTTTGGTGTCATCTCTGATGGATAAGATTAAGCAACAATTTTTCATGAAGTTAAACCAATATCTCGACAGTCTATCCAGATCATCCCCAGGCTGGATTTGCCCAGTTGGAGATTTGATGATTTAAGCCTCCAATACAGAGTTGAAGTCAAAAAACAGGTTTTAAAATCAATTAGACACAGTTTGTAGCCTCAGTCTAATGAAGTCTTTCAATGGAGATTACGTAAAGATATTCAAGTCTGGCATTAGACACATCTTTTGTCTCTGAGTGATACTTTTCAATGCTAGCAGACTTAAAAGTTATGTTGCTATTGCAGGATTTCTCCCAGCTTCATTACTGGCATTTCTATGCTGGTTATGCAAAAAGTGTTTACTCTGGGCATTGTCTCTTGGACAGGATTGTTTTTCCAAGTGGCTTCATTAGTGCGGGAATTATGGGACCGGTTTATCAGGCAGTGTGCTTGTTCTGATAAGTGTTCAGTGATGGTATGGATGCAGGCAACAATTTAAACGTCCTTCATTCAGTTCCACTATGTTCTCTAATTCTCCCACTGAAATAAGCCAAGTGTAGGACTGCAAATTTACATCGTTTTTCATTTCACTTTTGTAGTGAATTATTATATCCAGCACTGGAAGATTAATTTGGTCCAAGCTCCAGCAGAGCTTATTTGAATAAGTTAACTGCCAAATGACTCTTATGACTGAGCTGCTTAAAAAGTTGTTTTGGACTCGAGGTACAATACATCCATGACAGTAAATCTCATACACAAGATTTGTTCTTCATTGGGTGTGAAATAAAACTCAGTCATGTACAAACATTTTATTTATGTCCATACTTAAAACCAAAATAGTTGCACTTGAAAAATAGTTGCACTTGAATTTCTCATTAACAAATGTGTTTTTCATAATGAAAACCTTTACACAGTCATAAATTTACACCACTATAAATAGGTGGGAAACTTTTACATTTCACTAAGTGCCTTAAAAACAACTGTAGAATCTTGAAATTTGAATCTGGATGTATTGTCTGGATGTATTGCCCATGACAATGTGTGCACATTGTCATGGGCACACTGTAGCTCATGGGCACACTCTAGCACTACTGAAATGAATACCAACAATTGCAACATGAGCATATATTTGTCCTGGAAAATGCAACTGGCACACTTTCAGGATTCACCAAATTGTTCTTCCCTGCTATTTTCTACACTGATTAGGTGGGAGGCACTTAAAAGAAATGGGATAATCTCAAACACACTATGGCTTTGTTTACATGAGTTCACTGTGTGGAAACTGATGTTGTTGGATGTTAATAGGGGAGAAGTTTTCATGTCGGGGCACTATATGCCGTTGCAATTCTTCGTCGCCTCATGGGTCCGTTCAGTATCTGGATTAATCACAAAGTTTATCATCATCTCAGTTCTCACATCACAGAAGATGCGCTGAACTCCAGAAATGTTCCACACTGAGAAGAGATTTAAGAATTATGTGAAAGAAAATGTTTATAATGGCCTCCTTTTTTTATATACCCAACACCTGACATTTTGGCATGAGGTGTAGAGACCCTGTCAATGTTCTTCAGACTTTCAAAGAAAACATTAGTACACATGTATGGATGACATACCCACATACTGAAGGCCTTCACCAAGATACTGATAGTAGCTTTATAATACAAATGTCCAAAAGTGATTTTGCACAAATCATATGTTGCATTAATTTTTATCCTTATGCAAGTTTAATGATGGCACACTGTAGATCCTGCTGTGTAATGAAGATCGCTCAGAATAAATGCTTGTGGTGCTTTTTCATTAACACGAACTAAACACCCAAGTTTCTCTAAAGTTTTGCTTCATCTAACTCGTTCTGCTACGTTCCACATTGGATGTTGGTCCTTTACACTAGAAAAACAATACAGGAGCTATTAATAAAGATTGGAAAGGAAACTCATCAACTTCAAACCAATTCCCTGGCAGTACTGAGATCTCTGATGGCTTCATAATCTCCCTTTTGATAAGCTCCTGCTTTGTTCATTCCAAATAGTAATATTTCACATGGGATCTGTTTGGTTGCTTTCGTTCATCCATACAAATTGACTAAAAATGGAAGTTCTTCACATCCTTAATGGATATTTGGAGTATTAGAGTAATATATGTTTTGCATGTAAAACGTCACTGTTATTACCGCTCTGAGTCTTTCATTTCAAAAGTGAAAGACTCCCAATTGTTGGCAGGATTTGTATGCATAACAAATAAATGATGTCTAATATGTACGATAGGATAAATTGGCATGACTAGGAGAGCGAAGGGAGTGTTGGAGAGTGAAAAAGGGATTTGGGATCAACAAAACGGTTATAAGCGCATTAAAGTGGGATTATTGTCGATACATTGAGCAACTGTCTTGCCTTTTTTTCTCTCCCCCTGTCACGCTAACGATATGGGCTGTCTCTTATCGGGAGATGAGGGTGTGATGTATTCAGAGCACTCTCAAGCTTGCTGTTTCTTCTGTTGCTTCAAATCAAAGGAACACATGCCAGACAGGCATCATGACTCTTTACAAGAGTGCTGTGAAAATAGAGCAGGGAAAAACCAAGCCCATTTCTGACCACAGCTGGATCCAAATGTATAAGGAGGTCGCATGTAAATAATTTGGAAACTTTTCCAATATATTCAGAAATACGTTCTCATTTCCTGAGAAAATCTTATCACCTTCCTCATGTGTCACTTCAGATTTTCTTATTCTACCATGTCATTCTCAAACATACATTTCAAATGGCAGACTCGATTCACTGAAATGCATACTCAGTGAAAAACCCACCATTGTGGGTATGTGTGTGTATATATAGTGTTTATAATAGGCCTTAAGGTAAGGCCAAATTAACTTCTACACAAGCGTCTTGTATTCACCGATGACAGTCTGTTAATTTTAGTCCATATTCTGATTCATTCTTTTCTTTTCTACCAACTCATTTAAGCCGTTTTACTGCACCAAGCTGCATTTGCTACTTCTTGTTTTTTCTTAATTACCTACCTAGAGACGGCTCACACTAAATAAGAAGTAACCCCACTGCAATTACATTGAATTTTCTCTCTGTCTCTGCCAAGATAAACAATGTAAGTGACTGACTGACTCCCCTCTGTGCTTTCCATCAGAGGAAGAGGGAATTGCTTGGCTAATTCTAATTGTCCCATATTGGCTCTTTTGTTGGTTCAGATCTTGTAAAGGAAACCCTCCGTTTAGGACGATACACTCCTAGATTTCTCTAAATAAATGTGCTTTACCCTCATGAATTTAAAGCACTTCTTTGTTCATGAATGGAGTGATGCATACAAAGCATGTTTGGAAGTTGCCCAATACATGTGTCGCTGTGCTTCACTGCACACCTCCCCAATTATGTGAAGCTATTTTGGGGATTTTTTTTCCACTATTCATATTTAATGCTGGAATCTGAAACTTTCTTGGACTTGAACTTTACGTTGTTGTTGCATATTTTGTGTAATTTATATATTTTCACTGCTTTATGGTAATACATTATGCCCTTCAGCTGAACTTTTGAGATTTAACTCAAGTTACTCGCTGCTACAATATTCACATACAGAATATTGATTGATTTATTATTATTTATTGACTAATAAAGAATAATTATCTCAAGGTTAGCTGCAAGGTCACCTTACATTTGGGTAGGGCTAAACAATAAATCATAGATCATAAATCTGATAGAATATTTAATATGTAGAATATTTAATGAACTCCGATCCAGAGCCACACAGCATTCTGGGAAGTCTAGGCAGAGGAAAGGCTTTAGCTACTCATGACAACCAAGTAAGGTCGGTGGCGTGAACTAACTCAGTTTTGGGTTATCTAGCAACAACCTGTTGAGTAACTTGCTCAGAGGCAGTTTCATGTTTTGCCACTGTGCCTCATAACGGCTTAAAGAAAAAAAAACAGCATGGAGTGAAAACTGTGTAAAACAGTAAAGATCATGCCATATTTAACGCAAAATAGTCATCAATTATTATCAATATTGACATTAATAACGACAGATATGCTATGCTTATATTGTGATAAGTTTTTCAGTCATATCGTCCAACCCTACATTTGGGTAACAATTAAAGCAACATTGCACAAAAAATAAAAACAATCTAAGTAACCATAACTACAACATAAAGTACACACTAAAAACACATAAAGTTGTTGTGCAAAATGAGAAAAGTCCAAACATTTGGGTTTTAAGACATGTTTTTTGAGATTGTACAAAAGTCTTGAAGGATGGCATTAAAGGGTGGAGGAAAAAATCCTGTTCTCACGGTGGACAAGTGAGTTAAAGGAGTGGATTGAGAGGTGGACCTTCGCCTCCGGGAGGGTGCATAAAGTTCAATTTGAGTGAGATATCAGGTGGCGCGGTTGAATGTTAAAACTAGAATTTTAATAACTGTCTGGATAATAATGAAGTTTCTAAAGCAAAAATGTGGTATGATGCATGGATGGGGATTCTAGAGGTGAAGTGAGCAAATGTATTTATTCATTTTAACCTTGAAACTTTTATTAGAAGCCAGAAGTTGAAGAAGGAATATGTTAAGCATGCCATGAAAAAATGTTACAGTAATCAAGACCATATTTGACAACTGCATTCTGAGCAGTGGTGCTGTGGGGGTGAGTGAAACCCAGAGGCTGTTTGTGTCCAGGGGGAGGAAGTAAGTAGACTGGCTAATGTTGTTTAGTTAGGCAGTGAAAAAGAGAGTGTAACAAAAAGAACAAACCCTCTACTTCAAAGCGGGTATGGAAAGTAGAGTTGTTGATTTGCGAAGAAAAACTGCCTGATTTGGAGAGTGCAGATTCGATATAGGGTAAAGAAAGTTTGTTCTATTTACCTTGAATTTGTATGCACAAATTATGTGCATACAAACATAAATGTTCTGTAAACAATTATCAAGGGGGAGACATAAAAAGTTTGGTATTGGGCTTAGAAGAAGAGGAGAGCTAGATGTTTTCTGAATATCTCGCCCAAAGGAAAAATTTAAATGATGAAAAGAATAGGCCTGAGGGCAGAGCCTTGTGGTACACCCCTGCTCACCGAGTAGGACATTTGGTTGCTTTTTATCCAAATATAGTGAAACCAGATTCAAACTTTTTATACAGATTAGTCAGAGAATTGTGAACTTGTAAAGCTACTTAATGCAAAATTTTACACAGAAATGGGACGTTTGAAAATTTTTTATTTAAGTTACTGGTATCTGAACCGGCTTGCAAAATATCAAGGCCAGGTTACAGAGCGGTTTCTGTCTTCATCATTGGAAACTCACAAATAACCCTCACAATTGTAGGAGAAGTATCATATCTCTTTTACGTTTAGATTTGATACAAGTGAAAAGCTTTGAGTTAACTGTTCAGTTTGTCTTCTGCTTTTTATGGAAATAATCACTTAGCCACATTGCAGTTGGACGTCAACATCATTAAACGGTCCATCTCTTCAGTTTGTTATTCAGTAAGGTATTTACACTCAGGTTTTGTGCTTAAACGTGACGAGTACAATACGGAAAATATCAAGAAAAAGTGCATAAAATTGATTTATTGACATTACTATCCCAAGATAGCCCACTGTCAAACCAAAGCTGTTGTGGATTTTTAACTCTTTTTACACTTCAGTAAAAGATTTGACAAATCACTGGCAGCCTTCAGTTGCATTTGTACTTCTTTTTTTTAAAAGATAAAGATAATATTTTTCCATACTTGAGCGCAACATTACCTTTTTTATAGGTTAATTTATGTAATTTCTAAAAGACTACCAAACAAAATTTGGATCATATAAAATTCTGTAGTTTTCTGTTTTGTTATGCAGAAAATAGAAAATTGGGTTTCAATCAGAAACAACTAGGATTTGTAACTAATTTGTTCTTTTTTTTAAGTCGATTTTTGTGAATTCAAAAAATCGACCTTCAAAGGCTTTCTGTGTTCTGCTGAAAGTCTTGTTCTTTCTTGCTCTGTCACTACCTAAATAATCATAATAATAATAATCAGTAGGCATTTTTTGATGTATACTAATAAAGTTGAATTTTAAATAGCTTTTTATGCCTTTTGTGCTTCCCTTGATATGTGATCTCCCACTCATTTCTCAAGTCTTTAAAAATAACCCAAGACAATTTCAGGAATTGAAATAATTGATTCTCTTTTGCTAAAATTGTTTGAAATACCTCAAAATGAATTTTTTTTTTTGTCAATTTTAGCAGAAGGTTGAAGAAGCAGAGCTGGCGCAAAACGATGCAGAATAAAACCTGAAATTAAACCCACACTGTAATTCTTCTATAATCGAAATTGATACATTTTGTTCAGTGACGACATTGAACGCAGCTCAGGATTAGCTGCAAACTGCTGCTGTGTTGCTGTCTCCATAAATAAGGCCTCGCCCCACTGGCTCTGGGATATCAGCGAGCTGGAAATGTTTTATTCATGCCAAGAAAGTACGTGCTCCGTTTACGCAATCTCTGAGCTATAAATATAGCTACAGTGGTTTAGAAACGGCTTCCGTTTAGCTTTGGTCTGCACCATTATGGAAATTAGCTGCATGCTAATTGCTTTAAGATTAGCACAGCTGTCATTCACAGGTTACTTGAAATAACAGAGCGCCTCTGAATCTGATCATATGCTCCCTAATTTATGTTACAGTGCGACATAAAACATCTTACATGTGTCTGTATAAAATTGAAATTGTGGAGTTGTATTAGTAGAATCAACCAGGCGCATTTATGGAGAAGTAATCTGTATTTTCAAATGGAATGAAAGAAAATGTTTTTATCAGTTTGCTGGACAAACTTGCCTTCAATTGGGTGAGAAAAGCCAAGAACTCCCAAAAACATATTTCTACAGCATGTTTATGGATTACCGCATGATAAGTTAAGTGCATGACCCCCAGCCAAATAAAGAGTCGCTTTCCAGGGTGTAAACAGCCTTAATGGTGAACAAGCTGTCTCCAACGGCTTGGGGGACTCGCACATCTGTCAGATGTGCAGACGATGTGACAATGACGGTGCGTGTTTATAGGGAAAAGACTGAAAGCCATGTGGGTTGGATACTGGACCTCCAAGATTTGTTTTTGCAGACTGTCCAAACTTCACTTTCATTAAGCTGATGATGTATTCCAGTTGGCTTTCTGCTTATTGGTCTCGCTGGGCCAGTTCCTACTGTGTTTCCACCAGATTACCCTTGTTTTAGAAAAACGGCGCCCTAGTCGATTTTGTCTCTAGGCGGATTTAAAGTCTTAACTTTAATGCGCTGGCCATGTCTCTGCAAAGACTTTAAAGGCAGGAGCTGTACAACCAGTGCTTAACAAATAGTATCGACCGCTTCTGCTCAATCTTTTGTTGTTGTTTGTTGCAGTGGACATTTCCCAAATATTTGCTTTTCACTGATCTAAACAAATCATAAAGTACAACTAAATTGTTGGAAATCCACCACAGGCTTTATGGTATTAGATTTTTATATGGAAGATCAGCACAGTGTAAAAGATGGGACAAAATACATTTTTATATATGTATATATTCTCCAAAATAAAATCCAGGGCAGCTGGTTACCATCTTAGTGTAAACTGAATAAATTAACCCACATAAATAAATTGATCAACTTGAGAGTTTTAAAGCCAGTCAGGTTATAAAACGATTATGAAAACAGTAAATTTATAAAATCTTGCAGTGATTATAAATTGTTTGGCTTTGTTAAACCAATTTTTTAAATAAAAATACTAAATAAAAGTTTTTTGTTTGTGATATTGTTAAAATCTTCTTTTGTCGGGCTACATATTGGGGTCTCCTATCGATCATTATTATAATATGCAATATTTTCTCTCTTTTCAAGACTTTAATTTAATATCACTCAATTACTCTGACTCAAACATTTTTACAATATGTTCTTAGTTCTTGTTTCACACAAGATTTACACCTTCATTTCAATCTAAATGATCTCCATCTTCTGCTTTAATCATTCACTCTGTCAACTAGTTCAATGTTCATAGCAATTGCACAGCTTGAATTGACATTTGAAATTGAAGTCGTTTCAGGATGGAAGAAATCTCTTTTGGTCTTTGCTTTTAGCTCCAGCCTCAGAAAACCTTTAGATCCAAGATCGCTAGCAAACTGCTTTTAACCTTTCAACTGAACTTTGCTTAAAAATTTCTGAACCATCCCTTCATATACCCAGAATGGTTCACCGTCTGGCCAGCTAAATCAATAAAAACACATTCCTCTATACACTCATGCGCCAGTGCTTTATTTTAGCCAGTACAGCAGCTGTGGGGGCTGAATTTGAAGCTTTTGTTATCACACCAAATGCAAGCAGGGACTTGCTTGGTGGGCGCATGTTGAGAGTGGAGAGAGCTTGTTAACGTTCTCTCAGGGTGTTGTTTTTAATTCTTCACCTACCTCCTTTTGTCTTGGGATGTGTGTGTGTGAGTGTGTGGATGTGCAGGCATGTGCGCGCGCAGTTTTTCAACGCTATGGGAACCTCTCGATAGAGGCTGGCTAAGCGTGTGCTCCAGGGTCATTATTGTGCAATTACTGCAACTCGCCCATCTCAAGGCCCTTCACTCTGTCTGTAAACAGCTAAAGTTTGGAAGAGCATTTATGTTCTCTTCTTCCATCCCTTAGAGCTTAAATGATGTGGGGACCTTATTAAACCTGTTGGTTTTTGCAAATTTCACCTTTTCCATTATAGTTTTTCTGAAATTCATTTTAAAAAGTACGTATGTATTGTATGAGTAGAATTTTTTTTTTTTTACAAATCGATAGCTAGAGGTCAACATTTACAGTTATTCTGTCACAAATGAAACCTTTAACAAGATGTTAAAATGTGTTTACCCCTTTTTTTTAAGAACTCAAAACTAAGTATCATTTTTTACATAAAAAAAACCTTATTAAAATGTTTTTTGAGTTTGACTTTACACCAAAATACTTGCCACATAAAAAATACAAATAAAAGCTTGTGCAAGCTGTTGCAATAGACATTAAATCAATTAATTGAACGATATATTAAAATGTGCTCATTAATTTCCATTTGAATGATTAGTTTTTCTTTTCTCTCTTGCTACTAAAAACTGGATGACAGAAGTCTTCAGTCTGGTGTTTTGGTCTCACTGAGTTCTTATTTTTTGGAGGACAAGTTTTTCCTATATACTTTTTAATTTATTGTTTCTTTTGTTTTCTTTGTTTATTTTGGATATTTAACATATCTTCCTCTTCCAGTATTAAATATTCATCAGAATTTAAAAGATTTTTGATCTTTGAGAAAGTATTCTTCTATTATTTTGCCATTTCCATTGTGGTACTTAAAAATGGTCTAAAAAAACACATTATTATTGCATTAACTTCTGGAACAATTTATTTTCCTGTAAATTTACCAGAACAGACCTATTTGCCCACACTTTAACAATTTTCAGTACCTTATTTTTGTACAATTCCAGGAACATTTCTTTTGTGTCCCTGCAATTGCCGGCTTGTGGTCTAAGTGCATTTATGTAACTCCAAGTGGTCAAATTCAACACATGAATAATCTGAAGTCTTCTCCCCACTTTGATTTTCTTCTATTGATTTTTCTACGTATAAAAATCAAGGTTCTTCGGGAAATATTGTTCATGGTCTTGGTTCTGCAAATTATGTTGGTTTTTACTAATGGGTGACATTAGCGCAACATGCTGAATAGGTTACTTATGTGCATCTTTTTGTTTCACAGAATGTCAATTTGACATCCTAATTATCCTTACTATAATTCACACTTGGATATCAACAGGAGCCATACCTTGTTACGCACACTAATATATCTGTGTGCTGGACTGTGTGTGTGCTCATTGATGTCAGAGCGGCACTTTTCTTTTTCTCCACTGGACTAATGGCTCATCAATTAGTAGCAGGATACCAGACTTGACAGGATGTCAGCCCATCTGCACATTTGTACACACCTTCTAATGTTAAGCTACCATGAAACTGTGTGTGTGTGTGCGTGTGTGTTTTTTTTTTTTGCATTTTTTATTTTCTGAGATCCATTTTTTGAACAACTACTGTTTTGTGAGGACAGATTTTACCTTCTGGGGCCCAAAGTCAGGACCTGTTTTTGGGTTAGAGGCTTATGTTTCAGACCAGTAGCTTAACAGCTACAACTGTCACACTCTTGCATATTGGCCACACAGTAACAATGTTGGATGATCCATGATGACCACTTATGGTGTTTTGTCCACTCAAAGAGCTTCTCTTAACTTTCCAAGCACTAGGCTGCAGAAGAGAATCATCAAACCTCCTTGTTTCTTGTCTTTGGTCATAATGATGTTCGAAGCCAGCTTAAAAGGCTTGACATCACTTCTTAGGTTTGACCAACCGCCTTTTGTGATGAATGAGTGTCCAAACATATGTTTCAAAATGACATTGTTTTTGCGTTCCAATGCAAAAGTGGGGCTCCTGTTATACATGGCGACCGTGAAAGCTGTTCTGTTTCGTTTTGTCCCTCTGCTGATTATTTTAAATGTCAGTGTGGGTAGAAAAGGCCATTGAACGATCGGCATCAGCGGGAAAAGTGCTCATCTGTGAGGAGGATGACAGAGGAAGCAGTAATTGCTGGACACAAAGCTTCAGTTTACATTTATTTAGATGCAAATGAATGTATTAAAAGGAAAATGATAGCAGTCGGCACATCACAGTGTTCGGGTCTTAGCATATGTGATATGGGGAGCGGTTGTTTCAACAGCTGTGTGCATAAAGAGTGTTTTTATGATTACAGTGCCTGTGGTGCTCTTTAATAACAGTCATGCTGACCTATTTGCTTGATGAAAGGGGGAGACATTCGAACCACAGAAACTGACTTTAGCCAGATGCATTCAGCAGTGGAAGTTGCAAGGCGCAATCTGAGAGTAGACGACTGCTGGAAAAAATAACTAAAATTACTGCTGAATTTTCTTGGGCTTGAATAGAACGCTACCCTGGGGGCACTTTCAAACTTGTAAATTATCAAACTCCACAGAAGTCAAGTTTTCAGATGTCTGCAAATGATTCTTGGAAAATCTCTACAGGGAGGTCTGGATGGTTTGGTAACTTGAAGGTTTTGGCACCTTTATGTGTTACATTCTGAAATGTACAACATGGAAGATTACAGCACTGCGAAAAAGTATTTGTACCTTATGTTAGAAACAACATAATAACTTCATTTCTTTCTTTTAGCTATGCTTTTCTACAATTCTTTTGTTGTGGGTGATATATTGATGCAGTGTACAACTTTGACTTTCTATCCACCCGAATTTATAGTCACACATGCTAATATACACATATACTTCCCTCTGAAACATAAATAAATGTCTTTTCAATTCAAAATACAAAATGAAAAAATACAAATTAAAAAATACTTTATTGATCCCAGAGGGAAATTAAATAGAGCAATTTTCAGAGAAACTGTATAGTAGCCATGTTTTGGGAAGTTTGACCTCTTCTATTTGCAGACACGGGTATAACACCTTTAGATATACTTCATTTTTTTGTTTTGTACATATAGTTGAAGCTAAATGCTAGCATGCTTTAGCCATTTTTAATTTGTTTTCAGGAGGCTTGTCTGGTTGCAGCAACCAACTGTGACCGTGCAGATAACATGAGGGATTCAGATGTTCATTTAAAAATCATTACATTAGGAAAGAATTGTGTGCTTCTGCTGTTGATGTACAAAAACATCCAGAACAGATAACTATCTTTTTCAACAGATAACGATATCTTTTTCTTCAACAAATTCAAAAGATTTGAGACTTGATATCAGAGAGCATGAATAAAGGAGATAAAATTGAGGTAATTTAAAAAAAATCACCTTTTTACCTACTTTCTTTTACGTTTTTCTGTTAAATAACCTTTTTTTTTTTTGAGTTGAAGAAAGAACATGTAGACACATAATTTGGCCCACCTCATGTTATTGTGAACAACTTCCAAAGAAGATATCGCATAAAATAAATATAGAATGGAACCACAACCTTTATCTCTCAAACAATATTTAATACAAGCTGCATTTTTATTGCCTGCTTTCCTTTCAAGCTGCTCTGAATGCTACAGCCTTCTGATGTTATGGTGCCTGTGGAAGGGAAACAGCCGTTTGGAAAGCAGATTATAGACATCATGAATAATTTAAAACCGGGTCATAAACTTGCCACTTTCAAGGTTTTGTGACTCTAGTGAATTGAGTAAAAGATTTCCTAAGCTATGTGTTTGGTGTGTTTTTGCTTTTTTGTTTTTCTGGCTTTCTTACATATATTGGATGATAAAAGAACTTCTAGTATCAGACGAAGAGATGCGTTTATGACACCGAAGAAACCCGCATTCGCAGAAGAAGAACGTAGGCGTCGCTCAGCAGCGCACTGCTTATGGAAGTAAGAATGGGTTGGATTTTGAAGTTTCTGTTTAGTAGAAGTTGACAGTATTATCACAAAATTACGACTTCTTCTTTGTCAGACATTGCTTTCATCCAGATTTATCACATTTGGCTTCACCTGGTGCAGAATTTTGATGCATGGATCACGTCAATGACGAAAAGTCAGATAAAATGTAGGGCTGGATCAGACACATCATCACTGATACCCAATTTAGATTTCTTTTTTATTGTATTGGAACCAATACAGGTGGATCTTTAATAGAATGTAGCATGACCGTTCACACTGTATAAGAAAGTGGCGCAAATCCAATTTTTGGGGTGTGTGAAAAGTTCTGACTTGGCGTGTTGAGACGGTCATAAAAAACTCTGATTTGAGTCTCATTTTCTCTCTGTGAGATCACAGCCTTATCGTCACCTTAGCTGCTTCAGATGTTCTTTTCTGACCTCCCAGAATGACCTGTTGATCCACATTATTTTTTCACACAAGTTGAACTAAATTTTCTTTTTTTCTCCAGAGGAAATAATTTCAGCTTATGTCTATCCACTGGTGTCAACCTTTATTCTACATCTCAGTGACAAACTGCAGCTCTTCATGCTCATGTGGTCTGCTACATACAGTTGTCCATGTGGGAATAATGGGACCCTGGAGGGTTTTTCAACCTTTTTTTTTTTAAATTGAAATCTCCAAGAGGCAGTAATTCTGTTTTCTTTACAGACGTGAGTTTTTTTCTGTTTTAGTCTGAGCATCAGTTAGATTTAGCTCTGATTCAGACTTCTTAATTAAATAGACCGACTACAGCAAATCAGAGGCAGAGATGGCAGAAGAGCACCAGTAGCTATCAAGAGAGAGCGAGTGTGTGTTCGTGCGGGTTTCCGTGTGTGTAAATATGTGACAGGATGTTGGTGTGTCTTTGATGAAAACAGGACAGTTTCTACACGTTCCCCATCCTTTTTTTTTTCTCTTTTTTTTTTTTTTAAACTCATCACTTTCTCAACTTCATCCAACTGTGTGACAAGTCCTCGGGGACAGTTCTCCAGCTTTCACACAGAATAAATCACGTAAACATCAGATAGTGGACTTTTTTATTGCAGAGCCCTGCTGCAGTCCATTCAACTTGACAAGAGTTTGTGTGAAAAAGGACAGCGTGATAAATCATGCGATATGTATGCCGTACAATTCAGCTTCGATATACATATATATTTATATGTCTGTTCAGATGTGATTCAGTCCCAGCATGCAGTCGCCGGTGTTTCTTCACTCTACCTCGCAAAAGTTTTTCAAATCGGTCGTATTGTGAGAACACCTTTTGTCCTCTTCAGTTGAGCTCACTGACTGTCGGATTTAGTTCTGAACTCTGACTTGAACAAGCTAAAACTTTAATGCAATTCAAGGACTCCTCAAACAGGTCAGGTGGTGAAATAAAGCTCAAATCCAATTTTCCCTAATATCCTGCCCTTCCACTTTTTAATAAATCCACTATTCAATTTATTACCTCTAATTCAAAATAATTTTTTCTAGTTAAACGTGATTCAAATAGTAGAAAAGCTAATAAAAAAAGAGCATTTCAGGCCTGGACTATAATATTTCAAACTATTTACAGATTCTTTGAAACCACTTTATTATTGATGAAACCTCTGCACAGTATCATCTCTTCTTGTGAGTTAAATCTTTTAGCTAATGTACAGAAGTCTGTTTCAAATTGTGTTTATGTGGCACTAGAGATCCTGAAACTGTCAAGGCTTCAGCACATATGTTCTTTTTTGAATTATGGGCATAAGACATAAGGCCAATGTAAAAAATAAATAAATTTGCATTAATTTCAACTCACTCCATTGGTATTTTATCCGGATGGTCCTCCATTAAATAATCCCAGGCCCTTTGATCTCTCCAGATGCTTTCCAATTTTAAAATTTATCAGTTTCAATTCAGCAGTGGCACTAATACAGTGGCTTTTGGATATGCATTTTGTTTTCTTGTAGCTAGCTAGCTAAAAATTGGCTTCCCACATTTTGTCCCACAGATAAAAATGTATCTTCCCACATTTTTGATTTGACCAGCTAACAAAAATAGCTGAAGAAAAAAAAAGGCTAGCTAGCTTGCTAGCTAGCTAAGACAAAAGAGTGGGAAGATGAATAGATTGGGACAGGTAGATGTAGCTGAAAAGGGGGAATTCTTGCACCTGCTGAATTTGTTGGCTAAATAACCCACAGAACATGCATCATGCCCATTAATTTGATATCAGCTCTGAGCCTTAAATGATGTATTATGACTTTGTCCAGGCATGGTGATGCAACGTTCAACTTTTGACTTTTTAACAAGGATTTGATTCATAAATTGCGCGTGGTACGGTGTACTGCCCACACTGTGCGCATCAGTTGGAAGAGTGTCTGTAAATAGATGAACAGATAAAAACAAAGGCAGGGATTTTGAGTGATAAACAGAGTGGAATTGCTGCTGCTGGAGGCGTGTTAATGGAGAGCCAGGACCTGCTGATGAGATTGTATCATGGGCTGTCACCAAAGGCCACTGTAGGTTAATGACATTCTTGGAGAGGGTATGCGAGCTAATCTATGATGTGACGCACATTCAGAACACACACATTTTCGGATGAACACACTCTTATTCATACTTGCCCACTCGCATAGCAGCACATTGCATGAAGTGACGATTAACACGTAAACAAGATGCATTAAGCAGGGTTCGCTCTCGTTTAAAAGGGAGCAACAACTTGCATTAAAAGGTTTAAAAATAATGAGTGAACTAGTAAAATCACTCATTGAAGCCACTTTGTTGGCTGTCGGTCACGCCACGCTCTCAGGCAAACAATGACGCCAAATGTTCACTTGTGTCTTTCCTACTGTTTCTGGATCTTACCAGGTTTTTAAAATAAATGACAATCGTTTAGTGTCCTGTAAAAGTATGAATTTTTTTTTCTCAGTTTGTCGCACTATAACCACAAACTTGACTATTTTATTGGAACAGCAAATCAGAAAAAGTATGGCATGCCTTTGTATTCAGTCCTGCACAATCGATGCTTTGTTAAATTACCCTTTGCTTTAATTGAGAGATGAACTCTCAATTATAATCTGGTGTGGAAAATGCAACTAACTCACTGTTAAATTTGGTCTTTGAACCACCTTAAAATAAATGGGGCTTTGAGACAAAACTGTATACATACAATGTGCCGCGTATTTGCAGGGGTTTGGGGCCGCAACCACCTGCGAATACTTGAGACTCCCCCTAAAATTACATATGACTTTCTATTTTAATAGGTTATGCTCAACATATACCTTATTAAATATCAATATACGCAATGGAAACCATCTTGGAGAAGCTAACATCCACAGCCTTTCTTGTCTTCCTTCACTCTTAGGTTAGAGCCAATCAAAAAAAAAAGAGTGCACCAGTCAATAACATGTCAATTGGCATTCAACCTAGGTGTTTTAGCTTCTCAAACTCCATTTAAAAAAAAAGTATAGATGATCTAATAATCCTGAACTACAAATAGGCATTGTTGCACTTTATAACTGTTGCTGTAGACACTTCTTTGACTGCTCTGCAGAATATAATTAGCACCTTTGTATAAATGGATAGCAGCAAAGCTACATTAGCTTCTATCCAGTCAAACGGACAAAACACACCATCCAGTAAAATGTTAATTTACCATTAGTCACTAGGCAACTAATCAAAGCAGGAGGTGAAAATTGCTACTCCAGGCTTATTCTGCATGTCATGAGAACAAAACATCTTTAAAAATCCTTCCTTGTGCAGCTGTAACACTTTGTGCTTTTTGGTGGTTTTAATAACACTGCCTTACTGTGGCTTCTGCTGCAGCACACCACAGACTTTTATATGACAGATGATCAATAAACCTTGATTCTTTTCTTTTTTTTAAAAAAAAAAACAACATATGAGAGTTTAGGGGGTTTTTTTCATGGCATTTTTTTTCTTTTGAACAAATCCCCTTCTGCAACAGTAACCACCAGAACTGGCGTCCCCCAGGGATGTGTTCTCTCCCCACTTATCTGTGAACAAATGACTCCTCCTCAGCAAGTCTGCCTCTGAAACTCCTGTAGTTTATGACACTGCTGTCTTTGGTCTGAGCCAATGACCGGGTTTAGTGGTTGAAAACCAAAGTCAGATTCCTTGTTTGTGCACACATTTGTAAACAATAAAACTGATTCTGATTCCGATTATTTGGTTTTTATTGCTGAAAAGAAATTAGTCACTTGCCTCTCGGTAAGAACATGAAACCATAATGCCTAGAATTTGCCACATAGAGGATAATACCATCTCAGTGTTTTGGCAGATTTTTAAGATCTTCTTATCCTTCATTTTTTGAACTCACCCCTTCTCCCAGACATTTCTTAGACTACAGTTCTTCTCAGCTCTGCAGAAGAATTTCAAATCTTCATAACTTTGAGTTAAGTTTTTAGGAATTTGTTTGGAAAGATTCCAACATTTCGGCTTCATTTTATTTAGATTTGTGTACGCAGTACAATCAGAAACATTTTAATCACTCAACCTGCTTTTAGGCCAGCTGTGTTGCAATCAAGGCAATTGAAACAGGATGAAAAATAAATGCCTGCAAGTGTTATTCAATCTTTTTTAACCCCTGCTTTGGACCTTACTCTGCTAATGGCTTGCTAATGAATATACTGCCTCTGGGTTCATTAAATTCACCAGTTTCCACAAACCACTTAATTAAGCCCACACCTGTCTGTGTGGTTAATTTGTTGTTTGGTCTAGTATTCATGTGTTAGCTTCAGCTAGTTTTTGAAATTTAATTGTTTTTTTGTTTTTTTTTTTGTTTGTTTTTTTTTAACATTGTTAGGGGAAGGTGGAATTTGGCATAGCTGATTCCTCATCAGATGTTCTTTCTGCCATTTTCTGAGCCCTTTAATGACTCGGAGCGGTAAATTGGTTAAACTCTTGCTCTTATAGATGTTCTCACGTATGCCGATTACTTTGTTTTGCACATTTGAGTTGCCTTCCCTTTTGGCAACTCTCCCTCTGGGCTCCTATGGAGACAGTGTAGTTTATACATTTCTTCATTTTCATGTGTTTTGGCCTCGTCCACATAAACACTGTTTCATACCACTAAAAATTATTTATGAAAACTCCATATTTGTGTTTGTGTGCGTATTTGGGGAAAATTGAGATTTCTGATCTCATGTATTATAACTTGTGACAAATAATGCGTCAGTATATCCACGTACTTGGTTTGACATGATTCCCAATCAACATTGTCTTGTGTTTTATTAACTTTGCATTTAACTTTATTTAAAAAATAATTGAATTTATTCTTTAGTCCACACAAGTGAACTTACTGATTCCATGTTTAATTCCTAAAAGGAAGTCTGGTTGTTTCGAATCAATCTAATTGACTGACCTGGGTCTGAGCTGTGCGCTACACTGCCCCCTATGGATTTGGCATGTTTAAAGCAACAATAAGGGGCGGATTTGTGCTGGTTCTTATGGATGAAAACCTTTCTGAAATAGATCCGGTGTGTATGATTTTGCTGTTTTACAATGGTGCGGCGCAGACTGTGAAGATCTGGTTACCTGTGCACAGTGCCTTAGAAACTTTAGCTACGGTTGTGTTCATGAGTTTACATACCCCAACAGAGGAGAGCAATAATGATTTTAAAACAAACAAAAAAAAAAACATGCTGGGATGTAAACTTCTACGTAATGCTACCACAAACAAACTTGGAACAGCAAGTGAAGTAAAGTTATGACAACAATGTTTAAACTAGAGCAATTTTAGAAAGAAAAAGTAGAAGTATTTTTAAAGGACAAGTGGTGAATAAATACAAACTTAACTATGTCACAAAGAAGATTGCACACCTTTCATATTTGACTGTAAATATACATAGTTTTTCTCACACTTCCACTGAAATTGGCTGCTTTTTATTGGCCAACCCAAATTAAGCTCAATGAACTGTGTAATGTAACATTTTATGTGTAAAAGTGCAAGGCCCCCCGACGAAAAGTTAAATTGCTGATTTTTATGAGGAGGAGGAGAAGGTTGGATTCATTTTCTGTTCAGACAAAAACTGTTCATTCATATCTGCAGTTCAAATTGAATTTCAATGCTGCAACACAAAGCTGAGGTGTGGATTCATTTTGAAAGTGTGGAGAGTAGCAAGGTTCACTCTTGAGTTAAGTTGAGAGGGGACTAAATGATGGTTCATGGAATCTCTCCTGTTGCTGCCTGACGGATTACTGTTGGAAGTAGCAAGGTGGCTGGTGGGGAACTGCAGGTGGCGGCTGGCATGTGTTTCCTCAGCCTTACAAGAGATGTGGGAGTAAACCTGAACAAGGACAGCAGTTGGAGCAAAATACAAACAAAAAGAAACAAAACAACTGAGCAAGGAGTGACTGACGATGAACTGAGGACAAACTTTTCAGCCGTTCCTTTGCAGTAAGTGGCAGACAGAGATGCGTTGGGTGGGCGTACTGCAGGAGGGGAACTGATGAAGCAGAGGTGTGACTGCCTGATTGAAGTGGAATCTGGAGGGATGCAAGTGGTGCCAGACCCACACACACACCAACTCTTGCAATAGCAGAAATTTGCATGCACAAGCACCCAAGACCAAACAGGGCACAGGGGTGGTGGGGAGGATTGTTGGAAAGGAATGGAGTGCACTGCTGGAATCATGATGGGGAGTCTTTGGATATTTGAAAGCTATTAAGTCAAACATCACTTGCCCCAAAAACATTTTTTTGGGTATGTTTTATGGCAAACACTCAAACTTCTCTGGATATAAATAGCAAAGTTTCATTCTGTCGGGAAATCCAAGCTAACAAGTCACAGAGCAGCGACGTTTTACCAAGCCTTCATTGAATTAAAAGTAGCTTTTAACTTCCCTAGACATCACTACAGGTGACTAAATGATGTCATCACTTAACTTGTATAGAAACATTGACACTCTTAAGAGAGACGCAAACTGTATCCAGAGAGTACCTATAACCCAAAATATGTTCATAGCGCCTCGTGAACATTCCTCTGATTCTTGATTTGATTGGTCACAATTACCAACCTTCTTCCTCCATTTGGACCTGAGACATGCAGGACCTAAGTAGATCATTCTGGATTTACTTACGTCTTTATGTTTTAGTCTAGTTTTTAAAATCTGGTTTGGTTTTCATCTCTATGGTTGACAGTTTTAACCCTAATTGCTTTAACCTGTCTTTTGTGTATAACCTACATTATCAATAAAAATGGCAAAAAAAGGAGACAGGAGGCAAATATCTTTTATGTTAGACAGAGCAATTGTACACTATCAGCCATTGTTACTAGAGTATGTGTTCTGATGCACGTTAAAAGTACTTTTGAAAGTTGTCAGCACTTACACAGGTATTAAGCATACTTTTAATCATATATATTTCTGTATTTATGGGGTTTTTTATTGGTCTGATGGAATATTTTAATTTTAAACATCATGTTTTGATTAAATGTAAGCAGAAAATCGTCATAATGAAGGCTCATAAAGCCAGATAGTTCTTTTACCTGGGTGGCGAGTTCACTGGTTCCTTTTCATGTCATGTATAATTATCGCATAAAAAACGTGACTAGAAATTAAACTGATTTCCAACTTAAAATGACCAAACATGTCAGTTTAACTGCACCTGAAATGCATGACTGCATGCAGATCACTTCCACAATGAATATGTTTTAAGATCAGCATAATGCTGCAACCTCCAATTTTTAGGGTTGGGTTTGTTGTATTAAGTGTTAAGTTACACACATAAACTCTAAATGTTGGACAATAACAGCCTACATAAATCCATTTGCAAAGCGCTGTACCATAAGTCACTTACATGTTGCTTCAACCACCCTGAAATATACCATGTTTCAATACTTGGTGAGATCAGTTACAGAGATGAATTATGTTTATTTACTTATTTGTATTTTTTTAATAAAGCTTTTATTTCTCAATCTGGTGATTTAGGTCAAACCCAATTTGACCTGACCTTTCTGTCTTCTGCCATCATCAGGGCGTCTGCGCCGACCCCCACGCCGCCTTGGCTCTGCCCCACGACTCCAAGCTGGGAAAGGAAAAAGACGAGGATCCGTTGCTCCATCTGCCAGACACTGATGAGATGACCATCAGGATAGGTAGAGCTGGACCTGTCACAGGCAAGCCCTCCCCACCCACCCTCTTCATATACCCACATCGGCTGTTTTGTGCTCCAATTCAGAAGCTCAAATGGTACTGCATGGAAATTTAAGAATTTGCACCTGCAGTTATTGGGGTCACACTATTTTTGACTTTTTTTTCTTTTGCCACTATGAAAAAAATGAATGATTTTGCTCTGATGGAAACCAAGAGAAGGCACAAAGAGTGACTCCATTGGCTAAGAAACCTTACTTGACCTTCTCTGATGGCTGTTTACCAGATCTTTCTATGGTGCCTTTCTTGTCTCTTTGTCTTGCCTTTAATCTCCTAGAAACTGGATTGATTGGTTTCAAACTTTTAAAGGTTACTTGAACAATAACATTTTCTGTGCTTGCCTGAAGATTACAAAAAAATTATTTTTTACTTTTATTTACAGTATAACATCAGACTCAAAGGAGTCTGATGTTATAGATCATACAGTTAAACTGTAATAGAAAGCCATGCTCTACTGAATGATGTGGACCAGTGTTGCAGTGACATGTCATTGCAAACAAATAACTATATGTGAAGATTGAAAACAAAAAAAACCCCACAATTTTTGAACAGTTTTTTGATTGCTATTCTCAGTTGAGTCTGAACGATATGTCTCTTCTATTCGGTGTTTCTCTCTAGATCTCCTGGGAAATTATCCTGCTTTTCTAACGATAATCACACTGCAAGTAATCATTCCAAGCATGCTTGTCATCTCACTGTCACTACGAACAATGATGGCTTTATCAACACACTTTCTGTTGTGTCTGACTGCTGCAACAATTTTTTTTCCACTGAAGGGGAAAATGTACTAACCATATCTTGCAAGAAAGATGAACTAATCAATAGATGCATACAAAGAAATCAATGAATGTAAATAGTTTAAATATCAACTTGGTTAAGACTGTAAATCTAAAATTATCAAACTGATAGAAGTAAAGCCATTACAAAGGCTTCATGGTGAAATATTGCAATTATTTAATCCAAACAGAGGACAAAAAAAAATTCTGTCCTCCGTTATCACAAACTAACATTTTTGGACGCAAAGGAAAAAAGGCCCTCTTGGTTTACTCCTCACAATGAAACCATTGGTTTGAGTTGAAGCAGAGCAGCTCCACATGAGAAACATACTTAAAAACTCTTTGTAACCACCTCGATTGAGACAAATTACAGTATAAATATACTAAACACAAAAAGACGGCATCAAACGAACGTTTGGGTAATTGCAAAACAGCTCCCTGTCACATTTTGTTGCATTATACTTCTAAAATTCAAGATGTTTTATTCAGGTTTTATGTGATAAAACAACCCAAATAACCTGGTCTGATTAGTATTGATTTCAGCTGCAACATTTAGATGGCATGGTCAGAATTTGGCATAAATAAACATGAAGACATGTATCCATCCTCCCTTTCGTCAGGGTAAGCAGTATTGACATGCTACACTTTGGGCGCCTTACTGGCAGCTAGCATCGGTTCCAAAATAAAGACTATTGTGCACCCAGCGGAGGCTACTTCCCTGTCACAGAAGGCAACATTATTGTGAAATCATAAATATATTGTATGAAATGTATGAAACTCATTAAGCTGTACTTAGAAACACACACATACACAACTAAAACGAGGCAGTAGACTTCATCAAGAGGTTCATGACTGTTGCAAACCTACTTTTCATCATTTGGCCTCCGAACTAGAAGCTCATTTAAAGGGGACTTTAGTCTGCAGGCACCTCCGCACCTTTAAACTTTAGACTCTGTGAAAGAACAAGGGAAAAAAAAAAGGAACAAGATAATTTATCCCTTTGGGAAAGAGAACACAAACTTAACACCTCATCTGACTTGTATGTCAGTAAAATTCACAATCTGTGTCAATTACCGTCTCCCCCGGAGTATCCCATCATTGCTTAATTAACAATGGAAGAAAAGCAAGGAGGAAAAATGTCACTGCTCACAGGCACTGATTTTTACAAGAGACGTTCCAAAGCAAAACCACAGTCGTCTTCTTTATTGAGGTTAAACTTATAAATGAAATGAAAGTAGAAGTTAATTGTAGATTGTTTTGTTTGTTTTTAAAAACATTCTTATTTTTAATAGTGTACAAAGAAGCTGAGCTCTTATGTAGTGAGTGCTTCTGCCTTTACCAGCAGGACAAGCTTTGCTGGAGCTCATTTGAAATAATCAATTCCCGGTTGGGTGTCCACAGTTCGCAAAGACGCTGCATTAAGAAAGCTTAATGCACGCTTAAAACTTCCATCTAAACAGAAGACAGACGTCACTGGCATTTCTAATTATATCTTATTTCCTGTTGATTCACAGATTAGCCAAATAAGAAAAAAAAAGGGGCGTCTCATTCAATTAACTCACACAGACTGGGAGTGCTTGCTGGCAAATTAAATGTCTTTAATTAATCCAAATGGCTGCAAATATGGGTTATTTTTGTGACAGTCTGAGTACTTCAGAGGCACTTTTATGTAACTTACTTGCACCTCTTTTAAAGTCTGTACATTATTGGCAGCGGTTGCATAATGATGGGTTTTTTTAAACTTGTTTTAAGACCCAAGGGAGGTTCAGACGTACATTTTTAGTGCTGATTGATGATAAAAGTATTTGCTGTGATGTTGCTTTAAATGACCTGTCAAAACCAGCTGTGTTTTAAGTCTAATAATAAAATGTCTCAGCACTAAAGAGCATTTAATAAACAGTTATTAAATGTGATTCCATTAACCTTATAATAGGTCACTTTGACATTTAGGACATAAATTAGCTCAATGGAAACATGTCAATTTTGAAAACTCCTTTTTCAATAAAGTTTTGGCCCTCAGATGAGTTTTTTCTTTCTTTTTTTTTTATCGAAATTAGTTTATTTCACAAAACTGCAATGGAAACTTTTTTTTTTTTTTTTTTTGAGTAGCATGATCAACAACTGGACATTACCGCTGGCAGAAATCACAAAGAAGACTACAGGAAGTAGTTGAAAGAAGAGGATGAGACATGTTTTTAGTGACTTATTGTGTGAACAAAATTATTCATTTAGGATTTTAATTAGGTTTCTTATTTAATGGAAGCACCGCAGGTGCAAAATTGTCTGTTTTCCGACACAAGCATGATTTCGACTGTTTTGTGCGCGTTTGTAATGGAAGTACAGCTCATGTCTTTATTTATCTGAATTTAGAAAAATAAAAATCTCATTCCGTTTTTAGTGAATATAAATACATTATTTCACTTTTATACAGAGGGGATTTTTGAATCATGTTCTAATGAGATTGGGTTGAAAGAAATGCCTTATTGCTGATATCTGGACCCCCATATTGCACTATTGCTTATTAAAACCATGTGACATCCTTTCCTGGAGGGGAGAAATAATATAAGAAAAAAACGTGAATGCACTAATGTGAATGAACTTGACAAAAGATATTGTTAAAAACCCTGGGCTCAGAAATAATGTGGATATGTGGATAATGTGGCGGGAAGTCAGCTGGGTGGCTAGATATATTCACGATGGTAGGAAATGACTACACGGTCTGTTAGTAACACTTCCTAATTTGATTCAAAGCCCTCTTGAAATAGTCTCTTCATGAGACACACAAAAAAGAAAACATCACCCTGAAAGACCAATAACAATTACGGTTTTAATTCCCCCAGGAAAAAGGGCTGACAGTGAAAGATCAATTACCGGGCTTCGCTAATTTAATGGACAAATTAAAATCATCTTCACGGCAACATTCTAATGGCAACCTTGATTCTGCTTTTGCTGGAAAAGCAAACTCTCATCAAGAGGCTACATGCCGAGCATCTATTCTGCTCTGGCAACATCCTGGGCTTGGAGGAAGCCAGAACCTGACACGACATCGAAGCTCACAAAGAAGTCACGACTGGGTGAACGGCATCGCCCAACTGTCAGTTAAACCTGACCGAGTGACAATCCCCCCGACGGCAAAACCTGTCATCCTAACATATGTTTCCGCAACAAAACTCTGACCCGAGCGTCAAAACAGTCGATGCGTTTCAGTCACGGCTCATCAGCGTCAGATCTGCGGCGCTTTGGTTTCAATATAGCACCCGCAGAGCAAGGCCTAATTGTAGCCTTGGAGGTTTCTGCTAATGATATGGGTTTAAAACTGAGGAGGGAGTTCGCGCCGTCGCATGCTGCTGGGCGAGAGGACGGATATAAGAAAGGAGGGGGGAAAGACACCATGCTGAGTACTGCAGTACTTCTGGACTGTACTCATATGCTGGTGTTCAGAATTTAAAGCATTTCATGGCCTAAAATTAAAACAATTACCAAACTTTACCTTTAACCATGAAGTATAACCCTTCTTTATCTCTCAGATTCTTTGTCATTTTGTTTCAACTTTTTGTCTTTGCATTAATTCAGTATGATTGAAATCTGAAATCTCTTCTCCCTTTAAAGTCTGATTTAATTCTGTTGCCTTTGTTTTTATCTGCTGTTGGGTTTCATCTCAGTTAAAATCTTTACAGCACTTTTCAAACGTTTCTCTTGGTTCCAAAGACTCTTCATGATTTTTTTTTTCATTTTTTTTAAGCCATCACAGAAGACAAACTCAAAGCTGGATCAATAATTTGATGTGAGGTATATGAATGTGGACGGTATACGGTTGCCTTTTTGACACATTTTTTCTCTTCTCTAAGTTTAATTATTAATGAATTGCTTAATTTATTGCTGTGACAAATGTGCTTAGATAATTATGCTGCAAGAAAAAATAAAAAATCCCATGGCATTCAGAGGGGAAAAGAGTGACATGGAAGAGAGAGGGCTCAGACAGTAATAGTGGGATTTTCTACATGTGCAAAAACAGAAACATTGGTGAAAGAGTTAAAAAAAAGATGGAACCAATTTTAACTTCATAAAATCCTTTAAACAAAAACACTTTCTCATAAAGCCAAAATGGAGTCCAAATGGATTGATTAATTTGATGTTTCTCCCATGATAGTTTTGTCTAAATTAGTACAATTCGCCTTCAAATTCACCAAAAACAGTTGCCTGGAGAAATCATCCATACTCCAACACAAATTTCTGCATAATTAGAAATTGGAAGCTGCAGGTACGTAGCAGATCAGCTCAGGCTGCAAAGTTCTGGAGAAGTTAAATAAATATCCAAAACATAAGCATCCCTCAGAGCTTTTTTTCAATCCATCTAAAAATGGAAAGAGTATGGCACAACTGCAAACCTACCATGAATGCAGATGTATTTAAATTTACTCTGGTAAGCTTTTTAATCCCAACAATTTGGCTTCCTTTCTGCTTGTTAAATCCAACGGCTTGTTTCCAGATTGTCAGCAGACAATAAGCACCATCAGTTCTCTCTCTCAACTTTTATTCAGGTTTTTTTAAGTTGATGTTCTTCTTTTGCTCACTTGTAATTTGTCCTCAATTGCCTGAAAACCAAGCTAATATTCTATATGACGCACCAAACTGAAAGTCTCTGTACTTTCGCACTCTGTTGGTTCTTGAGAACATTTTCCCCTACAATGCCACACCATCGCTTTGGAATTATAGTTGGATGAAAGTTTCAGATTCTGTGTTGTCGTATTGACATTGACTGGACATAGTTTGGTCTCTGTTATTTAAAGGAGCAGTTTTGTAAACCACCCACATCACAGCTCGGTCCAATTTAACATGGTAGCTTTGGGAATAATTGAAATCTGTTTGCTGTGTGTGAAGCATACTGTTCAAGTCACTTTGAATTAAATTGCTCCATTTCTGCTTGACTTCATTGCAGGAGAGCGAACAACAGTAACAAATCCATGTGCAGAAAAGAATAATATTGCACTGTGTTCAGTAAGTTTCCAGGCCATTTCTCCTGCTGTAGGAGGAGGTGAAGCATGTTTAATAGATCATATCGCTTCTTCTTGTATCTGAAGTGGCAAGAAATCCCTTGTTAGCAAGTATCCACTCAAGGACGCAAGAAATCTCTTGTACACACATAAAACAATTCCAGTTTCTTCTCATAAGTTATGCATGGTACCCTAAATATTCCAGACAGCATTGAGGCAGATCAAACTACGCCGTATGATGATCTGTTTGTTTACTATTCCTGATTGGATCTTACGATGTAATGTAAAGTGGCAAGTGGGAATAGATCTAAAATTCACAGTGCATGCCAAGCGGGTGAGTAGCGTGAACAATTTGACTCTCCACAGGCTGTTTTTCATATTCTGCAGAGTTGTTCTGGTTTTCAGCTTTAATCTCACTGTGGCAAATGCATTATATGTGCAGACAAATTCTGAACACAGAATATTTAATGCATTTTCTAACATTTTGTCTTGGACTCTACAATGCTTGTCCTTTGGACTTTTGCCTCCTTGTTAGTTTGGTGGTGAATCAAGTTTAATGCAAGTGCAAGGTGTTTTTACTGAAGCTGCACCATTTAAAAATGAGGCTGTTTAAATGCTATTCTAAAGAAGATGAATGCCTTGCATAAACCATATTAAAATAAATGAAATATGTAGAAAAAAAACATTTAAATTTAGACTATTGACAGAGTAGAAGATATAATAAAATGCTAATTTAAATCAAACTACTAAGAACTGATAAGTTATTTTCTTATTTAAATCAAACTATTAAGATTCAGGTTTATTTGAAACCAGTATTAAACTATTATTCTTTTAATACCGATTAAAAGAAACTGACCTTCCTATTTTAATTGGAAGTGCATTTCTAAAGCAAAAGTTGATGAGACCATCAACTTTCTGAAAATCTGTGAAATGACTAAACTGATGCAAAGGCAAGCAGCATAAAAACATGATGCTACCATTTGGATGAGTTTTCTGATGGATGTCTGCACCTTTAGATCGGTAAAAAAAATATGATGAATTACCTAATGAAAAAAAGTCAGGCAGCAGTTTTTCTGTGACTTTATCTAATATATGTACATATTTTTTGTATCATAAGATGATTTCTAAATGTATAATATGTGGCTTGTTTGTCATTTATCAATTGTTCTGTAACCTTTTTTTGAATCAGACTTGCAAACTTCTGTTTTTTAAATATGTATGAAATCCTTACCCATCCACTATTGGATGTTCTACAGCCACTCACTGAGTGACTATAAATGACTGTGAGCCTGTTATTACAGAGAAAAGTGAAGGAGGAATTGTTGTAACACTTCACAATCCTAGAAAGGCGATTATTTAGAAATTGATTAGTGGTGATCCGAGAACAGAGCCGTGAGGAACACCACATCAGATTCCTGTTCTGTAAGATTCAACGTTTACCGAATGTGAAAAGCAGTCCCAGTTTTCTTCAGCTGGTGAGAAAACTAGTTGAAGAAGCTACATGACTGCCTGGCACCAACAAGTGAAGTTCTTGACAGGCCTTTTTTCAGACTAAAAGAAAGCAGTAGATCCTTAATTATTTTAAGGGTTCCAGTAATTGTGCATTACAATCAAACAAATTACATTGCAATTACATGTTGTCTTAGGCATTTTAATAAGTCAAGTAGGCTGTCAACCAGTGAATATAACTCAGACCAATATAGGAAACACCAAATGGCAAAAACTCCAAACAATTTTCAATAAAGTGAATGTAATCATGAAACTAACTCAGAACTCCAAAACTAACCAGATCACAATAGGGTGTGTTTGAAGTAATTACAAGAAAGTAAGTAAATAAGTCTGCTGCATCATGGTGCCAGCATTGCCAAGACTAGAAACAAGCTAACATTTCACCACTAGGTGGAGTGATTGCAAGGACATACTACCATTGATTATGTACTGTCACATTAACACAAGTAACTAATAAGGAGAGAAATTCAGAAATTAAGGAATCATCGCCCATTAGGAAATCTGAGATGATGTACTTGATGGGCTAAAAAAGTGTATTGGGACACCCCTGTGGTACTCATTATGAGAATTCAAGGTCAACCACAGCCAATTACCTCCAACCAAGTCAAACAGGTGCTGAGAAACCCAGCTAAGGATACGGAAAAACATGCAGGCGGTAGTGAATGTGCCCTACATACACACGTTTTCACACACCCCCAGGAACAAAGATGCTGTCAACATGGCCTATCTTTACAAGTGGGGACATGGGGGGATGCCATATTTGTGATCTGAGGGATGCCTTAATGCTTACTACCAAGCATATGATGATTCCACTCATTAGTTATACTGAAAATGTTTCGACAAGACAGAGATAAAGTCTGCCTGTCAGATTCCTTCTTACACCCTGAGAATACCTAAAGGTAAACGTTGTTGTTGTTAGGAATATCCTTCAGCAGCAGAACATCTGATTTGCACAGGCTGGGCAGTGGAATCGGTATGTGATGCTTGATCAACCATGTTGAAAACTGAAAAGTAAAATCATGTTAGTATAAATGATGAAAGAAGATTGCCCTGGTGAGGCAGAAATGCAAAGAGCAAACACCTGGATGTCATGCAACATTTAATATATCACCATCAGTACAGGTAGCTACTTTGGGAAAGCTACCGTTTGTCTTTTTTTATCTACCTTAAAAGTCTATCACAAAGTGCTGCTCTTATAGTCCATTAAGGTGAACACTCAACACTGAAGTACTAGGAAACAACTTTATTTGCATTGATCTGCAAATAAAGTTTTATAGTACTTAAAGTGTTGCGGGAGTCTTTACCTCACCACATCTTTGACCATCTACATGGACCTTGGGGAGATGAACCAGAAACATTTTGAATCTCATAGTTCAAACATTACATAAGAGATGGTGGGTTTGTGACAACTAGTCTGGCAGTTATTGAAAATTGTTGGGTTTACAATCTACAATAATCACTGTTAACTTTCTTAAGGTAGTTTACCAACCAAGCATCATTTCAAAGCACGTTGACGTGAAACTGAGGTTGTCTGATTAGCTGAGGTGATCCTGACAACTCTGACAGTTTAATCCATCTTTATTTTGAATAGTTTTTTGGGGGTTGTTGGTTCATTAGAACAAAGTTGTGACATGTACAACGAGGTTCTGAAATTAAACATTGACAACACTCCACAGAACCGTAGCAAAGCTTACCTTGCTACGATTCTACCAAGCATATCTTTATTGCTTGGTAGAAGCACAGTACTAGTCTTTAAGTTCTGCATCACAATTAGATTAAGTTTTGTTGTTCAGAAAACACTGATTCAGTCACTTGCACTATGTTCTCTTCTGAGTTATTTAAATCCAAAGAATATTGACATACAAGCCAGCTTTCTTCAAACAGGTCAAACAAACCAATTTGATTTTTTTTTTATGTTCATATACCAGTTGAAAAGCCAAACCTTCTTCATGCGTAAAGAATCTCCTCTGTGTGGAAAGTTACTAATCCCTTCCTACTCAGATTGGTTGGAATAACATACCAGTAAGATTATGCTTTATCTTATTTTTGCATTGCCTGGTAGTGATTATCTACCAGACCTGAAAACTATAATTGATGTTTTCGGAGGCAATTTACTCCTGCTTAGTATTTCTTCTAAAAACACTGCAAAATGACAGAAGAAAATCTCAATCAGTGATACTGCTAAAGTAGCTCATGTCTTTATGCCCAAATTTGTCCATGTTATTAGCTTTAATGCTTCAAACCCATCTAAGCTGCATCAAAGCTGAAAAGAGCCAACTTTGTATTTATTGTAGTTGGAATAGTTTGTCTAAAACTGCTCATTATCAGACTGAAAAAAACAGCTCTTGGTTTCTTTCACATTTTTTTTTAGCTTGTATTTATTGGCTGGTTTCTCTTCAGAAAGTGTATCATTTTGGATGTAACCGTTTATTCTGAGTGTTTGTCTGGGCCAATAAAGAAGGTATTCATCCCTTTAAATGCCAAAAAGTAGAGGGTATCTCCATTAGCATTATGGTTAAACTCTTGATAATAATCATTGATGACAGCAGTGGCGTAATCGTATGATTTACTGTTCAGACCTGATGTCTTGGCAGGTCTGGATGTAACTAAAAGAAATTTACGATATTCACAGTTGACATCAAATCAGTTTCTTTAAATGCAACCCACGTCACAGATTGGATTGTCCGCTGAACTTCATCACAAATGCATTCAGTGGTTTAAATTATGTTATTAGTCAAACGTTGACATTTTTGTAGTTAGGTCTGCAAACTTATGGATGTACTGTTGAACAAGCTTTTATGACCTACCATGAACATTTTTCTACTCTAATTGAACTTGTTGCGGGAACCTTTATCCGTCCCGGATGGGAGCCCTTTGTTGTTTTTCTTGTTTATGTAGATTTTTGGAACCAGGTCATTCTTTTGATACTTTCCCCACGACAAGAAGTACCACCAGGGAAGTTTCCATAAAAACCCCTTCCGTTGGGAGCTTTTATCACTACTAACGAGTACTTATGTCCTTCTGCCGCATAATATGAAAGATGTGGGATTGCATTGGGACATCCCAACTTACATGTAGCTCAAATTAGACATGTAGCTCAAATTAGATTCTGGCACTAACATCTCTTCAAACAGTCGCTCAAGAGACGCATTTCAACACGCAGATTAACATCGACTCCGCCAGCCGTTCAGAAAATGAGGCCGATGATTAGCTTTCGGGCTTGAAATGTAAAAAAAATTGCGTATGTCTGGGAAAAACATGTTTCTGGCATGTCGCCCACCTCTGCTGGTGTGTTGCATCTGAGCCCGCTGCTCTATGATGAGGGATACTAATGCGTTCTCAGCCTCCGAGGAAAGAAGCAGGAAGGTTTTATGAGGGCTCTAGAGAGACCCGTTGTTCCCCGTAGAGTTGGACCAAAGGGGAAAAAAAGCAGTCAACACTCCAGGCTAACTGTAATACTCCGACACATGTGTCACTCGCTCTCTCTCCTGTTGTTCTGCTATCATTCATTTCTTGCTTTTCTTCAGCTTTGGCTGGTACATGGTTTTTAAAGAGAGGAGAGGAGCTGTTTCTTATTTCTCGCTCTGTTTTAATAGGTTTGTGTGAGTCTGGAAATGAATTCTGTAGCATTTAATTAATCAAGAGAATTTCTGCAAAGTTGTTCCATGTTTTTATAGTTTCTGTGCTCAGAGAGCGTTGTTTGGCAGCCACTTAATTAATTTCTCCAGGTTATCATTGTAATATCAGATTATTATTTTTTTTATCTGAATGGGACCTTTATGGTTAAAATAAAGTAATGAGCAGGCTAATCATGATACAGTGCATATTACAGTTCTCTCAAGGTAATTGATGAAATGAATTTTTTTTCACATTTGTTTCATAGATGCAAATAAACTTCAGTTTTATTGATCCTCATAATTGGCCAAATGCATTTAACATTCAAGCTTTTGTCATCACCAAAGATTAGAGTTTGTGTTGTGAATTACATTTATGAGTACGGCCACTTTGAATTAATTTTGATCAATAATGTGCTCTAGAATGATCATCATTATACATGTAGCCTGTTTGTGACTTGGATACATGAGCTGGATATGTTACCAATGTTTTTTGGAAACCTGCTCGGTTTAGACAACAGGGATTGTTATTGATCCAACTGTGGTGTTAATGAGTGGGCTTGGGTGTCATTATTAAATATATTATCCTGCTGGTAACTTGATAAATATGAAATTAGATAACTGAAAATATCTCCCAGTCCCGTAGGTGTGGGGTGTTCAAAGTGTGGCCAGTGAACCATTTGTGGTCCACAGACTGATTTTGTTCATCTACACCAAAACAATTGTACATAGTATCTCTTACTTCTTAACTTAAAAAAAAAAAAGATTCAAATTAGTTTCATTTTGAGCAGATTAAAAACTTGCAAATAAATAACTTGAATTGGTTTCTGTAATAAAAAAAAAAGCTATATATGTCACTTTCTACTTGAGTTTGGTGGGCATCACAGTGGTGCAGTTGGTAGCACTGTTGGCTTAAAGTAAAAAGTTTCCAGGGTTCAAATCCTGGTCCCAAATTCTACATTGAATTTGGGTATTTATGTCAAAATCCTGTTCTTAGTCCATTTAAAAAAACCACAGGTGCAGGTTAGATTGAGGCTGAGACAGGAAATGGAGACAACAGTCTCTAGTATCAACTCATTTTTCACCATGAGAGACTGACTGACCACCTTCATTATTGGAAACAAATCAGATGTCTCTTGATCAAGAGAAACTCGAGGGTTTCCCTTTGCCCCCGTCTTGTAGGGAGCAGTCCATGTTCTTCTATAAATCATCACATATATCATCATATAAAGCAATAACAGTAAAAGTGAAATGCAGCATGTTGATGTTTGAAATCTATCTCTTGGATAGATGTATTACTACATCAATGTTTGGAGTTGAACACTAAAATATGACGTGTTCACAGCATGGGGTAAACTATATTTTGTAGCAGTCTTGGCAAGATATGGCCTGCTTTACCTTGCACCATCTGTCACAATTACAACTTGAATACATATATTTAATATCCAGTACCTGCACAACCACAGTAGATGCCAGTATGCACGTTAGATGCATACAAACTTGGGTCATTTTTAAGTTTTGGTGAGCCACTTTAAATTCACAATCCAACCGTTTAATCCACATCCCAATTATTATTATTATATTAGCAGTTTGGATCAACATTTCATTGGCAATGTACTCATCCTACTTCAATGTTTTCACATTTGTAAGCCTTACATAAGTTAAGGGATTTTTGTAATGTACCAGTACAAGTCAAGTTTATTTCTACAGCCTATGTCAACAACAAGGCAGTTTATAGGGCTTTACATGATAAACATATTACACAATAAAGAAAAAAATTTAATTAAAACATTACATTGCAGTGACAAAACAAAGAAGTAATAGAAAGAGGCAATCTGGACAAGAATAAATCTGTGTTTGCTTATTATTGTTGAAAGCCAGCTCTAGACAAATGGGGTTTTTAGTCTTGAATTAAAGAAGTTTTGTGGTTTTCTGAAATTTCTTAATTAGCAGAGCATAAAAGTCCTGCTTAATTGTGAGGGTGGAGGAACAGCAAACATGGTTTTCCAGACAGAATGTGTTTTAAAGACAAGTAGAGGTTCTGCACTTCACAAATGGGGTGTGATTCAGACATGCCCCAAAAGACTTTCATCTGTAATTGCCAAAACACAAAAAGTCAATTTGATAAAAATGAAGTTGAAACTGTGTGAATACCATTTCATGTCATTATAATTCCTAAACCTGACTGTTTTTCTTTCTATGACATTTGCAATGGAAGCCAAGTGCATGCAAAACATCACCTGACAGCAAACAAAAAGCAAAAACACAGCTTCACTTCTAATTGGAGTCTTGTTTTCTCTGGGCTACATCTTAAATGTGTCTGAAAACAGAGTTATGGTGTTAAACTGTGAGAAAAACAGAGGCAGATGGACAGGCAGGTAGGAAAATGAGCACTTGTGCATCGCTGCTGGAAGACGACTCTCCTCTAATGACCCGTTGAAATGTGCCAAGGGAGTCTGGCGTTGGTTTTTACTACAGGCTTTAGGCGCGGTGGGCAGCAGTCCCACATGATGATCTTTGTGTCGAAGCACAAAGATCATCATGTGCAATTTTATTTTTCTGCAATGTAGAAATGTGGAGTCCGCAGGAAGGAAATAGATGTGAGGGAATAGAAACAAACTGAAAACACTCTTTAGATCGTGACCACGCGTCAAACGCTCCAATCACTCTGCTGTCTCCATAGCTGCTGTACAGATTTATCAATATAAGCACGGCACAGTTAAGACCTCATCAAATATTAAAGCTCCCCCAGACTTCATGAACCATGTGTGATTCTGGTCGAGTTGGAGAGTCCAGCCTGGTGTCGGAGCATTTTGTCATGCCTTGTAGGCTTTCACATCTTTGCTCTGTGAGTAATTTGCGACCAAACTGACTCGACCTTACTCTGACTATTTCTATGAAATGCCTCTGGCCATTTCGTTATCGCAGACGAGCAAAAGAACAACTCTCACTCACCTTTAGGAACGTGGTTCCACTCCCCCTCAAAAAACTGTTGCTCAGTACTGCCAGAGTTCATACAAGGTAAAGCCAAAGGCAGATTTTCTCTGTAGTAGAGCAAATATGAGAATTTTGTTGAGTTTCTGCAAAAGACAGAATTCAAGGACCAGGTGCAAAAATATTTGTAGTTTTGCATAACAGCTGAGTCCTGAACAGGTTTTCTTGCACAAAGCAGCAAAATGTAACTTTCTATTTGTTTTCATACAGTTTTATTGTGCTTTAGACCATTTCTTTATAATTACTTTAGTTTCTTTACATAGTGACTGAGTACAAGCAATCTTTAGAGCAAGTCATCTCTATATTTTGTATACAAAATATATATATATTTTGTATACAAAATATATAAAATATAGAGGCTATAAAGGAAGTTCAGATAGATTTAAAGTCTCATTCCATACATAACATTTCATGTAAACTAGTTAGAAAACACTCACACACCAGAATCTCCACAAAAACAATTCTATTAAAAGTAAAATATAACATTTTTACATGCCAAATAATAAACTAAATACACAATATGTAAATTTTGTAAACAATATAATTTGTTTACAGAAAATATTTGACAATAAATTGAGCTCTAAAATATAAGTCCATAACCCTAAAATAAGACTACAACATCCCAGTTATTTTCTTTTAGCTTTAGCTAAATCTTATTTTTCATGTAATGTCGATAATTAGGTATGAAACGAGTGACAATGAATTATGTGCATTTCACTACAAGTTTCTGGTTTTCTTTGCTCCTAATTTCCATCAAATGAAAATGAAAGCAAATAAGCAAATAATCCCTGTTTTTTATTCTAGAGCAGTAAAATAATTTTGTAGCTTCTTCATGACATTTCCCATTTTAAGGTTATTTTACTTTGTATGGATCTTGAAATTGTTTTTATCAGTAAAAATGTCCATCCATCCATTTTCTGTTCACACCTGTCCCTATTGGGGTCTGGCGGTGCTGGTGCCTCTCTCCAGCTGCGTTCCGGGCGAGAGGCGGGGTCATGCCAGTCTGTCAGAGGGCACAGTAAAAATGTCCCCTTATGTTTTCACTTTCTGGAAAAAACTCCTCCTGACTGCTGTAAATGGCTCCGAGGCTGCATATTGGACACCACTTTCTTGAAGTTGTCATATTACTGGATTGGGGGAAAAACAAACAAACAAAAAAACATCTATAACTTTTTTCTTTCCGAAGTAAACATAGACAGTAAGACAGAAGGTTATTGATTCCTGAGTAGTCTCAGAGTAGAGAATGCCATTTGGCTCCTAATTGGATCAATAGTCTCTGCTGAGAGATGGTTTTCTGTCACACCTCGTCTCCGTCTTCTCACCTCTCGCTCACTCACAATCACTTCTAATGAGACCACACATACGAGGCGTAGCTGGCCTTACCAATGCGCTCTGGATAATTTTACTGCTTCATGGACATGCGATCGCCATTTGCTCTTACATAATATCCACATCAGGGTCAAACAGTTGCCAGGCAACGATGGCCAGCGAACATATGAGAACGTAGCTGCGCCTGTTTTCTTTCTCTGTCGATCGCCGTTGCTCTCTGTTCTCACTCATCTCCTTCTGTCTGTCATCACTCTTCTGCGTCGGACACATTCTCGCCGCCTGTCACCGGAATCGCATCAGAGGACGTGGCCGGTTTTAATTGCAAACTGCATATTTTATTGTTTTATATGAATTGCCTTCTGCCAAAGACTCTGTATTGTGACAAGAGCACTCAATCAAAACCGTCAAGGCTGTATTTCCGTACTTTTTTTTTGGTCTGACATTTAAGTTGAGATTTTTCCTTTTTGCATCAGAAATCAGTGTGTTTATGTAAAGCACTGATAGGGATGATGACTGGCGTTGAGGCTGGCAAAAAAATTTGAATGATGTAAAAAAACGTCAAATATTGCAGGCGTGTGTTATGATAATTTCATGCCTATCTTTGCTCTCAAATTGTATTATTTTTTTAAAACTGCCAACATCAGCATGATGCAACCTGTTCTCTCAATGTGCCAGAGTTCCTGCGAATAAGGAGCATTTGAGAAAGACATAAGGACTTTAAGATCTTAATGTCTGAGGTTTGGCGTCTTGATTTTGACCTTAATTTTATCACAACTTCATCCATCGCAGCGTTTTAGTCTCTCTTCTTTGCACCTCTCCTCCGAGTAGCAGCCAAGAGCGAGAAAAAAAGAACCTCCAGAATTATTTTACTGTTGTAGACAAACAAAACGCAGCAAAGCATACTTATACTTAGTTATTCACTGCTGAAGCAAAGCATAGAAAAAATGGCCTCTTCAGTAGGAGTCCCACTTATAGAACATATTTCATTTTATTCATAGTCCTCTACAAAAATCACTTGTGCACTTTATATGGTTCTGCAATGACCGCTTCATTTCTGAAGGTTTGATGGGTGTCTTATAGACGGCCAGAAGCCACTCGATAAATGAATGAGGCTGATTCCTTTGAGGGTTTTTTCGGCTCAATGAAAACAATTGTAGAGACTGGATAGTGAAAAGGTTCCGAGCGGTGTCTGACTGAATAAAGGGACGAGACGCACATTGTCCGTTCCCAGTACTGATAACAGTCTGATCACGGTACCATACAATTGGCAAATTCTCTCTTTTCCGGCTGGAAATCAGAAAATAGTTCACTTTGATGGAATTTCATTCTCATGGTTCCAACTTTTAAGTCAGGTGAGACGCAGCAGAAGTCCACTCCCACAAACAACTGAGGGTGTAGATAATAATATTGATTAGTAACATTCTACCTATGCCGTGGGTTTACCTATAGGTATTGCCAGTGTGGCAGCGTCCATGACCCCGAAGGCAACTCTGTCATTTGCAACACCTGCGTCTGCCAAGCAAACATGTATATTATCTAATTAGCTGCTGTGGAGAAGCAGTCTACCATTACATCCCCCATAACCAAGATTTCCCTACTTTCTGCTCTATTTTTTTCTAAACTGAGCATGTCCTCTTTTTTTTTTTTTTTTTTTTTTTTTGTCATGCATGAAAAATACTTTAATTACATTACTCACAGCTTTTTCTGCCTCAACATGAATTTACATAATTAGCTGAAATAATTACACATTTAAATTAAGGAGAAACTTTTCCCAAATGGATGGATTGGCTTAAAGTTTTATGTACGCTTGCTCAGCAGAAGGGATTGCTACCAAGGTAATGATTCGATGCGGTCAGCTTGACTCTTTTTGGGACCAACGTTTCACCAGCTGGCTTTATAAGATGGAGTCTTTTTCCGTAAAGTAGTTTTTGGCCTACAAGATAGAAGTAAGTTGTATGAAGTAAGTTCCACTTTGCATCGTCAGTCCACAATTTGTTTGCCCAAAATATGTATCTTTTTAAGACTGTTTCAGAATCGTCCCTTGAAGATCTTTTTGCCCAAGTGTCTTCTTTTTTTTTTTATATTATTAAATTATAAACACTGTTTTAACTGAGGCAAGTATGGCCTTTAACGGCTGAGAAATTGGTCTGAGTTTGTTTTTTTTAACCTACCACATGAGCCATCGTTAAACTCTTGGAGTGATTCTTGTGGGAAGCTTCACTACTGCTTCTTGTTTACTCAATTTGTAGATCATGATTGTCACTGGCTTTCCAGGCCGATGGATGTCGTCGATTTTGTTCCGACATTTCTGTAATTGGTGTTAGATGTGTCGCTTTTTGAAGTGACACATCTGATGGATTTGATGGAAATTAGGAGCTAATCTGCATGAGAACAATCTTTATTGTTCTCATGCAGATTTAGTTTAAATGGCTTCCACAGGTCCAGCAGTAATAAGACCCAGCTTTGGCTTGTCAAATTGTAGTTAGCTTTCGGGAAAAAAATAAAAAATATGTATCACAGTTAACTCCTGGTGCAAAGCCAGATTGGTTTTGGTTTTTTCCTTAATAAATAAAACCACCATTTCAACATGCTTCTAGTATTTTCTTGTTATTTTTGAGTTTGACTTTAGTCTCTTGTATGATCCCTTGATGTTGACATTTTCTATTTAAATAAGCCTAAGCTGAATTGCAAAATACAGCATTACAGAGCGTCTTACTCAACAACACAATGGTTGCTGAGTACCAATGCTAACATTTACCAATGGTGAATTAAGCCAGTAGTTAAGAAAACCCAAGGTTCTCAAGCCTTTGTTGAATCAAAAATGTTTATTTTGGACTCAAAATGGAGGAAATGGGACAATAAAAGGCTGGAAAAAAAGTTTTTTTCTTTCTTGGAACAAAACATGACCCCAAATGGGACAAATGGCCCTTCAGAACCAGCAGTGGGGCCGTCTTTGTCCAGCTGCTGCTCCCTTCAAAAGATAAATGTACCGCTTTGTCCTCATGGTCAGTAATTACTGGATATTCATGCCTGGCTGAAATAATTTGTGAGCTGGTATGTTGGCTGTTCTGTCAGACGGTTAATCAGCACTGTGAGGGACTTTGTCCCAGGCAGTTTCTCATACCCACCTCTCTCCGTGCGGCTCCGTGTTTAGCATGTCCATATTGAAATTCTTGTGATAATATTCACGTGGCTAGTTGCGAGCCACACATATACCTCTTCAAATCATGACTGGGATCTTGTCATTCAGATATCGTCAACACCTGATGCAGAACCATTTTCCATTATCTTCATTTCACATTAATTTTGTCCTTTAACTCCCAGTATGCCCAATTCCACAACCTCTTCATTTAACCTATCCCTCCCTCTATCTTCTATTTTTTTTACCTCACCTTCTTTTACTCTTTCCTAAGTTTTTCTTTCATTCATATATGCTTTAAAAACTACCTGACTTATCTGTAAGGATATCCAGAGCTCATGAAGTTTGTACTGGCATCATTTATATATCGTAAAGGACCATTAGCTTCTGTACAGCCCATAACTCCAGCAATCAGTGCCTCTGCCAGTTGAATAACCATAATGGATGGAAGCTGTCAAAAAAAAAAAAAACCTGGAGGGATTAATTTTATCTTACAAAACAGATTCTTCACACAGAATCACTTTATTTTGTTTCTAAAGAATACAACCTTAAGCTATGTGAACCTGAGATTGATTCAGAACCTGCTGTTGGTTTTGACATTTCAGGTGAGAAAAATAGATGAGAAATGACATTAAAGACTTTCGCTGCTTCCTGATCTGTTCTCCACTTTAACTTTAAGGCTCTGATCATCAGAGAGTTGCTACTCAAAAGTCAGGATGAGTTCAAGACTACAGATGGAGAGCTTTGCTGAGGTGACGTGCCTACATGTTTTTTAAAACCGCACAAATGCAAATTTGTAAGGTATGTTGTGCATTTGCATTGTTTGATGGCCTCTTTATCAGTTAAAAAAAATCCCCAAACAGTGTTTAATTTTTCTTCTATTTCACAATTATGTGCTACTTTGTGTTTAGCTCAAAAAATCTAAATAAACCACAATAAAGTTAGTGATTGTAACATAAAACGAGTAACAAGCTCTTTTCAAGAGCCAATGTACATGATCGCATTCAGTCTTTTGTGAAGTGGCATTTGGTTGTTGATTAACTTGAATGATTGTTTCTAATATTTCTGATTGTGTACTTAATACAATTGAGACAAATTATTGGCTGTTTGGAAGTGTTTAATTGGAAAAGGATGTTAAGTGGAAAATTAGTTTTCCACTTATCATCCTTTCTTTTAGTTTTGTGATTGAACTTGAATATTTTCTGCTTTTTGTGATTTTTATTTTTCCTTCCTCATAAAAAAATCAGCTGCCGTTTCAGAACTTAAGAACTTCAATTTGTCTCGTTTTGTTGCTTTCACAGAACCAAAAACCTCCTGCAAGCATAAAAAAATGAAAAAAGTGAGATTTGAATATTTCTACATTTTACTTTCTACTTACAGAATAACATTTCCACAAAGTAAAAGATAAATGCTCTCAATTGTGGTATTATACTCCCATTATCATTACCAAAAGTTTACAATTTGTCTAAAAATGACAAGAATATTAATTTTTAGACCATTTACTCTTGAGCGACTTCCAGCTAAATTGTCTTCTGATAGCTATGCTCTCGTTACATTATATTCTCAGCATAAGACAAACATCAGAAATGAAGCCACTAATGTAGTATTATGTATTATCATACTTCCCACATCTGGTCAACAAGTTGTTACCCACCTGCTTCAGGTTGTGATTCATTGATGACAGTAAAGCTACAAACTTTATAATTGTGTTCTTTGGGTAGAACCAGCAGATTAACTGGTTCCCAAGCAGCAGCTCTGTTTTCATCACATCACTCTTTCCCAAACATTTTCTTTATTATTTACCTTGAAACTGACAAACTTGAAAAGCACCTTGCCTTTGATAGCAGGGGTGGCAAGACTTCACTCCACTAGGGAGGTAAAGCATAGAGCCAGTGTAGCAAGACTCAGAAATGTGTGTTTACAGACACTCTTCATCCAGTCAGAGCGGTTTTGGAAAAGGAAAATGGGAAACAATTTCAGCCTCTAGATGTGGTGGAGACATACTGCAGAAATTAATTCTGCGAATCATTAAGTCAAACGGGACTGAATACAAATGAACACCACATTTCAATTTTAAAAACCAAGCGTCCTTTTTCTTTTTCCCCCCTTTCCACTTCAGAATTCTGCCCTGCTTTCAAATACATTCTCAACCTACTTCAAAGAATAACAACAAAAAAAGCTCATGAACATTTTTTGCAGCGTGCTTTGTAAAAACCTCAAAGTCTGGAGTTAGACGAACTTTAAATATTCTGGGTTACGTAACGGAGCAGAGGCAGGCGAAACCTGAAGAAGCCAAATTGGATTAAGAAAGACAGCGAGGCATGCTTGAGAATTAATTCTCCCTCTATAATAATTCATTTTGATTAGATCTGAAGAGAGAAAGATGGAGAGATAGAAAAAAAAAACATGAAGTAAGATAGTTTGGGGAGCTGGTCTTTCCGTTGTTGGCGTTCAGGTAACGGCAGTCTCCTTGTGAGCACCCCAGTTCTGGGCAGATTTGGAGCTGAGGGACAGTGGTAATAAATCACTGGGTGTCACACTGTTTGTTGTTAATTAGCAGAATGACGTTACGAAGGCTGCTCTGGGAGGCTGTTGCCAACGACAACACGGCTGATGACAGATGACGAGCGGGAACGGGGACGCGTGCTTGGTCTGGCGCATTTATGTAGCAGAGCACGTACACACGAGTAGGGGGGCAGATCTCCTGAAAACTACCAGCTGGACCTTTGCATTTATTTATCGAGTCCCCCAAAAACAACAAAAATGCATCCAAAAAGTATAAATTTGTGGATAGAATCTCATTATAATGGTGCTGCTGGTGTGGCTTAGAAGGCTTTAAATGTTTATGTTTTCAAATCCGCGTTTCACAACCAGAACGGATGCAATCAATCATCCCCGTCAGCTTTGTCTCTGCAAGGAGTTTTTTTAATCTTGTCGTCTCGCTAAAACATTGCGCTTTTCAGATCAATACTCTCGACACGTCATTTGCATATCAATAAAAAAAAAACCAGTCGACAATCCCCAAGTTGAACATCGTCCTTCTCCTGAAAGTTTTCCACCGAGAAACTGGGAAAGTCTTGAATGTGTTGATCAATGCGCCGCAACAAATTCTCCTCTCTCTGCATTAAATGTGATTAATCTCCATTCTGGGTTCGTTTATGTCTGATTATTTAGTCGATTAAAATTTATCACTCAGATGGCAAAAAGAAATTATGTCCTCTTACTCCTCATAGAAATCATTCTTAAGAGTAAGCATTATTCACAATTATTTCTGAATACTACATGTAACAGTTCTCCAACGGATCACACTGCATTTGTTTAAGTCAAAGTCTCAAATTTGACTGCAGTATTGCACCATTTCTTCGTTTTGTGGTTTATCGGCTGTTTTGGGGATCATGGGCTGCTTTGCCCTGTTTGGTAAAAGTCATAGCTACCAACAGATTGCCTCCTACATGACTTTGGAAAAAATATTGGCATAAAGAAGAGTTTGCTGCTCCCCAACTCTTGTGGTTCCCTGAAATGAAACTTGGCTAACTGGAGTTGATGCATCCCATTTGATTTGGGAGAAGAAGCTTTGATGACTCGTAGAGTTTATGATCACCAAAATCTACAAACTCTAGAGACCACCTCTAAAAACGCTTGTAACTACCTATGTTGTTATTTCAAGCAGTGGATCTACTTTAATACGTATTAATACTTACAATGGAAACTGTTTTTCCACTACTGCAGAAGCTCGTCTTCCTTATTTCCGCTCTTGGGCGTAGTACCAATCAGTGCCAAGAAAAATAAATGGTGCTCCTGCACTTGTTCCTTTGCAAATGCCATGGTTTTTCAGCTTTCAAAACTGCATTTTCTTTCAAATATTTCAGATAAAACCTTACAAACCTTACAAATTTCCCACTAATAATTAGGAGAAATCCATATTTAATCTAAAAATAGATCCCTAGTTGCTTCTGTCAACCTTTTCGAGCAGCTTTACTTATTGCTCCTTTTTCTTACTTCTCTTTCCTGAATGTTTACTATGCTGAGGCTTGTAGACTGTCATTTGCAGCTGATTTTATTCAGCAATTTCTCTGAGCAAGACAGTTTTGACCTTGGCAGTAACATTTGCTGCAACAACCACTCCAGGGAAGATTGGTGTTCCAAATGTTTTCCTCTTGTAGATAATCTAAGTGCAGAAATACACACTTTAAATTGTTCATAAATGGATTTATTACCCCTTTTCAGACCCATGAGGTGCAACAATTGTTTTTCTAAGGTCAACATTGATGAATTTTCTCCTTGGAATGCGTCAACACTCACCCATTTGCTCCAAAGCATCTACTGCTCTGAAGCAAATAGCTTTACCAAGACTCTACTTTTGCACAACCAGATCAATTTTATGTTCCGATGTGTTCTGATGGCTGTATGTATCAAGTCTCTTATCTGAAGCAAGAAAGTATTTCTTTGTCTTCTTACTCTTGGAAGAAGATTTTAAAGTGAAATGGTGCAGTAGGAGACAATCTGTAGACAGGATTGTGCTATTTGGCATTTGTGTTACGACTACAACAGATGACCTGAAGAGAGAGGCAGAGCTGAGCTGTGCCGGCGAAACGTGACTCGGTAAAGTATGAGGACTCGGAGGAGGATGAGGATAAGGGTGATTACTGCTGCTCGCTGGAGTGGGGAAAGCGAATGATATAGGGTCAGCAGGGCCAGAGAAAGGAATGAGTTAGTCTTGCAAGATTTAAAAGGAGAAAACACAATCAGCATGGGCGGTGGATGGACGGGGCTGATCTGTGTCTCCCCTGCCTCACTGCAGGGTGGAGATCAGAGATGGGGGTGAGGAGGCTCAGTTCTCTGAGTGTGGAGGACATGAGGGCAGCTGTTTTAATTACAAAAATACTGTAGGAAAAATTCGTACACAAGGTGCGACTACAAGCAGATTTAACTGAAATTCAAAGATGTGAACACCCACTGTATGTCACGTTTTAGTTTTCAAGAACAAGCCTCGCTCAGTGGGGCTCATTACCACACGCTGGTGTAGATTGATGTACAAGTTTCATAAAATTTGTAAAATGGATGAATGAAAAATATGCCTCTGTCAAATTTTAAAGTAGATTGACCAGTAAGTCAAGAGCCTCAGCTTTTGACTGCCGGTAGAGACTCTGCTTCACTGCAAACCCTGTTGATCACCCTCTTAATTTTTCCTGAATTTGTGAAACGGACCCAAAGATACTTGAACTCCTCCGCTTGGGACAGGACCGCTTACCTCACCTAGAACATTATTTCAGACCCTCATCCTGGCTACACATTCAACTGCGAACAGTTCTAGTGAAGGCTAGAGATTCTGATCTGATTAAGCTACATAACATCATCTGCAAAGAACAGAGACGCAATCTCCTCAATCCCTTCACTCAAACTCTGTCTATAAAAGTTCTGAACAGAACAGGTGAAATGAAAACTAGTCTGACTTACTACCAGCAATGCTCCGTTCAGCTGTAATTGTGTTCTATCTCACACATCATCATGTTGAACATCTTTTGGACCTTGCTATGGATTTCATTAAAGATTTAAAGCTATGGGCTTACCTCTACTTTTTTTATTTTTTCAGCACAAAATTTACAATTTGTTTCGCGAGGCATGTTGTTGCACTACTAGGGCCTTATAGCTTTCAGGCCCAGGCCCATTACCTCTGCTGCACTTCAAGTTAAGTGCAGAATTCAAAACCTGCTGTGGGATTTTGCATATTAATCACATCAAAACAGATAAATCAAAGAGGAGGAAAATGATGGCACACCTGTTTCTTGGTCATGCACACATTTGATAAATGATGATGTCTGTGTCTGAGATTTATTATCAAGGTCAGAGAGACCCCTGGGAGAAGACTAATCATCTCAATGAAAGGCTTCAACCAACCTGTCAATCTGACTAAAAAGCTCCTATGTGTCGGTAGTTTGGCAGAGACATAGTGACGTGTGCGAGATGCGTGGCTTTCCTCTCCATACGTTTGTCATCTAAAGCATAGCTGCTGTCACAAGAAATCACAAAATCAAAAACGGAGTATGGATGTGTTGCAGTTTCGTTTTCACCCCATCGTCCCCAGTGAAATTACAGATCAGTGATAACCTCAGCAAACACTGTCCGGTTCAATGGACGTCTAACTGATTGCTGTTTTTACCCTCTATTACCCCCAAAAAGGATTTTTGAAGGTGGTCATTATTTTTCAATTCAGGAAAGCCAATTTAAATGTTTTTTTTTTGTTAAAACCTTGTAAGGAAACACTTCATTTGAAGGGGTTGTGCATAAGACTGACAGGACACTGTCATAAATATAACGCCTATATTGAACACGAAGAAGTCTTTATGAATGTTTATGACTGCTGTCATGAAGAGTCCTTTGGTAAATAATAATTTTCAATGAAAATCTGCTTTAAAAGTTGCATTACAGTGTCATTATTTACCAAATAATACAAAGATGGCACTTTCAATGGACCTTTAATGCAAATATGCATTAAAAGTGTCTTTTGCACTTCATGACACTTGTGTCCATTTTTAGTGTTTTTCAAATGGACACAGGCAACTCTTAACCTTTCACCTTTCAAAAACGTTTTTTGGAGTGAGGCGTTTTCAGAACAACTTCACTGCAACTATGAATCAAAAATGACCTGTTTTGACTATCAGCTGTTATTTTCTGATAATATGCCTGCTAGCATATAATCATTTTTCTAGTTCATTTTATTTTTTATGTTCCCCATGTCTATTTTTAATCCATTTTTTATTGTCTGTCTAAAGCGGACAATACCTTTGATTGGATGTTAAGCTGTTTGTGAGAAAGGACTGATCATCCTTTCAGATTGTCTTTATTTCCATCATTCACTAAACTACATGTTAGTTTTATGAGTAAAATTTAGAAAAATTACAGCTTTTACCATCCCTTTGCTGTTATCTTTAGCACTTTTCTCTTTGTATCAAATTCTACACTACAACAACCTTGGCCAGAACTGATAGCCTGCCTGTCTGCTGTCTGAGTTAAAAAAAAAAAAAGCTCTTTGTGCTGCAATCTCTCTGTCAGCCTTGTAGAGAGACAGCCAACCAGAAACACACACCTACAGAAGGCTAGTTGCTTCCTTGAGTAAGATAATAGGCCAATTTTCGTGCTATTACTTGAGTTGGAGCTTATGTCTTTCCCTTATGTTAAAATAAATAACAGAACTACTGCAATTAAATTGCAAACTTTCTTTAGACCCGGTCCAAGATGTCTAGTTAGCTTTCATTTAATGCCAAATTCTTAAGTGTTTCATAATTTCAGTGATTGGTCACTGACCATTCACTAAACTTAATTTGAGACACACTTTGTCTATGGATGTGTTTGAGATGTGAAAAGATGTAATAATTTCTCTATATATGCATATTCTTACTTAAAATAAAATAAAGGGAAAAAAAAGAAAAACTTTAGTGGTTTGAATAGACGCGTCCCAGCAAATTGTCCTCATTATTGCTTGAAAATGAAAAACGACATCAGAGAAACAACCGAAGCCTTCAGGGTTGATTCATTCCCCCCTAGACTTACCCTGACTAAGCTCTCACTGGGAAATAAATACAAAAACCAAGGGGGATAAATAAATGAAATGTATATCAGTCTTGTAGGCACTTATTTTCTTGCAACTGTCCTTTTATTCTGGACATTGTGAGCGACTCCACATGAGTAGAGTGGAGCAGCCCCATTTCATCAGCAGATGCTGAGTGTTAACTCAAATTAATCGCTTGTGTAGATTGACAATAAACTACAAGAAAACGTGTATCCATTGCAAATTTGAAAAATATTTCCCCTAGACAGAGGCACACTTTGTATAACTTAGGTTGAGAAGGATTGCCTCCTTTGTGATGGTGAGAAAACGGTACACAGTAGTTTTTAATAGACCTAAAGGCATCAGGGTGTCCTGATACTTAGGAGGCAAACAGTTTAAATTACAATTAGCATAACGTTTACACTGGCTGAGTTTCCATTAGAAATAAGAAACTATTAAATCGCATTCAGGTGATATACCGTTCATGATCCTCCAACCACTTCCTTGCTTCTTCTTTGTGATTTTTGCCAGTTGTAAAATACGGTTGTTGTTCATGTGACAATAAAAAATATTGGTTTCCATTGTACCCCCAAAAAAAAAGACACCTTATTGTAGCACCAAAACCTTGTTGGAAAGCAAAAGTTGTTTTGAAATCCGTGAGTTTTCATTTTTGATATGTGGAATTGAACAATTATGCAGTCAATGCAAACACAGCTACTGTGAAAATGTAAAAACAAAAATATCTTATGAATCCTTTAAAGATAAGCAGTGATATTATTTTCTCCCCACCTGTACAGAACCTTTAGAAAATGATACAAAAAAATTTTGAGAAGGAAGAAACCAACCTGGTGTGTGTTTCTGGCATTATTGTCACTGCCAAGCCAAGAGGAACAAATAAACAGTCAGAAAGTCATATTTCTATTTTTTACTGTTTTGTAAAAGCCAGACATCCTATTTCACAGTGCAAACATTAAAATCCAGTAAATAAAGCAAGTCCAAAATACAGATTGAAGTTGGCTGATATTATCCTGCTCTTTCACCAACACCATCATATGCAAGTATTTACAACTCTACTTGAATTAAATCTCCACCATTAATATGGATGCTTATTGTTTTAAGTTTTTATGTGACTTAACTCTTAACACCAATTACCGGGGTGGGGAAGAAAACTTGATTCCAATTATTTCTTATTTTGTAACAAACAAGCTGGAAGGTTTGCAGTTTATAGTCAAATTTGGCTTCTGCTTTCAACTCACTACAGAAATATTTCACACTGACAAGTAATTATACATCTAACAGACGCTTTTGTCACACGTCACCTCTGACAACAGAAATCCCTGGCGAGTAGTTTCAAAGATTTATTTATTTATTTCGTGTTGCTCACCTACATACGAGGTCGTCACCGCTACGTTTTTTTTTAACATTTAACTCGGCGCACCAATCTGTTTGTAGTCGTGCTCACTCTGCAGCCCTTCACAATCCTTAATGTGTTGGAGAGGAGCTGAAAGTAAATATATAAATATACAAAGTGGTAAATTCCCTTTATCTATAAAAAGACATGAATATATGCTGTTTGTATTTGCGGGTTGAGAGGCTGATTAACTTGACTGTGTTATAAACCTGACACATTTCTGTGTCAGCTGCAGCCTATTTATGTCTCGTAACGGGACATTAGTTTGACTGGCTGTCAAGCAGCATTTGATTTAACCACATTCCTTTTGTTAGTGCTGCCTCCAAACGTCTGCACCTCTTCATTTTTTTTTCTTTTTCTCCTTATGTTTTTCTGAACATAAAGAGGCCATAACCTGGCAGTTATGGCCTCCTTATATAGCTGCTTTAATAAATAATTTCCAAATTTTCCACTTTTTAATGCAACACATCCTGTTGACAAACACATTTGCTAGGAAGGAATTAAAAAAATAATAATTCAGGTTTAATGAGTGTTGCAACCTTTTCAACCAACTTTGGCCAAGTCTCAGATATCAGGCATGAAAAGAGTACAAGGCAAATCCACTGCATCGGATTTTTGCTATCATACAGTGAAGTAGTCATCAATAAATGGGAAAACTGTTTTTAATTTGATCTCATTATGCCTTCGTTTAAATGGGAACATCACTTAAGATTACAAATAAGCTCATTTACAAGAGACTCCTGGCCAAGAAAGCTGCAACAACAAAAGTTTGACATGCAGAGCAACTCCAGTATTCATGGGGGTCAAAGTTCTCAACCTCCCACAAAAAGCCAAAATTTGTAAATACTTGAGATAATTGCATATTTTAAAGGTTCACATACCAGGTTTATCTTAATATACATTAAGAACAGAGGAAACAGTCTTCGTACTACATAAGAAGTTAATATGTTACGGTCTTCTTTGTCTCCAGACTGACAGCCAATCAGACTGGTGACAAATAAAATGATCCGCCCTTTTAAAAAAAAAAAAAACATTGGTAACATTGCGCCTGGGTATTTCATCTTACCAAGCTGCATTTTTTGGCAAATAGTCAAATTTTGGAGTTACGTTCCAAACTGCACATACTAAACCATGAACGGGTAGGAGTCGTTGTGCTATGAAAAATAATTATTTAAAAGTAACAAAAGCAGACAGTAAAGTAAGTGGCAGGAGTAGAAAAAAACAACTGGAAATTTTACCAAAATATATGAAAACAGAATAGAAACTGGCGAGGAGGTCCGCAAAGTGTGCACCACTAATAGTGCTCCAAAAAGCACTTTTTGTTTTCTGCGCGACATTAATCTGTTAGACGTCAAAACAAAGCCTTGTGGGAAAAAGTTGAATTCCAAAAAAAATTTTTTTTTTTTACTTTACTACAGCTGTACTTTATTGGTAGTTTATCATTTGTGTTTGTTAATTTATAAAATTGGTTTGTCTGACTGTAAAAAATTAAGTTGTATTCTTATGTCCATATATGAAGCTGAAAGGCTTTGGCAGTGGTTTTAATCTCGCTGGCTCTCTGTCTACCTTGGCTGGAAAAATGGACGGCGTTGTAACGTTTTGTCCCTCAGATGATAAAATTCAAATTCTGAAAAGACTAATGCTGTGGTAAAGCCTTTATTTTGCCAAACTGAATACGTAACCATTTTTATACGTATGTGGGTAATTACAACGTTGAAATTTGATCTTTAAAAAGCAATAAGTGCATTTAGGGATTTTTTTTTTTAATATGAGCTATGAAGAACTGTCGATAGCAGCAACATAAGGGCATCAAATTTTAAATTTCCTGGTCATCCTCAGTTGTAGCTTTATTCTTAAACATTTTAAATTTGAGTGTTTTCTCACATTGTGGTACAATCGTCTTTATATTGTCAAATCAGTTTTACAGTTTACAGCAGGTTCATTGAATCCATGTTCACATTGAATTTTTTGAGGTTCTAATGTTTTCTTAGACATGAATATATGCTGTTGTATGAATATATGCTGTTGTATATGCAGTCCTTGTACAGTTGATTTTTACTGTATTTTCTTTTCTTACCTTAAATATACTCAACATGAAGATGTTTGCACATAGCTGCTTCATAACATTAGTTACATTTTTATTGTTCGTAATTGAAGATTGGCTAATATCATACAATAAAGTGAACACGAGTCAGAAACACAGCTTCAGCTACTTCCCCACAGCTATCATTAGCAGTGAGCGATACAGCAATGTGTCCACAGGGTGTGCGCACACAGCCATTTGTTACAGCCTAATGGTTTGGGAAGTTCAATTGGAGAGAAATGGACTGAGGGTTTTTGGCCTTTGAAAGCATCCTCTGATTGAGGGTGTAACCAGAGGGCCCTCCAGCAAGAGTCCAGATCAGTTGACCTTTCCAGGCCAGATAATTCCTATTTACTGCCGCCTACATGGCCCAGCTTACACAGTTGGAACGCTCTCACCGAGGTCAATTGCTCGTGTTCGAGAATGTGTGTGATAGAGACGAATGGAAGGATGGTCAGAGGAAGGGAGAGAGGGAGGAAACAGGAGGATTAAAAGTTTGGACGTTAACAATAAATCAGTGTCTTGTCTTGTTACGGCCAGCGAAGTAAAACAACTAATTAAAGCATTTATATCGGCTGCTGTTTCTAAAACGGTTTCTTTTTTTTTCAAATTGTAAGCATTCTTTTAGGCAAAGAAAATAAAAAATATCAGCAGTTCTGCAACTCACTGCCACAGTTGTATTTTTGTGAGCTGTAATATATTCATATACATGCCAGTTTATCAACTTGAAACACTTGAACATTTTGATGTTTAACAGCAGAAACAGGGCCTGGAGTTTGAAATTTGGACTCAAGATTCACTTAAATTGCAATTACCTGTAAAATTACCTCATAAAATTACATTAGATTTGTGCCCTAAAGAAACATGCTTTTACTTTGACTAGACTACCAGACTTGTAGTGTGAGACTTGAGTCTTAACTACAGTCTTTATCTCCACTGAAACCTCTTTAAAATTACAAGATTGTTCCAGGACAAAATAAACTAAACTCTGTTAATTTAACCCAAAAAGCAAACGGACAGATGACACCAGGAATAGGAGGAAAGGTTAATAAGACAGACTTACTGGATACAGAGTGGAGAACCAAATGTGTAAATGATGTGTAAATACTCTAAGCATTAATTACGACACAAGATACTGGAATAAATCTGTAAGGGTAACACATAGGTTGGGAAAGGGACAATAAAAGTATTGAGACACAAAACACAAACTTGACTGAATTAGCATAAAAAATTCTTCTTTTAGGAGTTAATGTAGTAGTAGATGAAAGTGGAGCAATCGTTGCTGTTTAGAAGTCAGTGGTTGACGCGTAATGATGAACTGCTCATTGGCAGTTCATTTCATAAAGGCAGCAAAGGAATCACGGAGTAAATTACTCTCTCTGTTGCTTCTGCATTCACATAATGGAGTCATCTCATTTGGAGTGACACATGGAAATATTCCATCATTGAACTATTATTAGCCATTAGTCACGATGCTCAGAATGGATGTAGCAATTAGTTTGAAAGATGCTTTCCACCCCCCAGTCTTAGAATTTGTTTTCTTTTGTGTAATTCTCCAAAAAGGCTTAGCGCAAATTAGGTTGTGTTCAAGACGCTAAAAGTTATTACAATGCAGATTAGGGATCAGTATCTGTCTTTGTATTCATTTGTATTCTATTTGCAAGAGAGTGAGAAATGTAGCTGGCTGTACATTTATATTTGATGGCATTGATGCAAATTGGGTGGGGCAGAAAGCATGTTGATCTCGTCTTCAAAACCCTATTTATCATTTAAATGGTTTTCTCAAAGTCTGTCGGGTTGTTTGTTTTGAGTCCAGTGTGTGACACCAACTCTTCAGTGCCCAGTAGAAAATGAAGTGATTGAAAGAAACATTAATTTTTTATATCATTGAAAAAATATAAAGGTTCTTGAAGGGCATATCAATCTGGGTTTTTCTGCAATGCGACTTCTTACTGTATTGAGGATGGTGGTACATAGTAGCTATAAAAATTGCCAAAGAGAGCACCTTTGTACTGGATTAACTTTATGCTTACAAACAACACCAATGGCTAACTTAGTGATCTGTTTAATCCATGCATGGGAGATGTCATTAACTGTCTTGTCCTAATTTCTCAGGTCTGGGTTTTTTCCTTCCAATAGTTTTATAATCCAAGTGGAATTCCAACCAAAGCAAAAAGTTAACAAAGATAATAGGACTTCCCCATATCCGTCTGCATGCACTAAAATCCTTAATGTTTCTCGCATAGGTGAATGACCTTTGTAGCGAACTTGCTATGTCTTAAAATACTAATACATTTTCAAAAATCTGCCCAGAATTTGTGTTGTAACACCTGGCTACACATTTCCTTGCAGGATTACTTTTCTTTTCTTTTTTTTTTTTTTTTGTGTGTGTCTTTAGGCTGAATACTAATGCCTCTCAAAACAGATCAGTTTTTCAATCGACGCCCGAGTGATAGCCATAGAAGTTGATTTACATCTCTCACACTGAGCTGCTAAGCTGAATTAATGTTCATAACTTAGCAGAGCAAAGTTCAGATTTGCCTTTTAAAGAAGAAAACTGTTCATTCTACTTCTAAATGGTTTTTCCTCAAGGGTTGGGTCAAACAAGCTTTTCAGCCACTAGAGGTTCATCATTATGAGTCACGCCGTTCTTACTGCAAGGTGAAGACGTAGAACGATGAAAGAAATCAGAACATAAAGGGTATATGTTGAATATTAATGGAAAGAATTTGAAACCCTCTCTGTTTTAACACCTCCAGCTACCTGGTAAACTGCAGCATGAAATTGCACATTCAGAGCAGTTTGCCAATGGAGTTTTCAGCAGTTAAAGCAAATAAAATACAGAGTGGAGGAAAAATATTGGACTTCTCCACAATGTGAATTGTGACGTTGTTTCATAGAGCTTTCATAGTGTTCCTCACAATGGTAAAAATGTGCAAAAAGGCATAAGTCATCTTTATTGCAGCCGTATAAGCTCACAGTAAAAATGAAAAAGGAATCACGTCTACAAAAATGTCTATTGCCATCCCAAATGGTTCTGTTAAAATAGATCGACATAACCATACTTGTAATTCATCATTTTGTTTTTTCCTGAAATATAGCTATGTCCCTTGTCCACTTTTCAAAATGAAAAAAACAAGAAAATACAACCTTTAATTAAAGCAAATGGTGTTCATAAGTCAGAAATTAATTAAAGTTTACGTAAATCTACTCAAGTATAAACATGTTAAAGGTATGCTGTTCTGATTGAGTACAATTTTGGTGGGCGTCCCTTATTTTTGTTTTTGAAAGGTGGCAACCCTAGTTTTCAGAAAACCCTGCAACGCCTTCATAGATTACACAACCATAAAAATTTTTAGACAATTATAGGGAGGACTTTTCCCATATTTGAGAATATAACTTGTTGGATTGTCATATCAATCCAACAGGGCAATACTGGATATTTGTGAGACGAATACTCGTCCTGTTACACTATTTTTGGTGTGAAGGTTGCTGGGAACGCTTCGAAACACGCCATTTTCAATCGAGATCATTGAACTATGAAAGAATAGTGACCCAAAATAAAGTCAACATTCCTCTGCATGTAGAGAACCTGAGCTGAAGAGAAGACAGAATGAGAGCTAGACAATCTAATAAAAATAGGGAAGGTCTCAATCTGAACAAGATCGAGAAAGATCGTCACCAATCCACTACAGAGCAACAAAAGACAAACAATACGAACCTTTATAAACTTCCACTTAAACTTTAAAGTAATTAAAACCTCTAGTAACTAAATCATTGCCCCACCCATGCATGGAAATTCTGCAAGGCCCATAGGGAAAAGCTTCAAAGGAATTGATCACAGTGCTTTGTTGCTGTAGAACCATCCATTTGCCATTACATGTACTCAATTCAAAGTTTTTGCAACTGTGCTGCAGTCATGAGAGGTTGATTTATTTTAGACTACCAGGGCTCCAAGTAATTACAGAGGCCAATGCATATTTGCTAAATGTATGTAAAGCCCATTTTGATGTTCGCTGATTTGATATGCAGATTTCCCCATGTCATTGTAACTCCCTTGGGACTTTCGCGGCCTACAGCAGCTTTCTGGATCTGCCAAGCAATCCAATTAGAGCCAAAAGGCGGCTTTTACTCAGAAAGTGCTAATATTTACATGTGATCTGACCGCATTAGGAAGCAATACTCAATAGCTTCTTGAGGGCCTCATGGCGATCTTTTGAAGCCGGGGTCGGATATGTAAATATCCTCGTCGTCTTCCCAATAGTCAATCATAATCTTTTTGTATGTGAAGAAAGGAGAGACAGGGGCTCTGGAAGAGGAGTTGACTCGCCACACAGCTGCCCATTCACTGCATGAAGTGGGCCTGCTCATTTGATTTTCCACTCTGGAGCCTAATAGACATTGTCAGTGGCAGCTGGCAGTGTGCAGCTTTCAGGCATTGTTCCACCAGCTGACAAGCACTCCTGTTGGGAGTAAACTGAAGGCGTTAATTTGAGGCATGCTGAAGCCCTTCAGGGTTTTTCTAACCTTTTATCTAGGGCCACTTCACTCAGAGGAGAGCTTTTGGTTTTGTCTTGTCACATTTGCACATTTTCACACCTGGAAGCTGCCCGATTCAGCTAGTCTTATCTACTCCATAACAGAGTAACAGATGCCATTAGTATTGCTTGTTTTGGGGGGATGGAGTATTGAGAAAGTTAGGTTTTAGGTGCATTCTTCAGGTAATCCATTTCTGAGGATGTTGCTTAATGTTTGTGTTACTTTATCTTTCTGTGATTTTCTTTTTCACAGATAAAACTGAATATGGAGAGGTCTACCAAAGAAGAAGAGGCCCCAATTCAGGCCACTTTGATGGACAAGAAGCAGGAAGTAAAACACCAGAAGGAGTTGGCCAAACGGCCAACAGGTGGCGGCGAATTCTCCTGCTTATCCTTGCCATCACCATCCATAATATCCCAGGTAAGAGGGAGCGAGAAAAAATAAAGATTTGGAAAGTAGAAACAGCTGAAATACCAGAATAAGTTGCAGTACTGTGCTGCATAACACTTTGTGGCAAACCAACTCGACTTGGAAACGAGATTTTCCCAAATCGCATCAGTTTCTAATGACACAATTTTTGGGAATTGTATCATTGTAATTTTTTTTTCTTCTGAAATTTCTAAATCTTAAGTCTTAAGTAATGTGTTAATATGTAATAGGTTCTATAGTTGACCTCCCACCTATTTATGGTTCAATATTCAGATATTTTCCAACGCACATCTAAAGTTTTACTGAAATGCAGCTTGGGAAGCTGAAATACCAAATTCAGAGCTACTGGATACATTATTGGCTGGTGTGTGCAAAGCAGCCAATCCAGAAGTGCCATTTATTTTTCCTGGGTGCTGATTGGCTATGCCCCCAATTTTGGAGACAAAGACGTCTGTGCTACGGCTAAGATGATTTCCACTGTGCGTGTTGATGTTTATTACAGCGTATTTGATGTTTGAACTAGTAAAATGGGCAATTATAACTAACCTTTACTGTTATTATAGACAGATTTAAAAGCAAAAAGCTAATTCCACACGAGTGGTTGACTAATGAATCTAAATCGTGCTTCCTCTCTTGGTCAGCTCAGTCAGTTGACGTCTTCCTCAGTAGTTGGTCATGCAAGTTGGTCTTCACAACAAAAGTTGTCTGTTATCTTCTATGCATCATTCAACTTTATCTTTTTCTTATGAAAAACCTGAATTGTAGCAGGAAGACAGGGCTTTGGGAAAAGATGTGCAGCCATTGTCAAAGCTGCTCATTTTCTTTTTTCAGTTCAAGTGTAAAATCCACAGTCGTCCTTTTAACGATAATAGATTGCGGTTTGCTGATTGGTGGCAGTTCCGGTATCCCATAAAGAGCAGTGCAACAAAGGCATGGGTTATAATTTGCCATCTGCTGTGCATTTTAGTACTAAACAAAAATACAAAAGACTGAACTGAAATATGCTTTGAGATTTACAAGAAAAGAAAAACGTTGGCAGCATTTTTTTTTTTTTCTGATATTGGTAGAAAAGCATTTCCAGTTGCTTTTGCTGATGAAAGTCTGCTCTCTTGTTTCTGTCCGAGACACAAGCAAGCTGGACTGGAAGTGCTATAATTGGGAACATTCAGGGTTAAATGTAACTAAATGGAGCAGGAGCTTGACAGAGCGCAGCCGAGGGTTTTCTGAGTCGGACTGACAAGGAGGTTGATGGGAGGGCTCAGAGAAATTAAAGGAGAGGCAACAAAATTACAGGTCTGTAAGTTTACTGTTTTCACTAAAAGGAAGTTTTAAGCTGTAGCCACAAGTTCTTTAATTTCTTGATGCCGTCTGCACTGATGTATTGTATCAGAAGCTTCATTAGTGTTACAAAAAGTGTGTAGTTTGTCATTTGCTTTTTATGGAACAAATAACAAAATATTAGAGCTTTTATATTCCTTTTATTTGAGCCTCTTCATGTTGTAAGGTTTTCCTGCAAAGTGGTGTCCCGTTATTGCTGGGAAGAATTATATAATTTATAATATTCAAGAAGTTATTATTGACCCTGTAGATGAATGCGAGTGATTCAGTCTCAATACCTTGTGTTTAGCTTTCAGACTCTTATTTTGAATTTGAAATGAAGTACTTCCTTAGTAATTTTCCACTTGTCTTGAAGTAGTTGGTGAGTAAAAGGACCAGTTTCAGGACCCGACCAGAACCTTGAGAAATAATGAGATTTAGTTGTATATAAAAACAGGCTTTAATGCCAGAAAGTTAGAGCACATAACACCAGTTTTAAAGTCCCTCCTCTGGCTCCCTGTATCTCAAAAAAATAGATTTTAAAATACTGTTGTTAGTTTACAAATCACTGAACGGTATAGCACCACAATACATCAAAGATCTGAGTTGTATCAACCTTCCAGACCTGTCAGGTCTTCTGGTTCTGGTCTGCTCTGCATCCCCAGAACCAGAACCAAGAGAGGAGAAGCAGCTTTCAGCATCTATGCACCAAAAATTTGGAACAAACTTACAGAAAACTGTAAAACAGCCGAAACCCTGACTTCCTTTAAATCTCACCTAAAAACACACCTGTTTAGAATTGTATTTGAAACGTAATATGTAACAATATATTGTTTATTCTATGATGCATGACTTTGTGTTTTTGTGTTTATGATGTGAAGTACTTTGAAATGCCTTGCTGCTGAAATGTCCTATACAAGTAAAATTTGATTTGATTTGAAGGAATGATCAAATATTACCAGCCATACATGTCATACAAATAGAACAGATACAGAGCCTCATTCACCGTCCAGCGCTGGGCAACACTTATGGATGGAGCCAAGTGAGACCAAGACTGTAGCACAAGTTCAGCTTTTTATTCTTCTCTGCAACCTGTACCCTTCCTAAAGGGTCCCCTGAACAGTTTCAGTCTCTTCATGTATGACTGCCGACAGGCACACATATACATGGTTATGTACGCTGCAGTGTGTGTGTGTGTGTGTGTGTGTGTGTGTGTGTGTGTGTGTGTGTGTGTGTGTGTGTGTGTGTGTGTGTGTGTGTGTGTGTGTGTGTGTGTGTGTGTGTGTGTGTGTGTGTGTGTGTGTGTGTGTGTGTGTAAGCAGTTAAAAGAGATGGAGGAAAAGATTTAACAACAAAAACACCCACCACAGTCGTTTATTCTTTTGAGTCAAAACAGATGTGAAAAAACTTACCTTGGACTTCACTCTGTCAGTTCTAACAAGCCAGACCACCTTTCCATTTGGATGATTTTCTTTGTTCTTTTTACTTTGATGAAAACAATGCACCTACCTCTGTATGGCAGTAAAAGATGCCAAAGAGAAACAATTAACTCCAGGGTCACCGGCCCAGTAAACACTCATCAACAGAGTTTTTGCTGTGTGGTTAGGTGAGCCTTTTAAAGCCCAGTTTGTCATTTTAACACAAACTAAAAGCAAATAACAGGAACTGAATTTTCCACACTTTTTAACTCTCTTCACACTGCCATCATCATTCAGTAGAATGAACGACCATGCAAAAAAGAAACTGTTTTTTAGCATGAACATTGCTGTGTCAATGTAGTACAGACCCCCCACAATGCCAAGAATTAAATGTAACCCTCTGTAACTGCCAGTCGTTATGGTCTCAACTAAACACAGGACACTGAATAAAACAAATTTCTGCCAGTAAGAAAAGCTGGATGCGTTTGGTCGCGCAGTGCTGATGGAAAATCGTTTTCTCATCCCCACATCGCAGCTGCTCATCCAACTTTTTCTTTTCTTCTGTTTCTGAGAACTGTTTTCCAGGCTGTTGTCGAAATCAGAATCAGAAGTGTTTTGTGGTATTCTGTCGGCTTCGAGTTCTTGGCTGACAGCAGTTCAGACAAAAGCACTTCTGGATATTAGAGTAGTCTGCGACCTGAAAAGGGCTTTTCAAAGAGAACCAAACGCCGGAATGTAAATCAATGTATATGCAAATCTAACCTCGTTAGAAATCCTTTGGTTTGGTTTTAATTAGACTTCTTGTCACCTAAACATCTCTAGAGCCAACACTACAGTTGTGCATTTATTTCAAGCCCTAATTTTGTGAGTCTTTCTTTCTTTTTTTTTTCTAGCAGCACAGAGAGAGTTCCTCTTAACTATTCAAGCTTCAGCTGTCATAAAGTGTCACAAGTTCTTTTGATCACAAATTATAAAGTCACAGATTTTGCTGTAAGTGTCAAAATGTTTCTGTGCCTGATGGTGATGATGGATGTATTGACTGACTTTGAAGTCTTTCCTGCTTTTGGGTCAATAGAAAATGTAATGTACCAGGACTTTATGATGCTTCTTTGTATTAATGTCCTGCTTTAAAAAAAACATGGAGGATTGTAGTCTTTCAGGGGCAGATATCATTTGAATTGAAGTTAGCGCGTTGGCATTAGCTTCTGTTACTTATGCCAGTATAACTAAGTTTTTAGCTACCAGTCCCCACCACTGATTTTTTTTTTCTGTCACATATCTGAGGTATTCAGGAAAGCGTTAAACAATCGTTTCCCTTATAGGACTAATATTCACTGCTTCAACAGGCTGTAAGGGCACTGACACTTCAGGTGGTCAGTTTTTTATTTTTATTTTTTATTCCTTTTTGCTTTTGTTGATTAGTGGAAAAAATACATTATTTGCACTGATTACTTGATTCAAATTTAATTTCTAGAGCACATGAAGTAGGCATTATTCTGTGGGCAATTAGCCATCGAATTGAATCACAAATTGATTCAATTCAGTTTCTCTCTCTTCTTTTACTTTTTTGTTTTTGTTGCATCAATTCAATTGATTTCCGTTTGTCCTATAAACACCAGGTATTTTCTTTCTGTACCTTAGGAATACACTGCCCATTAACCTTAGATTAAAAATCATGTGAGAGAATTATGCGGTTTGTGAAGCCCGATTGCATATTATTACGGGAGCCGATACCAAAAAGCATACTCATTAAAGGATGAAAACGCCATTCATTATGCAAGACATGTTGCTGTGCAGAGACTTTTTATGCAGCCGTAATGAGGCCTGTTTGCATGAGACCCAAAGGGGTTGCCTGTGTGAGTGCCTGCTGAAAAGATTTTACTTTGCAGGTTGAAGACGACCTGTCTGTGCTCTTCAATTGGCCCTTTGAAGAGACTTCCTAATTACTGTCGCGGTTTCATTGTAGTGAAGCGTTTATGGATTATATTTTCTAAAGCTTAAACACGATGCATAGAGTCGGATCAATATGAAGGAAAGCGGTAACCTTCAAACAGGCCATCATAAACTGTATCAGTTAATAACTACTTACGTTTCTGTAAGAACACGAGTCAAATGGCCAAGGGTTTTCTTAGATAATCTCAAAATATACTCTGCGTCTCATGAGAATTAAACCTATGCAGTGTTGAAATTGACCGGCAACTGATCAAATATAGTTTAATATTTGATTGCATGACAGGCTTGTCTAAATTTATCCCTAATAATAATGTTGCTAAACTTTGATAAGGTGCAAAATTGTTTTCATTTATTCATCTGAATCAAGTTGCTCCGCCAAAGCGATTATGATGACTTTAACAGCTCCTCCGCTCAATTTGTGAGTGTAAACAAACTGCAATTATAAAGCTGAATGCAACTGGTCCACTGAGAGTGTTTTCATCAAAAAGTACTTACAGTTTCGAAAGGACTTGGTGTTTTTTGTTTGTTTGTTTTAATTTATTTTGATGATTTGTTGTGGGTTGGCTAGTTTGATTTTTTTTTTTTAAGTCAAATAACTCACCATGATCCTGTACCAAGGATTTAAAAGTTAATTTCCAAACCTTTTAAATGTTCAATCATCCAGTTTTAACATTCTGTTTTCATTTCTACATTTCATCACAATCGATGTCAGATAAAAATGCTCTGAAAAAAGGCTCATGAAGAGCAGAACACAATGTATTAGCATTATAATCTCAAAAGTAACAGACACTGAATTGTCTTAAGCACGAGAAGACTAAAAAATTTAGTGAATCTTGTATTTTTGCTTAAATCTATGTAGCTAAATCCAAGTGAAGTAAATGTTAGAGTAACCAGGGTTTCCCACACTGTTATTATAAGCCTGGCGGGCCACCAGGCTAAACATTGCTTATTTTTTTTAAAGTCTCTTTAAAATGTTTGCATTTCTAACACTTTATAGTTGGTGTTCAGGTATTACTTTTCCATCCTGTTAATAACACATAATTATCACGTGATATTTTCTAATATACTGTCAACTTCAAACATTGTTTGAGCTGCAGCTGAAGCTTTTTTTTTTTTTTTTTTTTTTTTATAAAATGTCAGGGTTTTTCTTGTACTCCCATCTACCAAGGTGTTGACAATCAGTGATGTGGACAGAAAAATATTCTCATATGATGTAAAATATGACATTTCAGCCCAAACTTTTGGTGGTGTGGGTAAACCATCAAGTATGACATTGATTTTTTAATAAATCATAATACATATGGATCTTTTTCTCTTTTTTTAGCTATATTCTTCCCATGTACCCTGTTTTGATGCAGCACTGAATCTGAAATATAAGTTAAAACTCTGTTTAACCATTGGTTCAGTCATAAACTCTGGAAGATGACCGACCCCTAAAGACCTAAACCTAGAATTGGCCTTAAGATTCAAGACAGCTTCTTAACTCAAGATGACAGATTCTGAGAAAACAGACATTAGCAGCAACGTTGATATTGATTGACTTGAATCATTTGATATTCAGCCTACACTGCGGTGATCTGTCATTTTCAGTGTGGAGTTTGAAATGAAGGCCAGAGGCAAGATTATCACAGTTGTTGCCAATGTCTGAATAACTCAACAACATCGATTGAACTGACTGATGAATCCAGCAATGATGTACATGTGTCTGTGGAAGACTTCTTTCCACTGGGCAAGACACTCTCAGGCAGGAATTTCAACTGCTGCATACTGTGCATTAGCCATCAGTGTCAAAGAAAACTTTGTTTTCCAGCTTTTCTGCAGCTTCATTTTACCAAAACAAACACCATGTTGAAAGGAAAATACTAAAAAGTCATTGCTTTCTGTGACTTGAGGCAGTTGAGGCTACAAAAAATTCCCTGCTAATATATTCTTGCTTGCTAGCTGGATTTTTAGCGTCTAATTTATTTTGATAATTTGTTGTCGGTTGGCGAGATGGCGTTCATTTTCACCTCTGGCTAACTTCTGTTGCCAACCCGTACAATGCTACCCGTGTTCTGTTCAAAAAGGCTTGGCACTATGGGGGATAAGAGGCTGTAAAGAGGCATATGCAGTGTCCGGTGTACGAGGCTGTGATTATATATTATATGGAATTTTCTTCTGTACATTTCTGTTGTGATACAGGTCTTAAATTTCAATCATAATTTTCTGAAAAAGTCCTAACTTTGGTTGATTTGGGTGAAACACCCTGTTTACGCCTCTCCTGTCCATTTTGATGTGGAAGTTCAATATTGCACGAGTTTCCTTCACTGGAATTTTAAATAAAAGAAGGAAAAATAGGTCGCAGTGCTTCAACAGATATAGCTATCTGTTGAAGTCTTATAAAGCACTCAGCCTGCTGAGGTGAGTAAATCTTTATTTAAACTGCCTGCATAGATATCAGGACATTAAGGTTATTAGGTCATTGCTAAGACATTTGGGTCGCACTTGTGTAAACGTCATAGTAATAATGCAAATCTGCAGCCTATGAGTGCATCTCAGAACTGTTAATATTATGCAAAAGACTTAAAAATGTCCAAAACATGTGTTTGAGCCTGGCTTAACTTGATGTTGAGGACCTTTGTAGGTCATTGAAATGCAGGACAGATACTTAATAATGTGATACAGCTATTAGTATCTGTCATAAAAAGCTAAAATCCAAGTAAAGAGCCATTTAGATTATTATATTGTCCATTTAACCATTAACATAGCTTATAAATGTTGATGCCATTACCATTAAAATTGACTTTGTGTTTAGTTGATGATATTAAGTGTCTTTTAGAAGCAGATGTGTCCTTTTATGCTAATAGTGTGTAATTTTTGCTTCCCAAATTTCCAGTGTTTGGTAGCTCTCTGACTTCTTTGAAGTGCTCTTTCCCCTAAGTAATCATATAATTTAACATTATCCACAAACAGAGGTCCACACACTCTTATAAGCCCATTTGCTGTTTCAAGGTGATGAAAGCTTACATCTACTTTACGCCAAAATCTAGAGTCGGCATTAAAACTGATGTGGAGGAGTAATTTGTTGAGTTATTTTGTGCTGAAATAAAAACTGGCCATATAGCGAGTGCATCTTATCAGGGCATGATGAGTGCTCTTATTAGTTTAACACCCATCTCTCTGTCGTTGGCTCAATAGAAGTCGTCGCCCTGAAGGCATAAGCCTGCCGTTGAACACCACAAAAAGCAGCTGCATAATAACAGGGTCTGATCTTCAAAGTGGTTGTGAACACTGTTGGTGCACTACAGAGACAAAACCCAATATTCATGGCCACCCTTAGGCTTGTTCCCAATTAGGGTGATGGACAAATCAAGGTCATGGCAACCAATATTGACAGCGAGATTGACCAAAATAAGGCAAATGGAACGTATTTTCACTAAATGGCTTTATTAGCTAGAAGATCACTTTTGGAATCAAATGATTGTTTCAGTTTTCAAATGTTTTGAGTTTGACCAAAGCTTTCTTGGGCCGAGAGGGTCCCTTCTAGGCTCATGACATTTTTGATCACTTGATACATCCGTGATTTTAGATTTTTGAGCTTTTCTGTGTATGAGCCATCACCATAAAGGATTTGTTTTAAGAAGTCAAAGACCAATGAAATTTGGCAAAGATCTTTGAAGGACAACTGTAAGACAACTGGCAAAGACTTTTGGGTGCATATCAAAATAGCTGAGTGTCCCTTTAAACAGTTGTACATGAGGACAACTGATCTGATTTACCAACCTTATGCCAAGCTCTGAAAAAAGACCCAAGTCATCTGTGATTATCTTATGAGTACTCCAGCATGGAAAGTACTGGAACATTTTGGTCTCTGTCCACAATGAAGCCAGTTTTGAATTGGACTCCAATGGTCCCTGCAGAAGAAGAGCTAGTGGGTGTGCAACAGAACTTCAAGCAATGCTGGGATTTATAGTTACACACAGATTAGCTAAATGCCAAGAAAAATGTTAAGGACAGGCATGGCAGCAATCACATAACTTGGTGTGATTAGAGAAGTCGAGATGAAGGCGTTCAAATTAAAGAAACTATATTTGTTGCCAAGCATGGTGCTAGTACCAGGATGGTTGTAACATGATGATACAAAAACAAGTCCAGGTAATGATAAGCTAATGGCGAGGGTTTTGACCACAACCGTACATCATCCACAGAAAATCTTACCTGTAGTCAGTTTCAGGCAATGAGCTGAACAGAAGACAAGCAGAGAGTGGAGGCAGAGATGCTCGGCTCGGTGGAGAAAGGTGTCAGCAGGTGAGGAGTGGAAATTAAAAGAATGTGGAATGGAATTGAGTGACTGCTGTGACAATGGTCTGTCAGTGGCGGCACCATGAGACGCTTAAAAGAGCATAGAACATTTAGAAGGGAATGGGGAGGATTGACTGCTGCTCACATGTAGAAACAAATTTAGTGGTAAAAAAAATTCCTCCCCGGTAAAGTGAATGCATGTCCAGCATTATCCATTTTATAACTTTACCCTGATAATTTTTTGATTAGAGCAAGGCAGATAGATGATTGATATGGAATTGATTTTCTATGATTAAATCATGTCATAGTAACGTGTGATTATGCAGAGAGCTAAATCATTCTGTTGCTCTTCTAATTAGGCCACAAGTTTCAAGTTTTTCTTTATAACAAATCTGAAAACTTTTACTATCCTCTGTGCTTGAAGTAAAATGTTGAGCTTGACTGTCCGTGACAAATGTGTTTGACTCTTGGGCTAAATAAGGAAATTGTTCAACAATTCTTCTTGGTTGTTAAAAACTCCCAGATATTTCATTAGAGTTATAAAAATGAAATAAATCTTAATTTCTTTTTGTTTTTAAGGGGGTATTATGTATTTTCCAGCCACATGGCGCCATTTTATAGCATAATCAAGTTGTAAAAATGCTGCGTACCTCAAACATGACTTCAAAAGGAGTGTAACTTTGAATGCAGCAGTTGCACAGGGGTAAAGCGATCTACGGTAGAAAATAGATGGTTAAGGGAATCCAAAGAGCACCAAAGGGTTGTTTATTCACATAATTTAGCCTCCGGATGTCTGCCTTCAGTGAACCGGATAGAAGTTGATTGGAAGCAGGAAGCACTGTTGTCAGAGGCAATCACAGATGTTACATTATGATGAAGTGTCTCCTCGGCCCTCCAGACCCACAGCTGTCTCATCTCACTTTGTTTCCTTCCATCCTTTCTGTTGCTGCTTCTTTTTTTTATTCATTTTTCCTTAGACTTTCTCATTTTCACATCAATGAAACCAGACTATTCATTAAAAAAGGACTTTGGTGCACTTTGGTGATAAAGTATGTGGGGTGACTGGATTGGTGGGTAAAGTAGTCCTCTTGGAATGGAAGGTCGTAGATTGGATTTCATCTTTCTCCTGTCACATGTCAATGTGCCCCTGGGCAAGGCACTTAACCCCAAGTTCCTACCGATCTGTGTATTGTCATACAACTGTAGTCAGTGATCACTGTGACCGAAAATGTGCTGCGTAAGTTCAGCCTGTTTACCATCATCATTTTACCCATTAGATTAACTTATCAGCAGGCGTCGGGTAGCTTAGAAAGTGGAAAAAAAAAAATCAGGAGTTTAGGCAAGGAAGGTGTGTTTACAAAAATAGCAGGAGGGAAAATTTTTGTTTACGCACTGTGAAGACGGAAGTTGTGCTCATGTCTTCTTCTGATATTCTTGTCCTTTGGTGGTTCCTGTTGCCATGCCACCACGGGCGAGGAGATGAACAGATTTTTCAGGTTTCGCTCGTTTGACAGTCCAATGTGAAAGTGACCCTCAACAGCTGAAAACGTAACAAGGGTTTCCAATTTTGGTCAATTGAACAGAGTCTCCCAGATTATGAGGTGTGAAACCACAGAAAGATTTAGGAACGGTTGAGTGTTTAAAGATTAATGACTTGACATGATTGCTCTGTAGTGTCCTTGGCAGAAGCAACCAGAGTTTGACTGGGTAACTGGTTCACTGATATTGTGTTGTGATAGAGAGTTCGTCCAATCACCTGATAAGAACCTCTGAAAAGTGTCAGAGGTTCTTTCACATTTATCAAAGACTTTCAGGATATTTCTGAATGACCTTGTTTCAGACTTTAGCTTAGAGACCATTATACAGATTTTCATTTTTACAATGAAAATCTGCATTGCCCACTGACTTAACCATCCACTGTATTCTCTAAATACAGGGCAGCCATCTGTTTTTGGATTTTAAATATTACTTCAGTGCCATTGTATCTAATAATTATGCTGTAAATATATCTGTAAATGGCATAAATAAATACCAAGATGGACAGCAAGGTATGCCTTAATCCACTGTGATGGACAGCATTATTTAGCAGATTAGGAAGTCTCCGGGGTATCTCGGTGTTAAAGTGTCCACTGGGAGGAGTGTCCAGCACTGACTCAGAACTTGCTTGAGGTACAATATGTTCCTTTTATCCTCAGATCACCTTGGGATCTCCCAGATAGAGCTGGAGAGATTCACTGGGGACATTGATTTCCATGGTTTTCACATGTTAAACAAATGAATTTGTCTAAATAAATAGTTTTGTTCACTATTCAATCTAACCCAAGGCAGTGGATTAGGATAAAATTTAAATTTTCATGTGCGACCCTTCTACAGTTTGTGCCCATGCCTACCACCCCTAATAAAAATAATCTAGGCACACCCCTTGAGTATGGTTGGTCTCACAAGAACTCACAACTTCTCACAATCCCACTCTTGTGTGCTATGGTACACCTACTCCTACTGTAACCGCAGAGCTTGCTACTCTGGGCACAGCTTACAGGACTAATTAAATGCCATCGAGGGTGCAGCTGCAGCTCTCAGCACCACATGTGGTTGAATAGTCCATGTTTCTCATTTTCTATTAATTTGGTGAGGGAGCTGAAAAAAAGAACATCAGAGTTGCTGCAAATGAAGACACAAACTGCTGGGAAGTTTCTTAAGCCGCATAATGTGTAAGAAGTGCAAGAAGCCGATCTATTAAAGCAAGAGCAAATCCGCCCAATCGATCGAGATTTCATTCAACCTCCATTCCCGCTCAGTCCTCGCAGGAAAGATGAAGGGCTGTATAAGGATGACTGTGGGCCTACAGTCCCCCCCACTTTCGCGTCAGCGTCGTGACCCTCATGTTACGTAAGGCTCTCAGCGACTGACCAGCCCACACCTGTCCTCAAGCCCAGACAACCTGTAATCAGTGTGGAGAGGTGCCGTGACAGCGGGAAATGCAAAACAGCCAGTAGATCTGTCTTCACGGGTCACGCAAACACATTCCCGAGCTTCTCGAGCACACCGACGCGCTCACAGATACATCGCTCACCGTGACCTTTTCGCTTTCGGTTTGAATGAAGAGCGCTCAAAGCCTGTGTGACAAGCATAACGAATGAGATAACCAGGGCGACGGTGGAGGGACGATGCACAGGGTGGTCAGAACACAGAAGAGACTGAAGAGAAGCAGTGGCCATGTTTCAGTGGTCACAACTGCAACAATCCATCATAAGAACAGCTTTAATCTCCAAAATCGGGGGTCGTCTAAGTGGGAGCTCGTGGTGAAAGAACAAGCAAAACTGGATAAACTGAACTTAATTTAAATTGCAAACATGTATTGAGGAAATAAAGTCACAAATGGATGTCATATGAACAAAATTATATCAGTGACACAAACCATCACACTAGTCTGATGGAGCGATTGTAGCACTTTGTTTGCTCCCGTCTTGCACAGGATTCCTAACAAACCTGACAGTGCTTTTCACCTCTGCAGTGCTTGGATAAATACTTTTTTTTTTCTACAACAATTGACTCTCTGGAATACATAAGTAGTTCAACAAACATGTTTCAGAGCTGCCTCTGCAGATTCACCAGGGCTGGAGACCTGAATGTAGGCAGCAAAGAAAACAGAAGGAAACGACGCACCGTGGAAATCCTCACTGTGTTCAGTGAGATGACAAGCCTGTGATTTCCTTTTACTTTTCTTTCATTCTTCTGTTCCGTATATTGTGCTACCTGTCATATTGAGTCATTTGCTGCTTTATTTATCCGTTTTCTAAGGTTTACCTTTTTTCCTCCTCCTCTTTCCTACAGTGTGGGATGCAAAGTGATGAAAATCAATCGTCTGTCATTTCTTTTCTGCCTCTGCAGAGGGCCTGGCTGTTGGGGTCGGTTTCGGAGCCATAGGAAAAACAACTTCTGCTACCTTCGAGAGTGCCAGGTAAGATGACTATCAAGGTTTTTAATTGGTGAAAAACTCGGTCCTTAATTTGGGTATTTGGTTCAAACATATTATGTTAAAAGATTTTAACATAATATGCAAAAAAACATTCATTTACGGTTAAATATGTTTTAATGTTAACCTTTTAAAATTTGTTAGTATGAATAAGTTTCAAATAAACGTGTTTTATGTTACCACTAGATGCCTGCTGTTGCCATCTAGTGGTTACATCGTGGAATTACCTGCTTAATCTGCTCCTCAGCAGAGCTTTTTTATTGCAGATACGCCTGCAGCATAAATAAAAAATTAGTTCGTCATCTTGGGGCGGCAACCAGCTGGTTCTTGGCCTTCCACTGACCAGAAAATCTGATTACATAATTCTGCTGTTTTATGCTAACTTTGGAGAAAAAAAAATCTGTCCTGTTTTATTAAATATTGTATAATTTCACTGTTGAGCAGGCAAACAAAATCAGATCAGAATTTTGTATTTTGAAGTTCTTTTCATTTGACCATTTTTGCCAACAAGTTTAGCAACCATTTGGTCTCGGAAGACATCGAATTGGTTCACATGTTAGTTGTACGTCATTTATTGTCAGTATAAATGCAGCTGTTCTACAAAGACTCAAGAGGTTTGTGAGAGAAACATCCATCAAAAGCCATCAGTTGGTTATGGATGCAGTAACAGACCAATAATCCATCTCCAGGACTGATAGATGTGGTTGGTTTCTGTAAATCTTATCAGTCCTTTTCCAATCTGGAGATATTTTTTTTTAATCAACATTTATTTGATTATCGATGGTTTGCTCTCCTTCAGGAATCTGGCTATCGGGATCGGCATCCAGAATTTCCCAGAAGGCTTGGCGGTGAGCCTGCCTCTGAGGGGCTCCGGGGTCTCGAAGTGGACGGCCTTCTGGTAGGCAAACCTCCTCATCGCAGCGCTCTGTAAAGGTTCTGGCCTCCAGCACATCACTTTGTCCACCAGGTACGGTCAGCTCAGTGGAATGGTGGAGCCCATCGCCGGCCTGCTGGGCGCCTTCGCTGTCGTACTCGCAGAACCGCTGCTGCCGTACGCGTTGGCCTTTGCCGCTGGAGCGATGGTCTACGTCGTCATGGATGACATCATTCCCGAGGCTCAAGTCAGGTCAGTGGGAAGATATGGCTAACGTTTGGACAGAAGGCTGGAGTGCTAACGTACAGGACCGTTGCAGATTTAAAAAAAAAAAAGACGAGAATACATTTCCGCAGAAGAACTCTCGGTGGGCAAGAAAAAAAACCCACAGAAGTTATGAGATTTCTGAGCACCAAGTTAGAAATTTGCTACAAAAAAAAACTGAAATTTTGAGATAAATCTCAGAAACTTTGTCAGAATATCAATATCTCCAAACTTCAAAAATTTGCAAGGAAAAGAAAATCTCAGAAATTTCCTAGGAAAACATGGAAATTTCTCAGAAAATCTCCAAAAGTCAAAATTTTTGATTTTTGGAATTCATAAATTTCCTTGTTTTTTTTTCTCTCGAAGATTTTTTCTGACATTAATCCTTTTTTATGAGTCATTTACCCATCTGACCTCTGCTGTTATCTCTCGTTTATTGGTGTTGCCAGCGGTAACGGCAGACTGGCTTCATGGACCTCCATTCTGGGATTTGTGGTGATGATGTCACTGGACGTGGGGCTGGGCTGAGGACGCCACGGCGACCGAAAATAAATAAACCACGGCTCAGAGAAGCACAGCTGACCTCAGTTTTAAAGAAGGGAACCAGTTGCTGAGTCGAATTACCGCTACTTGAAGTTGAACTGTGAGCAAAACTTTTCCATGCAATGATTGCTGTACTTGAACTGACATGTTTTCTATGAGATTCTTATCATTGAATGAGACAGGAAGGTTTCGTGATTCATGTGCTGGTGAAGGTTTTGTTTGCTGGTGTTTTTTCAGAAAAAAAATATTTAATATGACAGCTTATAAACTGTCTTTTTGTCTTTTTTTGCAGCTGAACATGGCATTATGAGATTTAATAAGGTTACATCATACTAGTAACTTAAATGTACTGAATCTGGTGTTTCTTCCATTCTTTATATATTATAATTTACATTTGCCTTTGGCACAATAAATTGGCTCAGGTGGTTTTGCTGGGGCTTTTTGCAGGGCTGTGTAAGTCTCCTGCCACCTACTGGTCGATCAGGGGAATCACACCTGCTTATCTTCGGAATTTTTTAACAGGATTTGTTTTAATCTCAGGTGGTAAAAACTAAAAAATATATTTTTAATGTAAGAGTAGTGCTACTTGGGCATATTTTTACCCTTGTAGAAGTAAAACTAGTCAACAAATATAATTGAATTAAGAAATATTTAGTAAAAAAAGAAAAAAGGGTTACTCAAAGTAATCATAAGGTTGTAACATTTGATGAAAATGGTGTAATCAGACAAAATGCATAATAAAAGAGCTAATTCTAGTTTTTTTAAAACAACAAAAAAAAATGTGTCATGAGCCAAAGTGGGAAGGGAAGCATTACTTCAAAATACAATCGGCAATAAAATTTCTATTTTGGATTAAGTTTAAACAAATCTGGACTACTGTTTGTTTTTTGTTGACATGGTTGAAGGATCCTCTGAGTTTATTTAGAAGCCTTCATTCAACTTCTTAAATATTAAAAATATGCTGACAACTGTTTTGTACTTTATTTTATTGGGGATTAATATGTAGCAGCAGGAGATATTCACTGAAAATCTATCAAAACAAAAAGCTTCCAGGTGAAACCATTTTGATTGTGACTCCATAATTACTGGTGCTTTTACTTTTAAAGAAAATTCGCCTTTAAGAAAACTTTGAATATATTGAACATTTTCTGTATTTCTTCTCTGACTGACCTGTAGATGTACTAATAGAGATGGTTACTATTGCTTCTGAATATGAAATGCATCATTTGTGGCAACATGGTTCAGTAAATGCGTTCCTCAATCAAGACTGACTGCATGTTTTGATTTAGGAACGTATGCAGTAAAATCACAGATTTAACAATATTAAACCTGTGAAGGTATGTCACTGTACAAGAGGATGAGTTCATTTTATGCTTACTACATATATTTTTACGCAGCAGATCTCATCTTTGATTTTTCTTCTTTTAAATGCAACTTCATCTATTGCCATCTAGTGGCCACCTTCAGGAGTTGCAAATGTAAAAAGCACAAAGTGACCCAGTGATTTTATTTGTTGGTCATTTTTAGAGAGTTTGTTTACAGGGACGGATTAGGGCCACTAAAAGCAAAAAGCCAGTAGTTTGAAGTTTATTGTCACAATGCTGACATAATGCATATGGACACCTGGGAGCTACCAGCTTCAATTACTTTTATTTGTTTTTTGTTGACATGGTTGAAGGATGCTTTCTATGAGACTTTGAGCAACAGTCCAGTCGGTTTCCTCCATCGCCAGGTGAGAAGCTTCTGCTGGCTCTGGAGTGATGCGACGTTTGTAGTCCATGTGCAAAGTGTTTCTTGATGCGTTGACTCAAGACTCAGTCCACTCCCTGCGAGTGAATTTTCCAATTCTACATGAGCTTCTTTTTGGAATAAATTTCTGACATAAATAATCTCTCCAATCGTATTCTCGTTTATTGAGATACACCTGTACAAAACCCGAGTCACCAACGTCTAAGCAGCCACATCTTTAAGAAATAGAAAAAAAGATTTAACCTTCCAACTGAACACTCTGAACAGAGCAGCCCATGAAGAGACGGAAGCGGTTTTAAAATGCGTTATACAAAGACCTGCTGCTGAACTGAAATGAAGACATGATAAAATAACGCACACTTTTTTTTTTCTTTTTTTTTTACTGAAAATGGACAGGGACTGTTTTATGCTGCAGGAAGTGCTTCAGACTGGTCGGCATGTCCAGCTCGTCGATGCAGTGGATCTTGTTGATGCCTTTCAGGTGTCTTCGCACAGCGAGTCGGCACTGTGAGATCAAGGCTTTGGGATTTCCTGAAGATGGAAAAAGAAGAAAGGGGGGAAAAACAAGTGTTTTATTAAAGGAATCTTACATCAGAGATGCGTCTCACTATCTGACAATGCGTTGAAGAGTTACGGAGGCAAAGCGAGTCCTGCTGGGATCAGGCATCGGAGTGTCGTCGATTTCTGATCACTTTGATTGGAGAAATGTTCCCTGATTTTAAAACGACGCTTGCAATTCCACTGAAGCCAATCTGTCCTTGTGGCAGTAGACGGATCACAAATGTTTGGTTACGCACAAGGGAGCGTGCAATTCAGTGCAGCTGAGAGACTGCTGCGTTCAGGCCACAGCAGGTGAATTTCTTCATAATATAAGTGCAATTGTTTAAACATGCTGTTCTTATATATATAAATACTAGTTTTACTGGAGCCAATTGAATGTTATTTCAAAAATTGAGGGGTAAAAAAGACTAGTGGGATTTTTTTTTTACTTCAAACTGACTATCCAAAAACTCTTAATTAGCTATTTTTAATAACTGATGCATTACTAAAATGCTATGCATAACTGGTATATTTTTATGTCTTCAAATGTACATTTGTATTTTATAAATAAATATTGGTCTCTTGTACATTTCTAAAAGAGACAAATGCTTTTTTACATTTGTTTGTTATTCCTGTTTCCAAATATTTTTTGACTTTGTGTGAAGCTACGTCCTCCAGCATATCTTTGACTTGCTGCTGCTACACCTGAATTTCCCTACTATAAGACAATAAAAATGATTCTATTCTACATGCAATTTATGGGACTTTTCCTTCTACTTCTGCATTGATCTGTCGGGTAAAATACCAATAATCTACATTCAACATGTCAGGCTGTGATAAAATGATGAGGGGATATGACTACTTTGACTGTAACTTGGTTATACTGAGCGGGTTTTGCATACCTCTCTCACTCAGGAGCAGCTCCACTGCTTCGTTCTGCTTCGTGGACTTCTCGATGATCAGCGTAGGGAGATAGACATTCGCGCCGAAGTCGATCAGCAGCTGGATGTACTCCACGCCGCAGCCGTACCTGAGGCACATCTCCAGCACCGTTCTGGGCGGCTTGGCGAGACTGTGGAAGGTCGCGTCCGTGCAGTTGTAATCGGGGTCGGCGCCGTGGAGGAGCAGCAGCCTAAAGCACTCCATGTGTCCGTAAACCGCAGACAGGTAGAGCGGCCCGCTGGTCACCCTGACGTACGAGGGCCACACCAGAACCTTAGAACGAGAGTTGGCATCGGCGCCATGAACCAGCAGCTGCCTGAGGATCTCCACGTCGCCCTCCCTGGCAGCGGTGAGGACCGGGGAGCTGTTGTTGGACCTGCTTCCGTTGGGGTTGGCGCCAGCTCCGAGGAGGGCGAGGACACAGTCCAGGTATCTTCCGCGAACTGCGTTGAAAAGAGGCGTTTGGGCTTTGACGTCTACAGTGTCTACAAAAGCGCCGTGGGCCAGCAGAACCTGCAGGCAGCTGAGGTGTCCTTTAGACACGGCGGCATGGAGAGGAGTGCCTGCGATGCCCCAGCCCCCTCTGCAGTTGATGACTTTCTTGTAAATCTCCTGGCAGAGCATATTGTCGAGGAGTATGTCATTGTTTTGTAACACCGCCTGCCTGAGATTGGAGATTTCCTTGCTGTATTCTTCTTCCTCAGAGGTCCTCAGCTGGTACATAGAACCTGGTGAAAAGATGCTAAAGTCAGAGAACCACAGAACTTCCACCTTGGAAGGACAAGGGCTGACTTTAAGGCACAGCGGATGGTAAGGCTGTCAAGACACCTTCACTGCAACAAAGAGTGGCATCTTTTAGCTGTCACCAAGTTTCCATAGCAACCATTTTGAGAGAAAACATCTTAAATTAGCCTATGCTTGGCATAGAGCAAGATAATCTGAACCCTGGGCTATAAGAGAAATGATTGCTTGCCAGAGTCATGTACTCTGTTGAAGTTTGAACTGACCGGATCTGATTTTACCCAACCGCTCACGTCTGACCGTGACATATGTGATGCATCAGCTGCACTGTGATGCTAAGCAAAAAATGAGCCCGTTGTAAGCAATCATCCCCGACTGCGAAGAGAAAAGTGTTGATCCGAACAACATCTTTGTCAGTAGTAAAATGTCTTGAGCCTCTTGCTCGGTATTTGGAAATGTGGCCATGTACGGCATTGTTCACTTCCTCCGCCACCATTGCATATAGACAAACTACAATTGTAAAACATCAAAATAAATCGTTGTCACAACTCCTTCTGTTTTCTGATTGGCCCCTTTAAAATTATGAGCAAAGCAGCCAATCCAGAAACACCATTAACTTGACTTTGTGCTGATTGGCCGTACGCCTAAAAACGGATAAGGAAGATTGTTGTAAAACCAACATGGTTTCCATTGTCCTTATTAATGAATATTAAGGTGTACTATCTGTTTGAACAATAAAAAATACAGCTCTCAGGGTTCATGTTACATTACAGCAACAAACTCCAGTATTTTCTATTAGAATGAGATGTAAGCAGCAAATTAATGCTGTGGGAAAGAGAAGCTGGATGGAACTACTTCAAGGACCGTCCTGGAAGAAAACCTGAGAGATGCAAATGACTGAGCCAGATGTTGGCTCCAAAGAAAAGCACGCCACACTTTACAGATTTTTTAACATCAAAATGTGTTCATTTTGCTTCATAATGATACACTTCTTGGTACTCAGTGAAATACAAGACAGCTGAAGGTTTCAACGTGACAAAACAGCGAAAACCTTGCAGAGTCTTGTCTGAGCAAAACTCCGGCGAAAATCTTTCTCGCTTTCTGTGCAACACCAGAAACGCTTGTGTGCGTTAAAGCTGAACATCGGCCAATGTTTCCATATTGATCTCAAAGATCTTCCAAATAATTCGGCGTGAGAAAAACAGCACACAGTTGAGTGCAAGCATTTATTTCTGGATTGTTGTTTTCGTCGTTCGTGAGCTTCGCCGACGGGAATGTTGCAAGTTACGGAACATTCGGTCCGGTTCTGGTGAACTACATGTCAGCCGAACCGTATCCCATTATTTCAAATCCTCAATAATCAAATCGAAACCTCTGAAACGTCACTGAGAGTCACGCGCTGCTCTGTACCGTCAAATATCCGTGGATTGTCTCAAACACGCCGCCAGCAAAAACGGCGCAATAACACATGGACTTCAATGTAGAAAGACGCAGAACCCTTAAACTGCTTCACACCACGAGTCTGTGTATTTATCTTCATACTACCTTTGCTGTGTCACAATGTTTCCCCCCTTCTTCTTCATCATCATCGCTCCGCTTCCTTGTTGTGCTCCTGCTCGGTGTCTTTGCTGCCCCCTGGTGTTCAGTGGAAGCATGTTTTCCTATTGGTTGCCAATATTGAAACCATATATTTTAGTCAGGGAATTAGGTTTAACCTGCAGAATAGTGCGGTTTCTTTGATCTTAGGCTTCCCTTCATTATGACCTCGGTATGTTGGAAACAATCAACTCACTGACACAATTTAAACATGTACAGGGGCGCCAGAGGATAGTTCCCTTCCCTTTTATACTTGAACTTTATTCAAACATAGCCAGCAATCTTGTTTCATGCTAAAGTATTCAGACCTTGTTCACTTGGTGTGTTCTGTCAGGCTTTAAGTTCTGATGAAATACACTAATACCTGCTCAACAAAAGGTATTAACAGGTGTGAGACTGTCTTAAATCTGAATGTAGGGAAGACTAAGTTTCAGTTTTTTGGGTACCTATTGCCCTACAATCACTCATGAGCAAGACAGAAAGAAAACTCCTCCACTGGGAACCTTATTCTCCGATCTACCATTTTCTAATTAAGAGCCATTGCTTCAGACTAAGAAATACTGCAATAACAGCAGAAAGTTAAGCTGTCTTGCAGATGTTTCAATCTAAGCCCCTACACCTTAACCTTTCAATTGAGGTGTCTTATACCTTAATTTCTTTGGCTAATGTTAGCCTGTCTTACTGCATGTGAAAAAAAAATTGTCCAGAGGGACTGTCAGCAATAGAAGGAACATAAAATGTGTCTTTAGTGTTTGGACTTCATGCACCATAAATAAAGAACACATGTGGGATTCATAGACTTTGGATTGTGTCATTCAGGTCATGATTAATACAAAGGTGAGTTTAAACAACTTTTTTCAATTGAAGAACGCCATCATGTACCAAGAGTTCTAAATTTATAATGCATATTAATAGCAGTGCAGACGAGGTTATGAACAGACCTTGATACTGTAGTACATTTGCTGTTGTGTTTCTGTGTTTCAAAGTAGCATTCAATTTCTTTGATTGATTTCTTGATTTTGGAGTCGAATGCTCCAAAAAACAGGAAGTATTGGAGCAGCAAACGCCAACATTGGTGGACAGGAGGGGTACTGATCTCAGGGAGGTGGAGGAGGACGCAGTGTCCTCTACAGCACCACTTCATCTGTGGAAAAAAAAAATCAAGAAACTGTCAAGTTTACAGCTTAACACCATATCCTTTTACAGACAATTAACCCTACAGTACCCTCAGGTGCCCTGCAGCCCTTCCCTCAGATTATACTTTCTTCTCAGGTACTCAGCAGGCGTTACTAATCCGGTCTTTTCATGTCAGGTCGCAGCAGCTTCTTAATCCGTTCAGCTGCTGTTCAAATTCGCCACAGTTCAACACTTCGACCTACTGCCAAGACACCCAACTCTCTTCTCTTCACCACCTGGTGCCAGATAATCCTAGACTCAGAACTAAAACCGCTTGATGAAAGAAACGCGTTCAGAGCAGCAACAAGTTGCATTGAATGTATTTCAAAATGTTCTGATAGTCGTCCTGCAACTGATTGCTCTACCAGAGCAGTTAATCGCTTCTGTCTACCTGACCCCCAGTGAGTTTAGGTAGATTTAAACTGTATATATCAGTATATTTTGATGATATCAAAATACTTTAATACTGAACTGGGTCAAAGAAAAGTCATTATTATTTTTTTCTGTTTCTCATAAGTTGAAAAACTATCAGGCGTCGAGTCAGAATTAGAGCCAATAATTGCCAGAGTCCCAAATATTTTGTGCATAATTAAGAATTAAAGATTTTTATCTTTGTAAATTTTCTTTGTAACTTACAAAGATAATTTACACGTCAAAACATCAACTTGACATGTTTTGAGTAAACTCTGAAACATGTGGAACTCCCTTCCTCCCTTTTTAAAAAATTAATTTCTTAATCCTTACATGACATTAAACTGCATTTCAGCAGCATGAGGACATGTTCATGAAATAATAACATGCAAATGCCCATAAAGACCCACATGCCAGGACATCTCTGCTTCAAAGTTAGATGATGCTGCACCCACGTAAAAAGTTATTAACCTTTGTGTAAATATGTACGTTTTTGCTTAAATTATGAATTTCAAAAGCATTTCTCCTGCATTATGCATCTCCAGGAGGTACTCCAGTGACTCTGGGACGTGTTCCTAGTAGGGCTGAAGACTAAATGCATCCCAGCATTCCCCGGTGAGAGAGTTGGCCAGACTGACCCCCTCCTCAGAGGGAGCCATCGTTCCGTCTCCGCTCTGAGTAATTGGACTTCTCTCTCTAGTTTATTGTCCTGATTGCTCACTTTGCTAAAGAAATATGTGCTTTTCATAAAAATTTCTCCTAAAAAAAAAAAAAAAACTTTATTGAAGTGGCAGAAATACCTACCTATTTATTACCGGATCAACAGCGGGCAAGTTTGTGCAGCGGGTAGTGCTGTCAGTGTTTGAGGCAGACGATGGAGCAGTGAATGTTTTCGGTCACTAGAGGGCAGTATGGTGCTTGCAGTACCTTGCCATGTTGGAGGCCTGCAGCACAATTTAGTGTATTAATGTGAAGTAGAAAGGAAATGACAAATGGTCTTTCTTGTAGGTTCGGAATAAAAATCTGAAAAGTTTGGGGGATATTTGCTTATATTTGGTTTGACCAGAACCTTTGACCTATGTGTAAAATACATGTGGTGAAAATCTGTCACTGTACATCACTCTAAAACTTGTTTCTGCTCCTGTTCTACTTCCTGCATGGGTACAACAAAGAAATGTGTCCAGACTGAGCAGGGATTGGTCGGCTGGTTGTGGTGGCATGGTGGGGGGGGCGGAGCTTTGGTTGTGGCTCAACCGGTCTGCCACACACAAACATGTCATTGGAATTTCTGTAGCTGAAAGATTTCTTGATTGTCATGCGACCAAACATCCAACTTGTAGGGCTGTAATTCTGAGTAGTTCCTTTCAGTTTATGAGTTTATGTGGTGGAAAAATTACAAATTACCTGAGCTGTTTGGGTTACATGTACAAGGTTGTTTCCCACAGCTGCATGGGAACCACGACTGTTTTCCTTGCTTTGGATCCCTTATCCTTGCATAAAACTCATGTGTTGTCTCTGCCTGGCAGAGCCTTGCATCCAGACTTGCGTCATTATTGATTGTCTTAGGAGCTCTCTGAGTTGTGCACAATTCATGAATAAACCTGACTGAGTGATTTTCCCTGAACAGTGTTTGGAAATGTATTTATTTTTTCCACGACAATTTAAAAAAATGTCCTCGTTTGTGTTTAGAGACACTAACGCTGGGTCCAGATCAAATATGATGCAACCAGTAGCTGACCTGCTCTAGTGGCAGAGTTTACGTTGAAAGCTGAAAGACTTGTTTTGCGTTTGTTTGGGTAGGATAAATAGTAATGATTGTATGAGGAAGTTGCACAGGAAATCATAAAATCTGAACACCCAACAGGAGAAACAACTGCTTCTCTCCTCCCACAATGGTTCAGAGAAAAGTAACAATTCAGCCACTCATGCATAGTAAGTCACAGGTGCCCTGGCAGACCTGACCGAGGAGGAGAGGTATACCTCAGTGGGGTGAGTACCACCTGGAACATTCCCATTTCTGTCTCTGAGCTTCGACAGGTGAGGTTTCCTCTTGGATTTTTCTGTTTTCAGGAGATTAGGAGTCAGATTTTTGTCGTCTGATCTAAAAGAGGAAAAACCATGAGCTACGCTGATTGGATGTCGCAACTGCCAACTGAGCTTCACACCGTCCCTCTGTTCAAACTGGTCATACCAGGTGGGATAATCCGGTTCTGTCAAGGAGGCAGGAACGTAGTCATGATGAAAGAACGTAGGCTTGTTTTCTATATCAGAATCTAAGCTGATCCTAGTCCAACTTCTTCTAATCGACACAATTTAATGGGTGTAATTACACTCATGTCTGTCGCTGTTGCATGCATTTGAGGGATGGAGTCAGGCTTGGCACACCAATCAGTTCAAGATCTACAGAAAACAAAGTTTGTTTTCTGGAGATCTCAAGAAAGTTATTGGAAAATTAACTTCTCATTGGTATTCTGTGATTTGTTGTTTGTTTTGTTTTTTTCATTATTATTTTTTATACATGAAATAGAACTAGAAATATTCAGTGAGTTTTTCCTCCGAAGCAGACTTTATCAAAACCATTCATCAAACCTGGCTAAGCCTGAAGACTGAGTGACCAATATCTGATGCTTGTTGCTGGGCGCCGACTTGAGTTTATACAAACGCCTCCGCTTAAAACGTTGTCTACTTTTGTAACACAAATGTCCAAAATTGTGATTTTTATGGTTTGGGTCAACATTAATTTGCAAGTCCCTTTTTAGGAACAACCAAACTAATATCATAAAAATAAGGCAACCTTCAACATGATCAATATGTTCAATACACTGAACATATGTTCAGTACTAAATATTTATTCGTCAATATTGAATATTCAATGGTCAATATTCAATTGAATACAAAATATTCAAACCCTCAAAATTGTTTTATTGAAATGAAACAAAAATGCAAAACTCATTGCATCTTTTAATCTGGCGGAGGTGTACCCTGAAGAACTTGCTGCTGTGATTGCAACTATAAATGGTTCTACAAACTGAGTCAGAGGACATGAATGCAAAAGCTATCACACTTTTTAGATTTGCATTTGAAGGAAATCCTAAACCATTCATTTAAGAAGTCACTGAACTTCATAAAGTCTCAATAAATCCTTTGGAGTCAGCGCAATGGGTGTTTCCGATGAAAAAGTAAGAAGAACCTCAAAAAACAGCAGCACTAGCAGCCCGAGTTATATTAAACTCAACATTTTAGGAAACCACACTTGAATACGAGTGGTTATCTTGTAGACACCAACAACCCAGAGCAGTGGTTTTCCTACATCATCTTTAGGAAGCCATGACTCGATGAGTTATGACCTGGACATCCACTCTCAAATCATCGAGCCCAAGAGACTGAGGAGGTTCAGCAGAATCTACTGCCTACGTAAAATCATCCACACTTGGGGAGCTACTCAGGTAAGGAATGTTTTAACAGCAAATGTATTTCTAAGAGAGATGAAAAAGGGGTTTAAATTTCCAGGTCTTTTGATCACAGGAGGTGTGCATAACTGAGCAGCTGAATGCCGGAGCTCGCTACTTTGACCTTAGGATTGCCCGCAAGCCAAACGACACAAATCCCACCAGGCTCTTCTTTTACCACGGCCTGTACACCCGAACCGATGTTGAGGTAAACACTCAATCTCTGAAGGGTATTGAGTGGACCAAAGTCATTCGTGTTTCTTGGGGGGTTGTTCACTCATTGTGTTAAATATAATAAAGAAGCTTTGATTGAATGTGGCTGTGTATTCCCTTTCCCATACACCCCTAATTTCAGACTGTACTCAGGGAAATAAACACGTGGGCAGAGAGTCATCCTAAAGAAATCATCATCTTGTCTTTATCCCACTTTGAGGGGTTTGACAAAAATATCTCCAAACAACTTCACGACCACCTCATCACCTTCCTGAAAAACCTGTTTGGAAGCAAACTCCTCCCAAAGACGGTAATGTTTCTGCTGACCATCATTTTGGGCATAAATCTCTCAAAAGTATTCCTTCTTAAGGGACAACGATAATGTGTCACCACAGCACTCTCCCACCCTGATGAGCTGCTGGAATGAAGGCAAAAACATCATAGTCTCGTACGACCACATACAACTTCAACCTGTGTTATGGAGAAAAATAATTTATTACTATGGCAACAGCATGGACCGTGCGGTAATTACAGCCAAGCTCTGTCAGGCTTTGGAGAAGGAGAAATCCTTCACGTGTGAGTGTCTCTACAACCATTTGTTGGCTTCGTTCCCTTTTTAGAGACTACGACCTGGGTCTCCACCGTGCCTCTGAACACATCTGTGTCCCTTCCTTGTCCAGATTTCTTTGTCTGTGGCTTGAATCCGACCCTACCTCACAACTCCGGAATCCTCTGGTACATCCTCCGCATTTGCGACAACTTCACCAACGTCGTGCGAAGGGGCCTGCCAAAGCTGCTACGGTGGGTGAAGCAGCAACACGACAAGACGCCAATGAACATCGTCGCCTCAGACGTGGTGACCCGAGATGATTTTGTCGCAACGATTGTGAAGCTCAACTTGAAACGGGCGACAGGACAATAAAAACCTCTTTAGTTTATTTGTTGTTGTTTTCTTTTTTGTGAGATTAATTTTTGCATTTACTTCTCGACGCTTTACGTTTTGTCGACGCATCGTTTGTTTTTATCCTGGAGCCAAATAAATGCAGCAATCTTTTGCATGAATTGGCATCAGATGGCAACATTTAAATGTAACAGATTTAATGCACAATTGTCATGTGATTTCCATAATTAACTTTTTTTTAAGAGTTAAAAGTTCTGATCAAATTAAAGACATTTACTTTGAGCACAAAGGCTTTACGTGGGATTTGTTGTTTCTACAGCCTGAATGTGACAACGCCAGAAAACAGGAAGGAAATAGAGGAAGAGAAAAAGAGGAAAAGAAGGAGAAAAGGAAAGAACACAGTGAGGTGTGACTTGTAGAAGAAAGGAGAGAAAGTGAGGCGGTGAGCAAAAAAGGAAAGGCGTAAAGAAAAGCGACACGGAGTGAAAGAAAAACTTAACTGATACGAGAAAGGAATAGAAGTAGGACATGAGGAACAAAAGAGGAAATGTTCAGAGAAGGGAGTTTGAAAACAGGACTGTCAGAAGGGAGGGAAGGAATGGAACAAGGTGGGGAAATTGGTTTGTAAGAAAAGCATAGATGGAAGGAAAGCAGGAAGAAACAAGGGAGGAAAAAGAAGGAATGGAAAAAAACAGAAGTTAGTTAACGTGAGCTGAAATATTTCTCAAAACTTCTAATCTTCTTGAGTATTTTTTGCCAGACTTTGAGAACTCTGCAGCCAAGTTCAGTGCTTCGTTTTTACTTTTTTGGCCTCGAGCGCCATCTTGCGTCGAACGAGAAGAACTGCAGCAATAGAGCGCATGGAAGTGGAGCCTGCTGTATGTCAATAAAGCGGCTAACGCTAGTGCGCTACAGTCATGCACTTAGTGGATTAGGATGTGGAGGCAGGCATGGCGCTGGTCGGCGTTTAGAGACACTCGCGCGGGGACCGCTCGCTTCGTGGCCGCTGCCAGTCCGCGGCGGAGCTCAGCTGGTCCCACGAGGAGTTTCGAAAACATTCCCCATCCACTGAGAGGCAGGTCCCAGCTGCTCCTCCGGCCACAGTCGGTGTCGGCCAGCTACCTCAGGTAATAAGGCTAGAGCAGAATAGTTAAATGACGCTCCTGTCAACTGACAACGAGAGGAAAGGAGCGCTCGATATTTTCCAGTGCGTCATTGTCGTTTGGCTGCTGGTGGAATTAGAACAGTGGAGAGTTAAGCGCCACTCGAAAGTCCATGTCGGAAAACTGGTATTTAACGTGACAAAACGTTAACCTTTGTCAAGAGGAGTGCACTGCTGAACACAGACGATGAATTCAAGTTAAAAGACCCTCTCCTTAAATTCGGCACAGATAAAAATGTTCCAGCACTTACCTTCATAGCTGTAACATAGCACGCGTTAGCTTTTGTTACTGGTTACCATGAGAACGTCTGGACGTGTCTTCGCCGACACTGACAATTAGCCATACCGGTGTCAAAAATTCATATATTCATTGCTTTTGTAATGTAAAGATTTCGGCCGACAGCAGGGAAAAGACTCAGTCTGTCGTAAGGCGTACGCTCATACTTACACAAGGACGAATCTGCACCTGTGGGACTAGTTGCATTAAAATGTAAAAGAATTAAATGGAGTTCGCTTACCTAGTACTGCGCAAATGTAAAATAGGTTTTGTCTTGCACCCATTTGGCTCATATCGACACCTTTAGCCGTTAGCATACTGTGACTATAATAGCTTTATTATGCTAGCATTCTGCAGAAGCACGGTGGTGGTAGTGCAGTGGTGTGGAGCTTCCGTTTCAGGGACTGGACGAATTGCTTTAATTGGGGAAACCATGAATTTCACATGCTAACAGAGAATAATGAAGGACCATGTCCAGACATGAGATTTTTTTTTTTTTATCTTAAGCTCAGGCGCATAGGCGTTACAAACACTTGAAGGCATTTGTTGCTGCCAACATGGCTGTATAAATATTATTACTCCTCCCTATAATTGCTCTTGTAGCTATTTTCATATAGCTTCTAGATATGTAGCTATATCTTGTAGCTACAACTCTTGGTTGCAACCAAAATGTTTTGGTTGCAAATTTTATGCAAAGTTGCATAAAATTTTGCAACCAAAGTTTATGATCTTTCGTTGCAAAGATAATACAATTTGCAACCAAAGTTTATGATCTTTGGTTGCAAAGGTAATAAAATTTGCAACCAAAGTTTAAGATCCTGGTATGTTTCTCAAATAGAAATTTGACGTTCGGCCTTCCTGATTGGTGCACCTGCCTAGAGATAGCAAATTTCTTAACCTTGTAACCTATACTGTGTAAATTTATCACAGTTTAACGCCAGACAGCTGCATGTTTTTTTTCTAATAAAAAATAAATTAAGAAATTTTATTCAGTAAAAAAAAAAAAAACGTTATTTATCCTGAAGGGAAATTGAATGCTGACATAACTCATATCATCCAAATATCTTCAAAGAGTCATTGCTTCTTGTGATGCTGTGGGCAAGGAGAGGTCTGGCAATAGAAACAAATAGTGTGTAAAAAAGGGCTTAAGTGAAAATCTGCAAAATATGCCAATTTTTTTTATGCGATGAATTGATTAATCATCAAAAATAGTCTATAGAATAGTCAATTGATAAATGAGTCATTAGCTGCAGCCCTGGTCGAGTTGGAACACTAGTTAACAGTGTGTCCGTTTTACATTTTCCACTTATACATGTCAAAGTGATACACAGTAGTACCAAGTTTGTATATTGAAATAAAGATAAAGCTACTGGTTGTTGTAGTGGCTGTATTTTTGCTGTGTGCACAGTCCGTCTGTGTTCCTGAGCATGGCATCAGGGAGTAGCCATCCACCGTCCACGCATCCCAAACACACAAACAGGTTGGCCAATGAGCGGTCGCCATACCTGCTGCAACATGCACACAACCCCGTCGACTGGTGAGGCCCTTCAAACCTGACATTTATTCATTTTAAGAAATTGGAATGTTGAAATGTGATTTTTTTTGTTTGTTTGTTTGTTTTGTCTGATTTTGCAGGTATCCATGGGGACATGAGGCATTTGAAAAGGCAAGAAGAGAAGACAAACCCATCTTCTTATCAGGTAAGATGTTCAATTCAACAATATTATTATTATTATTATTATTATTACTTAATCCCAAGTGATTGTATTTTATTGTGTTTCATTCAGTTCAAAACGGAGAATCTAAAAAAAATAAAAAATATCAGTGTGGATTTTTCATGAAATATAAAGAAATGCTTTAATTCAATTTCATCTACATAGAGCCAATTCATAACAAAATTCAACTGATTTCAACTTAATCATACATACATGTATTCCAGTTCTAACCAGTTATCAAACTGAACAGTAAGCTCGATTAATTATTCAAAGTAGCTACCAGGCTCTGATTTTGTAAGACTATGACAGTAAAACCTTCACACCACTTATCAAAAGATTTACACTGAAGTGACAAAATGCCTGTTCTCAGCACTCTGCATTTGCTCTCTATGATCGTCTCCAACCACCAGTGGGCTATTCGACGTGCCACTGGTGTCACGTTATGGAGAGGGAGTCCTTCAAAGATGAGGAGATTGGAAAAATCCTCAGTGACAACTTTGTCTGCATCAAACTGGACAGAGAAGAGAGACCTGACGTGGACAAGGTCTACATGACCTTTGTGCAGGTTTGTGTATTTGTTGTTAGACTTTTTTTCTCAACACAGGCTGTTTTTTGCATTTGGTTGTTTTTATTTGTTTATTTTCATGTCAGGCAACAAGTGGTGGTGGAGGCTGGCCCATGAGTGTGTGGCTAACTCCCGACCTTCGACCTTTTATCGGAGGTACTTACTTCCCCCCGAGGGACCAAGGAAGAAGACCGGGCTTCAAGACAGTTCTGATGAGAATCATTGAACAGGTGGCAGCACTTTGTAGAAACACTCGATAATTAAACTAAAAATGTTAAGAAGTGACTTAAATATTAGGCGTGCACCAATAGGTTGGCCCACTTTTCTGAATTTTGGGAGAACGGCCCTCACTTATATGACAAACAGGTCTTATATGCCTCTGCAAATGTCTGAAAATCTGCCGCTGTCCCCTTTTACTCTGCTGTGAGCCGGCAGATCAGCCCACAACAGCTCCACTAGTGTATCAGGATTAAATGCCAAAAAACACAAACATTTCCCACACAAAGAACAGAACATCTATCTGTCAGATTGTTTGTGTGGAGTCCCTTTAACTGAACTAAAACATGTGAAATTCTGCAGCATATCTACATGTGAAGGTTGACAAAACCAAGCTAGCATAACTGGCATACTTCCCTCACCATCGCTATATATATTTTTTTAAATTAGAACTTTTTTCTGACGTGTGAATTGTTATTGTGTCTTGATATTCCTTATCTAGATGTCATAGTGTTGGCAATTAGTAGCTTAGCACTGCACCCCTTTTCCTTTGATGCATCACGCTTACATTTAAGATTTATGTTATGTTGACAATTTGACAGCTAAAACCAACTGCAGTCATTGTTACAGAGCTCCAGCAGGGAGCTGGGGGCAAGATCTTGCATGCGTGACGTCACGTTGCAATGTGTTCATTAAGAGGCTCTGAAAAGTGGCTTCTTCTCTGCAGTGGCAGAACAACCGAGCGACTTTAGAGTCCAGTGGTGAGAGGATAATCGACGCTCTAAAGAAAGGCACAACCATCACTGCCAACCCAGGAGAAAGCCCTCCCTTGGCCCCAGACGTTGCTAATCGCTGCTTCCAGCAGCTGGCCCACTCCTATGAGGAAGAGTACGGAGGCTTTAGAGATGCTCCAAAGTTCCCCTCACCAGGTAGACTCACCCGGAGCCAGAGTGCTCATCTGCAGCTCTCTAGTTTCCATTTGTTGTGATGGGTTAGCTGAAATGGCTACAGAAAATGGTAGCTCTTCCAATCCTCGGTTCTGTTTGCACCATAGTTCAGACATGCTTCCCAGATGTATAGCAGCTGGATGAGAAGTCATGTGAGCTGGTCTTTCTGTCCCTCTGCAGTGAATATGATGTTCCTCATGTCTTATTGGTCCGTGAATTGCTCCACCTCAGAGGGGGTCGAGGCACTCCAGATGGCCTTGCACACACTCCGAATGATGGCACTGGGAGGCATCCACGACCACATTGCACAGGTTGGTATCCAAGCTGGGAACGTAGGAAATTATAAAAGTTTGCAAATTTACCTTACAAATATTGTGCCTTGTAAAAAAATCAGTTGCTGTAAAACCAAGCTAACTGGTTATAACAGTATCAGACAGTAGGCTCGATGTAAGAAAGAGCAAATTAACTTTCTGACTTTGTGATAAAATGGTACAAATGTGTTTACGCTGTTATGTAATGAATGTGATATTTTTGCTGTGAGCAGAATTCAGTTTATTTTTCAACCACAGATTCATAGGAAATGCCACCTCAAGGCATTGAACTTTACAAACTGATCCAGTTCCTATCCAATTGGATATGAAACCATTTTGGGTCAAGTTTAACCTCTAACAAATTCAAGTCATTTCAATACAACCTAATCATTTAGTTCAATTGGAGCCTGATTACCATCCATCCAATCAGAAAACCATACAATTAATGTCAGTTGATTAGATTATTTATGCCAAACTGCTGAAAAAAAATGGTTAACTACCTTTGGAAACTCAACTATCTGCATGTCTTTCCTTACTTGGATATGTTTTATGTACGTCTAGTAAATATGTGGAAAAGGCCTTAAAATAGACATTTTTTAAATTGCTGCCACATTGTCTTGTGTCAAAAAGATTTAGAAGAAAATCCAACCTTTATTTGAGTGCTGTGCACAGCCCCAATTTACTACATTGTCTTGTAATCCCAGTCTGACCAGGCCACACAGTTACAGTTAAAGTCTCAGTTGTATTCAGCAAACTCCATGTTTCCAACTTTGACAGTAGCACATTTAGGGAGACCTGACTTCTAAAGGGGTCAGTGACCCTAAAATGCCATTCTGTGCTGCGGTTCTCCAAGCAAGAGTTTACTGTAGATGTTTTTTTTTTGTTTTTAACTTTCCTTCCCCTTCTCCTCAGTGTACTTTGTGGTGAGATAAATATTAGTTGTTAGAAGCAAAGTGAAGCAGTTAGAGCTTCATTTCCTCAGTCATACAGCATTGGTGTTTGCTGTACGTCTTTTCTAACAGTTTTACGGGAAACGACTTCATTCTGCGGCTGTTTTTCCAGGGTTTTCATCGTTACTCCACGGACTCTTCGTGGCACGTCCCTCACTTTGAGAAGATGCTGTACGACCAGGCTCAGCTGGCTGTGGCTTACATAACCGCTTTTCAGGTTTGGGTTTCTCTTCAGAATCAGCTTTATTGGCCAAGTTTGTGCTTACAAACAAGGATTTTGACTTCAGTTTCACATGCTCACACTTCATAGACATTAAATGTGAACTTCATTAGAGGAGATAAAAGCAAAGTAAATGTATATGTACTTACACTCATTATGTGCAACATATATAATAGAAGAGTGTCAATGTGTGTATTTCTGTTTCACAGTAAAGTAGCTGACTACTCTTTCTGTAAGGTGTCAATTGTGTTCATCAGAGATGCAACACAGGAGATAAAACTTTCTTGATTTTGCAAATGATGCTCTGTAGTGTTGACCTGAATGTAAAAACCCAGACAGTTTGTGTCCAGGATGGCAGTGTTGTAGACTGTACCTTAAATCACACTGTACCGAGGTACATTTTTGTTGTGGTAGGAAGTACAGTCTCTGCTATACCCAACTGTGTCTCTGTGTGATAATCATCACAGATCTAGAGAATTGGTAGATCCTAAAAATTGTCAGTGAACTACGGCAGACAGAATGTTGAGGACGGTAAAGAAGTTATTCACTGGCACTTTACTGAGCCAGTCAAAAACCCTGAGTGTGAGACTTGAGTGAGCCTTCACCATTTCACAGTTGATGGGGTTTTGTTGTGTTTTGTTTAAGATTTGATAAAAACTAGTGAGTCTCAGTTTGTGGCATCTTCCTCAGAGTCTGCTGCACCGACCTGTTTAGTTTTTGGTGTGTAGACTCAAACTAAATAACAAAGAGCAACAGGCACAAGTTGAAATACAGCCTCATATACTCGCTGTGTGTAATGATGATGTACAAGTAGGCTGAGCGCTCTTGTAAGGTTCTGCAGGGAACATCCTGTTGACAAATCACAAGACGACACCGCGAGGGGTCGAGCTCTGGTTGAATCATAGCCCTCATGCAGGTGTTTTCCATTCTTCTCCAGGTATCAGGTGAGCAGTTCTACGCAGACGTGGCTAAGGACATCCTGCTGTACGTCTCCAGGGACCTGAGTGACAAGGTGAATCATCGACAGCTTGGCTGCTGCTGTCTTCTGTGTGAAAACTGTCTTAGTTGCTCTTGAGTACTGCTAGTATGTTCGTACGTCCCTTGGGGCTCTGAGTGGAACATTGCTGACAAATCCTGTTAAAGCTCTCCTGTACAGGTCAGCCTTTCTCCTCTTTGATTAATGAGGGGACAGGAGTGAACAGAGCATACAATTAAAACCATACTGTGACTGTTGAATTTTCTGAGATTTATGAAGTAATTATAATCTAATGAAGTACTGTGCCCAGGATCATTTTCTGTAGAGAGTCTCTGTGTCAACAGAAATAACTTATATCAACATATTTATGTCTTAAAAATCCTGTAATTGTCTTTATAGCGTCGTTATTTATTTATGTTGCCGGCAACATTTATTGTCCCCTCTGGTAAAAATTTATGAGAATTGTTAAATCTTAAAATGTAAGTTCTTTTTTCCAATGTCTGACTGAATTTTTAAAATATCTCATCTTTAATTTTCTAACATTTATTCAGTGGGGAAAAACGTCTGCCAGCAAATAATTATTTTGATCAAAATCCCTGGTTGCAGTATTAGTGGTACTCTTTCAGTCAGTACTTTGAAGTATTTAATTGTCATGTATTGATTTAGTTTAATGATTTGGACCATTATTTTGATGAAAGAACCAACTTTCACTTTAATAACTTTCACTTTAATAACCACTGTTTATTGTGCCAATGGTAGAATAAACTAAGTAGCTTAGCAGATGTTTTTTGAAACGTTTTTCCAGGTATTTTGTCTCAACTGTTTTTTATGTGAAAATTTTTGTCCCCAGAAAATTTCTGCCACGGTTGACTCCTCAAACATTTTTAATGGATTCATTTATTTTAGATCCTTTTTAGCACATCTTTACCCATTGTGTTAATAAATTAGCACTGTTTGCATTGTTTTCTAGTCTGGAGGCTTCTACAGTGCAGAAGACGCTGACTCCATCCCAGCATCAGGGGGGCTGGAGAAGCGAGAGGGGGCCTTCTGTGTGTGGACAGCCTCAGAAGTGCGGGAAATCCTGCCTGATGTGGTAGAGGGCGCGGTCGGAGCCGCCACGCTCGCAGACATCTTTATGCACCACTACGGAGTCAAGGAGCAAGGCAACGTTGCAGCTGAGCAGGTCTGGTTGTATTGTTTTAACATTACGGCCATATCTGCTTTTGATGGTTTCCGCTCGTCGACATGACGACCGCCACAGGCGTTCAGGGTCGGTGTTGGTGAAGACGTTATGCTCTCTATTGCCAGGATCCACACGGGGAGCTGCAGGGGAAAAATGTGCTGATAGTCCGTTATTCAGCGGAGCTAACAGCTGCTCACTTTGGCATCACGGTTGAGAAATTCAACGAACTCATGACCTCAGCCAGAGGCAGAATGGCAGCAGTGAGGCAGATTCGCCCGCGACCCCACCTGGACACCAAGATGCTGGCTTCCTGGAATGGTAAAGTCCAAGTCTGACAAGGCAGCGAAAAGTAAAAGCAGCAGATCTCAGATTTCAATACCTTATTTATTTATTTTTACTGCTTGTCATATCACAACCAAAACATTTAATGTATTTTATTAGGATTTTATGTTATCAGCACAAAGCGGTGCCAAAGTGTGAAGTGGAAGCAATCTTTTCTTCATTCAGTGAAGGATCAATAGTGGAAAGTCTTGTACGGTTTCCAGTTTGGATCATAACCCGCATCAGATGACAATCTAGAGACATACACTGAGGTTTGCAGGTGTGACGAGATAAACCATGAAAGTCTTTCAAGGTGGAGAAAAAGCGTTTCAATTAATAAAACTTTTGTTTTTCCACATTAACGTGGCACTAATTTTAACGCTCCTTGCCATTGTTTTGCCCATTATCTATAAAAACGCAGTTCATTACTAAGCACACGCATAAACAGTCATGCTCACCCACAAGTTGGGTTCCTTCACCGGATGTCTCCTGACGGTATGTTAGAAAGGTAATGAGGCCCTGCCATCCCGAGAACTTTCCAATTAGTCCCGAGCCTCTTCTTCTCCTCTCTAATGAACAAACTCCTCCATTAATCACCTGTCCTCCGCTGCCGCCGCACTTTGAAGACCGGGCTGTGCACCATTGGCTTTGATACTCTACATGAAAGAGGTGTGGAGGGATGGACAGAGGAAGGAAGGGAAGGATGAAGTGAAGGATGAGAGAACGTGGGGAAACTTCAAAGAGAGCAATAAGGGTTTGGGGGGCAGAAATAACTGCGCTGGGAATTTTGGCGCGGGCTACACATTGGCACCTTGGCAAGGGAACGTGATGTTTTAACATGAGATGAAGTTATTTTGGAGCTAATCACCACCACAAGCATCATTATTACCACTTCCTCCCTTGCAGGCTTGATGCTGTCTGGCTTTGCTCGGGTTGGAGCCGTGCTGGGGAACGAGGTGCTGCTGGAGAGAGCGGTGCAAGCGGGAAACTTCCTGAAGGAGCACCTGTGGGAACCCGATCAGCAGAACATGCTCCGATCTTGTTACCGCGGAGACCAGATGGAGGTGCAACAGATGTAAGACACAGTACTTTGTGAAGTAGTCATACCGCTTAAACATTTTCCACATATTTTATCAGGAAGTTCCTTCAGGATTTCATAATTATTGTTTTTTTTTTTTTTTGCAATCAAAATGACTGATTTTTTGGTGCTACTTGAGAAATATTTTTCAAACTAATTTTCTTGTTTCTTTCCTCAATAAACCCCTGCGTATTTTAACATGATTGGCCTTGTTTTAATTTCATCTTCAAAGGCCTATTGAATAACTGATGATGCAGACTAAATATCTCACGGCTGAGACAAGAGATTTTCTTTTTGCTCTTAATTCCAACTAACTAAATTACTATCATTCAGTAAGTGCATTACAATGTTAATATTTTTAGTCTCAGAACACACCCTTAAAGTCAAATATTGACTCTCTTGTTGATCCAACACAACAACTTCAGTTGTTGGCCTTGTTCCGTTGGCGAGCCGCTGTGTCCCAGTTACAGTGAATGAGAGAGTGTGAAATGCTATCGAATCAGCAGAAAAATGTGCCAAGAGTCCCACAACCTGCTCGATGGAACATAATCAATTCGAAACACATACGTGAACAAATACACACTTTGTGCCTAACCGCCCCGACCTTGTTCCACAGCGTCCGTCTCATTCATTACCGTCCTGTTCAGAATGGTGTCGTCTTCGAAAGTGCTTACAGAGGCTCATTTCTCAGACCTGGTTCAGCTTCCATACATACCAGGGCAGGTACGGACCATGAGCCCATTTACCAGGAGGAATGGTAGGAGCTGAGACTAACTGGGTTAATAGGATGTAGAGTTGATGCTGTGGATTTTCTGGGGCTCCTTCCTGCCAACCGAAAATGAAATGCATTTACATCTTTGAGGAGCAGAAGGAAGGTGGAGAGTAGTTTTACTTTGGGAATGAGCTGTTTTGTTACCAGTAATGTTATATGAAGCTGGTTTGCTAAATATAAATTAGTTCCCAATTTGTCTGGAAATTGCCTTCCTTCGCAATTCGATTTCTCCCATCCAGGTGAATTTCTTCAGTAGAATTTCAATAGTGCAAATCAGCAAACAGAAGGAAAAGTTGTGAACGATGAATTTCCTTGCTAATTTAAAGATTCCTGCCTATGAGTTTAGAAGCAACAGCAGAAGAAGTCAACAAAGTCGTTCAGCTCATGTTGGCCACATTTCTAAATTTTGAGCAATTAAAATTGAACCAAGAGGAAGTGAGGAAGAGAGGGGGCGCTGTTTGTCTAGCCAGACTGTGAGTTCCATAAACCACACTAAAAAACTTTTGTAAACGGACATATATTGTCAGTTCAACCGTGCCGTCCAAAGGACCCTGGCTCTTAAAACATTTTATTGCTAGCAAAATAGCAATGCCACTGTGAAGCATTTCTTCCTTCCCAGTGGGGTATAGTTGTTTACAACACGCAAATTCTGGTAAGCTTCATAGCGTAGCTTCCTGGCGTATTACTTCCATCATGACTAAACATAAGCGGCTGGGTAAAATCAGATCCAATCGTTTAAACTTTAACAGCATCTCACTTGGTGCACAGAGCTGCCACCTTGTGGTTGTAGCATTGCAGCATGTATTAACATCATCTTGTGAACAACTTCTAGTGTTGCTTGTAGCTGCATGGTTTTTTCGAAAGCACTAAAGCCAATTCAAACAAATTTGTTTCAAGTATTTTAATTTATATTTTGTAACAACTGCTGTGAATATCAGCCCCCCCTCCTGAACATTTGCAACCTTGTGATACCCCTCCTGATTCTTGCTGACTCCTTTTATCTGAACCGATGCCGCAACCGATTTCTTGTCTCACTGCAGCGTGACTTCATAGCTCTTTATGACCTCTCAGAAGAATGCACTTCATCTCCTCCAAATCACTTTTAGGTTTTCACCCTCGCCACCATCAGCCTCGCCTGACGCAGCACTATCTGGCCTCCTGTCACAGTCCGTCCTCGTGCACTCACTCATGGGGGTGGGGGAGGATGGCATTGTGAGTACTGGAGGGAAGGGGGGACAGTGGAATAACAACAGTTTATAAAAAGTGGTGACTCAGTATTCTCAGGGGGGACGAAAGTGCTTCAGAATCAGTATGAGCTGTACATAGTTGTTTTCAACATGGAGAAGAAGGGATTGATGACTCTAAAGAATTTGAAACAGAGATGTACCCTTTGCTCTGTAGATGTCTTTCTTGACTAAATGGAATTTCTGATTTGTAAAGCTCAGATTTACTATTCATCAAAGCACGAAGATTAATGGAAAAGTTCTGTTAACTCAGTAGATTTGTACAAGGAACTACCAAGACTTAAACCTGCCACAAGTTAGAGAAAAAACACCATCACTGTTCACTGTGAAGCCCAGCTTTCCATTGGCCAAGAAATTAACTCCCACTCTATAAACAATAAGGGCCCCACTGTTACCATCTTGGCGACTACGTCACAGTGTCAGTCATAAATAAAGTCTGTGCTATTTCATAAAAAAAAATCATTTCTGCACTCATTTATAGGATATTTATTGCATGTGATTGCTTATTTATTTATTTGTTTGTATCTAGTCATTTTGAAATGATCACTCTTAGGTAGATATATTCTTATTCAAAAAGTTGCATAATCACTACCTCCTTGACAAATTTTAATGGTATTCATGTCCTTGATGAGTGCGTACAACATTTGATTTAGAGGTGTACTTACTATTTCCAGATCTGTCTTTTTATATATTGTAAATCATATCTATGTCAAACATATAAAAGTTTATCTTTTTCTCTGCCCTACCTGAGAATGTGTTTGTGGGTTGTTGTTTTTTTCCTGGATTTCTATTCTGGTTTGCACAGACAGTTACTGAATATAATATGAAGTGTAAAAAAAAAAAAAAAAATCCTGAACTACTTTGCCAGTGGAGCTCTTCACTGTGCTTTTCCACATTGCTCCAACGATTAATACTTAATGATTAATGCCCTCATTTCATCTTTTCCCTCTGTGCGTCGCCCAGATCCCCGCCTATCTGCGGCTTCCTGGACGACTACGCCTTCGTCGTTTGCGGCCTGCTGGACCTGTACGAGGCCACGTTCCAGACGGAGTGGCTGCGGTGGGCCGAGGAGCTGCAGGCCAGGCAGGACGCGCTGTTCTGGGACAACCAGGGCGGAGGTTACTTCTGCAGCGAGCCCAGCGACGCCGCGGTTCTCCTGCGACTGAAGGAGGGTGCGTGATAGCCTCGCTCATTGTTTGCGTTAACGAGCAACTGAACAAGTCCGCCTTAATAAAAGTGGCTGACGTTCAGAGAAAACCAAAACATCAAACTTACTGTTTTAGTGAAGATTTCCAAATATATCTTCAACACAAAAAGAGATGCTAATTTTTATTTATGTATTTTTTTTTACGAAGAGCTAAGATGTTTGATTTACACTATCTGACCAGTAGAAGAGGTGAGATATGGACAAAATGTTATCACAATATTTTGTGGTATAGAAGTTATGATAAATAAAACTATTATTTTTTAGCGAACCATATGGGTCTAACTGCATATCACAGGATTTGTGACACCGCAAACACAAATATTGCTCCAGAAAAACATTCCGAATTTAAAAAGGCCTCTTCAGCATGCAGTTACTTTAAGAAAAACTATAATTAATGTCACTAAACTGCATTTAACCATATTTTAAAATTTTCTGACATTTATTCAATTTTCTCGAACAAACAGTGGAGAAAATCTAGCTAGCTTTTTCTTGTCTATCAAGAGAATTTATCAGCTGTCTATCTCTCAGTCGTGTTAGCCACTGGTTCACTTCTGTTGCAACCCTTTTGTACACTTCCTTCATCCTGTAGGTCTTGAATTTTATCTATTACGGTCTTAAAAAAGCTTAAAGTTGAGTTGGTGAAACTCGCATGAACCCTGCAGCAATGCTTGGTGCAGATCTGTGTTGACGATAAGTCAGCATCGTTGATGGTGTAGGGGCTTGTCTTTCACCTCGATGTGTTTTCAACGTTTCATGAGGGGTTCTTGAAACTCTGTCTGCATCAGTTTTCTGTAGGGGTTTGTAGCTTCAGGGGTGAAATAAAGAAAGGATTGATGGACAGGTAGATGATTAGAACTCCTGCTGCAGTGGACCTTTGTGCTTTCGCCTAGTCTGAGGGATGGAGGGCGGCGAAAACTGAATAAATTCAAGGTTTGAACTGCAGATGGCTGCGCATCACAACGGTTTGGCTAAAACAGCCCTGATAAAAAGCAGAGGTATGAACAGATGTCTATCATTGGAACAACAGACAACGTTGACGGATTGTTTTTGTCAGAAACTCACTAATTTATTCGTCCATCATGAATCTGTTACTTACCCGCTGTTACCCTACGCCATATTGATCGTTTCAAGCTCAGAGGATCTGAAAGGCTTTACTGTAATATCCCTGCCACTTTGACTCATCTGCTACACTTCAGGAAAAGAGGAGCAGGAGATGGATGGACTGATAGGTGACTTGATGAAGGATAAAAGATGGGAGGATTATTGAACTCCTCCGTCCGCCATAAGAACACTAGCAACCATCAGTCACTCACGGCGAACCTCTTTGCCATAAAAGCTCCTACTACGTTGATGCTCAGCCTCTTGAGTTGCTTTGATCACCAGAGCTGTCAAACTCATCTACAGTCTGTCTTTCAGTCCATCTGCTTCTGACAGATTGGAACAGCGCCGCAAAGTACAGCAGGAGTCTGAAATCAACTTCCCCACTCCGCTCCTGTCGTCTCTCACTAACCTCCTTATTTTTTCCCTCTTAGTTTGTGACTCTTCATATAATTTTGCAGCCTTTCAAATAAGAATGTATCTTTTCAATGTTGCATGCTGGTAGGTGGAATCTCAGATATGAATATAAATTGCTGCAACCTTGACGTGCACTCGAGCCTGTCTTCAGCTGCTAGCAAGCTATTGTTTACCTTTGATCCGTCAGGTCCAGGCTTCTGGTTTGGATCTAGTCATCTTTTGCATTCAAAATGTCTCAAATTGATGACTTAATTTAGTTTTTTCTGTTGTTTTTAAGGTACACTTGATTTGGTGCTTCTATATTTATTGTCTTTCCAGGATCAAGTTACTAACAAAGATATTCTGTCATCTTCGAGTGCTTCTTTTGTTTTTGGGTTTTCAATCAGAAGTACTCCAGGCTTAGTTTTTTTAATCCAATGTGCTTTTTTTTTGGTTTGTTTTGTTTGTTGTTGTTCCTACTTTTTTTTTTTTTTTTCTGTCACACAGTGAGAGACAATACTCCCGGGCCAATACGTTTTGTTTTGCTTAGCTGTCTTTCTTTTTTCATTCAGTTATCATTAAGAAAAAATAGGGAGAAAAAGCTGATATTATTGACATTGTAGTTTCAATACAAGTGTACAACCAACATTTATACTTTTTCAACTGTTTTATGGAAAATAACCAAAAGGAGCAGTACACTCTGTAAAGACGTTGGATAATTAAAACGACTCTCTCTTGTTCCTGTACGAAGTCATTGATAAACATTTTGCTGCTGTTAACTTTGTGTGCTCCCCTTCCAGTCTGTTTGTACCCAGCTGTGCCTCTTTCTCGGATTAGGTCATTGCTGCCATTAATTTGTACTGCCTCCCGTCTCCCGTCTGCCTCCCGTCTCCTGGTAGGCAGTACATACATCACACATGAATGCATGTAAATATGTAAAAGTGTGCCCCGCTTGTACTTTATTGGAGCTGACACAAGAGTGGGTTCCCTTCTGAGGGGACTCATGGTGCCATTACGGCGTCTGCGCCGCGTCGGGTTGAAAGCCATTAGCAACACGGCGTCGGACGCCTTTCCCAGCAGCGTAGCCTGTCAGCTGTAGACAGATTACCTCCAAGGCGATGCCTCTGTACGTGTCTCACCCTTTGCAAGCCTCCCGTGTGTGTATGTGTGTGTGTGTGTTTGTGTCGGAAGAGGAAGGTTAAAATCATCCACACACTCTTGTCTTGCTTTTCTTTGAATTTATTTTCAGTTAGCTGAGTTTCCTGAGACTGCAAACTGTTTCTGTCTCCTGAGGCAGCGCTGCACTTTTCAGACGTACTCCCAGGTGAAAGAAATATATTATAGATGCATCAAGTTGGAGTACATCAGGTTAAAAAAAAAAAAGACTGTTTTATGACTTTAAAACTTGATGAACGTGTAGGCAGTGTTTTATTCAGTGACTGTATTCTTTGTCGATGCCAGCAGCAATTCCCTCCTCAACTCTCCCTCTCTTTCTCTGTGTGCGTTTGCGACCTCCTTTCAACGGTGCTCCTTAAGAGAAGGAAAACGTGATATGTGGAAAGCAACACACTCGCCTACCAAACCCTGTTGTGTGTGTACTTGAAGGTTTGTTGAAGTCTTCCCCACCACAGGGCTCACAAAGAGCTTGCAGCTGGGTGAAATCACACTCATTCTGCAAGTCTCTCATGTGTCAGTGCGCACGTGTCTCTTTGTGATTTTTAATTCATGCTTGTCACAAAAACGATGGAATTTGCGTTATACAGTTACGTTCATGTGGCTTCGGCTGAATAATTCTGTCGGGTCGCTGTTGCTATTGTTAGGTTGCGTCCAAGGTACGCAGTCGTGCGTAAAAATGGCTTTGTATTCTGAAGCACTCAGAAACGCAGGCATTATTTTGAGATGCAGATGTGCTGAGAGGTTAAAGGTCATTTGTAAATTGTCCTCAAGCTCTAACCAGACCTTGGTATGAGATAAGAACCAATCACTTCACAGACCACATCAAAACCCCTTATAGCTACTGGGTGAATATGTGTATTTTAGGGGCGGATCGAACACAAAACACACCTTTTTAAGCTCTTAATGATTATATGAAAACTTACATTTACACAAGTCCGTATTTTCCAGTGTTGGTGGAGAAAATGTTCCACGTTTAGACGCCACCGTCAAGATCCGCTGCAGTTGTCATGCCAGGGCACTTGATGGCACTATGGTTTTAGCATGTAGTTGAAATTTGCATGCGCCTTTTGACCACCATCTTCCACCTCATTGGTTTTTATTAATTGATGGTTAGTCGATCAATGGGATCGATCAACTTTAGATTAATCAACAAATTGTATCACTTTCATTGGGACTTTCTGTAGGTCAGTGATCCAAACAATATGTCAGATCAATACAGAAAGGGTTCAGTAGACATAAAAATCAATCTTCTTCCATGACCTAAATTCTATGGCAAACATGTAATGGGAGCAAATGAGACAACGGCCTAAGAGAGGAGCCAGGTCTCCTTGTTCCTGGTTTATATATCTACAATTTTTTCAATGAGGAATGGTCAGAGGTCGATACCTACTAAAGGCTTATGAAGTTATTGGACCTTCCTGTGTGTCACAGATCAGGATGGAGCAGAGCCCAGCGCCAACTCCATCTCAGCTTCCAATCTGCTGCGACTGTCCCACTACACCGGAAGACAAGAGTGGCTCCAGAAATCCCAGCAGCTGCTGGCAGCATTCTCCGACCGGCTGACCAGTATTCCCATAGCTCTGCCTGAGATGGTCCGGGCTCTCATGGCCCAGCACTACACACTTAAACAGGTACGCTGCTTCATTACGTTAAGATCAAGACTCTTATTGGGTCGCTTTTCCTAATCCTCCTGTACAAGATTGTTAATATTGACAGAGTAGTTATAGACCACTGTGCAGTACCCAACCCATCTGTTTCTCATCTGTCGGTCGTGAGGCCTGAAAGACAGCTTAGCTTGCGGGGGGAGCGGGTTTGTTTACCTGAATGTTCCCTGGAACTCATTTTCATGTCCGCCTACTGAAAGTAGTCAGTGTTTCTGCTCGCATGACAAATGGAGCAAGCATAATAGACACGGCTTTTACTGAGTAACAAAAACTGAACAAAACATTATGCAGCACGAGAGGAAGAAGCTGTTTAAACAATGAGCGTCTGCGTATTGATTGCTCTGGAACATTTCTGTTCGGGAACGCTGCAAAAAAGAAATGCATCACTAAGAAAAAGTTAAAAAAAAGAGAAAGTTCTGTAAGGAAAGGAGTGTGAATAAGCAGGAAGCTATTATTTTAGTAAATGATTGTGATTTATATCTTATTGTATGCATTTTTTAAAAATTCTGTTAAATGAACTTCCTCACCAAAGCAAGTTTGCTCTGCTATTTCTTTAAAATTTACCCGGTTTTGGTTTCAAATCTGCATCTTTTTGACATTTCAATCTCAAGATTGATCTTTCCATTTTAGGTTTTAGAGAAGGTAATCACAGCACAGGTGCGATCATGACTGATATGGGATTTTAGCAGCGTTTTAAACAGCTTCTGGTTCATTTAGAATGGCCATGACAAGCAGATTCAAACCAGGCATCAGAGCTTTCCCCTCATCCACCAGACATAACTCCTGGATGGTTCCTCGAAGGAAAACACAACTGAAAGAGCAATTGCTTTTCTTGCAAATACCACACTCAACAGATGTTTAGGAATTTCCCGTTCGCGTGATTTACAAAGCCGGAAAAGCGAACCGCATTTTTTCCACCTCATTTCAACTTCACCAGGTTGTCTGAGGACAAGCCCCCGCTTCGTCCCTGGACACAAGGATTTTTTCTTTTTCTTCTCATGTTATAACTGCCCCTGTTGTGCGCTTACTGGGTTATTTGAGCTGTTCAAATCGGGTTATATAATCGAGTGTTGAAATATTAACATCCTCAGTTTAGCCTGGAACCACTGAAACCGGGATGCTAGCAGGACGTCGTTGCTCAGTTGCTTGGTCACGCGGCGGGAAACGGTTTTGGAGTGAAAGGAACGGGAGAACACAGATGGCGATAACAAGGTCTGGCTCCAAGGTTGGGGCGCTTCCTGTCCATCATACATGACCTGCAGAGGATGTCTCAGGTTAATTGGGTGAAAGGTAACGAGCAAAGGATTCAGGCAGTTTCAGAGAAACCACCTGCCTCCCTTGTTAGTACTACAAATAAAGCTCCGACCTGCATCACCTCCTTTCCCTCTTCCTTCCTGTTATAAGCCAACTTTCAGCCGTCTTCTTCCACTCTAGTCATGCACTCCCCCATCTTATTATTTCATAGTTTTTTTCCTTGTGTCACATTTTTATTGTCTTCCTTCGTGTTTTTTTCCTCTCCCTCAGATTGTGATCTGCGGTCACAGGGAGGCTTCGGACACCGCAGGGCTTCTTGCAGCTGTCAATTCCCTCTTTTTACCGTTTAAGGTAAATACTCAGCTTTTGTCTACAACGTAGATACATTTCATTTGTGTGCGTCTTCCCTTTCCTAGTTAGCTTAGGCACACAGTATGATGGGTCTGTTTAAACACTCCACTGCATCCACTAGTAATTCAAAATGTCTTAGCTTAGCCATACAACTTCCCAAAAGTAGGATTCTCATTAATGAAAGAAAATGTATTTTGAGGTGGAAGTTATTTGTGGAAATGGGATGTACCATCACAGAGCTAAGAGATTGCCCATCTCCCCATGACTCCCACATAATCATAGACAAAGCAACACAACTTTGTTGTTTTGTAAATTATGAAACATTTACTAAAGTTTTCATAGTACAGAACAGTAGATCCCCAAATACTGGTGGGACCACAGCAACCCGCAAGCTGCTGATAGCCGCAAATACTTGAGACTCCCTCTAAATTCTTACATCTGCTTATTTTAATAGTGCAAACACTAATTGTGCCTTATTATATACAGTGGAAACTGTCTTAGCACCTCCACAGAAGGTAATGGCTTCAGTCTAAAATTTATCCAAGAATACACTCAATCAGGGTGAAGAAAAATAAATGTGAAATTGTGTTTTTTCAACATTCGCAAAATCTTGACGAAGATTTGCCACTAACTGAAATGGAAACGCAGCTAGTGTCTTCAATCAGACTGTTTCCGACTGCAGATCGCTCCTCACCACATCACCATCGTCCACGACGACTCTTTGAAGACACTTCGATGATGAGTTACGACAGTACCCAGTTTAACTTCAGGATAAATAATGTAACATTGAATTGAATATTGAATTGGGTCTACCATTTTCAAACTCAGAGCCAATGCTAAAGAAAATACTTGCTATCCAGTCCCCTTGTCAGTACTGTGGGTTCTCATCTCCCCGTATTGGGAGCAACCCCTACATCGCTCGGGGTGATTTAGTTTATTGAGCCGATAGTGGATTTTCGGTAGATGCTTATCATTTTTCAGACACATAAACACACAGAGGCTGAAACTGGCCTAGATCAGTGCCTGGGGTGCTGGCTGTTGTAAGTGGCGCCCTTTAAAGGTCAGCCTGATTCTCTCTCCATCCCTCTGCTCCCTGTAATGACTTCAAAAGTATCTCTTTTCAGGCATTAGTTGACCTAAAAGCCTTTTTCTTGTCTTGTCTAAGTTGTAACTGCAGCTTCAAGGTTTTGAAGGGGAAATTTTTGTTTGCTATTTTGAGTGCTGGTTCTTTTGCCAGTCTTGACACCCAACGATTTGCGAAGAACTCAATAACTCTCAACCATCCAACTGTTTATGTGATCCTGGACCATATTTCTCAGTGCTTTCACCTCTAACCATTACAAAAAAAAAAAATGTCTCACCACTTCATGATAAACTTTGATTTATTGGTTGGCAGATTTGATGGTGCTTCCAACGTCCTTGGATCCTGATGAAAATGTCTGGAACAAGTATAAGAAAATCCATTGAGGGTGAAAATGGCTTGCTGTGGGAAGTGGAAAAGCACATACTCGCGCCCAGCTTCATACCTCACTGAATTGTTCTAACTCCATCAGCCAGCACCCAAAAAACCTGGAACAATGAATTAAAGCAGGAGCTGTCCAGTAACACACTCCATCTCTTCCCCCTCCTTCCACACAAACCGCCAGGCAACAGAGCCCCATCTGAAATATAAATGAGATGTGCAGTATCAGCCAGTGGCAGCAGTAACATCAGGCTATTCCAGATAACTGCAGAGAGACAAGAGACGTAGACTGACATGGATAACAAGATGAATCTATTATTGAGCAGGATGCATGTTGAGGATTATCTCATTCAGTCAGGGCTAGATGCATGATGCACTACAGTTTATTATATTTTAGGTGACAATCCTCAGATGGCGCTCTAACCTAAGAACATCGAATCAGTGGCGAGCGCAGAGGTGGAGGAAATGCTTTGAATAGCTAAAGCATCTCCAAGTCAATTAATAGAAATTCGATTCAGCTGACTGCCACAAGAATAAATGTCGGCATTGTGATGCATTCCTTGACATAAAATGAGACTTAACTATAGAGGCCTGGTCAAACCACAAGCCACAGTAGAGGATACATAATTTGTATATGGGACAGCATCTGATTACATCAGCTGACGATGCTGCAGCTACACTTTCCTATAGCTACTCTATCCTATAGCTACACTTTCCTATAGCTACACTATCTTATAGCTACACTATCCTATTCATGACCGCAGTTTACGTGAGCAGTAAGGCAGACTAAATAGCAACCCTGTTCAGTCTGCTTTAATCAAACTTTAGTTTGATTTCTTAGTTTGATTGTTCTGCTGTTACCCCCATCGATCTACCCATTAAAGCTGACTCACATTTCTTTTCTTTGCTCAAGAAACACATTCCCACAGCAATATGCCACCACTACCACGTGTACAAGGGTGTTGCAACTGATAACAATTACATGATGCAAGACATTTTTTTTCAGAGCTTACTTCACGAAGTTTTCAAGTGAGGCCTGAAAAGCAACGACAGTGGACTGTCGATCAGTGATTTGCCAGGTAGTGGAGTCTCTGGTTTCGTCACGAGAGCAACTACCTTACAATAATGTCGACCCATCAAAAGTCACAAAAGCAACTGAATACGTATTTAAAGGCAATAGAAGACTGATCAAACTGATCTACTTTTCTGACTTTTGGAAGGGCCCAATTATATGATAACTCCACCCACTACAGCTGTTAATCAATTGCAATGAAAAACCGACCAAACTGTTTAGCGCCAGGGCAGTCCACCAGCAGCCCATTGTATTTTTATGTCAAAAAATGTGAAATGTTTAAATAATTTGGCGGTGCACAAGCTGTCATACACTGCGGGGGAAACCCTCAATAGGCGATCCTTAAAGAAGGCCTCGATTTTGTTTTGAAAGCTAAAAGGCTCAACAGGATTTCCTCCTCAACACCTGCTAAGTCCAGTGGTAGGGCCGTCCATTAGCGGCTCACCATGTTTTTGTGTTAAAAGTTACAAATCTAACATGCACTAGTAGGCATCATAGTTTGGACGGGAGGGGGGAAGGCTGGTGGCCCGCCAGGCTAAGACAATATTACTCTGGGGGAAACCCTGGGCTGAAGTTGCATGTCAACAACCTATCGGTCAATGTAATTTGTTCATTTGAAGCTCTGGTGTTATCCTTTGTAACTTCAATAGTTACAGAGGATAACCAGCATGCCTTTCTCTGTTAGTGGGCATCGCAAGACAATGGATGTATTGTTTTTTTCCACTTAAGTTTCTTGCAAACAATCAATGCGATTTTTATAGAAGATGACAACGGGACATGTTAGCAATTGTAGTTTATACTTAAGCAAACACACATGCTGGTAGATGTTTTCCTCAACACATTTATTTAGCTTTTGGCATGCAGACTTATTAAATACATATTGTGATTAATTCCTTTTTGTTTGGCAAAAAAATAAAATAAATGAGCACATACACTAAGACCAGCAGAACAAAATGTGTATCCTGTTATGTAATTCGTAAAATTAACTGCTGTAATAGGGGGATGAAGAGGGAAGCGAATAAAACAAAGTCTATGCTGGGGTCTAGGGAGGGAATTGCTAAAACGCCAAAGAATGGGATGAGAGATTTAGGGATGTTTAAATGAGATAAATGGAAGTTGCAGAAGAAAGAAGGCGTGAGGGGATTGTGCTCCACGTAACATTAGGTAGCTATGAACAGAGAACATGTCTAGTTTATATGTAATTACCTCTAGTCTGTTTCCCCTTATTTTAAGCAGGCACAAACTAATTATGTTGAATAGGGAGCTAAGAAATGAACTCATGCTGGTCTAAGCACACACACTGCAATCTTTACTTTATTTGATTAATCTACTATTTAATTTCACAAGCACTCCGAGTATCTACTGCACTTTTTTGCTTGTTTGAATCAATTACAGCACTCAGCCATGCTGAAACATTGAGCCTGATTGTAATTGCTGCATTAAATTGTGGTTAATTTTTCTATCAAGCAGAAATATATCTTGATTAGAGACAGGGCGAGGTTTGCTGAATGTGCTGATGGTGAAACTACAGGAGGGTGGGAGTTGGAAAACAATTTGAGATGCTTTCTTTCCATCAATTAGCCAGACCCGAGCACTTACCAATTTCTCCTATTTGGGAGCAATTGTGTGTGTGTGTGTGTGTGTGTGTGTGTGTGTGTGTGTGTGTGCGTGCGTGCGTGCGCGTGTGCGTGCGTGCGTGTGCGTGTGTGTGTGTGTGTGTGTGTGTGTGTGCACACGCGTCCCCTATCTATTCAACAAGGTAATGCATAACATTTAGCAAATTGCAAAAATATCAATGTCTCTTGAACCTTTCCACATTTTGTCACATTATAAGCAACAACTGCTGTTAGATTTTTACTATTTCAATGTGACAGACCAACAACAACAACAAAAAAACAGTGCGTAATAGTGAAATGAAAGGAAAATTATGTTTTTCCAAAATGTTTTTAATAACAAAAGTTACCATGGTGACATATTTTGTATTCAGCTCTGAATTAATTCTGTGTTAAAAGAACAATCCCAGCTGCCGGTCTTTTTGGGATACCAGCACATGTAAACGCTACTAAAGGCCCTTATTTTGCAAAATACAGCAATAGTAGCTCAGAGAGGAAGTGGAGGAGCGCAATACTTTCACCGATTATCTGTCTCATAATATACTGTCACGACATGGTGACAGTTTTAGCAAATGTAAAAAAAAAAAAAAAAAAAAAGAGAATTTATGCTTATGCAAGAAGGTTTATAGCTTTTTGTTGCCTTTCAGTTAAATTCTCCAGGACTCGTCACCGTACTGGTAGAAATACTACTGAGGTGATTCTGTAGTATTTCTTCTTTACAATTTTATTGCAAAGTGCTGGCTTTTTGACAGCCGTTGTGTCTTCTGATGACGAGGCTGGGATGGATTGCTTCGTGGCAAATGGTGACAGTGGTTTAAAACAGTTTTGGATTTTCTGGTGCCCTCCATCGTGTGTTGAATATTGTATAACAAGAACAACAACTCCCACTGGAGACCCGATGGCTGCCGGCCTGAATGCCGCTGTTAGATCTGCTTATTAATCATCCTTCATTCGTACTCCCCTAACGCCTGCCACACAGCTCTCACTTCTACAAGTGTGGTCAGGTGGTTAGGCGGCCCCCTCTGGAGGTTATTTAGAGAGGGAAACCAAGTGACATATGTGTGATCCCGGCGATGTTAAGAAAGCACAAGTAACGCGAGTGAAAGAGCGGAAAGTATTCCAGGGATTATAAAGGATTTAAAAGACGAGGTGTGAGAATTTCTTAGGGGGAAATAATTATGGGCGGACATGTTTCTCATCTCCCCTTGTCCTTGAGGAAGAAGCGTATTAGCGGGTGGAATGGTAGCTAAATATGACGGGGGAATTGAGGAACATGGCCTTTTCAAGCACAGAGAGACTCCTTTTTGAAACCATCTGCGAAGGGGGGAAACATCACAGAATCCATAACAAGACCTCAGAGACCTGTGGAAGAGTTGGCGGGGGCGACATGGAGTGCAGGGATGAATGAGCTGGGTGGAGATGCAGTCAACCGCAGTGGAGAGGAGGATTAGAGCCAGGCGCTCTCACGGGCCGCAGTGGTGATCTCTGAGATTCCTCATCTCAATCTGCTGCTTTCGTTGGCCTTCCCACTCTTTAAAGCTCCAAGTAAAGAGAAGCATGCGCGTGCTTGCCTCCTGATTTTTGTTGCAGAATCGATCCGTCTGTACTAACCCGTAATGACCCGCTCCGCTCGATAACCAGCTGGAGAGCAAAGCACAGGTTGACTGACAGCTGTGGGAAAGTTCTGACCATCAGCTAGTCACGCATCCTCTTCTCTTTCCCCTGCTGCTTGCAGATCATCAGTCTATATGCTACACTTTCACATATCTATTTTATGTTAATTCACTCATTTCAACCTCAGAGGTCGCACACAATTTCTTACTGAGTCATTTCCACCATTTGCGAATGCGTCCGCCAAAGCTTTTGTGGGGGGAAGGAGGAGCTCGCACCTTCGCAGTCCTAGCAGCTTTCCTGCTGTTGTTTGAGATGCTGTATAATCCGCTGAGCTCTTTGCTAATCCCAAGTGTCAGTTCACTAAAAAACACCCTGGCAGAACACAGAAGAAGCCAGTGTGAGAATACATCACGCAGCCTACATTTCCCCCTCTCTGTTAATATTATATGCCATTGTAATAATGCGTGAATCTTTTCATCTCATGTAATCAGTGATCTTGCGGGTTAACCAATTTGCACAAATTTTATTCAATTGTTGCAGAATCCTCTTGGGCAGTAGGGTGGGGAAGTGGGATAATACACATCTATTGACATATTAAATGTGTACCGTGAATGGATAATTCAATTCCCATTTTCAACACTTTTAATGGAGTTTAAGTGCCTTGACTGAGTATTTCTAACCCTTCAACATTTTTCCACATTAGATTTTAAGCGTTAGACCAACACACAGTACTAAATATTTCACTATTTCTGTCAATTTCATAAAGAGTCCATCTGTGGGTAACTTAAGCCCAATTGTTCTTTAAGGGCCTCAGAGAAGGCCAAGAGCCAAATGCTAACAATGGAGGAGCTCCAGAGGTCAACAACCCAGGGGATAATCTATTTATTGGGTATTTATTAGTTTCTGGTCTTTATGGAAGAGTGGGAAGGAGAAAACCATATCAGGTCCTATTTGCAGTTTGTCACCAGTTATTTTGGAGACAGAAAAGATTCTGTGATCAGTTCAGTTCAAAATTGGAAGAAACTGATAAAGAGTCTTGACACTGTTATAATGTCAAGATTTGAAAAACGCTGTACAAGGACTCTCTATCCAATCTTACCAAGTTAGTTATTTTGTAAAGAAGGATGTTCAAAAAATGTCAGCCTCTATTTGTGCAAAGCTGGAAGAGCATACCCAAAAAAAGACCTGCGGCAACTCAGCAGCGAGGAATACAAACGTGCACCTAATTTTTCAGGTCTTTATTTGGCAAAAATGGTGAGAATTTTCCCTCAAAATGTTGTGCTAGTTTGTGATGATCTATTACATAAAATAGATCAATGTTTGTTTCTGTAACGTGAGAAAACGGGGGAAGGTTCAAAGTTTGCAAGTGCTTTCCCACAGTTTACAGCACTGTTTAAACACTGAAAAACATTGCTTTGCTCATATGAGCCTGTAAAATCTATCACATAAACTTAAAAAAGGAACAGTGGAAAACTACTACAGCTAAACAGTTTGTTTGGACCGCACATATTTGGAAAGCTCAACCAGGATCGCGTTGGCAGTCGGAGGAAGGAAAGCAGTTCAAAGTGTTTCGTTCATGAACAGTGCCAGAACACTCGGCTTCAACATTTCTCTGATGAACGGATACGACACAAGCCGCTCGGTCAGTCGCAGTTCAACTATCAGAAAAACAAAGAAAAAAGTGGATTGTTCCCACTGGTACCATCTACTATGACCAATCTAACGCTTCCAATTTGTTTACTGTTCTTTCCCTCTATTATTTCTTAAAAATTGTATGAATAAAGCCCAAGTTTACTTGAAGCACCTCAAAAATTAGGAGTCGAAATCCAGATTTTAATGTCATGGAGATTTTATGTATTTGAAATGTCAATAATCAAAGCGGTGACACGAGTGTTGGGTTCTTCAAACGTGAACTTTGATGTCTCCGGTCACAGTGTACATTAGTGTAGCGAGATCATTGTGCAAAGTGATCAGGTGCACATTAATTTGCCACAGAGAGTTATTGGCTTCAAAGTTACACCAGGAATCAAAGAAATGGCTTTATAGCCAAGAGAACAATTTTATTGACCTTTAAGAACTTCATGTACTCCGAAAGTGTCCACCAACCGCCCGGATCGTCTGTTGTTGCTGCCAGAGAAGTTCTTGATTAATTGTTAACAGGTGAGCGAAGATCTGCTTTGGGACAGATCTCTTGACAGGAACAGCAGTAAAGAAGTCCCGTCTGTCCAAAGAACGAACTACAACCCTGGTCAGCAGAAGATGGAGTTATTTTTTTGGAGTGAATTTGTTCCATGTAGAAGACGAGCCCAGCACCTCGATGAAGCTTGAGTCTTTGTCTGAGGTTGAATCAGAAAGGAATCGGACTTTACCACGGCTCTGCACAGTATTGCCACTATGAATAAGGCTCCATAGGGGCAGCTTCATGCAACAATTTGAGGACAATCTGTTTTACTTAGCACCATGTAGAAAAGTGCTAATAAAGACTTAGCAAAAAAACAAATTTTGGACCAAAAATACTCACTCCTAGAAAAAGTTTATTGATAAACTTAATTATTTTTCTTATTAATAACACTTATGGGATATATTTGTTCACTGTTATAAACCTTGACCAGTTTTTGTTGCATAAACACATCGGTGCAGTGCTACATGAACACATGGTAGGAAACATGACTGGGGTTAGTGACAAGATGGAAGAAAACAACATTTTTGTTAATCCTGATTCTGGCTCACTGTGTGACATGAGGTCTAATGAAACACGTCATATGGAGCCCAGATGTTACTTTTTGTGCTTGGAAAAAAAAGAACCATTACATCAATGTAATGTCAAAGTGGAAAATGGCTTGTGCACTTTGGTAAAGTGCCATGGAAAGTTTTATTGACTAATAATAATGCAGATTCCCCAGTTTGATATCCGTCTTACTTTAAAAATAAAAACGGAAGTAGTTGTCTTACTTTTTAGTGGTTTTGTGGACTAATTGTGGACAAAAAAAATCATATTTTTTTACAAGAATATGAATCAAATAACCTGAATAATAAAATGCTTTATTTAGTTGAATTGACCCTCCTTTCTTCTTCTCCTGTGTGCATACATGACATCGACCTTATCGCCCCCTGCAGGGCAGTGGTGAAAACTATATTTGATTGGAACCACGCGTCTCTGCTGAGATAAAAATGGTACTGTTACGTGTGTATTCCTTGTACATGCGACCTCGTATGTCAGACTTGACCGCAGAAGCATTGTACGTTGACATGATCTGTTTCTTTCATCTTAAACTCAGCATGAGCTGATGAAGTGTGGTGTGGGTGTCAGGGCCTGGCTGAAGAGAGAGGCTATTAATTCCACCCAGACACCAAGGCATCTTCAGCCCTTGGTCCACTCAGCACTGATTTAGTAAAGAGGGTTTGTGTTGAGGCTGTCAGCAGCTCAGAGTGAGGCCCAGTAAGAAAAACAAGCTCCAGACGTTTTTATGTATTAGTTTGCTTTCATTTTTTGGCTATACTGTGATAATAATAAACCATGTGACATTTTTTTTAGGTCACTGTATGGCTGTGATTGTGTGTCACAGCAATTACATTCCCACAAACACAAATACCCCTCTTGAGAAACATTCCTATTTGATGTATTCTCCTTTAAGACACAAGTCACATAATGTGTGATTTTGCATCACTACAATACACACAGTAAATGCTTTTAATCATTTCAAGCTCTTCATCAAATTTTATAATCTATCAATATTTATTGATACGCCTTGAACAAACAGTGGAAGAAAATAGCAAAAATAACAATGCGGACAGTTTTGGGGGGTTTTAAAAATGTTTTAACTGAAATTTACTGTGGCAACGGTAAATCAAAATGACAAAGGATACGATAAACGGCCAAACCTATCTCGTATCATTCCTCCTTAGGCCCCGCCCTATTTATTCATGAACTCAAAACTCTTTCAGTTCACTGAAAACAGGAAGCATCTAAACCAGAAGTCTGAAAATTGTAGCCCAAGATTTCTGACATGCACAAAGAAGTTTTTTTTTTTTGCAAATAACTTTACTTTGTAGGAAAAAAAAGTGATTTAAATGGAACAAAAAGGTTAGGGCTAGGGTTAGGGTAAATCAGAGGAACCAAAAACACAACAGGTGGTTGAATACTAGTGTGTTGAATACAGATCTGATTTGTATTCAAATCATTTCAGATTTTTATTTTTTTAAAATGTAGAAATCTATGTATTCTTGTCCCTTTTCCTTTGTAGTTTTGGACTACTTTGTGTTGGTCTGACATATGCGATCCTAAAAAAAAAAAAAAAAACTGACAAAAGCATAAGAAAAAATTTTTTTTATGTCAGAAAACATTTTTTTTTTTTTTCTTAACCACGTTTTACATTCAGGCAGCACTGAAATTGCAGTAAATACCAAGTGATATTTTTTTCCAGGAGAAAATTTTTCCCCATCATTTAAGACGGGGAAATGAACGTGATGGGCAATTTCTAACAGCAAAACAAAGCGTTATATTTTCCTCCCCGTTTCTCTGGATTTTATGTCCAGGTGTAACTTCATGTGTCTGGTTTTGTCTCGGGGCTTCGCTGCCAAATCAGCCTTCCTGTGAACACAGAACAAATAAAACATTTTTGTTTTGTTTTTTTTCCCCTCATTTGTGAGCGTTTCATCAGAAGGCGTTCCTCTCTTTCTCAGGTAGCGACAGCAGCTAGACGTGCGCTCGGTGTGTCACTCTGTCTGCCTCCCTGTCTAAGCTTGGCCCTGTAGTTGCATTCAGGCTAAATGAGGTCATAACTTAAAATGATTCTTAAAGTTGTGTGTTTGCAAATGACTGTCAGCGCAGGTACACGCTGTTCTGAGCTGAGCGGCTTTGGCAGGAGTTGGAGAGGCAGAGTGGGAGGGAGCCGTTGGTGCAGGGACGTCTAACGGGTGGGAGTTAGTTTGTGCGTGTGTACACGTGTGAATGTGTGTGTTGTTTTGTTTTTTTTCCAAGGAGTGCCCAGTATGGGGGGATTAACCCTGCGGGAGTTTGACTGTGCTCTCATGTGCAGCCAACTGTGCTGTCTGCTGCAGCCTGCGCAACACGGGCTGAGAGGCAACACGCTCTGCTTTCAGTTCATCACGTTCGCACTTTACATGTCTTGCTGTCTGTCTGCGTCGCCCTCGGCCTCCATCACTCACACGCACACATCCGCGCCGTAGACTGCAGCGTGACCTTTCCGTCGAGGGGCACGAGGCCCGGACGCGGCCCGGGCCCGGTTTGGATCCGCACGAACCCGACAGCAGAGAGAAGCCGTCGAGACGGGAGAGAAGGGTTCGGCTCGGCAGGGAAATCCTCTCCTGTCTCCATGGCAACGGTCACTCGATTAGGACCACATCCCAGCACAATCGTTACCGAGCCTCAACTGGTTTGTCAGTGCGTGATTGTCTGCAGGTGCTTCTAGCCAGTGAGGAGCAACACAGATTCAATTTTCTTTAAATATATTTAGCCAACTGAATTTGCCCCCCATTCAGAATGATAACTCAACTGTTTGTGGTATGTTAACAAAGTGGAAGTGACTGGGTATGATAGCAACTCTGGCACAAAGTGGTAGGCCACATCCAGAACCTGAACCGGGGCCAGCCAATACTGAGACGCATAATCAATCAATCAAGTTCAATAATGTTTATTTGTGAAGCCCATTTTGTGCAACAAGGTAGCTTAAAGTGCTGAACATTGCAAAAAGTCATAAAAACAACAAAAAATCACCAATTGAGAAACTAGTAACAAGCATCGCATTTCTAATCAGTACACGTCAAAATGTTGCTCAATGTTCTAATTATTGTCTCAAAAGCAACTCCAAACAGGTGAGAGCACAACATAGTGCTGAGGTCAGCCATTTTCTTCTTAGTCAATAGTTACAAGCCTCTAAGCTTAATGTAACCCACAAATTAGTTCAACAGCAATGAACAGAGAGCATCATGGGATGCGTTTCAAAGGTTCAGCGCCAGATCCAATGCAAAGAGGAATAAACTTCCAGGTGCAATTTGAGACCGTTTCTCTAATCCTCACACAAAAATAGATGGATGGATCGATGGATACATAGCCACAATGTTTGTTTGTTGTTTTTTTTTATATAAATAAAAATCTTACAAGTATAAGCTAAGCTTACAGTCAGCTCCCCTTTACTCTGATGTCCATAAATACTTCAGAGACCCATAAGTGATAAGTTACCAAGGTCAATTTCAGAGCCACAGAAATGAAGTTCCCTGAAAAGAGGACAAGGTGACCTGGCAGAAAATCTTCACTGCCCTTATACATGATTGCATGTTACACATTTCCTTGCTTTTTATCATTTTCTTAGAATTTAAATGTTGTTGGTTTTTTTGCCACTGTAGCAAAACAATTGTTGATGCAAAATTTTCTCAGAATAACAAGTGCGTTCCCCTTGTTTCCGTATGTCATACATTATAACAGTAATATTTTCTATTCTTGAATATGGTGCTACATATCCACATAATGTCTCCGCACACAGCACGTTGCAGAAACACTGCTTGGACTGTGGCTAATTATTTAGCTTATACAAATGAGGCCTCTTTGTCGCTAAAATATTTAGTGACACTTTTTGATGCAAAATCGAAATGTTTCAGAAACTAGAGTGGTGGAAAGATAGGAGGATGTTTGGTTGGCAAAACAGCAGAGGTATGCTAGAAGCCACTTTTCCAATAAGACCCTTGTGTTGGCATGGAAATAATGAAATTTCATTTTTCTTGTTTCTGAAAAGAACGTTGTGTTAATGAGAAAAGAATGTGCATTAGCACAACTTTTCACAGTGGCTGGAAAGATTACTCATTATACGGGGTCTACGTTTGCAAGGAACACAAAGCAGAAAGACGACATTTAATTAAGTATTTGTTTGTTCAGCGCGAGTCAAATCATTAGCGACACGTATATTGTACATCCCCCCTTCATCTCCAAACAGAAAAGACAGTGCAAGGGAATAAAATGCCTGTACCAGAAGTGATGTGATCTGCCATTAACATGGACATTTTTTAAAGAACAGAGTATGAAATAAAGGTTTTTATTTAAAGGTGCTACAGTTTTATTTCACAGAGCATTCTGTACTTGACTCTGATATCACCCTGTACTACATTGATGGGACTTTTATTTTAAAATGTGAAGCACCAATCGAGTTGTTAACATTTCAAACAAAGGAGCTGTACAGGTTCATATTGAGAATCTTTTGTATAATCGAGGTTATTTTATGCCATTTGCTGACCTGTTAACAGGGAAACCACCAGGCAGGAAAACTTCCTAATAAAAGTCTTTCACATAGCGCCGTAACCTGGACATGCTCTGCTCACAAAGTGGATTTTAGAGTGATCTCACATGCCAAACATGTTTCTTTACTAACTTCACATCCACACTACAAAACAACATTTTCCTTTCCACGTTCCCAGTGTTTGCAGATGTTCTATATTCATGATCAACGTGTTGAATTTAGGGAGCACAAAACACAATAACTCGCACGTAGCATTCATGGTAAAGTTTTTCTTTAAATTCAACACTGTCCAGCAGGTTGTAAGGCTGCACTCACACCAGTCCTGTTTAGTCCGTTTCTATTGATTTCCCTGTGGAATCTAGAAAGTCTGGTTCGTTTGGGAAACTAATGCAGACTAACGAGGCGAACTCTGGTCCACCTACAAACCGAGGTCTCGCTTCGGTTGGCGTGAACTCTGGCGTGGTCTGAACGCATATGTGGTTTCAAGCAGACCGGAGAGCAATCCAAAGGCAGGGAGCGAACTGTAGCGCAGGGCATTCTGGGTAAGTATGACCAAAATAAATGTGTGAGTCTAGCGCTAGGGAGAGAAATCCTACATCCGCTAAATTTTGACACTACTCTATTTTTGTTCAGACTCTGTGAAGTAGGAAGTTCTGAGGTTTTCACGTTGCTTTCTTCAGTGGTTTTTGGTCTAGCGCCATCACAGGCGAGGAGGGGAACATGTTTTTCAATTAGTTTGGATGTTTTTACGGACTGTAGGGTGAAAGTGAATCACATCAGCTGAAAATGTAACACATGTTGCAAATTTGGTCTCCAATCGAAGCAAATCTGCCTGACTATTAGGTGTGAAATCAGGCTAAAATGAGTTCATTCTTACCTCAAGTCTACAAAACACAAAACAGATTCACCCCGTTATCGTTTACCCCACAGTAAAACTGAGGGGGAAAAACCTAAGTTTGCCCCTCATGTTTCTGGGTATTGGGGACCCCAAACAGAAAATGGACTTAAATCTGTGAAGAGCCTGTCTAAAAATGCAAAACATTTCTTTGAATCTTTTTAAAGTGATCTTAAACAACAGATCACCATTTTTCTGCAGGTCAGCCAAACTGTGCTTAGCGCCCCAGGCTCTGTTCGATGTGTTATCAATCCAAATTTTCCACTTTTCCTTCTTCATGGCGTAAATTCCAATGTTAAATATGTTCTGCCCATCACACATGACAGTCACCTTTACGATGCTGTCTTCCACTCCATCCTCGCCTTTCCATCCTTTCTGGCCCGGCTTGCTGTTTATGTGCTCATCTCGCTCGGTTCTGAATCTGGTGAAATGACACATGTTTGACAGGAAGCAGCCTCGGGCACAGACAGGGCAGCCCTCTTTAACTTCACTCTGCTGCCTGTCTGGCACCACACTGAAATACTAACATGCCGTCATGAGCAGAAACAAAGTTGAGGTAACTCTTCCATCCGCTCTTTAGTCATCATGAGACATAATCAACGACCAATAGCTTTGGCTCTTAAAATACATTTCATTGATAAGCTAACATGGACGTTAGTGGACAGGTGGACATTGCATTGGTTCACAGAAGCTGTTCTTCGTACTGGCGAGTTTATAGGACCATGACAGTCAGTCAGCTACAACTGAACACAGCAGTTTGGGAATGTTATTTTGGGTTGGTTGCAGACTGTGTGTGTGTGTGTGTGTGTGTGTGTGCGCGTGTGTGTGTGTGTGTGTGTGTGTGTGTGTGTGTGTGTGTGTGTGTGTGTGTGTGCGTGTGTGTGTGTGTGTGTGTGCGTGTGTGTGTGTGTGTGTGTGTGTGCACGCAGCATTTTATGGCTGCACAAAAAAGACATGCTAGATAATGATCCAACCTGGAGGGTTTTCTTGACACTAAATGATTGAAACAGTAAGGCTTAAGTGACTGCATTACTTTTTCTTTTTTCTTTCTTTTTTTTTTTTTTTTTTTTTTTACAGACTTGGACTCAAGAAACACTTAAGTAGCAAAAACAGTCTTGACTTGATTTAGACTCATGATCAATCTTTGTCATTCACCCACAAATGTTCTCACAATCACACACAGATATGCAAATCTGCAGGCGACTTGGGTTAAAATGTTTTGCCCCGGAAATGCAAACGAGGCAAGAGGAAGGTGGAATAGAACCAACAACCGTTGGATTTCAAGATATCTGTTCCCTGAGACGGACTTGCCGTGAATATGATGAAAAATTCCTCAACACTCAGGTGAACGTCGAGGAAACTGGTATAGCTAGTAACAGCAGATTGTTCTGTGAATTGATGACTTTGATTATTGGACCAGAACTTTCTTTTTAATGACTTGAGACCTGACTGATTTTTCTCTAAGACATTTGAGCATGGACTAGGACTCATCCCACAAGCATTTGAGATGTTTCTTGGAATTGCTTCACAAGGACTTCAGACTTTAATTAAGAAAACAAAAAAAGTCCAAAGCTTTTCATTATGATTGAGCCTACAGAACAAGATTTAGAATGTGTCGCTATGAATACAAATGTAAAATCATGTGTATTGTTAAACGGTTAATAGATGAACCATGTTGACTTCCTGAAGGCAGAGTTTCATAAAAGATTTAAAATAGAATAAATAAAGAGCAGGAGCTTCTTAAAGAGACATACGCCCAATTTCAAGGCATGAAATAAAGTCACATGTCTTTGAGTCTGTACTCGCTTGACATATACAGCATTTTTATAAGTGATGGTAACATATTTACTTTCTTGTGCTATAAAATGGGACTATGTGCCTGAGAAATGCCTAATACTGCATTTCTCATACAATTTGGAATATTGTTTAAAATAAAAGATTTAATAAATGTTAAAGGCTTGCATATTATTTATTCTTCTTTGGTTATGTCTTATTTGTCTTATTGCTCAGAAATCTGGGGAAATGCAAGTAAAACAATTATTGAAATATTAGTTAAGCTGCAAAAAAAAAAAAAGCTGTAAGGCTTATTAATGAAGTGGGATACCGGGAACCAACGGATAAACTTTTTAGTCAAAGTAATATTTTAAAATTTAAAGATATTGTCTATATAAAAATACTGGAAGTAATGTTTAAAGCATTGAACAAAAATCTCCCTTCAGGTATTCAGAAATTAATTAAGAGAGAATAAATATAATTTGCGAGGTTTGTTTATATTTGAATGTGCAAAAGAGAAGAGCCAGATAAAGTCTAGATGTATTTCAGTTATTGGTGTGAAATTGTGGAATGAACTGAATGATGAATTTAAGTTGTGTTCTTTTTTAGTAAACTTTAAAAGAGTTTTAAGATGTAAAATGATAAAATCTTACGCTATTATTTAGACTTACATATGTATTGTGAAAATATCCTGGTAGGTTATAGGGTAAAAAAAAGTAGGGTAGGCAAGAAGAAGCTTATTCCTTTTTTGGTAAATTGTGGGTTATTTATTGTTATTTCTTTGTTGTTTCTAGTGATGTGGACAGTTTACCAAAATAAAATAAATGAATGAATGAAAATACTACCCTTTAACGGTTGTGGAGGCATCAAGTTCTGACACCAGCTCCCTGATATGGCGTTCTTTGACTAAACCGTCTTAACAGGATAATTCTTCCTCCTTTCTTGATGTCTTTATTTTTAAGTCTCTTGATTGAAATGGTGGACATGCAGAGCCGAGTGTTTTAGAGCCAAGCCACTGACTTCTCTCTCCCGCCTCCTTTTTGTTTTGTTGCCCCTGACAGGTCGTGATGCACACCGATGGGAACCCAGAGAGCTTCCTGTGCCAACGTCTGCCAGCGCTGTCCTCCATGACCCAGCTGGACGGCGCCGCAGCAGCATACGTCTGCCAGGATCTCACCTGCTCTCTGCCCGTCACCGAGCCCCAGGAACTGCGGCGGCTGCTCCTGGACGGAGCCCCGGCGCAGGAGAGCCTCTGACATGGGAAGGACAGGACTGCATCCTGCAAAATCTGCTGCTTCCGGACTTTCCCTTCAGTGAATACCAAAGCTTTAGAAAGTTCTGGTGCAGTGCCTTGCAGACGTAACAAAATAAATTCCTCTTCCTGGTTTTCTTCCAGATTTCAGCTTCTTGCCATCGACTCCTGAGCAGCTTCCCTGAGCTGAAAGTAAAGCGTCCCCACAGGATCATGCTGTTATTGCCAGGTTTTACAGTGAGGTGCAGTGAGTTCAGTGGCGGCTTTAACATGTAGATCCAAAAGTTCAATTTTGACAAAACCACCCTTCTAAAACTTAAACTAATTTTTCAGCCACAAAATTTGTTAAATAAAAATAAAATGCAAAAATAATTTTGGGATTTTTTTTGTTTTTGTTTTGTTTTACCTAAAAATAATAAGCCTGTTTTTAAGCAATTTGTAAATCCCTAAAGATCAAAAACATAAAAAAGATGATTCCCATATTTTTGGGGATCAGTTGTTTTTAATTTGATGGCCAAATTTTTCCTTTTCTTGAATTGTAATCAGGGGGGGCAGTTAAAATCATTTCAAGGGCCATAAAAGGCCCCTGGGCCACACTTTAGACACCCTGTCCGTGAAAATGGACGTGCAGGAATTTATTTAAAGACATCTGAGTAAAAGGGGGTTAATGTAAAAGGCACATATATTTATTTTTTTAATTGTGAACCACCATTTTCCTTCCACTCTACCTTCCATTGGGACAAAACATAAAATCCCAATAAAAAACATTCAACTTTATGGATGATGAAGCTTGAACATTTCAGTGGACACTTGCAAGTCACCATGTGATGCAAACATTGTCTTAGACAGTCTAATATTTTCTATTAGTGGAAAAGCGTTACCTCTGCAGCAGCATACTATTGAAAAATATGCAACACTTGTACAAAATACTGAGGCTTGACTGTAAATGCCAGACTGCTAATGGAACACAACTTCAATCCACCGATGTGAGCCATACGGAAATTAATTTGAGCCGCACTGTTGTTGTCCTATTACCCAAATATAAAGGTAGAAACGAGCCTTTTTTTTTTAAAGTTAAAACTGCTTCATGTACCAATTTCTGTAAATTAATAGCAGCAAACAAGCAGCTCTTTGCCACATTATTAATGCAACTGTTGTGGATTTTATCCTGAGGCTATGACATGGAAAAAAACAAAAACACAATGCAAATAAAGCATGCATTTTTTCCTCCTGTTTATTTAATAAAATTATTTTCTTGCATCTGAACAGTAAAAGCGAGGCTTCTGTTGCTAAATGTCTTCTGGTCAGAGCGTAGAAAACGTGGTGCTCTTTTTTTTTGTTGCAATTCTAAAAGTTCTCAAGTTTCATACACTTTTCTTTGGCAGCTAAATTTTTCTCTTTTGACAACATAAAAATATGTTTGACAGGAGCTTTTGGGATGGCCTGAAATGAGAATTCAAGACATGCAGTGGCTGGGAAAGTCCTGGAGGTTTGTAGATTTTCTTGAAGCCTTAACTCTGCTTCTTGGCCCCACAAATGCATTTCAATTAGAAATTTGACATCAGAAATATCATCAGACGCCTTACCAAAGATAAAAAATGGACCGTTAAATTATGAAGTCAAATGTTGTTGCATCATATTTGATATACATAGTACTTTTATAACGACTGACATGAACATAGTTGCTTGATTATGCTATAAAATGGCACCTGAAAAATACATGGTGCTGCCCCTTTAAATAAGTGTCTGAGAGCCCAAAATTGGCATAGACTCTCATGATGTATTAACGTACACTTGGTGATTGAAGTTTCTTTTCAAAGATGTTGTCCTCGAAAGAACATGAGAAGCAGGAGCAAGATGGCGGACCAGGTTGCCTCCCTGGAGGCCGTGGGCACAAAGCAGGAGACGAGAAGTGAGGAGGTGTCGGTCGCCCGCCAGGTGAAAGGAATCGCCCTGCAGGAACACCTGCACCATCTGTTGCTCGTTTCCTTTTGGCCTCCCTTCCTCAGGTCTGGCCTCAACACGGGCCTCGTCGCCTCAGGAAGCGAGGGAGTCATTTTAGCAGGGCAGAACAAAAACAAGTGCCAAGAAGAGAAGGGATATTAGACACTGAGACAGACAGCTGAGAGAATCGAGAAAGCGGGAGTGCAATTGTTTTGGGGTTTTTTGTTCCATCATAGAATGTCCCGCTCTCACTTTCCCGAATGTGTCAGATTGGGAGCAGTCGGGGAGGTTTGCCACTTCGTGGTTTCTCATCCTCCCTCTGTGTCTCAGCCTATCATCTTCTCCCAGGTTGGGAGCGCTCGCCTCTCTCCCCCGAGCCCGTTAGCTCCTCTGCCTCCATTTGTTCTCTCCTTCCTTCTTTCTTCACTCATCACTCATCCCGCTCCCTTCTTGCGTCCCCTCGTTATTGTTCCCCGCTAATTGTTTTGATGAGCTGCACAAGCTAGATTTTAATTAGCACTAAGATTAGCGGTTGGCCTCAGCAAGCCCGCTATTCCCGCTGATAATAAAGTCATAACCTACATGCCAGAGATATGCAGCGATAGCAGTAAAGGCTTTACTTTATCCCTCTATTTCCTTTGTGCTAAATGCTCTTCTGCGGTGCTCGACTTTAGAAGGTGATAACATTTTACGTTCGTAGTAAGACATCATGTTGTCCGTGGGTTGTGAAATCATACGATGTCTTAAAAGCCGCTGATGCTGCTGTAATTTCTTTCTTTCTTGCCGTCTGAAAGTGCTGAGTCGCCCTGTTGCAGTCAAAACCCATTACGAGCATTTTAGCTTCATGAACTTGTTAATACGCTTGTTTGTTGTCCCGCTTAAATATTTCGAATCATCCAGTTTTGCCATGAGGCGAAAAGAATCTGATTAAATCCAAGAGTCAAACGGACCTTGTGGGGAAACGCTGATCGCCCGTCACCTTTTAGAAAGTGAAAGATCAATTTTCTTAGCCATAAGTAATCAGATCAATTTCAGATTTGTTGTGAGCAAGGAGTCATTTAAACAGAACCTGTCTGACAACATGAAGTAGGTTGCTGTATAACTCAGGAAGCAGATGACCAGTTTTGGTTCTTTCTTGCTGGGTTGACCTCTTACTGGAAGCAACAGAATTAGAAACTTGTTTGTCCCAAAGGCGATTTGTCCTTCAAATCAAGAACGCTTAGAAAATAATTGGGTCAAGTGTTTGATATTAGTGTTTTTTGAATGTTATTTATTTGTGTATTTTTAGTGTTAGGGGATCATAATTGTTCTCTAACCAGCTGCTCTTCAGAGACATGGGAATTGTTCAGTAAAATTTGATTTCTACTGTAATAGGTCATGACTTGAAAATTACACTGACCATCGTTTGCATTGACGGTTTAGAAAAATCTTAGAAAATATCACTTGCGTAATCATTTGGAACATGGTGTAAAGAGCTTCAGTTGGAGTTAGAAACTCATAAAGTTACCACTGAACCTTCTTCTCCACCTTTTGACAAAGATGGAGATAATTCCCTGGAGACTGAAGTTATGTTCATGCTTTTGAGAATGTTGCAGTCTCCCCGCACTGGCCCCAGGAGGTTTAGTCCCTTTTGCTGCACTTCTTGTGACTGATACGCGTCAGTGTAAATGGGTTCAAGAATTGCGAATAATTTTGCAATGAACTGTAAAATCACAAACCATGAAGCCAGTGGAAGTGGACCCAGGATTCCTCGGTCCAGCCAAAGACGGAAGAGATGTCTCGCAGTGACCCGTTACTTTGCCCGGTTCTGAATCTCGCATCATACTGACCACCTGGGCAGCACATGGACTTCAGTTAAAAGTTACCTCGGGCATAAACAGTCAGAACTGAAGTAAAAGTGATTGTTGACAGGTTGTGTTGAATCACCTGTCTGTCTCATGATCTGCATGCTGGAAATTGCTAAACAAGATTTCAAATAACACACATAATTCCTGCCTTTCCTGTTTTGAATCGCCTGCATGTTGTGTAATTTGCGAGTCCTGAATGTTTGGAACGAACTGACCGCATATTTGTGTGGGCTTGTGTTGATGTGAGTTGGAAAGGGAGATGAAAACTTCAGTTTCTCTATTTACAGGTTTGTGGATTTGTGTGATTCCTCCGGTTAGCTTGCGTCAGGAATGCGTTCTGGTCTTTGGATGGGCATGACTCGGTTCTGCGTGTGCGTGTTTTGTCTGTTTTACAATCTGTGTTTTCGGATTTACGCAAGCCTGTGTAAAAAGAGGAGGAAAAACCAGGCCAGCCTGAGTTGCGTGTGCTGTTTGTTTTGTCAGATATGGCTGCCGTGTCTCAGGCTGTGATAATGAGGCCACAGGGGACCGTGAACAGAGGCACGCCGACTCGGAAAGAGGGAGAATATTCAGAAGCGGCGGAGTGAGGTTCGTGTGCGTGTCGAAGATGAGAGTCCTTTCATTCTGCTGTTCTGTCGCCGCGTTCAAAAGCCAGCTTTCGCTCAGGTCTGATGTTATCCTGTGATGCGCTTTAAACTATTTTTGTAGTTTCATTTAGAAACGACTGAAATAAAGTTTCACTTTAAATGGAAAAAAACTTATTGATCTGTAGAAACTTAAATTGCACATCCACACTGAGATCAAGATTGATTTTTACATTTTCTTTTTTACAAAGCGACTCCTGTGCCGTCTGGTCGTATTTAATAACCTTTGAGTTTATTTTTCCAAAAACCAACTTTTTTGTTAGAGAAAATATTTATCAGACGATGCTATAAAAAAAATAAATAAATAAAAACCTTTGCAGAATCTGTTCCATGTTTAATTTCCTCTTAATCTCAGAGAAACATGGATGAAAGGAGAAGTTCAATCTCTGGGTTTTTTAAATTGATGTTCTTGTTCATAGTGACCTCATCATGTGGCTTTAGTGAAAAAAATAAATAAATCTGCAAATAGGCAAATTTACCACTAATAGTTTGGAGTCGTGTTCCATGGAAAAATTAGCAAATTGACTAAGTGGTTTAAAAAAAAGGAAATCGAGTCAACCAGTACCGGTCCACAGAATCCAAGCACACGTCGATGCTGTTTTTCTGACCAGAGACTGGATTGACAAAAAAATAAAAAACATCTTGTAATGAAATACTCTGACTCTTGTCCCCATGCTTTGTACGGGCCGGGACGGTTCCAAATAACTACATGGACTTTACCCTGTTCAAAATTTTAACGCAATTAATTGCATTTTTTTTTTTAAAACACGCAAAGGTTTCGGTTGGAACTTTTATGTTCACATGTTTCTAGTACCACCGTGAATCTGTCGCACAACCGTAAACAATAGTGATGGATGACACAGCCGCATCTTTTGGCCCAATGGGGTTTGTTTTCTGCTACGATCCGAAAAAAAAACTCTTCACAATCACTCTACCAGGACAGTTGTGGTTGGTTATTAACTTAATCCAAAACGTTTTAACGAGAGTTGTTATTTAAAGCCGTATTTTGAAGGCCCTTGTTGTGAAACGCCTAAACCAGGCATGTCATTATTTGGACCTGACTGAGCTGCATGTGTGGAAGACGCGGTTGTACACATGCATATAAAAGCAGCCTGAGGACAGTAGCGTTGTCACGTCGGTGCCCGCCGCCTTCTTGCCCCTTAATGCTCTGCACTTGTGACATTTCAACCAGCGCTGTGCAGATGACAGATCTGAGTGGACAGGAGTGTTGGATCACAACTGAAAACTGCACTGCATGCAGCAGTCAGGAGCGGCAGAGCGCATCGAGCCTCGCTCCGTCTCGCCAGCTGACAGAAACAGACGAAAAAATAAAATCTGAGAAATTAAATAAGAAATGGAGATAACGTGTACAAGGTGAACCTTCCTAGGGGTGGCCTGAGCCAGCAGCCACAAAAGAACCCTGAGTATCTTTTGGAGAATCCCAAAACCCAAACCGCATTTCTCTCATCTTTAAGCCAAAAGCAACACTAATGCCTGTCTCACATTTCCCAAAAGCATCTTGATGATCCCCCAAGAGTTTTGGGCAAAAGTTTGTGGACTGATGAGACAGAAGTAGAATTTTCTGGACAGCGGGTGACCCGTTACTCTGATGAAGACTTAACAGAGTGCTAAAGTAATTTGTGCTAATTTAACCGTGTTCCACTTTTGTAAAACCACTGAATTCATATTTATAAGGAAGAAAAGCTTAAAGTTGTGAACATTGTTTAGCCTTGTAAGTACATGTAGGTAGGTAGATAAAGGTCTTCACTGAGAGAGAAGTGGAATCAAAATCACATTTTCTGTGGTCGTTTTTTTTTTACTTTCGACCACTGGTATGTCGAGAAAAGAGCTGGAATGAAGCCTCACCGGAGAGGTGACTCGCTACACCTTTTCAAGTCCAGCTTCCTGGAGCAGGGTGACAAATGAGAAGAGTGTTTTAGCACCATCCTAAAAGAAGTGGAACAGCCTTCCACTTCTTTTATGGTTTGTGATCATCTTGAGTTCCGAGAATACATCTCCCCTTTTTTCTGAAGAACAAAACATAAACTGCATGCTGGCAGCTGCTGGATGTGTTCTCGCCTTACCGTGACTCGGCTAACAAGAGTTAGGGGGTAGAGGTTTACTTTGTCACATTCTTTTCTTTCATCTGGAAGAGAACAACATCTTATCAGTGGGTTATTTCTACAGTTTCCCTCGCTTAACAAGGAGCCCCTGAATCAAACCTGTCCCCCGACACCTCCGGCCTCTCTCTCTCTCTCTCTCTCGTCCCTAAGTCAAAGGGAGACTTAAGCCTCTGTCCGAAAAAGAGCTTAGGGAGGAAGAAGACGATGTGTCCATGTGAGCCGTTTAATTGCAGCTCTGCAGACAGCGTTCCATAGGAGGAGCGTGTTCTGTTGCTTTTTGCCCGGTCTGACCCACTTGCCACCAGCAAGAGCAACTGAACTCACCGCCTTCAACATGCAAAGCAGCAACGGTCCGCCGAAAATTGAGCTCGCTGTTACTTCAGTGTGCGTGTCCGGTGTGGTTGTCCTCCGAGCCGTAGAGTCTCCGACCTAAATCTCAGAAAGTGTCGCCATGTCTCAGCAACTTCCTCGTCGATTCCGTTTCTTTGCACTTTGTCTGGGCTCGTAAAACTCGCCAACAACAGTTAGTCCTGATCTGTTCTTTTTGTCGACTTTTGTTTGTGATATTATTTTTGGGAGGGTGAGGCATTGCATATTCGGACAATTATTCCCTCGGGGTTTGGATGCCGTGCAGCTGGAAGGATTTTTGCTCTTACTTTTTTTTTTTTACTTTCAGGAGAGTTATTATGATGTGTTACTGTGGCAACAAGGTACTGTTTTTATATCTAGAAGCAGCTAGTTATAAAACAGCCCCAAATCCCGGAGAAGGTGAAAACGGTGCAGAGCAGAACGCAGGGGGAGAGAGAGAAGGAAGAAGTTCAAATCATCTCTTCCGTCGACCGAAACGGACAAGGATGGTTTTCCACAACTCCACAGTTCCTCTGCCCAGCTTTCATACCTTGAATATGACATGTAAAGAGGAGTGGCAAAAGCAAATGAGGTGGATTAGCAGAGCTCCCCAAAACCCGACGGCGTCAACAAGTACATGTGAAATTGAACTGCTAGCATTTCGACTAACCTAGCATGTTTTCACCTCGTAAACATGCCAGGTTAGATTTGAAACTAGTTCTGTTTTGCCTTTCATGAAACACATGAACCTGCTCCACATTTAGCTCTCTAATGAAAGCTTAGATCTTCCTCTGTAGACCATATAAACCGTAGTCCGGTCATTGATGGAGACGTCATTGGCATTGTTTACATGTATTTAACAATGAAACATCTGACTTGGAATAGCTAATTCAGTAAACTAGTAGCATACCGTGACATGGGTCCATGGTTGCTGATCCTATCTGGCTCGCCTTTCTCTTTCCCACTCTGACTTTCAGGAGAGTTCAGAGATGGGGGAAGGAGATACGTTTCGTTTGCCTCGTCAGTTTGATATTTGTGGCATCTTGTGACCGAACCAGCCCATTTTTGCAGATGACCATGTTGCGCATCAAAGGACTGCGGAAGCACTTATATTATTAACGGGTTATCCTAATGAAATTCAGAGCTTGATGAATTTAAAGCAACAGCTCATTATTTCAACTGGACCTGACTCTTATTCTCAGAGCAGAAATGTTCAGCCTTAAGATCAGGATACTTTAAACGTCCCGATTCGGACTTCAAAAGCATCCAGCATCTTGTGCAGCCAAGAAAACAAACATTTCAAACTGAAGATAAATCCTCTGCATTAATTCCCGTTTAAAGCAAAACATAATCCCTATGAAACAACCTTGATCTTTTAGGTTAGCAGAAACTCTTTCATGTGAAGCTGCATCAGCGCCTCCTACAGTCACAAAGCGGTGGTCACAGAATGAGGTGAGAGACTTTTCATTTCCAAATGAAATGCTGGAACCTGATCTGGAAGGTTTTTTCAGTTCCCTTTTTTCTGAGGCTGGTGTCAGTCAATATATTCATTCAAAGGCCAGTTATACTCTATATTACATATATAAAAGATGTTTTTACTGAAGTTTGTCGACGCAGTGCTGTGTTTCCCAGTATGTGAGCGTGAAGTGGTGCGTGATGTGCGTGATGCGGCCTCTCCTCTCAGACAGGTTTGTTTTTGAACGCGGATCGATGCAGCCTTAACTTCGCTTCGACTTTGAGGTAGCGGCTAACATTTCGGCTGCGGAATATCAAAGCAAGCAGATGTCAAAGGAGAGAGAAAAAAAATCTATCTCATGTTTCTTTCATTGGCCACGAACGAAAGCTGCATCAATCCCCCCCGTGCTTTTATTTTGACTGGATGAAAAACGATAGCGCCTTGGCTCGTGCTGCAGCTGTGGGTCGACCCAAGTTTTGATTCAGTTTTCCAGTAAAAACAAATGTCACATGTATCCAATCACGGCTACTGGCGGGCCGAAGAACAGAGGCGATGCGGAGCGGGAGGAACACACACCAGAACTAATCGGAACCTCGGCGGCAGAAACGCAGCGGACGCGCCTTCCTCCCGCCCCGGTCTCACCTGCTTTCCCCGCAGATCCATCATGAGCGGCCGCGGCCCGGCGCTTTGCCGCGCGGGGAGCTGGAGCTGCGGAGGCCGAGCAACCAGTTCATCATGTTAGCCCAGTTTAATGAAGGCAGAAGGAAAGAAATGACCAAAAACAATCCTTTCACCCCCTCTTCAAAACTCTACTTTCTCCCCTTTTCCCTCGTTGTTCTGCCTCCTTGTCTCTGTCACAGTTTTGCGCCAGGCTCGGTGAGAGGAACACAAGCTGCTGTTCAGGGCGGTCGGATAATTACATGCTGTCTGCTCCTCATTTCGTCTGTTAAATTGCAACCCCTGTCAGTGATGGTGAAAGGTAGAGGCTACCGTCACTGATGCTCTGTGTGTGTGTGTGTGTGTGTGTGTGTGTGTGTGTGTGTGTGTGTGTGTGTGTGTGTGTGTGTGTGTGTGTGTGTGTGTCTGTGTGTGTGTGTGTGCGCGCGCGCGCGTTCATTTTGCTGTTTACTAAACCAAAACTGTTTTTGACAAGTTTTTTTTGTTTTTGTCTTTTTAGATAAGATGGTTAATACAAGAAAACAGTCAATCCCAGCATCAAAGGTTAAATATGCATGTATCTTTAACTTTTACATGTTTTATTAGGTTGAAGCAACAGACTCAATGTTTGGTTTTGTTGTGTGTGTTTGCATTTTTTTCCCCCAAACACACACACACACACACACACACACACACACACACACACACACACAAGCCTTCAGAGGATGAAGACTCTCTAATATTTAATATTGCTGTTATACCTGACAACTGATATTTACAGATATAGCCAATACGTTGTATTTTCCTACTTTATTAACACAGTGAAAAGAACTGAGTGGTAAACACGATTCCTAGCTTTGTGTATGTTACTGACGCAGAGGAAAGCAGGTTGGTGATAGTTAGAGGTGATCTAAGGTTTTGGTTTTTTGGCAGGAAGTCAGAAAACAGAATTGTACCATGACTGTCTGTCCACTTCCTTCCTGTCATCTTCATCATCTTTTCTGCCAGTCGTGACATCTGATTGATCACATGATCATGATTCTGAAATACACTAAATCTGATGCAGCCGAAACAGCAGCTAATCCCAGTGCAAGTGCTTTATTGAAAATCTTTTTTTTTTTTTGTTTGTTTGTTTTTGTTAATTGTGTTTCCATTAGGTTGATTTGGTCATTCCAGTTTGAGCGATTCTATGGTCAATGGAAATGCACCGAGAGGTGATTTATGTGGTGATGAGCTAATTAGAAAAGCCAGCGTTGGACTGAAATGGTGGACGGTAAGTCATGTAGGGACTGTGGTTGTGATTCAGAGCAGCTCCGAGAATTTTAGAAATCTCCAGTGACTCGGGGGGCAGTTTGGGCCGCAGGGGCAATTTTATTACCATAGCTAAAGGAGAACCCTAGAAAGTCCCTATCTGAGTTCAACTCGGATCACAGGACATGAAAAAAAACCCCATCTCAAGATCATGACAAGTTATTCGAACATTCACGTATCCTTGCATTGGCACAAGTAAAGGCTCCCCTTTCACTTTTAGTAAATCGTACATTCTTCATTTCTTAGTCAAATCACAGAAGCAGATGTGCATTGAGTTCGAATGGCTATCGAGTCATTTGCGAACACAGACCACGTGGGTCTTGATGTTTCGTGGCCTTGACATTTCCTCGACATTTGTTGAGGCCACAGGAGGTGAGATTTATATCAAAGACCAGCGCAGTAGCCTGATGGGCAAATGTCAACAGACTCCAGCCATCTGTTGTGCATGGCGCCGAACACGAGATGAAGTGCATCATGGGACAGTTTGACACTGATCACTCCTGCCTCGACGTGGCTCTTTGTCAGGGTGCAGATTATTCAGTGTGTGGTATCCATAAACTTGGCGCTAAAATTCCTAAACTTTGAAAGTCCAGTAGGAATTCCCCGTGTTATTGGCTCGTCCACCCTGTTGTTTGGTCTTTGTCCAACAGACCGGCACAAAAGAGCGAAAGCAAGCGCGCTCGGCTCAGGGAAAGACTGCTGGAATCAAGACGGTCATTAGTAAACACTCAACAGAGCAATCAGAAAGATATTTGGCAACGTTTGGCAATTTCTAACCTTTGCCTGTGGCCTGGAATCGTTTTCGGCTTCTGACTCTGTGAGTAATTTGAATTCTAGAGAAGTCGATACATCATGGTGCGGCACACAAGATTCCTCAGCCGCAAAGCAACATTCCCTTCAAAAGTTCTTCCTACACTATCTTTGAAATTACAAACAGATAGACCCCTCTGATAGAGACGGTAAAGAGATTTTGATGACAGATGCTTAGACGGACGCATATTGTTAGCATGTGGGACTTCATAATTCAGTCCCACTCTCAACGCCGTCGAAGATTAATCCAGAGTCTTAGCGCCGGTATTGTCTGGAGACGGACTAAACAGTTCTGATTAAAGCCTAATTAAGGTGAGTCAAAGTTTAAAGAGGAAGACGAACCGTCATAGAGCAGAAAACCCTCTGAGGTCTTCCTGTCAGTGTTGGCGCACAATTTCTTGATGTCAGCAGGATTTTCTTCTGCTCGCTAAGATCTTCCACTGGCTGACCTTGAGCTTCCGTTATCTTTTCAGTATCGACTGCTTTTCACAGAACCTGGACGTACTCCTCCGACATCTGCCTTTCCTCAAGCAGACCAGTGGCAAGAAAAAGCTGTGATTCATGTAAACTGGTATTTTGTCGGATGACTTGTTACAAGACGGTGAAAACAAATGCATTAATCTTTGCAGAGTAGGAATGTGGGAGAAACACAGGAGGAAAAAAAAAACAAAACATCCTAGCAGCCATGTTTTTTGAGCTGTAGGACGAACCGGACCAAGAGAAGCCAAGTCCAGGATGCGAACTCAAGACTTCCTCATTGCAAAGCAGAGGTACAATCTTTACCTGCGCGTTGTAGGTTATGAAAAGAGGATGTTTGGGAGAAAATTAAAAGCTGGGTTTAATATATTTTTTACACAGACATCAGCATTTTACATTGCATTGCATTTTAATATAATCAACTGTGTGGTGTGAAGTTGCTGCAATCTTGTCAGAATGAGTCGTTATCTGTTCAGAGTTCACACAGAACATTACGCCGCAATCCCCAAAGGTCAGAGGTGAAAATTCAAATGAATTGAAAGCTAACATTTGAAAATAAAAGCTAATCAAATTTGGTTTATTGATCACTGGGTGAACTGTGACTGTTGGCATGAAGCCCTCAGCGTTGAGTGATTTGGACCTACAGTTTCTGATTAATCATGAAGTTCTCTATGATTTACAGTTCATTCCTGCTCCTGCCTGTACAGAGCACAGCTCAGACAGTCTGCTGTGGCAACCGGGTGGCGTATTGATAATTCGATTGCTGTTGCGTTTCCATATGACTGCCTGCAGCTGGGATGGCTCTGAAATGAGCAGACGCTTTTCTGCAGCTCTCAGGGATGAGTTTTGTCCTGAGGGCTCAGCAGAGGTTTGACCATCAGCATCAGCAGGACGGGCAGCTATTCAAAGTTAATTCTGTTTGTGTTGTGGTGGAAAATGACTACAAGTTAACATCAGCTGATCATGTTACATGAAATGAATGGAAATTTCACAAAGTGCTGAGCATAAAAACATGCAAGTAAATGGTGTCTGTCTAATTGGTTTTATTTATTATTAAACAACTGCAAAATTGCCCATTCTTTAGCGCCACCATAACTGAACCAGTGATGTACCAAAATGTGAAAAGGCTTTTTAGTTTAATGTACAAATCAATGCATATCAAAAACCATAAGGAATTAAAGATTGTCCGTGAAATATACTTAAGTAGGTGGGCATTTCCGTTTTTCCACCAAGTTGCACAAACTCTTAACTTCAGCCGTAACCTCTTACATAATATTTTCTGTACTTAAAGCCCAAAACCTCAGGAGGCATGTCACATCTGTGAGCTGCTCCACAGGCTCCCGGCCGCCTTGAAATAAAGATTGATTAAGTGGAAGTCGGATTCCATTTTGATGAGACATCCAAACTCCAAACAGAGCTGCGGCCGCAAAGAACATGGATAAAAGCTGCGGATCATTTTTCTTCTGGATATGTTGCAGCGGCGGAGCTAAACACTTGCGTGGCTTCTCGCTATTGTGGCCGTAACTCTCTCCAGACCGCTGGAGATGAAGCCGAAGGCTGGGAGGGGGAAGCGACGGCGCACAAACACAGAGCGCCCGGATACGGCCGGAAAGCCACACACTCCCGTCGCCCTTTCTTTAGTTAATGAAGCGCGATGGTCCTGACAGAAGAGACCTACTCAGAGAACGCACACATGCTTCCAGGCCCACATCAGATCAGTAAATGTGACGCCGTCAGGGCTCTGTAGGTACATGCTGTGGGTTTTCTGTGGCGTATGGAAATGTTCTCCCACCTACAACGGCACATCTGCTTCCCCCCTGGTGAAACTCGCCTCCTCCCGTCCGACCTGCATCCAGATGACATTCCAGCCTGGCCGGTCTCACCCCAGTCACATGATAATCGGGAGCAACGCATTTCCATAATAGACTGGTGGTGGACAGAGACACGGGAATGAACGGGAAGCGTCGTGAACTCTCCATGCCTGTTTGAACTCCGGGTCGTGTCTTCTTGGGCGTGTAAAATCCCTCGCGCTTGGCTACGCATATGTTTTGTGTTGCACTTCACTTTGTAGAAACAGGACTGAAGATAAGGTGCTTCCATAAAAATTGCTATCATTTGGGATAGCGTTAGCATTTTAAATGAGCTAGCGCTACTTAAATCTGGAAAAGAAACAAAGTGAAACATACAGACATAGGCTGCGTTCACACTGCAGCCTGAAGTGACCCAATTCCAATTTTTACTTTGGGGATTTTTTAAACAATGCGACCTGTTTCACATCTTTCCATGACGGTGTGAACAGCACAGGCCGTATTCTTTTCGAATGCGACCCGGGTCCGATTCAAATGCGACCCGACGTTCAGGTCACATTCAACTGACCTGAACGTCACTGACACTCAACAAATGTCTCTATTCTGAGTCTGAGTTTCCCATATTAGAGTCATTACGTTACATTAAGATCTGCAGGCTCCACCCTCCTCTCCCCCGTTCTCCAAGGGACGGATAGCTACTTCCCGTACTCTCAAGTTCAACATTTGACAGGTACGCACTCTCTCCAAGATATTTCTACCGCTGAACAGAAAATGCCCGTCCACGTGTAACTTCTATGACGAGAGAAAACAGAGAAACTAAAAATAGTGGCGGCATTGTCTAAAATGTCAAATTAAACACATTAAAAAGCAACAAAAATTTAAACTGTCAGATGTTTGAGTGCATGCATGGATTAGCTCTAGGTATGTCTGCTCTAGTGCTTGTTGATGGAAGACATTAATCTATAAGATGTGACTTTTAGGGTCATTTCCATTTGTGTTTAGGCCAGTGACGGGTAATTCACTAACAGGATGTGTTATTTATTAGGAGCTTTTAGTTTGTCGTGTGCTTCCACAGGCGATGATTCGCAAGCAAAATGCTCGAGACACTGCAGCGTGGAAGATACAACCCAGAAACTGACAGTTTATTGCCGAGTTATTTTCCTGAGCAACTGGGCATCTGAGTCGCCTAGACAACATTCAAAAGTTAAGTCTTTGGGAAAGCAAAAAAAAAAAGTACAGTGGGCAAAAAAAAAAGCTAAATTAACCAATAAACATCATAGTTCAACCAATGAGTCTTTGTTCAAGACTCAACTGTTCTCCCAAACACAACTCAAAGTGTTGATGTTTCTCCATCAATAAGGACAAGAACACAATCAAATTTTGAGGTAGATTAAATTGGGTAAAAAAAAATTGCTGGTTTTTCTAATGTCAAATGATATAATTCATGACCTTCCAACAAAAGTATTGTGACTGCGGTTAATGCTTGCTGCAAGTGCACCGAAGTTTGCCATTTCAGATAACTTCATATTTCCTAGTGGTGTTCATTTTCTCTCGTGAGCCTAGAAAGCTTGAGACTCGTTGACACAAGAAAATTAGAAAGTTCTTGAAGATTTAAAGATGGCAGACACGCCGTGACGATTGGAGATTCTTTCCCTTCTTATTTCAGTGTTCCTGTCGTTCCCCGCACTCACACGGAGTTCAATAACTCCTACACAACGTTCCAATAATTCGAAACACACTCTTGCCTTCACGCGAATGGAAATATTGATCCCCGGTTCAGCTGCTGGTTTCATTTCGGGGAAACGGCTGGGGAATGATATGAACCGCTTTTGTCTTTAATTCTGGACGGCACTTATCCTTTCCAGAGACGGTCGGCCATTTGCGACATGAGAAACGGGAAGAAGGAAAAAACTCGTCCAATCAATCGGGGCACAGCTGGCAAAGCCTCGGAGAAAATCATATTAGCAATGTAAACACTTAGATTTTTTTTCCTTTTCTTGTTTCGATGACAACAAAATGATCGTTTTGGTTGCTAAAAAGGTTGGGGAAGTCTGGGTATTCTCTGTACTTTTTGTGTGATGTTCAAACGTGAGGAACATTTTCTGCTTGAACTGTGTGGACTTTATACACAGAGATTTAAAAAAAACGACAAAGAATCTCTCCGAATGCATCCCTTATAGTTAGCTGGCAAATCAGTGCTATAGTTGTCTCAGTCTTTTCTCTACACTCCAGAGCAGGATCCCCTCGTCATCTTGCCAAACCCAGGGGACGGCATCTTGTCCTCGGCTGACTCTCTGAGGTCCCCAGAGGGAGCGCCGGGTTCCCGGGAGCCGAGGCTGACGGAGTTGGAGGAGGTTCAAAACGAGGAGATGAAAGGCAACGACTGCAGCGCTGCGGGGCCCCAATACGCTGCCCTCATGTGTCGTACTGCTTTCCCCAGTTTTTGCCCTGTTTTGTAGCAACTTTTATTTGTGTGCAGTTCACATTTAGGTCGAAGTCTTTGTCTTAATTTGTTTCAGTTGGTGTCAGGGAATCAAAGAGAGAAACAGAAGTAGGTTGTGGGGCTCCCCGGTCTCAGCACTTATCTATTAGTCATCACGGTGCGTCGAAGCCATGCCAAAGCACCGCTGCTCCGGATGCCGTTGACCTCCTCACCTCTTCTTGCTCGTGGTTTTTGATCCGTCTGTCCTGCATTTCGGGCCCCGTTTCCACCTTTCCTAATTTCTTTTTCTTGGTCTCATATCCCACCTCCCTTTTTCTCCCCCTTATTTTTATTAAACTTATTGTTCTGATTCATAACATCTTGTCCTATAAGCTATTCCCCACGTCAGACAATCTCACCATCGTTTCCTCCCTATTCGCTTTTTGTGAAATTAATTGTTTTTGTCTCATTCTTTCCTCTTCTGTCTCCCTTTCTCCGTTTTCGCTCCCGTGTCAGTGTAGACGTATAATTTATGAAGTGCTGAAAATGTTCCCTTCTGCTGCACCGCTCTGTAACCAAGGTTACCAGACATGTGAATCGTGTGCCGTTGGATCCCGACTCCTGGCGCGGGACGGCGGCCGTGAGCGGCGGATCCCCCGACGCAGGTCCGCGTCGCCTGACGCCTCGTGTTTAGCATTTTTCAATTAAAAGCGATTTCTGCTTCTAAATGACGGATATTGCTGTTGACCCTCTTCTGGCTGCCATAGCCCGCCCACACACACGCATGGGAGCAACCGCATGAGTCACAAAGACGGCTCGCTATTACAGTATTGTTTGAATTGCATGTGGGCTAAAATAAACTGCCATGCTCGTTTTCTTTTATTTATTATTCAGCAAGTAAATAGAAATGTGAGTCCAGCCGCAATCACCTTTTGCCCTTCCTGTCCCATCCGGCCCAGAACATTTGTCCGGCCAGAGGTCTTTTGTAAGTGGTGGTCAGGGCAGTTTTTCCAAAGTTTCCAAACTTTAAGACAATATGTTTGTGCATAACAAAGCAATGGGGGTAAGCTTTCACTGCGTGACAAGATGAAACAAACTTGGATGGACTGGGAAGATATAGTAATACCCCTTGAAACTATTGGATATCCGAATTGCGTGCCTATTGTTTTAAGGCCTTTCTGACGCTCCCGGACGCGTCACGTTGATCTTCAGCTTTTCGGATTTCTTTGGACAGATCAAAAACTTCTGCACCGCAACTGTCACAACTCTGTAGAAGAACCTATATCTGGATTAGAAGTGAGACTGCAGAAGCTGTTAGACGTCAATGGCTTTTCTGAATCTGAACTGTACAACATTCACAATGACTCGGAATACATAGATCAAAATGAATTGACTCAATATGCTTGATTATGTTTTGGGTTTTTTTTCTCTCGCTCTTCATGGAAGTAACATTTCAGCTGTCAAACCTCATTGGAACGTTCTTTCTAAACAGAATACTATGTACTGTTTCGATACGTAGTACTGACAAAGCCAGTAACTGAATGCACTCTGGTTTTCATCCCATCGATTGTTCTGCAGCTTGTTTATCTATTTATCCCCGTTTCACACCCAGATGAAGCCACTAAAGACGCTACTACTTCTGTTAACTGTCAAGGTTTTTTGTTGACATGCGCAGTGCCTCTGGAGTATTTTTCTGTGTATACGCTGTCTTCTCAAATCCCAGTTGGTCATGGCAGAAAGATACTCACACTAACCCAGGTTCTGACAGTGTTCTGATGTTTTCCACTTGCCTACTCAGAATGAGGAATTGCTGTAAAGTTAATGAGTTAATACCTTTTTTTAGCCGCTTGGGATTATCAACTCAACTCGACTCTGTTGTTTGGCAGCCAGGATTGAACTGGAAATTTTCTGTATGAGTAGATTGAATTAACTATGTTTCGTTATGAAAATGCATGTTTGTTTTGTGCCTTGAGATGACACTTGGTGAGAACACGGGTCTCATGAATTAGAGAATGTGAACTGATTTGATGGAAAATTCTATCTTTGTAGCCTAGAAATTACACGAGAGGGCCTACATGATTAACTTTGACATCAGTCATCCAACCAACCAACCAACCAACCAACCAACCAACCATCCACCCACCCAACCAACCAACCAACCAACCAACCATCCATTGGTACAATGTGCCCACTTACCCTCACCTGAGGGGAATTTGAATTGGTCAATTGCATAACATGCTTGTTCTTGCAATGTTGAAGAAGACCCAAGCAGCGTGAGAAGGGGGGAGCCTTTCTTGGGGTAACCTCAATACAGAAGAACCCTAGCTTAGAGTCAGACTGGAAACCATCTGGCTTTTTGGCAACACTTGTATGTAATTAGGGGTCAATACAAAAAACACCCATTGGATGTTTTGGGCAGAGTGAATAGTTCTTAAGATGGATTGTAGTGTCAAAGCCAACCAAAGGCAGACATGTCATAGATTGATTCCCTGTACTGTAACTGATCTTATTGTTGACACTATAGGATTGTAAAAATTTATGTTTTCATTTAAAAAAAAAAGATCTTAAAGGTCACTGAGTTTTTTTAAAATACTGTTTCCAAGAGCAGTAGGAAGATTAGCGTAGACCCAAAATAAAAACAGGGAGAAACTGTTTGCAAATCATTTCAACCCTACGAAGCTGGACTTGGACACAGTGAAAACAAAAATGCTGAGTTAGAGAAACCTGAATCTCTGAAGGGGGAATACACAGGCATGTTATTTAAAAAAGACTGTTGTACATTACTGAACACACAATAGAAGATTTCACCAAGATTTTCACCAAGACACATGTACACAGTTCAAAAACATAACACATTTATTCACAATCTAAGGAGAATGGGTCCATTTTTTTACAGGTTTTCCATCATTGCGTGAGCAAGATTCCTTTGTTGGAAGATTTTCGGTTGCCTTAAATGTTTTCCACCAATGTTTCCCACTTGATGGACTCCAAATAGATCAAGCAGTTGAATGAACTTCTACAGACTCTCCAACCTTTACAGAATAGATGGACGGCAACAACTGCATCTCTTACGCCCAGTACACATGGCAAGATTTCTCTTCTGTTTTCTGACCCGATCTTCCCCTTCTGACAATCTTAAGGATGTGCCGATTACTTTGATAGCCCAGTATATAATCTTTGGAGATTTTAATACCAAGTGTGACATGTTAAGAGTGATCTAGTCTGATTGGAAGGATGACATGCTGGTTTGAGTTGTCCTGATATCCCAACATGTGAGGTTGTTCCCCGAGGACCAGCCAGCATCCTGCCTATGAAGGTGCGGTGACGGCAACAAAAAAAAAGAAAACCGTTGGCAACATCTTTTCCATTTAGAATAGTTCACTATCACCATTGCTTCTCTCTAGTCAGGCATTTTTGATCCTATTGGCTGCAGTCTTGAGTCAAAGGCTTCAGTACTCTTCAGTACTTTGAAACACCAGCGTTCGTAGGCCTGTTGAAGTTCTGAACTTTGAACCTTTAGCTTTTTCGCAACATGTGATAAAACACGTCGCCCCTTTTATTTTGCCGCTACCTCTCTCTTGCCGATGTGTTGCCGTGGAAAAGCTGATGTCACTTATTTCTCTGAACTAATCAGAGTGTGTATACAGAAAAATCAAAATGTGTTGACAGGGTGTTTTCTTTCTTCTTATGTTAGTCAAAAAGTGATGAAAGCACACCCCCACATACTCCTGTTATGACACACATACCGAATTCTTTTTTTGGGGGGGGGGGTTGTTTTGATATTTAAAAAGTATCTTTTTTTTCTTGATCATCCATCAGAGAATGACCGTTTGCCAGCTCTAAATGAGTGCAGGCTCACTGGCACTTAATTTCAGAGTGGGCTGCTTGGCTAAAGAACCACCGAGTTGAACAACATAAGCAAATAACTTCCTGGATCTCACGGCAACCGCAGCCATCACATTCAACTTCAGCTGATTTTGGTGATTAAAAGGAAACAGCTTGACATATTTTCAACACACAGTCATTTCAACTGAGCGGTTTTCCTTCTGTCCGTTTTGGTGGGTTGACGTCTCTCCCCTCCCCACCCCTCCCCCGCTCTGGACAAATTGAATTTATACATTAACTGAAAATTACCTTCTAGCCTGCCGTTTTCAGAAACATTTGCTTCAAATTGTCCGAAACCATTCCCATTTTAAATAAATGAAAGAAAAATGATTAACGTCCACTATGACACAGATCTAGACAGTCTTCATGAGAGCAACAGTAAGAGCTCAGTCTCCTTAATACACCTATAAACTTAAAAGATGATAGACATGACACCAATCAGTTGAAATGTTTTTTTCAACTGAATGAGCTCATTTCAACAGAATGAGCGTCTGACGCTCATTCTGCTCACTGATACCAATCTTAGCTCCACACTTGACAGCGGGAGCTGAAGCTGTGTTGTGTGTTTTTGTTTTCTCCTTCCATGCAAAGTCTGAATCCATCCCCTTTGTCGGTTTTGTTCTTGGCGAAGAGTTCCGAAGCATTTCTCAAGTTCGGGTTCTGTATTTTTCCAGACTCAAAATGATCAGAGGTATTAAGTTTTGGCTCCTTTACTGAAAGTACAGACACAGAGGCTCTCTGTGATGGATGGATGGATGGATGGATGGATGATGGATGGATGGATGGATGGATGGATGGATGGATGGATGGATGGATGGATGGATGGATGGATGGATGGATGGATGATGGATGGATGGATGGATGGATGGATGGATGGATGGATGGATGGATGGATGGATGGATGGTGGATGGATGGATGGATGGATGGATGGATGGATGGATGGATGGATGGATGGATGGATGGATGGATGGATGGATGGATGGATGGATGGATGGATGGATGGATGGATGGATGGATGGATGGATGGATGGATGGATGGATGGATGGATGGATGGATGGATGGATGGATGGATGGATGGATGGATGGATGGATGGATGGATGGATGGATGGATGGATGGATGGATGATGGATGGATGGATGGATGGATGGATGGATGGATGGATGGATGGATGGATGGATGATGGATGGATGGATGGATGGATGGAATGGATGGATGGATGGATGGTGGATGGATGGATGGATGGATGATGGATGGATGGATGGATGGATGGATGGATGGATGGATGGATGGATGGATGGATGGATGGATGGATGCGGGGTACCTGGTTGATGAGGACATCAAAGAACCTGGGGCTGATGAAGAAGGGACAAAGTGATTAAATGATGGACGGATGGACGCATAAGCTGCATTTCCTTTACAATGTGTGCTAAACGTGGATTTTCCACAATTGCCGAAATGAGAAGCCCGATTAAAATCACACGTGAATAAGCTTGTTCACGCGATACGTCTTTTAAAAAAACCTGCAGTGTGATCATGCTCTTACCACTTCCTGTCTACTGTTTCATTTCCATCATTTCCAGGTCCCTCTTGAAAAGGAGATCCAGATCTCACCTGGTTAAATAAAGAAAATACCATTTTTAAAAAGTAAAAGTTTCTGTTCCTTTTCAGTTTATTCTCTTCTGTTAGTTTTTGGTATTTCCCTCTTTCTTTTTTCTTTTTCAGATCATTTTGAGTCTAAGTGCAGTTCCCTTTGTGTTAGTCAGCCTCCCTCAGTTTCCCTGCTGCCACGGCTGTTCTACATCCCCTCGGATTAGCTCACATAGTTCCTCTCGTATTTATCATCATTTATGCTCCTGGTTTTTCATTGAACCTTGTTGTAGTCTTCTATTACTCTGCTGTTTTTAATGCCAGGACTGCAAAAAGTCTTTTAAACCCTTCAATTTACATCTTTGCCTTTGACCCGTCTGCGTTCGAGTCCAACCGAAAACCAAACGGACATCATCGGAGACATAAAACAAACTATAAAACCGTGCAGATTAAAAGATATGAGGACCTGGATCTCAGGACAGCTAATCTTACACTCTTTGTAAGTCAAGTAGGAACAAGATGATCTATCATAACCTCAACAAAGATATCTGCCTCTATAAAAATCTCCCTCTCATTAGTGTGAGGGCGACTGAATCTGAGCAGACAGGGGCAGCATTTTTAAACGCTGTTTCCCCCCTAAATCAGTAATAGCTTTGGGAACAGATGAAAGGGGAAATGGGTTGTAAGTGCACTTAAGATTATTATGTTTTGGACATCTGTATAATAAGGTCATATTTGAGTGGAAGGAAAATTTTCTTTCTGTCATTAAATCTTGCAGAAAAAGCTTAAATGTGCCATTGCCAAGAATACAGACTTTGTTTTAAGGCGGCAGAGGTTCTCTTGGTTCAGCAGGGGGTTAAAGGACTTTCTAACTTTTTTTTTATTTTTTTAACTAAACACAAGGTTAAGAATTTCTGATGTCCAGAGATATGTGCTTTTGTAATTCCCTTTTTGTTCCACATCAAGATGTTTCCTAAATGTTTCTGTTCTGTTGGGGGACCAGAGTCACTGCTGCATTCATGCAAAAAACGATTTACGGCTATACACAAACACAGAGACTCCACTCTTGAGTTGTATTTTTAAAAAAGGCACACACACAAAAAAATTGTAACATTCAAATTGTTACAATTTTTAGGTCCTGCTGAGAGAGGCAGTATTATGTGTTTTCCAGGCACCATTTTCTAGCACAATCAGTTAATTATGTTAGCCTCAGTTTTTTATATATATCTATATGACTTAGAAGAAATTTTGCTTTGTAATTAAACATCTTGAAATTGGTCCTCTGTTGCTTTAAGAACTCCTCCTCCTCCTTCTGAAACTCCGCCTTGTGGGAGGAGTCGCGGGGCAGAGTTGTTCTGTCATGTGGAAGCTTGGAAGCTGCAGCTCAGAGGAGGAGCTTGGTCTTAAAGGCGGGGCTAGGTTCACCCAGGTGTTCTGCACAGCTGAACGGCTGCCACCAGAGATTAAAGGATTTCTCAAACACGCATGAAAGATAAAGGAATGAAACGACACAATGGTGGGAAAAGTCACTATTACATAATGCTTCCCTTTTGAAACGGAACAATATTTTGAATAAAAGGTCATTTTATTTACATAGCCCATTTTCAGCATGAAGGCAATACAAAGTGCTTTGCAGATCAAAATAAAGTCTGTCTTTGAGAAACGGTCCGATCCCCTCCGCTGCTGTTGGCGGACTTTGATTGCACATCAGGACTTGATTACACCTAATAAATAATAAAAACATAATCATTGCTTCTTATTAATTCCTAACCTGTCGGGCGTTGGCGAGCATATCCATCTCTTTGTTTGACTCGGATGTGTTTCTCCAACTGATCAGGCCAACTGAGGTTCAAAAGATTCGCAGGAAGAACTTGGCAGATGCAACCGACCACATAACCTACATGTTATTTAATAATTTTTTTTTTTTAATGGTTTTTCGGTCATTTTTTTTTATCTCTGCATACACTGGAAAAAAAAGAGAATGAAGCTCCATGTCCAACATGACAACTTGAATAAACTTAATTTTATCACTTGTAACAAATTACAACTGATTCTTTTTTCTTCTTCTTTCTTTTAAAGTTGGATCAGCTGTTTAATTTTTTTCACTTCCCCCCGGCCCAGGCGATTCATATCCTCCACAGCACGGCGGCAACAGACGCCATGAAGAAGAAATGGGTCCCCGCCATCGATTCGCTCCCAGATCAATGACGATAAGCTGTAATGAAAATAAAGTAAACTGCTGCTGCGCAGTGAATCATTTTCCAAAATGACTGATTAGAAGTGTGTCTGTGGGTGTGTGCGTGTATCTGTGTGTGTGAGAGAAAGAGAGAGATGCAAACAGCCTGGGGAAACTACTTCCTCTCGTGGCCACTAGGTGGAGTGTCTGAGAGGGAGAGTCCTCCAGGGGCCCCACACCTATGGAACAAAGTGGACAAATAAAACCACTTTCTTTTCTTTGTGTATTTATTTATTTTTCTCCACATCAGATCTCATATGGAATCGTAAAAGCTCGCAAACGTATTCAGAAGTCTTAAGACTCGTTTAAAAAGTGTTTTCCGAGGCTTAAAGATGAACTGAGTGACTTCATGCTATCGCTTCACAGTTATGCACAAATAGAAGCAGGCGCTTACCTCGTGCTGGTGACTGTGAGTTAAGCAATGGCTTATAAAGAATACGAGTTATTTTGGGGGAAAAAAAACAAAAACAAACCAAAACATTAATTCAAGCGAAACACATTTGTTACTGAATATTGCTCTTGCTGAGCCTCTGAAACTTAATTCCATTTCAGGATGAAACATAAAATCAAGTTTTACGAAGGTTTCAGTTGGTCCAACAAATCTACAAATGTGTGTGTGTCTGTGTTTTGATTTTGAGATGTTTTACTTCTTTTCCTTAACTTTTTTTTTCTCCCCCCTTCTCCTCGTCCTCCTCAAACTTTCCCTTCGTAAATCCCTCTGCACCAATCGCGCCGCTGCGCTCCTCGGCATGCCGTCACTACCTCGCTTCTCATTGGCTGTCGGCGGACATTAGGATTCCAGCTGTTTCGCCCGTACCCTCTCTCTCTCTCTCTCTCTCTCTCTCTCTCTCTCTCTCTCTCTCTCTCTCTCTCTCTCTCTCTCTCTCTCTCTCTCTCTCTCTCTCTCTCTCTCGGTTCGAACCCAGCCCGACCGGAGAGGCGGGAGCTTCGAGCGTCCGCGCGCTCCGATTGGCTCAGATCTGTCCGCGCGCCGGGGCGGAGGAAGAGGCAGCGAGAAGTTTTGGAGGACACCCACACACCACCACTACTTCCCCCACCCCATCTCTCTCTCTCTCTCTCTCTCTCTCTCTCTCTCTCTCTCTCTCTCTCTCTCTTTCTCTCTCTCCCATCATGATCCAGCTGTGAGAGCTTCGCGGATGGACGGAACCGAGCGACGCAGTCTGGAGCAGACCAGCGCGAGAGCAGGAGCAGCCGGACTTTCATGTGCGCAAAGCAGCAGCGGAGGAGGAGAGGAGGTGGGGGCGCCGGCGGGGTGGGGGCGCGCGCGAGGCTTTCAGTGCGCAGCGACGAGGATGCGCAGCAACAGCAGCAGCAGCAGCAGCATCTCCATGGATCTTTTAAGAACGCATAACTCCTGAGGAACCAGCGGGCAGGGAAATCGGCGTCTGGATTCTCTTCCCGAATGAGGAAAGCCAGCCGGGATTGGTCATTGCTCTCCTCTCTGCTTTTTGTAAAGAAGCCTCTCCTCTGCTAGTCCTGGGAAGAAGGAAGTTTGCGCGCGGCGTCATCATTCCAATAATAATAAAAAAAAACAACAACAAGGTTTCATGGGATTTTTTTTAATTTTATTTATTGATTTGTTTTTCTTTATTTTTTTTCCCTCCACATGACATGGTCATGAGGTGTTGGTGAGAGCTCCCGGAGAGGCGCCTTCTGGGGGTTTGGGGGGGGAGGGAGGGGGAGAGACCGCGGCCTGAGCGCACCGCGTCTGCAGCAGAGCGCGGCGCGGCGCGGCGCACCACCTGGAAACTATATACGCTCCGCTTGACGCACCAAACCCACAAGAAGAGAAAGGGTCTCCGCTTTTTTTTGTTTGGTTTTTTCCTTCTTTTTCTTTTTTTTGATAGTCTTCCTACAGCACGCTGTTCATTTCTCCTTCGTTTAGTCTTTCCTTTTTTCTTTTTTTCTTTTTTGTGCAAATGGAGTTTTTTTTCTCCCCCAGGCTGGTGCGGACTTTACGGCTCGGACAGAAACTGATCATGTGATGACAGAGCGCGCGTTTGGCACATCTACAGAGTCCATAACAGGTAAAAAAAAAAAAAAAAAGAAAAAATACATAAATAAAATCAAATAAAAAGAGAGGGACAGAGAGAAAGAATCGAGCGGTATATCTTTGCGACAAAATAACGACATTGAAGCAACACATGATGGGAGGTTTTATTGTGAGGATGCTGCTCAAGTGTAGGAAGCGGATACTACGGACTGCGGGCGATCGGCGCTTTGTTTCTGTTTAAGAGGAATAGAGAGGCTCAGTAAGCAGCGCGATAATGTATATAAAAAATAATTAATTCCGTTTGAAATTTTGTCAGTTATTCTTTGCAAACTATCTGGTCAAAGTGAAGTGGGACCTAAGGAAAATAAGATGCAAAAAAATGTGCATATTTTTGGATAGTAAAATATTATTTCTCTGCAAACCATTGTGCACTTGAGAATCCAAGTTGTTTAAAGTATTTATTTATTTATTTTTGCACAGATGAATTCTGTGTGGCAGACAGTAAAATTGGTGCTGCAAGTTGTGTGCGGTTTTTATGAATCAGTATTATGGCAATTAAACAAACTCATCCCCTCCAAACTACAATAAAAAAAATCTCACTCAATCGAGGCCTTGGCCTATATACTGGTATATCTATATTTCATTTGAGATATTTTTTCTACCCTTGTTGACTCTGTTTCTGTGCGCGGTCTGCAAGTTCAGTCAAAACAGCAGCAATGACTATTCCATGCCAGCAGGTGGCAGTGCCGGTAACGCCGATCCTGAGCGAAGCTAAGGCTTCGCTAGGCTAATGATTCAGAAGAATTGGACTAAAAAACTAACGGATTATTTGTACTGTTTGATGCTTTCTCTCGGTCTTTAACTTCTTTATCTTATATTTGAAGCTTAATAGAACATAATGAGAAAGAAATGAGACTGCGCTGTCGTGGTTCCTGGGCCTCCAAGTCGGCGTAGGAAGAGCTAACCTGTGATATTCTTTGCATATGCAGCTCGCGAGGACTAGATACATTTTTATTTACCGTGTAGCTAGCCAGTAAATTTGAGTAGGTTTTTTTTTGTTTGTTTGTTTGTTTTTTTTTTTGTTATTACTGTTCTCTTTTTTCCGCATTTTGCTTATGCTGAAAAGAAACGACAAGGTAGAAGAAGGCATAAAGCTTGTTGCTGAGAAGTTTGAAACGGTTGAAAACTTTTCTGAGAACGCAAATCTCCTTTCTGAGAGCTGGATGCTAACGTCATGCTGAAGTGCCTTAGCCTGGACGTAATCCCACATATTTGCTCCAGCAGATAAAATGAAGGTTTCTGTAATAGCCTCTAAAAATATGCACTAAATCTTCCTTGAAAGAAATTCATTGGTAATGTTTTGGACAGTGGACACTGTTCATGAAAAAATTCAATTATCACCAAAATAAACTTCCCAATGAGAATGTACATCATTGTTCAAGTCTATTGAAACTAATATACTTGATTAAAATCGAAATCATTATGAATAAGTAAAAATATTTAACACCGTCCAAAATATTTTTTTAATCCCTGAAAACTAAAACTATGTTAGGAAAACATGCTTGTTTTAATCTTAACAAATATCGCAAAAATGCTTTAGGGTGAGGGTCTTAGAATGGGTTTAGGGGTCCAGACATCAAACCTGACATAAAACCAATAACAAGTGTTGAATCCAAGAGGGTTGTGTGAAATGTCTAATGCATGATGACTGCCATTTGATAAATCCGCAGTTCTGCTGAATTTGCGAGCAAGTTCGACTTAAGCATTGGCATTTGTGCTGTTTCTGTGTATCTCTTGTCCAGAAACAAACTTTTTTCAACCAAAAGTCTTAAAAGTAAACTTTTCAGATGGCGACTCCCCATCCATTTGCGGTTCAGCGTTTGCAGATTTTTCTGTGGAACAGAACTTCGACTTAATCGCAGAAAACCTTCCTATTCGCTCATTTATTATTCTTTTTTTCCCTCGCACATTAAAATGTTAAAAAGAAATGGTTGCTTGGGAAACTGAAAAATGTCGTGTTACTTGATATGCTATCAGATGGTGTTTGCTTTCGCCACTCTGCTTTCTGTCACATTGTAATCCATAAGCATGTCAGTCTCACTGCTCTCTCCTGAACCTGCAAATGATGGAAAAACAAGAGCTGTTGGATAATTAAAGAAACATCTTCTACTAAATCAAATTAAAATGATTTTAACAACTAGAATACAATACCTTCCAAAGTGGTTTTTTTTAAGCGTTTGTAAAATAATCTTTTCCTTCTTTACATTCAGACTGTAAATTTATCAAAATTTTATATCTAGTTAGACTTTAGCGTTAGTTTAACAAAACTAACACAAAACAAAGCTATTATTATTTATTTCATAAAGTTGGCTCAGTAGGATGAAATTCCACACTTAATCATCCACCACCTGATCACCCGCAGGAGCTGAGTGATGGCCGAGGATGGGGGAAGTGTCTCCGCGCTCCCCGACGCCAGGGGCTTAGAGGGTCGCTCCTCTCTGCCAAGGACTTTCATCCGGCTGAACGACCTCTCCGGGCTGGGAACGGGAGCCGTGGAGTGTGTTGGTGGCGTCGGCGGTGGCGGCGGCGAGCTGGTGATGGAGCCGGCCTCTCCGGCGCCCGACGGGATCTCTGTGGCAGGGGACGAGGGTTCGACGCACGGCGGTGGGGAGAGCCTGCCCTACCCCACGCTGGCCCCCGTGGTTTTCTTCTACCTGAAACAAACCACGCGCCCCCGGAGTTGGTGTCTCAAAATGGTGTGCAACCCATATCCTTTTTTGTTTTAAATTTAGAACAACAGATCCAAGTCTGCTCAGTCGCACCTGTGGAAGGTAAGAAACTTCTTCTCAACTTCCAAGGTGGTGGAAGCAACAGCGCGGTGTGAGTGATTGTGTGTGCTCCGCCTGGAGTTGTGGTCTGTGTGGTGCAGTTGGGTTTGTTGGAGCTGCAGTCTCATTTGCCCCTTCATATGCAGGGGCAAATGAAATAGCCAGTTTTGGGACACGTTTTTCCTTTTTTTTTTATGGTCACCATAGATTGATTGAGGGTATAAACTGACTAAAGGGTGAACTGAGCCGAAGTTCCAAAAATGTCTGATTCCATAAAAACAGAGCAATAAACTTACAATTAGACTACAAAGACTATATCAGCTATGCTAGGTGCTTAACATACACATAAAACATGCCAGCGTTTCCTTTTGTTGTTCTGAGGATGAAGAGTTATGTTAGCAGTAAGACACTATTGCTTCAAAATATTGTGTTTGTTCATAAATAGCCTCATAGTGATGTGAGGCTATTTCCTGTGAAATATATTTTACTGAAAATATATTTCTTTATTTAAAAACAACTTTTGCAAATCACCCATTTATTAAAATCAGTAAATCCTTATTTTGAGCCGCCAAAACTTGGGGATCCCAAATGTCCCATTGCCAAAGCTCCAGTCAGCTCAGGTCCAATGTGTGCACACACCTTGGCCCTCTGGTCGTGCTCTCCAGTGCTCCTGCTCCTCAGAACCTCCAGCTGATTACTCTTAACGAGTGTCAGGGAAGAAAAGCCTCTGACTTCCTGTGACAGTTCCTGCAGCGTGCGGCTGTTATAATTAGATCACTGATACCTGCCCCGCTTGTGTATTGAGCCTTTCCTTGGGGTTAATAGCAACCATCGAAGACACACAGGTTTATTGAATCGTTTCTGTTGCCAGGGTGTATTATTGATTCAGACCTGCAAAGAAGAAAGAGCCACTTGAGATTGTTTTTCTTGGTTCATAGTTGGAAAATAAGATAATTCACATATATACGTTTAAATATCTAGAAAATACTCACATTTTCTAACCCGGAACCCTTTCACATAAAGATTTAGTGACTAGCTATTGAGGTAATAACTCTGAACAGACCACTGAGGGGAAAAAAAAGGAGCACAATAGACCAATGGGCCTAATAGTGCTAACGCTGTAGTTTTGTTTGTGTGTAAAACATTTGTATAGCATGTAAAACCAAAGCATGTCACAAAATGTGTGAAATTCAGTGGCAAAAATACTTGGTATTAGCGTAATTAATCAAGACTTACCTTTAACAGTATGCTGCTCCTGGGCAGATGCAGTTTTGCATCACATGTGCGCATGAAAGATTGACATGTGACCCAAACAACAACAAAAAAAATTAAATAAAATAAGACTGGGATATTTTTCATACAATTGTGGAATTTTTAAAAAACTTTTTTTTTTTAACCCTTTTTGTATTTGCATTTTATCACCATTACGATGATTGGCAAAAGCAGCTGCTGTTTATGTTTTTGCTACCTTTTAAATACTAGTATATTGTGTCAAAGTTTTCCTGTTAAGTACAACTACACTCTATAAACTGTTGTCGTAGTGTCCTTTCTTTGAAAAAAAAAGTTGTATTCACACAAATTTAAAACATAAGCATATAAAATGATCCAGTGACATCTATTTCAAAGAGAAAGGCATCCTTCTGCTACTAAAATAATATAAACTATCTATTATTGATACTAAAATTAACTTAATGAATACATTTATTATTATTTCTTCTCTGTAAGCAAACTACAATCATTTCTCTCATTAAACTGACCATACAATAAATGTTAGTGGGTGTTTAAAAATATGCTATTCCTGCGCAGCAATATCCGTCCTAGTGACCTTGAGCATTTATAAATTATACATATCCTGCTCAGGTATTGCTTGAAGGATTAGCTATATTTCAGTTGATCTTCGTGAAGAAGGTTGTGCAGATGAACATAATGGTGAACCACTTCTTAGATAGACCTTTCAGCCACCGCTGGAGGAGAGTCCAATCATTGGATGATGTTGATATCTGGTCCAAAGTCCATATTGGATCAAATCAGTTGCCACTACTGGAGTCATTTAGCATCACAGAGCCGTTACCTTGGTTGATAATTCTTTGTGCTGAAGGTTTCAGACAGCTGCCCTGTTGTCCCTCAGATTACCTTTGTTCCTCTTGTTCCTGTCTGCCTCCCTCCCACACCTCCACTGTCCTGCCCATACATCTATCACTTCACTCATCCATCCCATCCCCTCTGCCTCGTCTCCTGCTTTACATCTCACCTTCTTCCCTCCCGCCCCCCGCTCGTCTTTCCTCATTTGTCACTGCTTTAATTGAGACACAGTCAAGCTGTCCTCCTCCTCAAATTCCTCCAGGAACCTTGTCCACAACGCTGACGTTCGCACAGGATACTCTCACTCCCAGACTTCATTTCCCTTCCCTTCCCCTCTCCACTCATCCCCCCGCACCCTTTCTGTGTGATCTTGCTCAGTCTGGCACTGATCACAGCTGATTTCCATGTCTGCAAATGTCAAATCTTTAAAGGTCTTACATGAGAGCCCAGTGGCCTCTGCAGGGAGTAGAGGCAATCTATGATACTATTATCCAAGTCTGGGATTCTCAAACATTTAATTTGTTGGTCCAGCCTCCCCACAGAGAGCCCTGTGTATGAACAGTACAATGCAGTCTTGTTAAGAATATAGATTACTTCAAATTTGGGTTTTTAGTTGCATTAGTTAGAAATTAGGGGTTTTTAACTCTGAGAGATTTCTACTGAAACCTGTCATGTGAATGAATCTTTACAGTTTGTGTGGTTGCTAAAGTTGTCCCCAGGTCAGTGACCACTTCAAAATAATGTCTGATAAAGACATGAAATATTGTTTTAATTTAGCAAGGTAATACTGCACGAGGGGATAACTAAACCTTTCTTGAGTCTGTCAGATTTGGATGAATTTCAATGGCACTCTACTTGACCAACTCCCCTTCCCGTACTCCTAGCAACCTACCAATTTTGGTATATTCTAAGCCTGGTTGCTGGAAGTTTCTTCCTGATTAAAGGTAGTTAAGTCTATGAACTTATTCCTGTTGAGTGATTGCTGCACTAATTTGATGTTTGCTGCGATTTCTTGAGCAGCTTTTTACCATCAGACATAAAACGCTTAGCCTTGTAAAAACCAGCCCATTGTTCTACACTTTGCTTTGTACGCAGGTTCTGGATTGTTGGCTATTGAGAAACGATTGCTTGCTAGAAGTGTGGACTCTGTTGAAGTTTGAAACGACTGGATATGATTTTACCCAGTCACTAACGTTTGGCTGTAACATGTGTAGTGCGGCTACTCGATGAAGCTTGCTGGAAATTGCGTACACTGTAAACAACCCAGTGAGGAATACGGCCATAACATCTTTCCCAGCATTAAAATGTCTTAAGCATGCCTTTGGTTGTAATTGCTCAACATTTGGAAGCGTGACCTACAGGAACTGAATAATTTCGTCCACTTCCTCCAGTGCCATTTTCAAATTGCAACCTTAGGTAGACTACAGTTCTAAAACAGCAAATAACATCATTGTCATCGTTCACAACTTCTCCTTCTGTTCGGTGATTGGCCCAGTTGAAGTTCAACCAATGTACCAAAGAGGGATGAGAGTCGTACGGACTGACTCTTGGGATTCTTTATGACTGGACATAATTCTAACCTCTGGTCTTGTAAAGTGTTTTTTATGATTCACAGCAACAATTCTCATAATTTGATTCGACATTGTAATTTAGTTTTTTCTCATTTAGTTTTATGATTGCTTTACCTCTTGCTGCAAACAAAGCCATCTCATCCCCTTCTAAGATAAACATAAGAACCTGATTAGTACATTTAGACTCTACAGTGATTTCCAGATAAGCCTGGCTATTTCCACAAAAGTTCTTGAAACCGATTCAATGGTTTGGGCAACTGATCAAGACCTAGTACCCTGGTCCTCCTCACGTCCTTGGTTGTTGGGGTGCCTCCCACTCAGAAGTCGCTGAAGGGACTGTTTATTCCTTCTGGTCTGGGACCACCTTGGAAGCTCCCACAATTAACTGGAGAGTGTCTCTGAGTGTCTCTGATAGTCTGTGTCTTATTTAATCCTGCTGTTACAGTCCTCTAACTTTTTGAAAACAAGTCTTTCTTTTGAGGACCAAACTTGGTCCCGATTGAGTTGCACTGTCAGTTTTGGGTCCTCGATCAGGTTGAAGGCTAAGGTGTCTATTGAGTTTCAGTTTGAGTTGCACAGTACAAAGAAATGAATACGATTCCCTAATAAGGCCAGAAATACAAACTCGTGTTTGCTCTGGTGTTCCTTGCATTGACGTGTCCTCTCTTCCAGTTTGGCCTTCAATGTTTTTTTTGCTGATTTAAGAAAAGGTCGTTGATTTTATAAGTCGTAACTCTGATCAATGGGTTTCTGAGTCTTTAATGTGTGTGGACCCTGGTCTGTTTGCGTACCAACGCTTTGTATCCAAGAGAGCAAATACACTCAGCCTCAGCTATATTTTTAACTCTTCCTCACTTGATCCGTGGACCTTTGCTGCCTCTGCCTCTCTCGGCGCTCTCTGCTTCAAGAATTAATCCTGCAGTAGTCGCTCGCCCTCCAGCTATAAATATATCCGCAGCACACCAGCAGCAACAGCAGCCAGTTCTGATGCACAGAGAGGGCTTCCTCTGTCTGTAGCTCCAGACCAACAGCACAGGAAAGCCCCTCTGACTTCAGGCTTTAGAGTCTATTCTAAACAGGCATATCCTCGGTAAGCCCTTGGCTTGAGCCGGTCTGCTGTCTTTCTCAACAGTCTGAAGTAATTAAGACCCCTCGATGCTTGGTGAGGTATTTAGAGTCTAATTGAAGACCCCCGGGGGTGCGCGCTTTGAGTGATGTTTTGCCCAACACATTGCCTGTGTGCTGGTTTTGCCAACGATTCCTGCAGAATCTGTGGATGATAAAGAGAGCGAGAGCGAGGTTGTGTAACCAGCTCTTTTCTCACATACACAGGCATACACACACGTCCTTCCACAGGACTCCCGTAGGTGTCTCCTCACTGGCGGGGAACTGGATGTCGTGCCAAGACGGAGGAGGAGGAGGGACTTTGGCAACAAGTCCTGTGCTCTGTATCCTTTTGCTCACAATGATCCGAGCTGAGGATTACACCGTGCACAACAGAGAGGGAGGACACCTGGCCAGGGGAGGTGTTTGTCGTCATGTTAAAATCTAACTCCCAAGAGTGTGGGTCAGTTTGAGTTAAATTAGCTCCTGGCTTTGTTTTTCAATTGGTTCTAGTTCACTCTCTTTTGTGCTGAACACTGCAAAACCATTCATACCATACGTTTTTACAAATCAAACACGTAACTCATTGCACTTCATTAAGAGTGCATTCACATCAGCCCTACTTAGTCCACTTTCTATTTCTTTGCATAGAAAGTCCGGTTTATCCGGGTAGGTGTGAACGCACAATCGCACTCTGACAAGACTGAACTCTTGTCTGCCTACAAAGTGAACTCAGGAAGCCAACTATAGTTCAGTGAATTCTGGGTAAATACAACCAAAACAAATGTGTGGGTCCAGAGCTAGTGATAGAAATGGCTCCTGGTCTTTTAACAGAGACTAGAGAAATCCTATAACCGCTAAAATCTGACGCCACTCCATTGTTGTTTACATTTTATGAAGAAGAAAGTTCCACTCAGTGTCTTGTTCAGAGGTTTTCATGTTGCTTCCTTCAATAGCTCTTTATTCAGCACCACAGGTTTTTCAAAGGGTTTGGTTTGTTTGACACAGTGCAGTGTGAAAGTGTGTCCCCTAATCTACCAAACCACCAGGTGTGACACATGATGTCACCGCTGTGTGTAGGGTTAGCTTTCTACATGTGTCCTGCTTTGCCACACTTGATACTAATGACTTCAACATGTCATTAAACTCTACAGACACTTGCTAATGACCAGTTCAGTTAAATAAGGTGAACAGTAGTAGCAGTGAGATATGCAGCAGGACAGTGGGATGCTGGTATTTGGGTGGGGGAACATTGCTCTACACGGCAAAAGTTTTTCCTGGGAAAGAAATTTTTCTTCCACTTCACAATTATGCACCACTTTCTGTTGTTCCATTGTGTGGAATCCCAGTAAAAAGTCTTGAGTGTGAAAAGAGGAATAGAAACCTTTGCTGTGGTATATCTGCAAAGCACAGGCTCAGGCTCTGCTGTGGCTTTCAGGTAATGAAGGTTGAAGCAAACACTTACTTAATCAGCAGAATATGTCTTCTGGCCCTCCTCTCATCTTTTCTTGCCACTTTTCCCCCCTTAACCCGTTACCATTTTTTCTTTCTTTCTTTCTTCCTCTGGGGTAGAAATGCTGAAGAGCCAAGAGGTGTGTTTGTGCGTGTGTGTGTGTGCCATCTTTGACAGCCTCCAAACCTAGTGAAGGAGGAAGAACAAGGAGAAAAAGAGGGAAAAAAAGAGCAGGAGCGAGGGGGAAGAAAAAAGGGAGAAAATAAAGCATAGGCTCAGTTGGAGAGCCGAGTGGGATTTCAGAGAGCATTTTTAAGACTTGAGAAAGCAAGAGTTTACTCGCCAAAAACTTTACTTTAACACCCTCTCTCTGTGCTGCTGCTGCGCCCCGTGCCCCCTCTCTCAGCTCCTCTGAGCCTTTTAAAACTTCATCGAGTTTGATCTCGGTTTTTAATTCTGAACTTCTCTCAACATAGGTGAAGGGTGCGTTTAAGGGGGTACGAGCCGTGTGTACGCTTTCCAGATTTTCTCCGTCAAGTATGTTTCTGCTTTAACTGGCCAACAGGCTCAGATGAGCTCTGCTTATGTACCCGAAAGGTTTTGACGAAGAGGTCTGAGACTGTTTTTAGTGATTTTAGTCATGAGTTTGCGTTTCTTGCCAAGTGATGTGACTTGCGTGTGACATTTTGTCATGTTACAACAACAAGGTTGTAACATATGTTGGGGGATCATGGGAGACATCGACACATAGCAGTGCGCAATTGTAAATTGTGTGGAAAGTGAGACTTGGGTTTTGTCCCTATGGTACTGTTGGTGTACCCTACTTAGGATTTAGTTGAGCTTAATATCCCCTGAGACTGTAAATTTTAAATAATAAAGCGCTATGTGTCTTCTGGACTGGCAACTTGTGTTTTTAATAAAGTAGAAAGCTAGAACTCCTTTTCCATTGTTTGGAGTGAACTTCTAGAAAATGTACTAGACTTCTGAAACACTTTCTTTAAATCAAGGTTGAAACCCCATTTGTTTCTAGTTGCCTTTGATTGCTCATTACTGGAACATTGATCATTCTGGTCTGAACTGGAACTGTTCACTACTTCTCTTTATTTTTGCCATTGCAATGTAATGTTTTTTTGTGGTTTACAAAAAAACTTTGATTATATTGACTTTGATCATCATTTGCATTCAGCGCTATATATACATACATACATACATATATATATATATATATATATATATATATATATATAGCATAAAATAATGTCACCAGTACAGTTTCTTCACAACTCAGCATGATGCAGCTCAGCTATTATCAGTTCCTAATTCTTTGTAATTAATTGAAGAGATGAACAATGTTTTGTGTTTCAGATTACATTTTTTTCCCCAGCTCCAGCTTTCCTATAAGCTCGAGCACTGATCTGATTGGGTAAAACCAGTTGGGTGGTAGAATGCAAATATGTCATGTTACTGAGAGAGGCTATGTACAACTGTCCTTTTCAATCTCCTGTGAGATGCTATAATTCATAAGAGGTCTTCTCAGGACTAAAATGTTTTATATCACTCTGACGGAAAGTCTCCAGAAGTGCACTTTTGAGAAGAGCTCAATCTCTCAGGCTCCACCTCATACTTCATTCTTCCATTTTTTATGTTCCTAAAATGGAAGGAACGAAAGACAAAATGCATTTTCGATCAATCTTCACCGGTTTGATCCTTCCACTCCTTCATTAGAAATGTCTGATCCATCTAAACAGAATCAAAAGTCAGCTCATAAAAGAAGTTTGGCCCTAAAATGACTCGAATTCAGCCAAACCAAAGCTAATAACTCAGTCCAAGTATGATGCCTCCAAAATTGGCTGAGGCACAGTCCTCCTAGTCCAAAACCCAGATGCATTAAAACTCTGTGTACTTTTATGACTAAAACAATGTATGCACAAGGAGAAATGTTCATTTCCCTTTTTTTCCCCACCAGATTTATGAAAATGTTTATGGATTTATCAGTGAATCTGATTCGCCATCCTTTGATGGTGAACTGGCAACATTGAAAGCAACAGCGACATAAACCTTTGTTCACAGTAAATCAATCACATTCAATCACAATAAAAAGCAGGCATCATTTAAAAAAAAATGAAAGGACATTATTAGTTAAAAGAAGTGTTTTCATGTGTTTGCAAGGGAATTTCTTTTTCTGCTACGACAAGAAGCCATCTGCTGTTAGACGTTTCACACAGACCACTGAAGTGAAATCTTCACAACAATAAAAGACAAAGTAAAAAATTCTCTATTTGAGGTCTAAATTGTTGTCTTGTGGTGCCTGTGCATCCTTAAACCATCTTGAATTAATTTATTTAAAATGAAGGTCTTAAAATTTCTTAAGTTAATTAACGAGGACGCTAGTTGGCCTTAAATACGTCACTTACAGGTCTTAAATTTCGCTTTGGCTGTTTAGACAGCTGGTTAATCTCATACCTTCATGAAGAATTTTTCTCACTCGCCTTCCGTACCAGGCATATGTTTGAGTCGTCTGCACACATCTTCACTCGCCGCGTTCTGAGACCCGAGGCGGTTAAGGCTACCGCTAACAAGCTTCTAATTCTTGGTTGCTAGAGCCAAGTACCATGTGAGAAGCACCAATCTGCCGCCAAGAGCCACAAAAATTTCAGTTTCAGTCCCCTGCATTTTCTTTGTACATTTCTATTATCTGAAATTTTACTATTAAGACTTTAATAGGGCCTTTAAAAGTCTTACAATTGATTTTATTTCAAATGTACGGAGATATTTTTACTAGAAACTAGACCAAAAATACCTCAGGTTTTGTTTTTGCAGTGTTAAGATCTGCAACAGCCCCGTGCATCAGCATATCAGGTTAAAACTTGTTCTAAAAATATCTTTTTCTTGTTATAATTTTGTTACACAATATATTTTTCAGTTTTGAAAATGACAAATGCAAATATATTATACAACAGCAAACTTTGCACGCAAGGTTTTATGAAATGTCAGAATGGGGAAAAATCTACTGTAATGACATTATAATGTTAAAATATAAAGGAGCGATCAGCTCCGTTTTGCTTCTTCCAACATAATTGGAGTGTTGAAAGTCTTATTGTTTGGTCTGTTAGATCCTGGGGACAGAAACCTGCCTCCATGCCACCTTGCACGACTACTAAGATGGAAACTAAATGGCAGGACTACATCTTACATAACTGCAGACCAAACGGCTCTAATGAGCGCAGTCCAACTACTGCTGGAGCTGGTTGTTATGGAGGCGTGTGAGGCGGTGAAGGGCTTTGTTGTTGTGGTTGTAAGTCTTTGTTGCATTCAGCTCTTTGTGTTATTTGCAAGGGATTAGATTATTTTCACAGTCCCAGCAGGGCCTCCTGACAAGAGGCTCTTAATATCGACATGAAAAATCCTGTGAAATGTTGATCTTAATTATTAGGATCATGTTTTGCTACATTAAACTTTAAGCCCTATTCTTAGACTTTTAAGTGAAAGATAACTAGATAAACAGCTCTCAAAATGATGATTTTATTGACAAAGGCAAATTGCTAAAAAGCTAGCTGACCTACTATGTCCTATGTGAAAGTCTTAAAGGGGTTGTGTTATGTAAAATAGAACATTTTTTAAAGCTTTACATCATGCTATGTTATTCCCTCATCAAAACCATACCTGGAGTGTTGCCTTGATTCTTTCATGCATGTTTGAGAAATTGTTTGTACTCCATGGCAGCCATTCAGTTGCGGAGCTAGGTCAAATCTCCAGTTTCCAGGCTTCTGCCTCGCAGAGCAGCCCTCCCCTGTCACTCTGCCATTCAGCTCCTTCAGACTAGCCAGCAGCAATTAGCAAACACCTGGTGGAAATGCACATCTGCTGAGCACATTATAGTAGCAATTTCTCAATGCAACGCTGGTAAAAATGTTGTTAAAGAGTGATGACTTCTTCAGAAAGAGCAGGAGTGTCTTAAAGAGACAAAAGTCCAATTTCAAGGCGTTAAATTACAAAGTGAAATTTATTTTGCTTCATTTCTCAAAAAATGGCAATGTATTCCTGGACAATGCATAATGTTGCCCTTTAAATCATGAATTAACTTTGATTAGTTACCTTTTTGGTAAAATTGCAGTAGCTACTCACCTTTAAGTCCAGACTTAAATTTGAATGACATGCTATGGCATGAGGTGAAAAATACTGGTGATGCTTTCTAACCTTACAATGTAACTGACCTATTTTCAAAAAAAAAAAAAAAAAAAAACAGAAGAAATCTGTTAGGGAGCAAACACTATTTCACAACATTGGCATATACAGTCAACATGAATACATGGGCAGAGAGATGTTTTTAAAGTAAACTGTGGAACTTGAAGTATGCGGTGCTGAAATAAATCCAGACACTGATAGAGAAGCGTCAACAAATGTGTGAGGGTTAGTCATTCATCCACGCTGAAAGTGCAAATTAGTCATGAGTAAGAGAAGTGACAATTGGAAAGAGCTGCCAAGAGGAGAGAAAGTGAAAGGAAGTGAGGCCTGAGACGGCACTTACACTGGCGTGAGTAGACAACTCAGTGTGAAGTCTGTTTTTAATGAGGAATCTTTGTTCAAGAACTTAAACACAAAACAAAAGCCCGTCATTATGGTCAGCCCGCTACCTGCAGCCGTCTGTAAAAGATGAACACAACGGTAAACAACATTCAGAGCTGCTGCTTTTCTGTCCTGGCCATATTTCATTTTCCTGTTTTTGAAAAAGCAGCACATCTGCAAAGACAATGAGGATCAATTTTAAATTCGGCTGCTAATGGATTAGGCTTCAAAGAAATCTCACAAACGGCATGGAGAAATAAACATCCCAATTATAGATTTACTGGTTCAAAATGCCCTTGCGTTTTATTGAGTTGTGAATAGAAAAACCCTAATGCTCCCATAAATCACAGCTCTGTTTGATTTCCGCCGCTGAAGCATTGACTTTCAGCCACGAACCCATTAAACCACCCACCTGAAGTTACCAGAACTGGCAGTTCAGAGGGAGAGGAAGGCTGCAGTCTGGCCATCTTCACCCCTGAATTATGCAATATGCAGCAAAAATGGTTATGTATTTTCTCTTTGACAAGTGGTGTTACTTAGATTTATACCATGGGTGTTGTCCAGAGATTTTGTTTTCAGAGAACTAAATGACATCACCAAGTATTTCAAAAGTTTTTGTAAGCACCATGATGAGTAAATCGGATTTTGTGAAAGCATGGTCAATATATAACGTAAATGGCTAAAAGTGCAAGCCTATTAAAAACTGCTATTGCATGGAAATAATAAGCTGTCCTTTTCAAACATTCTTCTCCAAATATCTACATGTAGCATTTTCCAAACGAAAACTACCTATTATAAAAAGGCACTGCCACCTATTCCAGTCCAGAAGCAGCCTTTGCGTTGTCTTGCTACGCTATACCACTTAATTCACATATCCTTTCAGCGCTCCATTTGAAATTTCTTCCATTAAGTTTGATTTCCGCAGCAGAATTTCAACAAAGTCAATCAGTGAAAAGGAGGATAAGTTGTGAACGATGGCGTTGATTTTCTGAGCTGTTTTAGAACTGTAACCTTGACAACGGCACTACAGGCCTACAAAGTCATCCAGTCTGTGTTGGCCACACTTCCAGATATTGAGCAGTTAATATCGGAGCAGGACACCTTTTAAAGACCTGGCAAAGATATCGTTCAGCTCTGCACTTCTGTCTTTGCAGTGAGGTACAGCGCATGTGATTTACGGTTAGCTTCATGGCGTAGCTGGTACATAACATACATCACAGCCAAACGTTAGTAAGTAGGTGAAATCTGATACACGCCTGCAGCAAGCAATTGCTTCTCAGTAGCCAAGGTTCCAGACTCTCTGTACTAATCAAACTTATCACGGGGCTGATGTTTACCTGGTCAGTTCAGAAGTTTCTGGAAACCATTTTCTAGTTGGTTGGTGTCAGTACAAAGATGTAAGTTGAGACTCTGCCAGTTAAAATGGGTATTGCTTTGGAATAGATTTTGGGACAACATTTTCGTGTTTTAGAACAATGAGATGTACATTGAAAGACACTGACAACATATATTTGGATGGTAGACTTCTGATATTTTAATAAGGTCTAAAAGAAATAACTATTAGACTTTCAATGCCATATTTAGTGATGATGTTGCCCCATGGTAACCACATGTTCGTGTGAATGAATCCTTTGAGGTTTCAGTTGGAGTTATAAATGAAATTGATTATTATTATTATTATGTATAGAAAAGAGAAGGGCTCAGTTCAGGACCCAGAGGAACACCATTACCACTAGTACATCTGAAGTTAACCACACAAATATGACCTCTAACCCTGATAGCATCTACAGCACAAGTCTTTGATGTCAAAAAAATGTAAGAAATAGAAACAAAACAGATTTAGTTAATACAAGTGTATTAAAACAGGAAAGCAGGGGAGATATACCCGATGCTATCTGGGGAAGACATGATGTACTTTCTCCAAATAAAGCTCAATGTTATTGCTTTATGAGTATCTAAACTCAAAATGACCGCACAGTGTGTCTCTAGGTGTCCACCTGAGACACACCTGAAACTATATCTTCTTAATGGCAATACCAGAGCAGTTTCTTTGTCTGAACTCCCAGACTGAGCTGAATCCTCTGAAGCTGTGGTTTGGTCATTCTCTGGAAGAACCATCAAACCTTCTCCGGTTACCCGAGCGGCCCGGTTTCTCAGCAGGCCGGTTACTTTGGTGCACATCAATGCGGGGAGAGAGTCTGCTTGATCAGACTCAAGCAGACTTATGTGTTGGCCACATACGCCGCCGGGGCGTATGTGGCCAACAGACGACTGGCTCCCTATACGGCAACCACAGAGATTCAGAGCTAACCCACAGACTCCGGTGCAGCACAGCTCAAACCAGAAGCAGGAAGCATTCGTACCGTGGCTTCATGCATGTGTGGATTTATGTGTGTTTCTACAAGCCTGAATGAGAAATGTTTGAGTTTTGACTTGTGATGGAATCATTTATTAGTTTGTATAAGGAGTGTAAAATTGGGTTGAGTGACTTTAATGCTAGTCTTTCATTTGATTATTTAGATACTTTTTGACTGTAATCCACTCAAATCCAATTTTATAGATGGTGAATTCATGTGAATATTGTAAGAACTGTTCTCTGGCTTCACAAGTAAGGAAACAAAGGAAGGTAAGGATAAAACCATACCTTCTATTGTTCTGTATATTCTTCTATCAATGTCTCATCGTCCAGCTTGTGAGGCCAATGAGCTTCTACAAGGTTTTTTTCTGTGTGATTCTGGGAACTGACGGTCTGATGGGACACTTCCCTGTTGCCGAACCATAACATCTGCTGTTAAGTGTCGCGCTAAATACAGATATGCACTTAGGTTGCACTATGTTGGCCTTTTTTTTTCTGTTACCAAGCGTTTATGTTTTATATTATCACTCTGATAAAGTACCCATAAAAACACTTGACGGCGTGTATATTTTACCCATAATGATTGTTTTCTTTTATCCCTAGCAACCATCATATTGTCTGTACTTGCGGAGTGCTCACCAACCACCGGGTGTTTATCCCCACAGACGGCAAATTTGTCACTGATTTTCAATCAATTATTGGAGCAGAGAGAACAATTAGTTTGGATAAACACAGCGTTTAATTAGTGCAGCAGAAAACAGCTTGTCTCCATTAGGACGGATGGGAACTCTGAGCTCTCTGTCACTGTCATCTGTAGCTCATCATCCGGCATAGCTGCTTGGTTAGATGATTGGCCTAATTGATTGCTCTGGTTGTTTGGATGTGTGGAGTGGTTGACTGCTTGGTTTGTTGTGTATTTTACATCACATAAATTATTGCTTTTTGGGTTGTTAATTAGTTTGTCTTCTGACTGGTTGGGTCTTTTTTCCTCTGTTTTTTTGGTTGTTAATGTTTTTAATGGTTTGTTTGAATTACAATTTGCATAAGGGATGAGTTGAGATATCTAAAGCACCCAATTTTTTGCTTTACTCCCAAAATTGAAGGTAAAGGATTTGTTCGGCTTTTGGAAATGTCAGTTAGTCGTACTTTTTGAGGTCTGACTTGGTATTTGTTTGGAAGACTTGATTTATTGTTAGCTTTCTATATGGTAGGATGATTTTTTGTAGAACCTTCTTAAATGGTTGTTGATTTGCTTTCACTGTCTTTATTTTCATGTATGGATAAAACATTGTCGATACACCAGACCTTGACTTTGATGTTCGGGTTGCTCAGTCCAGGTCACCCAGGAAAATACTAGCTGGAGCTCCTTGTTGAGTTGTGATTTTTGAAGTTGGTTCATGTGTTTCACACAGGAAGAATACAGGTGATGCACTTCCTCCAACCTTCCTTCATAGGCGCAAACATTCGGTTCTTTGTAAATAATTGCCCATTACAAACATAGCAACTGTTTGAACATACGCATAGGGCACTATTTGCTTATGTAAATATGAACCCAAATAATTTGGATTTATATAAAATGAAAATGCCAAGAGACTTATACACAGCTCTGGAAAAAAATTGAGAGACCACTTAAAATCATCAGTTTCTCTGATTTGAGTTGTTTTAGGTATTTGAGTAAAGTGAACATTTTTATTCTAAGAACTACTGACAACATGTTGTGAACACATGTTGTAGTTCAACATGTTGTAGAAATATAGAAATTTATAGAAATACATTTTCTATTAATTTGTAGAAAATGAGAAATGGTGAAAATGATGAAAAAGATGCAGCTTTCAGACCCCAAATAATGCAAACAAAAAAAAGTTTTCATTTAGAAACAACAATATTAATGTTTTAATTCAGAAAGAGTTCAGAAATCAATATTTGATGGAATAACTATAAGGTTCTTAATGGGCTCCAGTCCATTGAAAACCCATAGTATAGTTCAGGTATGGACTGTTTCTAACTTATTAAATCCTGAACTGTCCCTTTAAAAGCTTCCAACAGAAAAAAAACAGGAATAACCATGAAAGATCTCCAAAAAAAAGCCAACCTTTTCCTCTAGCCTGAAATGGGCTTTAACAGTTTTTAAGTCTTTCCTGCAGATTTTTCCTACTTACCCATTTGAGTTTTTTTTAAATATATATATCTTAGTTATTTTAGGCTTCAGTAGGCTCCCATCCTCCCAAAGCTGTGTTTGTATCTTCGTTTTTCCTATTTTAACACATTCGTCTTCTGCTGTTAGCCTGTAGTTCCTGTAATTGGAGAGTTTCCGAGTTTTGAGCTGTTGTTTGTTGTCTTGTTTTTTTCCCAGACAGATATATTGGTGAGCAGCTCGTGTGACAAAAAAATGCCCTTTTTAGGCCGCATCACTGGCAAAACGACTCAGGTGGCGCTGACACAAACCAGACCCGACCGCCGGCCTTATCTCTGCACCAGCACACATCCACAAATACTTCCCCACCGCAGCAGACAGTGTCGAATCAACTGAATGTCATATCAGCTCACCTCAAATTGCAATTATTCCCAATAATTCACACATCTCCCTTGTCACTCTTCCCGTCTTTCGAAATCTCGCTTCACTGCTGTTTTCCTCTGCCGCCGTCTCTGTATCTTTGTTTCAATCCGCCTGTCAAGTCATTGGGACGCTAATCAGGGTTTTTCCCATGACAGATCTGTGGAGTCTGAAGAAGAAAAAAAGAGAAACGAGAGAGCTGTCTCATTATAGATAAAAAGGAAGATATAAATATCTCTGGGGTAGAGGACTCATGATATGTTCGTTGATCTCAGTGCTCATCCACATACACTCTCTCTGTAATACAGCTTCACCATCACTGTAAAATAACCCCTGTATTGAGGTAAATGTAAAGTGTTATGCAGTTGGATTTCACAACATCAGATTGCATTATTTTGATTTCCTAAGGAATTATAGTTTTTTTGTGCTGCCAGAATCTCATAGCATTGGAAAGGCCCAACTTAGTTGCTTTAGCAGCGGAGACACAAAAATGCTCTGAAGATTTAGTCAGGACAAAAACAAAGTTTCATTTTGATTTCAGGAATAAATTTTTTTTAGATGATGGAAACAGCATTGGAAGAGATAGTTTACACAATTTTCAAATCAAAGCCTGACCCACGTAGATCTTGCTGAAACATCCAGAGGCTCATCGATATTCTTCATCCTTATTGTTGAATTTTTTCAATTTTTTCTCCAGTTGATTGAAGAAAACATTTGTCATTCTACTTGTAATTGAAACTAGACATGTGCTTCTTTAGAGGAAAAGAAACACACAACTGGATGTCGTTTGCATAACACTGATAGAAGATATTGTAAAACATGATTATAAGAGACCAAGAGAGAACAGACAGAGCAGAAACAACTATGAGCCCAAAATGGAACCTTGTGGAACCCCAAAAAACGTGATCGGACAACAACAGGGTTTGTTCAGACAAACCCAACATTAAACCCCAAATGGGACAAACAGTATTGTGTGTACAAGGTTTTACTGAAAAATGTTCCAAACTTTTGGAAGAGGAGACATGTAGTATGCAACTTGAGAAAATATTTGCAGCCCTTGAACGTCAGCGTATTTTGTGAGATCTTAACCATCAACTTCTGCACATTTTATTCCCATTGTCTGTGACAAATACAAAGTAACTCATAATTATAAAAGGAAAGTGAAGCAAAATCAAGTTTTTGTTAAAAACAATATTCCAAGCTTTGACTATCTCACTGAGCCTTGCTCAGTCTAGCTTCCACAGCTAAATACTAACATATTGTGTCAACCGTGTGTTATATGTTTCCTTACCTGTGTCTAAGTGTAATTGCTCCACTTCACTTGGGAGAATCCGTGACCTGTGTTGCCCTGGTTGCAACTTCGACGTGACATTAAACTTTCACACACCGGTATACATGTACATAAGTATATAGCACGCTCTTCCTTCAGCGCCGCGCACAAATCACTGTGACATTTACAGCTTTTGCAGCCATTAGAGCTTAATGTTCCACTGTTGCCCGTACAGATGGCAGCCTCCAGAATCAGATCACGGCAATGTTATTTATTTATTTTTTTGAAAGTGCTGAGCTTTCGATTCGTTTTAAACACCACACCTGAGCAGAGTTCAGTTGAAGAGCGGAAAGGGATCAACTCCCATGATCCCAGATCTTACCGGATTTAGGGGCGATCAGAAGATCACGGGAAACAGATGTTAGGTTTTAGACTGACAAAACCCTAACGGGTTATTCCGTTAGTATTTGATGACGACATTAGTCTTGTGATGTTGCTGGAACATATGTTCTTAATTTTTATTTTATTTCTTAGACGATTTATTGGAAGTTAATGTAACGCTAGTCATAACATAATAATTTAAGTAAAGGATTTAGCTTGATCAAATGATTTAACAAAGTGCTGTATGATTTAAAGCTTTTCTAACGCTCTACTCCAATTTGTCCTGAATATTTAGGATATTCCTACTTTTTCAAAAAAACAGCAGGCTGAATGTGACAAAAATACACTATACTACAACACAAACATATTTCTTTGGGTTTATTTCAAACGTGATAGACACAAATGGGGGGAGGAGAGGGGGAGAAAAACTAAAGGAAGAAGTTTTAAGGAAAGGAGGTAGGAGGAGAGAGAGGAATGTCAACATCCTTAAAGTTTTCATTTGAACCTGCGAAAAGAGAAAACGAGAACAGACAAACTGCAACAACAAACAACTTCTGCATATGTAATAACAGCTAAAAGATCATTGGAAAGTACTCGGTACATGGTAATAAAAAAAATGGGTAGAAGTAGTCAGTGTTCTGGTTCCCTGACCTCGTTAATTTGAGCCGTTAAATGGAGCACAGGTTTCAACGTGTTGCTCATAACAAATGACCCAAATGCAACTTTGTCTGATATCTGACTCTTTTGGACATTGTCAGCCTTACAAAAGGAGATTCAGATTTAAATATGTTTGACCCACAGACATAAATTAATAAATAAATAATGAAGGATATAAGCCTGTTTGGTGGCAGGAGGTTAACATAATATTGCATGTTTTTCTTTTTTCTTCTTTTCTTTTTTTTTTCCTGAAAGTAGCTCTTGGTTGCAGCTGAAAATGTGGTCATTAGGTGCCACGGATGTACAGTAAGTAAACCAAATATTTATCAGAAATGAGATTACATTACCAGAAGTGAAATTTTCTCTTACCGCTTTCAGGTTACATAGTAGTTTGGCCTCATTATAGCATAAAATGAGCTGTTAGCTAATACTTCACACCACCTCAAAAAACAATCGGTCTTGCCTATTTTCATTTTTCAAACACCAAACTTACTTTAATATAGCGTCTTACTGCGACCACAAAAGCTAATCTCAGTGGTCGTCTTTATCTCCACTCTTGGAGTTACAGCCAATCAGCAACAAGAAATTGAAATTATGGTTCTGGATTGGCCGCTTTGCGAATGACAAATGAGAGCTTGTTGGGTTTTTCAGTATCCCAATATGCATTTTTTTTGGACTACTTTAGATGTTCTTTACAAAAAGAAAAAAACGAATATCCATAAATAGGAACCTTTCCTGTAAATAATTTGGAGTTTCTACAAAGAAATCCATGAATAGGTGAAAGTCCAATATATTGTCTGTTGTCTATTTTCTTGAACTGGTTATGAAGGAAGTTGAAATAAGCTGCAAATCAAATGGGGAAATTTAAAGCCTTATGAATGCTACTATTACAACTGATTCAGTTAAGGGCTTTCTAAATAGGTAGAACCCAAGGAAGACGTGCAGCGGATGAAACCCCGACTCTATATTACTCAGATCCCACGTAGAGACGAAGGGTACGTAAACTCAAAACAGTCCCGACCCTCTTTCTCCATCGCGCATATTGCATTCCAGGGCTCCCACACGTTCATAAATGTGACAATATAATTTTCTGGGAGAAAAATGCACACGCTCCGCTCAGAGGGCGCCCGTCATCCCACACGCAGAACGAGCGAGGAAGATGTGCTCTTTGCTCTTGATTAATATTTTCTTTTCGTCATCATTTCCTGCATTTCCACCCACCAGTCGGTGTGTGAAATCTGGTCTTTATTAGTCTTTTCTATACTCTAGTAGACCACTGCATAGTCTCACCTTGTAGTTGAGCACACTCAGGGGAGGTCTCTCTCTGCTTCGTTGCATGGGTGTATGTGTATAATTGTGCGTGGGTGTGTGTGTATGTGTGATTTTGCAATGACTTCATACAATTCACAGATGTAGACAGAGAGGGAAACCCTGTCTGGTCCCTGGAGAAGTCTGTGCGCGTGTGTGTGTGTGTGTGTTTGCCACTGGTGCAAAACGAGATTGAACTGTCTTCAGTATGTAATCCTGTGCAGATGCGGATAATGTAGTTGCTTTTAGCTTCTTGTGCTGCATTTATATTTCCTAAATTCTTCTAGATTGTTCAGCGGTGACGGATGAAGAGCGGTTTTGAAAAGCGTGCGCGCTGTGCTTCCTGTAGCACAGACACTACAATACACTCACGCACACACACACCCCAGGTGCCAGTAGGGGAGAGCTTCGGTGCTCGTGGTTTCGGTGTCCCTCGTTAACTTGCTCTGTACAGGATTTCCTACAAGATGTGGCTTTAAAACCATTTCCAGACTCGTCTGTCTCCTTCTTCCCCCCCTCTTGCTTTAGTTTCTTTTCGGGTTTTTTTTCCTTTGGAAAGAAAGCGAGACTCTCTGCGATGGAGAGAAGGAAGCAGAAGTCTGCTTCTAATTTAAAGTGCTCTCTGGCTGTCCTCTGCTGGGTCCTAACTCCCTTCTGTGTCGAGGCACGCTGCCAAGCTCCTCTTTAAGAAAAACACAAATGAAATTCATAAATAACGCTGTGTGACTGCGGCTCGCAGGGGAACCCTGGTTGTTTGGCTACATCCTTCTGATTTGCTTGTGTGTGATAAACAGAAGTGACTTTCATGAGGCCCTTTTTTTGTTGTCGTTTTGTTTTGTTGTGGAAGAATAATATATCTAAATGGTAAAATCGTTGATGTGGTACAGCTTCTTCCATTATCGTCTTTATGCTAATATCCATTTTTATGATGATATTTTCGTATTGAGTTGAAAATCATTCAGTGGTCTGGATAAGTGCAGGGAAATGTGTATGATGGTAAAAAAAAAAACCCATATACACACAAAAAAACAACAAAACACTTCGTATTCCCAGACTGCCTTGAATCCATCTGTCCGTCCTTCCTTCCTAGTTTGGTCCTTCGTTCTTTCTTCCAATTTCTTCCTCTTTTTCATTTATTAAATAGATCAAAATTGAAACCATGCAATTTTTAAGTGCTAGCATGCATGAACAAACTGTATCCTGTTTGATACTTTTTGTTGAAACTCATTAAATATCTTTCGGACATGTTTTGAAACATTACTGTTGCGATAACTTTCATTCAGTTTGATTTAAAACTGCCAACGCCATACCTGTGACAATAAAATCAGGTCAGGTTTTCCACAGCCTTGCTAATCTTTTTCTAGTTCCTAGAAACATCATCTTATGTGCAAAGAGCTCCCATTGCTAACACAACAATGATTTGAAGCTTCATTGAATATTTGCATAAACCGCCATGTTGTTTTCATAACTAGATATCTGCTTCAGGTTTTGTCATCAGCTTCAGCCTCTAAGACCAACTACTGTTTAATTATGCCATAAATCCCCCAAGAACTATAAGCAATATATTAACTGGCAGTGAACAGTTACTAGACAATACGAGGTATCCTAGTATCCCACCGTTTGACTTTTGTTTGTTATCTAGAAAGTCTGGTTTGTTTTGGAGGTGTGAATATGTAACTGAACTTTGATATTGACCAAAAAGGCAAACACTGGTCTGCTTAAAAAGCTAGTTCTCGGTTCAGTTGAAATGAACTCCAATGTGGTTCAAAGGCTTAGGCCAAGTGCACCAGAGTCCGCTCCAAAAGCACAAAGTGGACAATAGTGCAGGATAAATACAACCAAAGTAAACATGTGAGTCTGGTGCTAGCAGGAGAAAAGGCTTGAGGTTTTTTGCCAAAGGCAAAACAGAAACCCTACAACTCCCAAAACAGAACGACATTCCATTTTTGTTGACATTTTTTGAAGAATGCCACAAATGTCAGCAAAAGTGTCTTCTTCAAAAGTTTTTGTGTTGTTTTCCTGAGTGGTTCTTGGTGCTATGCCACCAGAGGCGAGAAGGTGAACAGGTTTTTCACGGGTTTTGTCGTTTAGATAGTGCAGTGTGAAAGCAAACCTCACCAGCTGAAAACTAAACAAATGTTGCAATCAAACCGAGTCGAGTTAACTATCAAGAATGACAACATCCTTAAGCTAAAAAATATGTTCTTTGTAACTCTTTGAGACTTCATGGGTGCTTTTTTTATTTTATTTTACTATTATTGTTGCCTCATCCTTCATTTGTGCACTGCAAAATAATTTAAGTGTTTAAGTGCAAAAACATCTTATCTGCTATGCAACAGTTTTCCTGGACATGAATCATGTATTGATTTGGTAAATGACTCTTAGTTTGTACTGCTCTACCATTCTGAGTATTGACTAATAACGTCGGCCACCTTTCTAACCGAGATGACCGAGGTGTTAGGTTGATACTAATGAGATTATTATTTTTTTTAAATTTGGACTCCAGGATTGGAATTGTATGCTGAAATAAATAAGGAATACAGCCAACAAAATGTTCTTTTCACAAAAGTTATTGCTATTCTGCAGGCTATATCTAAACGGAGGCTCCTAGTGCAGGATTCAGATTTGATAAAATCCCCACATCTAATTATCTGTTCATATTCAACAGCTGAATATCATGATCCATTATGTTTTTACAAATATATTTATAGCAATTACTCTGGATTCTTAATACTGCATGTTATCTGGGTGTAATGCTTTTGTTCAAGGCTTTTAATTCTGAGGTTCTCATGGGATCCTCATTGAGAGTAAGGCACAGTTGGATGAGCCAATTTCTCTAGACTTCAATTACTCCAAATAATCCTTTTTAATGGTGGCAGAAGAACTGCAATTGTAATCACAAATTCCCTTCCCACCAATTTTATCTCCCCGCGTACAGTCGGAGTAATCATTAATCGGAAACTCACATATTCCCATATGAGTGATCCCTTGGGCAGAAATCTGTCTAATGGCAGTCTGTAATAGATATCCATTTTGGCATTCTGAAAGAAAAGTAAGCTCATGACTAAATACATCCAGATCTGTGGAGCAGCTGGGGGAACTGTGGGAGGCCAAGAAAAAATGATTTAGTCAGAAGCTAAATCAGTGTAGCAAGGGTTGCAGGTTTGTTTTGCTTTTGTGTGATCAGGTTGTCCTTGTCTGTGCTCTCCGGTTCTTCCGGGAGGTTGTTTATTTTTATGTCATCAACGTCTTCATCTTTTTATTTTTATCTGCTTTGTCTGATCCTTGGTTTGCGTCTTGTTTTCAGGCTCCAGATTCTTGTTCTCTGTATCGCTACTTCGTCAACTTTCAACTACATCTTATTTGTAGGATTGTCATGATCCTACAAAATTCCCCAATTGATCCCAACCAAAATACTGAAGTCTGCTTTTGACGTGAGAAAAGCATTTATGAGTTCATTTATGAGTTATTTTGGTCATTTGCATCATATTTTCCTTGGTGACTATGGTAGATTAGATGAGTTCTGACAGATTTTTGGTCAACATTTGTCACCTTCAGTCTCAGACTTCAAAAAAAAGTTTGAAGTCATACAATTTGAAACTTTCTGAGTTACCACCAGTAGACTGACATCTACAATTGATTGAAACAACTAACATCATAAAATGGCAAGAACAAGAATATTTTTTCCCACTCTGACTGGCTGCTGTTAGGCCGATTTTAACTTGAATGTTCATTGCTTTTTTTCTTGACGCCTGTAAAAATATCATTTCATTTCATGTTGCTTTTTTGTTCTCTGGAAATTGTCTTAGATGACAAATACAGAAACAACCATAAAAAAATCAACAATAATGATAATAATATTAATAATGAAATAATATTCAGTGCAAAGAAGCCTACAATTTTTTTGTTGGGGGGGAGGGGTGGTGGTGAGGGACCTGGATAATGGACAGGGTGCTGGCCCAAAAAGGTTGAGAAACACTGGGCTCAGGCAATGTCAGCTCCAGTTTTGTGAAAGACTCCTTCAGCTATTCCCAAGCAGTTTTGCCAAAACCTATTGCATTCCCGTCAGGTGAGAATGCCACTTTTGGAAACGTCTGTTGTCATGTTGCGGGGGTGATTGTTGAAGAACAATGTTTTGTTGGCAAAACATCTTCCACATGTGATGTGAGATTTGTGTAAATGCCAGGATGGCTTTTTGTTTGTAGGATTTCTGCTAAAATGACTTGAGTTGATTTAACGAGCCAGCAGATTGGTATTGCTGAGTCAACATCTCGGGTTGTGCTAACATCAGTCGGAGATGAAGAAAATGTTCCCACTCGTGTTTTGCTCGTAGAGGATTTGATACTGCTTATGTACTACTTTTCCAAACACCTTAAAAACACTCTGAAGTGCGATACCAGCACGCTCCCATTTTATCTCCACTGTTCTCCCATTCACAGAGATCTAGAAATTTCTTCAAACTTCCCTGCCAGGCAGCAAAAATCCCTCTGATACGTCACAGTTTACACCTGGTCTCTGACTCCTCATCTTAAACCATCTGCTTGGCTCTGATCTTGTGTATTTCAATTTTCGAAACATTAAACACTCTTCCTCTCATCGCCTCCATTTTCGTTGTTCCCAGTCTTCTCTGGATTGCTACCATCCCATTCGAGCCGGGGTTGCTATGGTGATGAGAAGGGAGCTCCAACCAATGTTTCTCTGTCTTCAGTGTTTCTCTTCTGTCTTTTGTTTCTGACTGATTGTGTTCCAGTATAGAGGAGGTGGTCATTGTTTTGCCCTGCACTGTCTACCTGCTGTGTTTATGGATCATCTCTTTCTATGAGTGAGCATTAATGTGGTCAGTTTGGAGTGGGCAGATGTAGGTTATATATTAAGACTTCCATCACTCTCATATTCTTATCTTTTCTCAGGTCAGTCACCGACAGTATTTTTGAAAAAGTATTCACCTTTTCGCTGCATTGTCACATTGCAGCCTTGAACTCTCATGTATTATTTAATCAGGATTTTATGTGATGCATAAAAACATGGTACTGTGTAATAGCGAAGTGGATAGAATCTGCATTTGTCTTCAGCGCCCTTGAGACAACAATTTCAACACTCCCTTACTTAGACTATTTTTTAAATAATTTTGTCTAAAGACTGAAAGGTTTGCACAGTCTTTGCAGAACAGCTCAAGCTCAGACAGATTGGATGGAGAAAGTCAGTGAAGTCATAGCTCATATTCTCTGTCGAATTTCAGTCTGGACTTTGACTTGGCCAATACTCATTGATCTGAACCATCCCAGTCTCCAGAGAGGTTTCAGCTTATGGATTGAGCTGTATTCAGCTTTATTGAGCTGTGTTCAGCTCAATCCATAAAACAAAGTTGCCACCAAGTTTCTTATTGGTTTAGTGTTTTTGGGGAAAGTCAAACACTTTGCATGTAGGCCCAGAAAGTTACAGTTTGGTCTCATCCGACTAGGGCAGAAAAATGTAATGCAATTATATTATCTCAGTTTCGCACTGTGCTATATGCATATTGTGAAGAAATGCCTGAACTACATACAATAAGTCATAGTTCAACCACTGAGGCCCTTAATGAACAACCAGATTAAGAGCTGCATTAAATTACACACAAACGAACTCTGTGTACTTATAAAATTTGAGAAATTCCGATGACTTATATTTTGTGGAATCAAAATAAAGAGGTTTGAGTATAAAAATATTCCCCACACAAAATACATTGTATTGGTTGTAGGGAGACAAAATGAGGAAAAGCTCTGCTAATCTGCTGATAGCAGATCAAGTTGTTCTATTAGCGTTGAAATCATTTGCCTTTCCCGAAACTTTTTCGTGGATAAATTCTAAAGCGCGATTTTACTTTACTGTTCTGTAAACTTTCCACTGAATAAAGTTCTACTTCTGTTTGTATGTTTTGTTCAGCAGCTCTTCAGAACTCTTCAGGTAGCCAGACGTTTATAGTCATGCTCTAATTTTGAAGTGGGTGACGACCGTTTACAGAGCTGTTCCGTTTCTTCTCCTCATGTTGTCTTCTCCCACCCCGTAACTTTATTTAACATGGTAAAAATAAAACACTGGCAGTAGAGAACAAGATAGGAACATAAATATAATATTTCGAACATCTAATTTATAAAATCAAAATGAAATTGGTGCTTGAAGCTTGTAATCTTTTAAAGGCAGATATAATTTGAACTGAAGTTAGAGAATTAGCTTCTGATAAAAACCGTGGTGGTGTAGGGCTTTAGCATTAGCAAAGCTAATGTTTATGATTACACTAGGGTTACTTTTTAGCTAGCATTGTCCACCACTGTCAGTGGGTATGAGTACTTGGCCCAGGGCACTATCATTTTTACTTCCTCTAAATCTTCTCATTTGTTCTCCTCTTTTCCTTCCACACTTCCCTCATACAAGCTAACGTCGTCTCTTTCTATACTGTGCAGTGCATGTGTGTAAAATTTATAGAGGTGGTCTCACCCTGTCATATCTGTCAGAGTTTTTCTGGGCAGAAGAGAGAGCGAGGCAGCACAGCGAGGGCAGAATGTAACTCAGCACAGCGAAAAAGAAAGAGAGGGGAAACCTTGTCTGTGGGGGTAGTCAGAGGGCGATGGAAAAAAAAATGTGGGAAACAAGATTTTGGCTCAGAGAAGCTGTAATGAACCCGCGCGAGCTGAGTCATGAGAGATAAGATGAAGATAAAACCCAGTTGTTCCCCCTTACAGGAGATTCTGTTGCTGGCAGCGGCACAATTAATTTTACAGAGAGGCAACATCCAAATGAAATAATCACAATCGCAGAGGGACGAGATGCAGAAAGCAATAAAACAAACTGTAAACACTTTGTTGTATGTGCATAAAAGGGAATGATAGAAAAGGGCATTGGCTTCCGCTTTGCTCTTATATAGAACTTTAAATTTAATAGGGGACTTCACTTATACAGCTTAACAATGGCACATTTTCTTCCCCTAAAAATGCTTTCCCATAATGTTGGAATGAGTGGGCTTTTGCTCCTCATTTATTCAGCTAGTGTAGACTTTGTTGCTGTGAGCTATGTAATTCACAAGTTAGCATTTCATAGTGCATTTTAGACATAATTTCACTGGTTCTAAAGCAATATGAGGGTAAAAGATAGCCGTTAAAAAGCGAAGTCGTACTGACAATTTTGTGCAGGCTCTACACGGCGATTTAGAAACGTTTTCACATTTAGTTTTGTGACAGCCACACACTTGATGGCTTTTTATGCTCTTTAAAGCCAAAAAATGGAAAGTGTTGCACCTCTTCCCACCAACCAGCAAAATGTGACAGGCTGGAAAAGCAGATCATTAATCAGAGAAGTACCACAGAAATCAATGGAGAAGATACAGATACTCGCGTCTCATGGAAGAATCCATAACCATGGTGCTCAGGGGAATTGCCTCCTTTTGCTATTTCCCAACCAATCCAAATGCAGGAAGTGACCTAAATTCTGAATAAAACTCGAGGTGCGTAAAACACTGACTGTACATCCATAAAAGCCATAGAAAACCCATTCCAGGTTTAAAAAATTATGTTTTTTTACCCCGTGCTTACACTTCCCCCATACAATTGCAGCCCTGGACAACCACCCAACCCAATGCCCGTATCCAAAAAGCACCGCTGCATTGAACAACTATTGGTAGTGCACTTCACAAATCTGGCCTTTGTGGAAGAGTGGGAGTAAGAAACTAATATTTCACATTTTCCTGGGTAGACCTTCTGAGAAGATGGGAGGGAGCCATGGGGAGAGTGTGTGTTGGAGTTTACTATGAGAAGATGGGTGAAGTGAATGAAGTTGAATACGGGACAATTTGCTAAAGGCTACAAAAGATTCGATTGGGACATAGTTTCGTCTTCTAGCTCATGAACAGTGTGACTATTCATGTGTTAGAATGACCTAGTCAAAGTGCAGACATGAAGCTAATGAATATGTGTGAAAACATACAAAAGATGCAAAAAAAAAAAAAAAACAACTGAATGAGCTTGAGCTAATTCAGAAAGAAGCTAAACAAAGCTGGTAGAGACATACCCCAAAACATTGGTTCAAACACTTCACTTCTAAAGTCTGGCTTTTGTTGGGAATTAGAAATGTACTACAATGTTTCAAATTTATATCGGTGAAATTGTTTTGTTTTTTTTCTTCACTTTTTCTACTTTCGACCACACATGAATATGTCATCGAGTACCATTTGTAAAGTGGCATTCTTATTACTGCCGAATCAAGACTTGCTCAACGTCCGAACAATCCTTTGAGAAAACAAGTGTCAGGTGTTTCTGAAATCTCGACGTCAAACAGAATATACGGCCTGATCGGCGCATGTATCAACAATAACAACTTTAAGGCAGCCCAGCAAACTTAGGCACTTTGTGGCAACAGTCCACATCTGCAGATCCCGGTCGTACCTTAGAGTTGACAAGTCCCAAATTTATTCTGTTGATAAAAGCTGAACACAAGTATGTAGCACCGCACTGGAGTTTTACTGCTTATTTAAACATTTATTCTGCTGCAGTAGAAAGAATTATTGTGTATTTAAGCTACTGGAAACTCAGATTTGTGTGAAGAGAAACCCTGGTTTCCTGTGTACATGTATACTCGAGATGGAAGAGCACGAGAGTATGTGCGCGAACCAACAAACTGTCACTGAGTCTGGGAAGTAGGAGGAAGCAAAAACTGATTTACCCTGAGGGAGGTTTACATCTGCTCAGTGAATCAAAAAATAAATAAAAATAAGTGGTTAAATTCAGTCCCACATTGTCTGAATTAGACCATGTGTGGCAAATGTTTTGCTAGGTTTGTCCTCTGATTCTCTGTTCGGACATCAGAACACGATGAAAGACCTTCGTCGAGCCAGATGAGCTCACACCTGTGCTTGCACATTTGCACAGACGCAGCAATCAGCTGTAGCCTTCCTAGAACCTCTGATCAAAACCTCCTGCTTTATCTTACCTCACCACATGCGGACAGGAAGCTAAACCTGTGTGATTGCACTGCCTTGCACAAATTCGAACGCATAGCTGTGACGTAGTTGTACTACGCCATATCACTGTAACCTATAGGGACATTCAACTGCTTATGCACTGTCCGACCTCAGGAGGCCAGCACTGAGGTGGTTTTTAATAATTTTGTTTTAAGAGCATTTTTGACGCTATTCACCTTTATATGAAAGTAAGTTGACTGGATGGGGAAAAGACAAAAAAACCCTGGATGGGAGTTGAATTCGGGACGTATGCAGGACCACAGTCTCTGCATACCCGCTCTAACCAGTGCGCCACGCGATGCCCCACCAAGATGGCTTAGCTGCAAAATACAACAAAATATTGCATGTTTTTGAAACATGAAGACAGAAACCTAAATAGGCTGTTTAGACAGTTTATCAGCAAGTTGATTTGGGGGTTAGTTAGACTTTAAGGGTAAACGGACGCATTCTGTTTTGCACATTCTCCATGTACAAAAAAGTGATTTTATGTTGTTTGAATGCGTCTCATATTTGTTTTGTATGTATGGAGCCCATTCAGACTCTGAAGATCTTTAGCCTCACTCTCAGACCTGAGTCAGCAACAGCACTCGTTGAGTTAGAGGAATATTGAAGGATATATGTGGTGTGTCACACTGCTGGTTGTTCTACATGCATTGCTGTCATGAATTTGTTGGCCTATTTTTTTGTTTGGTAAGGTTAACCTTAGAGTTCAGTGTTTATGTGCTTTGTGCGTCTCCTAATTATTACGGGGTCTACTCCATTCAGCCTCTGAGAAGCACACAAATGGACCCAGTGGCATCTGTTTTTGTGTCCTGATGATGGTACATGAGAGAGACAGGTTGAGCTTCGTGTTAAATGAACAGGAGGATTTGTGGACGGATGCAGAGTGATTTTATTTTATATTTTATCTTGTTTTTTTTCCCTCTGACAAATGAGTCTTCCAGGAAAATGTTTCATAACTGCTGCCATTTCAAGCCTGAGGTTTTAAAAAGCCAAAGATTAGCAGCGCCCGAGCCCAGATGCATTCTTCAACAATAAAGTAAGATGTGTGCAGAATCGCATTCTTTCCTGGGTATGCTGTAATTATTATATTCTTACAGGATGAAGCCCATCAGCCCCGTTTCCTGTGGGTGGGGGCTGGTTTCTCATGGTCTTCATTCGCGGGAATAATTTTGCCCTCATATATGACGGTTTCCAAGTGTCTTACACTGAAACTTCTCAACTTTAAAAAGAAGTGAAGGGCAGGAAGTGCAGTAGCTGCAATTCATTATTCAGGGTAAGGGAAAAATTGTTTGCAGACTCCAGATTTGTAGCTTTTTATTTCTTTGGTGTGCTCATAATACTGGAAACAGTCCAAAGTATGTCTTCAGATGTATGACTTCATTTATATAAGAGCTGTATACCATATTACAAAATCTCCATGTGAAATATTGTAAAAGATTAGCGAGGAACCCAGGTATTTGCAGGGTTTAACTAAAAGGTCTAAGTAGCTTATAAACTCCCAATACATTTCTTAATGTGGAGCAATAAACAGTGGAAACCATCCTCGCTCTTAAAGGTGTATTCAATCAGTAGCAAGGAAAATGAATAGCGTTCCCAGATTGGCTTCTTTGGAAATGCTAGCTAATGTCATGTCAACTAGCATTGTGCCTTTAGTTTTCTGATTTCCAAGCTAAATTTTCTTTTAAATATTTTAGCTCTTTGAAAAACAGCCAACAAATAGACACATTTGGAAAAACTGAATAATTTGGACTTGTGTTCCACAGAAAAATCAGGGAATATTGAACTATGAATAAGTGAGTGTCCACCTAGATGCAACATTTGGTAGGCTGTTAATGATGCCTTAATTCTGCCATTTGGTCAATAAACTATTTGTACTCACAAGCAAGGAAATTAATGTTTCTAAAAAAAAAGGAGACAAAAAAAGTTCCCAGCACTTATTGGATTCTGAGTGACAAATGGCTTGTACTTGTATAGAGCTTCATCAAGTCTGGACGACCCAAAAGCCCCTCACACTACATTTAGTCATTCACACGTTGATGATGGCACACTACTGGATTCCAGTCCGGTACATGTTTCTTTCTGTTGGATCGGTTGTGGCAACGGTTGTAGGACTTCTCCCTGCGATCAGTGGTTCACCGGTCACCTGCTCTGTCCACCTCTGTCAATGTGTCTTTCGGCAAGACGCTGGTAAGTTTGGTAAGTTGCTCCATCTTGTCTTGCGAAAACAAAAAGCAACCAGTTCCAATAAGACGCATGTTCAGTGTAGACCTCTGTGATAGCTACCTCTTTGTGAGGATGTTTGATGGATGGCCTACATGAGAGGATGGCATCTTTTACCGCCACCAAAAATATGACAGCTGTGTCATCTCCTTGACAAACTGGCCCGCACTATTCTGCATGGATGAGTAACTACGTCATCATTTCATCCTTTCTGACCGATGGGTCTGCTGTTTACTAGGTAGGCATGTGTGCCTCGTGTTGACACCCTGTGCAAAATGTTTGTCTGTAAGGCGGGTTCGCCTCGCTAAGTATACCTGAGGGAACTCAGGGCCTTGTAGCCTCACTTTATCATCGATGACAGTCTTACTTGTTGGGAAAAAAAGAGAGAGAGAGAGAGAAAGAGAGGGCACGTCACCAGCAGGCGGCCTCGGTCAACCGCTTTCACACTCTTCTGGCTACAGCTGAGACAGATTCATCCATCACACACATCTACACACAAACACACATGCGCTCGGAGTATGCATATGCTCTGGGGGCCAGTATAAATGCACTCACAGCTCCTTGTGCTTGTCACATTGAAAGACATAACTCGCTTTGGAGTACTTAAATACATATTTACACACATAGCTGCAATTACTTAACTCCAGCTTTCCATTAGCAGGATTAGCATTATTTATATCAATTATAAATTGAGATGGATCTTTACCAAGTCGAGAGCTCAACCAACTAATTACTTGCTACTTTTCTTAGTTTCATGATCTAAGGCTAAGTTCTTTATTATTGTTTGGGTTTTTCCATATTAGTTTGTTCTTCCCTGTTCTTTTTTGTGGCTTTCCATGTCTTACTTAATTCCTAATTACTTAATTACTAATTTGAGTTTAGCTTCTTTCTTATTCTTGAATGGATTTCCTAAGAAACAAAAACCTTGTTATACCATCAGCAAACAATGTACAACTTTTGTTGTTAGTAATATCCCCTATTCAGCTTTAGTATCAGTTTTATTCCAATAGTAAAATCTGTATTTATTACCAATAAGTAAGCACATCTATTTTTAGATGAGGTCCTTTTTTGTGAGGAGAAACCAGTCTGGATTGTCAAGTCTTGTATATACCTACCTACCTACATATGTATTTAATTATACCCTATATTTATGTATGTAACATTTCTATTGTTGATACAAAATGTAACGCTTAAACAATACAAAAAGTAAAATTAGATTTAAATTACATGTATTACAAAGGAAGGTTGAAGGAAAAACTGCTTTAAATGTGTTGAGATTGAAGAAGCTGTTCTGTGTCAAACAGCAAAAAGCAATTCATGTCTAAATTCCTCAGCTGGTTGTAAAACCTACTTGCTTTCTTTAAACAAAGGCTCTACCAGTCTCTTTCCCTACAAAGGCCTCTCCTTCTTCTACTCCCTTCTGTTCTCGTCTCTCCGCTTTTGTAGATCCACACACCCACAAAGACGTAAATGTGCAATACAATTGAGTAATAGCCACATGTCAGGAAATACCTCTTGAGACCAGAGAATTCCTCTGATACTGCATGTGCTTCAAACAGCCCTCCTTGGTGTGTGCGCGTGCTGTCTTTATCGGCCTAACACGTACAATCTTTGGCCATCTGAGACCCTGCTGTGAGAAAGTTGGGAAACAAAAGATCAATGTCCAAATTAAGAGACATTGAGTGGTTTGTGGCTGCGGTACAAGAATAACAAAGTCATTTTGGTGTTTCCCTGGCTTTAGGGCAAAACAAAGCAAAGTTTAATCAGCCTCATTTCATCTTCATTCATGGACCGGGCCGTCATTAGTTTTACATTCCTCGCTTCTCTGTTAACATGAATATCCCATTATACTTTTGGCTGCTGCTCTAAAATCAGATAGGACCACATTAAAATGAAATCCCTTTAGAGAACTGTGATTTTCTGATGCAGGGAATCCAATACTTTGTAGTTTTCCATTGATTATTGTCTAATATGATCTAGTTTAGGACCCACAAAACACATTGTGGGTGTCAGTACAAATACAAATGCTTGTATGCCTCATGGTTACCCTAGACTTTGTTATAACATAATAGAAATACGATTTTAGTGAATCGCCCAATACAACTTGTAACAAAACAGTCAAAGACAGGAGATAGAAAAATTTATCAAATGAGGAATGCACATCTACACTGAGGCTGTTTTACAGGTAATCTGGATAAGCAAAAGGTAATCCTTTTGCTATCCAGGATCAAGTTATGGAGGTACTGTAATGGCCAAAATATCATCTGTTTAGTGAGTTTGGGAAAACTGCCAGAGGGAGGCATGCAAATAAGTAGCCTGACTGACTTCTTTTAATGTGGGCAACCACTGACTTTAGTCGTAACTCCTTCAGGATGACAGATTCTGTGATCACTAAGGCAGAGCCAGGATAACCTGCAGAGAAAATTAATTATAGCCAGTTGTATTCTAGTTCTAATTCTACTGGTATTAATAAATTTCTTATGATCACAAGCGAGGCTAGGATGCATTTGGATAAGTTTCTATACATAGAAACTGCTTGCCTTATATAAGAGAACGTCTTTATTTTTAAGAAGTTCTTTTTCCTGTTACACTTCTGGGCAATTGGGAAAATAGTTGTTGAGGACAATGTGCTCACCTCCAAGAAGTCATAATGTCTATATGCTCTAATTCAGGTGTAACATCTATATGCATGTGGTGTGATATCAAGAGCCAGTGTTGCAAAGTCTTGGCCGTTGCTGCATCCTGTTCTTGGATACACTTCCTTGTTGATTGGTGGAGGCGGCTGTGCTTTGTCTCAGGACAGCTCTGCATTAACTCACTCTGTCCTTATTTTGAGAGTGAAGAGTTGTCTTCTGAGTGGATATGCATGTGCATGCTTGTTATGGATGCAGCCGCCCTCCTCCCTCCCTCCTTTGACTATGCCTCCCCTGATAACCGACCTTAAATTACTGTCTGCTAATATGCTCATCCTCTTCCTCAGTTCAGACTTTCATCTCCTCTGGCCATGCTCCTCGGCTTTCATTCCTTCCGTCCTTCCTCTTACCCAGCTCATCATTCCTAGCTGTGGTTCCTTGACTGTGCAGGAATTTCTTCCCCGCTAATCAACTCCCCACTGAGTCAGTCACCTCTTGTTCCGTTTTACTTCCCTCACCTCCAACGGCTCCGCCTATGTTTTGGGTCTTTTATTTTTTCTTTGTTCATTTTCACTCTTCCCCCACTAGCCCATGCCCCCGTATCCCCTTTCTTGCCATGTCGCTCTCATTTTCTCTCATTATGTCAGTGTTATCAGGCAACTTGTTTCCTCCCAAATCTCCCACTCCTTCCCTGACCCCCCCTCCCTTCCCGCTTCTTCTCTGCCTGTGTCTTTTTTTGGAAACTGGTGGGAGGTTGCGGTGGTCCATCTTGAGTTATAGTTTGTTTTGATGTACTGGTGTGGATAGCAGGAGACGCTGAAAGACGGGGGCACTGGACGAACACAAGAGGGAACTGAAGGCGACTGAAATGGAGTGATTTAGACAGACAAGAGACAAGGACAGATGACAGGGAAACCTTAAGGAGCAATTGTTCACCTCAGTCTACCCATAAGCCCTACAAAAATCACACATGAAAAGATCCAATGGGAGAGAGCACAGGGAGGCATTGCCCTGTCTTTGGGAGATGGGGGGGGGAAACCCCAGTAAGGTCTCAGGGTGGCGTGAGAACCGTGTTCAAGATGGCGGTCTGCAAAGATGGACCAAAAAAAGGCAAAGAGATGTTAACCGAGCCATGTGATCATGTCTGTGCCTGAGCCTTGAGAGTCGAAACATGTATTCGTTCTTCTGTTTTCTGTATTGATTCATTCATGGCAGCAAACGTGTTGTTAGGATTCTGAGATTAAGAGCTGGATTGATCCAGGGGAACTGCCTTTTGATCTTGCAACATGCAGCTGAGCTGTCAGGGCGTCCAAATTAAATGAGAACACAGCTTGTTTTCAAGAAAATTCTGCTTTTTTACCTTGCTTCGAACTAAAACCGCAGGGGGGAAGAAATGTTCTGAGTGCTTCATGAGAAAAAGTAAGACAGGATCTGAGGCAATTTAAAAAGTTTTTTTGAAATGATTTTATTTCTTGTGTATTTTTCATACTTCATTTTATAGGGACATGAACTTTCATAGCATGCTATATTTGTTTCCGTTTGGCCTCACTAAATGAGATGATGCACCATATCTGGTTTATGAAAACAGTACAAGATTTTAACAAGATTTTTCAGAAAAACTAAATTTTCTTAATCTTGATTTTTCTAAAACTAAGGAAGCGATTTCATAAATCCAATTCTATGTTCTACTGAATTAGTAATGTCTATTCTGATGGTTGAATAACACAAATAACAGATTGAAAACAATAAATATCTTTGTTGTTGAGTTCACTTATCTATTTACTCAATAATTTGGCAGCAAAATGGATATTTGAATCTGTGAATTTGGAATGTTTATTTTGTCAGTATAACTTTTGATTTAAAATAGATAAATTGCTGCTAATTTCAGACTCCATGTGAGGGATTCACACAGACCAGCCAGTGAGGCATTGAATGGTTTCCAAAAATAAATTTCATTTATCATAAAAAGGTAAAAAAAAAAAATAATTCAGAAGGGATGAATTGGCCCCAGAACAAAGTGAAACACAACACAAAGAATTCAAGCACAAACTGACCTCACAAGCAAGACATGAAGGAAACTTAAATAGTGGCTCATCAGATCATTGCTGACACACAAGTAATTAAATAAACACACAAAAACATAACTGGTAAACAAATACTGGTCAAAAACTGGTAAACAAATACTGGTCAAAAACAATACTAGTTATTTTTTTAAAATTGAAAGAAAGACTTTTATTATGACCTTCTTGTGATAAATTAAATATATTTTTGGAAACCATTCAGTGCCTTTCTGGCTGATCTGTGTAAATCCCTCGCATTTGGTGTGAGAAGTGGGATTTTTATGAGGAAAAGCAGCTGGAGCTCTGTGTAGCAGTCAAGCAGCAGCTCCAAAGGAAACTGGTGACTCAAAACAAGAAGGAATTAATCTGTTGCATATAAGCAAAATACAGCAAGCTGACAAAGTGAACGGAATGTGTGCACTGCAAATAGTTGGGTAAAGAGTCAGGCTAATGGAAATGATTTTAATCTAAAATGAAAATGTATTCACTAAACGGATTTTAAGGACGGACAGAAAAACAGGTGCCATTCAATGCCTCTGCGTGACAGCGGGGGCAGCTGTCACGCGCCGCAATTAACTCGATTAAACATTTTAATCCAGTCCCGCAAAAAAACTTGAAGGATTACGAGATATCCTGTTAAACCTTCTAAGTAGGTGACACACGAGTCTGAGTTTGCTTGCATATCATCTCTTCGCATTGTAGAAAAATGCATTGAAGACCTGCTTGGTGCATCAGCTGGGAAAGCAGCCAACCCTGTATGACCCTCTACAGGCTGAACTTGTGGAAAATGGATTATTCTTTGATGGTGTGTGCGCTTCACCAGAAGCTCCAAACGCAATGCTGACCTTAATGTGATAATGCGCTGGAGTTCTCAGTGGAATTATCAGCAGTTTCGCCGCAGAGAGCCCTCCTGCTTTGGCGAGAATCGATGGTGATGAGGAAATAGGGATTCGAGCAAAAGGTTAAACTATAAAAACTATGGCATTTTGCTGAAATGCTCCTCAGAGGACTGTGCAGCTTTAATGTTTAACAATTCCTGTTGGATTGTTGCTACAAGTGAAGCCTTGTATCTCATCAACTGGAAACAAAACTAATTGGGGCTTCATGTTAAAGGGAGATGATGACTGCAGTAAAAGGTCAGGAATGTAAATTGGCTTTAGCAAACAGCGCCAAAATATCAATTTCTTACAATATCTTCATTTTAATGTGATTAGGTTCTTCCCCAGTACATCGTGCTACTGTGACCTTGTTTATGACCCCATTTCTCCTGGCAGATAGTTGACTGGTGGCTTCTTATAGTGAAGAAGAAATCATCAGAAAGCAAATGTCTTGAATATAAAAATGCCAGAAAGGTTTGTAAATATTTAGAAATTAAACTTTCTTTATTATGATGTCATGTAAAAAAAAAATACATTAGGTTTTATATTTCTTAACAACAAAGTAATCTCAAACAGGGAGAACAGTGATTCTTTGGTCAGCCACTTGACAGATATCCTGGCAAGTGGATATCTGTCCACTTGCCAGGTTTAGTTTCCATAGTAATTGCTTGCCTCTTAATTTGTGTCTTTTATTTTCTTTCATTGGTGATAGTGCACATTTCTATAACAATTACAAATTTGATTATTCAACCTAAGCAGCTGTCGTCTCCATAAATGTCAAAGTCCTGGAGCCATTTCCAAGTAACAGTTATCCATCGAGGAAAATGAAGTGAGATAATTTCTGTCAATTTTGCTATGACAACTTGGCCATTTTAATCACTCTAAAGCAGTATAACTGGAGGATTACAAATAGCAAGTAACAGAAAGGGTTTCTGACTTCAAAAAGACACTTCACCTTTCTTAATCGTCCTTCCTGAATTTGAACTGAACTCTCTCTCGTGGGAGAGAGAGAGTCATGGGTCGGTAAGCAGCCTTGCTCTGTAACTTCTACCTCTTTTTCTCTTTTGAGTTTACACAATCAAACTTTTTTATCCCCACATTATCATAGCTCTCTTGCAAAAAATTTCACCATCTGTGATCAAAGTAGAAATTATAATTTTTTTTTCCACATTCCAAGGAGGATAATCTGAATCAAAGCTCCTTTCATCTTCCTGTCCTGCTGCTTTTTTTCCCCGGTCTTGCGTGGTTATTAATAAGACAGTGTAAATGTCGATGTCAACTTGTATTTCTAACTGCTTTATTCGGTCAGTTGGGTAAACATGGATGGCCATTCTGCTCCTTCTGGGTTTTGCGTCATGAACAGTCTCCAAACCTCCATCGTCTGCCCCTGAGGTCACATATTTTATTATTTCGGGGTCCTCCCATGAGACCTCTGAGAAGAGACGAGTGAAACTGCAAGTCATGCAGCACAAACGGCCCACCGCCCACGATATAGTTCAGGCGGCCATCTTTCAAATTGAAACAGCGGCGCTGGGCTCCCGCAGCAATCCGAGTGCAGTTTTGGCGCATCGCGGCGACTCGTCACGAGACGGAACCAGAGCCAGACGAATTGGAAGGGAAAGAAGTCACTGCGGATGTGACGACGCTTCTGTTGCTGACACGGAAATCTGTGATCCACTCTGACTCGATGTATGAAACTTTGTTTGCTCGGCTCTGTCAGGATAAGCAAGAAACAATTTAGCGTGGGAGTTTGATTTATGACCCGGGATGCTTCATGTGTAGCAGAAGAAATTTTAATCCAGTAGGAGAGACACTGCTTGACAGAATTTACTTTCATTACTTGTGTGTAAAATAACCCAAACCACAATGACTAAGGTTTCCTGACAGTAACCACCATTGAAGAGGTCAGCCGCAGTAAAGGAAAACTCAACTCAACATATTTGGATTGAATAGCATAAATACAGAGTAAACTCCCATAATTTGGTGGTAGTAGTTTATAACATGAAATATGAACCCTTCCTAATATTGGGAGTATTACTAGTTGATTATAGCAAGTTAATTAGTCAAGCTAGCTGCTCAGTAAGCTAGTTGTTCATTGGTCTAACTGTCTAGTGAGTTAATTTGGGCTCACTACTCAGTGGATTAGCTCCTTGTGGGCTAGCTTAGCTGCTCAGTCGGCGATTCAATCAGTCAGCTGCTTGACTACAGCCTCAGCACAGCTTTCCCTTAAGCGGCTGGTTCAAAAATTTTTCAGCAAGGCTGTGTTAAAATTGTAAATAAGTCGATATCCTACTTAGGTTCCGTAACCCTCTTGGCATCTTCAATTTAAATGAGTCACAATTAGCTAGTCCTATCTTGTGAAGTTAACAACACCTTAGCTTTAACTTCAAGAACCACAAGAAGACTAACTCCAATTTGTTTAAGCACAAAGCATTTTTTTAGATAATGCTAATAAAACATTTCTTTAAACAGTCAAAGTATGACACAGGGAGGAGGTTGGGGAAAACATGTAGCTGCTCTATTCAGCTCTCCTGGCTGATAAGACACTAAATCAGCCGGACCACCAAGACGAAATGTGTGTCCACTCCTGAGTGCTGCGGCTGTTTATGTCTTCTTAATCACTGCAGCTTTTACGGCAACCCTTCAGTTCAAAACACACCGAGCTGGGGGAGGATCTGCAACAGCACTGATAAGATACAAAAAGTCACTTGTGTAGTCCCGCTAGAGTAGAGAAGAGCACACTACGCACACACACACACACACACACACACACACACACACACACACACACACAAAAGCATACGCAGAAAGTTCGGTTGAAGCAAGTGCTTATTGACGCGCGCCATCTTTTGAGAGTGGCTAATAAACTAGCTGCCCGCTATCTACCCAGAAGTGTTTGTGCCTGCCCATGTGTCTGGTCAGTGAAGCAGGGTTCAGTTCTAAACGGCGACTCTGCCTGTTGCGTCTCCACAACAAACCTCTTCGCGGCATCCAAAACAGGCTTAGCGTGGCCAGACATACATGAGATACATGTGTATACTTGCATTTCCAGTTGTTTTATCTACAAACTTTGAATGTAGATAAAACATTCAATGCTTCGAATGAAACATTTTCATTGGAAGATGTGTGTGCAGTTCACAGCTCACACATCCCACGAGTGGATTAAGAGTGATTTAGAGAGATAATTGCCTTTTTCTTCCCCTTTTTTTTTTGAAAACTACATTACCCTGACTGCTTGAGGCTCTTGGAACATCAGCCACATCCTTGGCTTGTCAGTCTTTAATGCTGATATGGCTAATACTGTCTATCAGAGCCAGCTGGTATCATGAATATGAGATGCGCGTCGTTACTCCAGAGATAGATGCAGGACTTTTAATGAACTTTCTGAGCTTCAGGGAGGACCTCGTAGGCACAACCTACTTCCCCGTCTTGGATTAACCAGGGGTAGTTCTTCCAAATCAGTTCAGTTGGCAGTCAGTATAATTTTTGAAGATTAATACTGATGAGTCAAGAGAAATGGGTTTCCACCGCCTGAAAATGGAAATTCCACGTGGGAAAATCGGGCTTAATGACCAAACATGGCTTCCCATGTTGGGTTCTAAACCACACAATCGGAACCAAACATGGAGAAGCAGCTTTCAGTTTTTATGCTCCACTAATCTGGGACAAATTTCCATAAAACTGCAAGACTGCTGAAACAACAAGTTCCTTCTAGTCAAGACTGAAAAACTCATTTATTTCGAGCTGCCTTCGATTAATAACTGGAACATCATAAAGTCCAGTCTGTTTTTGAACCTGTCGTTTTCCCCCACTTTTTCACCGCAATGAAATACTTTTAGCTCATTTTTCTTCTGATAACGTAAAACACTCCGCTTTGCCTTGTGGCTGAAAATGCTCTATTCAAATAAAACTGCCTTGCCTCGACTTTACGACCTATAATTGCGCTATAAGTTGTATAATAAAACAATAAGAGGTTGGATGGCAAATTTAATTCATCCAGCAACACGTTTTTCTTTCTTTCCAAGCTTGTGGACGTAAATAAACCTTTGATGTGTACATTTGGGGTTACTAAAAATCGAACCAAATCATCTTAGCAGGTCAAAAGCCTCACTCTTTAACAGGAGCCCACTTCATAAATCTTTTAAGGTCTGGTTTATTTAAACAGAGAAACCTTCTAGCCCACAACGATGTATTCGCTTCTTTCCCCTCATTCTTACAGGCATGAGAAGACATAAATCTGTCTGAAAACAGAATGAGAGAGAGAAAAAAAAGTGTATTAATGAAGCTCTCAGCTTCAGCTCGCAGCTGTCTGCCGCGCTGGTTGCGTACGGGCACATATAGCCATCCTCGTGTCCTCTGTCCAGTCAGATCAGAGTGGGAATGTTTGCGCCAGCCAGCAGCGAGCGTCTTTTGTTGATGTTGTGATTATAACGGGTGTTTAAGGTTGGAGATGACTCATCCAGCGCGCAGGCACGAGCGCGTGCGCGCGGACATGTTTCCATGTACACACACCGCTCACCCACAATAATCTAGATAAAGATCGTCACTCACCGGCCGTCTCCTTCCTGCCTCCGCTTTCTCTGGCAGGGTCTGCAGCTTAGCGGGGATTTGTTTTCGCCATTACAGGAACTTAAACTTTTCTAAACGCTTGCTTCCAGAGAAAAACTAAAATTGCTCCAGCAAATGGCCAAATTAATTGAAATCATTACCGGAACGAGTGTTTTATTTCCACGCGTGTGCACGCTTTATGAAAGCGTTGTGGATTTATGTCTCGCTGGGGGCGAATCTGGGTTACTATGGAATGCAGAAATCATGTTCTTCGATTCTGTTTCTGTCCCCAACAGCTGGCCCTTTCTTTTGGCTTTCTGTCCTGGGAGCATTAACATTTACATACATGACCAGGCTCTTTCAGATCACACTGAACCGGAGTTTCTAATTTTATCAAACTATTTTGCACTCTTTATTTGACCTCTTTGTTGGAATTAAGTGTACTCCCAATAATGGAGAGGATTAACACGGTCTGTGTTAATGCATTTTGAGGTATATTTTGAACTATCAATACAAGATTTTGAAGCGTTTTTAGTGGAGCTTTCAGATACTTGAGGGTTTCTGCTATTTGCAGGAGGGTGTGGTTCCTCACCTCCACTGCGTCCATTTTTGTGAATCTTGCCACCGTTAGCTGTTTCTTCCACATTCATAAACAAATGACTCATAGTGGAGACAGATTGACTCACCGTTGTCAAAATTGGCCTTGTCTGTTCCAGACAAAATCTGTTAAAATAATTAGTTAGAAAGTAATGTTCTAGGTTAGCTTTTACTGTGGTGCTGAGCAAAACCAGTGAAGAACGGGTCAAAATCACACTGAAACTTTAGATAGGACCACTTTGTCAATTCAGAGATGACTTGACACCATCTGCTAAGTCATATATATTTCAGTAAGCGTGTTCAATACTTTGCTGTGTCAGTCCACTTTATTACGCTGCTATTTTTACAGCAACTTCTAAGTCAGAGATTGAAGAAAATTCCAAATTTCCCTCTGATAGGGTTTGCAAAATTAAGATATTGAATAATTCTTTCCCTCAAAGGTTAAGGACTCAAAGCAGATTTTAATAAAGTAGGATACGTGTAAGCCAGGCAGCCCATTCAAGCACTACATTGTGATTGTTCTGATTGCCGTACAACCTTTCTTCTCACTCATGCTTTGCATGGATCTAACCCCAGATTTTCTCTTTGCCTTTTTCTTACCCCCTTCTTAAACTAATTCTCTTGCAGCTCAAACTGCAGGTCAGTGCCAAAAAGTTCAGTCGGCTTCACTGTCATCCGCCTAATCGGACGTGTTGCCACTTAGATCTGAGCACGCAAAGCGAGGCCTTGTGCAGAACCGGAGAAAGGATGATAGACATCCGAGCAGACAGATGGTGGAAATGCTCCGCCGAGTCCCAAACGGTGGGCGAGTCCCGGGGGAGAGATTTGTTCTGGACCCCTCTGCTATATGCTTCACTGTTCCTTCCTTCCCCGTCTTGCCATCATCCCTCTCGGACTGCAATTTGTTTTGTTCTCTTCAAATGTTAGGCTGCTCTCAGAGGCTCGCCAGCCACAGAGACAGACAGCGTGTATACACTATCCTCAAGTGCGCCATCGCATTGACACCACCTTTGCCGAGCGTCTGCGTGAGAGTGTGTTGGTGTGTGTGTTGGGGCGGTGTGGGAGGGTTTTGGGAGAAAGTAAAATGGCAGAGGAGACGGAGTTGGCATGTATATTCTTTCTGTCCGCATTCATGACTAAAATTTTACTATTTGTTGATGGAACCTCTCATGGCACCTTGGAAGTAAAAGCCTTATTTGGAGACGGGTTTGTCCAGTGAAGATGCTTTGGTGGAGTTTTTATCACAAAGAGATTAAGACTCTGCCTGTCTTGTGGCAGCCATTTTAAAGCCTTCACTCTTCACAGTGACATTGTGGTGCAGTCCCAGCTGATTAACATGTTGTCGGGAGCTGCGGCTGTGTCTTTCAGCTCCTCTGTAAGCCACCGCGCAAAGACAAGACACTAAATTGGGTAATATATGGCTATGCAACTCTGCGATTGGTTAGACTTTATTGCCTCTTGTGCAGATGGTTCTGATTTTGGCTGCTTTCTTGTAATTTTTTTTTTTTTTTTTATCTTCTGAACTGGAGAACAGACGCAGTCAGCCACACGCATGCAGTCAAACATGGGAAAACATACACGAAAAGTCAACACAGAAAACACATTTGAAGTCCAGATACTAAGTATATGAGGGATTTCCAGATCTGATCTTTTTTTCTCCTTTTTTTGTCCTCAATGCAGATTTGAGTCATTTTTGAGCAGATGCTGATGAAGTCGCAGAAACTGACATAAATGCCGTGTAAGTGCTTGATAACTCAGTACCTTCATTAAAGTTAGTTCAAAACATTTCGCACACCTCACTCAGGTGACTCAGCAGTGATGTTCTGGATGTTGCTCTGGGTTAATCCACCCCTTCGCCTCTTTGTTCTTGGCCCAATGTATTTATCATACGTTATGTTTTCTGTGGTAGCATGTATTTCTTTTGTTGTGGTTAACTAGTTAAAGCGTTATCTGAGTTACAGGGATAAAATCGTTAAATAAAATCGTGATATATTGGATGTCGGACTAAATCTTAAGTTTAGCAGGTATGTAATATCTGGTTAGCAGTCCAATGGAACATCCCACATTTGGCTACTTCAGTTTGTTGGAGTACAAAGTCAATGCTAGCTCTGTTGTGGTCTGACTCGTTGATAGCTGGAACCACAGTGTGGTTTTAATGCGGGGACAAATGTAGCAAAAGCATTGTTGCCTTGCTTCAAGACCTTAATTCTTTGCTTTTAAACGACCTGGACTTTACTAACTACTGTTTCAGCTTCTCTTTGAAATATTCGTCATCGTAAAGGATGAAAAACAAATTCTCTGGGATGAAATACAGTGTTATGTGGTTTTCGTGTGGCTGTGAAGCTCTCATTAGGAATGATGAACAATCAGACTGTGCAATGAATCCAGCTAATTTAAAATACCCTGGATCCCAGATCAAAGCTTGATATTCTTAAAATAGTCAGTGGGACATGAATACATGATCACTGGCGTCTGACTGGCATCGAGACGTCAATGCAGTATATTCACAATATTTCTGCAGTTTATTTACCAGCTGGTGAGAGTTTATTGATCTGCTGCATCTGTGCTCATTACTTTGAGTAACGTGTACATCAGAATCAAGGAGCCACAATTAATTGCCGTTTGACTCGTTTCCTCCCCCGGCGTCCCGGACGTTACGCAAAGTGCAGATCCTGCTTCTGTTGTGTTGGCTTAAAGTTAATAAAAGCCTTAAATCAACTAAATAAATAATGAGAAGCTGTTGCATTATTAAGACGAGCAAGTGAGGGAAGATATGTTTGTGTTGCAGAGAAGAAGACACGTGCAGCGTTGCTGCTTCCAAGCCGCACCGCAAAACATTTGGTGACAGATGACAGCTGCACTAAATCTAGCAGCAGCCTTTTGGAAGGTAGTTAAACTACAGTAGATTGTGCTCTTATTAACTATTTAGGGCTGTGGAAAGGGGGTGCGAGCCAAGCAAGACGAGAACGTCCTAAATCATGTATTAAAGTTGTACATCAAACTCCAGTGGTTTTGTAAGTTCATGGATTCCTACGAAGTCTCTGTTTTATTATACAATCACCAAACAACACAGGTATCAATGAATTTCATATCCCACGTAATCCTCTTCGGGTTGGGGATGGTTGGCACGTATCTCCGGAGATCAGTGGGTGAGTGGTTGCCATTCTGTCACAGGGCATAATAGGTTCAGCCTTCATGAATTCTTTAAACCCTACAGTACTGTGCAAAACTGGGCTTCCAAAGAGCGAGACCATCATGTGATTTTTCTCAAGAGTTTTGATTCTACTATAGCTTTTGCCAAAATTTCTGAAAGTTTTGCCTCATTTCGGCTTTTTTCAGTCACTAAATGCAGTGCCTGGCTGCATCCGTTTGTCCGTCCTTCCTTCAGAGAAATATTTATTTGCCAACTATGATCAATGATGACGTATTCAGCAATAAAAAAACAAACAAACTCCCAAACACGGGTTGAACCTGTGTCTACATTAAACAGAAAACATCCTTGTTATGGAAACCTTGAGTAAAAATGCCACGGTAAGATGGCGACAACACAAAAAAGACTTGATTTGTCTTGTACCTAAAATCAAAAAGTCAGCAATTATATCTGCTGCTGTGAAGCAATAGGGATGAAAACAGACCTGGTTTCGATTAAACATATTCATAGTTGAGTGTATAAATAAGAGACAATTTTAAATTGAATATATTGGAAAATATCAAGAATTCACTCCTGCTAGACCAGTAGGAGTTACAATATAGAAGATTGTTGCACAGAATATTATGGTTTCTTGCTGTTCTACTCTTTATGGAGTAGCACTCGTTGTGTAATTAGCTAACTCTGGTAACCAGCCTGCATTCTGGTTGATACACATACTGTTCTTGGTGGGTCATTTCCCTTCCAGTCCATCACCTTTCAAGGAACACAAGTTACTTGTTCAACAAAAGAAATGAATGAGGGGACGACAATGCTCCCATCACTCTGGAACTTTCTTTGTAGCTAAAGGGACTTTAGGGACTTTGAACTTTTTTATATCTTTAAGAACGTTTTAGAGACATGCTGTGTCCTCAGACTGGTAACCAGCCCATGGCTAATTGGATCTTTAGGTTTTTTTTTGACTCCCCGTGACCCACTGGCCGTAAACGTCACATTCCGACTCCTTGAAGACGTGACTTTCAGATAGTGTTCATCTTCTATGCTTTGGGTTTCTTAAGACCTGGCACTCTGGACCCCCCCATCTTCAATGTGCTATGATGGTCGTGCATAATGACAGGACTGAAAATGATGGAAGAAACGGCAAAAGTTCAATGAACGACCCTAAGAGACCTTCACAAAGCCTGAGAACTACTAATCAAAACCAGAACAACTTAAGCATTCTCCATTTCACACTGGGATAGATGTTAGCAATAAAGGATATTCTGGCCTGCAAGAACACATATTTTATTTCCAGGATCTTGCGTAGAAAATGTGGTTTAACCTCGCTCTCTGGATTCGCTTCACCTTAGCCGAAGCGCAGTAACAAGCATAGCCACATCCTCCTTTTCATGTTTCCAGGAGAAAAAGGGCCAATTTTTTGTTGTTGCTTCCATCAATATGAAACCCAAAACTAGCACACCGTCCTCGAGCCGTGCATGTGTGTGTGTATGTGTGTACAAAAACACGATGCCCACCCAAACCGTTGAGAGAGACAGCTCTGAGGCTAAGGCGAACGCACTGCATTCACAGTCAGCAATGCCAAGCCGCAAAGATTTCACACAAAACAAATCCTGAACTTGTACAGCAGCTGTCGTGAGAATGAGGAGCAAATGGTGAATACTCACAAACACACAACGTCAGCTGTGCAGTTTTATTAACTTCCAGCTACTTAGATTAAAGTCTCGTTGCAACCTCTGCGAACAGTATGCTAATGAGTCGTGGATGAAAACCTTAACTGTAGGCACCAAATGATTAGTTGTTTTGGGTTCTTTTTTTTATTTGCATATAATCAAATGGCATAAAAGGCTTTTTTTGCATTATGGAAAAGGAGGCTTTTGGCATTAGATTTTTCCACATAAATAGGATATACTTGTGCTAAAACAATCCCATCTGTACATCTTTTTATTTACTTATAGAGCAGAGCATTGTACCCTTTATCTGTTTTGCTCTTTGAAGAAGCCGAGCAACTAGCAAGCCAAGTACTTTTTCTGGCATACAAATCAAAAAGACTTTAAACTATAAAATGGAAAATTTTGTCAATTTTGATACTATGTTTTACATGTCTTGATAAAACAAAGAGTCTCATTTCATCCCATTTCCACTAGTGACTAAAGAAGGGCCTCTGTCATTGGTTAAAACGTAAAATACATCTCTTTTTACCTTTAGGTCTAAGGCTGTTTTGTAATATTAAAAGACTTACTCTCGGTTATCAAGCATTAATAAAATAATCCTCTAATCAAAAAAGGCTAAATTTAATAAAGCTGTGCAATTAATTCTAGTAATTTTATAAGGTTCTAAGGTAAAAATCCTTGATAGTTACTAAATTAATCATTTGTAGGGACATTCAAATCATGACAACTAGTAACAATTGCAGATAGCACTTTAGTTGTTATAGTTGGATAGTTTGGATAGTGTTATATAGTGCTAAACTGGTACTTGATTCTGTTTTTGCCCAATATTTTGGGGGAGGGAAGAATCACTTTCACCAGAAGCTGAACGGAGCCATTCGTTCCCTGAGCTTCGTGGATAATATGGAGCGATTCGTCTTGGCCACGAAGCTGAATATTGAGCAGTCAAAGTCGAAGCAGAGGAATGTTTACGACGTTTTACTGCTGGGAAAGGTGTGGCCCTATTCGCCATGACGCTTCTTGCAGCGGACGCCATTTCCAGTTCGCTTCATAGTCTGTCGGATTACAGATGTCACGGCCAAACGCGTTAGTGCTTCTTGTAGTTCTTGTACTTCTTGTGGTGTAAAACTTTCACACCGACACAAAGTAACGTTCTTCAATAGTTGAAGGTCCAGATTCCATATACGAAGCAAAGCGTAGAACACAGGGCTGGTTTTTTTCTCAGGCCAGCGAAAAACAAACTTGTTTTTACAGAAGCCCTGTACTTCACTCATAGAATCCAAAACGCCTTGTTGGAAAACTGCAAGTTGATATCCACAGTTTAAGAGTTTTAAAGGTAAAAGCATTTCAAAAGTTAACCTAATATCTGTATGTTTATTTGATATGTTAAAGGACGCATGCGTCATCTTTCAGGACTTTAGCTTTACAACAGCCGATAGAAGAGTGAGACCTCTGCACTGTGTGGACGTTGTTTTGGGAACAGAGTGGGGTAACTGGGTCGGCAACACGCACACAACAACACCTTCCTCCATGAAATATTCATCTCCGCCCTCCCTTTAAGAGAAAAGTTTGTGTTTTACCCTCACCGCCTCATTATCCACAGCGAGGCCGCGTCACTCAGTGGGGAATCTGTCTCATTTAGCTTCTGAGGCAACAAACATCTTGTGGCTGATGGATTTCTTGTTTTGTTTCCTGTAAATACAGTCAATTGATATCTTATGGGCGAAAAAGGGGGCTGCTTTTTTTTTTTCCAATTTGTTGTAAACATTGTATCTATTTCTGATCTTTTTTATTATTATTTTTTTTTTTTTACTCTGTTCTGTAACAAGCTTTTTCGCCTCATGCCGTAAAACATGAGGAATCCGGAAGAAGCACAAAAGCACAATGACTGTAGTCACGGTGTGTCTGTGTACCATTCGTCTGTTTCCCCTGTGATGAATGGAGATGCCCTGACCTTTGAGCTGAACTCTCCACTCTATTATTGAAAATGCAGTCGATGCTGAATGCATTATGCATAAAGCTGGTTATGCTGGGCCATTCCCCCCCACCACCACCACACTGGCAGCTTTCTCCCACATCTGTTTGTTTACTTGGTAATTGGGGTTTTAAGCTATACTGCGTCTTTATGATAATAAAATGCCTACAAGGCTGAAAAAAACACGCCACGTTTCAGATTCCCTTCAAGAATGAGAAGCAGAGCCGTTTTATACCATTTCAGGTCTCGACTCCCTTGCTCTTTTTGATGCATTAAATTGTTGCTTTTAAATTTGGTGCTGTTTTTAGTCAATTACATTGGAAACAGAGTGAAAAATTGGGACTTGTTTTTGTTCTGGCTAAGCAGAAGGTTTTGATTGCTTAAAGCGATCCGAAAGTTAAGTGTCTAAACCGAACCAAACAGCGAGCTAGGCTTCAAATAACGAAAAACAAACCAAAGAAGCAAAAGGTCATATTAATTTTCTCAGTATTTCAACTCATTTGAGGATGGTTTTATATAATAAACTGCACAATGGGTAACACCATTGCCTTGCAATAAGAAGGCAAATCCCAGCCATGTTGAGAAAACACATTCCCATTCAATAAATAAGAATATTTGTGAAAAGTCAGTTTATTTCAGGAGACTTTATTACACATTATATAGATTAATAACACAGGGATTGATGTGTTATTACGGTGATTTACAGCTACAACTTAGGAAGACATGACACTTAAAATTAGAATAATACATCTAACCATTAAAAAAGAACAATGTTCAGTTGCACAGCAAGTGAAAACGATGCTTTTCTAATGCATAAAGTAATGACAATCAGCAATATTTAAGCTGAATTCTCATAAAAATAAATTGTGAATGAGCTTAAAGTCTTTAATAGGATGTTTTTTTCCCCCCATATTCCTTAGAGAGAAGCTTTGATTCCTAAACCTAATTCCTTAACCCAAACCAAAACACAGCTGAAAATAGAAAAGAAAAGAAAAGCGCAGTTGAGAGTTTATTAAAGAGTCGTATTTGGTTTCTTGTTTATCGCTCAACCTGATTTTGTTGAAATTTATGGAGAACTGAATAAGAGAAGCAACTTCACCTTTCCAATCGGGCTCTCGGGTTTCTGTTTTGACCGGGTGACGTGTTGAACCGTGCCTTACAAATGACACACCTTACCTGAGAGGCCTGAGAGAGAAACTGTTTTCTAATTTACTGCAGGAAACTTTATAATTTAGACACCCAAATAATCGAATAGTTGCATTAGGATGCGAATCGTCCTTTGTGTGGTGGTTGCCTCATAAATGGGCGGCTAATTGTTCGGCCTTAAAAGGAAGGAGAGAAAAAAAAAAAAAAACACGCACAAGGGCTTTTCTCAAAGTGGGTGGCAGCAATAAAATGTCCCAGTTGTCTTGTGTATATGTTTGCATTTGTCAGATGTTGGGGTGGAAGGGAACTCGGAAGAATAAGCTGTTGTTTATTTGCGAAGGCATGGGTGGAAGACTAGCTGTGAACCGCCTGTGGAAGAATTTCCCTTTTCTTACGTTCCTTGTTTGTTTTTCAGCAAAAAAAAAAAAGAGAGAGAGAGAAAAAGAAAAAAAAAACACTAGCGTGTTTGAGTTAGGCCCTCCATTTCCCCTATGCTGCTGTGCCTCACGTTCAGAAGCACTTTGCATATTTTAGCATGTATATAAATCTCATGATTTTTAATGGCTCTAATTGGCTGTGGCTGGTTGTGCTGCCGTGCGCTTTAATCTTTTTTCCGTGTCAAGGTCTTGCCTCACTTGCTGAACCAAAACAAATGAATCTGGGCTTGTCTCCGTTTAACTCATCTGTGTTCACCCGCTGCCACCGTTGTGTGTGGCGCGTCAATAAAAAGAGACAAAATGGGTCTTTCCTAGTGAGAAGCGGGGAAGAAATGATTTCCTTCACAAACTGTTCACCTGCCTATTGCTGACGACTGGTAGCGCAGACAGTGAGCGAGTTTTCTTCCAATTTATGTAGATACACAGTGGCACGCACAGACATTTTGAGAGACGTGTGCTCAAGTGTAAAAAAGGTACATTGAACCAACAGCTACCTTAGTAATGTGAGATTTATCAAAGTGAAAAGTTTCACAAGGGCACTTTTTGACCAGAGGAAAACCGGAAATGCTCCAGAGATTTCTTAGCTAATTCTGCCAAAACACTTAAAATGTGTTGCCATGTATGACCTTAACATAAAAGTGGGATCTGCAACGTCTAAAACCAGCTCAGATTTAAACTAAATCAATTCCAAAAAGTGAGACATTCTGATCAAGCAAAACTCAAAAACATCTGTAGGTACATAGACCCCTTTCTCCCCCCTCCCCCCCACACTGTTCCAAAACAGCTTTCAACGTTTTCTATGGAAATGGTTTTAAAATAGGTCTTTGATTGTTTCCAGCCAATCAGATTTCAAACAATACTGTCTAATAATTTCCAAATGTGGACCTTTATGATTCCAGAAATGACAGATTAAAGGTGTTGGCAGAAGTCAGCTCTTAAACTTTTTGGGTTTTTTGAGAAGCCGGGAGGTGGTGGGGTGATATCACAGTGGTTCTTTCCATGTCCATAAACGACCCAAAAGCCCACTAAGCAGGGGGTCATGGTAAATTTCATTTGGCATGTAATGGTCAGTTTTCAACCCTATAACAGCGTAATTATCTGGAGTAGCAATTTAGACACTTTGAAAGCTTTGGTAACTTTTTAGATGTGTGTTGTTGTTTTTTTTTCTGATACTAATTAAATCCCTTACACTCCGGTCTTAATATTTTCTATTTGCGCTCAGAGGGAGGTAATTGGCAGGAATTTCTGTTGTGAAACGAACTTTTCGGTGCATCAATAAACCTGTCAGATCTTGTTGTTGTTGCTGGGTGCTTTCTCGCTCCGTGCATTTCGCCGGCGCACCAGAAAAGCGCGTCAGCCTGCTTTGGGCTTCGTACGTAATACAGCCATGTAGGTGTCTGTGTGAAGCTCAGGTGTGGCTGGGGAAGTGAGACAATTAGCATGATCACACCGCAACAGAGCTGCTTCCCTCTGGGGCTGGTGAAATGTGATCTTCTCTTTCTTTGCTTTTTTTTTTTTTTTCTTTTGTCTTCAGAGCAACATGAAGCAGTTCCCTGCTTGGAGAAAGTGGCGCTTTTCCGCATTTTGTCACAACACAACCACAAGAATATATGTATTTTAATGGGGGCTTCATGTCAAAGTGCATTGCAAAAGGGAGTAAAACTGTCAAGTTGAAGGGAAGTGATGCACTGAAATTCTCTTCAGATCTCATTCAGAAAAGCACATTTATATGCAGAACCTGCCCCCAAATCGATACGTAAAACCACAGATTTATGGAAATACAGCTGGAAATCTTTTACGTTATGTTTTGCAGATTCATAGACTCACATTTGTAGAAATAATGCTGAGAAATAGAGCTCAAATGCAGTTAGATTGGCTATAGATCATACTTGAAGATCAATTTCCAAGTTTTCTTACAGATTCTCAATTAAACTCGGGCCTGGACTTTTATTAGACCATTTGGACAGAGGAATATGCTTTGTTTTAAACCATTCAATTGTAGTTCTGGATGTAAACTCAGGTTCGTTGTCCTACTTTAAGATGAACTTCTTCCAGGGTGTTTTCGAGGACTGGTGAGGAAAAGCCTCCCCATAGCATGACGCTCCACCATGTTGACAAATAGGAAATGTTCACAGGGTGACACTTGTTAGTTTCCTGCGTACAAGCCAAAAAATGCCATTTTCTTTCACGTTTTATCATTGTACCACTGGATTTTAAACAGATATTTAAATATTTACCATTTTCTTTCATTTTAATTTCCCTTTGGAATCAATGGAGTATTTTTGAATTGTGAATTTTAGCTGTTCTGTAAAAGCCCAATAAACTTTACTAAAGTTGGTGGTGTTTAGTGGCAAATTGTGGAAAAAATTAAAAGCTGTGAATTCTTTTACAATGTGTCCTGCATTTATACTTGAGGCATTATGGCGCTGTCATATAAACTGGCTTCAGTCAAAAACTTTTCAATGCCGTATTATTCCTTAAGTTCTGTCTCCATTTCATCTGATTGCCTTCTGTCTTGATAGAAACAGTTGGAAAGTTGACAACTCGACTCATTACACATGATTAACCTTTCAGAAAAGTTACGAACTTGTACCGATCGGGTCCACTGGAGTTCTAAAAATACCTGCATCCACAAAGTTTAAATGCGTACCTTCAAACACGGGACTGAACAGCATCTAGCCTGTGGAAAGTGGAGGTGAACCGCAGCACAACTTGTCATGCTTCAAATGTGGAAATGGTTTTAATGTAAACCCAACTGGGTAGAACACCAAGCTCCAGCTCTTCATTTGTGTCCTAAGAAGAGGTTTTTCAAAATGTCGAGGGCAATCGCTTTCAGGTTTGTTCTCAATGGAGAAATGTCAGCGTGCCAGCCGCACTGTGAAAAAGCCTCTGTTCTTTTCTAATTGCTGCTTCCCACAAGTCTTCCTGTCAGTTTTACACCAAAATTTGAAATCACTGAAATGAAAGGGGGATGTGATTCATGAAGGGGTGAGAAGAAAGGAGGGCAGATAGGTGGGTGGAGAAGAAAGGGCGAGGATTAACCGCTCAGACAGAATGTCAAAATTACTTTGTTTCAGAGAACCGCTGCCAGCTGCGGTTTCCACCTTCGGGTGCTCTGAAGCTTCACCTCCGGTATCGAGAACACCGCAATGCCTCTTCGTATCAGCGGCCCAATATTCAGCAATAGTCTGGATTAGTTTATTGCTTTGTATCCAGCTCTGAAATTGTTCTGCCATACTTCAGTCTTGAAAACAAATGCAGATGGCTCATACTGCAAACACAGAAAGACACACACACACAAAAAACAAAGGCTAAGTTAGTAAATATGTAGCATGGTAAAATAAAATGCAGCCCAATGTTCTACACTTTGCTTGGTAGAGGGTTTGAAAGTTTCGGCAATTGAGAAACGATTACTTACTGGAAGCGTATTGGGGTTTTAAATGGTTGACTTCAGCATTTTTAGCCAATTTTGTCTGTGATGAAATGCGCTAGCTCTATCACGAAGGAAGCTACGCTATGAACCTAAAGAGAAATTTTGTACGTTACAAGTAAAAGTTGTGGTGTGGAGGTTGTTAATGACATTAGGATTTCCCGACCTTGGGAGGTTTTCCAGGCATATCTCATTGGTTGATCCCTGGATAGGAGTCAGTGAAAGTTTTATATGTCCCTTTTGGTCTAGTAACACCAAGAAGAAACACCTTCAAAACATTTTCTGAAACCTCCTCAAAGATGGACAAGAGAAGAATTATGGACATATGGATGCTAGTCATAAAACAAACCACTTTATCTGTTGAATTGAACCTGTGTATTCTATGGCACTTGTATTTATTTATTTATTGTGTAGTATAAGGTTTTAGCTCTGTTACACTGGTAGCCAAGTAACAACATTTTGTTGTCAAGATTCACCTTGTGTTTTTTTTTGTACAATGACAATAAAGGAAGTCTAAGTCTAAGTCTTCTTATAGTTTAGTTTGTGGGTACCCAAGTTCAATCCTCGAGAGATACTATCTCACAATGTTTTTGTGAATCCCTTCTCTAACATCCCTGAATTAGTTGAACTGCAGAGCTGAATAACCCCTGTTGAGACAATTTAGCTATTGATTCAGGGGTCTTACTGCAAGGGTGCATCTAAAAGTTGTAGGATGTTAGCCCCTGAGGATTGGATTTGGGTAAATGTGTGGAGGTCTTCATAAGCCAGAAAATGCTAAAGTGTAACCACATCCCAATTCAACAACTGCAGTGAAGAGGACAGAAATGAAGGACAGGAAAAAGACAAAAGCAATAAAATCCATTATTGGAGAAGTGAAGCAGAGTCCCCAAGTCTCCAGCCATTAATTTTAAGACTCCATTTTCAGAGGTACCAATAATTGCAGAATGCGATAGTTTCAAAATGTTCCTGTAAGCATCAAGTCGAAGTATCGTCATATGACTCTCCAGCAACTGACGAGACTTGTTGCTGGTCTCAAAAGGCCAAAAGCTAGTAAGAGGGTCGTGACATGCAATGGAACCCTCTATTTGTACTCTTACAATACACACAGTTTTAACACATACCTCGGGCCTGCGGACAATCCCGGTGCATTTGCCACACTCCATTTGGCCCCCATTGAGTCACTAAGGAACAGATTAATATGACCACAGCTGGCAGGCTCTCAGCCCAACCAAGAGCCTCTGTGTGTGGGCAGCTTTTCTCAATACAATCCCCGGCTGAGGTCCACGCTGGTGACTCCCAACGTGTAAGCTCCCACTCTGACAAGCAGAGAGTAAATACACTTCCAGAGCCACCGAGTGGACTAACGCAAAGTAGAGTGTAAGAGAATGAGCTTGCGACTACTTTAGTCGCTGTGTACTTGTGCTTCTGTGGTTTCAATGACTGGAAAAAAAAAAGTTCTACAGAAAGGATTCATTACTGTGGTTTATGAATCATACACAAATCTTCATTTCAAGCATCAGTAACTAAAGGCAGACGCTTGTTTTAAATATTTCATCCCAATTGGATTTTGTTAACGGCTCAGCTCTTAATTTTGCAAGCTAACACGCTATTTGATTTAAACTACACATGGTTTTCTTTGTTGTTTTTCCACATCATAAAGTTTTTTTTTTTGGAACAAGTTGTGTTACCTGAGCATGGGATTGGTGGAGAGATCATCACACAGCTGGCTTGTTCATGCTAACACTAACTATGTTCTTCCTGAAGGCAATTTGTTTGAAACACGTCTTGATTTTTTTTTTTTTTTTATCGAAACAACATCATTATCCTTCAGCCTCATAATTATGCACAAGTGTGTTGGTTTATCTCATAAAATCTCAGTGTAAAGCAAAAATCTTTTGGTCTTGATGTCACAAAGTTTGAAAAAGTAAAAACATGCTCGCGAGGCAGTTGTGTTTTGTTTAGCTGCAATAAGATTTCAGTTGGTCTGGAATAATTGCAACAGAAAGATTTTTTTTTTTTTACCAATGTCCCACGTTGATCTGCAAAACTTACATGGAAATTCTTTTGCTAAAGAAAATCGGAGGGGTCTAACAGGAGAATTGAACCGTTGCAGTGCTTGACGTCTAATTGAAAATTACCCTAATTGCCTCCAGTCTTTTGAGATGCATTGTACCTCATGCAAAACAGCAGCGTGGGGAATTGTTGTGTCTTCCCTCCGGTTTTGTCTTGATATGAGGGCCTATTTCACTTTCTCAGATCTGTTCCTGTTTAGAGATGAGATGAATGTGTGTTTTGAGTGAGCTCGCAGACCCGGAAATACTTGATTGATGGTGAGACAGAGTGACAATGTCAAACACTTATAGCTGGAGTCAATGTTCATGCAGGAAGAATACAAAAGATTTTCAGGAGCAGCTACATGCTGTTAAAAACTAACCCTAGCCACGGGACAGTAACAAAATACTTTTTAGGTTTTTTTTTTCTTTCATAAAGTTAGATGAAGTTTAAAACTAAGAAGGCATTTTATTTACGAACATTGCCCTTTAAACCCTTGTCTGAAGTTAACTAAGGGGCAAGTTTTCCAGTCGTCTTTTGATGCTAACAGGGTGAGCTAATGAAGACACAATAAGGCTGGTCAGTTACACTCAGTCTGAAAAACATTAAAGAAACCTTGATCACTTTTACAATGTGTCAATGGAAGCATTTTGGGTACTTACTGGAAAAGGAAAGTTCTAACAGAAAAGAAAGAAACTATTTTGCACGGGTAGAATCCCAGGACCGGCTAATCGCCGGCTGCTAACAGCACTTCATTGGCGTCATTCTTGAAGTTTACTTTTGCAAGCAAACACTAGTGCTGGTGTTGTATTATTTTACAATATTGGAAAGAAACTGGCCATATCTAGTTTAAAATCTACAATACACGGATTAATTAAAAACACTTAGATTTTAGTTTAATCGCTGATAGACTGGCAACTCGTCCATATAGTGAGCGGCGAAATGTGACAGTGTGACAAACAAGATACAAACGGATTTTGAGAATACCACGACAACTGCTAATGACGCTAAAGTTAGCATCTGCTTTAGAGATTCCTAGAAGTGCCAAGTTTAATGACTTTTACAGGTTGTTTTTTCTTTTTTAATTGATCATTAATGTGCTCAGACCTTCTAAACTGAGCACCTAAACAGACGGCCAGACCAGATGTAGCTTTCACAAAGATCAAAGCACAGAGAATATACAGCTAAAAGTTAAAACTTTGCATTATTTGCTAACAGCAAATAATGCAAAGTTGGAGAGGAGGCTAAGAAGCGAACAATGTAGCAGAGCAAGGAGAAGTAGTGGTCAGTTTGTCAACCAGCAGCATGAACCTACAGCAATAGCTTTGGATAACTTAAGCTGCTCTGACTATAAGGTTGATCAAAAAGAAAAGTCTTAATAAGATAGATTATTTATACTTTGTATATCTGAAAACAAACAAAGGGTGTGTTTTTTTTTTTGGTTTTAAATATGTTTTTCTTCAATTTTGCTTTGTCACTCTCTTCTGAACCAAATTTTTTTCACACATACAGTTTTCTTCAGTAAAATGTTTCTAAACGTATACATGCCCTTTCACTAAGATTGATATCTGGGTGGGGAAACTCTGCTGTTGCAAAGCCGTGTCCGTGTCTCCGCTACGTCTGTTTGATCATGATGATTTCAGCTTATGCAGCTGTTTTGTTTTTCTCTGCACCAGCTCTCCAATTTGCATCTTAGTTGAAGCCTGTGCTCCGTTGAAACCTGTGCAGTCCCCTAAATGCAACTGCTTCCATTACTGCACCATCCACTCGGTTATTAGCCTGTAGTTTCATTGTGATGAGGTGTAAACTGAGCTCTCCGACACTGTTAAACCATCCCGTTTTCATTGCACAGTAATTGGCACGGTATTGCTTCCGTAAATTATGACACATTTACTGGGGGGGGGGGAGTTGCTGGCTTTGAGCAGTTTCGATTGTATTGGATATTCAAAGAAGTCATTGTTGTGTCTTGAGGCTACCAAGCTGATTTAATATTGTTTTGCCAAACATTTACAGTTACTCTATATTTTCTCAGTATACATTTATATTGTGGTCAGAGCAACATCTTTAAAATAAGAGATTTAATTTAATTCTGATAGGAAGAAATTTGCTGCTCCAGGGTGAAACAAAGGTGCGATTGTAATTGTTTGTGGGAACATTTTATAAAGGAATGCATGGGGCATTGTTCCAGACACGGTTCTAAACAGTTTTAGTTCAAATCGCTAAATCAGGTTTGTGTTTGGCCAAGATCCAAATGGTTGCCTAAACTTTACAAAGTGCAGGTGACTGCATGGAAGTCTCTGATTCTCAGAGGCAAATAAACGATTAACATCCTTGACATTTCTCTTAAGAAGAGAAACTATTGTGTTTCCTTGATACCTTGAAAGAAAACCACACTCTTGGATGTTGATTTAACTTTTATACACTTTATCTCATTGGTTCAACATAATACTCTTCACCTTTTCGTCTTATCAATAATGTTCCAACATTGAGGAATTTGTACCAGTCTTTTTTTGGACTACCTGTATCATATCCGTCTGGCCATCATATTTTTCTCTGACAAAAAAAAAAAGCTTTGTTTACTGGTGATGTTTGGGGTCAATGAAATTTACATCATTCAGACTCTTTGCGATGTCTGAATGTTCTTTCAATCTCTTGGCGCAACAGTCGATCTCCAAAAATTGTGATGTTTGTCAGGGTCATTTATTGTTTATTGCTGATCATTAGTTGGTAATGGATGTTTTCCAGCTCCAACTAGTAGAGATAAAACTAGGGTTATACTAGTGACCAGTGAACTCACTGTTCACTTGCTTCAACTTGCTCAAAATCACATCTCTTGATTATCGCTCTGTAGTCAAACACATTTCCTGCACTACTTTTTATGCTGTCTGCCTTCTATACCACTCATTTGGAAATGCGATTGTCACTTTTTCCATCCTTTTTGCATTAGTCTTATTGCTCTGTCTATATGACGAGATCTTTACAGTTCGCCAAGTCTGTGGCTGGAATTTTGTAAACGTGCGTCTGGGTGCTCATGTCAGTATCGATGTGCTGTATTTCTGAAGCTTGATTGTCCATATTTGTGGCTTTGTAGATGATCTCAACATTGTATTCTGCGTGGGACTGTGTTGATGTTGTGTATAAATGTGCCTGCGTGAATGCGTGTGGGTGTTTGGCATGAGGTGGGTCCAGGGGGCCAACGTGTTGTGGTGTAGCGTGGCCTCCCTCCAAAGCCCTGTGGCTGTTGAACTTTTATGGAGAGTCAAGCACAGCACAGATCTTACAATCTACCCAACATACACACAAGTCACACATATAACAACAGCAGCCCAGTCTTCATTAGAGGTGCCACTGGTAGCCAAGCTTCAGCTTGACACTTCAAAGAGCTTTTTTCTCTCTGTCTGCTCATTCTCTGATTCTTTTCCCTTTTTCTGCCTTTTCTCATTTCTTCACTCCATCAAACCTGAAAAAAACGTGATTATGACGTTTTTTTGTATGATCATTTAGACGAATACCTCTCTTTATCCTCTCACCTTGATGTATTGTTGGGCTTTTAAAAGGGATCTTGAGAACTTGTGGTTTGCAAGAGCTGTAGTCAGCTTTAATTGAGAACTTTTGGAAAAAGCCTACACAAGAAGTGGTTTGCACATTCTCTTTAAGCACATTTGCTCATTAAATCACAACTAAGGAATCAAAGAGAAATGTATGAATTACTAGACGTTTGAACACTGCCAGCTTAACAAGTTATAAAAAATCTGAAAGCTGGAGATGTTCATCTGGTCTGAAATTTCAAGGCAAACTAAATGTCCGCCGGAACCCTGTTTGACTTTTGTTTCCCAGTTTATTACCTAGTCTTTGGCATGAAAGTAGAATAGTCACTTTGCAGGAGTCAAGTGAGGAGATTAAGACATGTAATGCCATCTTGAGGCTTTCCTGGCATATTTCACTAGTAGAAGAACTGGAAAGAACAGCCTGGTGGAGCCATGTGTTTCTTGCTGGCCTGGAAATGCCCTGGAATCTCCCAAAGCAAGCTGGAGAGTTTCACCAATCATTCGCTGGATGGAAAAACTTTTTGGAACAGAACCATACTACGAAGATTTGGAACAAACACAAGAGAGAGTGCATATAGCTAAAAGCACCAGGGGAATTGCATATTCACACCAGTGATCTTAATGACATCTCAATAGACTCTGATATGAAGTTCATTACTTCAGCAACAGCTTCATTTCGACTGGGTATGCCTTTCACGAGCTTCTGGTGTGTTTCTCTGAATATTCAACTATCCTTTCAGGTTTCAGAGGTCTGATGTTGGACAAAAAGGCTTGGTCCACTCTCTGCTAAAATGTAATCAAAATGTTCTCTGTCAGGCTGAGGTCAGGGCTCCAATGCAGGTCAATCATATTCTTCCACACCAAACTTGATGATCCACCTCCTAAGACCTTGCTTTATGAAGTTTTGAGCAGTCAACTGAAAGGAAAGTTTAAGGATGGCCAGCCTCAGCGGTTCTCCAAAATACCTTGCCATGCTGGAGCAATTTGATTAATTTCACTGAAACTAAGGGATTAAGTCCAACCAGTGACAGATGACCTCAAACCCTGATGCCACGTGTACCAACTTTATCTTTGTCACAGTGCAGTCAAGCAAGTACAATTCTATTGGAAACCTTCAAACCCAGCTTTGTAGATTTCATTGCCAAGACAGAGAAGACTGATTTATGTTCAAAGATTTCGAAAAGTTGGTTCAAATCATTTTGCAGCAGAATTTATTTCAAACATTTAAGCTGATCTCTAGATCCTCCTCAAACAAGTTAAACGTTTGAGATAGTTTGGGGGAAAAAATAGCAGCATTGCTCTTGTGTCCAATATTAATTTTGGAGCTGTTGCCAGCAGACTCTTTGGTGCAATAATGTTGAAGTTTGGAGTGAAACAGCCTATCTGGCTCTGTCCAAAAGTAATAAACCAACAAACATCTAAGCTCTGTGTTGTGTCAGAACACATTGTACCAGTTTTGCTTAAACAATATGAAAGCTTTGTGGGGATGCAAGCAGATGCATTCTTATGTTTTTAGGGTCTACATATGCGGTTTAGGAGTCACTTATGCGTGAACTTGGCCTGGTTTGTAGAGAGGTTACAAAGTATCAACATGTTCCTATTGAACAAAGTAAAATGATTAGGTATTCAATGGTGCAATGAGGACAATCAATCAATATGTGGAGAAATTTTGGGACAATGCTTATATGATTAAAACTAGAGGTATCTCGTTAAAGAGGAATGTTTGTAAAAACTAGAGAAATTGTTGGGTTGTACTGTTTTTTTAATACATTTGAGAAAACTTTTCAGTTTACAATATATGTCTGGTCTATGGAGGGGTGAAAGACACAATCACAACAAGTAGGTTTATCTTTGTAGGTCACAAAAATTTTAGGAGTGATTCAAGCTCTGCTAATGCACATGTGAGCACCAAACTACTTCTCTCACAGTTTCCAATGTCATCACAGCCATCCCCCCCTCTGAGGGCTGTCAAAATGTCTTTCCGTTCCAGCAAAGAGTATTAGAAAGCCCAAATGTTCTGCGGAAAAAAAAAAAAAAAATCCTTCATGTCATCTTGTGAGGTGGTAGGAGTTGATCAGCAGTAAGAGGGATGGCCACAGCAGATGACAGAAACAGACCGAATAACTATAAGAAGAGTGAAGCAGATGGCTGGAATCACTGCTGTTCCGTGCTGGCCAAGTATCACGGTATCCTAGACTGTGCAAAACAACATGAGCAATGAGTTTTTCTTTCTCTGTAGCTTCTGCAAACACAGTCTCTGTTTGAGTGGAAGCAGTCAGGCTAACTTAGCTTACCTTTGCTGAAAACCAGTTCCAACACCTTGATTGTTTGTCACAAGTTGTTCCCAGAGAAATATGACCCTACAGACGAGACCTGCAGGCAAAATCCTGAGTGCTTTGGTAAACTTTTACTATGATGCTGTAGACTCGTAAATGGAATATGCATGTTCTGATAATATTTGATGAATATTTGCACTCGAGTCACACAGCAGTGAATCACAGTTGTGCGTGATATCAAGCTTGGCAGGACAAAATCAGCAGTGACGTACCATGCTGGCACACAAGGGAAGTTTTGCGAATGTTTTGTATCAGGATAGACTCAAACCTATTAAAGGGACGTGTCAGTGAAATTAAATCTCTGGCAATTTTCTGTATTTGTGAGGCTTGTTCGACGTGTAGCTCCTGGCCATGTGGTCTCTAGCTGTGGGTAGTCCTTCACAGGATGTTTCAGAATCAAAGGGAGAAGCAATATCAACCTACCATCAAGGGAGACCCCAAAGGAGAACATGTGTGTGTTTGTGTGTGTGTATACTGTGCCTTGCATAAATACTTATACTGCTTGAACTTTTCACATTCTGTGGTGTGACAACCAATGGAGTCGAAAGAGAAAAAAAAGTTTTGTATTTTTCACAAAATTCATAGTGAGTTTGTATCTGGCCATCGTAACTGCCTACGACATTTTTCCACAGAGATGCAACCTTTATAAATTAGTTTGAGCTCTGACAGACTGTATGAAGATTGTTTACAAACTGAATTTCTGTAAATTTTGCTTCAGATTTTCAATTGAATTTAGGTTTGGACGTTGACTGGGCCATTCTATCAACTCTGAACATCTTTCCTGTTTCTTCTTAAGAAAACCACCCCAGATATGTTGTGGGACTAGAGCTACGAACAAAACTCAGGGCGCCAAAAAGGATACTAAAAGGCCGCAAATATGTTAATTACGACATTTGGTACTGCTAACTTATCGGGATTTATTAACCCATTAAAACAAAAAACCTTGAATATTTCAGGTCTTAACTTTTCACGAGCAACATGGCAAGAATACGAGTTTTAAAACTCATAAGGAGGCACTTCAGACTTTTTCACATATCAACTGGTCACTAAAGAAAGAACAGTCTCCTTCTGGCTGGAGAACGGAAGTTATTTTACCAATGTAGAAATTTGATAAATGCATTGTAGTTGGAAATTATAGACCCATCAATATTCTTGAAGTAGTATGGAAAATTTTGGAAAATTAATTTCTGAACAAACACTTCAACATCTGAATATTATTCCAGTTTCATTACTGGTTTCGCTCGTTTAAATTTGATGGTCAATTTTTCTTGACTTTAGAAATTTCCTTGATTATGGCTAAACATACGGCTCTCATTGCGAACTCATCAAAATTTATTTCCTTTTCCAGTGTATTACAAAGGATCAAATCAGATCTAAGTAATACAAAACACTGTTCACGTTGACTATATATTTAACTCATAGTTATTTTGGTGTCATCTTAAGGTTCCACACTGAAACTTCTGTTTACTAGTCTGTGCTTGTGTTATTTGGCAGATGTATGCAGAATACACAGTTGTGTATTTACATGCAAAAAACAAACATGATGCAGAATAACTGCCTACCACAATGGTGAGGCTCTCTGATTGGTCAAGTAACTAATGTTGATACTAATGCATGCATGTTCTTTTTTTGAGATTCTAATCCAGATGTAATAGTGGCAGGAAAATTCCATCAGTAGTACATGATCATAAATATCTTGGTGTGATATTGGATTCACAACCTACTTTTAAAACCCATGTTAGGCAAGTTTTGAATAGAATAAAATTCAATATGCTGAATTTCAGACACTTAGGGCAAGTAGTTGACTCCTCAGTCACCATAGATGATCTAATTACGTCACATATGACTTACTGTATGATCAGTTGGACACAAACAGCAAAGACAACATTCTTTACAATCAATAGGCTGAATAAACAGCCTCATACCACCGCAGGATTTGAATTAAAGAAGCGTTGCCTTCTCGTATAATTTCACCATTATAGAGTTGTGTGTGGTCTTGCCCCTTTGCCACTGAATAATTTCATAAATTAAACAAACAAAACTGATCATGAGAGCTTTAACTGGACGAGACTGTAAGATCCCACTGAGGAAAAATCTCTCTGGGCAGTTAGTTGACAATGAGCCTATAGCCTTTATGGCTAAATCTGGTACGTTTAAACAATAGACTATTAATCAATGTGCATTGTTCTTTTTCAAAAGAATAAACCCAATTCAAAGTCTCTTGGAACTCACTGATGCCAGAGTAAAATTAAGAGGATAAAGAGAAGTAGACTTAACCACCTATATTTCCATTGGCATCTCACCCATCATAACCCCTTTTCCATTGCTTCTCATGGCCAAACATTTTCTTCTGGTGTGTGAGAAACACACACACACCTTGTGGTATTAACCTCCCTGCTAATCATGTGGAGTATGCAGTTTAATTCTTGTTTCAATGTGAGTAAGAGAGGGAGGAAAAAATGGCTTCCAATTAGGCCTACTTTGAAACTTTGGCTTCAAGCCTGTGTTAACTTTTTTTTTTCTAAGAATGTTCCCCATTGCAGCCCCAAGCAAGGGGTTTGTGTGTATACGCTATGCTGGTGTGTGTGTGCGTTTTGTGAGCTTGAGGGTCTGGCACTGAGATGGCCAATTAAAACCGGTGCCGGCAGCGAAGGACCAATGGGAGCAGGGCGCCGATGCACTTCCCCACCGCCGATGTGGTAACGCAAACCAGATGCATTTGGGCTGTTTCGTGTGTGTGTGTGTGCGTGTGTGGGCACACACACGTTAGTGTTTGCTTGAGTCTACTGCGTGTGTTTTTGCAAATGCCTCTTTGCTGATACTTTCTCTCCGCCTGTGCATTTAATGAACATCTTTACCTTTTTTTGGAAAAAGTGCTGCAGAGTTTGCAGTTTTACTTCTTTGAGATTAGCCAAATAGGGGAGGAAATAAAAAAAACAAAAAGGCTAGTGGGATTGTAACAGGTCGGATAACAAAACAATGCTAAAAATGGAAAAGTATCACCTCTTTTCTATAAAAGCTACTTTAAAAGCACAGCAACCTCTCATATGCCTGCCTTTGAAAAGCCCAACCACTCAGATGAGATGACTTATTCACAAAATCAGCTCTTTCATTCATTGTTCAACGAGCATCATCTTGCTTTCATTCTGAAGTATGACGGCTTTGAAGGCTGAAATTATTCAAACTCGTCTTACTTTCTTTTGAGGTTTCAAAGTCTCTCCTTTCATGGAGTTGCATCCCTTTGATGCCCGACTGTAAATAGAGGCCCTAACTTCTAAACGAAACCAAGTTTTGTTTTGCGTCTTTCCTCTTGGGCTTCACACTGTGTGGATCTTTAAGTATTTACGTCTTTTGGCACATTTCCCACTTTGTTGTCTTTCAGCCTGGAATTCCAATGTATTTCTGCAGGGTTTGTGTCAACTGAAACAGCAAAAACATGCCAGCCAAAGATGCAAAACCAACAAGAAACAAAAAAGCAGAAGAATAGTATTTACTTGTCCTTCAGGCAGAAGCACTCCAAGGCTTTTCCTTATCTTCGAGCAATATTTGTCAATCCTTCTATCCATTCTTTCATCCTGGAAGGATGCCTTGACATAAAATTTTCCTAGGTCATTCTGTTGATCCCGATGTGTTCCTAGGGTATAAAGAACATATACAATAGTCCCTACCTTCAACTTCGACCATGGATCTCCTTATTGTGGGAAATTGTCAGAAAACTTTCAAAGAGAAACTCTCGTACATATCTTGTTCTTATTCCCTAACCGGTTTACCTGACTCCTTTCAATGGCCCTGTATAGAATTGCCACCTCTGGGTGGTAAAAAAGTTTGAGCACCCAAATGTGTTTGCAGGCTATGCTGTCCAAATCTTTGGCTCTTAATAAGATCTTACGTGGTAAATTGGCTTCAGGGGAGGCGTCAGTAAATTCCTTAAACCCCTCATCTGGGTCTATTCGGTACAGAGGAGTATCTGCTGTGAACTCTCCTATACTTCATTCAAAGTGGAACAGTGGACGCGCTGTCATGTAATTGTGGAATATTGTCTTCGCATATACCTTTCACACACAGTGTAGATCAATTGTAGGAAACCTTCCTCGCTTCAGTGTATGTCACACCCTTCCTGCTGGAATTCCCACTGCTTCGCTGCATCCTCCATTTTGCTTTTAGAAACAATTACAGAGAGAGTCACAGACCTTTTTGCAGACATTCTCCTCTTTGGACAATGACACTGCATTTTCCCTAAGTAGCTCTGGCTTCGGGCCACCGAGATAAGAGTCGAAATAATTTGTCATTTGTAATGCTGAATACTTTTGGTGATCATATGTGTAAAATATAGGATTTGCCAGCCAGTGAAAATTATTTGGAAATAAATAAAAAACAGATTCCTAAAAAAAAAGGTCACAAACGAGAAAGCAAGCTTTGGTTCAACGGGTTTGAAACCTCAACATTCTTACAGAAATGCTCTGTTGTTTGTTTCCACTGTTAGTCAGCCTTTCTTTTTAACACAATTTTTTAGGCTTTGGCTTATTAGCTAATCACATTGGTTCTCATTAGGGTTAAGATATGAGGGAATTGCTGGCAACTGATCTTTGTCACTTTTGCTTGTGACACAAAGCTTCACTTCGCTGGAAAATACTCTGATCATATCCAGATTGTGTTGGAATTGTTGGAAGAAGTGACTTTCTGTAGACCAGTGCTTTTTATTAAGCCTTTCAGAAAATTTTAGTTGTAGTCACCTGAGCTGTGTAGAAGGGATAAACCTCTACCGATGTCTAGACAATCGCTGAAATCAATGTTTCAGGAGACTCCTTCTATATACATCGTTTTAGTTCCTTCAGAATGTCAGTCGGACATGAAGATCCCTGAGAACCTTTACGCAGCTGATATCTGTGCATTTCTGCAATGGTAGCAATGCAACACAGTTGCACATTTCTGAAGAGTAGATAGTTACACTTGTTGGCCACTCTTAGTACAGAAGCCTTATTTATTATCTCATTTCCATGGTTATTCATATAAAACTGTTGTTTCGGATCCAACATTCTCTGTACTGGTTCCATAAAACAGCCCTCCAGCCCAATTTCAAACTCGTAAACTTCCAAGTTGCTTTGTAAAATGCTTGAATTATTAGTCGTCCTACTCTTGCATTAGTTTTGTTTTAAATCTGCCTTTGGTTAAGCCCCAATGGCGGACTCCTGATGTGAAACCGTTGGATAGAAGATATTTGACTTTCCCTACAGACTCTCAGTTTGAACAAAGATTGTCTCTGGAGATACTCTGAGCACTCGGGTGCTTTGGGGATGATGAACCACTCTCTCTCACACACACACACACACACACACCCACACACACACACACACGCACACACACACACACACACACACACACACACACACACACACACACACACACACACTGAGCAACTCTATACTTCATGATGGATCTCAGCATCCCGCAGGGCGCATAAAGTTGAGATAAGGTGGATCAATCTGTGGATGTGCAAGACCATGTGTGTGTGCTGGGTGTATTTGCTCATTCTTTCTCTCTGTTGGCCATATAACAGTCTTGAGTGCAGCTCTCAGTAGAACTGGGGGCTGTTTCTGATTACTTCAGCAGCGATAATCATGTTGTTTGGCTTTTCTTTCAATGAGCAACCGCAGCCTTTCCACAAGTTCTCAAAGAACACCAGAGTGATGAATAACAGAAAAAAAAAGTCACCTGATTTGAAAGGTTTGTGCCACTTTAACAGGTTTCCTTCTTTCATCGATGGGTCAGACGTTTTTGATATAGAAGAGGCAGTCGAAGTGGAAGCCTCAGAATGTGGGATGCATGGGAATAAGCAGCGGCTTTCCCTCCAATAGCCTGCAGAGCTTGTGCTGAGACAATGATGAAGAGGAAGATGGACAGAATGAGACAGGCGTTGAAAAGGAGGGAGAGGGATGAATAGAGACGAAGATAGAGGGTGACAGTCAGACAAAGCGGTGGTAGGACTTCAGACTTTGTCGTCCATCTGCGGCTGCTCATGAAAAATACAAGGCGAACAGGAGAACTCGCAAATTTATTTATTTTCTGTACTTTTCCGCCCGAATCTGTTTGTTTTTTCTTGATGTCTTTTCCTTCAGGCACTTGTAGCAGTACTTCAGGTTTGCTTCTTCTTATATTCATGGGTTTTCATCTACTTTAGGGAACTGCTGACATCTGTTTATTATATAACAATTACTACCATATCAATCTGTGTGCCATAAGTCCATCACATTGCAACAATCAGGGGAACTGACTGAGTGAACACCAAGTACCTCTTCATCATGGCACCTGTTGTTGGGCCAGATAGCAAGTGAACATTTTGTCCTCGCAATTGATGTGTTGGCAGACAAGAAGTGTTGAAAACGGCACCGGGGTCACGGCTGGCCAAGGCTTCCCGATGCACGTGGGAGCGAACGCTGGTCTGCGTTGGTTTTCTTCAACAAGCAAGAAGCTCAAATTCAAATTTCTAAAAAGGATTCACAATGGTTCCGATCACGAGGCGTTGGTATACAGAGTGGGTCGCAGTCCCATCCCTGCCAACAATGTGAATATGAACGTCAGAGGAAAACTGTTGAACGCTGGAAGATGTCTAATCATGTTTTGATTGACACCATTTGGGTGGTTGGGTGTGAGAGCATTGCTTACCTGGAGAACACGTGGCACCAAGACACAGTACTCAGCCAAACCAGAGTAAGTCTTTGGGGAATGTTCTGCTGGGAAACGTTGGGTCCTACCATTCACCTGGATGTTACTTTTGTCCAGATCAGGGCTTCAGGGACACAATGGTAGCATTTTGTTCTTGCTGTTCTGGAAGTAACAACAAAGTTCTGCCATGGACGCATTGACCAGCAGTTGTTACACCCTATTAATTTTAGAGAAGAATTTCCTAAACAAGCCATACAGGTACACACTCTTATTCTTTATTGTTTTTTCTCCTCAAGTTGTACTTTCGGAAACTCCAATATTTTACATACCAACTTAGGCTTGTCGAGTCCAGGAAGGAGCTTTTTGATTTATGTGATTTCTCGGAACATTTTGTACCGTCTGTCGTTGGGTGGACTTCATAAGACGTTCACTGCTGAGAAAGATAGGTAGGTTTTTGTAAATGTTGTTCAGCTGTCTGCAACATTCCTCGCAGTGACATGACAGCCTTTTAAATTGTTTAGTCTTCTAACCCTGCGCAGACCGATGCCAGGAATAATTGCTTCACTAAGGTTATTGCTAATGCCTTACTCCTATGGCATGCTCGCACCAGCAAATTGTTAAAACTCTCAGAAGGGTGTATTAGTTTCTTTCCCATGACTAAATTGGCACTATATGAAGCTTTTTTTTCTGTTTTCTTTTTTCTCCTTCCCCCAGACTGTAAAGTTTGCGTGTAAGAATTACCAGGCACCGTGAAACTGATTCAAGACTTTCAAAGAAGACGACCTTTCGGTTACATAATGCGCTTCTCATTTAGCTGATTATTATGCATGTCTTCTAGACTTCCACCAGGCAGGCATTAAGCCTCGGCACTTACCTGGAATCCTCCGCTAATTAGGATTTACTTTGTGCAAGGTGGATAATTTATGGAATCTGGCATTCAGCTGTACGGAGGAATGCGCAATGAGCGAATGGAATAGTGAGTTTAGTTCCAAAGAACGTTTCATCCCCGCAATGGCAGAGCACTTTCCTCACCATGGTTTAAAAAAAAAAAACAACCAAAAACTTGCCTTCAGCACAGCACTGCTCCCAGATATCTGTATATGTTTGAGGCCCTTTCCAGATTTTATCTTTCATTTGAATTATGATACACTGGAATATTGCTCCAACAGGAACAGAAAATTATTTCTTATTTTTAAAAAAACATTTTTTTCTGCTGTTAGGTTTAACTAAATAAGTTTTAAAAAAATCTAAAGAATTTCACCAAAAGGTGGATACAGTTCCATGGGTTGCTGATATTTGTAACAAATTATGTGGGAAAAAAAAACAACAACACAAAACACATACTTTCCAACACAACGATAAAAAACAGACCTAAAAAAATAGTACTGGTAAATTTAGTGCCATTCTGAAATTCAATTGCGGTGGGTGTTTATCGTATCGTCTATTATTTATTGTGATAAATTTCTTGGAAGAATTTTGATTTTGATAAATTCCAATACATTTTTTACTTCTGCCACCCAAAATTGTCAGTTTTGTTGGAATATTTTCTCCACTATTTTTTTTTTATTCCTTTGAGAGCATCAATAAATTTCAAAGTATGACTAAACACAGTTACTGTGTGCAGGTTAGTCATGCAAATCCCACTTCTTTATGCGACTGTTATCCTATTTGTAATATGAGTAGTGATAAACCTTTTAAGTCCACATGGCCTGAGGAAGAGATAAATGAACCTGAAAGGAATACCTGAGGGAAAAACACTGGATGCTTGTTAGTCCTGTGTGTCTTCATGTTGCTACATGAGGAACTAGGAACCGTCGTAGTCCCGAGAGCCATTTGCGACACAAGTTGCAAGCCCCTTTTCTAGCAAATCCCTCCCTCAAAACAAACTGAAGGTTATGTGACAAATGGGGGTATAAAAACTTTTGCAAGGCATTGTAAATATGCACTGGTGAAATGGTATTCCTATTCCTACGACAGTGTTTTCGGGAAGAAATCACTTTGGATACTAAAGGAAAAAATTGAAAGAGCTTGAGACGGAATGTGCAAAAAAAGTGATACAAAATCCCAAAGGAAGAATATGTGGACTCTCTGGTTAATGAGAAGCAGCCCTGTTCCCATTTAGATGGGAATTGATCGATGCTGTTGGGTGTTTGAGGGGGCCGCTCGGCTCCACCTGCAGCAGTGTGAATGTCTTTGTGCATGTAGGCATGGGTGGGCTGTTTTTTAGTGTATGCCTTCTGCTACACGTCTTTGACAGTCAGCTTTTTTTTTTTCTTTTGACACTGCATGAGTAATGCGTAATTATGCGATTGTCAGCGCTGATTGATTTTTGACACTTTTTTTTCTGACGTACTCGTAAATTCTTTTTGTTTTCTCTGTTCCTCCTTCTCACTAAAAAAACGCAGCGAGAGAGTGAATTCAGATGAAAATCCTAGTGTGTGAGCTTTTACCTCTCTTATTAGCCATGTCTCCCAGGGGACAATGTAAGATTCAGAGAAGGCAAAAGAGCAAGTTGCCTTTTGAATTATCTTTATTGTACCACTGCAACTAAAGAGACGCTTCCTCCATTTAGGCCAAGCTCCTCTACTTAGATTTCTCCACCATGCAGTGTAAGAAAATATATAGATAAAGCGGTTATGCAGATACACCGTTACTAAGAAAATACACAGCTTTGTTAACTGTTTTCTTTCTGAGAACATAACTCCAACAAAACATATTTAAAAATAAAAAATAATAGAAGGCAATGATAATCAGAGCCCTTTAAAATGTTCATAATGTTTGTCTTTGTTCAGGTTGTTGTAGTTTGAGGTCACATCTTCATTCCGTCCCTGTCGTCTTGAAATGCCAAGAGCACTTTAAAAGTTCCTGAAGTGGCCTTCAGCTCTCATTTGCAGACACATCGTTCATTGATGACATTAAAGCCCCATTAATGTCATTCATTTTGTGTTTCCATAGGATTAGTCGCAAGCGAGCTGTTTTACGGATACTAATTAGCTAATTAGGCTAGTTATCCTAGCAGCTGACTGCGCTCCGGTCAAGGACAATTTAAGAGACGATTGAGAGTTACAAGATGACATATGAGACTGATATTTATGTTTCTAAGGTTGGTACTCACAATAGAATAAGGGTGTTTTTACACCTAGAAGTCTTTTAGACTCTGTTCGATTGGGACCAGAATTGAAACATTTGTTACATTTGTAGTTGGTGTGTTTCGCTTTCACACTGCACTGCATCAAATGGACCAAACCCTTTGACGAACCTGTTTCAAGAACTACTGAAGGAAACACCTCAAAAATATCTAAAGATGACTATGACTTTCTTCATCACGAAAGGCAAACGAAAACAAACTGGACTTCAAATTAGAATTTGATTGACGCGAACTAAACCGGGACGGTGTGAATGCACCCTAAGAGTACATAGCATGAGGCAAGTTTGTTGGACTGCTGAGATAAAGGATGAAGACTATTCTTTAATCTCTGAAATCAAGCTGTTGTAAAGGCAAGAGAAATTGCAGAAAATGTCATGTTTACAATACTTTGAGCTTTATTGGGTTCTTGAGATAAGATTTTCCTGGTATTTTTGGAAAATCTAAGACTCCCTGGTTTTTATTGACCAATAAACAGAGTAAAGGCTTCACAAATCACAAAGTACATTCTGAATCCGTAAAGGCAAAAAAAAAAAAAAAAATCCAGTCCAGGTTTGATAAGTCTGGGCTGTTCTAATTTTTATGCTTGTCTGTTCCTGATAATAACTCAAGAACATTGATATTGCTCTCCTTTTTTATTTTCACAAATCAAACCAAGGTTTTGTAAATCTGTATCAAACAATGTCTTAAAAAATCTATTAGGTTCACGATAATCCCGGACAAGTTTGACTGGTTGAAGTTGACTCATATTCACTTGAAAGAGATATTTGAAGATGTACAAGTCGAGGTGAAGAGATGAAAGCCAGACTCATTAAAAATTGTGAAATAAGCCTTCAGCTTAGATCTGACAGATACCTTGAAGGCAGATGCTAAATGTCATTAGCAGCAAAGAGCTAGCTGGTTCTAATAAGTTCACAGTGGTGCGGATAATTTCTGTCATGTCTGTCGTTGCTTTTTTTCTTCTTTTTTTTTCTGCCAGGCAACTAAAAGCTCAACCTCTTTCGCGGAGAAGAACAAATGAAGAACCACTTCCCTTGTTGTTTCAAATTAAGAGGCTGCTACGTAGTATCAAGCTTGATACTACGGCTCATAATGTTTGCTTAGCATCCATTAGTGCTGACTGCTAGCAGACACGGCTAATTAGCATCCCCCAGGTGGTATTAATGTGAGGGCTCCGCTGCTTTGCTAGCAAATTTATCAGTAATGGTCACCTAACTATGTTTTAATCCAGTTGATATTAGCAGCAATGTTAATTGCATTTCTGGAGAATTTGACTTTATGATGTTGGTTATTGCTAGCGTCAGGCCAAATACTTTTTATTTGACCCACTGGGGTTGAAAGCTGGTAGCAAGAGCAAAGAAATTATGAAGTCCAGATGATCCATACCAGCTCCAATCTATGATGCTGCTATGATCACGGTGTTGCTCATTTCAGCAGATGTTAGCACCACCTGTTTCATTTTATGAAATGGGCCAATGCGATGCAAATTAATGGCGAACCAGGTGGTGGGGTCTTTGCTAAAAGGGGCAGTATTGTGAGCTTTACACCATGTTAGAATGTTCTGACCCCGTAAAAAAAACAAACCTGGAGTGTTGCTTTAATTCTTTCATGCATGTTTGAGAAATTCTTTCATCTCCACGAGAACCATTCAGCTGTGCAAAACCCCAGTGAAACGCTTGTAAAAACATTGCAAAAGTGAATAGAGTGCAATGTTGTAACAACTTCCTGACTGCGGAGTTTCAAAAAGAGCGGGAGTTTCTTAAAGAGACGGAGGCCCAATTTCAATGCGTTAAATTACAAAGTCAAATTTATTTAAATCGTACTTGACATCTTTATCATTTTTATAACAACCGAAGGGAACATAGTAACTTGTGCTACAAAATGGCACGATGTGCCAGGAAAACACATGATACTGTCCCTTTAGCCCCTTAACTGGTGGCATAAATTCTGCCGGTGTCCATTATGATGCTTTTATTGGGCAGCCTAGAGGGCACCCTTTTGATTGACACCGCTAGAGGGGAGAAGAGAGTGGAGTGAAGGAGAGAAAAGACTGTATGTTGAAGCACTGAGGAGTTACAGTCATTTGAGGTTTGTATATTAGGGGTTGTCCAAGTGTCTCCAAATGGACTCTCCAGATGGCACACTTGGACAACACCTGTACATCCTCAAAAATAAGCATGTCCAACATGACATTTCTGTTTGTGCTACCTTGATCAGTCTTGAAATCCATGAGCAGAACACTTTATTCTACAGATTTATTGTATTTTCCAGTTCATACATTCAATAGTCAATGTGCAATGCGTGGGTCACTTTACACTGTGAGACCTCACCAGTCCACACAACTGAACTCTTCCTTTAATACTAGACCTTTTTCTTTTAAATAAATAAAACGTCTGTTTCTCTTTAAGAACCTCCTGCTCTTTCTGAAACTCCGCCTTCAGGAAGTCATCACAACAAAGTTTCTCCATTGAGACTTTAACAACATTCTTACCAGTGTTTCACTGAGCAGTAGTTCGTTTGATGAACTACTCCACCAGTAGTTGCTGCTAATTGCTGCTGGCTAGTCTAAAGGAGCTGCCTAGAAAAGCTTTTAGGCAACCCCGGATGGTTGCCAAGGGAGATTATAGGATTTCTCAAACATGCAAAAAAGACTCAAAGCAACACTCAGTGTTTTTGATGAGTGAATAATAGCATAACATGAAGTAAAGCTCAAAAGAGTCGATTATACAAAAGACCAAAAATATGCTGCCTTTGTGTCCTCATTAAGTTTCCCACCAAAAGCACTTTTTACACTACAAGCCACATCATCAAACACACAGTGACACATATTATTCTTCAGAGTCCCTTTTTCTGCCCCCAAAACTGTAGACGCCTTTACATTTGCACCGAATAGATCGGAGGAAAACTGAAAAGAGGTGGATCCAAATGAACAATTGGTAATATTTATTGTAGGGAATAGTTGCTGTTCATGTTAGGGGAAGAACTTGCATCTTTCTCTACTTTCACTCATCTGTTTCTTTTATTCATCTTCAAACAGAGTGGAGATTTTTTTCCCCCTATTGTTTGAACTTCCACCCCTCCACCCCACATCGCCGATTCTTTGCTTGTCTCTCGCTGTATCCCTCAATCCATCCGCTTCCTTTTCTGCTATTTTTCTTTTATATACACGTATTCCCTTGGCATTTTTTCTGGTTTTCCCTCATTATAGCGACCTGCAGAAAGACTACATCTCTCGGCTCGGCTCGGCTCGGCTCTGCGAGGGCTGAGCCTGGATCAGATGTTTGCGAATGTGACAGTATGTGGGTGTGTTGCTGAGCTGGCTAAAAACAAGGGACACATCCTGCACTGCTTCCAGGTTTCCTTATCCTTTATTGTGTGTTGGATGCATTTGTAAAGAGATCTTTTTGAAGTAAACTAGGAGAGAATACAACGGCTCTCACTGCAACCCGTGTTATTAAATTCTACCCCTTGAAAACGGCCTTTGGAAGCTCTCAGCGAGCCGCCTTTAACAAAAAGCAATTTCGGTCACACATCTAGATTTCTGACACACGATATTCCTGCTGCATCTCTGCGTGTGTGCGCGCATGTGCTTTTGTGTGCGCTCGTGTGATCGCAGCCATATGTGCGCGCATTCCTGCGCCGCGCATAACATCAACACAGTCGGATGCCCAAACACAGAGGGAGAGATGCCGAGTCCGGTCGCCACAGAAACCAGATCCCAGCCAGCGTGCAGGAGCTCCCCTGGTCCAGAGCGTAAACATTTTCCCAGTTGTCATGGAGAATCGGAGTGTTTGCACACTTTGTGTTTCGTTCAGAACTTTTTCTCTGGCCCCCTTCGCAGCGTTTGCATGCGCGACATTGGCTGGGGGTCGTGAGAGGGCTGCGTGAGATGGTCCAGGGTTGTTGGTATATCAGCACCAGATTGCTGGGGGTGGAGGGGGGGTTATGGAGGGAGTATGGGAGAATTAGGTGGAGAAGAAGAAGAACTCTCCAGCAGATTCCACATGGTCTAGGCTGTAGAGGCTGCGGTTTGGAGAGCATCAGAGGACGGCTTTGTTTTTGTGCGTGGCTCTTAAACGGGGAGGGGGTGACTGGATCTGTTCAATAACAGTTTGTTCGCCGCACACTTGAACTTTATGATGAATGATTTCAGCTGCAGAGCGGCAAAGAGACTCAAACCGAGATGAGAACCTTGGAGATTTCAGAGCGCCTCAAACTTTTTCATGTTTTGTCACATTACAAAGGACAGCATTTTTATAGTCTGAAAACGGTGGTAGACATTTGAATTCAACCTCCTGTCTTTTTTAGCAAGCTCAGTAAGATTGGGTTTAGTACTAGTAAATAGGCCTAGTTTGTACATTGTCCCAACAATTATCGTGATAAACGATAATGTTGTTGTCTCAAGACTTTTTTCATGTAATATATTGAAGTTTTTATAAATAATTGTTTTTTAGTTTAGAGTTTTGGTCTGGATAAAAGGCCAAAACATATGAAAATGTATCAGTTTTCCCAGGTATTCCTGTGGACTAGGCTCAAGTTCTAAAATTATCTGTCCTCGTCTCAAGTCACTTGCTGCTTCAAACATCTGATAAAACTTAAATATGAATGCAGATGTAAACATGTCTGAAAACTTCCAACATGCTGCATCAAAGTCTATGATTATAAAGTGACAAAATGCAGGTCAACTGTAAATATTCTGTTTGTGGAGTCACAAACTCCTCTCAGGGATTGCATTTTTGCTCGTCTCCTTTCCTTGTCTCTCTCCTCGTTTTTGAAGTTGATGGAGGCCAACAACAACAACAACACTGACCTAGGATGTCTTTTTTTCTTTTTTCTTTTATCTAGCTGCAGCCAAACTTTTAAGTTAGCCAACTCCTAACATCCCCGAGACATGCTTTGAGATCGGCAAGGCCTTCGGAGCCGCTGAGCACACTGTGCCTCTCTTTCTGAGAAGCCGCTGGAGCCTATGGCTACGGCTTATTTGCTCTGTGCAATGGGCTGCCAATGGGCTCCTCTGTCTGACTCCTCTGCCAGAGGAGATGCAGCCAGAGCGTTTTCCCTGGTAGGTCTGCTGTTTTGGGCCTTATGCTACTCCAGGTGTGCGTGTGGTTTTATGGAGGGCGTGGGGGGCGCCACAAACTGTAGCCAGGTGTGGAAAGGAGGATACTCTGAGACCCAGACAGACCTCAGAGCGCACCAGACATTGCCCCTACATCACTGCCACACTTTTTCAACTCTTGCCCCGCTTCTTTGCCAAAGTCGATAGCTGCTTGCATTTAGATTTTGTCTCAGTAATGGTGCTTTCACACCAGACCTGCTTTCTTCACTTTAGTCAGACTGTAGTTTGTTTGCTTAGAAAGTCCCACTGATTTTGGGGAGGTGTGAATGTGTAATCGGACTCTGATGCAAACCAAAAACAAACAAACTCTGGTCCGCTTGAAACTTAGGTGTTGGTTTGGTTGAAGTGAACTCTTGTGCGGGTCAAATGCCGGTTGAATCAGAGACCTCTCACAAAGCAGGAAGCAGACTATAGTGCAAGGCATTCTGGGTAAATACAACCAAAACAAATGTGCATGTCTAGCACAAGCTGGAGAAATGGCTACACCAAAGACAAAAGAGAAATTCTTCAACTACTAAAATATGATACCGCTTCATTTTTTTGTTTACATTTTGTGAAGAAGGAAGTTGCACTTAGTGTCTTCTTCAGAGGTTTTCATGATGTTTCCTTCAGTGGTTCTTGGTGCAGTGTCCCCCACAGGCAAGGAGAGGGGCTTTAGTTTCGTTCGTTTGACACAGTGCAATTTGAAAAAGCAGCTGAAAATGTACAAAATATTGAAGTTTTGCTTCCCAATTGAACCTAGTCTGTCAGACTGTCAGCTGTGAAAATACCTAAAACCACGAACACCAGCCCATTTTATTGATAATTTACGTAAAAAGGAAAACGAGTAGCAGATAACTGGTTCTATTTTTACTCTTTTTTTTTTCCCACAAATAAAATCAAGTGTGGAGTGCTCTTTTCTTGTAACTCCCCCCTTTTACTCTAATTGCCATATAAAAAACTCTGTGAAGCAAAATTGCATTTCATGTGTGTTCACTATGAAATCCAAGGTCTTCCAAGTTTTCCCAATGTTAAATGAAGATGGACTGAAAGAAAAATGGCTTCATTTTCTGAGAACATCATGAGCTGCTTGTGAAGTAGTTTCAACAAAAGACAGCATCATTACAGCAACGTGCTATAAAGCCTCTCTAAGAGCTATTTTCTACACTGCTGATTTTAGAGCTTTCCTAAGACAATGCCAAGATATAAAGCTTACAGTAACACTCAACTGGGGGAACTCTGGGTTTTGGTGTGGCCTTTGTTTTTTGGCTGTTTCATTGCAAGAATTAAGGCAAAAAATCTGTTTCTATTTTCCAACGAAGTGAAAAAAAAAGTATCCGATTCTGAGATATTTCATTTTTTCATGCATTCCTTTTAATTACCCTGAAGGACAATATTACAGTGAAATTAATCAAATGCAATAAAGCATAGCATTGTTTTTTTTTTTCAAAGGGTATTGAAGACTAAAGTCTCTGACATGAACATTCAATGGTAAAAAAAATATACATACTTTCTAATAAGTATGATGATTGTGAAACTATAAATAACAGACCTTGCCAAATTTGGACAGTGACTCCCCATTTCTACTAGGGAGACATTTTAAAAACCGAAACATCCACTTTGAAGCCAAAAGAAAAAAAAACGTAATTCTGAAATGTATATCTGAACTTCTATCGTATCTTGAAGAACCAATGAAAATAAATCATTTCACCTCTTTCCTCTGAAGATAATGCTATTTGCCTACAGGGTTGTGTAAGGCTGGATGACAAACCATAAAACTAAATGTAATAACTCAACATTCGTGGGATATTTCAGTACAAGTAATAAAATATATAAACCTCTAAGGCATCCCCCGAATCATCATCTATGGGGTCTCTTCATGATTCAGCTTGTCTACCTTAAAAAAACATTGCAGTCAGGGCAGAGATGGTTCTTATTTCTACCTATCTCTAAATGTATCAGGAGATGCTGGACTCACTCGGTTGTTCCAGGCTTCTTGTTGAAATAAAGAATAACACCTGTAACAAAGCTGACTTCAAGGTATTTTTACACAACGAATCCACACAGAAATGCACATCCTGACTGAAATTTGTAGTTGTCAAGCTAATATGCTTCGTGCCTACATTTTCTCTCTCCTTTTTGCCATTCTGCTCTTCATAAGATAACACCGGGTGTTGTCAATTAGCCAGGCTACCGGCTCCCGTGGCTAATTTCAAGTCTGTTCCTTACCAGACATGCTGTCCATAGCTTGCCACCCATAGCCATCAATCAAATTAAGAACTCTTTTGACCATCATCTTTCCTTCTCTTCTTCAAGACTGATTCCAATTCATCTTTTCATCACGAGCTTAATATTAGCATCACATGTATTCAACACCCAAGATACCTGAACTCCATTTGAGGCAAAGACACATCCACATCCAAGGTGGATGTTGATTTTAACCAGGACTTTTCCTGGTTAAAATCAAAGGGAAAACCTTTGATTTTCTGTATTTGTTTGAGAAATGTGAAATGGAAATTCCTGAATGTTGGAAAAGAAAAAACACAACTTCCATGGTCCGTTAGGTGTTGGCCAAAGTACAGAAATGGTGGAGTGAGCCTCAATTGTCCTTTGACCATATATAGTCTTTGAGTGTCTCCACATAATTTCATATAAGCTTTTCCTCGTGTGCGCAGCGTTGTTGCACGACTTTCCAGAATGTTTTCCCACTGTTAGCACTGATTGCTAATTTGCTTTTCTCAGTCTTGCGAATTTCAAGCTGTATCTGCAAAAAAAATCAACATCCTGTTCTATCAAAGCTTCTCAAGATCCCAACCGGCTGTTGTGTGTTCGTGGAGACTACAGTAGCGTGCCTCGGCTAACTTCCCCGCTATTAGCCCGTTCTGTTCCGGGGACAGATTAGCTGCCGTGATTAGCATGACCTCTTTTTAATCATGGTGGTTCTGGCGCTGAGCCTCATTTCTTCCCCCTAATATCTCAGTTCCCCTCTATTTGCCTATTTCCACGAGAGGTTTGATCTTCTGCTTCTGCACTTTTAGCTTCTATTTGCTTCCATTGCTATGCTAGTTGACCTCTTCCTAACCTGTCAAGCCAGCACAATATTTGTGCTCTCTCTCCTCTAAAGATCTGAGGCCAATTAGTTTGCGGTTGGATTTGAACACATGGCTTCATGCAGATATATACCAGTGCTAATTTTTTTATGTTTGTGCTAATTTTGGAAGGAGAAAAGTGTTCTCAATAGTCTCAATGAATAAATAAATTATAGCTTTGGCAGCCTGGTGAGTGTATGAAAGGGATAGTGGGGCTGAGGAAGCGAATGAGTGTCTGCCTAATTAATGAGAAGTTAAGGAAGTGAAACGCTCTCTGACCTGTGGCCTCATTTAGCATACTCTCTATTCCATCTATCACTCACACCGTCTAAAGTCCAACCAGTCGTTTGGCTACACTATATCAGCCTTCAGCTGATTTAGTCTTATTTTGGTGATTTTTGCCCGTGTTCTGATGGTAGAAATGAAATGTTCTGGCAAGGATTAAATATTCTCATAGCATAGCTTTCAGATCAGTCAATGGCATTTCGTCTCCATTTATGTTTCTTATTTGTAGCTTGTTTAATTCAGTGTCATGTTTCTTTGTTACGTCTGAGCCTTATCTGTTCAGCTGGACAGCGTAGGATTTTTCTGCTTAAAGGTCGTAAGCAATCAACACTTAAAACCGCTTCCATATCCCATGTATTTCGAGTATATCCAGATTAGCCGCTTACAGAGGCTAAAGCTAGCAACTCGTCAAACAAAAAAACAACTTTTATAATGTTAAATCATTTTTAATCTGTAAAAACAGAGCTTGGTTAGCTGCTTCTTCCTGTTTTACTTCAAAAAGAAAGAAGGAGACAAAAAAGCAAAGTCTTGAATATAGATTTAGCACACTCCTGCCTCAGCATACACAGATTTTTTAGCCAATTATTTGCAGAGAGCATATCTTAAAGAAAGGGAGCTCAGGAAAACAGTTAGCCATAATGCTAAATGACGCACTTTTATTGGCTGGCATTTGCTAAGTGACATTTACTTCCCCTGGCACTGATTTGCTGTTCCACCAAAGTGGCGCAGTAGATGTTAGCTTCCATGGCAGGGCTAAGACATTTTCCACTGTGTGTAGTAATACACATTGATTACAATATTACAGTAGGTAGCTGTTGGCGTTTGTTTTTCAAGTATTAGCTGTTAGAGGGCGGCTTTGGTCTAACCCCCGTGAATACCGGGGTCCACTGTACAGGGTGTCAAGTTTTAACCGCTCACCTTTATAAATTGTGCTTATGATAATAGCTTCAACTTCATGGTGTTTTGTGAGGCAGACTTCATTTTGACAAGAAATAGTGTAAAATTTCAACACCCATTCAGAACTTATCTTTGATGCTTCATTTTCTTTCCATTTGCTTCTTCAAACTCCCCAATTCATGCCTGCATGCGTGTGTGCATGCGTGTGTGTGTGTGTGCTCAGACAGTATTCATACACACATTAGATCAGTTTCTGCTGGAGTCTTGTCTTCAGCACTGTTTGTGTATGTGATTTCTGTTCCCAGGGGTTGTTAAAGCTCTCTCACACTCAAAGGCACATGGACCATCAAGCACCTCAACTCACCAACAAATGCACACGCACACAGAGCCTCTCTCTCTAACTCTCACACACATACACACACACACACACACACACACACACACACGCAGGACGGTACATTTCTGTCAATTAGCATGACAGATTCAGCGCAGTATCCTGTCTGACAGACACATATCTGCAAATTCAGAGTCCTGACAGAACTTCTTAGCCTCGGGTGTTTCTTTGTGCTCGCATTTCAATGTCGATCTGGGTTCTGTGCTTTTTATTTAATCTACGTTAACGGCTCTGTGTCTGTTTTGTCAATCTGTCTATTGTTGACACAACTGGTCGTGTTGTGTAGATAACAGATGAACACGCCTTGGAAACATTGCATAGGGATTCAGAATCCATCAAATGGAGAGCTGTTTGAGCTGCCCTAGCCGGAGCAGTGTACTTTGTGCATCATTAAGTAGAAACTAAAAAGTATTTTTGCATAACTGCATTATGGTTTATTCCAAATTCATTTTTGTATTTGATTGCAGCAGTTAAGTTTGTTAGTTGTACAGGTTGAACTATTAAGGTTGTAAAGGGTTATATTCCCATTGCATTTTTTGAATTATTATTAGCCAGTTCTACAACTCAGCAAATAATGAAAGCCCAAGCAAAAACACAAATATCTTCACAGGAAGTTTATTTCAATGAAAATGTTGGCATTTTCATTGCAATGTCTTATCCTCACATTAAATAGTTGCATTGCTATACATTTTTTATTGTTGGGGTGAGTGATGAAGTCCCATGATTTTATGTAGCTCTGGTTTTATTGTGTTGGGGGGTCTGTGGCCCTGTTTCTGAGATGGCATCTTAATGATCGAGTGAAGACATATTAATAGCAGAATAACGATATCTGTCAGTTTTGGTCTGACAGATAAGTCTGCCGAAGGGCCATGACTTGAGCAAAGACAAAATGATGCACAGAGATGCATCATTTTGCATCTCTGGTAGCTTAAAGATAAAGCTAGCAGTAAATGCTACTTTGGTTCAGTTGATGGGTCTACTAGAAATGTTGGACAATGTCTGCCTCATGCTACTGTTAGAACTCAAGTACAATACATTGAGAATAAAAGATTTGCGCTCAGGTTGGTCTTCTTGCGAACATTCTAGTTTACACATGTAACCGGTTGGTAGCTAGCTAGCTAGCTAACATTCTTCTAAAAAAGCTACCATCTATAGAAACTTAAATAGAAGCTAACATCTTCTTAAGTAGAAGACGTTAGCTTCTATTTAAGCTAACGTCCTTAAATAGAAGGATTTTAACTAGCTAGCGTGTTGGTTTTGTGTTCGGTTTAAATACCAAAGGCAAACCTAGCAGGCTGGCTAGCTAATATCCTTCAAAGATGTGTATCAGCAGCAAGGTACCCTAATGCTGCAGTGAACGTCTTATGTGAAATCCAATACAGTATTAGAGAAAACCACCACCCATCAGACTGGAAGTGAACTTATGAACTTATAACTCTACACAGCTTGGGTTTTAAGAGACGTGACATTGAGATGGGGGAATAATTATCACCTAACCAGGCATCCATGTTGTCAGGTTTAAAGGAAGAACATCATGCTGGAAGTCATCTGGACAAAAAAAAAAAAAAAATTTTATTGCATACTTTTGATTCTTGTGTGTTCTGTAACAGGACTGCAGCGCAATGTGGCATTGAAAGAAGCCGGTCACCTTCTTATGGTTGCTCATAAGAACATACACACAGTGTGAATAGTAAAATAATGTGGTCACCTACATACAGTCTTTAGAGCAACACAGTTATAACTTCATGACAAAGAAGCATAAAAGATGATAAATTGCCCGTCTTAAATCAGCCTTTACAATGACAGAATGCACGTCATAAAATTACGCTGCAACAATTAGCATACGTGAAACTCGGCCAGCAGCTACTGTATCCATCCGAGGTGCCTGGTGGTACAGTATTGTCTTCCTTCCTGCTTTCTCGCTGACTGGAGAGGTATTTCCTTAAATTGCATCACTGAGCTCGTCTCTTCTTTTTAGCTTTCACATGCTGGCCTGCTGGCATTTAACAGGATAGCAGAGTATCATTTTCTGCTCCCATCATGGTAGATCAGAGGCTTATGACTCCCTACAGGTAAAAGATCATCTCTGGTCACGCTCCGCTCCTCTCTTCCCGTTGGACGCATGCCACCCCCGAGGCTGATGGTTTGAAAAGCCACAGATGGAAGAGGTGTACAGCGAAGGTGACAAAGCGGGCTTCCAATCGCGAGATGAGAAGTCACATTCTCCTCGGTCTCTGCGTCCCACAGCGCTTTTTGAAGCGAACGTCTCGGCCCATCACAAGTCTTCAAAGTTCCGCTTGGCGTTTTGCGACAACTCTGCCTCGTCGCCTCGGCTGCAGACTTAACAGCAACCGAAATGCGACTTCCTAATTCTTCCCCAACGAAAGCCTGCGTTGCTAAGCAACTCGCAGCCCGCAGTTGCAAGATACAGGGGTGCTTCCTAGATGATGAGAGAGATGTGTGTGTGTGTGTGTGTGTGTGTGTGGGAGATGAAATAGAAGTACAACTCGAATATAAAATCGCACAAACCGTCTGGGTCTCTGAATCCACACGAGGGCATTCTGGACGATAAGCAGGATTCCTTCTGGCCACGCAGGATAAAACGAGATCGTATAGTCGCTCCTTTTCTTTCACGTCTCTCACATAAAAATTGATCTCTTCCCATAATTCCTCCTGAGAGACCCCATTGTGTCAGTGTGATAGTTGGTGGATTGTACGCATCCATATTCATGAGCAGGGAGATGGGAAAACAAAGTTGCAGTGTTCCATTTTATTTTATTTTTTTGGTAAATGGATAGCATCTTGGAGTGAGGGGATACATTCATCAATAATAAAAGATGATAAAAGTTTAATGGTGTTTACCCCTCCTTTTCCACGCACGGAGAGTTGTTTGGTCAGTTATCTTTCCCCCACTACCCTTCCGCCGATACATACCCGTACACACCACATTGCAGTGGAATATACCGTATAAACTCCATTATGAATGAGAGTTCAGCCTTATCTACTTTGCTCGCGCCTTCTCTTTTTGCTTGCCTTCCACTTTTTGCATTTCGCCTGTCGATCCCTCAGTGTTTGTTTTTTTTTCTTTCCTCCTCCCGAATGCTCAGTATCACACCTTCCCTTCCCTCACCCTCCCCACATCCATCCTCCCTTCTCAGCTCTCCGGCCCGATATTTGCCTCCTCACCAGCCCCTCACCTTGCTCCCTTCTCCTTCCCTTTCCTTTCCTCCAACCCCCTCCTCTCATATGGCATGCACTGATACAGCCAACACAACAATATGCCACTATTTTCCTCCACCTCCTTAACTCCCCAGCTCCTGACTCAGGGCTGCTTTTAAGCCCTGTCAGCGGGCGGTTTGGGATACGCTGCGTTACACCAGCAGGATTTTCCACGCAGTTAGCTGTGATGCTTTGCCGTAACACGGGGGGGCTCGGAGGCGCTCCTCCTGGCATTCCTCCGCGGCAACATATTTACAAGCTCAAAGCCCCTGACAGAATTTTGATGAAACATCAATTTAACATCTGTTGCGGTACACACATGCCAGTATGTCTTGCTGGGTTGTTTCAGGGGTGTTTTAAGGACAGTCCAACATGCCCTGAAGATTACTGCATTCAGACTGTTAATGAGCTTGCTTCTTTAAGGGCGGGACGGGTTTGTTCAACTCAAACTGAAAAGTAAATGTTTACAACTAAAAGTACAGTTGAAGGGGCAGTATTTTGTATTTTCCAGGCACATGGTGCTACTTTATATCACAATCAAATAACTATATTACTTTCAGTTGTTATACAGTTTGTCTCAACAAGCAGTGTTTTTGAGACAGTCTCAAAAAGTACAGAATACAGTCATTTCAAAACGAGCTCCAGTCACTCTCTGGATATTATTGGCTCATAAAAAGCCATTTCATAACATTATTGGTCGAATGCGGTGCCATTCAAAAGGGGGGCTCTAGGCTGCCCAATAAAAGAATCATTCAGGACACCGGCAGAGTTTAAACTCTTAAATCTCAGCCCCGGAGAGTACAATGGAAAAACGGCACACGGACATTCTGGTACATTCTGGTGTTTCCATCACAGTTTTGTGAAATATGTTTGAATTTTGAAAAACTGCCATATCCTAGCTCAAGACCTTTTTTCAAAAAACATGAGTTGTTTTCTAAATTGGCATGTTTCCACAAAGCACATTTCTTATTGTATTTTCAATTTGCGCAACTATACAGTCAGTGGAAACGTAGCCGGTGACAAAGCTCTGCTTTTATTGTGCTGTTCACACTTGCTGGTGATTAAACACTTTTCATTTGCTTAATCACTGGTGATAGATAGATTATAACATTGAATAAAACTGATTCTAGAAGATTTGTGAAGTGGAATTGTAAGACAGTACATTAAAATAGTTGCTTTACTGCAAGAAATCCCTTCGATGGCTCCAAAACGGCTGTTAGAGGAAATGCTGACAATAACATTGCTCCTTGTCTTAGTACCATGACAGCTAGACGCCAATTCTTCCTCTCCTCAGGGAATGCCGAAAACTTTATAAAGCCCCAAAAGCTCCACCACTTCATGTGATGGTAAGCAAAACAGGAAGTAAGATAGTCAAAGACAGCTGCGTACCGCTCCTCACCTGTCAATCCCTCCGTTCTCCAAACCCTTCAAAGGGCTTTGTTGGCTCTCACCTTTCACTTTTCTATCCGCGCTGCCTTACCTGCTATTATTATGGAGGTAGGGCGACGGAAATAAAACTTTTTCTTCCAGAAAGAGTGCTGAACATGCCATAAAAGGGGGTGGTGGGGGACTAAAAAGGTGGAAACTGAAAGAGGAAGGATGTTCATGAAATATTGAGTGTGACTGCAGCAGCCCTTTGTAATGTACTATCTGTCACTGTCATCCGGCATAAATGTGCACATTTCTGCTCGTGGATTGGCTTGAATTCACTTGGCTGTGCAGATGTTATGTCCAGTCCCAGATACCGGTTACCAAGAAACCAGTTTATAGAACTCATTTGAAGGCTCAACCATTTCAGTCCTCGAAGAAAAATGATAAAGATTCATCAATCTTGATGTTTCACTAGATGCCCATTAACTTTTTCCTATAAGCTGTAAGGCGGTGGGTGCCAGTCAAAAACACTTGCAATACAAGTTTCACTGAAAGAAATTAGTGAGAAATGTGACAATGGCAGCAAAAAATAAATAAATAAACAAGACGACCCAGTTTGCATACTCAGTGTTAGAGTTCACATCTGAAAATGTAGATTCTGAACAAGCGAGATGATTACCAGGTTACCAGAGCATGGAGGCATGGTTTACTTTTCCAAAGTCGTCTCAACAGATGTATTGTACAACCTGCTACAGGCTAAAAGTGCCGTGTTGACTGATCCAATCAAAACAAAGATGCTCAGGAACCTGTTGAAATCCTGATGTTTTCAGCATTATGTGCCAAAAAGTCAGTTTCTCTTGAACTTTTCTGATAAATTTTTCCTACTATTTCACAACTACACACTCTTTGTGTTGGTCCAACACATGAAAGATGTTCTCAGCGATGGGGGAGAAAAAAACCCCCAAACACCTGATTCAATTTCTTACCTGAGAGAATGAATGAATAGTAAAAATGTTTTCAGCGGCTTTTGGTAAAACCTTATCATCTTTGGCGAGAGGCGAAGATTAAGAGGACGACTGTTTAAAAAGCCAAGACGTTGTGTGTGATGAAAGGGGGTGGAGAAAGAGACAAGTGCAGGACTGCGTCCGGCGAGAGTTCTCAAAAACACAATGAATGATAAGTATTCAGAGCGGCTCGCCGGTATTGATTGCCCTTGTACAGTTTCTACCTGCTGAGGATTCAACCGTCAAATATTATGAAAAAAAGAAGAGCCGATGCTAAAGACTGGACGAGCCCAGTCTTTAACATCCAACTTTTCCGTTACCTTACTTCACTTGGCTTCAGCCTCCACTTGCATCCTGGTGGACGGTGAGATGAAAATCAGAGGAAATCCGTGGCAGAACATTAAGCTAGCTCTTTGTTCTCCCTTCGTTAAACAAGAAGAAAGAGGTTTTAATTGTGTGCGTGTTTTTTTGCGTGTGCGCAAGCATGACGGAGCGAAAGTGTGAGAGAGCTGAGAAGAACCCAAGAGAGCAGAACACGGAGTGTGTTTTGAGGTGCTGATTAGCTTGATAGTGTTATTTCTGAAAGTGTGTGTCTGTGGGGAGTGGAGCGTGCAGCCGTCTTGCTTTCGGATTTTGACAGAGCATATCCCTCTGCATCTTCCTTGTAATGGAATCCATCCCTCGGGGCGTCACCACTTGTTGGCATGCTGACACCCATGAAGGTGTGTGTGTGCGTGTGTATGGGTTTAACAGTGGGGCAGAACACTTGGAAACACCCCGTTCTTTTGCTTAATTATAGACCGCCAGCTGGGAAGGCAGAGGAAGAGAGCGAAGGCAGGAGAGGAAGACATATTGATTAAATTAGTCAGATTATTCATATTTAATGCTTCCCTTTATCAACATATGTCTGCTTTAACCTGGATGCTTGTCTGGTAATGGGTCCATCTCATTCTCAGCATCCCCTGATTTACTGTATTTGCTGGAAATGTATTTAACTGACAGGGTCTCATTTCCACTTGTGAAACCAATTTACCTTTTTGGCTGAATGTGCCACTTTACAAATGTTGCTCATTTGGCTTTAACAAAACCTGGTGGCTGGACGCAGACTAAATAAGTGAAGTAGAATATTCTCTTCCTACCACCACATACTTGCTAAAATCAGTCAAAGTTATTATTATAACACTCTGTATCTGTTTCTCACTTCTTTTTTGAAGTAGTAATATAAGTAGCCGTCTTGCTTTGACGGTTAGCTCAACTATAGCTAACTGCGTAGTTACAATTCTTTGTGTCATGCTAGGTACAAATGTGAAAACAAAACACTGACAGAACAGCATGGTGTATTTGATTTGAAAAAACTGTAATGCTACCGCGGACGGCTAACGATGCAAGCTGACATCTGCTTTCAAGCTCTCTATTTGTCTTAAGCTAAATGGCTAACATTAGAAAATGTAGACGTTATTCGATTGCTTCTGATTTAAAAATCTATAGCACTTAGACTGATGAAAGCTTAACTGGGTAATTCTACACTGAACTGAAATCTATAGATTTATTTTGGAGACCTAGAATCTGACTTCTATGATTCTTATATGAAGTAGTTCAATCTGGACAAAACCCTTCTAACATTGAACACATGAACACTTAGGAATTGACTAGTAAAAACATAGTGAAAAACTGTTACATGACTTTTAAATCAAGTTCTGGGCAGCTGAAGGTATTTACGGGGGTCATTTTCCTCACATCAATCTTTTAGATCATTAAATGCCTCAGTGGTGAATTTATCTACCCCTGAATTCTGCTACAATACAACATAATGGCTCATTTGGACTACTTATAATTCAGTGGAGGGCTAGCAAAAGGCTAGCTGACCCATCTTCGGAATGGGTTAGCGAGATAAACGATCATGTGGTGGCTAATGTGGTAAAAGACCGGCAGGTCATTTTTCCTCTTGGCCAGTGTGCTCACATTTACCTTCCTCTATGACTTTCAGGTCACACGTCACACACTCCGACACACACGCAAAAGGATGACAAACTGTCTATTGCGCCTAACCTTATTAACCAGGTTGGGTGCAGACTGCAGCTTCAGTAGCAATCTATAATGTACGGGATAAATGTAGGTGTGCAGCTCTGATGTGTGTGTGTGTGTAGTGTTAACCTCCCTTTTCTTTCTATAACCGACTCATTCGTTTGTGTCACAGTTGTGTTTAAGCTCTTCCACGTCGACCCCACGTTGACTGACATTATCACTATCGAATTTGTCCCAGTTTCTTAGCGTGCTCCTCTGTTGTGTCTCACATCGTTTTTTATCTGCTTATTCAGTTCCCTCCCCAACAATTTGATCATTTACCAGCACGCCTGCCTAACAGATCCTTGCCCAACGGTGCAGAACGGGAGCAGTGTCAGCCACAGGTGGGTTTCTTCCTCCTGCTTCCCCCACCCCGTCCCGACTCTCCTGTGGCTCATTTTGCTCTCGAAAACAGTTTTAGATTTCAAACCATACCGAAAGAGGTATCCGCTTGTCAGGTGAGGCAAGCATAATGAGGTCGCTGGAGGAAACGCATCCTTCTGTTTGCAGCTTGTTGTCTCTGCCTGTTGCTGTTGTCATCCTGCCGTGTTGCCTTCCTTAACTCGCCCTCCTCCACATGGTTCGAACGAGCGTCCATGTTGGTGATCCTGCTGAACTGCGTGACACTGGGCATGTTTCATCCCTGCGAAGACATCAACTGTGACTCTGAGCGGTGCAAAATTCTACAGGTAAGTCCCTCACTGTGAGTCCTTTAAAATGTTCTTTCACGGTGATTTGGTACTGGTGCAAAACAATGATTTGCTATAAAATATCTCCCATTGTGTTAGCAAACACTGTAGAAGAAAACAAGCTGGCCACCATCACATCAGGGCCCACTGTCCTCCTTGATTTAGATGTCCTTTGAAAAGGAATGAGTCATTAAAAGTCTTCTGCAGACCTCAATGGCATGCTTAGGAAATAGGTTATAGGGCTAGGGTTAATCCAATCATTTGTATGAAGTGTGATGGAGTAGATAATCTCTAAGATATGCAGGACAGTGGCTCTGGGAAACGGGGTTGGGTGGTTTTGCAGAGCGGCTCGGGATTGGCGAAAGATGGAAGAGACCTTTGGCTGAAGGGCCTTGAGACAGAAATATAAAACAAATAATGAATTCCTCCAAATTGTTTGGAACATCTGGAAAATCTATTTCTTTCATATGAAAAGGTAAACGTTTAAATTGATGCATCCATGGTTCTTTGGTCGGGGGAGTCTTTCTCCCCTCCCCTTCATCCATAGTCTCTGTAGTTCTTAAGTCAGTAATATTTGACCTCCATAGCCTCACAATCTAAATGTTCCCTTGGTCAGTAACGTCTCTCCATCTTTGCCTACACCCTGACACCAGGAAACTGACATTTTTATCAGATGCACTAGTGGCTTCCTCTACAGCCTTGGGCTTTTGTCCACAGATTCAGTGACATGAAGACCAAAATTTTGGATCTGTGACCAGCGAGCTTTAACCACATAAGTGACCGCATGAAGCTGTAGTCAACTCTCAAAACATGAGTGTAGAAACAGAAGTCAACAAACTGAATATCTTCACCTGCTAATCAGACAAGAATGGGTCACCATGAGGAATACAAAAAGCATAAAAAAGGCTAAACAGGCTAAATGTAGGTCTTTATAAAAGTTTGATAAATTTGCCAATCAAAGTGTATGTTCAGTTTACCATAAAAATTCCATGGGAATAAAAGGCTCTCCCATTCCCAAACCATAGATGTTTGTTTTACCACCCAAAGCGTCGGCCATGACCGTAAGCAACAGAGGCTTTACCACCTCAAAGCAATCTCCCAGGAGCCTGTTCAGAGCAGCAGTAAAGGCCCCCTTGATTTCCTCTACGGTGGGACAAATTATGTCTTTTCAAGCTTGACCTGACATTTCCCATAGTGCTACTCCATTTCAGCAGTTTGTGAAACCCCTAGATGCCTGGAAAATGCCTTCGTCTGCGCCTCACACTACCACTCTAACACACGCCTCTTCAGACAAATTTGAGGTTATTCAGGTTTTGGGTTTGGTTTTAAAATATTTAAATAAATGCATAATTTTCAAAAAGGTGTTGCAGATTAAGCATTTGTTTTTAAGCATGATGCACGTTTAAATTCTGTCTCCTTTACGCTGATTGAAATCTTTTGACAGGAAAACTTATACTCGACCAGAGGCACAGGTGTAGAGTTCAAAAGACTTGACACTAGAGGACAGATTCACCTTCCAGGGGGACAAAAGCACTAAAGACACAACCAGAACTACAGTGGAAGAGGTTACGTCAAAGCATAGTCACACAGTGGCAGAATCATTACTGAAGGGTTGCTTCTCATTAGAAACCATGGAAAAGCTGGTGAAATCGATGGAGTTCTATGGATTCAGTACGTCAAGAAGGAAAACAAAGAACCTGAACATTGAGTTTTAAATCACAGGATATCGATGTGGTTTCATGTCCTCGTCGACGCCCAGACCTAAAGCACAATCTGTGGTACTCTGACCACAATCTGACGACGAATAAGAATGAATAAGAAAAAAAGGAACAATTTAAGCTCTGTGCTGCAAAAGATGCTTACTGCGTTGCCATGTAAATGCGTGCCATGTTTAGTTTTTCTGCCGTTTCGCAAATATGTAAAATGGACTTTTTTGAGATTGATATCATGGTGTAATGCCATTACCTCAGCAGTGGTGCCTTGATCCTTTCATGAATGTTTCACAAATCTTTTTAATCTCCCGTGGCAACCATTCAGCTGTAAAAAATGCCTGGATGGACCTAGCACTGCCTTTGAGGTGCCTTGAAACTTCAGTTTTCAAGCTTCCACCTCCCAGAGCAGCCCTCCCCCGCATCTCCCACACTCAGCTCCTTCAGACTAGCCAACAGCAAATAGCAAGCACATGTTGTAACAGCACACAGCACTTGCTACTTCTCATTGAAATGCTGGTAGAAATGTTGTCAAAAGGTTAATAGAGGAGCCATGTTGTGATGACTTCCTGAAGGAAGAGCATTAGTTCCTTAAATAGACAGAGGTCCAATTACAAAGTGTTAAATTATGAAGTCAGAATTCTTTAAATCATATTTGACATAGACAGCTTTTTTTATAACAACTGAAGGTAGTACAGTTACTTTATTATGCAAAAAAAATTGGCACCAGGTGGATGAAAAACGCATATTAACCCTCTAACAAAATACAACAAGGTTTGGCGGTTAAGTGTGAAATAAATGTCTAAAGATACTTTTGCAAACCACTGCAGCTGGACCTTTGAGAAGTCATCAGCTTGGAATATAAAAATAAATGAGCTGGTAATGAGCTCACTTCTCACTTGAGATTTAAATTATTATTTGGTGAAAGTAACGACATCACACATGATGAGTCTTTATTCAATAAAACAAGTACCACCAGCTGAAAACCCTCCGACTGCGATGAAGCAGACAGGCACACATCCAAACTCTCCAAACGCGGAACGGCATCAGGCATGCCAAACGTCAAAAACTCCACGTTTCAATGGCGCATCGCAAGCCCATGCATGCGTTGTTCAAACGAAAGCGAAACAGGGGCTCAGAGAGAGGGTGGGAACTCCAGAGGGAGAACTGCTCTCCGAACGTTTTCCAGCATTTCTGACCTTTTCACAGTCCTCTTCTTTTTTCATTATCCAAGATGGAAAACAAACAATAGAGTCATGTGCGGGGGCGTTGCCATTCATTTGTCAACCTTCTTTAACACCATAAAAGCTAATGGAGATACACTGATGCTTGTACTGTGAAATACAGAGAAGGAAAATAACTTCTGCATTGGGTGAGGGATCCGAGCGGCGAGGCGCGGCGGGGCGACATCAGCTCTCTCCAACGCCGTTCGTCTTGTGCGGTGAGCAGACAAGGTGCTTGCTAAGTGGCTCCAAATAGATAGAACTAAGTCATCCTATTTTCTCGTCCGCTGACTCCGAGGAATGAGCAGCTTCGTCCTAAAAAGAGAAGCCTCTGTCATTTGGGAGAGAACAGACCTCCCTCTGCGCACTTTTTTGGGATTAGATCGAATTTTTGTGGTTCAAACGTTTATAGTCTTTGACGCATTTTAAGTCGAATGTTTATTTCAATCTTCTACCTCCAGAAGATAGATGCATCTACTTCCATCTCCTTTACCTAATATGGACTTGTATTTTGAGAGGAAAGAAAAAAGGCAAAGCAAAGAAGAGGAAAGGAAAGGGACGGCATGTAGCATAAAACAAATCAAACAAATTAAAATCAAAACTCTTTCGAGAGAACAAGTAGGAGGAAATTAAATGAGACAATGTTTAGCGGAGGAAAAGAAGAAAATGGAAAAAGAAGGGGAGAGGATGTAAATCAAACAAGAAGGAAAGCAGAACAGAATGAGCAAAAGAAGGAAACACAATGAATAAAGAAGGAATTTTGGAAGGAAATATTTGCCAAGACGACTTTGAAATGGCAAATTGGACAAGGAAAATAGTGAGTTTGCAGGAACAAAACATGAACAGAGTAGAAAGAGCAAAAGCAGTTAAATTAATGGCTAGAAGAAATAGACAACAAATTGAGAGAGGAGAGAGAATAAACTGGAAAAATGCAGGACAGATAATGGAATGGCAACAGATGGAAAAGAAAGATATAAAGAGGAAAAAAATGACAATCCATCCGAACACAGTTTTTAATTTCTCTGAGATTAGCTTGCAGAGACAACAGGTCTAGAAGGGACATGCAGAGAACCTTCTCCCCAGCTAACTCTCCAGCTCACTCTTGGAGATCCCAAGGTATTCCCAGGACAGAAGAGACATACACCATCCTTTTTGTTCCATCTTGGACTTGGGGTTTCCTCCTACTGGGACATGCCCTGAAAATCCCCAAAGGCCAGGTTCATCAGGTTCATCTGACTCCTTTCAACACCAAAGGACAGCAATTCTACTGCTTTTAGAGAATCCAGAGAATACAAGAGTTTATTGATCAACTAAATCATCATTGGCAAAGCTCAATGCAGCATTGCAGAGACTCGTGAGCTTGATGCCAAGAGGACCCATCCATCTGTTGTCTGTACCCACTGGTCCTTGAACCTCCAGCAGTCACTGGGCAGGAGACCAGGTATTCCCTAGACAAGGCGCCAGACCATCAATGGACAACATAATGACAGACGGGACAAACCCTAAGGACAATTTGGATAGATTTGACTTAACATTTATGTTCTTGGACTGTAAGAGGAAGGCAGAATACCTGGACAGAGCCCACACAAACACAGGGAGAACACACAAACTGCATGCAGAAAGACCGCCAGGCAGAAATTTCAACCTAGGACCGTTGTCCGCAAGGCAACATCTCTACCAACCAGCTCCACACCAAAAGACTGAAAGGCAGACACAAAAGGAGCGACTACTTAAAAACAAGGAGTGTAATATGACAACATTGAAGGAAAGGAAACTCGTTGAAAGAAAAGCTGAAAATAGGGGGTTGAAAAACAAAGGAAGGCCTGACGTTAATAGCAGTTACAGTCGCAGTGAATAACACACATTATCTCTTCATTGTGGCAAAAGTTAGTGAGTGGGATCTAATAAGCAGCAGGAGAACAAGTTTTCCTCAAAAGTAATTTCTCTACCAACAACCACAATGATATGAGTTTACAGATTAATTGAAGAAAGGGGTTGAGGTGATGGATGGTCTGAACGTGGGGATGTATCAATGAGGAGGCTGTGGGGGGAACTCCTGATAAAGGTTTAGATGGTGGTGACTCAATGTGGGGGCGCAGTGTTCAAGCAACAGTCTTTTCTCTAATCACACCAACGTCCAGATGGAACCTGGAACAAAGAGGAGTGGATGAAGAATGAGAATTGAAAGTAGGGATGAGGGCGATGGAATGAAGAGCAGGAGGAGAGATGAGGTGCTGTCAGGGAGGGTGGGTTTGAAGGATCGTGACGGACAGTGAAGGACAGGTGAACTGATTAATTAGACAGTTGCATAATTTCATCTGCTCCCCAGACTAATTTTAATAAGTTGATTTCATGTGTTCCAAGTAGGAACAATAGGCAAGCATAAGGATTTGAGTGAAATTGACATTAACAAACTTGTATGGTGAGATGACATCTCGAAAACTGCAGCTCTTGTGAGAGCCGAGGAGTTGAGGTTCAGATTCTGCTGTAGCTACGGCAGCCCGAGCCCCTCCATGCTCTCTGACTTCTCTGCCCCGGGTTATGAGATGTGATTTAATTTGGCGAGTCTCTCCTGCGGAGCTCAGATGAACTCGTAGCCCAAAGGTTAAACACACTGTTAGTAATTGCCCCGCTTCCTCCATTTCAATCTCGCTGTCATCTATAGAGATGATAAAGGCACACGACCTACACACACTGTTCTGTGATCTGTCTCTCCTCACAGATCTAGCTACCACCTAATTCATGGACATGGGCTCTGTTTGTGCTTTGATAAAAACACTACAGTGGAAAAAAAAACCTGTGTTCTAAAAAGGTTACGACAAAAGTGCTTTGTCAACTAACAAGTGGTCCATGAAAAATGTAGTAATTTTGTTGAAACAATTTGCTCCACATTCTAATATTTACAATACATAAAAAGTCTTTTGAAAACCCACTAGTCTGGTGCAACTAATGCTTCACCAGCACTTCATCACTGTTAAATATGTCCATGAGACTTTCAGTGAAAACCAATTTTCAATAGATTTGAAATATTCAGACCGTAAAGACCTCAAATTGATTTTCCTGTTAATTTCCCAGGTTTTAGCCTTTGGTCACCCTGGAGTTGACAATTGCCCGAATCGTGACCATTCTGTCTTTGGCTCCATCCAGACGATAGTTTTCCATCGTCTTCAAAGTATTTTCTGGTTTTAGTATCCATTTGAAACTGTCATTTTCGTCATTTTCTTTTTGCCTTTCTTTGCTCCTCCAATCAACCTTTTAATCAAACTCCTCTGTTCTTTTGAACGCCGTTTTCAACAACCAGTTTAATTTAGATCTTGAAAAACCAGCACACTGTAACCAGCACGCACATTTTCTTCTCCTTTCTGGCTCTTGTTTTTTCTACTTTTGTTTTTGTTATTACAAATCTGATGACCTCACTGATTAAAACTCTCTACTGCAATTATTTCAAGCTCTTTCAAATAACAATTTCCCAACAGATTAATAACGACACGCGTAACGATCGTTGGGTCGGTGGCTTTTCTGTTGCTCCCATGCACCCACTGGTTAATTGGCTGGAAATTAAAAAATTCGATTGAAACCGGTGACTGAACTCGGGTTGTGATGCTGAACTCTATGCAGCAGTAGACAGTTGCAGATTCTTTGTGGACATAGTCAGAGCCAGGAGTCGAACAGTCAATGTAAACAACCCATTTCTTAACACACTCTTCGATCTTTACAAGTCTTTCCGATGCCAAAAAGCAAATAAATATAGCATTACTGCTATGTTTTTCAGAGCTATAATCCTCCGTCTAACAGTTTATCCCTTTTGGCAAACAGACCTTGGATGTTGTGCTTGATACAGAAGACGACACATCAGAGAGCTCTGCAGTTTAGAGGGAAGAAAGTACAGGCATGAGCTAAGGTTTGACTGATAGAGAAATTTCAAAGAAGTGCCAAACTTGCACCGCCTCACTTTCTTTTTTCCCTTGTTTTTCTCTTTCGTTCTTTCTAACTTTTTACCCCAGAAGGACAAATTTCAAAGCAACATTCCTATCTGAACAGCAGAGCTTGTACTCCCCTACCACCCAAGCAGTGACAGTACAATGTGATGTCAGCCGAAAGCTAATAAAGCCGTTGTCAGTACTGTTTGAACAGAGGATTAGAGAGATACACCCAGAGAAGACAGTCTGCAGAGCGGGAACGCCGTGAAGAGGAGCCCCTGTGGAAAGCGCCGCGCCTCTAAACTTGCTTTTGTGACCTCACTGTGACGAAAATTGGCGGTGATTGAGCCCACAATATTATCTCCCCTCCACCTGTGAGAAGTGGATCTGGGCCTGAATGGCAGATTACAGTCAGCCTGGTCTATTGTTCTCGCCACATGAGGCGTTCACCGCCTTTACCGCCACTTACGGCTGTCCCCCCGCCCGCCTGTCTGCGCGCCCGTGCTTGTGCATGTGATGAAAGCACCTGACCCCAATGATAATGGCATTTAGACTTTGTGACAGGCAAAATTAGCATAGAGAGTGTCTGAGATTTATTTTTGGGCGAGGGCGCGGGAAGGGTTTTCACTGAATCGACAGCACCCGTTTCAGTCAAAACCCAATCTGTCAGCTGACGGTGTTGTCTGCATGGATGGCCTTTAATCCTCTCAAAGCCTTGGTGTTTTGCTAAAGTGTTAGAATTTTCAGATTTTGTCAAGCTGAAAGCCTAATTTCCAGTGAGTGTGTTTGGATTTTAAAATCAGACCAACATGTAGTAGATTAATTGGGAACCTAGAGAATATATGTGCATGATGTTCAAAATGTTGGTGAACCAACAGCATCAACAAGCGCAGTATACAAGTCTGATAAATTTATGGAGAGGCTTTTTTTAAGTTCTTACTAGCACTATTGGCCTTTATTTGCTGATCAGATAGGAGGTAGGTAGAGAGAGAAGAGGGGAAGGCATTCAGCAAAGGTCCCAGAGTCGGGAATCGAACCCAAGACTTTGCTGGGTGTCCTACAAGACATTTAGAGGGAGCTCTGGTCAGGTGACACCGAAGTGGAGCCTGCAAAACTACTCATGAGAATAGGACATTAATGACACACGTGATCAATATCAATAGAAAATACGTCCGATAGAATCTTCAATAGTTTCACTGAAGTTCGGTACAGAATCAAACAGCATTCTGGGAGATGTAGGCAATCTAACAGCTAGCTAAGAAGAAAAGACCCCAAGTCCTTTATAGAGAGGCACTTATTAGAATGTGTTTACAGCATGAACACAGAGATTATATTTCTTTGACATTCACTAATGAATGGATCATATTTATAGTTTCTAAAAGAGTACATTTTGCACTTTAATTGATTTGTAGTAATTTAAAGCAAAGTTTTTATTGCACTGTGAATCAAATGTAATTTAAAAAATGACTAATAAACCTTAAATGTTCTCATTTCTGCCTGACTGCTTGCGGTACAAGATTTGAATTTCTAACCTGCAGACAAATTACCTGGCTCGCATTTTAGAAAAAAGTCATTTTTTCTACTGAGATTCAATAAACATTCTATCTGCAGATGTGAAAGATGCTGGAAAAACCTGACGCTATTGTTCATCCAAAATAATTTCTTGTGAATAAAAGTATATTCAACTAGTATTGAGACCAGGGAAGTGGACTCGTAGTGAAACTCGTTCCAACTTTTCCTCCACAGCTCTACCACAACACACACAAAAATCAAATTTAAAATCAAATGTCTTGGAACACTTAAAGAAGTGCGGACAATTTTTTGAGGCAAAGGTCAAAAAATTGACCTTGACGTGTCCAGCTGATGTCCGCTTTGAGTAGAGTAAAGGTTGAGTACGCTACAGGGTGGGAGTCTGTACTGTTACCATGACTTGTTGGCGCTTGCCATGGCTAATTCAGAAATAGAAACAAATTCAACTGGACAGTCACAACTCAGACATGGTCAAGCTAATAATAATCTATTTGTGATCACCCTTTTCCTTTTTTTTTTTCTCCCTCCAACCATAGATGACAAGCATGCTTGTGTTTAGTCCGCCGGAGCTGCCAGACTTCACACTTGTGTGCCATGCTATATCTAATAGCTTTGACGCTCGAGCGTTTGACATTAGGGAGTGTTTAAGTGCTCTCATCCTTAGTGATTAAGAGCACTTAGAGCATAAAGGCTGCGCCCAGGAGGCGATGAGAAGGCCCCGCAATGTCAGCACTTCGCTTCGGCAACTCGCAACAAAGCACGGCTGATGTCTGTGCGCCTGGTCCGCACGTGTGTTTACCCTCGCTCTCAGGCAATGTGAGAGGGAATATGGGCGTTCACGCAGGAAGACGCATGAAAAGGGAGTTGTGTGAGGTTAGACGGCAGCGACATGGACGGGGGGAATGAGGTTTTCTGATGTGTTTTATCTGTCTGTGCTTACAAAATTCTAATTACTTGAACTGTTTAAAGTGTCGTTGCTTTTCAACCACAAGCTTTGATGTACTAGACTCAAATTTGTGCATCATTGTGAATGAGGTGAAGGAAAAAGGACAGAGATAGTAGGTTGGGGTTAACATCATGTTAGGGTGCATTCACACTCTAAAGACTGTGAAGTCCGGTTCGCTTAGTAAAGTGTGAGCGTGCAATCGAACTCCGATGCGAACCAAAAAAAACTAACTCTACACTAGATGATGTTGAAGTGAACTTTGGTGTGGTTCAAATGAGACTGCTCCCAAAGCAGGACGTAGACTATAACGCAAGGCATTGTGGGTAAAGAGGAAGAAATTCTTACAACCTCTAAAATCTGAGGCCACTCCAGTTTTTTACATTTTGTGAAGAAGGAAGTTGCTCTAAGTCTTCCTCAGAGGTTTTCATGTTGTATCCAGGTGGTTCCTGCTGCCAGGCGAGGCGAGGACACTAACAGGTTGTTCTATTAGTTTGTTTCTTTTGGCCAGCTGAAAATGAAAGAAATGTTGCAACTTTGATAGCCAGTTGAACCACGTGTAAAGGTCTACCACATGTGAAAATACCCTTAGGGTGCACGGAAAGAGTACACACCCTCAAGTATTGGCTCTCTTGTATGCAGTTTGCCGAAAGCTATGTGTGGAACACAGCAAACATGGTGTAGAAGTTGCTTTGAGACCACAGCGAGTCTAGTAGGGGCTGAATACAAATCCACAGGGCACTTTTTGCATTTTGAAAACAACGTATGACTTTTCAGCCACTTTACCCTCATATAAAGTCACACAATGTGGACGTGTTTAAGGGCTGTGGAGTTTTTGGCGAGGCTCCGTCTATGTCAGTGAGTTGGCTAAAAAACTGTGGTGAGGTAAGCATTAAAATAAAACGATGCAAACCGCTCATAGACTTTCACACAGCTGCCGAGCATACATTCAAGCCACGGTGGGAGACATGATATACAGTAATAAGGGAGCGATACTCCCCACCACTCCCTGCGAGACAGAAGGAGGCAGTGGGAGAAAAGATAAGAGGAAGACGGGAGAGATGAAAGTCTGTGGTAGACTGCATAAGGAGGTGGAAGAATGCCAGTAGCTCACAGTCAGTGCAGCAGGAATCCCATCCAGATGTTGGTGCCGAGAGGCGAGAGTAGAAGTGCGGAGAAGAAAGACGGAGAATGTCCTGCTTTTTCATCACAGGCGCAGAGCGATTTGTGCATCGAACAAATGAAGCTGTAACCAGCGGAAGTTTGTCCTCTGCGTCCACACTCGTTGACCTACAACGCCCTGCTGTAAATATTTCGTCCCGCCCTGACTCATCTCCTGCCACATAGAAAGCCAGCTATTGTAGGATTCCAATCTTAAGAAAAGCACCGCTAATGGGTGCTCGGCAAACAAATGGCTGTTTGGACGTGTGTGGCATCCCTACGTTCACCCTAATTGCTCTCTGTAACGATTAACCTGGGTCCACGCCGTTTATTGTGTGAAGCGTTTACAGCGGCTGATGTTTTTTTTTTACAGGACTTTTCTGGTTGCACAGGAAGTGAAGGCTTTGCCATATCTGGCAGAGGCGACCGCGCTTTGTTTGCAACAAATACGAGGATTTGTAGCACATAATGAAATGAGAACTTTCTGTACTGGCATGGATTAACAGATAAAGCCGAAAAACGCATTAGAAATGACTTATTCAGGTAATTCTGTCGAGGCTGCCACAGGCTGTTGTATAACCACCCACATTATTGTTTGACTTTATTTTTATACTTTTAATTGAATATGCATGGACATATTTTTACACTTTTTCCAGGTCAAACAGGTCAGTTTTATTACATGGAAACCTCTGACAAACAAAACGGTTCTAGTGGTGGAAGTAGTGAAACTCACAGCATTACACCAAACAACTGGTGAAGCATTTCAGCAAAATTAAGGCAAAGAATATGTTCCAAAAAATTTTTGATCATGTCATACATCAGGTCTGCGAAGTTATTTGCGTCAAACCACAAAGTAATCGATGTTGGAGCCCAAGGATCTGATCTTCAGATTCCAAATGCTAAATTGTTTGTGCAGAAAATGTCTCACAGAAGCCAATAGAGAAACTTTTAGGGTGTATTTTTGTGTTTTATCTTAAATGTCCCTTTGGCTATGTTGTCTTTTTATGCTTTGTCTCATGGTGATTAAATAATCCTTTTTGTTTGTTAAATAACGTTGCACAATATCAAAGATTAATCATGTCAATTGTCTCAAGTGGGAAAAGGCTTTTTCGAATGTCATGTTGGGGCCATTGCAGATGAAAAAAAAAAGTACATTTCCTTCAAAAGCTCAGATATTTTGAAGTTTTCTAAAAAAAAAAAAAAAAAAAGTCAAATTTTGACATTTGAAACTCAGAAATTTAATAGTTCTTAGTTGTTTTTTTAGCATTTTTTTCACACTCAGAAGTCCCCGAAATTCTTATTTTGAGTTTTTCTTCTTGCACATTTTCAACTTTTGAAACTCACACATTTCCAAGTTTCTTTTAGAAGATTTCTGAGCTTTAATCTCAACATTTATTTTCTTTTTCAAGGCAATTTTTAATATTTGAAGCTCACAAATGTAAATTCTTTGAGATTAATCTAAAAATTTCAGATTTTTTTAAAATAGAAATTTACTGTTTTTTATTATTATTATTCAATATTTAAATGGCCCTATATACATCGTCATATATAATTGACTCCTCACTTTTGTTTTCTCTTTATATTCACCTGCTTCCCAAAAAATTCCTATACTCCCTCGGTTTCTGAGTCATATGTGTACTAATGCAGTAAGATGGTAGAAATTAGAGTTGTGTGTGTGTGTGTGTGTGCGTTGCGCCGTTCAGAACAGGTCAATGGTGTCAAATCCCTCCGAGGCGAGCGTGTGGCGATTAGGCTCCTCCGCCGTCCACATGGACGAGGAGCCACTGAACTGTACGCTCCAGACAGGCGTGGAGCAAAACAGTTTCTCAGGTTTTTTGGGGAGGGGGTTTCCCTTTGAGGAAGCCTCAGTGTTTTCCATTTTAGCCTCTGATTGGCGAAGAGCCTACTGCTGCCGCGGCAACACTCGGACATCGAGTGGAGTCTGCGTCCTACGGAGATCAGACGATGGTTTCACGCTCCGCTGGCGTCTCGCACGAGTTTGAGAGAATCAATTTCCCCCATTAGAGAGCCCAAGTCGCCATGTGCCGGCCCACCAGGAGAACCCGCCCACGCCCCTCTGGCCAGCGAATCCTGTTGACTTGGTGAATTAGAGTTTCCATCTGCATTTGAGGAAAAGAAACAACAACAAAAGGGAAACCTTGTTTGTGGTCAGAAAGGTTTGGCCTCGGTCCAGTCAGCAGGCAGAAGCTCAATAAGTTAATATGGACACAAAAGTATTCAGACCCGCCTTATTCTCTCATTTTTCTATGTTACAATAACAAAGTTGAGCGTACAAACACGTCTCTAATTTGGTTAATGTGATAAAGTTAACTCGTTTCAAAAAGTGAAACGGTCTTTTTGATAACTATAGCTTACAGGGGAAAAAATTAAACAAAATCTTTCTCAGAAAATTGGAATTTTATGAAAAAGTGTATTCACAAAAAGTTGAGTGGAAGGAAAACCTGTGACAATGAAGTAACCTGTCCAGGGTGAACCCACCTGGAGGTAGCCACCAGCAGTACCCAACCCCCAACTCCTGATTCCAATGGGATAAGGGTGAAAGAACATGGATGGATGGATATTTCAAAGTCTCTTTTTTTTGTATCTCCACATTTCTGTTTCAGATTAAGAGCTTGATTTATTTTTTGTTTTTTTGTGACGTGTGCAAACATTTTGCAAATTCCGTAGGTGTCTTGGCCTGAAGCTCGGCCGTTTGCATTCCGTTCCCGTCTTTTCAGGCTTCCTGTTAGCAGCACCGCGATGTGAAACGTCTAAATAACAACCTCCTGTGACACGATACAGTAAGCAGCTCACCAGAAACTATGTGGTGCCCAGATGACGGTGCAAGTCGTTTCCCAGTCAGATGAAATGAAGATCAGACGGAGCCGCACTGCTTTTGTTTTTGTTTTTTTCTTTGTCTGACCCTTTCCTCTGGGGGTTTTGCTTCATTGAACAGGTCGCTGCAGGGCTCTGCTGCCTCCGCGGAGTTAATGAGTGGTGTCTAAAAAATATTGAAACGAAAACGACTTATTAACACCTGCAGTGATGTACGGTCACTACTGGAAAGGGAACCTGTTTGTTCCACGGTCTGACGGTTTGTGAAAGAGCGGCTCATGTGTTGCTGTTTTAAATCTTTTTTTTTTTTTTCCGAGGATGCTGGGAAAGCTCGAGAAACCGAGACAGGCTGAGATTATTGAGCTGTAAACACGCTGTCACAGTCTCACATTCCTCCATCAGCCACAACTTATTTTATTTTTTTTTACTTCCAGTGAACTTTAAAGCAGTGGAGGGCTAGCATTTTCTTAAGCTAACAGGATCTGATATATTTATACACGTCTCTGTTCGTGTTAGGATGACTCATCTATCAGTGGGTGTCCTGTGCCTTAATCTCCTTCCAGATTTTTTTTCCCCTTTCTCTTTAGCTTTTGTTTTTTACTCTGAGCTCTCTACTCGCCGAGCTCAGTCCAAATTCCTCCACCTCTGCTTTTTGTCGTTTCCCATCGATTTCCGTATTTTAAGAAAGCGGCACTTGCTCCTTTCGCCCGAGTTCTCTGCCCTTGTTTTGTCTTCGGTTCGGCCTGAAGAGGAGTTTGGGAGGGCCGAGGCCAGACAGGCCGTAATGAAGAGAAGGAATACTGATTAACGTGATGAGCGCTTTGCCCCGGGTTATGCCGCTTTTCTTCATTAGCTGCCGCGATTTGGCTTCCACTGCCATTTAGTAATGGAAGGTATAACAAAATTCTTATTCGATCACTTGAGGACATCACACAGGCATTTTTAAGTGCAGTCGAGCAAAAATGTTAATCCTCTGCTGCTACAAGGAGGCTGTTATCCTTTTCCCATCCAGCGCAATTGTCTGACCTCAGGATCAAGAAACATGAATTTCTCTGCAGGAATTCATAAACTGTCTCAATGATGTCAAAGGCCCTCAGTAGGATGTTTATCATACATTAAGAAATGTCTAGACGAGATAGAGGCCAATAAAAAAACAGACCATAGTGTATTAAATCCTTCAGTCTTCACCAACAAGTTACAGAACTGGGTTGCCTGGAGACACGTTGCACCGTGACGTAACATGCGCAAGATCCCGTCCTCCAATTCTCTGCTGGAGGGCACAAAAACCTGCTAGCCATGTTTTAGGGATAGCTGTCAAGATGTCAACATAACGCGCTAAATCTTAAATGTACGTGTGATTTATGAAAGAAAAAAAGAGTGCAGTGCTTTTCTGCTAATTGTCAACACCACAACATCTTGACAACAAGGCCAAAGGGTGTCACATCTCACAGGTCATGAAAAAGTTTATGTATAAAAAAAAATAGCAAGGGACATGGAAGTAGGTCAGCGACTTTGACAATTCTGGAATTCTGTGTTTCGGTTCAGTTGGGGAAAATAAAAAGGTGACCCTCACATCAACTCTGGCAGATCATCAGTAGAACAGATGTTTAAATTAGCTAATCAACAACGGCTGTATTCAGACAATTATGTATTAAGTGGAATACTTTAATGTTTATACTGAGTTATTTGGGCCAGAGTCTGTGGTTTTTCTCACTGTGGAGAAAACGTTACCTGTATTCATTTGTCTCCTTGATGCGGGTTTAAACTCAGGCTTTTACCCACATCCCACTGCAAGTCGACCCTGAAACAGTTTTGGTGTAGGAGTTTCAATCCTTCATTGTCCAGGAATGCCTTTGGATTTCCCTAAATTAGCCGGTGTGTGTTATTGGGGGAAAAAAAGGAAGTCTGAGTTTCCCTGCTGTACCTTTTACTTCTATGGCCTGATCTTGACAAGAGGAAGGTATTCAGTAGATGACTATAAAGTCTAATCAAACATATTCGAGATTTATAAATGCAGATTTATGACCTTCAAGAGAGCGCCGAATGATGTTCAAAACGTAACGTTAACCCGTTTGCTCTATCTGTGTCCGGGCAGGACTTTGATGACTTCATCTTCGCCTTCTTCGCCATCGAGATGGTGATCAAGATGGTAGCCCTGGGGATTTTTGGCAAGAAGTGTTACCTCGGAGACACGTGGAACCGCCTGGACTTCTTCATCGTATTGGCTGGGTGAGTTTACACCGTCACACGATGGAACTCTCAGTTAGCCAAACGCCAAGGTGTTCGTAAACACAACAGGGACGAACATTTTTCTTTCAGCTGCCTCTCAGTACACTCCAGTGACCTTTGGGAAATGCTCGGGATGCTTAAGATGTAGATTTACATGTCGTTACAAACTGACAAGACGTACCTTTGCACTCAGTCTTTAGCTGCAAACATGCAGGACGTAACACCTCTGACGCAGCACTCCACACACTCCGACTTGATGAAACACGTCGCAGAGTCTAGCCTGCTGGTTCAGGTCTGACATTTTCCTCACACTGCATCCCCCGCTGGGTTTTAATGCCACCCTTCTGCCGCGGCTTCTGTTGTCCGTCAGTGGGAACAGGACTCGCTTCCTCCTGTGCACAAGTGTCCTTCGTCAAAACACAACGGAGGATCTTCATGTTGTCGTCTTTTTTTCAGCTCACGCATCATATTACAGTAGACATAAACAATATTTTGGAATAGTAGTGAAATGTTGACTGATTTCAGTGATAACGACTGATATTTTTCTGTTAATTAGGACAATTTTCTGCTTTTAGATTATGAAAAGAACATTACATCAGACCAATACAGAAACACATTTATTGTAGAAATGTGGGGTTAAAGGAAAATATGTTTAACACCTACCTGCGTAAAGGTTTTGAAGAGGTACTTTTAATCTGACAAGTGAGCCTTGTCAGGGCATATTGTGATTGATTAAATATGACTGTATTAAATGTGGACTTTGAATTGTTACCTTACATTCAGTTCTGATAGTTGGTCAGATCCATCAAGCATCAATTGGGGTTATCAAAAAGTAAAAAAGCATGCTAGCCATTTTGTTCTTTTCTCAGGATGGAATGACTATACATTGTGCAAATTAAATTATTTTAAAAGAAAATACTGCAAAAGTATGGATTTATTGTGCTACTTTTCTAATCTAGAATTGGTTTTATTGTTTAGATTTTCAAGTGAGGCATTATTTTTAACTAGAGGATTGGTTCCAAATTTTGTTGCACAATTTTTCATCGTTAAAATTACAATAAAAATGTCTTTTATTCAAAAATATAAATACAGGTTTGAATATGTACAAAATACCCAATGGAACGACTCATTGCACAACTATCAGAAAGCTCATGGCATATTCCTCTCCTAATGTTTTACCTTTATTCTTGGTTTTTGGTTTCAAACCCAACTTTTCGGTGCAGCCCCAAAACTTTTTTCGCAAGTTTTCCACACGCGTATCCATTTTTAAAAAGTTTCAGCGCCAGCATCCTCCTCCTACCACTTCCTGTCATTTTTTTTTGTTATTTCAAAGTGGTCAAATCAGTCCAACCACAAAGTTCTGGAAGCATACAGTCTTCCTCCGTTTAAAACTTTTGTATTTTTGTTTAAAATCGAAATCTCTTCCAGGAATCCAACCACTTTAAATGAGTTCAATACATTCTGACAAGAAGAGCGGTCAAATATTTGTCAAAGGCGATAAAAAGCACAGAATATAGGCATAACGGGTCATTTCCTGTTATGGTTACCGGGTATCTTTAGATTAGAGAATATCGCCTACAGATTCAAGTTTGAATAATTCAAATAAGTCATTTTAAAGCCCAAACTAAAAAAAAAGAAACAAGATTTAACCGCTGTGATGAGTGTTTTTTTTGTTTTTTGTTTTTATTTTAGATTCCAGAGCGGGGGATGTTTTCATTTCCGAAGAACTGCATGTTTAAATTGGAACTGCTTGAGTCCAGAAGTCTGTTAAACATGCAAAATTTTTCTGAAGGACTTTCAAGCAGATTTTGTTTGTTCATTTATGTTAACCGTGATTGGTTATTTTGACAGTTAATTTCTTGAAATTGCTGGAGCTGGTTGCGTGTTTCATACGTGCATGCGCGCGTGGTTGCGTGTGTGTGTGTGTGTGTGTGTGTTTGAGAGAGGGCGCGTTAACAGAAAACGGGTGAACGCAACGCGTTTCCCTGAGTCTGGCATACGCTTGCGCGCGTGCTTGTGCGTCGGCTGGCATCCGCACACGTGGGCGGAGTGTACGTCTTAATTTGTTTTCATGGCTTATGCTATTTCTGAACAACCTGAAAAGAATCTTATCTGTACGGAGAGCAACCCCCCTCCAACCCACACATATGGAGACACGGGTAGCCAAGGTAACGGCTGGATGTCGAGCCTTCGATATATATCCTGGCAACAGTTGTTAAGTCCCCGGAGACGGGCCCTGATGAACTGTTTGTTTCTCTCCGAGACGATAATTACAGCTAAGCTGCTTTTTCAGCAGGTCTGAACTCTCTCCTCCTAATCACCTGGCTGTCAGGGAGGGATTGATGGAGAGTTGGCTGCACAGAGCAGGTGAGACAGAGTGAGACAAAAAACAAAAAACAGAGAGATGAAATGAAAAACGGACCTCATGCTACACTGGGTTTGGACTGTGTGCTCGGAAGGCTTTTCACCGGTCCGCTTCGCCGGTTTTAGGGGGACTTGGAAATCGGCTGCCAGAGGGACGGAAGGTGTTTGTGTTGCTTCATTTTCTTGCGAGAGGAAAAGTTTTAGCGTGAGAGAAATGTCAAAAGCGGAAATGTCACACAGTCATTGAAGGAATTTAAAGAGAGGATGATTTAAACGGGTGGGAAAAATGCACTACAGGCAGCACGTTTTCTTTTCATGCAACAAATCGATTTGCTTTCCCCACAAATCTGGAACCTGCATCTCAGAAAAAATGAAGAGTTCTTCTTTAAGACCTGGATTTTTCTTTTTTTTTTTTTTTTTTTTTTTTTAAGAGTTTTGTGCCTCCGATGGGGCTCAGGCAACCCGTATCGTCAGATGTGTTTCCATCTCCCCAGTCGGTGCATTAACTATCCAGAAAAGCCAAAAAAACATCTCTAGTGAGGGGAGAAAAAAAATGCGTGTCACTTTAAATGTAGCATTTTCCATCAACCTTTTCTAATGCCACACTCAAAAATGTGCATAAAAGAAACAAGGATGGAAACATGGCCGAAGAGTCTACACTGTATCTGATCAACTCTAGCTGAAAGATATTTATTGTGAATTGGCACTATATAGATAAATTAAGTCGAAAGTCTGGAAAATTGATCTAATTCCACAAAAGAAAGATTCTGCAGGCCACAGATTGGTTGCGACACTAGAATATGTCGGAGGAGCTCCAATGTCTGCAAATAATATCAAAGCAACAAATTTATGAAACCTTTTCTGTATCAGTAGAACAAAATTCCTGCCTACTTCCTTAGCTAAACACCAGAATGGCAGCTTATCTGCCCAAATCTGTGGTTAAAAGCTTTCTGTAAAAAAAAAAAAAACGCTGACAATACCAACTTGTAGACAAAGTGATAGTGCAGGACTTCCCTGTAGATTAAGGGACCCGAAGAAGGGTTTATTTATTTATTAATCTATTGATTAGTGTGGTGGGACTCCAATCGATCGCTATGGGAGTCTTAGTGGCAGAGCGCAGCAGCACTTACTGTCGCAGACAGGCTATCCTCTTCATAATACATCAATCAGACGCAGCCTTATCTCTCAGTGTGTTGCTGTTATTCCTCCCCATGAGAGACCAAAAGGAGGATGAAGGAGCGAGATGGGAGAAGGTTAACCCGCCAAGACAGAACGGGAGAGAAGCAGAGAAAGGTCAATTGCTTTATTTGACTCCCTCAATATTTAATCTGGCCAGATATTTGAGCAAAACGGTGCATGAAAAATACCAATATTGGCTCGATGTATTGGTCGGTTTAACTTTTTTTTTTTTTTTTTTTACGCACGCTAACTATAGCTAGATTTAAATTATTTCAAATTCCATGTAATTAGTTTCTTACAGAATGAACATTCGCAAATTTTTCTGATGTGAACAATTTTGTTCAACGTGTCTGTGGAGTAAAATAGCTATGCTAACATGTTTAGGTTTGGGAGAAGATGTCGGTATTTTAGAGAGTTTTTCTTCTCCACCATGCCTGAGCAATTCATTCTGTTCATGCGGAAGGGAAAGCCGAGCCTCTGCATGACCAGGTAGCAGCGGGTTATAGGAACTACAGCGGCCTGGGAAACTCTGCGTTTTGTTGCGGAATCTCGCAACGGAATACTTCAGTCTACTATAAACATATTTCCTGTCATTGTCGCCAGACATTTGTATAACTCTTGACTTTTTCATACTGTGTTTTAAAGTGAATGGCACCTTCCCGATTTAAAGTCTTCAGACTGACATATTGGATTTCAGAGCTTAGATTGAGCTACTCGAGAAGCTGAAAGGATCCCAGAAGAGGAACCTGAATCCTTAGGGTCGTCTCCTTTCTTCTCCTGTTGATTTATTGATGGCCCTTTAGATCACCTCCAGCGCATATGGGAGACAGCAGAGGAAAATGAGAGCGTGACGACGGAGAGAGCAGGAGAAGGGACGGCCGACGTCATCCGAGAGGGAAAACAAGAGCTGTTTTTCTCACGATTAAGAAGTTGATAGTGAGGAAAACAATGTGGCAAAAAGAAAATATGGACAAGAATACCTGATGGGAGACAACAGCGGAAAAAGAGCTGCCACGAAAGGCGAAAGGAAAAATAGGACTGCATCATGTCATAACTTATAAATCTTAACATTTATTTTGCTATAACAAAAGCTTTATTATTAGAACAGCAATGTTTTCATGTTGTAACTTGGTTTCGCCTGCACTTCTGGCTCAAGAAGGAGAATGAAAAATAAAATCTAAGCTAAATACGACGTTGGTCCAGTAAATTCGGGTTGAGTGAGGCGTCCCACTCGGTGACAGTGTTTTGATCACAACAGAGTGCAGAACAGAGGCGGACCTGCTGCGCACAGCCAGACAGGGTGACTGGCACTCAGCCATTAGCCCGACATATTCTACCAACATCTGTGTCGACCTGCCGACCTGTTCCATGAGCTGCAGGCTGAAGGTTTGGGCTTTAATTAAAGACATGACGAAGAAACCGGGACTGAAAAGAACTTGAACATGAATTGACCAACTACTTTAAAGCTACGTATTCTGTTTGTCTCTTAGCTCAAGTCTGAGCTACAGGTGACTGAATAGGAAAGAGAAGTCTTCCAATAAAAATGTTGTCGAGACATACAACAGTGTGATGGAGTATTAGGGTCAGACTCAGAAAAAAGTCATTACATTTAGAGAATAAAGTCATGTTACAAAAAAAGCCATTATTTTGTGAGAAAAACGTCATTTTACGAGACTAAAGTTGCACGACAGCAAGGCGAAATAATGAGCACAGTCATAATAATATGAGAGTAATGTTGTGCAAAAGTCATAATTTGAAGAGAATAAAGTTGCAATAATATGAGCAAAAAGGCATAATGATATGAGAATAAAGACTCACAACCAGATTAAGGTCATGATAAGAGATTAAAGCAAAGTCAAAAGAATACAAGACCAAACTCATATTACTTGAATAATATTAGTAGAATGAAGTAGTAATCTTATGATAACTTGATAACATAAAATGTAAGTTAAAGTTATAATTTTCTTCTGGTAGTTTGTATCTTTTACTCATATTGCTAATTTATTCTTGTAACATTATGAATTTACTCTCACAGTTTACAAAATAATCTTAGTCTGGCGCCAATCCTCCATCATACAGCAGTATTTGTAAAGTAAAAAAAATGAGGAAAAGAAAAACTCAAATTTGGGCTAAAAACTCCTATAAATATGTGTATTAGTATACAGATTGATAAAGTGTGCAGAGTCCAAATCAACAAAAGAATAACTTAATCTTTCGGTACACATTGATTTTGTTCTACTTCCCCAAAAAAACAAACACTGTGGTTAAATATTCATATTTTTCAGCACAATAGTTGGCAGACGGGGTTGTAAATACAGTTTGTTGGTAAAGAACAGGCCGTTTGCCACAAATTGCCATAAGTGCAGCTCCGGTTTTGGGGGGTCAAACAACGACCAGCAACAACTAATTATCAAGGATTACAGCTGCTGGCTGTTGGCTCATCTCCATCGTCCTGGCTGGATGCCAAGCTGCAGCGTATACGATCCGCCCAAATCTCAACTCCATATGTGTTGTTTTTTTTTGTTTTTTTTTTATCTTAAATTATCTTCTATTTCACAAACAGAAGTTGAACGTAGAAAAAAATTCAGCCGCATTGAAATGAAGAGGAGAGGAAGGGCATTAAAACCAGGAACAGTGATGGCTTCTACACAAACTCTCTTCCTTTTTCACGTACTTTGACTTGGGCTGCTGAACGTTCCTGGCCGAGGTCTCCACATCCTCATCCCGCATCAGTGTGATTATTCCCCCACTAGCAGAGGGGTCACCTCGCTGGTCATGGATTATGATTCTAGGGAGGCAGCGTTGGGATGTTTTGTAATTAAGTGTGAGACAGTGGCTGTAGTTCTAAATCTAATAACGGAGCAGTGAGAGCAGACTGCTTTCCTGAATGCCTTCAGCCCAAGCAGCTGAAATTCAATTACACTTTCTTTGGGCACTATGGGAATTCTGGTGGGTCTAAAATAACAGATGAGGGTAACTTTGTGACTCTGTATGAGGTGGAGAAAGAGAGAAATGTGTCTCTGTTCCAGTTCCCGTAGATGAACCCCCCGGCTACGATGATGGGATCCGTTTCTTATCCAAAAAAACATTTGCTACAAAATGTCCAAAAGTGAAAAAAGTAACAGTGATGGTTAAAGTCACCAGCAGCGTGCGTCAGTTTATGGACAGGGCGCTTAAGGCACGGTCGCTCCGCCCATGCAGAAATGCAACTCAGAGCGAACCTCTGACAAACAAACACAGTGTTAAGGTGAAGGTAGGGAAGCCTTTGGTTTTGGTTTTACTGCATAAATATTGCCAACAGTCCGACTGAGCTCATCCGTCCCGGTTGTTTCCCGCACAATTTGTGGAACGTGCAGCAAACATAATCTGCACCATGTCTTTAGACCCAGAGCATCCAGACATAACGGTGTTGAGCCATGACGTAATGATGTGCTGCTGCTGAAAATTGCTATTGCTAGAGGACTTGTCATCAACTTATTACTATCATTGTTATATATTTGTTAATCTTCCAAATAGTCGACCAGCAATGCTATCAGACATTGAATTAATGCCTCCTTCTCGGCGTTGTCGCGTCTGCCGCATTAAGCACTTGCAAAGCAGGCAAGTAAGTACTTAATAGCACATAAATGAGCTTGTGAAAATGGAAACTACATTTTGATAATGTATGTTAGGCTGCATATAAATATTTGTACCACGTGCCTGAAAACTCACTGCTTTACAGAGAAACTACTAATTTGTAATCAAGGCATATATTTACTGCTTTAGAGCCAAATTTACGAGTTAATCTTTGATTTGGCCGTCAAGCATGTAACGTAACGGTGACAGTGAATTAGATGTGCTTGCAGTTATCTTCATCAGTCCCAATAATGTGCTCCCCACAAACTCGGTGACATTTCACATTGTGATGAGTTTTTTTTTTTTTTTGTTTCCCCATTAAAATGGCTCCAAGACATGTCTCAGAAACTCAGTGTACCGAAACCTCCCCTCCAATCATTATTACAAAAAATTACAGTAAGCTCATGTTAATCCACGAGCCAAAAGGGAAAGTATTGTTTTTGCCTCTATACTGCTCACAAAAAAAAAAAGACAGATACTTCTCAAATCTATTTAGCAGAATCCAAACCCCGTCCCATGAATGCAACAACCGCCGTGGCCGGTCGCTGTGACAGAACGTCTGTCACCGACGTGGAGACAAACAGAACGGAAACGGCATGCGACTAAAGCAATGCAGGACAAGACGAATTTCTAGTTATTCCGTGATACGTATGAAGTGTTGTCGACGGCAGCAGCAGCGACGACGACGTCGCGAAACTGCACTCATTTCCTAAAACAGCAGGATGTGAGTCCATCAGAAACTCGGTCCTGAAAGGGGAAATAGTCGCAATCCAAGCGTTTTCACTCCTGCGAGCGCTTAAATATTACATGACTGGCTGCATTCATTGCAGGGCGTTGCCGTTTAGTATGCAAATGTTGGTTTTTGGCAGAATGACAACAAAACGGTTTTAAAAGGAATGCTTTTGACTGCCGAGGAGTTGGCTTATGTTTCATGTTTGCACAAGTGCATCTCTGGAAAGAAGTAAATGGTGATAAATGACATTTGATGTTGCTCTATTAGCTAGCTGTCACACTCATGCAGAGATTAATTTGCGTTGTCTTTCAGTTGCTGGTGACCTTCGTATTACAACTCTATTAATCTCTCCTCTCGTCTTTTCAGTGTTGCACCGTCTTCATTAACTCCTTCAAGGCTGTTCCTAAGCCACGAAGAGCTAATGAGGTCAAGATGACATTTTTGTTGCGTAATTGAAGAGAAAAACACCCTGATTATATGTCAGGCTATTTGTTTATTTAAATGATGCTTTCAGATGAAAATGCAACGAGAGGGGAAGAAAAAAAAAAGAAGAGAGACAGTGGTGTCTGTGTTTGGATTCAACACAGTTAGCTGTTGGACACAACTACACCCATCCGCTCCGGTTTTCCTGTCTGTCATATATGGGAATGAAGCCTGGTTAACATTATCACAGTGGAAGAAGCTTGGAAGAAGGCAGATGCCTGCACTGAAAGAGCGGTGCCACCGGATGGAAAGACCTTTAGACACCCGCCAAGAGGTAGACAGATAAAGGGTTAGGTGAGGACAAGCCGAGTTTAACATTCCACACTGTCCCACATTCCCCAGCTGCCTTGCATGGTTTTCTATTTTAGGTGTATCTGAGTCCCGTTATGTCGAGTGTTTAATGCTTCCGTAGGCTTGCGTGGCTGGTTCCGTGCTGTAGTTGAATTTGTTTTTGATGGAGTTATTGCAAAGCTAGACATATGCGATTCCTAATGTGGCGAACGTCTTTAGTTTAATAGTGAATCAACTTACTTTTAACAGTGAATTAGTGGTAATTCAAATTAAATAGGCAGTAATGTCTGCTTAGAGCTCCTCCTTCCAGAAGAGGGCAGCATCCGTTGTCCTTAAGTGGAGCCAGTGGATACAGGAATAAAGATGGCAGGGCCATACCAGAACAGGAAAGAGAAATGATCCAGAACAGAGTCTGTTGGCTTTCAGTGCAAAACCCTCTTTTTGCGATTTTGTTTTGAAATGCAAACCCTCGGCAAGCTTCTTGCGTTTCATAATGGGGTTTTTTTCTTGTTTTTTTTTTTTTTTTTTTTTTAAGTCCAGGGTATAATAAAAAAATTATTCTTCTGTTTTATGGAAAGATGGTCCGCCCTCATGGTACAAGAGAAAATTCAAATTTTTAAGAAAATGGCTGGTGGTGGTATGGGTAAAGTTTTGATGAGAGAAAATCTACGATGCAACTTGTTCTCAATTCTCCCTGGAATTTCTTTCACGTTGCTCAACACAATCATTATTTGGCCCCAAGAAAAAAACAATTTATCATCAAAAAATGTTCACGATTCTCATTGATGTTGATGTGTATAAACTTTCAACAGCCAAAGCAGGTATACTACTTTTGATATTGTGGTGGAAAAGCAATTTTTTTCCATTAAACGGGTCAGATGCCTCTTACAGAGAACTGTGCTTGTGTACCTTAGTTCATCCCTCGTTCTCATTACATTCTTCAGCAATTTTGCTCTTCTCTGAATCTCACCATAAAACAAATGCATCTGCATCATATTATTTGGGGGTATAGGCTTAAAAAACATCTTTTGACCTTGCCTCCCTTCCCTGGCGTAGAAGAGTTTTAGATTCCCCTCACGTAGACTTTCTACGATGCCGGGCTTTTCCCGTCTTCCCTGACCTCTCATTGTCTGTGTCAGCATGTGCTGCCCGTTTTTAAAAAAACACAATCAAATCCAGCTCCTACTTAAAATTGGAAAAAGAAAAAAATAAATAAATGCACAATTTCCCTGTTGTCTTTCCAGTTACTCCGATACACTCCATTTCTCCGCAGCTGTTCCTCCCCTCTGGTTTGGGGTGGGTGGGTCAGACTCGTCTCGGCACACCAAACATCATCTGGCTCTCATCAAGGCGAGCGTGTGTTTTCGCAAAGACTGTTTTACAGCAGACATCATTCATCATCCACTTTTAAGTTTATGCAACTGTGTCTGATGAGGAATTACCTTAATATTTCTGTAATATTGCCCTTGGGGATTTGTAGCTTGTCTGTGGCTCTCATTGTATTTCCTATTAGTATTAGGATAATGTTGCTGTCATTTAGGGACTACTGACCGGTGCTCAACGCCATAAACTGATTAGGGGAAACACTTTGACCATTGACGGTGGGGATGAAAATAATTTGTTTTGTCATGGCAGCTGTTAGTGGTTGAGATGTGCTAGGCAGCAAATCAAACACACGTCCTCAAAGTTTATGAGTGATTGTAAAAATTTGAATGTATTTGGCAAGGGCGCACATTCTTTAGGCTGGGCGACTTGGTCAGAGGGTCGACGAAAACCCAGCTCTTGTTTTGGTGTTCCCGGTCGTTGTACAAAAGAACGAAGAGTTGTGAACCGGCAACAGGATCCCGAGCAGCAAATGGCAGATTGACATACATGGTGAGCAGTTGATGGCCTTTGTGTCTCAGTCCAACATAGGAGCTACCGTTGCAAATATAACAGTAATTCTGACAGAAATGTGTCAAAAAAGTATTCAGTACATCTGTGTTTGTGTATGGGGCAGGATACACTCATGCAGACCAGATGGAATCCCCAATGAAATGCGATATGCTTGGTTGGTAGTAGTAATTTTTTCCATATCCGCTGTATTGTCCCAATCAATTGTAGTGGAAATATACGTGGCAAAATGTTAATTTAAAAAAAACAAAAAAACTTTTAGTTAGGGTTTTCTATTAGGAATGTACTTCCTATATAGATTCTTCTTCTGCTACTTGTTTAATTCAGGCTGATTTTATCTGGAGTGACATCCTCTGTTTATAATTAGAGTTGCAGTGAGAGAAGTGAAATACAATTCAAAAGAACTTCTTGACCCCTCAAGACATCTTGTAAACAAACATATGCCCAAATTAATCTTGCCAAAAATGTCCCATGGCTCACAAACCACAATGGTATTGGTGTTGTTGTCTACATTGTGTGAACATTAATAAGAAAAAATAATGCAAAGGGTATAAATTGGAAAAAAAATAAAAATCTATCAATGTGCTAAAATATTTCAAATGGCAACTTGAGGGCACAACGTGGACAAAAACAACTTTTGAGAAGCTGGTGAAGATGAAAAGACTAACCAGCTGTCTGCAATCCGAGCCAGCACACTATAAACCCACACCACTTCCCATCATCTTCCCAGATACATAATTTTAGAAATCCCCCAAAGTTCAAATTAATTCCAGACAAAGAGTTCGATCTGCCTTCTTTTTCCAGTCTGACTGCAGCTTGTCTTGTGCGTTTTTTTTAAATTTATTTCAGATTGTTTTCCTGTTTCTAAGCAGCTACTAGATTGGAGCCATAATAGCCAATATGATCAGGGAGTGATTTTTTTTCCGCTTGTTTGTTTTCAATAATGATGGTTGAATCACAATCTAAAAGAGATTATGTATCTGTGTCAGAATTTCATGGCTAAGTTTGTTCACACAAACAAGGAATTTGACTTCAGTTTCACTTTTCCCTGAAAAGTGAAACTGAAAAAAAGTGCAGCACCAACCTGAAGTTAAAGGTCTAAAGAGTTTGAATCCAGGATGTGTGGGGTCTGCAGACATGCCGGCTGCCTCTCAACCTGACCCTAGATCTGTACAAGTCCTGGATTAAGGCCCAGAAGAGGCTTCCTGGGTCAGACTAATAACAGTGGTGTCCACTTCAGAAGTCTGCTGAGGTGCAGTCATTCATGAAAAGAGAAGAAGAGTGGGGATAGCCTGGGATAGCCTGGGAACCACTGGTGATGGTTCCAGGTGCTCCCCAGCCTCATCTGCTGCTGATGTCAATGATTAAAAACATCTAATAGAGATTGTGGCAAGCCTTGATGGAAAATTTACAGATTAACTCCATTTAATCTGATGGAGTTTGATCTGTTTTGTAAAGAAGAATGGGCAACATTCCCACCTCGAAACGTGTATAGCTGGTAGGGACATGCCTAAAACGACCATTAGCTTGGAAATGCAGCATAGTGTGGATCTTCAAAGTGGTCTTTCAGTCTTTGGACTGAACCTAGAGGAGTTGACTCCAAAGGCATGCCACATGTTTAAGATTCTTTTGTTTTACAAACGTGCAAAGGGCTATTGAATATGTATGCTTGCTTCTGTTAGACCTCTCCTTCCTCTTACAGAGATAGTTATACTCTCTCTGACTTTTAAGTTGACTTTGACATGCAACACATTTTGCTGAAGTATCCTTTTGCCATTCGTTTAACCTTTTTTCTGCCTTGCGGCATGTCTTAAAAGTGAAAGGCGAAACCTAAATATCCATGAGCGCCAAAGCAGAGCATCACACAGCTGCTGAAGGGATTTGCCGATATCTCGAGACTGTCGGAAACCGTTATTGCAACCTTGTTTCTGTCTGCTGCTCTTGGTTGGTCCTCTTTGGTAACCGTTTATCCATTTACCTTCATTCTGTGGCCTGGAAGCCATCTGTTGGCTGCGGCTGTGTTTTCACATACTGACCTTGCGCTCGCGCGCGCATGTGTATGCGTGTGTTTGCGAATGAGAGAGGGTGTTCCTTCCTTTTTATTCCAGTGCTCTGCCATAGCCATCCAGACAGGTATGCATTGGGACACCTTAATGTGCTAAAGGGGAACGTGCACATTCGTAGATTCCTTAAGGAAGTTTCTTGCACTCCAGGTGACACATACTCTCACATACAGCATCCAACATGTGTTGCGAATTTGTCAGACGGACTTGGAGTCAGCGCGAGAAGGGAATTCCTTCATCTGCACGCTCCTTCCAGCTGCACATGTGCTCAGCAGCTGCTCTGCACACACACAAAAACACGCACGCAAGCAGAGAGAGGCGATAAACAGCAATCACAAATAAGACATCCCACAGTTTCCCTTACAGAGCGGTGTCCTCCTGACCTCTGGGGAAAAATCTCAGTGGCCTCTCCGGCGGCTCTGGGGAAAAAAGCCGGCGGAGAGGCCACTGAGAGCGCGGCGATTCGAGGCAGCTCCGCTTGGACTTAGCGTCTTCCGAGTCAGAGGGAATTCTTCCAGTCTGCTCTCAATGTCTCAAAGGAGACTCACATGTGCCGGTCGCACCTTTTGAAGATCGACCTCAGGAGGACGCGTGCGATCACGCGCACTGTCCGCCGCACAAATATTGTATGCTTGCTATGCTCTAGCACGGACAGAGTGGTGTTTCTCAATTGTTACGCTCTCGCAGTCATAGACTACATTGCCTTGGAATAAACTTGCTCCATTTGCCAGAACATATGCACAGCAGCCATTTCATAAATCCAACAGTGTAAAAGTCGTTGGGAATATTAAAAGATTAATTAGTTGCTGGGGAGTTTGGTGCATGAGCTTCAGCAACATTTGGCTTGTAGATGCTGCATTGACACATGTTTTCTGTTCTCTCCCTGTCTCTCTCTTCTTTTTTGTTTTGCTCCCCAGGATGTTGGAGTACTCACTCAACCTGCAAAATGTTAGCTTTTCAGCTGTGAGGACGGTGCGTGTGCTGAGACCCCTGCGAGCCATCAACCGGGTGCCAAGTGAGTGCAGTTTTCTCACCCTTCTAACACAACTCACCTTTACTCTGGGGTTTAAAATAATTTGCCCTCTAATAACCCAAGAACTTTATTATTCTCTGGAAATAGAAACCTTGATGGTTTAAAAGCACTGCCGTCTGCTCCAGGTAAAGCACTACTGGTCGCAGACGAGGGACACCTAAATTAATTTGGTTATGTGTGGTGTCCTGATATTAAAAACTTTGCTCGTATCCATTTTCACCTAAACTTTTTCAAAGGTGAATCTAGATACTTACATCTATTTTCGCCTAAGTAAGCATCTTAAATAAGACACTTCTGGTGTTGCCTTACAATTAAGAGGATGACTCTGGCTCGCTGGGTAGATCAGGCCTCTTATGATTGGAAGATTGTAGGTTCGATTCCAGTTTCCTTCTGCCAAATGCCAATGTGCCCCTGGGCGCCCAAATTGCCAGTGTATAAGTGCGAGTGCAAATGGATGAATGGGACTCTTGTGAAAAGAGCTTTGAGTCGTCAAAATGACTGATATAAGTTCAATCCATTTACCATTTAGTCTCTGATTCAGGGAAAGTATTACCAAAAAGAAAATCCAGTTCTTGCTCATGTTAGCCTGTTCTACAAAATTATCTCAGGTTTATCTTCCAGCAGCTTCTCCATTGCAACCAAAAGAGCGTGATTCATCTCCGACTTGCTAAGAGACGTTTTTCCAAGTACTAGTGAAGGTATGTTTGTAGGTCAGACTCTGTGTGGATATTGAAGTTGTTTCTTGAATCTCCGGTGCACGCTGGCAGTTAAAGGGGCAGTTCAGCTCACTCACTCAGGTCCTTCAGACTAGCCAGCAGCAATTAGCAAACACCTGGTGGAACTGCACATCTGCTGAGCTCGTTATATGAGCCACTGCTCAGTGCAACTGGTAAAAATGTTGTCAAAGGATTAATATGGCATCCGTGTTGTGATGACTTCCGAAAGAGGAGTTTTTTAAAGAGTCAGAGCCCCAATTTAAATTGCAAAGTCGAACTTCTTTCAAGTCATATTTAATATAAATAGCATCTTTATAACAACCAAAGGCGACAAAGTTACTTTATTGTGCTACAAAATCGCACTATGTGCCTGCAAAGCAACTTGTGCCGCCCCCTTAAGCTCAGCATTCCACACTCTCCATCCGGTCCTCCCAAGATAAAACCACCTGGAATCTCTCCATTTAAATAAAGATTCCAATTATCCCGTTAGCTTCCATCTGGATCACTCCACACGACCTTCAAGAAGCGCGTGTGTTCGTACCATGAGGTGTTTAGCGGGTGAACGGGGACGTCATCACCCTCTTGCACCGTCTTGCCAGTCAAGGCAGTCGTAGGGGGTCCGCCGCCCCTCATTAGCCGCATAAGCACACAGACACTCGAAATGCACACAGCCATGCACACTGATTTGCTCATTAGGTGTCCAAGCATCCTTCAAACCAATCACAGGCTTAATGGTGGTGTTAAAGTGTGGATGATTTGGTCTGGTGGGGCCCTGTGGGGAGAATGTCAGTACTGTGTTGCTGGTCGGTCCTGTGATTTTCCTTGGCTGATATCTGTCTGCTGCCTGCTTCCTTCCCTGCTTTCCCTGCACACACACACACACACACACACACACACACACACACGAACACACACACGCAAACAACTTTTATACATAATCAGATCCTGCAGAGAACCTGGCAGAAGTCATCATGACTTTGGGTGGGGATGTTTTCTGCAGAGCTTCAACCATTTATATGCTCACTTAGTTAAATCTGATTGTGTGCATTTTTGTTTGTTTTCTTTCTCCTTTTCGTTCCTTTGTCCAATAATCTCAGTGGGTAGGAAACAAGTCTGCGGGGGGACAAATTCACAGTTTGCCCTTTCAAAGTTCACAGAGTACACGAATAGAATCCAACTCGATTCATTTGTGCAGTTGCTTCAAAGGTGCTGAAATTTGCAGTTGGGACCCCCGTGTTTCACAGATCAACAGTTGGTCAGAATCAGCACCTGTGAGTCATAAGTCCAAAAAAATAGAAGAGGGAAAAAAAAAGAAGCACTTTCTTCAAAGAGACCCTGCCTGAACCCGAAGAAATGCTCGTTAGTATTCCATAATTGACATCAAGCTTTTCATTCATGCTTCACAATCACTGGCTCATTCACAGCTCTACACTTAAGCGCCCCTGACATAAAGCGGCTAATCATGTTTGTTGGGGTTTTGCTGATGGGCCGTCATTACCTGAGTCTTTTTATAATAATTTCGCTGATTTGTTTATGTCATCTGCAGCCCTCGACGTCGACAAATTAATAATACGAACCCTGAAAGTGTTGCTACTCCGGCTTTCCATGAGGCGTCGGACATTTTTGATAAATCGCATCAGCCACTTAAAAGGATTTGTTCAACGGTGGAATGTTATTTTAAAATCTTGATGGATAAGTTTATGTGAAATAACATGTATAATGAGCAAAATGAACTTCTTGTATATTTTTTGTTTCTGAAAAAGAAAAAAGAAATAGTGTTATGTCTTTTGTGTGAATGCAGTATGTTATGTGTCATGGTCTGGACCCGTGTTAATGGATCTTAGATGAAAGTCCAAATTATTTGGAGATTTCTACAAGTCACATAAACACATGCGTAAAATATTCAAAACACCCTGACATACTTTCCGAGCCTTTTTCGATCATATGGAAAATGGATTCATCACTTATTTGGTTAATAAGTTAGTTTTCATGACATGACATGAATCGGATTTCACTAGTTGTGACTGAATACTTAGAATTTTAGGACCTTAGCAAACCAATGATTGAAAATTGTGGCATTATTTAATATTTCTATTACATGATTAGAAGGCGTGTCACGGTAACAAATGTTGCTGGACGATAAATTGTTCCAGAAGTTATCGCAAAAACGATAATATTGTTGAGACCATTTTTGAGTGATATATTGATAATGACAGTATAATAATGTAAACGCACAGTCTAAGAGATCGGTAAACTTCAGATTGTAATGAACGTTGAACACTGGAACTGGATTACATTTTTAAATATACAAAATAAATAATAAGAACAACAAATATAATTAATCTTGAAGTCTTTGTAAAAAAAATTGTCCTTCAAAAGAGGAGCGAGTTGAGACCAAAGCACCAAATTGAAGAATTTTATCATCCAGTTTCTGGCAGAAAGAGAGAAAAAAGAGATAAAGGATAAATCATGGCAGTGGAAATAATTGAGTTTGTTGTAATCTATCATGTGATTAATTGATTTATTGATTGTTGTGATAGGCCTAGACATGTCAATTTAACTTGTTTAAATTTGTGGGTTCTTCTTTCTCATTTGTATCACAGTTTTACAGCTACCACAATAAATGAAATAATTAAGAAAATTAAATAGAGAAGTGACATTTTTTTGTTTGTTTTTTTTCCACTGAATGTCTCCAGTTTACATTCACAGTGATTGGGCATATGCTTTATTTGTCATATCCAGTACACTATCAAGCTTAATGATGGGCTTTCACATTACTAAAAGGACATATTTTAGGAAGAATATATGCAAATTCTTTCTGAAAAAACTAAAAAGTCTTAGATAACAGCTCTTCCAATATAAATATGAACTACTTCACTTGTGATTATTCATTTTAATTTACTTAATGTGATTTTTGCCTTGTGGGAACAGGATGGACAGTATGAAAAAAGTCATATGGATGAAATATTTATTTCCTGAATACTAACAGTGTGGTTGAACAGACATGTGGGTCTCAGGTGTGAAGCAGCTGTACCTGGAACAGGCTGACGGCAGCACTAGCCTCATAAATAGCGATTAGTTTAGTTCAACAAACACCCCAGGCTCGGCGTGTAATACTGTTATTGTCAGAAGGAAAATATATTTCAAAGCAATCAGATGGAACACTAATTAAACAGCCTGTCGTAGCTCATAATTATGGGAACATCAAGTCTCCACAGGGGGATCTCTAATTCATCTAAAGAGTCTGGAATTGTCAATTCCAAGTACAAGAACTTCAACGTGATTAATCTGTTCTGGTTTTAGGGAAGAGGAGAAATGAATCTTCATTAATACGACATAGATTGAACCGAAAAGTTGAGCGAAGCTGATATGCAACGCCTGTTGGTCAGAGCCTTTGCACTTTTGCCAAATTTGTTTTGCCGTATTGGGTTTTTTTATGGGATAGACCAACACGGGAAAGAGCACAGTTAAGTGGGGCGAAGTTGATCCAAGTATTCTTAAAGAACGAATCTTAAGAACCAAAAGATACTGTTATGATATGCTAAATATCCAGGCAACAGAGGCTTTATTTCACAACAGCTTGCTCATCCACCTCACTTGCCTCTTTAAATCTCTCTCCAGCCATATGGCTAGTAGAAAGTCTGGCAGAGACATTGGAGTTGGGGAAATGATACTTACCCATTAGGTTCAATCGAAGAGAGTGTTTGAACTTCCTCCGTCTCTCTTTGCTCTTTAGTTCTGTGCTGCCACTATGAAGCATCTCTTCCAACTTCTGTGGAAGAGAAGTTGCTCATGCATCCAAGCAACGGTCCAAAAGTAAAAACGTAAGAGCAAGAAAATCCCTCCAGTCGCACGTCATCTAAAACCAGAGGGAATAACTGTCCAGAAAGCAAGACCTCGACCAAAACCCGATGAAGAAATCAGAAGCAACTAATAGAGGTTGTCAGCATTGAGGGGAGCCATGCGTATGTCCGTTAGACTGGCTAATTCTTCCAGGTTTTGTTACATTGTGCAAGAGTTTGGGGTGCAGTTTGGGCAGAGGTTTGTTAGAGAACACTAGAGAACAAACAGCATCATGAAGACCAAGGGACACAGCAGTCAGGTCATGGAGAACGTTGTGTAAAGCTTATTAGCAGATATCCTAATTTCATCCAAGTTGGACAGCGTGTTTTAAGTCCGTCATCCAAAACTGAAAGGAATATGTAACCTTATCAAACCTGCTGAGACATAAATTTTGCCTGAACTGACTGACCGTAGAGACTCTGGAGGAGTTATGTGGATCCACAGCTCAGGCCTTTACACAACAGCGGTCAGACAAAAAGACAGGATACAGAGCAAACCTGAAGGAAGACTGGTTGGAGGCTCAAGTCTTTCTGTCCGGCAACAACCTTGAACAGATGGAGTTACGATTGAGTCGTTGGAAGCAAAACCATACGGTCTACTCAAAGCCCAAACCTAAATCCAAATGAGACTCTAGTCCAAGGGTTTTACATGTATGTTCACTATTCCTCGTTCAACTAATTGTTTGGTTTTTCAAAGAAGAATGGGCGACAATCTTCCAAAAGACCTTCAGCAGTGAAAAACAAGTTCATAAAATAGTGAGTAGATAGGAATGAATGCATCACACGCTGTCTAGGTGTTCATTCTAAGAAAAACAGAAAACCTCTTTACTTTAACCTTCCTAACTACCCAAACAGAATGAGTTTCCAGAATGTGAAGATGTTTAAGCGGTAGGAAAAGACTACAAGGAAATGTCCAGAAACTGCTGCACACTTCAGCCAGGTAAATCAGATGGAACAAGGTTCATGGTGTTTGTCACAGGTTAAAAGGAGGCACCGCACCTTTCAGTCTGATGTCTTGCACTTGATTTGAATTTCCTCTCCATGTTCGACTGCCAGAACCGGAGCGGCTGTGGCTTAGGTGTTAGAGAGCTGTTCAATCAGTCAGAGGTTTAATAGTTCAATTTCAAGACCATCAATCTGGCGAAGTGTCCGTCATTAAGGCATGAACTCCCTGGTTGTTACTAATGTTTAGTTACCATCTTTCATGGCAGCTGCTTGCAGAGAAGTGGGAACGGCAAGGACTTTGATTTAATCGATCCAAGGTTAAGTGCAGACCGGTTATAATCACTCATAATCATTTTTATCTATCCAAACCTGGATCAGCAGATCTGCAGACTGTTATAGCGCAGCAGATAATTGAATATTCAGCAAACTCTTTCACATGTGGATACAAGAACCTAACATGGCACAGATATTCCCAGGGACTTGCTTTTTTGAAAATACAAAAGACCCCATTACCCACTGAACAATTCAAGATGGCTGTCATTGAAAATGTGGTTTTTTCCCACATAAACTGCCAAGATTTATAACTCCAATATAACTTTTTTGATGCCAAATCAAGATCTCATACAAAGTCCCACAATACTGAAGCATTACAATATTTCTCGTCGTGTTGACAGCGACTGCCCTCGTCATGACTTCATCTGATGAAGTTGATGCCCCAACTACTTTTAAATCATCTGCATAGCAGAATTTTGGGTTCTCATTAGGAGCGCTATCTTTAAACAAAGTGAAAAACGAGACACAAACAACATATGTCTTAAATTTTGAAGAGATGAAAAGAAATTATAAAAAAGATAAAAATGATGAATGTGTGGCAAAATCAATAAAAATACAGAATAAAAACATTTTTGTAGCATGTATTCCGTCTTCGAGCATGTATCCTCGCCCTGTCTCGTTCTCTTGAACTTGTTATCGCGTCTCATTCTGTGAGTTTTGGGTGTCATTACGCTCCTGGATCCAATCAAATAATGTTTTCTGATAATCTTTTTGATCTGGCTTAGTTTTGTCATGCTTGCAAAAAAAATAAAACAGGAGCAGTGATTGCCAGTCCGGTGGGCACAACCAACCTTTCCACTAATCCCCTAAACAAGAATCTTAGCATCCCTGACTTTAAACAGTTTTTTATGTTTTTTTTAAATTTATTTTTTGTTTTTTTATCTTGGTTAACGTTTCTATCTATCCACAGCCCAACACATCATCCTCTGCTATAACTCTCTCCAGCCCTACATCACCAACACAAGAGAGAAGCACATCCTGAAACACACACATACTTCCTCACACTTCCCTCAGCGAACACATTGTTCCTGGGCTGATGTCCATGTTCCTGGACTCCTCCGAAGATTGATGCACTCGCATGGCAGTCCTGCCAGTGAAAGTGACGGACACATTACGCAGGACTACTTTGACCGGCTGCCAACAAACACACACGCACGCGCACACACGCAAAACAACAAGACTCCCACATCATGTGAGCAGCACATCTCTCACAAACAGTCTGCCACCAGATTGGCCATTACCCTCGTGTCCGGTGTGGGTCTGCAGGGACCTTGTTCCAGAGCTGTCAGTGGTTGTATCAAGGCCAGCCAGTCGGTCTGTGACAGGCCTCTGTGTTTAGTCTTTATACTCAAAGGGAGCAGCTGTCAGGAAAAAAAGCGCACGTTGTTCTTGGTGAAAGTGAAGATCCATCTCTGCAAGGGCAATTACTCGGGCACGTTGCTCTGGGCGTGGCTTGATTTTGTCGAGTGCTAGACGATCCAATAAACTGATAATTGCTCCAATAAGTGTAGGCAAAACACAGTGCTGTGAAAGACAAAAAGTATTTGCCAGTCTGAAATCTTTTTGTAAGTGTGTTTGTTTTGTTTCAATCCACCATTCAGAAATGTGCAAATTTAATCTGTTGTACTTTAGATATTCTGGGTTTCTATGTGACTTCCTGGACAAGTTGTTAATTTTTTATTGGGGTCATTTTGAAAAGCTAACCTCTTTTGGAAAGGTTTACTGCTGTTTTATTGTCACCTTCCTAAAATAATAGCCTTTGTCGTTGTTCTTCAAAAGACAATGGAGACTTAGCCCATTATTTTAGGAAAGTAACAGTGTAATGTGTATTATATGTGTATTAATGTGTATGTGTATTATATGTCAATGTATCATATGTCAATTACGTTATTCGTCACTTGAGATTTCCTCGCCTTCTGACAGCTTCTGTTGAACTGATTTAATAATCTTAATCTGTCAGTAATGAGGCCGGGTGTGAATACGGTTAGTAACAGTTACTTCATGAGTCAACAAGGCATATGATTGCATTTTACATATATTTACATCATGTAAGCTCACAGAGCTCTAAAATCTAGCCACTAACAGTTTTGAGTTTTCAACTTTGCTAAACAAGACAACATCATTCTTTAACCTCAGGGCTAACTTCAGCATTTGAACGCCTAGCATTCTGTATGTTAGGAATTGAAGATGAACTCTGGAAAAACAAAAACAACAAAACTTGTAGATAATTTAAATGGCCCCAATTTGTACTTTTCCCTTCTTATTAATGCCTCACCAATGTCAAAGGGTTGCCCTCTGGGAAGGTGAAGGTAAACATGGGATGTAAAAGTCATTTTTTGAAAAAGCTGCAAAGAAGCACAATCCTGACTCATATTAGAACCAAATATACAAAATATCAGAGGAAATGGTAAAAAAAAATCTAACATTTTTCAGTTCCATATGATGATGCGACAATGGTACCAATAACTCTAACACAAACATTATAACATATGTTTGTGTTTCTAGACACACACACGCACTTCTCTGAACAATAGTCAGCGTTTGTGTGACCAACACATATAATAATAGTAATCACAGTTTCCCTCAATTTGAAAGTTTTTTCCTTTGGTGAATTTAAACGGTTGCTAAAACTGGTTGCTAGGAGGTCACAAAGTTTGGGTTTTGGTTAAGAGAAAATTAGCCATTTTTGGGGATTTTTAAAAATGGTTTTTACAGTCAAAATCGTTGATTTTGTGACTCTGCTTTTTAAATAAGTAATAAGTAAATATGTTTGCAGTATCTTTCCTTGTTAAACCAAATATAACTCATTATAACATATCTACTCTCTACCAGGTATGTTTACTTCCTCATAACCTCGTCCTGCATCCTGCGTGACGACTTCCTGTTACTGAGCTCCAGTGCTTCTTAAAGTGACAGCACCGAGACTTGAAGATGAACTTTTAGGAAAACAACAAAATTGTCATTAAACTTGATTGTAAAAATGCCCCAACAGTTCAACAAATGCTAATTTAAGCTAAAGTACAAAAACATTTGCATTCACCTAAGGCTGGAAATGACTGAGGCAGAGGTAGATATTTTTCTCTGATTTTAGGATTTTGTTTTTTCATTTTTATTTCCTCTTTGAACAGTTTAGAACAACAGACATCTGGTACATCATAGATCTACACAGTTTACACAAAGTGAAACACAAATACATACATATAGACACACACAGGCGTAGCAATCCCTGACCAGGAAGTGTAGGTATGAAAGGAGCAACAGCCAAACCAGCTCCCGATTACCCATCATCCCCGGCTCCTGAGGATTGTTTACTCCTAGGATTATCTCCTTTCCTTTCCGAAAGTCATCTCCGTCTAGAGCTGCTGACATGAAGGACGTCACCACCTTAGTCTGCAAAAATAAATAAAATAAATAAAAATGTGATGAGGACGCAGGTGTGTGCTGGCTCGCTGCTCATAAACCTCATTAATTTGCCGGACCAAAAAAAATACAAAAATCACAAAGCAGCCTGCGCCGGACCCCGGACCTGGACGGGAGAGCAGAGGAAGCAGACCTAATCTGCCTGCTAACAGATGGCTCCCAGATCACACAGCGGTCCGCCTGCCAGCCCGTGTTGGAACGGAGCGGCCGCCCACGGCGGGGTTGGAGAGGCCGCGCAGGCAGAGGAGGAGATGATTGTTATTGAATATGAAATGCCGATTGGTCGAAATGAGCTCGCCATCCAGGTCGCGGGCAGGTGCCGCCGATCGATTCGCTCGTCTGACCCGCATGGACGCAGGTTCTCCTTGCGCTTCGTGGAGTAGCACGGATGAAAAACCCGTCTCGTGTAGAGCTGTCCAACAAATGACAAATGACCCAGATGCTTTCATTTGTAACAACCTCACACACGCACCTGTCGGTCTTCACAAACTCATTCTGGCAACACAACTGGTTCACGCACTCGTCCGCCCTGGCAGCTTTGGCTCTGCTATCTATTTAGAATCGATAAATGATAGTTTTTCTGACATAGTTCAAGTGCAGGATGTGACCTCGACGTGGAGAAGGAATAGTCCTGGTCCAAACATCACTGAAAGGATTCTCAGGCAGTTCTCAGTAGGCCTGTCACAATAAACAATAAAGAGATTAATCGCACGATAAATTCAAAGAAACCCAGTCATTTTCATTTGCTTGATTTATCAATATTCTCTTTTCACCAAAACAGTGGATGAGAAAAGTCTCAACAAGGGCCATTTTTGAAAGACAATTTTGTTTACAGAGACTTCGATACTCATTTTATTTAAAATGTCTTCCAGTTAAAGTGTTTAAATGTTCATTAGAATTGAATGTTTATTGATCCTTGAGAATGTGTTTTTGCATCTTGTTGCTATTATATTGATTGAAAATGGTCTCAGAACAACAGTACTATTATTTATCACAAGTTCTGGAACAATTTATTACTGTGATAGGCCTCGTTCTCAACTTCTCTGTTTCAGGGATGTTTCAATAACATCACTCAACTAAGTTAGTGCAAGATTTCCCATCTTTATCGAAGAATTCGTGCTTCAAATCGAAGCCTTCTCCAACAACCAAATGAAAATGATTGGGAGGAAAAACATGATCCGAACACTCAGTCACTTTAATGATTCTTCAAGTTATAATAAAATATTTGTGGGACAAAAAGGGAGATTTTTGATGAAGAAGAAATCTACAGAATGTTGACTTTGTTACGTTTAAACCTAAACGTGACCTTTGCTCGTCTCGTGGGTGTGTCCGCCCGAGGGGCTGTCAGTGATGTGTTCCATCCATGTGGCGCAGCTTCCTCTCTCTCTCCCCCATGAAGCCATTCAGCGTGCGGACGTTAATCCCGGCTCCTGTCATGAACTCGGATGAGGCTTAGTGGCATCTTCCCAGATCGGTATGCTGCACTAGAAGGCTGCTTGCTCTGGAGGAGGCAGCGGCTTGGACTTGATGTTATAAACCCCAAAATTAGGTCTGCCATAGATCGGCAGAAGGTTACACTTTCCATATTTGCAAAATTTGATCATTTTTAGGCGTGTTTTCTGACTCCAAGCTGGATAGAGCCGGCTGGTTAATGGGTTTTAGCGTAGCAGGTGATGCGTATCTGTGTATTGAGGGAGAGCATGCAGCCTCTTTTCCTTTGGCAGAAAAGAGATTTAGTCATTCAATAAATCAATATTATTTATACAGCGCATTTCATCAACAAAGCAGATCAAAGTGCTTTACATCATGAAAATATTATAACGTCATAAAGACAACATTGTCAACAAATGCGAAAACAGTGACAGGTATTACATTTTGCCAAGTGCCATTGTTATAATTAATTCACAACATAAAATATGTTTGACGTTGGTCAAACTGTTTAGTGTTTAGGCAACACTGAACAGGTGTGGGTTTTAGTCGACATATAAAGGAAGGAACTCAGTGTTTTAGTTGTTTAGCTTGACTTTTTCTTAATCGCCGCACAGCTTGTGGACTACAATCTGACATCAATTAAGGCTGAGGCATCCGTTTGGTACAAGTAAGGAAGTTTTTGACACTTTTTAAGAAAAATCAGCAATCACCTCTCAATTGATGGTGCAAAAAAGTGAGGGGATTTGTTGGTTTCGCATAAATTTCTATAATTCTCGAGAAACCAAAGGGGCTGATTGCTATGATTTGGCGGTAAACAGATAAAAGCTGTGTGGATTTGATTGATAATATAATATTGAAGCACACTTAGTGCTTAGTCTTGAACCTTGAGGCCACATAAAAAACTATGACCTTGAGTTTGTCACGTGTCCTCTCTCAATAACGACATTCACAGAAGAGTGTTTTTTCTGTGACCTGGTAGCAACATAAGGTTTCTGCTTTTTCAGATTCAATCCGATTTTACTTGATGTGTGCATCACTGGTCTAATCAAACTCATGTCTAACGGAAGAGCAGCAACTGGTGACTCATGCCGTCGTTTTCAACACTGACTCGCTCATCTTCAATCACATCGGCTCGTTTCCCTTACAGTGCGGCTTTTACTAAGGTTTCCGTGGCGGGCTGAAAGAGCCTCTTGGGTTATTGTGAGCTCAGTTCAGCCAGTATGTGCTAAACAATGCGCCACCGTCTGACACAAGTGGAAGAAACTCCAAAACGTTGTTCTTCAAACCCGACGGATGTCATTCAAGAGTCACTGCGGTGATGTTGTTGTTTTTCCGAAGTTGACCGTCCCTCCATCGGAGCTGCGATTCACGCCTCTCAGATCTTTCCCTTTGAGAGAGCAAAAAAGGTGTGAAAGGCGCAATCCAAGCAAGTGAGCGTTTCCCCCGCCTAAGATTCATGCCATCGCTTATCCTCCTGTCCTTCAGCTGTACTTTTTCTACTCTTTTTTTTCTGCTCCCGTCCTGCCTTCATCTACTCTCCGTCTCCGCCGTCACTGCCTCATTTGTTCTGCAGATCTGTGAAAAGTCTGCGAGCTCGTCCTTGTTTATCTTTCCCCGGTCTGACAGCAGAAAGAAGCAAAGTTTTCCTGTGCAGTTTGTTCAGGCACTTTTCACATTTCTGCTTTGTCCCCTCACATATTCATTGAAAATGAAAAGTGACAGAAAAACACCTGGAATCTCACGCGGTGTGGTCTGCCACAGGAAAAAAGTGTTGGAATATGGATCGAGTTTGTGTTTGTTTATGGGAAATCTTTAATGTCTTCGGAGAGATCATACTGATAGCAAAGAAAAACACCTTTTATCGAACCCTTGCTTGGCTTTCTTTTCTTTTTTGCTTTCCTAGCAAAAGATCAGGAAACTCTTATCGTCTTCCTTGGTTTTTCTCCTCCTTTGCTGCATCGTCTCTCTGTCCTGCTTGCGGGTCGCTATCAGCTCAGGAGACGAGATCTGTTGGCACTCTGGCGGGGGAATGACCTGGCCTCTCCAATTACCCAGAAAACCCCAGGTCAGAAAAATGATCCTCATTATTGACGCCTGACTCACTGAGCCGCCAAAGTGGGAGACGGGAGAGAACGGCAGACAGCGACAGGGGAGGGAGGGAGGCGACGAGAGGCTAAGCGCCGGCATGAAAAGAGAAAGTTGGACAAGTTTAGCCTAGATGGATAGACAGATAGCAGTATCTGCGCGACGCAGGGACTCTGGCAAAGGTAGCAGAGGGACGACGTGGGCGGCTGGGAAGTGTGAGTGCGTGTTGTCAGAAACTTGAAGGAACACCGTCCAGAGCAGATGGATTCTGGGATGCCATGTACGAGCGGCGAAGAAGCAGATCCGTGCTTGTCGCTTTTAATCATGAGAGCTCCAGAGCATTTTGCGCAGAGCTAACAAATCTCTGAGCTTCATGGTGCTGTGCAGAGCGATGGTCGAGTTTGGGTCATTTCCTGGCTTCTGTGGCACATTTAATAATTCTGCAGTACATAAAGATCAGGGAAAACCAAAGGAGAGTGTAGAAAGTTGGGTTGATCTACTTATTATAGTTTAATCTGTTGAGCAGTTAAAGAAAGTGAGTAGGTTGTAGCAGTTAATCATATTGTAACAAGTGCAGTGCACAGAATGCGCACACGCCTCCATCGGAGATAAGATCCTATCAATCATCCCAGATGATTTGCACTCGACTCACCTATTTTGTCCCTCATTGTGATTAAGGCAAGGGACGAGACGGCGCTGGAAGATGTAAAACAAAAACTACAAACAGCAGAAGAAGTTAAACTGGTTATTCTAATAACCAGTTTAACTGGTCATAAAACGAAAGCAGTAAAATTGTTAATAAAATGTAAGATTTTATTTATCCCAACGGTCGGATCGGGCTCGAACATAATGCAGCAAGTTGGACTTTCACTCTGCATGATTATTAGTTTCACTTCACAGCAAGCAGATTTCTGATTGAAAACATTAATCAATGGTGCAGAACAGCATTCTGCCTCTGGTAAATCTCTCTCCATCACTCACTTCCTACATTTGTGATACTTTTGGACAGTGGTCTCAAACCCCAGTTTTCAAGAGTCAGAGTCCTGCAACATTTGTCTCTTGTCCTACACGGGACAAAATGTTGAATTACGTGGCTACACAGCCTCACTAGCATGCAGTCAAGTTTCACTCTCTATCCAATAAATGGGTGCTCAGATGAGTTTCATGCAGAACTCTAAATTCCCATTTCTTGCCATCCTTCATTGGCCAATCGATCAAATTATGCTTAAGGCCAGAGTAGCATCTCACACGGTAAGTATTTGACCCTGTCCTTGCCTCTCCTCTTCAGGTATGCGCATACTGGTGACCCTGCTGCTGGACACGCTGCCCATGCTGGGTAATGTGCTGCTGCTCTGCTTCTTTGTCTTCTTCATCTTTGGGATCGTTGGAGTCCAGCTGTGGGCCGGCCTGCTCAGAAATCGCTGCTTCGTCAAAGACAACTTCTCCTTGTGAGTTCCGCTCTGTGTGTGTGTGTATTTGTGTCATTTAGTGCGGACAAAAAAAAAAAGTAAAATTATAGATTGGACTGTGGGTGTAAACTTAAAATATGTTTTATTCATTGGGAGGCTCAAACAAAGTCCCGCTGGCTGAAATCTGTCTGGCATTTAATCAAAATCCACAGACTCCGAACTGTACTGTAACAGTGGGAGCCAAAGATTATGGTGATGGTAAGGAGGCATTTCAAGCCCAAATCCTCTGAGCTCGTCATGAATAAGTCCTCAAAATACCAGTGAAAATAAGTGAAAATCTGGTCTGCAAATATTAAAATAGTTTGTTTACCATGACGGCAAAAAAAAAAAAGTAATTCATTGATTTTAAAAATGAAAGATATAAAACAATTTTTTGGTTGAATAAAATTAAAATCAACTCTGAATGTGCAAAGAGTGCGAAAAGTTCCGGCTTGATTGTCTACACAGTGGAAACAGAAATAGTAGCAAGCAGTTAAAACACTAGAAACTTTGAGCGCCTCAGAATATCAGCTGCACACATTGATCTTAAAAAGGAAAAAAAAAAGCACATTCATAGGTGTCCATGTTGTTATAAGGGAAGTCTACAAAGAGTTTGTTTTTTATCTTTTAATGATATACACTCAAAAAGTCAGGAAAAGTCATTGATTGCTACCTTTATCTTCATCCTTCGTGCTAAAACCAAAACAGTCGTGTTGGAACTGAAAATCCTCAGAATGACTTCGTCACACACTTTCCCGGTTTCTCTTTTGTTGTCTCTCTCTCAACTTCGGTTTCGTCTCGGGTCAAATTTGCCCTCGAGCTTGTGCTGTCCATCTCATCGCCACGAAGCTGTTCGTTCGTTATCATCCCAATATCAGCTGCATCATTGTTAAAGTCGCAGTGTCAAGAGCATGTGAAAAACATAGTGCCTTATGCTCTGTAAATTACGGTAAACACCATTGGAAAGTGTGTTGGAAATAATAGAACTCTTTGGAAACCCTAGTAAGCACTGAGAGCAGTAAGACATTGGAAACCATTACAGGCTGAAGCTGCCACCACCATGTTTACGGGGCACTTTTTGCATGTAGACCAAAAAGTTCACATTTTGAGTGTTTTTTTTTTTTTTCACATTTCTGCTTTGTCCCCTCACATATTATAAATGGAAATCTGTTGCACAATATGAAAAAGCTCAAAGGGACAACTTTTGCAGAGCCCCTGCAACTTGTCGCTTCACCGCGAGAGCGCCATTGAAATCGCCAGTTGAAAGTAAGTCTGCTGGACGTCAAAGTAACTTCATCCTTCTTTCAAACTGGGTCACGCACCACCGTCAGCGAGGCGTGCACCACTGACGCATCATTGGCGTGATGAATGGAGGACCGAGACAGGTTCTGGAATAATAAAAAAGGCCCTGGATCTTCTGTGCTCCTGTATTTGGGAACATTGGTACCCATAATTTATTCATGTTGTCTGAGTCATCTAGGGATCATTACTCTATGGGATTTATGACACCTCACATCTGTAATTTAAGTTCATGCATTATGCCTTCAGTGTGCAGACATCATTCCTGTCGTTACTGTCGGTCCTTGCGACCGGCTAGTGTTCCCTGGAAGGCCTGCGCCTCATAAACGGTGCCAGACTTTACTAACGGGTCTGCTTTACAGGCGGCTTTCACGCTTCACTTCGTAGCGCTCCGTCACGTTGCCAAAGCTTTTCAGCAAACACCTGACACACTGACGACCTCTTTTTTCACGCTGATTAGAAGCATTTCAGATCGCCGGTAGAGAGCCGCATCCCTCCCTGCGCGTCGGGCCGTGATGAACGGACGCCGGGCTCATCAGCCGCGTAAGTGGCTCCGGCAGATCTTCTCGATGTGTGAAGCTGCTTTTAAGTAAGAGAGTGAGAAGTGATCCTGAAGTGGAAAACAGATTGGTCTGATCTCCTTTCCCCACACACACACAAAAAAGTGCGACTGTGTTTTGCAATTAATAGAAGCTGCCAGCTGAAAGTGTGCTGACAGATGAGCCAGATTTAACACAAATGCCAAACACGTTCCCTCTCTTCCAGATGGAGGAGTGCTATGTAGCAGATATACCAAGAGGTGCTATGGCAGGCGAGTGTGTGTTCGTATCCAAATCCCCTCAAAAGACATAAGGGTATCTGGCCCCGACGGCCTGACATAATCTAAAACTAATAACATTGTACGTGGCTTTGTTTTAGATGTGCTAATCGGTAACAGAAAAAAATGCAGTTAGGACATTTTGCAGGTTGGAAGCGTGTCTCGCTTAAAACCTGCACAGAAACATATGACTGCCACAGAAAATAATAATAATAATAATAATAATAAGCAATCTTTTAACAGCACTGCCATGGTTACTAGCACCAGCTGCAGTGTGTTGGAGCTGCGTTTTTGACTTTATTTCAAAGTGACTCACTTTGTTTCAAAGATTTTCAACTTAAGTATATCTTTCAGAAAACTGAAAGAATGTAATTACTTGTGGGGTTCCACAGGGCTCAGTTCTGGGCCCCCAGTTATTTTCCACTTGCTGGGAGTATTCAGTCCTTTTCCGATATTTCCTACCATAACTACATCGATCACATCCAACTGACTCTCTCTTTTAACCAGCTGGACAGGTTGTCCATTCTTGTCCAATGTTTGTCTTGAAACAGTGACTGTCTCTCCAGTAACCTTTTGACTTTCAATACCAAGAAGACACATAGTTTGACTACAGCCTCTATAGCGTCTTTAGCCACAGTAGCCCTATTCTAGGTGTCACATTTGACTAATCATGAGACATGCTGTTGTTTTCATACAGGAGACATTTCCTTTTTATGGTGCCAGTTGATGCTTGACAGCTGATGAGATTCGCCATAATGGATGACATTTTGTTTAGTTTTTCATTAATAAAAATCATGAACTTTGTTGAATCTGCAATGAAAACGGTCCAGCCCAGGTTTCAATTATCCATATATGGACATAGCTTCCAAAAATTCCATTCTGCAAATCCTTATGCCATTCTGAGGTATTTTTATTTTATTTTTTTTAAAATATTGCTTCTCCACCCTCAGAAAACACAAAAATTGAAAGTGGGGGAAAAAAGACTGAATAATAGTCGAGCAAATGTCTGAGTTTGGCATTTTTTCCCTCTCCAACTTGCCTGGTTCTAAATAATATGCAATCATATTTGATAAATACTTTAATTAAACCCAAATTTCTACATTAAATATTGTTAAATATTATGAAATGATGCTGTTTTTTAAATGTCCTGTTTTTATTACCTGTAAGTGGAAAAATCAACCTAATTACAGAAATTAAGGCTTTCAATCATCCATCTGTGAGTAAAGTAATCTATGTAATGGGTTTCACTTAGCGATAAAGCTCTTGGAAATAAACGGTCTTTTCAGTAATACTTATGTTTCTTGAAAGGTTCTGTAATTCAAAAGCGTGACCATCTCTTTCCACACTGATGTAGACTCTCAGTCAGACGTGGCAACTTCAAGTCTCTTCGTACTCCTTGAAAACTATTCAGCTTAACATTGCTTTTGGTTGGAGAGCCTCAAAAAAACAGGCAGTGAACAACAATCAAATGCTTTCTCTGTCTTCTATGTCAAGAAGACAGAGAAGACAATACTTGTCAGTAACTTGTGCCACTCGTCTCCTTTCTGCCTTCCTCAAAGCCCTCTGTCCGTGGAGCTCGGCAAGTACTACCACACGGAGAACGACGATGAGAACCCCTTCATCTGCTCCATGCCCCGAGACAACGGCATGAGGGACTGCGGCTCCATCCCCAAGCTGTACGACGAGGCGGGCCAGCAGTGCAGTCTGGACATCGACTCCTACAACAGCACAGATAACACCACCTGCGTCAACTGGAACCAGTACTACACCAACTGCTCCGCCGGCCTCATCAACCCCTTCAAGGGGGCCATCAACTTCGACAACATCTGCTATGCGTGGATAGCCATCTTTCAGGTAGGGGAGCTGACAAGACCTGAGAGTGATGAGTGAATATTTAGGCTTTGAAACATTTTCGGCAATGGGAATCTCAACAGTCGGTAATGCAAAGCCTAAATGGCTCAGTGGTCAATGCATCAGAGGAATAGGACTTTGTCACAACAGGGGAAACTCTACACATTTTTGTTGTCCTTGCTTTACCTGAAAGGTCTTTTGTTGAACTGTTCATCTGGTTTAGTTTGGTACCAGGAGGTTATTTACGAGGATAAAAGCCAGATTGAAGATTGTAGGAAAAGTCTGGATTTGTGTCAAAGACTCTGAGATCAAACTGAAGCTTAACACTTGGATTAAAAAAAAAATGCAGAAAGTGTAGCCTCTTTTAATTCTCCGTTTAGATTTCTGTTCAAAGTACTTTGAATTGCCTTGTGGCTGAAAATGTGCTTCAATAATAAAATTACCTTTCTGCCATTGTTGTCTTTGCTGCTTCTGTTCCCTTTTTTGTAGGTGATCACGCTGGAGGGCTGGGTGGACATCATGTACTTTGTGATGGATGCACACTCCTTCTACAACTTCATCTACTTCATCCTGCTTATCATTGTAAGGCCTACTTGTTGGTGACCCTCAACTGTGTGTACTTCTGCTCATAGGTTTACATACCTCTACATATTCCCCTACTTCCCCTGCGGTTTCATACTGATTAGCAGTTAGTTAAACTCATTTTGTCATCAAACAATTATGTTTTCTCGTTTTAAATCCAAACTACCAAAATGACCCTAATTAAAATTGTAAGTAACCTGAAAATGTTGACCTTGTAGCAATCTTAATTTCACACACATTAGCTCCAATGACTGGCAAAGGTTTTCTGGGATCTGTTTACTTGTAATAAGTGTGGACATATGAGAAGTCGATAGGCTCTAGTTTCTTGACAGATCGCTACATTTTTCTTTTCCGTCCAGTGCTCCACAGATGTTGCTAGACTCTGATTCATTTGGAAAGGCTAAAGCCATTTAGAAAGGTAATTAACCTTTGGATAGAAAAATATCCAAGCAACTGAAAATGCCAATCAGTAGTATTTCAGCTCTTAATTAAGTAGTGGGAAGTGAGGGGTGCAGATGAATAGTCAGATGGACTAACAAGACATGTGATGCATAAGGAAATGATTCAAAGAGCTAAGGTGTCTTACAGAGCTCTGAAACACTGGAGGGAAATATAGGCGGCAGGATTGAGTTAAGAGAATGAAAATATCACCATGCCATGGAACCGTAGCAATCTTCTGACCCCAAATGGCTCAAAAATGGGTCTCAAAACTTTAATGGGACCACAGTTTAACTTTATGGCCACAACAAGCTCCACATTTGGAGAAAAGCCACCAGTTAATCTTTAGTGAATGTCTTTAGAGTTACAAACAGCAGGAGGCTTGAATCACTGTCACAAAAACAATTTCAGACAGAGTTAAGATACCTCTTGGCCATTTTGACATTTTCTTTCTCAATGGACCAATGTGAAGAGGGGAGGCAGAAGTAAGCCAGCTGTTGCTACATACCTTAACTTTTAAAAACGGTAACTGATGGTCCCGTTTCAGCTGTCTTGTATCAGGACGAGCCGACTTTGCAGGTTGAAGAAGTGATGTAACAGTTTTTTGTGTGACCAGCCAGACACAGAAAGTCAAAACATGAGACTCTGAATCATTTCCAGTGAGAAGAAAAAGAATTGCAAACATTACAAAAATAATTGACATTAGAAGCACTTACTCGAGCATCGACAGGATCGCCACACTGGTTTCGTCCAACATTGTTTTTATACTTAAGACGTGAATTTTATAGTTAGAGCGTGGTGTACCACATTTCGGTGTGGCATACTGCTCATCCTGGTGGGGGGTTTATTTTTTTGTGAAAGAGACTTTAGTCAAAATTGCTTGGTAAAATGAATCCTCTCACATTGACTGGAAGAAAATTTGCACTGATTTGGGCAGAAGACCTTCCTGGTGGTCCCAACGTAAAAACAGTGAAAACCATGAAGGAAAGTGGATCTGTCATTTGTTACAGCAGGAAAAGGTGAAGTTTATGGTATGGCCTTTATAGTCTCCTAACCTCAGTATCACTGAAACGCTTTAGAAGCAAGGATGGAGTCAAGACCAAGACCAAAGTCATATATTTAGAACTTCGACATATATGTCAGGGATATTATAGAAAGTACTTCAGGAAATATTTTTTTTAATACGGATTATGACCATAAACCCGGTCTTGACCCAGTTTGTTGAACGTAACAAGAACTAGGTTATGTAAAATTTTTGTTCAAAATCTTTTTATCAGGCAACATTTTATTTTGAAGACTGTCATAAACATAACATAGAACCTGATTTTAATATGAAGAAGTCTTCATGAATGTTTATGATTGTTGTCAAGAATTGTCATTTGGTAAATAATGAATTATAATAATGAATAGTTGTACTAAAACTTGCTTGAAAAGTATATTAAAAGTGTCAACTTTACATGAAAAGTGTCATTGTTTACCAAATGACACATCATAACAACAGTCATAAACATTCATGATGACTCCTTCATGTTCATAACAACTGGTATATTATGTTTATGACAGTCATACTTATGTACACCTCTTCAAATTTGGACATTTGAAAATAGCTTCCGTACTATTTGAGGTATTATTCAACCAATAAACATGAATACTATAACTTATATTCTCTGCAAAATGGACAAAAAATGTTTGAGAGTCTGTGAAGTCATAAATATAAATGCGTGTAACATGGGCATGCACAGATGACAGCAACAATGGGTGGACAACCACAGACAATGTATAAATAACAATGCCATCTATCTTTGCTCTTCCTTAGATCGGCTCATTCTTCATGATTAACCTGTGCCTGGTGGTCATCGCAACTCAGTTCTCAGAGACCAAGCAGCGGGAGAGCCAGCTGATGAAGGAACAACGGGTGCGCTTCATGTCCAACGCCAGCACTCTGGCCTCCCTGTCCGAGCCAGGATCCTGCTACGATGAGCTGCTGAAGTACCTGGTCCACATCATCCGGAAGGGGGCCAAGCAAGTGGCTCATGTCTGCAGGTTTTTGGCCCGCCGCGCAGGACTTAACATCGCCTCCTCGCCGCCAGCAACAGAGCCCACACATAGCCAGAGGCAGAGGAGACCGAGAAAATCCTCCAGGCAGGGCTCTATGTCGGTTCATCACATGGTGCACCATCATCATTACCTCCACCATCAGTACCATCTTGGCAACGGCAGCATCCGGGAGGGAGGGAGCACGAGGTGTCTGGAGGGGAGAGACGTGGAGGCTGGGGATCCCAAAGCAAGCACAAGTGTTGTGCCACTGGGCTTGGCACAGCCGACTTCTCTCATAGCTGCAACCTCTGACTCAAACCTCGCTGTGTTGGGAAACCTGACCGCTGGAGCGGGCGACTCGTCCTCGGGTTGTGGCGTGCTCAGAGGAGAACCGTCTCACTGCACTTTGTTTCCCACCAACCGGGGAATGAATCCAGTGACCTTTCTGGCTCTGACTCCCACGTCCAGAGCCATGAAGAGGAACTCTGTACCATTTGCTGCTCCCGGGCCTAAGAACTACCCCACCCTCCAGGCCCGAGCCCTGGCAGAGTCCAGGAGAGGGAGTGTCACTGCCAGCACGCTGACAAATCTGAGTTATAATCTCAATATCCCACCGATGCATCTGGACAGACGGCCATCCAGTCTGGTGGACACACGCACTCCAACAGGTAAACACCTGGAGAACTATGTGTGTGGTAAATAGAATCTGATTTGTTTTATAAATTGGAAGGTCTACAAGATATAAAACACTAGCTCCAGCTTTCTATCTTTTTGCTATTAGCTTTTTCTGTGCATGGTCATTGGCCTCTGATTGAGCTAGGAAATAGGTCATGTGTTAAAATGAGGTATTGGTCATGCAGCACACCGTAGCCGTCTCCAACAAACTTCCTCTACCACATAATGACTACAAATATTATCCACAATAATAGTCCAGTCAGTCGTCCATAGGCTCTACCGGTATGTCCATAGGGGTTTAGGGTTGGAGTTCAAATTAGGGTGATAGAGCTGTTGCCTGTTTCCCATGGTCACTGGGCATTTGAGTACACCATGGACAGATCAGCAGTCCATCTCAAGGGAACACAGAGACACACATGACAATTAACCTTGCTCACACACACTCTTTCCAAAGGGCAATCTAGTCATGCTTTGCAAGGCAACAGAATCCTGGCTCTGGGTTTTTCAGTGTGGAATTTTCATGTTCTTTTGTCTGGGTACTCCAGTTTCATCCCACATTCCAGAAACATGACCATTTGGTTAATTGGTCACTCTAAATTGTCCTTAGGAGTGTGTGTGTGTGTGTGTGTGTGTGTGTGTGTGCGTGTGCGTGTGTGTGTGTGTGCGTGTGTGTGTGTGTGTGTGTGTTTGCCTGCTGTGATGAACTGGTGATCTGTCCAGGATCTACGTCACCTCTCTCTCAGTGACCGCTGGAGATCAGCAACAGATCCTCCCTCTCAATGGCTAGAAAGGTGGTAGACTGAGCCTTTAAAGTTCATACAGTATGATTCTATGTAATTTCTCATTTGGCTGCAGCTCAGCTCTCCTGCCAGTTGTCAGCTCGTGAGCTCTTCACCATGGATGCAGCTGGTCTGACTATGGACCCTGAGACCTGCCCTGATTGCGCAAAGGCACTGGCCCATGAGCTGGAGGGTTTCACCGAGGGCAACGAGACGCCAGGTGACTCGGACAGCGACGGTGTGTATGAGCTATCGCAAGACCACCACCACAGGGACAGGAGAGACAGCCGGCAGCCCAGGAAGAAGAGTCGGAGGTTGGGCAAGACGGCTGCCAAGGTCGTTCACTTTTGGAGGCTGGTGTGTGACACCTTCAGAAAGATTGTGGATAGCAAGTACTTTGGTCGGGGGATTATGATCGCCATTCTGATTAACACTTTGAGCATGGGCATCGAGTACCATGAGCAGGTTAGTACACATTTCTTTTTCTCCTTTCCTTACGAGAAGTTTTTTTTTTATGGTTCTACAAAGTGTATGTTGGACATAGTGGCAATAATAAGAGGGGTAGGAAGGATTCCAACCATTGTCTATACCTGCTTATCCTTGCCGTATTGCCGGGATCTAGTGCCTATCTCCATTGATGTTTGGGTGAAACGTGGACAGATGTAAAAAGTTACAAGAGAAATATTCATAATTCAGTCATGGGCATTAGTACCCATCATCTGTCATCTGTCAGAAGACCGTCTTATTCAGTTGTTGAAGCGACAAACCCCTAAAACTTGGGAGTGGCTATGTGTGCAGCATTTTGAGGAAATTGTAGTTAATTAACCAAACAGTCATGTTTTTTGGACTGTTGGAGGAAGCCTAAGTACCCGGAGAAAGCAGAGCACGCACTGGAAGAACCCTTGCGGGGGATTCAAACCGAGAATCTTCTTGCTGCAAGGCAACGGTGCTACCAGTCTGGGGTCTGATCAGATGTGTCATTCTGTGTGTTTGTGCCAGCAACATTGCTCCCATATGCCCAAATTGTATCCCTGATGTCTCCCTCCAGCCTGGCTTGTTTACACAAGCTTAATTACAGCCATGTGAGAGAGAAAGTGGGCCGAGAAAGGAAACGTTGAAGGACAGAGAATTTGTAGTTGGTGTTTTACCATCTGGAAGAAAATTTATTGCTCTTTATGTATCTTTAGTTTCTTTTTTTTAATTTCGTGTCCTACCTTCACTTGGATCACGTTAAAACCTGAGGCTGTGAGTTACTGTGTAATATGATATCCTGTTTAGATAAGGGTAGTTACCTGCTAATATGAGGTGTAAATGTGCCCAGCAGGAGCAGATGGGCTGAAACTCAAAACAGATGTGTGAGATGAGCACAAATGCAGTCAGGTATCTAAGAAAAGAGTCTCACAGAGCCATTCTTCCTCCTTAGTCTGAATATCAGCAAAGCTGCATTGAGCTCACGGTCAGCAGCAAGAAAAGATGTTGCTGATATAGCGGTGATGCTTTACTTAACGCAAAGGAAGCTGTCATTAGCATGTTAAAGTCACATGACCAGGGCCTGAAATTTACTGCAGGATTGTAGATTTTGAGCATCATGTAACAGATTCCTTCAAATTTAGCTTTTACAAGGCATAAAATTCTCTGATCCATTTGCAGAGCAGCCATAAACTAAAACAAAAACCACTTCTAGCGGTCTCGCTCCTCCTTTCTCTAAATTATGAGCTCCCTCTGCTGTACATCTCTTGCTAGCAAGCCAGCAGTTGATGAATTCAGCGCATCCTATAGGTCATCATTAGGAAGCTGATGACTTTGAACACAGCGACATGCTTGTTCTTCTCGTCTTCTTCAGCTTAGTTGACTTGACTTGAAATGAAGACGGAATGTGTTTAATTCAATGAAGGACACTCCTGGAAGGAAATATGGCAGTAACGCTGCAGAAAACCTTCAAGGGGGCGTGACCGTTTATCTGGGTCAGGCCTAAAAACTGCAGCCATCAGCCACCAGCATGTGTTTGAATGGACCAGTCAAACTCCTGAGAACTAATGTGTACAGATGAGTGAGCTTCAATGTAAGTGTTGGCTCAAGAGGGTTCAAAGTGAAAGCCTACCACACAAAATCAGAGGATGGCTTTGTGTTGGCTTTTAAAATAATCATTAATCTCCCAATAAGCGACAGACCTTTCAACTTCAAAGCTATGACTAGACCTAATTTTGTTAGTAGCTCTAGTTTATTTAGGCATAAAAAGTTGTCTAAGTTTAGGCTTGGAATTAAAGATTTATGAGGTCAAAAAAAGAGTGAAAACACGCAAAAATATCTGCGTTTCCATGGACAATATGACAACGCGAAATGGGAATTGCGAAAATAAATGTGCTTAATCGAAACGCGGCACTTTTGAAAACTCATAATTTTGATACGTTTTGGTGATAGGATGAGGTGGTTTTTCAACTGTATCGAAAGCTGTGTATTTTTGCAAGTCTGGAATGAAAACATTTTTTTTTTCGCATCACATGAGTCATGATCAATAATCGGATGCTTCCATTGGCGGAAATGTTGCAGAAGATGGGAAGAAGTGTTTGGTTTGTAGGCATAGACAACCCATTTATGCGCTCACAGTGGAATTTAAATCTCGACTGATGTGTGATTGTGTATCTTACCTGGTAAAGTGCTGAGTTGGTAAATGAGAGTTTCAGTTTAATTCGGCGATTTTCTTAATGTATCTCAATCTTGACTGATTGGGTCAAAGTTCTACAAGTTAGCTTAGATGTCCAATATCAGAAAAATGCTCAAACCTCTAAGTCTATGATAAAACGTGAAGAGAAAACTCACGCCGCGGACTGTTCAGAGTGAAAGCCCTGGTGATGCATTTGGATGTGGAACAGCCACATAAGTAGAGCGAAGTTGCAAAAACAACAACAACAAAAAAGCTAATGAAGCTTAAGAAATTGTTTTGAGCGAGAAAGTTCATTTACAGTTGTTCCACCGAAGAACAATTACCCACTGTGTAAGAGCAGTGGTTTTAAAACGTTGAGTTGATCAGTTCCAGACAAACGCAGCCAGACCAGAGTCTCTCCTGCTGCAGTTATTGAGGGAAAACTCAAACGAGACCCATCGTCTTTGCCCCCTCTGACAAGGATCTTCACTTTGCTCTTTCAGCAAAGCCGTTCTGCCTGTTGCGCTCCGTGTTCTCCGCGTTATTTTACTTCATTCCGAGCACAAAGCGGTTTTGCCACGCGCAGGTTTCGTTGTGTTTTGATTCTCTTGTTTTGCTCGTGAAACGTGTGATCCAGAGTGACGTTACGTAAGCGCAGTGACACAAGCGTTTGTTGTATTGTTTGCACGTGTTGTAGCGGGATCCTGGAGACGGGCCAGGCTTCCCGGGGTTACTTTCGGTCCTTGACCCAGTGTTTCTAAACGCATCCAGATGGAAAGCGAACTCGGCGAGAGAGAGAGAAGGTTTTATAGCGTTTTAGTCATCAGCGTTCTTCCAACCTTCTCTTCTTTTTTTTTTCTTCTCCTAACTTTTTTTTAAACTCGCCCTCTAGCTCTGTTTTTTTTTTCCTCTTTGGTTCCAGCGTTTTGTTTTTATTCTCGTGCCTCTGCCTTTCTTCCACCGATTCTACTGAACTTTTTTTCCTCCCTCCGTGCGCTCCTCATGCGCTCATTAATGACTGTTTTGGAGCTCAATCAATAATGCACCACGGTGAATGATGAGAGATACCAATAATTACTTTCTGATGACGTAATTTTGATAAATCACAACCTCATGTCACTTCTTCTCAGGCATATATATATATATATACTGTAGGCTACATACCAATCTGGAAAAGTATCAAGTAGGCCTTAATCATCTTCAGGAACGTAAAATGACATTCCCAAACGTCATCAAGACTGATGACACATTTGTTTCAGCTCTTTCCGTTTTCAAATGTTTGACACCAGGTGACAAGGAAGCCTATGACACAGACTTGATGGCGATTACTTTTTTTTTTTCTTAGCATACTTTTTAAAAACATTGTACTTTGATCAAATCCTGTGTTGGATATTCATAATCTTCATCTCGTATTGGTTGTCCAGTTGCCGAAAAGGAACCAACCCTCTGGCCGTTTGCTTCAAGGTTATCCTAGAACTTCTTTATGTCCCTCTTCAACACTTTTTTTTTTTTTGTGTGTGTGGCTGACACTGATTCCTCCGGTTCCAGACAGGTTGCTAAAATATTTAAAGGGAAGCTTCACTGATTGATCTCCGTGTCTTATGGGATGTCGATCAGCCTGCAAAGAGCGTAAAAGGTCTCTGGAACTCTTTCCTCACGGAGGGAGGACGAGGTCGACGTTTAACTCTTCCCTGTTGTCACGTTTTTAAGGGTCACCCTTTTTATTTGCCGCATTTGGAGTGCCTCCATGTTATGAAAACACCAGCTGCAGAAACTTGGAGAAAACAACTGCTGATAATAAACTGAATGGAGAAGGTTGTAGAATGAAACAATGACTATTATGATAACCGCTCGCCAAAACGTTTAATTGAAAACAGAGTTTTTTTTCAAAAGTGGACTATTTCCATTTGGCAAATTTATATTCGGAATGTCAAATTGCGCATTTATATGGTCAATGGAAACGCAGCTATTGACACATGAGGAGAATCAACATGGTTGAATTCAGTGCTTTAGCTTTACCTTTCATCAGTTAATATGTTTATGTAGCACTTTGGATCGTTACTTCAGCTTTAGCACAAATAACATTTTATTTTAGCTAGTCATCCTGCATTGCCTGTCTAGTCTGAATGAAGCTCATCATGCTATGATCAAGTGTACTACTATTCTGTTCAAATGGTCGTCATCTCATTTCTATATGAGAGGAAGTCAAAGTTTACAACAACGGGACACTGTGCCTTTAAGAAACACCTCCCTAGTTGAATAAAGTATGATTTCTTATTGATTACATTGACCTGTTTCCCAGCCGCCCCTCCCTGTTCTTGAAGAGGATGAGACTCTCACGCAGAGGTCCTTTCATGATGCATAAAATGAATCCCACGCCGGGTGTCACTCAGCAGAAAATGAGGTTGCGGAGCTCTGGCTGTGTCTTAAGGAGAATTTATGAGGACACAACAGCCACCCTGATGCATATTTTATGCGCAGATTAAGTGTGCAGTACATGACTGTGGTACGCATGAAAAGTGAATCAAACTCTGAGCGCTATTTATTTGTTAAGGACAATAAATGTCTCGGCTCAGCGTAATTACATGCTGCTTAATGGGGTTCTAAATTACAAATTATGGCAGTCAAAGGACCCGCTTTCTGTACTCGTATGAAAGCTCCACTCCAGGAGGTGGCGATAGAGCACTACTGTGCAAATCACAAGGGAAAAAAAAGTGTCATTTTTCACCAGGAACTTAAAGCTGCAGTGAGAGACTTTTATCAAAAAACTTTTTTTTTTTAACATATTTTTTGACACTGACACTGTAGTGATATTATGTTATGAGACAGAGGATCTGTGAAAAAAATTGTGCTCCTCTTTCTTCTCCTAGAGCTAACTAGAAATGACCAATCAGAGGCAGGAGGCGGGTCCTGGTACTGTTAATCACCCTGTCTGTGGCGCTGCTTATCTCTCCTCACCGTCCTCTCTTGCTCTATGTTGTACTTCAGTACAACGTAGCCTGTTCTGAAAGGTAAAGCTAGTTAGCATGGCCACCATACTGCAGCAGTACGTTGTTTCTCTGCCAATAGCACATTTAGCGGCAAGTACACAAGCTGATTGACAACGTTAAGACTCTGCTGCTGGCCCTGATTGGTTGTAAAAGTTGATATTTAACAATGAAGGGAAGTGAAAAAAAGAAAAAGAAAAAAAGAAAAGTTTATGCATTGTTCAATTATAACAGGATCATAGTCTTTACAAGATGCGTCATTGTTTGTTTTACGAGTCTCAACTTGACTGTTTTGATTTTGTTCTCTTTATGCTGTGAGAAGAAATTGACAGATGAGTGCGTTCAGTCCGCCATGCTGTCTGGAGGAAATTGGTACATTGAAATCCTCCGTAACTATTTTGTCTCTGAGCTGAAATTGCTCCTCATTGGGTCAAACAGGATGGAACGCTTCAGGCGGTAATCCTAAATCCTGCGGTGACGATGGTCACGGCAGCAAACTGGGCTGATCCCAGTCAGGTTGACTTCTGATGTTGCACATCAACACATGGTACTCCCTCTGCTAGATATCTAGACCTCAACTTTGACATCCCACTCTGTTGACATGGACCAGACTACCGCCCTCTGCTCTTATTGGTGTTTCAGTCTTAAAACTTTCACTCACACAAACAAACCGGCACTCACATTGTTCTCCGCAAAGGATGGGTTTCACTAGTAAGGGAAGGCCGTCTGCTTTTTATCTCTCCACGCTGTTTAAGAGCTTTACCATTTATGGTGGAGCTGATGGAAGGTGCGTGTCTGCCAAAAATGTGACGCGACGCCGTCTATTTACTTGGAAACCCGGCCTCTTTCTCTGACTTCGCATTCGAGACTCCCTCCCCAGCCCCGACCCCAAGCTCTCTGTCTTCACAGCCACTCTGACCCTGGAGGAGTGGCGCTGAGGCCAAAACAGAGAAAAGCTGAAGGCGTCGACGGAGAGGCCGTGCTGAAACGCATGCTTCCTGTTCGGTGTTATGACAGAAAGCTTTTTCGGCAACCGACATCAATATTGATCAAACATGGAGCTGTTACACGAGCACAAAGTGGTCCAAATGCACTCCGGGTCACTCGGTTTACATTTCCCACAGACGGCTCTCCCGACTGTGTGAACCCTGAAACCAAATCCCTTTAAAAGACGGAGCAGAGGTGTTTGTCTTTAAACGTCTTAAGTGTGAGGAACCGCTGGGGCACGATGGAGTTTGTTTGAGCGCTAAACGTGTTTGATCTTGCGGGTTCGCTTTCACAGGGGCGAGGGTGGTGAAGAGTTGAAGGGTGAAAGGAACAAAATGCGTTTGAACAACAAAGAACGTTTTAGAGTTGAAGGTAAATAGTCAGAGGTGCATTTTCAATCTACACAAATGAAACATTTTGAATAAGAACCCTGTTTTTGTCTGAAATTTGAGAATCAAAGGCGTGCGTGGGTTTTTAAGGTGTTCCTCTACATCAGGAATGGATGGTTGGATTTTGCACTGATGGGGTGATTGGCATGTCGGGAAGGGGGTTTGTACTGTAACCAACGGATACCAGTTCGATCGTCCGCTCCGTCCGTCTCAGTCGTCGTGTCCTTGGGCAAGGCATCTAACGTGGCGCTCATTTCTATGTCTCATTCGAAATATTTCACAGTTTTCACATACAGCATTTAAAAACAGATGCCACATGTTTGCACCTCTAAATTTAGAGCTCAATGCCATCTTTCCACATCCTCTCCACCTTCTTACCATTCTACTTAGCAGCAGGAATCCGTCCTGATGACTTTACTTTGAGTTTCGCCTCTTTTTGTTCTCGCCCTCTCTCTCATTCCCTCTGTGGGTTTACCACATTTATGTGGCTCCAAACACCAACGCTGGACTCGTCTTCACTCAGACAGATCCTGAACCTGCACTTTTCCACGTGAACAAGCACTTTTCATTCCAGAGCTCTAGAGGAAACCGTTTTCCCGTGCTGCTTTTCATTTGGCAGCAGCCAGACAGGCTGGCTTTGTAAGAACCATGGAGATTCACCATCGGAAACACGGCGCCCGTTCTCCGTTTTTGCCTCATCTTGTCACCAGGGAAACGCTCATTTGTTGCATATTTAGCAGCATTACAGGCTTGTCTATTATTTTTAGTCGTGGGGGAAAATGTAAGAGTGATAAACGGTTTAACATAAGGGAAATCCTTGAGAGGTTTTGGGGATTCTGAATATAAATGCATTGACTATTGTACAGAATGTTAAACGTCGCTGACATTCGGAGAATTTTTCTCTGCGTATCGACACACATCAAACCAAGAGAGACAGCCGACCGAGCCGTTCTCTTGCCTCGCTGCCTAAACAAGAGACACTATTTGTTTTGCTTTTCATCTGCCGACGCGAAGTTCAAAATCCGAAGACGCTGGCTGCCCTCCAAGGCAGGGCTAAGAAAGAGTCTTGGTTCAGCAATACTTACATGAAGAGAAGGCAAAACAACGGCTCCTAATCCTGGCCCCAGAGAGCGAGTGCTTTTCCAGCCCCGAAGGCCGTGAAATCAAAAATGAAAAATCAATCATGTGATCAAATAATGGATTCTGTTATTTGCTGCTTCAATGAAATGTCAAATTACACGTTGCCTGTGGAGACAAAGTTCTTTTTTTGAACCCACTTCTGAGGTCAAGAAACCGTTCCTTAGCGGTTATTGTTTTTACTCCTGTTAGATTTTTTTGGGGGAGGATTTTAGAAGGATTGAATGTAAAAACAGACAGAATAAATACAATAAAATAATATTGTATTGTAAGTTGTATTTAAACTAGGGCATTTTAATTTGTTAAATTTGTTAAAATAATTACATGGATTTTGACGTGTTAAAAATGTAAATGCAATTAATCCCATTTGTTTTGTTTTTTTTTACTTGCAAAAATCCCAAACCAGAACCTTTGTGTTGTGTTTCTAGTATACTTGTAAATCTGATGCACAAGCTTCTCCCTCAAACAACAATGACAGACAATAAATATTCCTCTCTTGGTCCTCTGTGATTAATTTTTGCTTCCTAAAACGATCTGATGGGACGCTGGAAAAGACTGCTGTTGTGTTCAAGTTGTGCTAAATCGAGGTAGCTTATCACAGAAGCTATTCCAGACTAAAATAGCATCTCAGTGCTAAACATGTAGCAGCATCACATACATCCACAACACAAGTAGCCGTTCAGTTTTCAAGTGTTTCACAAAACCCCTGATCTTCCATAAAACTGCTCTGAAAACAATATTGTTTTTTAGAAGTGGTTTGTGGATGCTGACGTTAAGGAAGCAAGCGATGGGGGATGTTTGTGCAACTGCAACATGTTTAGCATAGAGATGCTAATTTAGTCTTAGTCCTTTTAGCACAACTTATTAGTACTGTTGGAACACAACAGTACGTTTTTCCAGCATGCCATTTGATCATTTTGAAGCAAAGCCCCCAGTGAGCCTCGCCATCCATTGCTTTGTATGCAGATACATCTTGTGCATCAGATATACCGGCATACCAGAAAAGCGCAACAAAGGTTCCGGCTTGAATATTTTTATTTTTTTATTTTTTTATTAGATTTTTGAATTTTTAGATTTCATGGACTTACATGAAAACATCACAGTCCCGCTCCTCACAACTAAAGTCTTCAAATATTTAGCTTTAAAAGCAAAAGGAACTCATTAGTGGAACTCCACAGTGTCTAATGATGTCTCTTTCCACCCGAGTTTTCTACAGGATATGCACTACAAAAACATAAATGCAGTTAAATTGTCCTTCCTTCACCTTCGACAGTTTTTTAACCAGTGTAAACTGTCACCTGTTTTATCCACCCTAAATTAACAGCAAGTTATTGCAGTAGAATGTGATCACCTCTGTGTGCGTGTGTGTGCGTGCGTGTGTGTGTGTGTGCCCCATGCCTGAGGTCGTGCCCTGAACAAAACGCAGACAAATATGGACACGCAGAGTGCTGCCGTTCCAGATCCTCGATTAGATTAGATCGCATCAGATTTGGCGACGTTACATCAGCGCTAACCAGATTATGCTATCCCTCATCCAGCACGCTTTACCTGCTAATGCTCTCTGAGCCTCATTTGCCAGGAAACAGCCACCAATGGAAGCAATTAGAAAATCAACAGCATCTTCATCACTCGCACAATCACACAGTGGAGGCATTAATCTCCCTCCAGGTAGCAGCAGACGCCTCCTCCCCGGCTATTAGTCGCTAACAACGTTTGTCCTGCGCGACTGGCTGGGGGTGCAGGGGGTTTGTGAGCCTTTTCAGTTTCGCTTCTCTTCCACGTCTCGTGTGTGTTTGAGTGTGAGAGGGGCTTGTTTTTTTTTTTGTTGTTGTTTTACGGCGTGGCAAGCTTCGCCCAACGTCTGCATGAGGAATGCCCCAACACACCCGAGCCAAGGAGAAACAGTGGCGGGGAAGAATAATGGCCTGAAGCTCGGTGTCAGGGCCAGATGTCTGCCGTCCGAGTTTCAGCTCATAAACAGCGTACCTCTTATTCTGCGACTGGGACCGTTCCTGGTGAGCAGATCTCAGCTGCGTGAGCTCCCATGTGTGGCCCCCTAATTGTGTTTATTCATGTAACATCAGAGGTTGTTTGTGTGCGTGGACATACTTTTACGTGAGGGCATTCATCTGGGGAGAACACACGGACACCCGAGCGGCCCTCGCATCCGTTTGCCCTATTAACCTTCCTTGATGACGCAACGCGTGCCTCGCCAGGAGATGAAGGACGTGCCGGGCGCTCGCGCTCATCAGAGCGGCAGAGGATGAAGCGGCGAATGATGAGGCGGCGGCCGGGATCAGACGAAAAGAGGGGCCCGTCTGCGTCTGTGAACCCAGACAATGGAGAGGCGGGATGAAACGGAGGAAAGCTCGTTGTTCGCTGTGGGCAAATGAGTCGGCCGCTTTTTGGTTTTTTTTTGGTTTGTTTTTGTTGTTTATTCGGCGTTGTTAGCCTCTAATCTGCAGACCTTTTTGAGCAACACTGATGTGTTTGATGCTGCTTCAACACAGCACCGTCATAAAAGTGTCCTGCCTTTTGAAAATCTGCACACAGCCATAAAATTGAGTGAATTTCATCAGGTTTTTATCTGGACAATCATCAGAAAGAGGAAGGAAAATAAAAGAGCTGAAACTCCGTAGAGGTTCGCCTCTCCTGCCTTGCGCATCGACAGCTCCTGTGGGGGGAGGAGATGATTTCATCCAAAGTAACAAGCAGCACTTTCTTGTTCAAACTCAGATGAACTTCACAGACCCTCCTTCGGAGATGCAAAACTGAGGTTTTGTTATAGCGTGAAGAGTCTCAGTGACTGCCTGTTCAGGTTGAAACCGATCGCCTTGATACCCGTCAAGCTTCACATGCACTGCGAAGAGTAAATGGCTCATTATTAAGCCTGTTAAATGTGAGTCAAACTTTGGGCTTTTTGTTAGGCCGGTGAAGGAAAAAAAACGGTGCTAACATAAGCGACGATGCATTTTTCAGTAAAAAAATAAATAAATAAATGACTTGTCCAGTGCTGGTTAAGCCATGTGGTTATAGTTAGGGATTTTTTTGGGGAAAAAATGGAATTCACCAATTAGTGTATATGGAACAAATATTACAGACCAACAAGAAGCAAATGGATATGCAAAATAAATGACCAGATAGTGGGACAAATGATAGCAAAAAATAAAATAACCCCCCAAAAAAATGAATTCTAATTGGCTGTAAAAATCCTAAAAGCTAATTTTTGTTGGTATTGCCGTGAGGTAGTGAGGTCATACGGTCAAAAACAGAAGAGCAAACAGCAGCACCAGCCGCCAGTTCCTGGTTCTTACAGTGAATTTTATTGTTTTACTTTTTTTTTCACTCTTGACAGGACCAACCAAACGACCCGATCGAAACAGAGAAACAATCTAATTTACATAACTAAAAGGTCGGCAAAGTAAACCATTTATGGAGCGGCTCAAAAGTTTAGTTGAAATAAAAAAAAAGAAAAAAATGGACAATAAAAATATTATCAGTTGCAATCAACATCCAGCCCCTGAAGCAGGAAGTCCTGGACTGGCCCCTCCCACATAGCTGATTAGGCAACAGCATCGAAAAGGGACAAAAAAAAAAAGGGAAGTAAAATAGAAAAATAAATAATTTACCAGAAATGAACCTTGAAATGGAGCTTTTGTTTGAATGAACAAAAGAAACATTTGCATTTATCCAACGATCCAGAAATATTAGCTTTAGCTGAAACATATACAACATAATCATACCACAAACAAACACAGAATAGGGAGTGAAGCAAAGTTATAACCAACTACAGAAAGATGAAATGACTCAGGAATAAAAAATAAGGGACAAGTGGTGAACTCAAACTGAACCACTTTGTCAGAGTTGGACACATTTCTTCCTCAATGTCACGCTGTGATTTTGGTCTGATGTGAACGAACCCTCTGGAATTTTATTCAACCAGACTGGAATTTTTCATTTAAGTGTTTTCCAGCCGTATGAGCTAAATAATGACCGAAATCAGCAATGACAGTGTGTCATCGTCGCCAACCGACTCCGCTGCTTGTGCGTTGGGAGACAAAATGGTGCCTCGGCGGTTGAGGAGCAGCTGTTATTTAGCACTGGATGTTAATCTCCGTATCTCTCTCTCCCTGTGTGTACAAACGCAAGTGTTGAGTAATCCCCGCCTAAACAGTCACGGTGTGTTGTGATTAGTGGCAGCCCACCATGCCGGATTCAATGGCACACGCGGTGTTTACATTGCATTACATTACCAGTTGAGCGCGGGGGATGGAGGAGTTATTCATAGAAATGTGAGCGTTGCTTTAAAACGGGGTTTCTTCAAGTTTCATCAACTCAGACGTGAGGCCTTTTAAGAGCCGTGTTAAACCATTATAAATGAAATATACATTTCGTGGAAGAAATGTTCAAGATGGCATATTTTAAATAGTGTCAGCGCCAAGCTAGTTTTCGAACAATGGACGTTGTGTATGACGGGGTTGACAGCAGGAGTGATCCAGAAGCTCAGACAAACGTTGTCCAACAAATTTACTCTAAACCACGATCGACGTAAAACTTTAACAAGCTGGCAAGCAAGGATATGTGAGCTGCTAAGTAGCGGTAGCCTCAAGTGCCTCAAGTCAGAGAATGCAATAAAGTTTTATCAATGAAGATGTCTGCATGCGACTCAAAACATCTCAGAAAGATGAACATCATCTAACAAAATGACATTAAATTTTACACTTAGCCAGGAGAGATGCAAATAGCTAACTAGCGAAGGTATGTTAGCAGTGCTATCTTCAACCGTCTGAGTCACATAAAGCAATGAAGACGTCTGTGTGTGACTCAACAGATCAGAAGATGAACATCCTCTAAGAAACGTGACGATAAATTTACACTTAGCCAGGATAGACCTTAAAAGCTAACTAGCAAGGTCATGTTAGCAACTTGTTCATGATTGCATCAACTGCCTCGAGTTGATGCAATCTCTCAGAGAACTGAGCGACTCAACTCAAAAGAGGAATGTTGTCCAACACCTTGACATATGCAAAAAGCTAGCAGCCAGTGGTATGCTAGCAGATAACCAGCGGTAGCATCAACTGCCTGGAGTCATACAATGAAGATGTTTGTGTGCTACTCAAGCAGTTCAAAAGATAAACCTCGTCCAACAAAGTGACAGTAAATTTACACTGACCCATGAAAGACGCTAAAACCTAGCTAGCAAGGGTATGCTAGCAGCTAATAAATTGCCTCGAGTCACAGAGTGCATCGATGTCTATGATGGACTGAAAGTTCTGCCGGCAGAAAAGTCCCATGAGAATGATAAACTACTCAGAATGTCAGAGATAAGATAGTCCTGCCACAACAAAATGTGAGACCAATGATAAACAAATAAAATTTTTAAAATGTTTTCTAATGAACTTGACATTTTAAGGCCTTAATTTCAGATACACAGACACCCTGTCATGTTCACACCTGTACACGCATGCACATTTCTTGATGGCTGTGTGACCCCTTATCGGGGGTCTCTGTCCCCTGTGCCTGGTCATGTGCAGTGTGTGCGGTGCACTGCGTATCAGTTGCGCAAACAGTTGATTTGCACACAGATGAAAGGCCGCGTGAAGCCCACCTCGCGCTGTCCGCAGGCGCGGGGCGGCATTCCCGGCGGCTCTGTTCTCCTCGTCGATAATTACAGACACTCGCCACAGAAGTCTGATTTCCATAGCTTGTCGGATTTGGATGTGCCGCGCCTTTTATCTCGGGGATTATGTTCTGTATCTCTCTGTCTGCTTGTTCTCGCTGCCTGTTTGCCTCAAACGCTCTCTCACACACACACACATCTCCATCATACACAAAGTCTGTTTGATGGAGATGTGAGTGGCAGTTGAGATCTCCGGTGAGCTCTGAGCTGTGCCGGCGCTGTGATCGACAAAAGGTCGGGTGTATTTATGCAGGGAAAGGAAACCCGGCTGGACCTGTCCTGTTTGAAAAGTACGAAGTTGCTGCCGTGTGTGTGTGTGTGCGCGTGCGGATGTGTGTGACACAGCAGGTGTTGATGTTTTTTGGTCGTTTCACCAGGAATCTTACATGGTGTGGGAAAGTTTGAAATTTGGTGAAAGTATGACTGTGGAAAATGTTATAGATTAATGTAAACATGTTGTTTCCTAATGTTTTTGTTGTCTACATGTAGAGTCTTTCTTTCCCTGTTCTTTTTTCTTCTACTACTAAATATTCTTCAATAAATCCTCTCTTAAAAATGTACCTTCTGGCCTTCCTTAGTCTCCTCATCCTGTCCGTCATTGGGTTATCGTTTCTTCCATTCTTTCATTTGTTTTATCTTTCATCTTATTTTCCATCACTGAGCGATCTTCTGTTAATTATTTCCTACCTTCTTTCTTTCCGGAGTCTCTCTCTCTTTCTTCTTCTCCTCCCTTTCTTTACTTTCCTTTATGTATTTCCATTTTCTTCCTTTGTGTTTTTCCTTCTCCTTTTTCCTTCTCCTTTCCTTTTTCCTGCTTTCCTCAGTTCCTCCCCTCCTTTTTTAGGTCATAATTCCTTTCTTGCATTTTTCATTTCTCTCTTCCGTCCTCCTCTCCTTCATTTTCCCTTCTGTCCAGTCTTTAGTCCTTTCTTTCTGTCTGTCTCTGCATGTCCTTGTTGCCATACCAACTACAATAATCATCTCTCCATTTCCGTGTGTCCCTCTGATATGCGGCTTACATCCTAGATTGTATATACAGTCCGTCTTCCAACCATAACTTCATCTGTAATTGATCCATTACAATTTTAAAAACGAATTAAAAAAAAGCTTCCCAGCAATGCTCTAGTCCGACGTCGTTCTGTTCTCTTCAGTTCAGGTGAAATATTTTCGAATGCACAAAACAGCTGCTTGCCTTGCCTCTGTCTGTGCAGCCTGAGGAGTTGACCAACGCCCTGGAGATTAGCAACATCGTCTTCACCAGCCTCTTCTCCCTGGAGATGCTGCTGAAGGTTCTGGTGTACGGGCCGTTCGGCTACATCAAGAACCCCTACAACATCTTTGACGGCATCATAGTGGTGATCAGGTATGGGACTGGGCACTTCGTTGCCAAACTGCGCGACATCCGGCGATGATCGAGAGGTCAGAACGGATCGGTCCTCGTCCTTACAAGAGAAGTAAGCGTGTGTCTGGTGTTCCTTGTGTTTGCCCCGCAGCGTTTGGGAGATTGTTGGCCAGCAGGGCGGCGGCCTGTCCGTGCTGAGAACCTTCCGGCTGATGCGCGTCCTGAAGCTGGTGCGCTTCATGCCGGCCCTGCAGAGGCAGCTGGTGGTGCTGATGAAGACCATGGACAACGTGGCCACCTTCTGCATGCTGCTCATGCTCTTCATCTTCATCTTCAGGTAGGGTGAGGTCGCTTGATTGACAGCCGCCACAATAGCTGCTTTGTAATTCCACCGCGACATCCCGGCGATATTAAATGGCAATGGAGAAACACACCAAAGTCATCTTCTCTGATTTAGTTGTCACTCGTCATTTTCTGCCCTGTCGGGATTTAAAGTGGAGTCTCTTTGCACTCGAAGGTTGTAGACACAAAAAAAAAGACAAACACCTTCATTAGTAACTTGAATTACTTGAATCTGTTTCTTCCATTCGACATTAACCAGCAAAACTTTTTCTTGACATTAGAAAGAATACAGGATGTCTGTGCTGCTAGAACTTTAAGAATCATTACTACGACTTTATCTTCAACTTTGTTTGGGATTGTAGAAGATGAACAAAAGAAGATGAACAAAATATGCCAAAGACCCAAGTACTTATGAGGGTTAAGGACCACATCTGCCTGAGAATAACTAAAATTTGCTAAGATGCTACCAGCTGCTTATTTTAATAGTCCATAGATGAAATATGTCTTAATATTTAGCAAATATCTAAAATGTCCCCTATCTTTGCTCCTGGGGCTACAGCTAATCAGCAAGAAGGAAAATAAATGGCGCTTCTGGATTGGCTCCTTTGAAAACATCACCCAATAGGATGTCAAGTAACATTTTCAACTACTCTAGGTATTTCAACTTCCTAAGCTGCATTTTCCTTTGAGTGTTTTCAATAATTTGTATGGAAAAAATTTCCAAGTAGACACATTTTTAGAATCATCAGACATTTGGTTTCAAAAGAGACACCATAAGAAGTGTTGTTCTGTTAGTTTTTCTCTGCATTTAAATATTTTATATTTCATAAGTCGTAGGAACGCAGAATAGTGAATGAGGATCTTTGTTGGAAAGTAAAAGTGTCTAATCTTCCATTTTTGTCTGCATCCTTTATAACCAGCTGCACTTCCTGTCATTTAAAAAAATAATTCTTAGCCAACAAAGAAATTAGTTCCCTGCTGAAAAAAAAACAAACGACAGGCAGATGGATTCTGTGACGTATTATGTTTTACACTTTGAGGATTTTTATGTGTTTGGCTCAGAACTACAATATTTTTTGCGAAGGCTTTTGTAACCACATGTTGCGGAACGCCGGCACGCGACACGCTCCAGAACACGGCCGTTCACACGGAGACACGGCGCTCCAGCAGCTCTTGTGTACGCGCACGTAAACAGACCTCCATTTGAACGAGCAGCTGCCAGGCCGAGCCAGCGGAGGCAGCGTTGCATTGATCCCTCGGCTCTAGTTGAGCTCCGCTGTCTGTTCTTTCTCAATAAAAGGCAGACTGCACAGCGGAGTCTCTGCTGTGTCATAATAATAACACCCACAATTACTTGTCTGATGTAGCGTGTAGCCTTTCTGTTCTCTGCAGCTTTGGTTTCGCCGCCATGTTTTTCCGGTGGCCAATCCACGCGGGCACCTGGTGTATGTTGCGGCATATAGACGATATACGACCAAGACCTTCTAGTCTGAATGTGCATGTGGGGAATATTCAAGCTAACTTATTTTGACCGCTTTTTGTTGAGTTTGAACCACAATTCCTAATGGTTTTATTGAGACTTTTTCTGATGAACTGCCAAAAATGAATGTAAGAGAAGAACTCGACAGGAAGTAGTCAGAGAATAATGATTTTTTTAATGACCTGTCGCGTGAACACACATATTCACATGTGATTTTAGTTGCCTTTTTTATCTTTTTATTCAACTGCAAAGTTGTGGGGGGGGCGGATTTGCGCACATTTGTACTAAAAATACAGATAGAGTGGAAGGTTCAAAGAGCCATTTGCCTCAAGTTCCAGAGTCCTGGCCTAATCAAAGTCCAAACATAAATTCCACTGAGAATCTTTTAATTTCTGTCCAATCTGACTGAGCTTCACCTAAAACCTCTTCCTGCTCTAATTGCATCAAAAAAGTATTGACTCGCAGTTTCTGAACACAACTTTTACAAATGAAATACATTTGTAAGACTGTCCCGGCGTCCTGTGGGGCAGCAGTACTGATGCTTCATGGACAGTCACGCTGTCCATGGTGCTGAACTCAACCAGGAGCTGCAGTCTCATTTTGTCTCCAGACCTCCAGTCTGTCACAGAGACCCAGGAACTCAGGGGCCATTCAACTATATTGGAGAATTCTAATTAAAGTTTTGAAATCTAACATTCAGGTCACTTTTTTTTTTCTTTTTCACAAAATTGCAAACAGGATAAACAAAAACGTCCAGGATTCTTATGCTGAAAGGACAAGCCGGAGATCATTTTCAGCCAGTGAAATCCCTCCGTTTATTTGTCCCGAATCTACTGCTGGCGTCTGATGTAAATATTTGTCCTCTGTCTTCCTGTTTGTGTTGGTCCCGTTTTCCTCCTCAGCATCCTGGGGATGCATTTGTTTGGCTGCAAGTTTGGCTCTGAGAGGGACGGAGACACGCTGCCGGACAGAAAAAACTTCGACTCCCTCCTTTGGGCCATAGTGACCGTGTTCCAGGTGAGGCCGTTTTCCCATGCGGTTGAGTCGGGGCGTGTATATTTTGAAGTGCACCATAACTGAAATGACTGTTTTAACCCCATAAAGAGAGGCAGATGTGCAGCAGAATGAGCTCAAACTGAAGCTAAAAATGTTGGAACAAATACTTTCTAGGCGGCTCAAAACTGAGGAGTTCAGTTTGTACCTATGGTTCAGCTTTAGAACAAGTCTGACAGTTTTCACCAAAAAGGTGATGTCTGAATGCACAGGGTTTAGACATTGTTCATGTTCTTGACATAAGTCGGTCATTTAGCCATAGTTCACCGCCTTCACGATTCAATGTAGAATCCACTTCTCCTTCCATGTGCAGATCCTGACCCAGGAGGACTGGAACAAGGTGCTGTACAACGGCATGGCCTCCACGTCTCCAGTAGCGGCGCTTTACTTCATCGCCCTCATGACCTTTGGGAACTACGTCCTCTTCAACTTGCTGGTGGCCATCCTGGTTGAAGGCTTCCAGACTGAGGTAAAAACTGCATGTGCGGTTTAAATTACCGAGCCTAGAAAGAATGCGAAGGAAACTTTATGCTCGCCGCTAACAGCGTTCAGGTCAGAATAACCCAGCTCGGCTCCAAGTTCTTTACTTTTCCCGGAAAAACCTGCGTTCGAGATGAATATTTTGGCACAAGTCGGTGGTAACCGAAGTGTTTATAGCTGCAAACAGATGAGACATTCTTGCACTCTTTGCAGTTGGATATAAGATCAATGTTTTTTATTTATTTTTTGCTTCATGTCTGTTATTTTGTCAGTCTGGTCGCCTCCCACTCATTAATCCTCGTTATTGTTCTGCTTGTTTTCCAATGCCATGAAGTTGCAACACGTCATGAGAGAACTATGTTGACCAGATGACATCCCACAGCGCCCAAATCCGCACTTTTACATAAAGCTTTCATGGTTTTATGTTCAATGTATTTATTTATTTGTCATCAGTAAACTTTAGCCTCTCTTTCATAAATCATTTTAAATGCCAGACAAATAAGTATGCTGTATTATGGAGCATGGTGCTTTCCTTGTGAGGAAGACTTAAAAGAGTGAAAAGAGAGGAGAAAAAGATGTCTGAGTAAAGTTTGATGCAATCAAATAAGACAGCTGTGGGAAGGAACTACCTTTAAAAAAAAAAGAAAGAAAATTCATTCAGAGGCCTTTTTGCCGTTTCCTCTCTTCAATAGGTTATGGCAACACCTCTGCTTTGGTACTTTCAGCTATTGGGTTATAAAGAGTAAGAATAGAAAATGAATGACTCAGTATTCCGATTTCACACTGACTCTGCAGCTCTTTTTTTGCTTAGTCTGAAGAAGTGTGTTTAATATTACAGTAAAATGTTTCCAGTTATATTAATAAAATACCTTTTGAAACAGATATGTTTGATAGCTCTCAGCTGAAAACCTATGCTATTTAATTTGTTGCTAAACAGGTTTTAGATTATGGTAATACCATATGGTGAGATATTCACATATTTGTCATTTGTATGTGCCATTTATGAAGAACAGAATATCTACACACATTTATTCATGTGAAGTTCTTTAAAGAAAGCCTGAGCTACAAAATGCTAAAGCTAGCTTTAGCCCCGCTCTTTCTCTGAATTCTGATGCACCGTTATTGTTGACGTTACCGCCACCTTGTGGTCCGTCAAGGATATTTAAGTGTTTTTGTAAAAAGCTTTGAGCTTTGTCCGAATACTTTTTTTTTCTTTTTTTTTCCGAGTAAAATGTATTTGTTTTACAATTATAGCTGGAACAGTGTAGAGTACTGAGTTTTCTCAGTAGCGCAGTTATCAGTAAGCTAACTGTGGAGTTGTTGATAAATAGCAAAAGGCAGAACTCAGTTGACAGTTTTCTTTTTCGTTTGTTTCTTCGGAAAAGAAAAACACCAGATAAGTGAGTACAAGCATTATTTTGGCACAAGTGCTAGTTAGCTAGCCAAGTGGATAAATGTGTAGCCGTCTGCTGGGCCAGCTAGCAAAAACTTCCCCTAACTGTGATATTTCATTGCCTTCTATTGTTGATTTTTCAAAGTATTAGATTCCATTTGGACTTTATTGCAGCTTACAAATGTGAATAAAATATGTTTGAGTTTTATGGTAGAACTTAAATAAAAGATTTAAAAAAAAAAGCACAGACACCTTCAAACATCTAAGTGTGAGAATCTCCATACTTCCCTCAGAGAAGAGCTGTTAACTTAACTCTCTCTTACTTCTTTTTTTTTTCATCTTAACATCCTTTTCTGCAAACACTAAGTTTATTTTTAGTCAGCCAAACTTTCCTTGCGTCAGGGTTGCTAGGGAACGGGTAGCTTGAATGACGTGGGCCGTGGCCAGGCGATGTGCTCCACTGTGGTGCCAAGACACGCACTCACCGCCGCACGCTGTAAAGTTATTACTTTTAATCTTCATTTTGCTTCTTCTACTCATTAGACCCATCTTTTTCTTCCCTGCTCTATATGGCGCAACGAGCCTCCAACCTACATCTTTTTTTTTTTACAAGCTCGTTTTACCTACCATTTTTGTCTTCAGTATCTTTCTGTTTCAGGCTCTAGCAGCGTGTCCATGTGACTGTACAGTATCCAATGCAATGAGTGCAAGCTTGCTGACTGATGTCTTTTTGCTGATTTTAATTAAAATTAAACCAAGAGAACGTTTAATCATTTCAGAACCAGGCATATTCTTGCAGTATCCACGTTAAGTGCAAATTAATACATCTTTAGATAAGATTTTGACAAACCAGACAATATTCATCTTTTATTATGGCACTATAGTTGAATACCATTCAGCTTTGAACAAATGTACCTTTCTGATCTACATGCTCAATGTAGATAAACAAAAAGGACAAATGAAAAAGAAAAAAAAAATCCATATGAGTGGAATAACTGGTGGCACAGTTATTGGTACTCAGGCTTTTGTTACTTTGAACAATCCCCTTTGGTTAATAGGACAGAATCTCCTGAAACATTTCACTAGGTTATGCTGGTATAAGATTCTTATGGTAAGATAGCATAAATAAAATGTAAAAAATTCACCATACTGTGATATGGCCAGAAATATTTTTAAAAACTATAAATTCTCCTCTTTTTAGACCTGAGCAGTGAAAGCAACATAAAGGCTGATCATAATTATATGATTAATTTCTCTTTTCCCCCCAAAAAACTCAAATTTGAGGAGTTTAGACATTTCAGAAAAGTCACCCAAAATTGTTCCCCAGATCAAATTAAAGGTTTTTAACCCTCCCCTGGCCTTAGCGTGAAGCTCAGGAGGAGTGACGGTTGGACAGCAGAGAAGCAGGTGGCAGGACGTCAGACCGTCAGTTCACGAAACGACATACACAAAATCAGAAAAGCGCACGTGGCATTTGGGGTCCAAATGACACCATCATTAAAGTCTGTGCGAGGGTTAATAGCATCAAAAGTGGACCGGGACCAATTAGCTCTATAAGCGCCCCCTGAACTGAGATAGACCAAACCATATATTGTAGAGATCTCAAATTTGGTATGTATATAGACCCCCTCAAATCAAGAAAAAAGGTCTGTCCCAAACTGTGTAGGGAGGCGGCCATTTTGGCTCATTTTTTACGTTTGCACACCCCAAACTTTAATTTCATTTTTTACCTTACATTTTATTGGTGTAATTTGGCAGATATATAATCAAACCCTGCTGGTATTTGAAAGACTTGATTATGCAACGCTCACTAAAAATAGCGTCCGGGAAAGAATCAGGCTCACAGCATCTCAGATCCATCACTGTAAGTAACATAAGGTACGAGGTCCTTTCCCACACGTTCATTCATCGTTTTCGCCACGAAAAGGCAAAAAGCTCAATCTTATGAGAGATTGCATCTGATAGAAAAGATTGCTTTCTGCCGACATCAACCCCAAACAACCGGCTGCCGTATAGATGGACTTCAATGGTTGCTACTTTGTAATTTGTAACCTCAAGCTTCCACTCCTTACAGTTCTGACAGTTTTTAAATTCATTTTCTTTCTTTTTCTTTATTACCTTTCCCGCCATCTTGATTGTATGCTGTCGCCAACAAAATCTCGGTCCTGGTCCAGTTTTGTGGCCAGTTGATAAAATGAATGGGCTTCTGTAGATTCCTAATTAGAAGTACCGAGGAAATGACGTCAACCTAAACAAGTATAATGTAACCCAGTGTTAAAAACACAAGTGAAAGTTAATGATGTTAATTTGATGTCCGGTCTCAAAAGAAACGTTTGTCCAGATTTTATAAGCTCTTTCAGGCTCTTAAAGAAAACAGCGGTCAGCTGTGAGTTCTCAAGCGTCTGACGCAGAATCACAACGGGACAATCAACCCCATTGGCTGATGCAATATCAGACCACGCCAGCCATTGGTTGCCCAATCCAACAGCGAAACAATCACTAAAGGCCTATTTCACAGTTTTTTAGAGATTTTTAGCACCTTTTGATATATTTTTCTAAGCAAAACAAAACACAAAATCTATTTATACTTTACAATCTTGGAAAGACGTCAAATTAACATAATTAACTTTCACTTGTGTTTTTAACACTGGGTTACAATAAGGTACCCCAAAAAATGCTTTAGTTACTTTTTTTCTAAGGGATTTGGTTACGTTAGGGTACCAACAATCGTTCCACCAGTGTTTTTCCCAAAAACTTTCCAGTGTGAGATTAGAGCACCATAATAAAGGATAAATTTTTATCTCCATAAGTGGAAAAAGGTGCTGTTCCTATACGCACAACATTAAATTAGATTTCTTGTCTTAAAAGCCTCCACATTCGTGAAGAAAATCACACAGGTTAAATCTGGAGTACGACACGGCCGTGCTGTTTCTATGCTGCCCTCACTTCTCATGCTTCCACAAGTGGATTAATGGCCCCGGCCGTCTACTTGGTTTTGTTCTCCAGCAGGATGAAGTCAACATTTTCCAACATGTTGAATCATCTTTATTGTTCTCCCCTCTGCTCTCGTCCACTGCTGTGGCTCCGCTCCTCTCCTCCGTGCCTCCTCTCCCCTTCTTCTTCTTCTTCTTCGTCTTCTCTCCGGCCACTTCCGCTAAAAGGAAATTTCCAAGCGGGAGGACTTGCATGCCCAGCTGAGCCTAATTCAACTGCCTGTAGACTCAGGGGTATGTACAGCTCTGCAGCCCTGCCTCTCCTCCCTTCCCTCTCTCCATTTAATCAACCAGCCATCCTGCCCAGTCGCCCTCCACCCTCCCTCAGTCCCTCACCCGTCCCCCTTCACCCTTTCCTCCCCTCATCATTCCCTACGGCGGCATTGCGGCGACGCCGTAGACCTCTCAACTGCCGGTTTCTTCCCGTGAGTGACAGAATGATGAATAACATCGCGGAGGCCATTTTGCATTGTTAATGTGACAGGTTAATATTTAGCAGACATTAATGTAGATATTAACATGCAGCTCTAAGCCACGAGTGCCTTTAGGGGACCGCTTAGCCTTATTGGAAAGCAAAACCTTTCTAACTTGTTCTCTGTGATATTGACCAGTGCAAGATTTAGTTTGGATTTTAATTTTTTTTATTTTTTCAAAAAGTTTTGAAAATCTTGGTCCCTGCCAGTCCAATCCAATAGAGTACTGAATGGGAGTTTTTCCAAGGCGTTGGAATGGACGCTGCTCTCTCTTGGGTGTATAAATCAGTAGAAAAGATGAGCAAATAATTGGCTCTTTGAGAAGATGGCAAAACGCCGTGATTCCCCAGAAGGGTTTCGGTCCCAGACGCAGAGTCTAATTAGCACTAATAACACCAGTGAGGATATGGGGACAAACATTATTGATCATTTCTCATTTAAAGTCAGAGTTTTGAAGCAGAGGTTGACCGATTTGCAGGTCAATTCTCTTTTTGGACCAAAGGTTCTTGATCTGAATCTCAAAATTTAATGTTTCATTTTAAAACGAACACTCCGGAGAGTCTGCTGTTCGTTTTCTCCTTTATGTACCAAGTTAAGCAAAAGCAAGTCAAGGCTTACACTTAGTCCTATTGGATGATGTCTCAAGTTATACTCCCTATATTCTCTGTTGTCTGTGTGTTACCAAATACTTCAGTGTGACAAGGTTTTCACTTAAAACAATATATTTAACCAGTTTACTTCTTAGAAAAGGAAATTCCAGACATAAATATCTCTTACAGTGAGAAGGTTTTCAACAAAACAGAGTCGAATCCCATGATGTATCTTGGGTTCCCACATACTTGGGTGTACAGAGTGCATTCTGGGAGGCCCTTGCACTCTGTACACAGACAGTTGGGATTTCATAGTCTCTCTCCTAAGTCATCCAAACTAGATTACTGATGTATTTTTGAGTTTTTAAGTTGTTACAAGCTTGGCCAAAACGACTCTCAGATTAGGTGTTCACACCCAAGACTGTATTATAAATGTCATCTGGACTCCAGATTCATCTGACCAGAGTTTCATAGCCCATCTGCAAACCAGAGGTCAGTCGCACTTTCGGTCATCTAAAACCACTCTGACTCTTGACATGGAGATGTTTCCATTCACACATTCAGATTCTGGATATTTGCTCTTTCTTTGGACCATTGTCCATAAACCTGATGTGTTCAACTCACAATAGATCCTCCTCTCGAGGTTAAAAATCATGTTTACCATGTCTCGATTCTGAAAGGCACTGAGCTGCTGCTGCCATGTGATTGACATAAATATAACAGCGGTGACAGAGCGCAGAAGCAATTTCCAGTCGGCCATCTTTCCACACGCAGGAGGCAAATCTCCCATCAGGCTGTCGGAGCATGTTTCCCATCATCTGCCAGTCCTCTAACCTGTCCCCTGCATGGCTCCCTTACTGCTGCTGAGGCTAATTGAAGTTCTGAGTTCACCTGCACTCAGAAGAGATGACCAAGTCTCCAACACTTGCTGTGTGTCTGGCTTTGTTCTCCATTGTAAGCAGACTCCATATCAAGCCTCATGTTGACCGCTCAACCCCAAGCAACGCTTTCTTCCGATTGTCATCTTTGTTCAAATTCTGTGCAAAAAATTTCGTTTCAAACTCCTGTTTGTAGCGAAGGAGAGTACGAAGTATGGTGTGGGATGAAGACAGCTCATAAATCCACTTTCCCAGAGCTGCCCAGAAATGAGACCATAACTTTAGGATTTTCCACTTGTTCTTTAAGATTTCTCTGCTACGTGAGGTCCAATCTGATGTTACAGCATTTCCATTGACTAACTGTGTAAATTGGAATTACGAAAATAAATTTTGCACTAGGATAAGTTGCTTTTTCAGCCGTATCAAAATTCATGTATCATGCAAAACTGCAGCGGAAATGCTTTAGTCACACGAGTCACATTTTTTGCACATTTGTCATGAAAATGAAGGATCCTGTTATGCAGGATTTGAGTGAACACCGAGCGCTGTTCAACAAGGGCTACTGTCATTAGGGTTGCAACTAGCGAGTATGTTAGTAATCGATTATTCTGACAACACAAATTGTTCAAAAACAATTTACCTTGTCCATATTTTTTATATTTTTTCCACAATATTTGAAAGAAATTAGCAAAAATGCAGATACACATAATCCAGTTACTTTTTAAGTAAGAAAGCAAACAAGTTGCTGTTGTGCTTTTTTATTTCACTGTGCCTAATGAAATACATGATTAGTGTACACTTAATCATTTGTATCAAAGCAAGCATGTGCAATGTAGGTCTCACCTATTGACTATTAATAATTGCTTAGCAAAAGGATTTTTCTTTACTGAATTTCAATCAGGTTAAGCAAAAACTACTTCAGGATGTCTGGGTAGAAAATATTTACAGACAAAGAAGGAGTTTTATTTTTTATCTTCAATGCAAAAATAATGATTTATTCATTACTAAATTAGTTGATTATTTCAAAAATGTATTAATCCGATTAGTTGTTTCAGCCCTAGAAGTCATTAGAGATTATGTTTCGCGTTTTGCTTAGAAATGTGTTCTTTGTGTATTGTATGTACTCACAAACTAGTCATTTATCGAAGCCAGGTTACATGAGGAGTATTGCAAATTTTTGCAAATATTTCAGAAAGCGATTTGAATAAAATTATATGTGACAGTGGTCCATTTGATTTGGACGGGAGTGTGACGATCACACTCTTGTGCAATGTGGAGTATTTTATTTCAGTATAAAGAGTTTGTTCAAACTTAAATCCAATCTTTAATTAATCTAAATGTTTGCGTCCACAGATGGCACTTTTAGTGGGCATGCTCACATGCACGCACACGGAAACAATTACTTCGCTTTCTGTTATCAACAGCCGCTCTCTGGCTCCTGTTTGTTTTTTTTCTTTTTGAAGAAATGTAATTGAGATCCTCCCGTTCGCATCCTCTCTCAGTTATCGAAGGGCCCACCGGCAAGCGCTCCCATCTCCTCCTGGCATGGTGCGAGCCTAAATTGGGGGTGGCAGAGTGTAAACAAGGAAATATGGGCAAACTCAGCCTCGGATTTCCCCCCACATATCAATGTCTACATCTGATCTTTTCTGCTAAAACTTCGAATGCAGGGCGAGTAAAGCATTTCACTCCAGAATGAAAAATTCATACCCTGGTTTTGCCACTGACTCTATTTCTGCTGAAATTAATCTTCCAAACTAAATACCAGATGGGACTTCAATAATTGGTGTTTGACGACTAAATAATAGATCATGCCTGCCTGGAAGGCTTTTCACATAATAAGACATTTTTTTTTTTTTTACATAAACAAGCTGAAGAATAACAAAAGTGAGCTGCTGCTTCAGTTTGGTTAGCAGACAGTAAACTGAATGTTACGCTGTGGATGAGGCACTTGGGTTTAAAGGGCTTATCTAACACTGTGTACGATTTTCTCAGTCATGAAACTAGGCGAGCTCATCTCCTGACTCGGGTTTAACTTGTATCTTTTCATCTGTCCGCATTAGAAAGCCGCAGGATTGGAAAACAATCAATAGATCCCAATATTTACCAGCATGCATCTTTTATGTTGGGATGAAGTGAAATAATGAGCAGACTGAAAAACCGTTTTTACTGACTTTATAGTCATAGGTTACTTTTTGTCTGAATACACCTTTCAATCATTCTAAACTTTAGGGCTGTAGACGAAGGCGTTGTTCCATATTCCAGAGCTGTATTTTAGTTAGAAGCACAGAACTAGAAATTGCCGCAGATAGGGGATATCTGTGGCAATAAGTTTCAAACATAATGGAGCGAAAACACCTAAAATACATGTCTGTCAATGAAGAAACGTCTGAAAATGTCTTCTCCAACTTCAGCTCGACCACCTGTAAGCCAACGCAGCTGTGACTCCAAGATATCTTCAGGTGCTTGATATGACCTGCTGTGAGCCCACATTTCGAAACAGCAAGGAATCCTCTAAAATATGTAAATGCATGATTACAGAGACCATAAAAGGGTCCAAGTGGCCCTTGAGTTGATTGGCCCACCAGTACATTACCATCCACTCTTGCTACATCACCCACCTCCCCTCCACCCCACGACCTGCTCTGGCCCCAATCTTCCCAGGTCAAGCAAATCAGATGGGGGTTTTACGAAGCGGTGGCATTAATCGCTGGGAAGAAAATGCAAATGCGATCACCAGAACAGAGAGCCTGGAACGCGCAATATTCATACGCTCTTTTTCTTCTCGGCTCGTGGGAAGTATCAAGGAAGTAATTTGTCAGTTCAGGAGGTAATGCGTGGCGGTTTGGTCCGGAGGCTTTTCTACCTACTGTTCATTCTCTTTGCTGCCACAGAGGTCTGACTCACTGGGCCGGCTTTTCATTAATACGCCGACCACCGTGGCACCCTCTCCTGCTTTAATAATATCTGCCGGCGCCAGCAAAGTGGAACAAATACAAGAGACATATCTAGTTGTTTTCATTTCCACTGATTTGAGGGAGGAAATCCGTCCGTGGAAGAGGTGACCAGAGGAGAGAAGCATGGGGGAAAAGACTCAGAGTGAGGAAGGACGAGTTAAATCACAAGCAGAGAATACTTTCAGCAGCTACAGAGGTGGGAGATTCATCCCTAAACGGTTCTGCTGATGGGAGGATAATTTAAAGAGTAGTGCTTTGAAGAGCAGCCAGCTTGCTTTGTGTAATAATAGACCAAAAGCTTCTCCTTACTCAAACACTCTCAGTTTTTAGTGTTGAATAAAGGAAATTCAGAATCCTCTGTCGTTATGTCAGGGTGTCTGCTCCATGTTTTCAGTTTTCTTGCACAGCAGGACTTTACGTAGCTGGACTTTGTAACAGACACCATAACTCAACCCAAACCACAACACTTGTGTCCAGTTTTTCACGCTCTGACCAGATTTATGCATGACACAGCAGTCCAACAGTATGTACCAGAATCACACCAATAAACTCAAAGCAACTCAAACAAGAACGCTCTGTCACTTTTGTTTTTTTTTCTCTGTACTTCGGAGCTCTTGCCACTTTTTGTAAGTAAAATATTTGAGTTGAATTCCCCCTCTGCCTCTGAAGTTTCACACGTCTTACTTTGATGCTGTATCTCACTTCCTGTTTCACTCATGACATTCCTGTCAATTTGTTGCACAGCTGCAGACAAAACAGACCTCAGGGAATCGCGAGCCGTCTGCGAGGCCCCGGTGACCTTAACGGGTTCTGAGCGCCGCGTTCGTCATCCAACCCAGAGCTGGAACAAATACTTAGAGAACATGTTGCTGTAGTAGTTGCTGTATTACAAATGCTTGAATTGATTTAGGTATAATTTATAAACAGATAGACTTAAAGATATAATATCTTTAGTGAGCAAACCTTAATCTGCCGGATGTTTTTTATTCCATTCCACTTTGTGGTGATGATAACCCTTCTTCTGTGTTTGGTCTGACAAAACACCAAGTTCCACTTTGTAATATCTTCTTTGCTCATTTATTTCACAAGGGGGATGCTTCTAAAACCGGATCAGAGATTGATTCTGTTGCACGAAGTATGGAAGATGTCAATGGCAGCAAAAAGGACTTATCGCCTTCAACGGGTAAGCCATGATCGTCTGTAACATATACTGACTGTACATAAAATCCCACAGAGGACCGATGTGAGCCGTCTGATGTGAAAAACATCTTGCACTACGTGTGTGCTAAAGTTTTATTTGGACAACCTGTTTCCTCGAGGTGTAACTCAAATATCCCTCTCCTGCTGCCTCTATGGTCGTCTTCAAACCAGAACAGCAGCTCTGTTCCGGTTCCCATCGACTCTTATTGCTGCTCAGGCAGCACCCTGGAAAGCAAATGGAAACACTGCAGTAAGCAGTGCCACTTCCAACTTCCCGTCTGTCTCTCCAGGCTCCTATAAAGCTGCGTACCTGGCTGGAAGACCCACTTCTATTACCATCCAAAAATTTCTCAAGAAAAAATTTGCATTTTAAAGTTTCATTACTCTCCTATTGCTCTGCATTGGTGTTGCTGCCAAACACAATGTTCCTTTTCACTTCCATCAGATCGCCGCTGTGCCGATGTATTCATGTTACCCTACAAGTAACATGGATACTCGATTCTCCATTTTTAAGTCCTTCTTTTTCAGATAATAAAGCAACGTATGAAAATCTTTATAGGCTCTAACCACTCTCCAATCGCCACCCGTCTCTGCTTCAACAGTAGTGCCGGTGAATGGTCACGTGGAAATGAAGACCAGTCTGACTCCGCCGCTCATCACCCACACCGCCGCCACGCCCATGCCCGTCCCCAAGTTGCCCGTGGCGGGCGACCCCGTCCTGGGCTACGAATCTCGTCAAGGCAGCAATATCTCCATGGACCCAGCCTGCTTTGACAAGTCGCCTGTGAGTAAGAGTGTTATTCGTTTCTCCTGCGCTTTGCAGTTCTCTTTTGGGATGGAAGGTTTGCCAGGATGCAACCAAGCAGCAAGAAATTGTTTGGCATTCCACTCGGCTTTGGCCACAGTGTCTCAATTGAGTGCGTGTCTCTTCGCAGTGAGCGATGATGATTAATGTCTTCTATCGATCCAGCCGTCTGCTTTTGGCTGTAATCACTGCTGTATCTGACAAGCTGATGATCAAAAAGAAGACTTGGGAGATTAAATCCCAATCTTCCATGTGCTCATGTCTATCTATGTCAGTAGCTGCATTTCCATTGACATTAGACAATTGGATATGGACAATTCCGCTAATGTTGAAGAAACGCAATTTTGCAATTGCAGTGTTTCCATGAAATAAGTAACTCAATTAAAATCACACGTGAACAAGTTTGTTCATGCGATAAGTTATTAAAAATATGCCGTGTATAATCCTCCAGCTACTTCCTGTTGCTTTTTCTTCGCGGTTTGCACCAGTGGCAACATCTGGTTGTTGATCACGTGATTTGTGTGATTTAAAGTGTTTCCATTGTCGCTTTGCAAAGTAAACCAATTTTTTGTAACCACATCCTAGCTGCAAAACTTTTTATAGGAAAACAAGTTTTTTCGGAATTGGGGTGTTTCCACAAAACAAATCTATTTTCAAAATGTCAAACTACTCAATTATATGGTTAATGGAAACACACTAGTGTGAGTCACAGCTCTGATTATCACATTGTAGAGCAGCTCTATTTAGGTCAGCTGCCCAGAAATGCAAGAAAACAACACAAGTAACCAACGAACAACAGCAAAGTTTTCTCATTGGTCATCTTCTTGCGCCGCTCCCTCTGCAGACTAGCGCCCGCTCCTCCCCGCACGGCCAATGGACGACCGGCAGCGGCTGGGGCAGCCGCCGGTCCAGCTGGAACAGCCTGAGCCGCGCGCCATCGTACAAGCGGCAGAAGCGACAGTCTGGCGAGCGGCGGTCTCTCTTGTCCGGAGATGGCAACTCGAGCTCCGACGAAGGAGACGGTGGAGGAGAAGGTGGAGGCGGGTTGGTGGACGAAGACGACACGTCCCTCCCTAGGACGGACTCGATGTCGCAGCCTCACAGAGGACCGCGGCACAGGAGGATGGAGTCCGTGGAAACTCGGAGCTCCATGGATTTGCCTCCTGAGGCCTTGCTGCAGGTAGAGCAGTTTTTGAAGCTGTTTGACTTTCCAAGCTTCTTTAATAGTGTTCTTACCTCTTGAATTTGCTCTCATTTTGTCCCATTACAACCACAAATGTTAACATCTTAGTAAGTTTGTGGAGAACCAACAGCATCTTGAAGACCAAGGTATCCAAATGTTCTTTAGAAATGTGAATGACATTAACGTTGACAACTTATGCGCTGCTGCATCATGTTTAGCATTGAGAAGCTACTTTAGATGTCCTTGCTGACTCCTTTTTGCACAATTTGAACACAGACTTTTCCAGCGCCCAATCATATAATTTTTTTTCAGTTTTTTTTTTTTTTTAAGCCAAAATGAAACCTTAGTGGACCAAGAGAAGCCGCTGTTGTTTGTTCAAAGGCAATTTGAAAAAGTTAGAAGGACATACAAAGAAAATAAACCAAAGGAAAGAACAAAGGAAGAAAAAGTATAAAACTACATGTTAGTTCCCCATGTTTAAGAATAAATTGTCTGTAATTTATAAACTTTTGGGTTTCTCTGGATTCCTGTTCTGATAATGTTCATCTAAGGTAGTAAGGTGAGTTCCTCTGGATTCTAAGTTTGTTCCAATTCCTTAAGTACATAAAGTAAATGTTCCCGTTTTGGGATGCTAAGCATAAGTAGTCCTTAATTTACTTACCTGCACTTTTTTTTTAATATCTCATCCACGCAGGTGCCCTACCTGCACCGCTCAGCCAGCATGCACAGCTCCAGGCCGCCCTCCCTTGCCCACATACGGCCTCCAGAACACAGCGACTGCAACGGGAAAGGAACTCCGTCGCCCCTGGGCCCGACCAGCGTCTCCCTGGAGGAGAACACAGAAGACGAGAACGCGGAGGAGGAGGTCAACCAGGTTAGTCTCCACCTTCAGTTACCTTCATACACTAACTCTGCCCTCCTGAGATGTTGGAGACTGAACACTATGACTAGGGCTGGACAGTAACCCAATAACAGTATATACTGTGACAGACACATAAGCAATACTAATGCAGAAAACATGTGATAGAATATTCTATACTCAATATAAAGAACTGTTACTGAAGTCCGATCAAGAACCACTGAGCATTCTGGGAGATGTAGGCAGAGGAAAGGCTTTAGCCGTTCAACCTTTTTATGGCTAGCTAAGCAACTTTGGTGGCTTTATTTGTAAAGCCGGTTTATCCAGCAGGAGGCTTTGGACATCTGGATAACGCGTGTTTCTTTTCTGTGCATGTTTTCCTCTGTGCAGAGTCGTTTTGCCAGGATTCTCCGATGGATGGAGAAGAAGCAGCCAGCATGGTGTCGGCAGAGAGACACCTGGTCCCTCTACCTGTTCCCTCCCGAGTCCAGGTACGCTCCACTTTTCTTTTTTGTCCAACACGTCCAACATTTTAACTGAGTCTTGCAGATTCCTATCCGTAACCAAGTAAAATGCTTTTCAATCTCTATTCCGACTGTAAAGCTGTCAAAACCTTGTCATAGAGAAAGTAAGCAACTCTGAAAATGTACTGATAAAATGTAATCTTCCAATTGACCAGAAGAGGTTTCTTTTTTCTCTCTCTCTTTTTTTTATCGCTCCGTTCGACTGACATTCCATAGTGCTGACTCTAAAGTCATTTTCCCGCAACATGAATGCGTCAGGTTTTTTTTTTCCCTCATCCCTTTTTATATCAACTCCTATTCCCTCCCACACTCACACTTCAGAAGTCTCTTTCATCTGCACATTTCTGCCATATCAGGGGTGAGAAAGCAGCAGCGGAGGGAGGAAGGGAGTTTTTCCCTCTAAGTGCGTCGCCTTATCTCGGCCGCGTGCGGAATCTACACTCCTCCGCCATCGTTTTCGCTCTGAACTCCAAAAAAAAGTCAATTAATTGTTGTCCTATAATTACACCGCGATTGTATCTGAACATTTGTATCTTTTCAACACCATTAAGAGCTCCAGGTTTCATAAGCCTCCAGTTTAAATATAGACTTATGTTCTTGAGTTATTGAACTTTGCCGTTTTACAGCAGCAACAACCGCAGCGTCTGCCAGTACGGCGTGACATTTGTAAAACAATACAGCCAATAAAAGCAATAATGTGGGTTATGTAATCTGTTTTAAGAGGGAAAAAAATGCAGGTTTAGCAAGCTAAATATGTTCCTTTAAATGTTTTATTAGCAAGCTAAAATTGTAACTTCACGCTTAATTTAAAATTAAATATTTAGCTCTAACCCAAATATTTACTTTATAGCTAAATATCTATTAGCAAGCTAAATATTTACCCTCAAACTTAATACTTTGTCAGGAAGCTGGATATTTATCTCCAAATTAAAGAAAATATTTATTTTGCAGCCTGATATTGATTAGCAAGCCAATTTGGCTTTGTTAGGAAGCTAAAGATCTCTGCAGATCTTTTAGCTGAGCTGTATTTGGGCTTAGCTACATACTTAGCTTCAAATTGCATGCTCAGCGAAACTAAATATTTATTTTGAATGTAGACATATATATATTAGCAATCTGAATATTTAGCCTCAAACTAAACATTTAACTCCAAACTAAAACTGTAGTTAGCAAGCCAAATATTTATTTTGAAGCAAGGTGAAATATTTAGCTAATCTGCAAGTTAACCTGCCGATTATTGGAAGTGGATTGCCAAAAATAAAAGCTGGCACTTGCGAACATTTATGTAAACTCATGTCACACCTTCATCCTTTCTTTTCCTCTGATATTTACCTTATTCAGTGTGCAAGCTAAATAGTTAAAGTGATTTGCCAACTAGATATTTAGCTAACAAGCTAAATAAGCAAAACATTTAGTTTTTTACCTAAATAAATATTTAGCTTATTTAGGTTGCTCACTAAATAGTTTGTTTATTAATTAAATATTGAGTTTGATAGAGTGGCATTTTTAAATTATTGAATTATATAGTGATAATATGTCTTGGAAAATTAATTCCCGTTTCTTTATTTTATGACAGTTTATCTTATAACCTAAATCATTGCTGCCTTGTTTTGACCGGGTCACTTTAAAAACAGTGCCGCATATTTCAGGCGCATGATGTATTATGGGTTTTTATTCACCCTTCAAATCAACCATTGCACTACGATGACATCATTTAGTTTGTCTCTGCAGACCTTTTAGCTGAGCTGTGTTTGAGCTTATTTAGACGTTAAATCAAGCAAACGGGATGTTGAAAGAGGATCAAAAGCTGCATTTGTCTGGAGGTGTTCACACGCAGCCATCCAAGTTCCTGCAGCTTCTGAATTCAAAACTGTTTTCCTGCTGACAAATGTTTGTTTTCAGGCTGTAAATGCCACAACAAAGCTGGAAATAGCTTTGAAATGATGTATTATTATGTGCTTTTTTTTCTATCACAAAAAACCCCACAAACTTAGAAACCAGAAAGAAAAATGCACAACACATGATAAAAAGTAAGTTTTCTTCATATATTATATATATATATATATATATATTTTTTTTTTTTTTTTTTTTTTTTTTTTCATCAGTGCAAAGAGAATAAATGCTAAGCAGATAAATGTTTTTAACAAATTAAATAAATAGTACTTCCTCATGTTTTGGTACAGTAAAAACAAATTCTAGTTTTATTATTCAAAGTCAAGCAATTTTCACCTCTCACATTAGCAGAAGTTCATTCATCTCAGTACTTTTAGGAGACCTGGATGCTTCAGTTCCCTGATTTGTGTTGTATATATTTTGGAAAGGGTTTATGGGGAAAACTCCCCTGGGGTCTTGTGATCTGCAGCATTGTCAAAACATTATTTATCTTTAATCACACAAAACCTGCAGAAAAAGTTCCGCTGCTTTCCACAGTTTGTGTTTGTGCTAGGCTAATGCTAGCTTGTTTACTCACTCCGTTTAAGCGAATTCAGGTGCGGTCTGAATGGATATGTGAATGCCAAGAGGACTGGAGACCTCTCTAAAAGTAGGAAGTGGACTATAGTGCAGGGCATTCTGGGTAAATACAACCAAAACAAAAATACTAGTCTAGCGCTCGTAGGAGAAATGGTTTTTGTCTCAGACAAAAGAGAAATTCTACAACCACTAAAATCTGACTCCTCTCCATTTTTGGTTACATTTTATGAAGAAGGAAGTTGTTCAGAGGTTTTTGTGTCATTTCCTTCAGTAGTATTTGTTGCAGCGCCACCTCAGGCGAGGAGGGGAACTGGTTTTGTCATAGGGTGTGGAAACACACCGCACCAGCTGAAAATGTGACAAATGTTTCAGGCCCCAACTGGACCAAGTCTGCCACACAGTTAGATTCAAAGAAGACATCCAAGATTTGATTTACAAGTGTTTATTGTCTCATTTTCACTTTTCCAATCCGTACACACCAAATTAGGCTGTGAATGTTTAAAATTCTCCATCTAAAATCTAGAACTACACAGATCTCTGTGATCAGGACCGAATACCTAGAATCCAATTGGAACATCTTGAGTTTGTTGTTGTTTTTTTTTTTATACAACGTCTGTTAAATTCTGTCAATTTCTCCTCTTGAGTTTGGATATGCTTCTCTGTGATGTCTATGAAACACCTTAATGCCACCTGTCAGTCAGGAGGGTTTGTTTTGATGCCGGAAAAACTGCAAAGGTCAGTAGGGTGGGAGCGGTGGGGTGAAATCTTCCGACTCCTGTCAGAATCGTTTTCTATTTCGCTTCCTGTTATCAGGATGACTTCTGACTGAAAGTGTTATTTTCACTTGAGCATCCAGTGACAGTTGTTTTTGTTTCTTTAGCAATGAAATGAGCTCTCAGTGCATGCATGCCTGTGTGTGTGTCTGTGTGTGTGTGTTTGGGAGTTTTGAGGTGGAACCGTTTCCTGCTAAAGTTCACTTCCAGAAATTTGCCCTTTAAGCCTGAGAGGAAGAGATGGAGCCATGTGTCCTCCCTCCTCTGCCTCTTGAGAAAAACACATAAATTCTGTATAATCAAGCCTCTGGCATGCGGATATTAATAATGTATGAAAAAGCGCAGGGAGACAACAAACTCACCCACATGCACACGCATGCGTGCGAGACTCTGTGACTGGTGGCACAATGATGTCTGTGTTACCAAATAAAGCCAAAAACCCAGATCAGACCCACATCAGATGAGCCTCCAAATCCCATTTGATTCCCAGTTTAATCCCTGACTCCATCATGTAGAACTTGTTTCCATCAGCCTACAGCCTGGCTGCCTCTTCGTTGGAAATCGTGCACAGCTAACGACACCTAAATCTACACCTGTCCTCTGAAAACAAAAGTACCTGGCGTGTCATCAGTTAGTTTTAGTAAATCTTCTTTTACAGGACAGGAGAGCATTTCACGTTTTAGAGACGTTTAATCCATGGAACGTATATTTTCCGTTTGGATTGCTTGGATCACGTCCACGTTTTAATTTCACTTCGATCCTCGTCCTGCTAAATGCTCATATAAAGTTTAACGAGAGTCTAAATTACAACACTGGGAAGAAATAAACTGAGTCTGGGCTCTAACATCAACATCAGACACAATGCGAGTTGCTTTGCAATAGAGGGTGGGCACCAAAGCATTTGGGTTTCAATCTGCCCTTTAAATACATTACATCTCAATACACTCTTCTGGTCTAATTGATGTTTTTTTGTTTCCCCAAGGTTCCGAATCCTGTGCAACAAGATCATCACCCACAAGATGTTCGACCACATCGTTTTGGTCATCATCTTCCTCAACTGCATCACCATCGCCATGGAGAGGCCTCGCATCCATCCCACCAGTGCGGTGAGCGTCAAAGCTTCCTCTGCTACGTTAAACTCTTGACACCGCTGGCACTCAGCCTTCAGCGATGCACAGAGAGAGAAATGTAATGTATTAATCATGAACAGAAGTTCCATAGGTGTGCGAGTTGATAATGGAGGCACTCTGTGACAGCTTAACAAAACCCCAAAGAGAGATGCAGGAAGGAAAAAAAAAAGAAAAAGCACCTGTCAGCGAGTCCAAACGCAAGGCGCTCGCACTGGCCAGAATTCGTTCTGTGGCTCACACTCGGCAGAGAATTGGAGCGGAACATCGTGGAAGTAGGGAACCACTCCTGTTTGATTGTGTGCCAGTTGCTCTGGGTGATGTGTGCTTTACCCTCTGTATCTGCCGCTCTGCATATTCAGCACCGCCACCTCCACAGCTGAGGCGTTATCCCTTCAAACAGGGCAGGTGTGGCGGAAAGACATGCTCTATGGAGAAAAACAACAAGCGAAGGCCCACAGCCGTAAATACTGTCCCTTTGCTACACAACTCATACCCCATCTAACCTTTTCACATCTTGGCAAATAAATAGTCTTTATGTGGCACAAAAAGGATACGATGAAAATTGTCAATAACCCTAAATATAGTATTTATGCTTGAGCATGTTGTTCTGTACTGTCTGTCATTTTGTTCCTGTATGTTTCTCTTTTTCAATAAAGTTACTGGGGATTGGGAGGACGAGAACGTGACTATGCGACGTTTTTCAACCACTTCAAAACAAAAGCGTGAACGTAAACGGCTGACTACCTGAAGAGTCCTTATCAGTCGATTTCAAACTTTGAGGCAGTTTTCACATAAATCTTGCCCTATTTGTGGTTGAGTGTCTCCGGAACGTCTTATTCTGCTTGTTTTGTGTTCTCATAATTGATTAAATTACTTGAGCTCCGATGTGCATGGCTGAAGTCCAGAAAGGCGAGATGTTTGGGGCCCACCTGTACTAATCAGGACAAAGAGATTACACACACGCACGCACGCATACACACACACACACGTAGGTGGATTCCTTCTCTCTTACCTCAGCCTGCATAAACAGATTTCAATATCAGCAATCAGTCGTGCTAACACTCAAATCAAACAGTGGTATTCCAAAAAGAAAAAATGTGTCCCTCCCCCCTGTTCTGAATCCTGTTGTCATTATTGAAATAGGAAGAAAGTGCATGACGCAGCAAGCTGCCTGAGACAGGAAAGAGAACGGTGGTAATGGTCCTCCACATCCCATATTTGCCACGGCTGGTCATTTGTCCGTCTGGCTTGTTCCGTATTAATGAAGTCGATTGTAAATCGATTTTGTTCCGAGCCGCGTACAACATGCCCAACATGTATAATTCATCGTTTTGTTGCGACCGTTTTGTAAGGAGCCGCTTTTTTATGTTCCATCACCCTCTGTGTTAGTTTGACAAAAAGAAAAAAACACCAACAGGGCTTTCACTGAGTCTGAGTGTATTCATCGTTACGCAGATGAAGTGCTTTTGGGTGTTGAATGCTGGCTGAATAATTAGCTTATTATCCTTTGCATTTGACCCGTCGTTCGTTTCTGTTTTCATTTGGCGCTGGGAGGGGGGGTTGCCCGGATACAGCCACGCTGCATCTGAGTGTAAAACATTGAGGAGCATCACATAATCTATGAGGATTTATTTCTAACCGAACCGGGGGAGATTACATTACTGTCCGAAGCTCTGAATTGAACCGTATCGGCATTGAATGTATAAATACAATATGAACCGGTGGTAGAAATCCCTTTGAGAAAGTTTCTAGACGTAGCGAATGTGACCGTTGTCACAGTAACCAAGCCGCCTCGTTTATCCACCAGAAGGAAAGAGAGAGAGAGATGACGGTTGCATCTGCAGACTGGAATTTATGGACCATCTCCACTGAAGAATTTCTACTGATGTCATTCCTGTTGTTCCCAGCCTGCCGTCTCCGTTTGTAGTGTACACATGTGACTCCTCGGAGCATGTGCGATGGCAGTCGGAGGCCGTGGGAAAGACGGCCACCTACGCCCACACACACACACGCACACACACACACACACACAGACGTTTAGAGGCAGGACAGGGTCGTCTTTTCCTTAGGCAGAGGGGGGAGCAGGGAAAATAAGCACTCGGTGAGGGGATCTTATTCTTGGTAGCCTTCGTGTTTTCCCTCTTCTGTCCTCGTTGAGGTTCCTAAGTAAGCTCCCGTCAAAAGGAGGCATGCTGAAACGTGAAAAGCATCCCTTCGACAGGAAAACGCTTACTTTAAGTAACCTCGACTGCGCTCTTGAATATTTGTAAAGAAAAGAATGTTAATGAGATTCCTAGCTTGAATATTTTATGGAGTGTGAATAAAGACCAAGCCTCATAAGGGGCCCTGCCAGCTATCATTAGACTGCAGCAGGAGTGTTTATAGAAAAAAGATGAGTTCAGATAAAATATGAGGAAAGTAGCTGCCTCATGCATTATTGAGTGGGACTCTGGATTAGTTTAGAGGCAAAACTTTAGGCTCAGCGGAAAGCAAAAGAATAAAGATGTTGGGGAGGAAAACAGGGATCCTAACCGTTTTCATGTCGCCTGGTCGTTCTGCAGGAGCGGATCTTCCTGACGTTCTCCAACTACATCTTCACCGCAATCTTCGTGGCAGAGATGACTGTAAAGGTGAGATGTTCACACACATTTGTTATTTTTTCTGTATTCATTTAACTGCTAAAGAACAGTTTGATTCGTGGGATTTGCATGAAAAAAATTAACAACAATTTGGTCTACAGCAGTTATGGAAAGCCAGACATGCCACAATTCAATAAATCACAATGTGGGGAAAAACTTGTTGAACTACAATCTTTTTATCCTGTTCATATTTAATATAACTTTTTGACAGAACTATGATGGCTGTTTCATGTCAATGAAGTAAACGTGAAACTTTGCATGCAACATGAAACTATTGGATACTTTATGTATCCAATAGCACCGGGTGGAAAAAAAAAAAGATCTTAAACATCTCAGATCACCTCACAGTTAAAAAAAAAAAAAGATAGCATAAGAATAAAAGACAGAGCAACTAGACTTGATAAATCCACTTCAGTGGCAAAGTTCCTTATAAAAATAAAATCTCCCTTATGGCTCCAGATGCTCTAAACCCCTGAAGCACAAAGGAAAATGGAGAGAAAATGAGTTCAAAAAAGAGACTAGAGAGAACAAACATGCATTCACGCACAGGAGAAGAATCGTCTCGCCTGGATTAAAATGACTTTGCTTTGAATGGGGGTCCGTGGAGGCGTGGGCAGCAGCGAGTGGAGGCAGAGGAGAGAAAAGTTCATGGGTGTCACTCATTCAAAGCCTCTGTCTCTATTTTTGGACCAGTTACTTAGGAATGTTGGGTCGCCGTACACGCACACACACATGTTTCTGTTATTTCAGATCATCTTGCATTGCAATGCATTTCCTGAACGCCTATTCTGTTTTAATTCAACTTCAATTCAGCCTAAACTCAAAGAGCAGCTGAACTTAAACAAGTTTAGATATGGGCCCCAGAAAATTCTATTTTATCTAGTATGATTTTATAATTTTTATATAAAAAATTAAATAAATATCCTCAAATTCCAGTTTCCTGTTTCAGTTTGTCTGAATTCGTTTATTTTCCCATTTTTACCATGTTTATTAATCCAACAAGTTTGGAATAGGGTGAAGAAAAAAAAATCAACAAATCAATACTTCGTCATTATTTCCTGTCTTGTATCACAACCGCTGTGGTTTAACAGAACATTAGTTTCCCCTCATTTTCAGGGAAACCAAACACGTATAAAGCATAAAAGAAAATATACATTTTAAATATGCTTCAACTCATCACAAACATATTTATCTACTTCCAAATTTGATTTCGGACACAGAGCAGGAAGCACCTTCATATTAGATAGCACTTTCGACTGATTTATTTAAATGTATAAGAGTTAGCAGCCAGCTAACAGAGCTAGCAGCTCGGTGGAACAATATGAGGTGTGGATAAGTGCTCATATAGTTAGCAGTAATCGTAAAGTGGGAAAGTAGTAAAGCAGTAAGATGTTCTGTAACGTAACAAAGTAGGCCACACTTTAACTTCAAGGGGAGTTAAAGTGTGGCGTGCATTTGTATTTCCCCGATTTATCTTTGTTAGGATTTTTGAGAACTGCTCATTCTTCTTTCGTTCCTTCCGCTTGTGGTGAAAAACAATTTTGGAAATTAAATAAATGTGAACACATTTCAGGAGCTGCATATGCTATTTGCTAAAATCAAACTATGATGATCATGCGCTCAGGTTTGATTGTAGTAGATGTTTTGGAATGCATGAAGTAAAAAAAACAACAAAAACAAATAGGCACGTTGGCTTGTTTTAATATGAGAGAGAAAGTGCAGGGTGTACAAATTGCTTTTTTGACAGGTAGATATGTGGAGAATATAGTTTGAGAAATGAAGTTTGGAACGCTTTGAGGCTTTCTAATGTTTGCAGCCAAGAAGACAATCAGTGAACAACGAGCATCGAGCTGGGCAGTAATGAATAAATGAAAAGCTCGATAGAAAACCAATCTACTGCCGCATAGATAAAAAGAAACAACAAAAAAAACTATGCATGGGATTAAATCATCCTGTAGAGACCAAAATTTTCAGACGAACAACCTCTGCTATTCTTCATTCTTCATGAGAGTATAATCGCGCTCTACGTCGCCCTCTGCTGTTTCAGATTGCGGCCATGGGCTTTTTCTTCGGGGACAAAGCCTACCTGAGGAGCAGCTGGAACATCCTGGACGGGATGTTGGTGATGATTTCTGTCGTCGACATCCTGGTGTCTCTCATCTCCAACACGGGAACCAAAATCTTGGGCATGCTCCGAGTGCTGCGGCTGCTGAGGACGCTCAGGCCGCTCCGGTAAGAACCAGGGGAAAGTTCTTTACAAAGTTCCCCCTTGTAACTGTGCTACAGGAAAGGCCAAGGTTACTCAGACAACAGCCTCTGTCTCAATACTGGAACTACAGAAGTCCACAACACAACAAGACCTGCGATGCTGCTAAAAAGTTATTCAAAGCAGGGCTGCTCGATGTGCTGGTGCTGCAATATTGGGACGCTATGGTGCTTGTCATCAGCCTCATTTCCGTTGACCAAATTCGAATCACAAAAATAAATGTAATTAATTGAAACATTTCAATCAATAAATTATTTATTTATTTTAAATAGTATCAGTTTTTTTTTTGCCGTATCAAGAATTAGTGCATTTCACAAAACACTTTTTTTAAAGCTTTTGTTTGCCGTAGTGGCCTTTATTTGAGAGCGGCCAAACAGGAAAGTCAGTCATGAGAAAGAGGGAAATATGTCATTAGGCTGGGAATTGAACCCGCAACATCTGTGTCGAGGATTAAAGCTTTCAAACCACACCAATGGTGTTTCTATTGGTGTGCCATGTAGCACACCAATAGAAACACTTGTTATCGCATCACTCTAGCTACAGCAGTTTGTGAAGTGTTTATTTGAGGTCTGAAGGTTTTACTCTTACTCTTCTGTAAAATTGCGGGCTACAATTTTCCAAAATCACCGCATATATATGTAGCCGGTCACAAGTAGGCGCGGCTTGTCGCTCCAACCACCGATTAAGAACTCGAAGTCTCCTCAGATTGGCTGATAGATGAGATGAGCGCCTTGGGTGAGATATATATCTCAAGTAACTGTTTACATGATTTGCTAACGGCTTATGTCGTGAACAAACTTATTCATGTGTGATTTTAATTTAATTTTTTATTTAATAAGGGTTGGGGGGTTCGATATAAGCAGAATATTGACAATTCTGCGCACATTGGTAACAGAAACACAGCTACAGATGCCGACGTATTCAGTTCAACTTTACATCCCCAGTCTTTGCTGCTGGTCTTCCCACTACATTCTCTTTTCCTTTCTGAACATGTTAATGAAGGCCACCTGAGTTTAGATATACCAAGTACCATTAGTAATGCGCTACCTTCGTCACTTAGCTTAGACACAGAAAAAGAAAAGTGGTAGCAGAGGCTAATTATCATGGAAAACATACAGAGGGTTTCTTACAGAGGACTTTTATTGACTTCTTCAAACTGAGACATAGACATGAATATAAAATGCATAACTGAGATACATTTTTTAAAAACTCAGCTTAAAACTTGATACTAATTGATGGTTTCATCACTTCTGTTGTCTGGATACTTATTCTGCTTCAGTTATTTTTTACTTGTGGCGGAATGAAATCCATCAGCTTTGGGGTTGCTCCCCAGATTCCCTCACCCAGGGGGCAACAGAGGCCTGTAAGTGGCCACTTATTAATTTGACATAATTCTCCTTAACAAGACAGGATCCATCTGCTGCGTACAACCGAAGCATGTCAGACACTTTGATGTAAATATCTTTTTTTTTTTTCATCCATATATGGTTCTCTTTAAGTCTGGCGTAGCTACAGACATTTTTTTCATTACAAAAAAGGGCTTTTAATATGTTACCTAGCCAAAAATATATTCTGAAATGTATTTGTTACATAATATGTATTAGCAAACATTTGCTTTTAAGTATTTTGTGGATAATAATGAATCGAGATCTTCAAGGTTTTTAACTGTAAATCCTTAAATATGCGTCCCAAGTTGTTGAGCATCATGCTTGATGTAGACGGAGTGTGTGTATTTGGGTAAGTATATGTTTGCGCGTGTGTGTGGAGGCATTTATTTTAGCATCAGACCCAAGTTATTGTCGCCACATATTAGGACAGTCGTGTTTATTTGAGCGGAAATGCAGCGGAAATCTCTAATCTGGAGACGCTTCTTGTTCTGGTCTAAAAATACCCGTATACGTCGGGTTTTTGAGCCACGGTTTGCGTCCGCCTGTCTCCTCCTGTGCGTTCGTATTCTCTCGGCTTCACGCTCGATTTGATTTACATCCTCATGCTCAGCGTCTCATTTGCTGAAGGGGAGCTCTGCTAGCTTTTTCCTCCGCCCCCACCTCCACCTCTTTTGAATATTTATCTCAGTTCTCGAGAGGAGCACGGAAATCAAATATTCATTCTCATCCCGCCAAATTTATCCCACCAAGTATCCAGTGATCTCTCCTCTTCCCGTCTTCTTGGTTTCTTGACGTTCACCTTTGACAGCAAAGTGAAGCCCTTTGCAGAGGCTGCTGCTGCTCCGCGCCGCCGTAAAGACGACAGGATGTTTTTGCTCTACTCCCAGTTTTGAGTTTCATCTGAAAGGTCTCTGAAAAGAAAGTTCTTTTGCTCTTTGAACATGTTCTCAGACAAGAAAAATAAGAACTTTAAAAGGTACGACGCTTCGCAATCGATTTAAAATCAACATCCGACTCTAAATAACTTAAAAAGCAAATTAAAAATGCTGAATTTTAGCTTAGCACACCTGAAACATCAACTCTGAACATTCCTTTGCTTCAGTTAGTTTTATATTTATTTCCCGCAGAGGGATATTAACCTATCGCAATATTGTAAATGATCCATGCCTTTATGTAATCTCTGCTGTAGTTGTACATAAAAAAAAAGATTAAATTAGATGATCACCTCAAATACATTACATCCACTGCTACATGTAGTTATGAAGTCATCAAATTTTAAATATATCAATATCAATACATAGAAACTTCTTGAAACCTCCTTTATGGCGTAAAGTGATTAAAAAGGACGCATAGCATTCAACAGAAGTAGAATTGTGTGTTTTTGTACAGCAATACACTTAGTTTAATTAAAAAAAAACACTTTGAGGAGGTGAAATATTAAAGTAACATTAATGAGTAATTGATTTAATCTGATCTAAATGTAACAAGCTGGATACTCGCAGGAGTGACCTTACTTTAACTTCTGCTGACTCCTCACTCTGTTAATCTCGGCCTTGCTTTATTTAATCCCTAGATGGCAGCAAGGCTGATGCAGACTTAATGTCAACCCCGAGAAGGTTTTAAAGTCAGATTAAAGAATATAAAGCAATTACAGCAGGAAATTGGGCAATTTCAGAGCGTAAGGCAAATATTATCTGGTGCAAAGGAGAGTGTAATGTCTTCGGTGTGAGGGAAATGCAAAATGGCAGCAGAGGGGAGAAAACGCTTGGGAGTCGAGGCGAAGGCGAGGGACGGAGACGGTAGAATGAAAATGACGAAAGAAGTAAAGCAAAAACAAAAGAGCTGAGGCGGCTTTGATGCTCTTCGTCAGCTGAGGCGGCACAATCGTAAAGCAATACAGTCGAATCGTTTTAAGGTGGTGATTGTTGTTTAATTCCGCAATGCAGCAGCTCCTAGGCAGATTCTACCACAAGTTGCTCTGGGCGAGCTGAGCAGCACAAAAAATAATAAAACCCCTTTAAAAGCATCTGTCTGGTCAATAACTGTAACTGTAACAATGGCTTATTCATGGGCACCAACTTTGCTAAAAATCCTCCAATGTCTGCCCCACACATACACACACACTTACAAAATCAAGCTGATTTAGTGTCAATCAACTGTACTACACATATTTCAGCTGCACAAACCAGCACCAACTCAGCACAAGTAATTTCTATCAGTTTTGTTTGAACTGATAGAATCTCCTTAGGATTCCAGGTGCATGTTGACATATGTTGTTCTCTCGTCTCCAACCAGCCTATCTCTAATACCCAGATGTAAATAATATATATTTGTATCTAACCAAAATCTTTTTGTGCTGTTGCACGGCTAAAAGCATCGCTTCATTAGCAACCAGGACCAGATAAATCATTTCAGTTCAATTTTTAATAACAATTTTTAAACCTTAATGTTATTCACTCGTTGTGAAGCATTTCACTGTCTTCACAGTCAATAAAACAGCCACCAAGTGAAAAAACTTTTCCCTCAGAGCTATTAAAACACATTAGGTAAGACGGAGATTAGTCATCCACAATGCCTCAGCATTAATACCAGGATCAGCCTGTTCCTGCAGTTTGATTGTGTCTGCCTCGCTCTTCAGCGGGAGTTTGAATTGGATCTTGTTGGTTTGTGTTTTTGCCTCTGGCGCTGCTGATGCCGATCTGGGAATATGCATCAATCACACGTCGTCATTAACATGCTCCCACGACCAAATCCCTGGCAGCTTGGAACTAACAAACACCTCTCTGTGTTTGCAAGCCAAGGATAAAGGCACATTTTGCCTTTTGTGCAACATGTGGCGAGAAAATTGCGTGCAAACACTGAGTGCCACACATGAAGTGCAACAACAGATGATTAGTGCATCATTGCTCTATGAGCGTGTCGCCGTTTTCCGTCGGAGTCGAGATATTCGCGGCACCTTCGGCTTTCGCTGGAAAAGGAGGTCTGCCGGAGTACAAGAGCATATGCACATGTGACAGGATGATGCATCAGCTTTGTTTAACAGAGCATAACTGAGCACACACACACACGCACGCACACACAGACTGGAGTCATTTATTATCCGGGCCGCAACTAGAGCTGAGGGTGTCGTCCCCGATTCCACCATGTGTCACCTAACGGCACGTTTCCGACCTCCGGCCGCGTCACCCGCTGTGCTGGGCCCACTTATCCCGCTTGACTCCAAGCTTCGGGTGTTGCAGTCAGTAGGTCGTCATTAGGTGTGTATGTTGATATATCTCCACTACTGGCAACTTCTCCCAGATTTCTGCTTGAGCTCATTCGTCAGCCGATGATGTGATTTTCTTGAGCCCTCTGAGAGGGAAGCTAATGTGCTAGCTGTCTCTTCTGTTGCCTTCCTTGACCCCTGATTTGCATCCAGTTGTAGTTAACATGATTTTTTAATGGCTTGGCTTATCAAATCTATTCGTATTCCTGAGCGTTTTCACATTTTCCAGCTGTTCTTTGAAGGCGTCAGAGGTTTTATAGAGCATTAGTGAACAAACGGCATTGTGAAGACCAAGGAACACAGCAAACGGGTTAGGGAGGACTTTCTGGAGAAACGCAGATTAGGGTTAGGTTATAAAACAGCATGCTCGCTTTGAACATCTCATTGGACTCTGATCTGTCAATTATTTGACAATGGAACTGATGTGATGCATAATATGAGCGGCAGAAGGCTTAAGACTGGGACTGAGGTTCATTTCCCATCAGGATACCAACCCTATTCATACCGCTGGACTGGCTTGGATCAAATCACATTAATGTTTTGAAATCGTCCTAAATCCAATTGAAAACATGTGGCAAGATTTTAAAACTGCCCCTGGCAGACGCGTTCCATCCAATCTAAGCTTGGGCGACTTTGTGAAGATGATCAGGCAAAACTTGCAGCCTCTGGACGTGTAAAGTCGGAGTGGTGTTTCAGCCGTAATGGCAACCGAGATGAACACAAAGCCCCCAGATTTCTATTTGTGGAAAGAAAACAAAGAAAACCCAGAAACCCCGTTCGGAATTTTTAAAACAATAATAAAAAGCTGAACCTCCTCCTCTCCTTGTTTTCATCTCTTTTTCTGCATCCCGGCGTCACTCAATCAGCGTTCGCATTGTTTGAACACCCCTGCCTCCTGTTTCCCTGCTTGTTGTCCCCCGCCCCGCCCAAACCCTTTTCCTCCTTTTTCTTTTCTGAATAATTTCCCGGCGGCACAGATGGAGGCGGGTGTGCAGGTGTCGAGCATCTCCGCGCGCTCCTCTCTGCCTCCTCTGAGCCGCACACAAAACAGGAACATGCTGTGAAATTATGCAGATATTTAGATTGGAAGCAAAGAACTTTTCTGTTTTTTTCCCCCCCCTCCAAGCAGCTTCACGCAATCTCTAGCTCATCCTTTTCATGTCCCGTACAAAGGCAAGTCCTTCGCCTGTTTGTGTACAGCCTGCACTGTATTATCAGAGAACACTGATTGGGAGTAAGTGCTTCGTCCTTCCATCATTTTTCCTCCTTAACTGTTTTCAGACTGAATCTGGAAAGTGGAGCATGACGCAAGAAGGTAGAAAGATGAATGAAGAGTTTTATCTCCTCATGCAATAATTAATTGCACACACACATACAGTATGCTCTGAAACCCCGGATGTTCGAGGACACCTTTGTACAACACCTCCTGAAAAATGAGACCTACAGTTCTTGAACACTGCTGCCCCCTACGAATCAGAGGCGGCATCGCACCCGCACCCTAGAATTTGTTTCATTCTTTTTAAAAAGAAAAAAAACCCACAGAGCATCAGCTCAGCTTTGTGTTTTCGAAGCAGGCGTATTGATCTCGCGTCTCTTCTGATCGGGTTGTTGAGTCAGACTTCCCTCAACAGTCTGCGCTCTCGAAAGAGAGAAGAGAGAGAGAGAGAGAGAGAAACAAAGTCTAAGCAGATCATCGCGCTAATGACTTCTCTCACTGTGCAGCGTTGTATGGCTTCGGTCACACCTGCTTGTGAGTCACCTTCTCCATCATTCCACTATTTTCCTCCAACTTCTGCGGGAGAACGTTGGACGTTTTGTTGTTTTGTTTGCACCTGAAGTGATTTTTTTATTTACTCAAAGTTGTTGGGAAATAAAAGGAGAACAAAAAAAAGGTTTTCAAACAATTTTAGTAAAAAAAGTCTGAAAAGTGTGGTGTGTGTGTGTGTAGTTTAGTTTGTTAGTGTATTTAAATTAATAAACTATGTCACAAAAAACATTAATAAAAAATTATTTGCACCAGATTTAGCTTAAGCTAGTTCCCATTGGTAAATCGGCCTCAGAATGGCCTAGTCAAAGTACAGTCTGATTGAGCTGGAGGATTTTTTGCTGGAAGAACAAGAGGCAAAAATTTCAGTTTCTAGATGTGAATTTGCACTGGATTTATTTAAGGGGCTTCGGGTAAAAAGGGGCAGTACATCTTTACTAGTGAACAATAATGATAACAATAAATAAGTTGACATATTGATAATTTTCCTTCAAGTTCAGAACTATACCTTATGATTTGTCATATAAAATCCCAATAAAATACTTTTTTTTAAATGGTTATAAAGTAACATGGAACACATTATGTATATACTGTATGTGCTTCTAGGTTTCAGATTAGCTGGGAAGCTCATCTGGAGCTCAGCTGCAGCACCGGGAGCCTTGCTGGCACTAATTGCACATTCTCATCAGTACATTGGCTTAATTAGATGTGTCTGTTTCCTCAACTGCAGAAATCGAAAAGATGGCAAGAACAACGAGAGCAGAAAGAAAGAAAATCAAAAGAAGTTCTTTGCAAAGCACTAATAATAAATAATTTAAATAATAATAATAATAAAAAACAATGCGTACATGTTATCTTAGCCTCTTGCAATGCTCAGAGTATATGGAGGTGGAGAGAGAGAGAGAGAGAAAGAAAGAGAGAGAGAGAGAGCGAGCGAGTGCTCCAGGCACCCCTTCTCCATCTGGTCTCATCTGTACAGTAGTGACCTAACCGCTTGCTGCACAAACACAGAGGCCCATGCGGATCACTAACACCCTGTCCTATGCCGTGTTCCAGCGTGATCAGCAGAGCTCCGGGGTTGAAGCTGGTGGTGGAGACTCTGATGTCGTCACTCAAGCCTATCGGGAACATCGTGGTCATCTGCTGTGCCTTCTTCATTATCTTTGGCATCCTTGGAGTCCAGGTGAGAGGAAAGAGCACTACATACAGGATCAGAAAACTTGCTAAGCCTGGTGGTTGGCTGCTAGGGCAGTCATTCATCCGGCGGCACATCATCTTTTTGACTAAAAAATATATGAAGTTGACAGGAAATTTGAAAATATCACATGATAATTATGTGTTATTGAAATATCTCAACACCAACTATAAAGTCTTAAAAATGCAAACATTTGAGAAAAAAACTTAAACAAGGCAACGCTTAGCCTGGTAGGGGCAAAAGCTAAACCTTGTGGCTCACCAGGTTATAATCCACTGGAGGAATCCCGACAGGATGACAGGAGAGTCCTTTTTTTCTTGAAAATGCAACAAATTGTAGTTTCTACATATGTTCTCTTCACTATACCTTATTCATGGGCATTACTTATTTGGGCTGAGTAAAAAGTGCAAAGCCAAGTGTCTCCCGGTACCAATAGAGACCGTGCCTCTGGAGCAGTTTGAGCTTCTGTTTATCCTTCATCAGTGTGCTAATGACCATAAACCATCTGTCCAAGTGAAGTCCTGAAACATTGCTGGCTGTGAGGATACCTTGAGGAATCCTGAATCCTCTCCTCATTTCAGAGGCCTTTCTAGTTAAAAATGTGCATTTTATTTGGCTAAACATTTCTATAATGCAGCGGTTGATTAATTTTGTATAAGCTTTCTTACATATCACCTGCTTTAGACCCTAAAACCAAAGGCCAGCTTCAAGGTTACAGTCCCTCGACCTCAGTCACCTGAGCAGCTTTGCTGGGTCATGCTCTGGCCAGAGATCCCATTAAAATCTCAACTTCCAGTACTGATTTCACAGTCTGAGACAAATCAAGTGTGCATTTCCTCAGTGAAAACAATCCTTCTCTGAATGGGCTTTCCTTCCGCTGAACGCTGGAATGAAACCCAACGTTTGTGAAGTGGCTTTATGAATGTTTTGTGTTTTTTCTCCGTAGCTTTTCAAGGGGAAGTTCTTTGTGTGTCAGGGGGAGGATGTGAGGAACATAACCAACAGGACAGACTGCGAAGGCGCCCACTACAAATGGGTCCGGCACAAGTACAACTTTGACAACCTGGGGCAGGTAGGAAACCCCATACCCATAACCTGTAATCCTTAAGCTTAAAACCAGGTCGATGCTGATACTGATAACTGACCACGCCTACCGCCAACTCTATGATATAACAGTGTTTCTCTGGTTTCTTGTTTGAGGTGTCCCAGAAAGAAGCTTAGGTCAGCCAGTCAAATTGTTATCTGCATTCAGGTATTGATTGGTTCTGTGGCACAAGGTCTTCTAACTGACCTAGAGGACCTTTGGTGAACTGAAATTTTCATCAGGGAAAGAAGAAATTGAGTATCAGTATTGGGTTCTATTTCCAAACATTGAATAAACTTGATTAGTAGACTTGGTTTGAATGAGGGGCTTTCGGCCTCAAAGACAACACTGTGAACTCCTATGTATTCTTAAGTATTAGTCAAATGTGAGTACTTTTGAATAACAAACACAAGCCCATACCTCAGCCCAAATAAAATCCATGGTTGAGACCTTCTTTCAATTGTCATCGCAGCCCATAACCTCCTTCATGCTATTGCTGGCAGTACTGTCTGGACATGGGTCATCCACTCCAGGCCTCGAGGGTTGTTGGTGTCCTGCGGCTTTTAGATGCAGCTCTGCTTCAACACATCCGAGTCTAAAAGCGAGGTCATTAGCAGGAGTCTGGAGAACTTGACAGGATACAGAGGACATTATTCAGACAATCGATTTAGGTGTGCTAGTCTAGGGACATATCTAAAAGTTGCAGGGCAATGGCCCCAAAGGTCTGATTTGGCTTTACTGACTTTGAGATGTGATGATAAGAAAAAAAGATAGAAGATTGTGTACATTTAATACAAATTTCCTCTTTTGCTTTTCTATCAGGCATTGATGTCTCTTTTTGTCCTGGCCTCAAAAGACGGATGGGTGGATATTATGTATGATGGCCTTGATGCTGTAGGAGTGGATCAACAGGTAAGTATCTTAAGATGTTGACAGAACTACTGCTTGTGGTTAGTTTGACTCTTTGCCAAGTCCTGCAACAATCTTGAACTTAAAATTTTCATAACCATGAAAAAAAACATGTTCTTTAGACGTTGTGGCTTTATTTCATGAAGCCTCTGGGAAACTAAAATCATTCCCTTTTTCTTGTGTATTCCAGCCAATAATGAACTACAACCCGTGGATGCTGCTCTACTTCATCTCCTTCCTCCTGATCGTGGCCTTTTTTGTGCTCAACATGTTCGTGGGCGTGGTGGTGGAGAACTTCCACAAATGTCGGCGCCACCAGGAGGCCGAGGAGGCCAAACGCAGGGAGGAGAAGAGACTGAAACGAATGGAGAAAAAGAGACGGAGTAAGGAGAAGGAGCTGGCTGGTCGGTAGTCTTTCCACATCTTTCTGAGTCCTGCTTGAAATTGAGCTTGAGCCTTTTTTTATTTTTCTTTCTTTCCTTTTGCTTTTTAATTTGGTTTGGCCAAATCTAAAAGAACGCAATTAGTGAGCTAGCGCCAATCATAGTTGCTACTGTGCGGTAGAACCTTCCCTTTCTATTGACAATCCTCTTCCCCTTTTCCTTTAGATCCTCCTTCCCCCAGGATAGTTTGCAATGTAGTCTGGTGGTCATTTGCTCTGGCTCTGCAGACCCAACCGCAGACTTTGGTTGCTCTCCTTCAATACTAGCATCAGGTTTGACACGCTGGTTGTTGAGAAAAGCTCCCAAAGTTGGAGGGTCTAAGAAGTTAGAGCAACTGACCATTGGCGTTTCCCCGTCATTCCTTTCCCACTGCCCTTACCTTGCCTGGTCTACCGTAGACGTCGTGCTTGGGATGGCCCTTTGAAGCATGCCCAGTGGGTGCTGAAATACAGGGCTTGCATGGTAGAAGATACACAGAGCTAGAGGGAGGGGGACTTATTGAATAATAAATCAGGTGAGCTCCCCCCCTCCCTTCCTCTTTTCTGCATGTGGTTTAGTACAGCCGCAGGGGGCAAGGGTTGAACTACAATCTGGACGCTACGCCTTAGCTGAGATGTGGGATCACTGCAGAGGAGATTTGTAGGGCTGAGAGCTCATTTCCCCTCCCCTGCGGCTGTATAGGAGTTCATAACAAGCTGCCTGTTTTGATTTTTGCCCCTTCCACTGCTTCCGACACCTTCAAAAAAAAAAGTGGTGTTAGCTGATGCTAGCCTTAGCTAGCATTAGCTAGCATAAGCTGTTTTGAATCAAGTGCCTGAACTCATGGTATTGTATTAGAGATGCACCGATGAGAATTTTGCTGCCGACTTTCTATATTATGGTTTAGATAGGATTTAGACTTTGGTCCAAAGTTATTTAGTCAAAGTAATCCACACTATTTCCTGAGTAACGAAATTCCACAACCCGTCTATTCAGGGATTTTCTTTGTTTTGTAGAGCAGATATGCACTACTCGAATGAAAAGCTGAAATTCCTACATTCAATGCTCCTCAACATGCTATCGGCTGGCCTTTTGAAAGCAGCCAGTCCCATTTATTTTCCTTGGTGCTGATCAATGTTCCCTTTAAGCTGCGCGCCTGCGCAATCGCGCACTGCTCACATAATCTCAGCGCACAAGAAAATCTATGTAGCGCATAAAATAAAGTCCAACGTAAAGTTTTGACTATGGACCAATAAAATTTTTCCGTACTACTTTGCGATCGAACTCAGTGAGTGACAGGAATCCAGCCAATGATACGATACGGTTCACTTTCGCGCTGATTGGCTGCGTGTACGTAGGTTACGTGCCTTGGTCATATGCGCCGTGCAGGTGAGAATAGGCTAAGTGTACAACCAGTGGAGAAGTGAGAAGACGTGAGAAGCGAGAAGGGCAGACGTGAAAAAAACTGTATTGAAATATTTTACAAGAATTTATACTGCATCACAAGCTACAGAAAACATTTCATTGTGCAAAATGTGAATGTTTTAATATGAACAAACATTTATGTCTGAAAGGTGTAATGTCTCATTTCTCACCCTGGCTGAAGCAGGACTCTTACTTATGCATGCATCTCATGAACAGCAATGTTTTCTCTTTTTTTTTTATTTTAATTGAGCAAATCACTTAAATTAAAAGCAAACGAATGAAAATTGCTGATGTAATTTGATTTTTTTAATAAGCCATGCAACTTTCTATGATCCCAGATTTATGATACTTGTGCGTGGCCACGCCGTGTACACTGATGATGCTCACAGTGGTCCTCAGTGTGCCCAGGAAGCTTGTGTGTACGCCCAGACACATGAAAAATTAGAGGGAACATTGGTGCTGATTGGCTATATCCTGAAGAATGAAAATAAGGAACACTGTTGATATTAGATCCTGTGGTTGTGCTAAAATGATTTCCAATGTGCACAATAAGTCATATTACAGTATATTCGCTGTGTGAATGATCAAATTAGGGAGTTATAAGCATATTTAGTGGAATTCTTAAATATTCATGGATTTGTGCTGTTTTAAAAAACAAATATTGTGGATAAAGCAGACATGTCTATTCTTTTAAGTGTTTTTTAAGTGTTTAGGTACTTTTTTAATGCTGATAACAAAAATAGATGGCTTCACCGAATGCAAAAAGATCTGATTTTAGAATTTGAGAACTCAAGAGCTTATCGATTCCAATCAACAACCATTTTCTCTCGGTGCATCTCTGTTTCTTACCTCATATTTTAAAGGCACTTTCTGATTTTTTCTTACTTGGTGCAAGGAGCAGTGGACACAAATAGTCACTTAGAGCTTACAGTTTATAGATCTCTCCTGTATGATAAGCTAAGTTCTTGAGAAATACAGATGGAAAATTAATCTTCCTTTTACAGAAGGTGTCTGACAAGAGTACCTGACCAATTGAGAAAACTCCCCTTCACACACAGAATACATACGCAAACGTTGTGTTGGAAGGACGGGCGTGTCTTATTTTTTCTTCTTTCACATCTACAGTTTGTTCCTTTTTGAATATCTTTGCCCGATTTTGAGATGAACGTTACGCCTCCCCTCATACAACCGTGCCGAAAAATGGTCTATTAGCAGTGTATCGACACAGAAAGCCAAGGTTACCTGCAGATGGCGATGAGTTACAGGGGTGACTCGACAAGGTGTTGGGTGTACAGTAGGTTGCTGAAAACGTAAACCTTGTGGAAGTTCTGGGAACAAATTGACAGCAACATTGATCAGAAGAAGTGGACTCAGAATCACTGGAAAGACCTAACACAGGCACATAAACCAGCTAAAATCTTTCATCGCTTCCTTCTAACCTTACTCCATCCCTCTTTCCCTCTTTCTCTCTCTTTAACTCTCTCTCTTGTTTCGAACACTCAGTCCATCCTTCCTTCCTTGCTTTCTTCAGCCTCTGACTAACACGGTCTCATTCCTCTAGATTTATTGGTTCCGGGGGTGAGTTGGGCCCTCTCTGACGGCACACTGAAAGGTACAGAGTTTCCAGCATGTTGTATGTGTCCCCTTGAACACCCTATCCCCCCTGCTGCCACCGACCACGACCACCCACCATGGTGGCTAGGGTTCTAATTTCAGTGATCACGGGAGGTAGGGCCCCATCCTGCGTCGCCGCCCCCCTGCCTCTCTCCCATCAGCCTTCAATCCGCTGGACATACTGTTACCTGTTTTCTCTGTCGTGGCTTTGTCTTTCACAGCTGCTCCACTCTTGCCTGCGATCCATCCACTGTCAACAGCACCGCACCGCAGCTTCTCCACCGTAACATACGAACGAAGACCTTAGCTAATTTGACCCAGCGTAAGATGGACTGGGGTGAGGCAGGGAGAGTTTGGTAATGGAAAACAACTAGAGGAACTTTGACTTTGAGAACTGATTGACCTCTTATATTTTAAACATGAACTGTGGTTAAACATGAACTGTGGTTTGAGAGATCTTCTTTCAGAAGATGTGTAGAAACAGTAATAATGACTTTTTTACCGCACGGGAACTTGTAAACTCACAATTTGTAGTCAGAAAACAGAACATGTTTGTTCTAAAGTCAGTTCTTTGCTTTTGATGGCATTGTCAGTCATTGAGGGTTCTGGTGTACAGCTGCCTTATTTGAGCACCAATTGTCCAAACATCAAAGCAAATGTCTTATCAAATGTGCGTAACTTCAGAAATCGATACGTTCCATGTCTGTGGGCAGTTGTGTTTCACCAATATCCGTTGTCCTTCTGAGATGAACTGATTTTTAGAACATTACTTCGATTGCAATTGTGATCACTTGTCACCCAGCAACTACTTTTCAGAATTTCACACAACCTGCAATGTGACATATTCATTACTCGAGGCTTGTACAGGAATATAACAAACATTGACATCTCTCAAACATTGTGAAGTAAAAAACAACTTTTTACTGTAATTTCCACTGTTTTATATGCACAGCAGCCATGAGATTGAGGAAAAAAGTTTACTTTTAAGCAGAAAATTGGATGCAAAGGGAACCATTAGTACTAGGATACTCACAGTATCTTGCATTAGTTTGCTGTGAGTTAAATGGCCAGGTTGATTAAAAAAGAGTGATGTAACTATTTGTAGATATTATTTATTATTTTTAACTAGAATGGACGTAACTGAACACAATTACTTTTTCACACAACTTCATAATTACCAACTGCTCTGCAGTTCTTCTCTTTAGCTACGTTTAGCAAAGCTCATCTAATCTTATCATAATTGAGCTTCATTTAGCATGACTTTGTATAACTTTAATTTATCTTCCATAAACTAACCTTTAATCAATCTTAGCTCAGTTTATGAGGAAGCTAATTAGCATATATTAGCACTCCCATCTTGCTATCTCGCGAACAAGCTGCCAGTTGCTAGCTAACTATATCTATGAGCTTAATTTAGCCTTAAATATTTAATATCCACTTTTCCTTTGGGCAAAATAATATCTGAGTTTGGTTTATAAACTAAGATAATTACCTTAACTTGACTTATTTTGTCCTTTAGTTCTTAATGTTTTGCTTCTAAGCTACCAGATTCTCTCCTTAATCATTCAGTGCTTCTACAGCATCAATTACAGGAGGCAGACTAGTCGATGTTTCGTATTTGATGGTGTGTCGAAGAACACAAAACATTTGTAAAGTAAATACTTAAATCTTACGGACAATAAGTTCAATGAAGTCTCTAACTCACCCGTCACACTCTAATTTAATTCAACAAAGCATTGAAAAAGCTGCAAATTGTACATCGATAACTGCAGCGGTTTTATAAGTAACCTTGCAGCTGTTAAAGTAATTGAACCGGCTGCTCAGTAGCTACTGTATATACAGTATATGTAAATCAATTCATTATGATCACCTTGAGGTGGACAGACAAAGTTATCATCTGTGTTATGGTTCTCATTTTTGCCCATTAGCAGCGTTTTGCAACAGTCACTGGTTGGTCTTCCTCAGCACTACCAGAACACACACTAAGCAGCATCATCACAGCCCGTTTCTATAGCAATCCGCTCAAGGTACTGCTGTGATGGATGGAATCCGCAGACAAGTATTTCCAATAATAACAATTCAATAGCTCAGCGTTATGAATGGTTTGCAGTAGCGTGCCGACGGCGTTGTGTCTATGAGAGTGTGTGTGTGTGTCTAAGCAAGAGCTCATTCTTGGAAAGGAAATTTGACCACTAGTTCAAACGCCTGCGTGTGTGTGTTTGTGTTTGTGTGTCTGTGTGAGCATGTCAGAGAGCAGATGGCTGCAGAACAGGTCGTAAAATATGCAGGAGCAGCCAGCCTCGTCCTCTGATCCTCGCTCCATCTCCGTCTAGATTTCTGTCTAAGAGGCAGACCGCTGCAGCCATCTGATTCCTAAACGTAACATTTTGCCTCAGGGGAGAGCTGCTTTGCTGGATTCTAACACTTTTTTTTTTTTTTTACCCACGTGTAATTATAAAAGTAACGACACACCAAACAAAGCGCCCACGCAGCCTGTTACTTGCGAGGTTGTGTTTGGGGTCTGGACTCGAACACAACCCCGTTGTGTGCGAGCTGTTACCCGCACTCCCAGAATAACGCTTCGGTGCGTGTGCGTGTGTGGGTGCACATGTGTCCTGGCCGTGAACGCAGCGTGTTTTTTGGGTCTGGACTCTTATCTTTAGTTCGCACTGTGCTTGGAGCAGCAGTTTGTGGAGCACAGAAGGGAGGAGAAGAACAAAAGGAGCGAGGATGGTGTAGGAAGTGCATTTATTTGATTCATCACAGAGGAACGAGGGATTACACAAACAGACATGGGAACTGTGACTAAAGAAGGCAGCAGTGACCCAAAGCAAACATTACTTAATCTCACTTTACGTCACACAAACGGTTAAGATGTCTAGAGCTAAAAGTGAAACTTAGCTGATGAATGTTTGGACACTTGGGGGGCCATGCATAGAGGGTTAGGGTTAGGCAGGAAAATTTTATCCCCAGATGATCTGTAAATACACTCGAGACGGTTCTCTTGTGGAAAAGTGACGTACCCGGTCTTGACACAGCAGAACACTGAGTTGCACACCACTGATCTGAGTGTAGATGCACAATTCAAATGGGAAGTGCATCAAAAGTGAAACACACAGTTCATACTTTGCTACGACTTGATGTTTCACCAAATCCCCTTCATTTCCTCACATGTAGATATTTGTCTTTAAATACAGGTTGTATTCTAAGATAAGAAACATTGTGATGGCAACTTAATTTCACCTCCATTTATCTTGTCTTAGCTTGCATTAGCTTTGTTCCAACTTATGTTTCGTCATCTTCCTAAAATAATGGTGAATGTCATAATTTGCCAAAATTGATTTTGGAAATTAAAAAAACAAACACAAAAAAAACATCACCAGCTCTTTCTTTCCAAAATATGTTTCAGGGAGGAAAAAAGGAAACACTTATTTTTGGGCAATTATTTTTAAGTTCACATTTTGCTTAACTAGTTTAGCTTAATTTAGCATATTTTATCTTATCTTACTTTAGATCCATTTGTCTTGTTGCTAATTTTTTATTTTTTTACATGTAGACTTTCTTGTTATCTTTTAAAGTGCAAGTGAGTAATATTTCCTTAGAGCTGCTGGGGCATTCGGTATCTAGAGAACTTGACAATTTACAATTAGTCAGTTTTATTAGTGTGGCACGTTTCAGCAACAAGGCAGTTCAAAGTGCTTTACTTGATGAAAACCAAACACAATGACGAAGCAGAAAAGAAACACTGCATGATAACACCGAAATAAAGAGAATAAAAAATTGCAGTCCGGATTAGGATGAATCTATCTCCACTTATTATTCATCAAAGGCAACGCTAAGCAATTATAATGTGCATCATTGGGTTGATGCACCTCTGCAACAAGTTGGTCAATTGTTGGTTCCCCCTAGCACCACTAAAACACACACTCCGCAGTCCAAAATGGCTCGACCATCCACTAAGGGCTTCACTTCGTCTATTAGCCTGCACACAGAAGAATAAACGCAAGACAGCCGATGCTAATCCCTCGCTGTAACTGGGTCAGAGCTAACAGAGATGAATCTCACGGAAGTTTCTCATTGCCCCTCTTTCTTTCTTCTATTCCTCTGTAGCCGCACTGTAATTAATAACAGATGTTCTTTGGGGAGAAGATGAATAAACGAGGGTGGTGAGTGGGTGCTGGTGTAGAGGCAAGAAAGCCTCAGATCAGCGTGGAACACGGAGAGAGGCGGTGACATACCTCAGCATGTCGCCTCTGAAATTAGCAGCCCAGGCATGTAAACAGTGGATGACACAAGGTGTAGTAGGTAGGAGCAGTAACTGCAGAGTTAAATGTGACAAATTAAAGTAAAAGCTATCAGCAATTAAACGCTGCGTAAAAATACTGTTTTAGGTTTGTGTTAGCTGAAGAAGATGACGTTGTTTTTCCATTAAAGCAGACAAACTTCATCTTCAGTTGTCGTACTGCCATCAGATCCCGTCATGTGTATTTGTCAGATGAACCTGACTTGCTTGTCAAACTGTCTTCGAAAGAGTCCATCAACTGATGGCGAAGTCCAAAGTAGCGAAATGTACTCAGCATTGTTCAGGGTTTTAACGCAATTTGTGCTTTACAGCTGAATTCTGGCTGAATTATTTAGCTTGACATGCTGTTGGAAGAGACAATGCACTGACAACATCTTGAATTAATGTTTCATGTTGAAACATGTCTCCATAAATATTTCAGTGGCTGTCTAAAGAAAAAAACACCATAACAAAAGCAGCCTTATTGTGTAGGGTTGCTCTTATTGAACTGAATGCACCGTGTTAAATGCACTACTGTCTCTTGTTTTTTGAAGATTAGCGGAAAAACTGATAGAGAGTAAAAGAAATGTCTCCACTGATGTCATTTGTCGTCTTCAGTCTTTGTTCACCAAGTTGAACAGAAAAGATAATGTGGAAAAAGGAAGTGGGACAAATACACAGCCTGGAGGTACACCAGCAATAATTTAATGAAATGATGTTCGTCTTGGAATAGTGGCCTAAAAATACTTTGATTTTCACATTTCCAACATAAAGGTTTTCTTCACTGCCTTTTTAAAATTCACAAATTCTACTCTTTAAATTTGACTCAATTACATTTTTTTTAAACCAGCATTATATAGCTGAAAAGTGTTAATGAAAATGTTTTAGTTATTACTCCCCATTTGTTTTCTTTCTTTTTTAGGGGAGGGGTGAGAGGTTTGATCAAGTATATGGACAGCAAGTTCTTCCAAAATTATATTTAAATATAAAAATAAATTGGTGGCTTGATAAGGTAATTAATTTGCCCTCTTATTGTCTTATTAGTCATATTATTTAAAATTTCAAATTTTTTTAGTAATCTGTATTTTTTTTAATTAATTGTCACGTTTTAGTTCTGTAAAAAAGAAAAAAAATCAACATTTTTCATAACTTTTTAGTATCTTCTTTTTTTTTAATTACTGTGTTTTTTTCAGTCATACGTTGATTTATAGTCGAGACCCACATCAAGACCCATGCAGTGAATATGCGCATAACTTCAGCAAATATGTTTTTGGTCTCTAGCTTTAGGTTTTAACCTTTTCGGAAACCATTTCTGTGATTCTGTGAAGCTTTCGTACGTCTTCTGGTGTTTTTGCTGCAACAGAAGATCCTTTTGTTGGGATTTAAGGGGAGGTAGCTGTAATCCCAGGTGAAATCATGCTAAGTAAGTCTTGCTTTGTCACAGACTTAATTTAGTGTGTCAGAAAGTTGCATTACGACGTTCTCACGGTGCAACAACCTTTGCATACAAGTACAACAGCCTCACGTCATCGTACTATTTACACAGTTTAAAACAAAAATGTATAGCATGAGGTAATTTCTATTCAGACACAACAGTAAAGCTGATTTTTCAGTTAAAATTGATTTCACCATCCGTTTATTTCGACGTTAATGTATGGACTTGAGCAAAAAAAAAAAAAACACTTGATAAACTTTGGTAGTCAAGATACTTTCTTTGAAAAAGAAAGTATCTTTCTTTGCATTCAGGCTCAATGCTCTGATCCTCGGAGCATTGAGCCTGACACCTAATAGCTTTTGTTTAGAGAAAAGTGTATCAGCCCATGTTCATCCATCTGACCAGCAGTGTTCAGCAACAGGTAGGAGAAGGCTTTCTATGGCATTTCGTAGTCATTTTCAAACTGTATGCTTTTAAAAACCTTGGTGTACCAGTAACCGTCCTACAGTATATATAGTAATATATCTTATACAACTGTAATAGATTCTATATTTGTCTCTTTCGGTAATGTCTACTTGGATTTAGAGTGATAAAGGTCAGACTTAAGAATCTGTGTTTTTTTTAAAAAATCAAATAAAAGTGGACTGAGGTAAAGTAGGAAAGGCACAGACGCTCTCATTCTGCGGTTTACCAGCTTCCCATCGGTCTGTATCTTGTTGCGCTGTTTTTCTCGTTACTCCGCCCTGCCATCCACTCTATCCAATCACTTGCTTTCACTCATTTCAATGAGTCCATCCAGCTCAAGTATGACTCAGAAAGGTGTGTCAGTCTGCCATGTGTGTGTGCGTGTGTGTGTTCATGTGCGTTGAGAAGTGCCGATGCGAGAGTGTGTTTTCACACCCTGTCATTTTGAACAATGTCACGTTTTTCTTGTTTCTTTATCTCTTTTCTTCCGGACTCCACAATTTGCTCTGCTCTCTTGTCTTTTGTTTCCAACCCTCTCTCCTCTCTCTTGGATTTTTCTTTTTAAGTGAGACAGCAGAGCAATCTGGAAAATTGGTTAAATAATTGTTTGGGTTGTGTTTTTTTGTTTGTTTGTTTGGGTTTTTTGTTTTTGTTTGTTTTGTTTTTTGCTTCCAGTAACTGTTTTGTTGACAGTTGTCTTTTTCTTTTAGACTCAGTGTTTGCTGGATTTCAGAATTGGACATTGTTTCCTTGACAATGAAGGTCAAAGCACATTCCCTGGCAGACACTGAGTTTTGAGATTTGATATTGAGCCATTCGCTACGAAGGACGGGAGCATAAAAGCAGCCGTCGCATTGAACCAAAAGGGTGCCTTGCAATTACGGGAAATCATTGTTTAGCTCTTTTTTTTGTTTGGGTATTTAAGCATTAAGATGCACTGGTGCTGCTTTTATCTCCGTTGCCCTTCTCAAAACTTCTCATCCATTTCATTTGTCATCCAAGCTCTAAATATTACGTTCCTGTCAATTCCTATTCCTCTTTCATTTTCCGGATCCCCCATTAATCCACACTTCCTAATTCATGAAAATGTGATCAGACAACCAGACCCCACCAACACCTTCAGCCACTTTTAGAGGCGCTCCATCTAAGCAGCAGCCATTTCACCCAATGAATCAAACATTGGGATTGAGATTCATTGTAAGGTCCTCGTTTCGACCGAGTGGCCAACTCAACATCCTTTCCACTTCACGGCTTATTCTAGACACCTTTTGCACAGTCTCAACAGTAACTCTGGTTCCAGACCCATTTCCAACATACTCAATCCAAGCCAATGTGATCTCACTCACACGATCACGGTACACTCATAGTGCTGTGTGTGCTTACTCATCGGTCCAACAACCAATGAGGAGCCTTACTGTGTCTGTATTTCCCAAAAAAAAAAAAAAGAAAAGAAAAACGACCGCCTCGGAAATGTATGCTATTATGTTTTTGAGAGTGGCCATGTGCAAAAGCAACCCGCACGCCTAATCCTTGGCGTCTCACATTTTCCCCCGTGAAGGGAAGCATTGACGATAAAAGTGGGGAAGAGGAATTGTGGCTGTGCGGGTTGTTTTTGGACAGGGAATGTTTCTCTGTTTCCTCTAACTGTTCTTCCTTGCTATTTGACAGACCTTTCAACACATTACAAAAAAGGGGGTTTTAAATCTTGGTCGAAATGAGCAAATCTAAATTTGTAGATCGATGGAACAGGTCTGCTTGAAGTTCCAGCTGAACTGCAGATGAGTCACGGTGAAATCTCATGACACAAGCTGGCGTTACCTTTTCCAGTTTTCAGCAGCGTGCACGAGCAATTTACTTTGTTGTTGGCAGTGCGGTGAGTTGATGTAGGTACACAGTTTTATGAGTATTCTCTTCTCAGTCAAGTGGAATTGATTCTTTTGTAGACAAAGGCTTAGAAACAGCTCTTGGGTAAATAATATGCCATTTTAAATGTAGGGGAGTCAATAGGGTGGGTGTTGACAGACTTGATGTAGCAGTGGCAATTGTCCTTTGCAGCCAGCCATTCCTCACATGTAGCATGTTGGATACTTAGGCATTGACCTCTGCATTAGGTTTATGTTGAGTTTTATTGAATTAAAAAAAATTTTGAAATTCAAAAAAGTTTTTGTGCCAGGATGAGGTGGTTTTTCGGCTGTATTGAAAACTGCAATAGAAACAGTTTTTCACATTGTACAAGTCATTTGATCAACAATCGGCTGTTATTACTGGCAGGACAAAAAGGACGACAACGATGATGGCGCGGTATGTTTTTTAATGATTTATCAGACGAGCAAATGTAATCGCGTGTGATTAGAAACAAAGATTATCAATGTCACACAGAGTTCGCAGTTGAGTCTACATTAAACTGGAAGGGTTAACCTAGTCACCGGAGACTTTTTAAAGAACTGGTCTTTTTAACTAGTCTAGTTAAATGTCTAGTTAAAGTGTTTGTTACCAATCACAAACCTAAAGGGCGGCTTGCAGACGCCACTAGAGTGACCATCTCTACTATTGATCACTGGTTCAGATCAAGAGTTGAATTACTTTTTAGCTCCTGTACGTTTTTGTAGTACAGTTAACAAACACGGTTGGATCTAAAACTCCTTTCAATGGTCGTCTTGGATGGTCTGTCAAATATTCTTTGACTTTGTGTCAAATTTAAAAGTGAAAATACAGGGAGCTGGTGCAACGATCGCAGAGAGGTTATCCCTGACCTGTTTGTGCGTTTGCACTTGCTTCCCTTTGTTTCAGAAATTATATCCAACTTTTGAGAGAAGGCTTCACCGGCCACATCAGTGAAGGAATTGAGCGAGTAGAATGGGGCAAAAGTAGGAGCAGGAAGTCTTATTTTATTAATCTTCCTATGAACCTTCCAAATGTAATTTCAGTAAAAGAAACACAGCCTTCTTTAGGGAGGCCAGTGAAAGTGAGAGCAGTAGAGGTTTGGTTCTGAAATCAAACCTCTACTCTCTTTCTTCACTCACTCTTGAGACTAGTTAAGTTGTAGTTGGGAAAAAAACAAAACTTTCTTCTCCCACATCCCCCTGTTTCTTGTTCAGTCTCCCCCTCTCTGCTCTGTCCATAATACCGGGTCAAGACTGAACGACTTCCCGTTTGCCTCATCACACAATTAGGATTGAAGACAACCACGATTCTGGCCTTCACAATCCCACAATAAACACTTTTTCTTGCTGTAGAGACACATAACTGGGGCAGTTGCAGGGTAAAACATGACTCCGTCTTGTGCAGCAGAGTTAGATGCATGAGAAGCGAACCAGTTGCATCTGTCTCTGTCTGCCTTAGCTCGCCTCGCACCTGCAGACAGTAAGTAGAGCAGAGTGAGAGTAATGCCCGCAGTTCAGGAGATGATGAAGAATCTTGTGAATACAAACTCCCAGTGAAAGAGCCGCGCTGTTGCATCCAGCAACAGTTCCACCCACCTGCTCAGATTTAAAGCCGCTCCCGCAGACGTTTCCAAGACGCCCTAAATCTCCTCGGTCTGCCCAGCGGCCATGTTGTGTCACGTCTAAAATTATAGGCCTGTTTATAGAGAGCATCTGACAAGATGAGAAAGTGTTGGTGTCGTGCTCAAATCAAGTTCGGAGGTGCTGAGGAGCATAGCATATGACAAAGTGTGTCAGCAAGCTGAGGTGCCTTTTATTTTAGGAGTCTGAGCACACCGGAGGCCATATTGTTTTCCCTGATTCTGGCACGCACATCTCCGCAGGTGTTCAGCGAGGGGCAAACTCCACAGCCGGCCGCTCGGCAGTTCACCCTACATGACTGCTGTTCAGGTGGATCTCCCCTGTCGTCAATATCGATAATTACCAGCAAGGACAAAATTAGCTGTCAGCAGCCGTGACCCGAAAACCAGAATTTCAAATAATTAAGTTGACGGGACTCAGAGGTGGTAAAACTCCAGCCCTATAACATCGTCTCTCCATTATTCATTTCAAAAATATCCATGGAAATAAAACATCACAAATTGGTTCACTTAGTTACTCATATTCACATTCATGTTTTTTTTTTTTATTATTATTAAAATTTTTTTCCTGAAATCTAATGTAATGTCAATGGTAACAGGAATCTTTCACTTGTTTTACTTTCTCAATGTCGGTAACAGTGAAAATCTTTTTCCCTGAACATTTAGATTGAAAGCTTTCAAACATTTACTACGGTATGATCATTCCCCTTTAAATTATTTAATTGACAAAAAGGCTACTCTGCTCATCTAATCTTTTGCCCCTGAAGACTCTTCTTGAAAAAGTGTTAACGCCTTTTAGGCAAAATTGAGTTCTAAATTATTCATACCCCTGGCAGATTTAAAATTGCGTTCACTCAACCAAGAAGTCTGTCTCTGGCTCGAAAAGAGAACAAACGGTAAAGCAGTGTAAAAGAAGTACCAGACTTGAAAAAATGTACTCTATGGAATTATTTAGAACCTTTTCTGTAATCAGTAGTGAAATCTTTATTGGCATGACAGCAACCACACTCCTGTCATTCTGACTATTTGTCTTAGATTAACTCAAAGTCTACAAAGTTGCAAGAGCTTCTTACCATCGTCCGAATCTTTAACTCTGTGCACAGATTCTCTATTAGACTGAAGTCAAGACTCTGGTTAGGTCACTTAAAAATGCTAATGTCACTTTCACTCGGAAGAAACATGTAGGTGAAATGAGAAAAAAAAAACTTTACCCCTAAATCTGCATGGGTATGCAAAATGTTGGGCAAAGATGTAAATTAGCTGGCTAACCTGCAAATTATTTAGTAGCCTACTGTAAATTTGGTAACCTCTTATTTACTACTTATTGTTTGCGTTCTATTAACAAGTATTAGTTTTGTAGCCTATTAGTTTGTAGGTCTACTATAAGTCTTTTAGCCCTTTAATTGTCATTTAAACGGCTAATTTAAGGTAATTAAGTTATTGCTAGCTATTTTGCTTGCCATACATTTTATTTGTTTCGTTTCTGGTAGCTTCTTAGCTTACTGTTAACTCAGTAAAAATATTGTTAGACTCTTGGCTTACTTTTAGTCTCTTAGCCTTTGTTTGTTTGTTTGCTAACTAATAGCTCCTTAGCCTAGTATTAATTGATCAAAATTCAAATTAGCTTGGTCATCTGCTATTATTTTTGATAGTCTACTGACTTGTTAGTCTGGAATTAGCTTTTTAAAATACTATTAGAATACCAGTTGCTTGTGTAGCCAACTTACTATTGGCTTGCTAGCGTGCTATTAGATTATTAGTTTTTATTAGCTAACCGTTCAGGCTCAAAATAGGTCTGTTATTGATGCTTTATGACAAAAAACTAATTAAATAGGTAAACATGAATGTAGTTAACTTAGTTTACGATACATTATTGTATTTTTGTCCTCAGTATGTTTTTATTAGATTGGTACGACTTTTCAAAACATCAGAACGAGAATCTTAATTTCTTTAGCTAAATCGCTTAATAACAGGTAAAAAGAAAAACAGCAACTATTCCTATGAGAAAATATTCCCTGCCCCAGTTTTGTCCAAACTTAATAGGTACAACTGTAGAGCAAACTTCCTATTAAGAGCATCCGATTTGGAGCGCAGGCTGGAAGGCCGTGTTGGTTCTTTCTGAAGATCCTGGTTAGTAAGCCTTTCTGTCTCATTACCTGATTTACAAGTGGAGTTCCTTGGACTGGATGGGGAACCCTCTAGGTGCGCACCATGAACCACACACACATACACACTCATGGGAATCATCTCAGACCTACACAGCTGCTGCCACAGTAACCGGTCAGACGGGCAGCACTCCAAAGATCCAAAGGACTTCTGTCTTCTAATCAACTGGTTCGATTATATTCCATTCTTTAAATTCCCTCACCGGTGTGATCTCTCCTTCACTGATGTCGGCAATAAGGTGATGGATAACATAAGCTTCCTCTTTCTTCCTCATCCTCGCTCTAAGCCCATCTATACTTGCAGTCTGGACTGAAGGAATAGAGGAGAGACGGAGTGATGGATGAGTTTGGGAAACTACCTTCCTGCTCTATTAAATTCTCCACCTGAGAGAGGTGGATGAGATAAGGAAAGACAGATCATCAACGGTTCCAGAGGGGGGGAAGGGAGATCTCCTGAATAAAGTTTCACTGAGCAGTTCATCCGTCATCGCATTCAAAGAAAGTTTCCCTGTTGCTCAAAGGAGAGCAGCGTTCACTTCATCCGTCATAACTGCACAGGGCTTATAACAGGAAGTCTCCCTTTGTCTCTGTCCGTTATCTGGTCTGTCTTTCCGCTTTACAGTCTCTCACTTCTCCTCACACACTGTTGTACTGTCAGTTCGAGTCAACCATTAAACTTTCACTAATCCCTCCCTTTTTTTATTTGATTTTTTCCAAGATGATTCATTGGCTTTTTCCCCCCTCAGCACTGCAGGCCTACTGTACGCTGTCCCTGCCTATTACCTTCTGGCTCACTTTTTGACCACCGCCTCCCCTTCCTCCTCTTCCCGCTACCCTCCTCCTCCTGATCACCCCTTACCTTACTCCCCCCACCCACCCCACCCACTTCCAACAGAAGCTCAGAGTAAGCCCTACTACTCCGATTACTCCCCCACTCGACTGCTCATCCACAAGATGTGCACCAGCCACTACCTGGACCTCTTCATCACCATCGTCATAGGGCTCAACGTTATCACCATGTCCATGGAGCACTACGAGCAGCCACAGGTCAGGCCATAAACATCTTCAAACCTTGTCAAACATGCCTTGAAACTTCAAAACAGATTTAAATGAAGAGGGGAAAAAAAGGTAGGAGAGTGTTGCAATTTCCTGGAAAAAAAAACAACAAACCTTTGGAGAACTATAAAAGTTTAGTCAACAATAAAACGAGCATTACAGGCAAATCAATAAAGATGGAGAAAAACAATAAAAACTGAAAAAATATGACTGACTTTAGGATCCAGTGATCTTTTAACAGTATGTGTTTTAAATATTCTCTTTAAATGCAAATGGCAGTAAAGTATTATCAGGCATTGCTAACGCTACAAGGAAAGCAAAAAAAGAACATCACCTACAGAATTGCCAAATACCTTCTCAGAACTATAAAAGCAAAGTCAAAACAAAAAGTTAAACCTTACTGCTTAACCAGTTAAAGACGTAAAACAATAAATAATTTTTTGAGAACTTCAAAACATTTCTTGGTTTCAAGAAAGTCCAACATTCAAATGATCTGATCTTCTTTATGACTTGACACTAAATCGGAGATGAATTATGCTGAAAAGTTTTCTGTTGACGCTGTATGAAGTTACTTTTGAACTTCTCACTTCATGGCAGCGTTCATGAGCAGAATTGAGAGTCGGAACAACCCTTTGAAATAGAAGCAACTCAATACATAGATATCAGCAGGACTCAAGTTAGACCTTAGACTAGCGCTCTACTTTCCTTCTTCAGACAAGTGACACTCTAGATATCAAGATAATTAGAAGGTGGACTTGTCAGAGCATATAACGTTTCCTCCTTCAGCCAAGCAACCGGCAAAGTTTGTGCATGTGGAATTTCGAGGTCATACATAATTTTTACACACAGGCTTGTGACGTGACACAAGAAAGTTGGAAAATCTACAACATTTGTAGCTATGATTGCTGCCATCGCTGTTGCAGATGTCGTTGATATCACTGTCCATCTCTCTCCATGTTTACTGCCATAAAGCATTGTTACGACAAAGAAAAAAATTCAACCAAAGGCCAATTTCCAAGCTCTTATTGACGAAGTTTAGAGTCCTGGTTGAAACATAATTGTGTTTGAACATTTTTCTCTAAAACATAAAGGAGGTGCGCATTTTTCTCTAAAACGCCTCTTTAGAGAGGCTCAAGTAGGAGACGACAAATCTACTATAACATTTATGTTAAGCTTTTCTGTAAAATGGTTGTAGTCAGTAATAAGCAGTAAATTTAAACCGATAGCAAAGTTAGAGTAGTCGGTGAGATTAAGAGATGTTTTACAAACTGGGCCTTGTTGTTCGGGGATCATTTGCCACCCATGAGGGTTTAGTCAAATCCCCGCTGACCTGCAGTGCTCTCTTCGTCTCTCTGCAAAAGGTCAGTTTTTACATGCAGATGGAAGTGGTGAATTCTCCCATGGGCAAAAGAATGGACACTTTAATTTTTATGCCCTTTTCACTGAAACTGAGAGAGGACAACTTGAGCGATCTAATAATGATGAGGTCTATTGTAGAGAAACGAGATGAAGTCTAGTTGACGTAGCTTTTATTAAAACATTTCTACAATGTTTTTAGTCCAGTATCATTGTGATCTTGTCAAACCCATTGCTCTGTTTATGTAAAGATATAGTATGAGGTCTCCTTCTGCTGTATATGAACTTTTTCTGATGTCCTTTATAGGAGCTTGACAACGCGTTGAAGATCTGCAACTACATCTTCACCCTCATCTTTGTGTTGGAATCTGTCTTCAAGCTGGTGGCCTTTGGATTTCGCCGCTTCTTCAAGGACAAGTCAGTATTTCAACCACGACCATGCTTCCTAAGTGATGTTATTTTCACTTATCCAATCCGACGTGCCCGTCTAATGAACTGCTTACTGGCGGTGCCGTTCTTTTAAGCGCTGACTCATGTGGAAAACTCAAACCCGTGTTCAGGGAACTTAAGCGAACTCTTTATAAGCTACATCGGTGAATGTCTGTGTGAATACAAAAGACCTTGTTAAACGGCCGTAAAGCACAAGTGCTTCAGATGATATCATAGTTTAAAAATTCCTGGCTTCCTTTTCAAAACCACACAGTAATGCACCAGAACAATCCCAACGGCACACCCGTTCTCCGGCACAAGGTAGCATAAATACACACGCGCACCTCGTTTGTGTGAACCGGAGCTGCGGCCACCCAGGACTTCACGATGCCCACTGGCTCTGCCACAGTTAGAACCTTATCCTGTTTGACTTTGGCAGGAGTTTAGCAAAACGTCTCAACACTACAATTCATTCTTATTCCTGAGGAAAATAAGCCACAGCTATGATTGAGAGTTGTACAATTTTAAACCCATTTTTCATGTTGATTCTATATTTTCTATATTTTTTATATGAAAATACTACTCAGCTACCTGCATCTTTATTATCTACACAGTAATGGTCTTTCAGTGTGTTTTTTCCTTCTGACCTGAAAGTGGCGAATTAAAAAATATAGTCAGTTTGTTACTGTCAATCTATTTCTATTTCACAAGCAGTTTTAACATTTATTTTTATAGCATTAAGGACGTGCACTCCAACTAAGCCAGACATGTTTTTTTAGACAAATTTAAAATATTTTATTAGAGATGTAGTTTACAAAAATAGTACCCTAATGCAGCACTGATTTAATGGTGTTGTTCAATCACATGCCATGCTATGCAAATATTCTGTCTGCCATGACAAAGACTTGCCTCTTTATTTGACAAAAATCAGCATGGGGCTTGAAGGTAACACTAACAATTGTTTGAGAAGACCAGGCCAAAACGGTAAGAGAAACCCATTTGCTACAGTAAGATGGCCAGATTTTTACTCCCTTTTCCTGGAAGTCAATTTGAAGGTTGAGTTTCCAGTCTCAAATTCGTGACTCCTTTCTGACTCAATTCCAACTCTCGAGTTGCCGCCTCAGTTCTGGAGGCGATGACTCAGAAAGAAGAAATGTGCGGTAGTTCTCCTGTACCTCTTTGCAGGGAGTCATATTTGTCAAAGGCTTTGGCGAAAAAAAGTGATGCACAGCAAGTCGGCAATGGTGACTGATGAGTGCGCGCGCGTGTGTGTGTGTGGGTGTGTGTGTTTGTGTGTAGGTGGAACCAGCTGGATCTCGCCATTGTTCTGCTGTCCATCATGGGCATCACTCTGGAGGAGATTGAGGTCAACGCTTCACTGCCCATCAACCCAACCATCATCCGCATCATGAGAGTGTTAAGGATAGCAAGAGGTACGATCTCCCTCACTCCCGGTTCTTTCCGCCTCCTTCCCTGATGCTCCGGCAGATACGTCCGTGCAGCTGCTTCTTACACGCCGTTTCGCGCTTAAGAATCCTTGTAAAACAGACACATCTCTGGGACTCCCCTATCTGTCATTTTCGCATGGCAGGTCCCAGCAGGGCTCGGGTTGAGGGCGAGCCGACCAGATGCCACAGGGAAACGCACTTGACAGACAAACAAAGCACCGGCAAGGTCTTAATCTGCATTGAGAGCGTGGTTATGGTAGAGAGAGAGATAAAGACCGGCGTAGGGAGGAATATAGGGAATGATGAATAACTTCTGACCTGGACATCCATCACCAGGAGATGGGATGAAGCCATAAAGAGGAGCAGTTGCTGTCAGAGCGAAAAAGATTGAGATGGAGTTAATGACGAGGGGAAAGGGATGGAGGGTAGGTAGAAGAACCCATGGAAGACAAACAGGAAAGGTGATTTGGTAGAGGAGAAAACAAGCCAGGAAAATTTGAGAGTACCAATTTACTTAGGTCCGATATGTGTTCGGTTAATGGATGTAAATGAGGGCTTGTTTGGAAAAAGCAGGAGGAGAAGCTGCAGGACAGAAATTAGTGAAACTTCTGCTTTAAAACTTTACAACAATCCATCTGTCTGCATTTGTTAAATATAGTGGGGTTAAGCGGAGGTAAGGGACCAACAACGACCCGCAATTGCTGGATTCCAGAAATACTTACAGCTACCTCTGAAAATCATTAGAACTGCCTTTTTTAATAGCTTAAACATCAAATGTACTTTTTATACAGAGTATAGCTAAATATATGAGATGAAAACTATAACAGCTCTGAAATGAGTCAGAAAACAGACAAGCAGTAGATAAAGTTGGTTTCTGTTAAGAAAACATGTCTCAACAGTTCCAGCATTGCAGTTTATTTTTCTACCCAAAATGCTGTCACACTAAACAGTTTAAAACCGATCAGGCTTCTTCAGTGCTTACATAACCTGATCTGTCCTCAGTAATCGACTCCATCAAAACAGATTGAAAGGAAGCTAATGCATGGCTTCCTGTCCTGCTTCAAAATAAGAGACTGCAGTGTTTGGAGCTCAAAACATCCACCGTTATCATAAACTGATATTTCCATCATCGCAAAACATGTAAAAAATAGAAGCAGCACAAAATGTTTAGTAAACTTTTTTATGTGGTATTTCAATCTGTTGAATTACTAAGACCTTTTTTTTTCTTTACTTTCTGGTAGTTTCTAGTATTTTGGATTTTTTTCTGCAAGCAAAACAAAACACTAGACACAGTTTTTAATATTAGTCCTGTACCTTAATATGTGTGTGGGTTTGATGTTAAAATGGGAAATGCACCAATTCCAAAGGGATGAGCCAGTTTGAACAGATTTTTAAAACAATTCCTTGACCTCTTCTTTACTACTGTTCTGTCACAAGAACAGAATTGCTTCCTAATTCTTGATTGATCTCGCAGCTTCAAAAGAGCCAGTTGCCCAAAACCTGGAGATGGGGAAAAAAAAAAAAAAAAAGAAGAGAAGCAGTTTGCAAAAGTGATATTCTTACAAAGGAGGAGGGGGAAAAAAAAGAAGAAGAAGCTCCGGAAAAGACCTCACACATGCATCATTTTTAAGTTGATTCAACTGTAATTCGCTAAAACCTCATTAGAAAAGGTCCCAACGGGGGGAGGCTGCTTGTCCGGAAGCCATTCTGAAGAAAGGGACGCAGAAAGAAAAGGAGGATGCGAGTCAAATTACACAAGAACTGCACCAAAGATAAGTCTTACAGAGTAATTATCACTGATTAGGATGTTGCGATGCAGGATGTGGTAATTAAAGCAACGTGTGCAAAGTTGGTCAGACGAGACGTGGAACACGGAGCGTCCACGGCCGTCTGTAAAATACACTGCAGCCTTTGTCGTGTTTCGGGGGCCAGAGGGGCGTTGCATTAAGTTGGGTCGAGAGGTTTTCCCAAACAGATAGAATTACAAACAAACAAAAGTCCTGCCAGATTTTAAACCACCGTACAAAACTGTTTCAAAAGCATCTGAGTGGCGACATGGGGAGGATCCAACAGGACGATGATGCCAAACAGACGACCAGAGAAATGAAACCATGCCTTGAAATGGGAAAAAAAATAATAAGTAAAGGAAAACTAATAGTAAGAGACAGTGGACTTAAACCTTACAGCAAGGTTTAAGTCTGGGGATGTTGTTGCTCTCAGACAACAACAGAATGAAATCAAATCAGTAAACCAAAGAAAGGTGTTGCAGTGGACTCCTGCCTATTCGCAGTTCAGTATTTGTGGATTCACACATTTTTCTGTGGATCGTGACGGTAAAATATTCTTGGAAAACCTGCTGAGTCATAGGTTGTTTTTTTTCTAAAATATTTGAAAGATAAGGCATCTTGGGAAACAATATTTTTCCAAATGTAGGAGAACTGTTTCTAAAGAGATACTAAAAAAGGAAACTTGCTCAGAAGATGGAATCTCTTACTTCTCATGGAACAGGTTTCCTCCACTCAATCTACCACCAAGCCTGACATTGTCAAGTGTAAAGCAAAGTGTTCTGATGTAAAGCACAGTAGAACTGGACTCTAGTGGTCATTCACACCAGACGTGTTTAGTCCCCTTTTAATGGAACTCTTGCTCGTTTGCCAAGGAAGTAGTGCGGTTCATTTGGGGAGGTGTGAACGTGCAATCGAACTCTGACCAAAAAATGAACTCTGGTGATGTTGAAATGCATGTCTAGATAAAAGCGGACCGGAGAACGCTCCAAAAGCAGGAAGCGGACTATATTGCAGGGAATTCTGGATAAATATCACCAAAACAAATTTGTGAGTCTCACACTAAAGGGAGAAATGGCTTATGTTCTTTGGCTAAAGACAAAAGAGAAATCCTCCAACCACTAAAATGTATTGTTGTTTACATTTTGTGAAGGTCTGCTCGTGTCTTCTTTTGATGTTTCAGGGGTTTTCCCTTCTGTGGTTCTTGGTGCAGCGCCACCACAGTTTAGGAGAGGTATCAGGTTTTTCAATTCCATTGGTTTGTTTGACACACTACAGTAGGAAAGCAAACCACTCCAGCGGAAAATGCAACAAGTATTGCAACTTTGGTCCCCGACTGAACCGAGTCCATCAAACTGTCAGGAGTAAAAACACCCTAAAGCAGTGACTTGTTCTCAAGAGGGAAGAGTCATGCCTTCCTCAGATGGAGGAGTGTAGGTTTTGCAGTTGCTAGGAGAATGGTGCTTACCATCAGGCTTTGTGTCAATAATCCCCAGCGGATTACGGCATGGGCTGATCTTCAGTGGTTGGACTTGACCTCTTGCTGGCACTTAAAGTAACTTATCGTGCTTTAACATCCCAGGACGTTTTAGAAAACGCAGTGAGAAATAGTTTGGGAACGGACATGGACCCTTTACTGCTCCAACATGATTGCACACCAGAGCACAGAGAAAGGGCAGTGGAGGCAAGGATAAGCACGGTTTGCTTTGGAAAAACCAGGTTGTCCTCAACCCAAAAGACGCCTTTAGAGTCAATTAGTCAATTAGTGAAGATTGCAGGCGAGAAGTTTCACTCAACGTCAGTGTTGAACGCACTTTCATAGACACAAAACGCACAATGCAGGGGAAAGTTTCACCAGAAGAGACTAAGCTGTTGTAGCAACATATAAAACCGTTTGACTTCAGAATGGGACGTCAGTCAAGTTCATGTCTGTGTCAGGGCAGAGAGCGAATACTGCTTAGAAAAATTCAGATGCTCGTCCTGATTCAGTTGCCCAGTTTGAAATTATTACCGGGTTTCAACTTTGCAGAGGTTTTGATGCAACATCCCCGGTTATGTAACACTGACAGCTCTTTGTTTGGAGTCGCTTTTTAAGATTATTGTTCTTATACCGTGTGTGTCTCCGCAGTGCTGAAGCTTCTGAAGATGGCGGTCGGAATGAGAGCTTTGCTGGACACGGTTATGCAAGCTCTGCCTCAGGTAATACGAGCCGCTCACTTAAACAGCTCAAAGCCTCCGAATTCCCCATGCTGTCTTTTCTTTTTCATGGATACATTTTTTTTTAAACCCAAACACATCCCACTGCTGTTGTCTGTATAATTACATCGCAGAAGCATTTTCATTCAGTCCATATTTTTATATTTCACAGCATCATCTTTTCCCACCAGTCTATCCCCCCTTTGACTGTATGCAGCCTTATTTGCATTAGCGTTCCTCCTCGCTGCGGCTGGGGAAGGAAGCGCAGCTCGAGGTTTTGTTTGGAACACTGGTGGGTGGATTTGCCGGGTGAGAGAGTTGGTAAATTGGAGCAACTTTCTACAGTTTGGATTTGGGGGGGGAAAAAAAGAAAAGCTGAATAAAAAAACTCCCCAAAAAACAGGCGCTATGCTCCCCTCCCGGCATTCTTTGATAGCACCTCTGTCGTTTTCATTCAGACAGAGACGATGTCACAGCGAATGCCGTTCCGGGCTACATTCTGCCAGAGCTTGTCAGAAGTGTTCAGAATTTATAGAGGCGATAACAGGAGGCGATGTGGGTGCGAGCAGGTTGCCGCTCGCTAATTTGCACTGACAGCGAATCCAAGAGCTCTTCATTACCCCAAAAGCCCACCTTCGCGACAAAACCGTAATCCGCTGTTGTACCTGTGTCGCTTTTGTTTGTTAAACGACGGCTTGGCTTCCTCTGCGTGAGGCCTTACATCAAAACGGACGTTTTGTCACCATTTGTTTCCCCGTCAGACAACTGAAACCCGAGTAGCGGAGACACGGCTGCAGCCATCTTGCATCAGAGGAATGAACGCGTTACATAGTGTCAACTGGTACTCCCATACAGTGTCGTTTACGATTTTATGTGATAGAGACAACAAAAAATAATTGTCAGAAAAAATAGGAGACAAAAGAATTTGTTTAAAAGGAAAGTTTTATGAAAATAGTAAGAGGAAAATCTTTTTTTGAGCTTTACGTTGTGTTATAATGTTATTCCCCCAACTGCACAAAACACCTGGTGGGAGCTAGCCCCGCCTTCCAGGACAAAGCTGCAGTTTTCAAGCTTCCACCTTCCAGCCGACACCTGCCCCGCAACTCCCCCACTCAGCTCCTTCAGACTAGCCAGCAGCATTTAGCAAACACCTGGTGGAACTGAGCATCATGAGCTCGTTATATGCCGAGCTGCAGTGAAACACTTGTAGAAAAAAAAAAAAAACACATTGTTAAAAGTTTAATAGAGGAGCCATGTTTCAGAAAGAGCAGGAACCTCTTAAAGAGACAGAGGCCCAATTTCAAGACAGAGGCGCCAAATTTTAAGTCATTTTAACATGACTTAAGATTTCTTTTAAGTCATGTTTGATATATATCTAGCATTTTTATAACAACTGAAGTTAACATAGTTGATTGTGCTATAAAACTGCACTCTTTGATTGGAAAGTACATATTACGACCGCCTTTAATTAAAATATTGTATGCTTAGACCAAGTAACAGGCAGAAAAAATATATGTTTTTGTGTCAGATTTAACAATATAAACACATTAGATTCAAATTGACACAAGCCTGACCTGCTTGCTACTAAAGGTTTTTATATAGGCTAAGTTCACCTCATCCTGTCTGCAAGGGAAGAACAGGCGAAATTCATACTGAAAGGCAAGCAATACTGTTGGTGACTATCAGTTTTATATTTCTTACTCCCACGATCTTCAAACTGTGGTACAAATACCTCTGGTGGTACCTGGGGTTACCTCCAGAGATATTTCAAATTGATTACTTATAAGGTCAAATGAAACTGAAGCGAATTCATGTTTGTAAGTTACTGTGGAGAAAAGCTGATAAGTCCATGGTGCCAAAAAGAGAATATAGGCTACTGGTATTTTAAAAAGCAACTCAACAGGGAGAGCAAGGCAACTTATGTGAAGTTTCTCCAGCTTTTTGCTGACAGTGATCCATAAACATGTGCAGGTGGTTATTAATGCTATGGCCCATTTATCCCTAGAGTTGGAAATTGGACCTCGAAATGTCAGCTTTGCTTTATGTTGGGTCGAGTGACCGGGCAAACAGACAGATGCTATAAAAGTATGGCCGCCATATTGAATATTTAGCGTATGGATTGGATCTAGCTACCTACCTGGCTACCTTTCTACCAAGCTAGTTTGGTAGCTATTAAGCTAGCTTGCTAGGTAGCTAGTCAGCTGGCTATTTAAAAATCTATCTATCTAGTTATTTATCTAAAAAAAAATGTTAATTGCCTTGTCTTGCTACTTCTTTGTAAATTTTCTTTGGGTGCCGTTGTTATGACAGTAGGAAGTGTTGATCGTTCCCCAGACAGCAGCGCTAACACTCTGATCCCTCCCTCTTCGTCTCTCTGCAGGTGGGGAATCTGGGCCTGCTCTTCATGCTGCTCTTCTTCATCTTTGCCGCGTTGGGAGTCGAGCTGTTTGGCGACTTGAGTAAGGACACATCCGCGGTTTCAAACAGGCGGCTTAGATGGAAAGAGTTTTACTCTTGATCACTGCTCAGAGTGCGCAGGCATGCTCTAAGTCTTCCCTTCACCCCTCTCAGGGTTTAATCTACCTGATTTTAATTGCTTTCCGGAATCCTTTGTTGAAACACCATATTGATCTCGCTAATTGTGTCCCAGAGCTCTCAGATTAATAAGACCTCGTCACGGTAATTATTTCACTGCAGAGAAATAGCCCTGAGTGCGTCTATCTTGATGTTTCTCGCTTTCTCTTTGTCCACAGTCTGTGATGAGCTCCATCCGTGTGAAGGTCTGGGCCGCTACGCCACTTTCAGAAACTTTGGGATGGCGTTCCTGCTGCTCTTCAGAGTTTCCACTGGCGACAACTGGAATGGCATCATGAAGGTGAAGCTCTTGTTCATTTCCACTTTGAACCAGCATGTTTAGAAAGGAGAAGTGCAGCGTCAGAAGGCTGCTGGTCACTGGGTTGAAGTGACCAGCAGAGTTGGCACATTAAAATGCCGTCCACATTTTTATGAATTCCTAATCGCAACATAACATAAACCTTACTTTCTCCACGCCACCGACTGCTTCTGACTTATTCGTCTTTTATCGCCCGGTTGCAGGACACTCTGAGGGACTGCGCCCACGAAACGGGGACGTGCTACAACACCGTGGTCTCTCCCATTTACTTCGTCTCCTTCGTCCTGACCGCCCAGTTTGTCCTGGTCAACGTGGTCATAGCCGTCCTGATGAAGCACTTGGAGGAGAGCAACAAGGAAGCCAAAGAGGAGGCAGAGCTGGAGGCCGAGTTAAACCTGGAGCTGCAAATGGAAGGAGCAGACATGGCGCCAAGATCGCCCCAGCTCAACCCCCTGGCCCTGGGCATGGATCGGTCGAGCTCAGGGGGTTCCCCCTGGAGGTCCACCGGAGGGGGGGACCTGCAGGAGCGGGACGGTCCTATGGACTCTCCCACTGCTGACATAACCAGAGACTCTGTAGACATCAGAGCAGAACCCCCCACATACCCAGAGCCCCAGAAGGAGGTAAATATCTGGTTTTCTGTTGTTGTTGGGGTTTTTTTCAGGATCTTTTGTGCTGTTTGGCACTGTTCCATCTTTTAAAGTCTCATTTTCTTAACAAACATGGAAATGTTGTAACATCAAGGGGTAAAAAAACTGATTTATGGCAAAAAGCATAACTGCTTATTTTTGTGCCTAATAATAGAAACTATGGATGTTAGAAAACACCATGTGCTTCCAAGACCTTGCATGCACATGATTTTATAGCTGCTTTCAGTGCTCTTTTCTTTTCTTTTTCTTTTTATTTTTTCATGTTACCATAATAAGATCGAGGTTCATTGGGGTTCTTTTTAGGAACATACAGCTGAGATTCAGTCAGGCTGGGCAACAAGTCATGAGAATACATATTTTGTTGTCAGATCTGCCTTTGATGCAAAGCTTTAGTTGTTTTTTTCAGTATTATTCTTTTAACGTATCTTGTGGCTCTCAGAATTTTTATCTGATTGCCAAGATGAGGCCCAACAGATTTATCTCGCAAGCCTTTGCTGTGATTCTCCACTTGATACTAAATTGCTTTGGGTTCATCTCAAGTATAATTGACACTGAGACAGAAAAGAAAGGAGAAGAGGTGGTTTAAAAAATTTAAAGGGAAAAGAAGAAGATAAGAGTAGAGGAAAGAACACAGGTGTAGAAGTCTGCTTCTACACCTGCGGAAAGAGAGAAATATAAGACCAGGAAACCACAGCAACAAACATGACGACACAACATCTCTGGACAGTACACTGTACAAGTTAATAGAAGATGGTTTATATACGGGTCATATAAACCAAGCCAGACAGTTTTATTCACCTGTAGCTCTTGTGAAGTACGTCAGCTTGTGGTTTTGGTTTTGGTAACATTTGTTCAGGAGTGTGTGTTGGTCTTCAGTCAGGGAGCCTCCATTCGACCAGCAGAGTCTGGAGGAGCTGCAGAAATTTAAACTGTCAACACTCATGACTTGTTGAAATAAAGTCATGAGTGGCTTCATTCAGTTTGGCACAAGCCAAAAGGAGACAGAGCAAAGATGTAGAAGACGATCCTCTGGGATTAAAAGGAAACAGTTTTGGGGAGGCGAGCTCGCACTGGAGTTAGACATGGTGGTGGCAGCATCATGCTGCAGAGAGGCTTTTCTTTGCCATGTAAGAAGAAACTAAAGTTAGTCTTTAGTTTCTGGAAGAGGAGTAGTGAGCAGCTACAAAAACACCTGGTGATAGAAATCTCGTGGCGTGGACACCGGCAAGTCAAAAACTTGCGTCTGCAGTTGTACTGAATAGGAGTTCTCCAAAGTATTGGGTCATGTTCTGCTTTGTTTGGCTAAAGCGTAGAATCTCAATGAAATACGTTGATGTTTGGAGCTAGCAAAAGGTGAAAATGTTCATGAAAACTCAAGTCCGATTGCTGAGGCTGAAACCAGTGAGCCGTCATATAACAGTAAGTCAAGAACTGGCATCTCTTTAAGTCTGAAAACACGTTGCTTATTTGTCAACTAATTTTTTGAGACCTTTCTTCATATTTGCTACCGCATACAAAATATTCTGACTCATAGCAAATTGGTTTATAGTTGGTGCTCGTCACTTACTGCATTTTTCTAAGTGTGTGCTAGTTTGCGTGTGTGTGTGTGTGTGTGTGTGTGTGTGTGTGTGTGTGTGTGTGTGTGTGTGTGTGTGTGTGTGTGTGTGTGTGTGTGTGTGTGTGTGTGTGTGTTATGGCTGGTCCCTGAAGGCAGCATGCCAGTCAGAGACAGGTCACAGTGCCATGGGAAAGCTCAACTGAGGGTCTTGTTGTTCACTTCAACAGCTATTTCCAGACAGCATGGGGAACTTTATGGAGGATAGGAAATCGAGGTCTTGCTATTGTTAACTTTCCCCTTTTAAGATGTTATCCATCTGTCTCTGCTGCTCTGAGTTGTTACACCAAAATCTCTTCTCCATCCCCACCCTGGAAGACCAGCTCTGGTACGGTGCTGTAATGCCCCCTTGTGGGTTTACAGGGAAGCACGCGTGAGCTTAGAAGCAGTGATTTTGATCGTCGACACAATCATTCCTTTGTTTTTGTATATTTGATCGATCCCGTCTTTTTTTTCCTCCCCTCATTTAGTCGTGTTTTTGTGTTTATGCACATATTTATATATATATCTCTGTCTTCTCTTTCACTCATTTCCTGTCGTTGTCTTTCTTTCTTTCCTTCTTCTGCTCTCTCTCACTCTCCCTACGATGTCCAAGTTTGTGCAGCGGAGACCGCTGTTTGACTCCATCTCCCTGGTCATCCAGGGCTCAATGGAGGGAGAGTTGAGTTTGATGGACAACCTGTCCGGCTCCATCTGCCACTACTACGCGCTGCCCCCCAGGCCCAACAAGCACAGCACCGACAAAAAGGTCAATAACCACCAGAAACGCCGTTGATGGCTCGCTTCCTCCATTTCATACGTTCATTGGCTCTTAATGCGCTGCAGCACAGCAAACAGGGAAGGGATGCCACTAAACCTTTTTGGGGGAGAGAAATTTCTAAGTGAAAAGATGAACAAAATAACCACCTGATTGCTCTGTAAGGCACAGTAATTTTTTAATGATCTGTACATAAAAAGGTTCAAATAAAAGGTCGATGTAGCTGTCGCTCTAACAGTCAGAATTATAGAGGTTCTTCTGAGTTCCACCTAATCGCCAGTAGGAGGCAGTGTACTTTACACAATAACTTCTTTGCGTTACCTCAGTCGCAATGTCTCAAACTGGTCTTCTGTTCTCCGGTTGTATAATAGTATCAACCTTCATTTACCCCTTTCTTACCATTTCTTGTCATATTAAAGATGCTAATGCTAGGAGATGGTGATGTGGGGATGTTTTTTTTTATATACGAGTTTATATAGTTTGGCTACTTTTTTTTTTACAATACACTGGATTCACTGCTTTCACAAAAATCGTCCCCTCTATAGGACCCAGTTCCATTTCCCAGAAAAAGTAAGCAATCCAGTTTTATGTTACACCCATTGCCATTTTTTTGTCCTGCCGTTCCTCCACATCAAATATTTTTCCCCTTCCAGTCAAAGCGTGTTGCCTGCCACGGCGCCCACCGGCATCCGCCTCGGCTATGATCTAATTCCCTCATTTGGTTAAACTCATTCATGCTCGGCAGGTTTGTTATTCGTGGTCCGCTTTGGCAGACTGAGAAACACAAGACTGAGTTTTAGGGCTACTTCTGTCTCCAACGCTCACCGTCACTGTCATTTTATGTGTTTGTCGCTGTGACACTTCTGTGCGTTTTATTTGTTTATTTTGTAGCTGATGACCTGCTTTTCCCCCCGTCAGTCACAGCAAAGCGATAACTTCCACCTCAGGCGCTCCTGAGGCCAGCGCAGAGCTAACTCTTCCAAGTCTGCAGAGAAACGGCTCAATCGCGACGCAGCGTGAATCTGAACAATGCATCAGTGTGCCTGTGTTTTATTATGATTAGTATTACTATTTGTTTTGTTTTTTTTCTCATTCAAGGACAAAAATTGGGACTGTTATGTCAGCGCCGCTGAGTTCCGTCTTCTAAAACGAGTCTTCATGTTGGCCTTCTCTGTTAAATTTCTAATCTAAATCGTTTTTTTTGTTGTTGTTGTTTTTTCCTCATTTTCTGGCCCTGGTTTTTTGTCCCTTGATTGGTTTTCCTTATTAAAATTTCTTTAAAAGAAGCAGGAAGTGTTTAGACACTTCCAGGCTCAAGCCGACCTCTGTAATAATTTTGCATTCTTTGTTTGGCTATGTAAGCATTTAAATATGCACTTTACATCATTGTACTGTTATATCAATCAATCAATCAATCAAATTTTATTTGTATAGCACAATTCAGCAAGGCATTTCAAAGTGCTTTACATCATAAACACAAGAACACAAAGTCATGCAACATATAATAGACAATACATTGTTACATATTACATTTCAAATGAAACTCTAAACAGGTGTGTTTTTAGTTGCGATTTAAAAGAAGTCAGGGTTTTCGCTGTTTTACAGTTTTCTGGAAGTTTGCTCCAAAGTTTTGGTGCATAGATGCTGAAAGCTGCTTCTCCTCTCTTGGTTCTGGTTCTGGGGATGCAGAGCAGACCAGAACCAGAAGACCTGAGAGTCTGGAAGGTTGATACAACAACAGCAGATCTTTGATGTATTGTGGTGCTAAACCGTTCAGTGATTTATAAACTAACAACAGTATATGGCGTCTGGCATTGTCTGTGTTGCATCAATTTAAACCAATTGGCTCCTTTGTACTTTTATTTGACATTACTTGATTCCAGAACACAAGCTAATAATAATGCAAATTTTAAAAATTGAGAGAGAAAAAAACAATCTTTTTGTGTTTGCAAACCCAACTCAAGGGACATTGGAAGAAGAAAAAAAAATGGAGCTTGTTTTGTAGCTGAGATATTTTTGTCAAGGATCCCAAGTGACTTTTCAGAGTCCTCGCAAAGTTTTGCACGATCCGGCAACTTTACTGAGATTGTCTAAAGGTTTTGCGAGAGCTGAGTTTATTTTTATGCAAAATCCAGCAGGTCTGGAAAATACATTTGTTTAGCCAAGATCCCATAGAGGTTTTGCAAGATTCGAGTTCATCTTTGCAAAGTCACACGTATTTTCTTTTTAGAATTGTCTCTTAATATTTTCACAATGTCATTCGGTATTGACAAAAAAGGAGAAAAAATGAAGTCCAACAAAAAGTTAGTGTACTTCCTTGTCGTAATGGTTGTTCCAGCTATCATTAATCTTTTGAGCAGAGCAACTTTAACGTCCAAATAATTGGAAAATATGTAACAATTTAAGTAGATGTAGATCTTTTCTCAGCTTTTACCAATTCCGATTGAAATTGTATTTTTTATTTATTTTTTTTTGCCGTGGCCGTTCACACTTCCATATATATGCGACCTATATGTGAGCTCCGGTGTGAACAGCAAACAATCTCATCACAATAAAGACTTGCACTCCTGCCACTCAAACAGGCTTTCAAAAGGGTCTGTTTTCCTGTGAGCTCCAGGTTTTATCTGTGTGTGTTTCTATATCTGTGTGTGGTTCGGAGTTTGCGCTGTTCTCTCTGCTCACCAGCGGTTGTCTCTTCCTGCCTAGATCCCTCTAGCGGAGATGGAAGCTCTGTCTCTGGCCTCAGAGAAATCCTGGTCCCTAGCTCTGCCTGACGACTCGGCCCCTGGCGATTTTAGCCCCCTCTTTCTAAGCGCTCTGGAATGCAATGTACTGACAGTTCTTCTCTTTCCACCTCTTCCATCGCTCTTCCCCGTGCTGCGTCCTTCAGTAGCTTGTACCGTCTCGTTCCCAGGACCACTTCCACAGCAACTTGTACTCCTACTACACACACCCAAACAATTTGTTGCTGGAATTAGATTATGCCAAAGAGCTTCTTTGCACCTGTAGCCAAATAGCTAATCTACCAAATTTGCCTCCCAGTGCCAAAGGCAATGACAGATCTGTATAGATACCCAACATGGCTGCCACTTAGAAAGTTTAGCTACTAAATGTTTGAACACATGAAAGTTTTCTTGTTCTTGTTTGATACAACTTTCAAATGATGGAATATTAATGTTTAGCCATACACTGGTATGAATGAAAGTGGAAACTTGAAATGGAAAAAATTAAGAGTTTTCATGCTAAAGAGACTCATGCTTTGATTGGAAACTGCTGGTATTTTCAGGTCTTGATTGGAGAAAAGCTCTACGTTTGGACCGCCAAGACACTTTGAATCGCTTGTAATTGCCATGCCTGGCCACTGGGTGGTTCTGTGATTTAAATATGTTATCAAATTGCACATGTGCTTTCATGGCAATTGGACCTGATGAACCAAGTGCTCATGTAGCACAAACATATCAGGAGATGTGTGGAGCCCAAACAAAATCACAAAAATAAATGAACTTGAAAATGTATTTCATATTGTATAATAAGCTTATTGAGAGCTCCTGATGCGCTCGTTATAAAATCATTTGCAAAAATAAATGTAAAACTTCGGCATTGAACAACATCTATAACTGCGGAGCAGTTTCACCAAAGTAGATGAAGGAACAGCTTACTCATTTTTTAAAAGGTTTTGTTGGCTCTAGTGGCCTTTATTTGAAAATAGTTTGACAGGAAACAGGGTAATGAGAGCGGGGGAAGACATGTGGCAAATGTCGGCAGGCCGGGAATTGAACCCGAGACCACCGTCACAAGGACCAGGGCCTCTATATGTGGGTCGTGCTAAAACCCCTGCGCCCCACATCACCCAGTGACAGATTACTCTTCCTATCTCTGGCTCGGCTGTCCCTGGTGAATATAGAAAAATGGAAGCGGGTCCAATTACTGAACCACAGAGCAGTGGTAAACAAGAATCACCCAAAACCCAAGATTAAAATCTATCACAATATAGCAGCAGTGGTGAAAGAAGTAAAATATTAGAGCGTCATGAGTGAGTGAGTGAGTAGTGTAGAGGAGTGCAAGTAGCCTTGAAAGTCCCTGGTGAAACGTCTGCCCAAATTTCTCTTTCTCATTTCACGTTTCCAGTGTGGTGTTCGTATTTTTGTTTCTTCGGTCCAGTCCGGTAGAGTAGTACGCCACCTCACTTACCAGTTTACAGACTTTTCCTTTTTTCCCTCCCTCCTCTGCTCCTTCTCTTGAAATCTCTGCTCTCTCTGTCAGCCTTCGTTTGACTCTGTGCTTTAGATGTGAGTCCACGTCTCTCCTTCACGTCCTCTGTCCGCTGGCGTAGTAGTTTCCCCCTCCGCTCTGAGCTTTCATGTGTTTGTTACTGTGAAGTGTGGTGAAGGGAGGCCTCAGGTAAATATGTTGTGGATGCAAACTGGTTCTGTAGTGTGACCATGCAAGCTGTAATGAGCAAGGTCTTTGTCCAAAAAGAAAAAGATTCAGACAGGGTTCTGTGGTAGCTGTGCTGAAGTCAGCTCTCGTGTTTGGAGTTCACGTGTTCTCTGTGTACGCTGATGATCACCGTCTCTTTGTGTACGATATCTTGCAGCAGTGTTTCTCAATTGCAGTCCTCGGGGGCCACTGCCCTGCTTGACACAGACCTTGATTAAGTGAGTGATTAACAGACTTCTGTAGCACTTGATGACACGCAGAGGAGGTCATACAATTGTTCGAATCGGGTGTTCTGGTCTAGAAACGCATCTAAAGCAGGTCAGTGGTCCCTGAGGACCAGGATCGAGAAACACCACTTTAGAGAAATAACAACTGTAACTGTGTTTAGGAATCTGTGAGAATGCCCGAGTGAAAGAGCAACCTCAGACCCGGTCCAGCCTGGGAGGACCCTAACTCTGTGCTTTGTGTGTACAGCCAGAGGCACCGAAGGACAACCTGCTGAGTGTCAGAAAACCTGCGGTGGGACGCACTCACTCCCTGCCCGACAGCTACATGTTCTTTCCCCTTCAGCCCTTTGGTTCCTCGTCTCCGTCTCCAGCGCAGCTTGTAGCACAGTCACAGGGGCCCCATCACCTAGTGGGCACTCACAGAGCCCAATCAGGTAAAGATGTTATCTTCTCTTTGGGAAATGTCTTCGTGTCATTAAGCGTAACGCAACCTGACGTTTCCTTGGAGAGCCGCGAGTCATTTCCTGTGAGGTAAACGCATCTGCGGTGCAGTAATTACTTTGTTGATTGCTGCTGTGTGTCCAGGCTCCAGAGGCTCGGTGCGCTCTCAGCCAGAGGAGTGCTCCCAGCAGCTGACGGTCCCCACTGACTTCTTCAGACCCATCAGCCCCCACAGCCACTCAGACTCCGAGAGTATTCCTCGACAACCCCCGTCAAGACGCACACATGCACTTAGCCGCACGCTCCGCCGACAGGTGACTATTTAACCCTGCTGTAAAGCCGACGTCATGAAGAGATCATTTTTACCTTATTGTTGATCAGCAGCAGCAAAGTCACAACTTTGGGCTGCTTTTGAGAAAATCATTTTATGTATTGGCTAAAATCAAGATCAGTAGGACGGAACTTTCTAGAAACTTCCTGACTGCTGTATCTCCAGTTTTCACAAGAAATATTATTTATTTCTAAAACAATCTGTTAGTCTGAAGTCATTAGGCTTTAAAAATGTTTTCCTCTGAGCATTCTTTTTGCTTCCCATCTGGGAATCTATTTAAAATAAAATAGTCATTAGTGAAGACCTACAGCACTGTGCAAAAATTCTAAACTATCCCAATTTTTATGTTTATTTTTTTAGCTTTGTAACTTAGAACATTTTGAAGTGATCTGCAGGCTTTCTGGAGGTCTTTAGAAGTTTTTCCGTGACAAGTTTACAGGTAAAACCCCTTGGTGGTTTTTTGTCAGACTCCTTTCGCGAGTAAATATTACAGAATCTTGCCTTCCCATTGAAATTGGGTCTTTCTTTGGGTTTAGCCATTATGTGTCAGTGCAACGCTGGCTTGTTTGTTGGTCTTGGTGGACTCTTTCTCCCTAAAAAGTCCAGAGGTCAAAATTATTTGGGTACTCAAACAATTATTCAAGAAACGTTATAAAAAAAGTTCAGGTACCCGACTGCGAAATTCTAAAACAATGCCAACACAAATAAGCAAGACAGCAATTAATAAAAGTATATTTTTGATCCATTCCTGTTTTTGATCCATTCCTGTTCCAGCACACAATAAATGTCTCATTATAAAATTTTGGGAGAACTTGATGACATCCTTCAGAGGTCATTTGATTCAGGGACAAACCTAAATGTTGCAGTCCGGTGGTTCTCAATGACTGGAGTTGGATATCTATTTTCGAAAAACACATTCAATGAATCCATGTGTGAGGAAATGAAGGAGATCTCATGGAACATTCTGCCCTCTTTTATTTTTTTAAGCAGTAGTATTGCTTTTTGTAAAACACGCTGTGCCAAATAATGAAACATAACCGAACAAAGCTTCGAGGCAGATAGATTTTCCCTGAGGAATTTTAAAAAATTGAGGCATTTGAATTATTCGAGGAATCGTAACAGCCCTGTTATGAAGGTATAGATGGTGTCGATCAGCTAGAATTAAATTTTTAATGCTCCGAGAGCGCTTCCATGACGTTAAATAATTGATAGCGAAGTTAATGAGATGGCAAATGATAAGTTGTAAGCAGTTTCACCTCAGAAGTGGGTAACAATGACGATGTCCATGCTTGCTTAAAATATGACTATATGAGCTGAATTATTTAATTTAGGGACAAATACAAGGAAAACTGGATTGTCTGGTGATCAAATCCTGTTCGCTTTGTGTCAGTGACGTTGGCTCATCAGAGCAAAAGGTAGAGCAAAGCCACTAAGACACTCCACAATTATTGGTTAAAATGGTCAACATATCTGAACATTGAGTGCAGAGCATTTGCACAATCTAAATACATTAAATCATTCAAACCTAAAATAAAAACTCTTCAAATATTTCTAGTACAGTAAATGCAGACATCCTCTGTTCTTGGTGACCGTTGAATGATGGTCAGTAGTTGAATCCTCTGGCTTTTCTTCAAGATGTGTCCATTGTAGGTTGTTTTATCACAAAGGATGTGAAGGACTTATTTACTGCTCTGAGTTATTGCACAGTGCTGTCGATTCTCACTTTCTCTCCAAAGTAATAAAACATCTACGTGAGTTTCTGAGTTCCACATCCTGCCGAGGCCTTAAACAACAAGTTACATTTACAGATCTCACCTTTACGTTTATGTTTGAAACTTTATTCTTCTCGCAATTCCTTCCCTTAAAGTGGCACTAAATATCCACCATGGAATTTAACGCTCTCCTTGCACGTTCTGAACTACTCCACTGTCTTCCCTCTTTCTTTTCTTTTCCGCTCTTCATGACTTTCCTGTTATTTTTAAAACCGACCCGCTCCCCCCCATTGATTGTATCTGTTAACTTTTGATCTCAGCTCAGCTGGGCCCACAAACCGCCCGACCCTGAGCTCCTGCTCAAACACAGATACTCCTGTTTCTGAAACGGCGGCAGACGAGCCGGCATCGTTTCCACACCAGGCCTTTTCAGAAACACGGGACGATACGGACGCACATGTGTAGACTCACCCCCATTTTGTTTATTTACCCTCTCCTCATCTTTCATTCACCCAGATATTGTTTTTTATACTTATCCTCAAACCACAGAGCATCTATAACTCTAAGCAAACCTCTGTTGGAAATGAATGACCGGAGAAAAGTCGCATTTATTTACTGGATATCAAGTGGAGTGATTGAATGTAATAAGGCACAGGTGTAATGTGGCTAAAACAGAAATTCACCCATAATGCAGTGCACTTTTTATATTTTAGATAATTCAACTCAGGGGATTCTACTAAAGCAGCAAGAGCTGTCCATATGCATTTGGCCATTTTGTACTCCATTACATTAGAGCACCAGAGAATTTTTTTAAATCCCAAGATTAGTGCTTTAATAGTAAAAAAAAAAAAAAAAAAAAAAAAAAAAAAGGATCCAAGTTACAGGGTGATTAAGGTAGTACAGTCCCACGGTGCACTTCTATAATTTGTGACTAGGCGTTGCATTGTTGCGGCTGTAACACGTTTCTCTGACCACTAGGTGTCTCTGTGGCCTCACTGTTCAAGGCTTTCATGCAGGGAAAGGCTTCTTAAAATGCTCAGCCCTGAAATGAAATGCATGCCTCGCTCCCGCTCACTCATCATTGCCACGGTGATGAACACGAGTCATCGCTGACCTGAGATCAGTCCGGGTTTAGGAGCTGTCCCTGCTAACCCTTCCTGCCCTGCAGAGGTTCACGTTTACTCTCTTGTCTATTGGCCTCAGACCCTGTGTGTGGCTCTACACAGAGGTGACAATGGGAAAAAAAAACAGATCCCACTTTATTGACTTCAACAACTCACAGTTTACAGGGTTTTGTGTCAATGGGCAAAGGCTGTGGAGCGTCAATTGGTCTGGCTCAGTGCTCAGTGTCTCTGCCAGCAGGAAGCACACACACTACTGAGAACTTTCCAGTTACGTTTTAGATTGAATATATATGAGAAGAAAACAGATTATCTCAAGCAGTGGTGTAAAAGTCGGTCCTCGAGGGCCGGCATCCTGCATGTTTTAGTTTTCTCCCTGGTTTAACGCACCTGGAGCCAAAGGTTGTTGTCCGCAGCAGGGAGAGAACTAAAACATGCAGGATACCGGCCCTCAAGGGCCCACATTGGGCACCACTGATCTAAAGGAACCAGCATGGTCGGAACAAAGTTGAACTGTTAGTGCGTGGTCACGTGTTTTTGAGGCATTCAAGGTCCACAAGACACCAAAGTGAAACGCCTCCCACTGCAGTACCCTTTCATGGTGTTTAGACATATTTGTGGTTGACAACAATACAGTAAACACAGCAATCATAGGAGAGTGGAACGACCATTACAAGATCACAAGTTCGGAGGAGGAGAAAATAATGATGGACGAGATGCAACATCTTTTTCCAATCGTCATTTCATTTTCAAGGCGTGGGTGGGATATTCGGTCGCTCCATCAGACCAGAACTGAGCAGGGACAGTTTAATGTCACTCCAACAGTACGTACTTCCTCACACTTTTGGACAATTGTCCCTCAAAGCTATTGTTTCTGCTCTGTGGCTGAAAAACCAGCTTCTTGAGGCTAGGTAGTTGTTGATAAACAAATTTGGGAATAAAATTCTGATCAGTTACACAATAGTTTCACATTGAGAGGGAAGCGAAAAGTCTTGTGACGAAAAGGAGCATAGAACAAAATTATTTTCATCACGCAACCGTGACTTTAAGAACCGATTTCAATAGTTCAACTCGACCATGCAGAGTCCTTAACCCTATCTGCTGCAAATGAGCAGAGGTTGAGAAAAAGTTCACAATAGTCTGAAGTCTCATTGATTGTTTGATATCCACAAAAAAAAGTTTTAGCTCCATGTTTGGCCCCTAACAATCAGCAAAGTTTGGCTGGTAAGACAGACATCTCTGCCTAGTATCTCAGGAGTCCTCCAGGGAACTCGTCAGAATCTGACCAGGTCGAGTTCAACAGACTGAGCTCGGCGATGGCATCTACTTCTGTCAGACGTTGTTTACCCAGTGTACTTCTGACAATCTGGACTAATGAAACAGAGCAACACAGAGCAGAGCCTCTGGGCTTTCGGGTTATGATTCACAACAGGATGTTGCAAATGAATTGCATAGGGAGTTGTGTGAGAACACGCTGGCCAGTCGGTGAGCTTTGACCCAGACTGCTGCTTCTCATCTTCATCACCTCACACTAACTGCTCTCCTCCCCCCCTCCCTTTCACCCTTGATCTACTCCTTCCCCACCTCTCCCTAACCCCTCCATTGGACATTTACCCCCATTTTTTTCTTGAATACTCCACTCCCCCTCCCTTCCGTGCCCCGTTTTCCAGGTTGCAGTGTCCACTGATTCTCAGGAGGCCCTCTGTTCAGATGAACGGGAGAGCAGTGAAGGACTTCTGAACGCGGCAGCTTTGGGTCTACCTCCATCCGCCTCTCCCTCCCATCAGCATCATCATCCCCATCTACACCCAGCGCTCTGCCTGGTACTTGCCACACCGGGTGCCTCCCCTAAACCCAGCAGCGTACACACCCAGCAACATGACCAGCACTGCCTCGCCTCCGACTCTTCATCTACACCTCATCCTCCTCCTCCCTTACCTGCCAGGCCCCAACAACAGCAACAAGAGGAGGTGGAGGCGGCGTCGGAGGATCGGGAAGTTTCTCTCATCATTTGCGGAGGACTGGTGGGAAGCGACAGGGATGCTGTGGAGGACACGGTGTGCCAGGAGAGTCAGAGTCCCTGCCCGAGGCAGCTCAAGAGGTTCCACAGCGTCGACACGCAGGAGCGTAGCACCCTCCTGCCCCGCCCGCGCCCTTACTCCTGGCTGGACGACCCGCGGCGCCACTCCGTAGAAGTGTACCCGGCGGAGGAGCCTTGCTCACAGCGCAGTGCCACCTCCACGTCTTCGGGGTTTGTGTCCCGGTCAGACAGCCTGCAGATTCCCACCCAGGCCCCACTGCCGTCCCCCCGGCGCAAGAAGAAGATGAGCCCACCCTGTATATCCGTCGACCCGCCCGATGAACTCGAACCCCAGCCTGGCCTCTACCCGAGCCTCAGTGGCATGGGGTTGGCGGGATTAGGAATGCCCCCTCCTCTGCCCAGCAGGGACACGTGTCTGAGGAGGAGAGCGCCATCTAGCGACTCCAAGGACTCGTTCGACCTGGGAGTCGGAGAGGGCTTGGGGCAAGATGGAGGCTCACCGAATCCCACTCCCAGCTCCAAGCTATTGACTCTTCCCAGCTTCTCTTTCGAGAAGACAAGCTCCGAGCACTGAACATCAACTCTCCCATCACACACAAGAGCATATAAACACACACACACACTTGGATGAACCCTCTGCATACACACACACAAATACATGATGCACTCTGTGTATCTGTGATGGTGATAGCTCTAGTAATAATGCTGTAGAAAGTAATAATGGTAAAACTACAACAAACAGTGAAACCATTCTTCATGAGGAGTGCGGTACTGTGGTAGTGTGACCATCCCTCGTCTTTGTATTGTTACTGCCAAAACAGCCGGAGAACGAGGGACCACCAGAGACGACAAAACGAGACTGTTTCTCTTCTGCGACACCTTGCAGCTTGACCCCTGAACCTCTGGAGCAACATCAGCATCTGGGATTTGGCACACCCCCCCCCTGTGGCCGCTGCCAGAACTGCCTGGTGTTGCACAGGGTGGATCTGGTCGGTGGAGATACAAAGCAATATGAACGTTTTAGAGACACTATTTTCTTAAATTATTGGGCCATCGTGTTTGTACAGGATGTTGTTGGGTTTTTTTTTTGTTTGTTTGTTTTTTTACGTTTTCACATCTTATTTGTTTTTTTGTTTTTTGTCAATTATGCTTTGTCTTTCTTTTTCACTGTAGGATATTTCTAGCTTCCTTGGCTTACCGAGGAAAGTGAGCGTTTTTCAAAGTGCTGAAAACCATGTATTTGTAGGAATAATATATAAATATATATATAAAAAGAAACCATTAAACTGAGCTTGGATTTTTAAGCACACACATCAGACCTTGGTGGTTTTTGATTGTTTGGAGGAAGAAGGTCGGTACGCTTGACGAGGTTTGTATTGATTTGCTCGCTCTCTTTTATGTTTCACAGAGCCCAGATCCTCCTTTACAGGATGTGAACGCTGAATGAAGAGCAATTTAAAAAGCACAGCTATTTCAAATTGATCTCATGGTTGGGTTTTTTTTTCCCTTGACTTTTAAATTGAACCACTTTCAACGCAAACAAAACCAGAAACTAGCCATGGAAATCATCCAAATTTAAATTTTACTGCACTTATGCACAGACACAGCATTGATATAAGCACCAAATGTTTACTACAGCTAAGGTCAAAATTATTCAAACCTCAGGCAGAATAGTAATCAGGTTACTTTTGGATGATGGAGAACGAAAAGCTAAAGCAGATTAACTTTGTATGGGAGGAATAACTTTTTTCTCACAGCATTATAGACGAACATTTAAGCAAAATTCAGATTGTTAATAATGAATATTAATGAACTCAACTAAGCAAACGTGAAGCCGTGCCATGTTTTCCACTTCGCACAAATATTTGATCCACTGACGTCTTCAGTAAATTAAAAATACCACGTTTTCCGAGCAGACTGAGAAAGATCAAAGCTGTATTTTTGTGTGTGTTTTTTTTCTGTATTAATGAGACACTGTAGAGCTGCAGCGAAAGTTTATGTTGTTTTTTTTTTTTAGATCCGGAAGCTTCGCCGGAGCCAGCATGCACCTCTGCAGAGCTTCCAATACACCTTTAGGCTGTTTGTGTTTTTCTCCAGCAGGTTCCTTCTGGTTGTGAGAGCAGGGGAAGCCGACTTCAAAGGACCGGAGTCACTTTTCTTCGTCCTCCCTGTTGGAGAATATGACGGTAATAGTTTTTTGTCAGCAGCAGATCTCCTGGACGTGGCTCAACACCTCCATCGTGTGATGCAAAAAAGAAAAAAAGTCTCTATTGCGGTTTTGTGAGATAAACTAATCACAATACATTTACACCTCATCCTAACAGCAAAATTTTCATCAAATCTTTTTCTACACATGCTTTCATAAAGCAAATCTGTCTTTTTTTAAATATCAAATTACGCATTTATTTGGTCAATGGAAACGCAGCTGACCGCCACTGATTTACAAAACCTATAAAACGTATTCATCTCTGCAGATCTTTCCTACATTGTGTGCTTTTGTGGGATGATGTAGCACTTTTTGACAAGAATTTAAATAACACTCTTAAAATGTCAACACAAACCATATCTTACCAGGTAATGTCAGATACTTCTAAAGATGGAAACAGACGCCTATTGTGGTTCCTAATTCAACAGAGCTTCAGCTTAGTGATGTCAGCAAAGTCACAGGTGATAAACTGAGAGCACTTTACTTAGCTTATTTCTGAAATGCCACCATTTTACCATTACAAATGTGTGCGCTCGCGTCAGGTTGCATAATGAATAAAAAGCATTCGCCAAATTCTGGCAGCTGTTTGTCGTCGCTTGTCCAAACAGTCGAGTGATTGAACCCACAGTTGGTGGTTTGAGCTCGAGAACCGGCTTCCAGGCCTAATGCCCAGATCCATCCTGTTTGTCTCTCGCAGCAGCGTGCCTTTTCAAAGCCAGATAATCACTTGTATTAAACTCATTTAGCTGCAATTGATTTTGTCACCCCTTTCTAAACGGAAATGGGGATGTTGCATTCGAGCACCAGGACAAAAGCTGATGATTTACAAATTGTTAAAATGCCAGATTCTAGTGATAATTGTGGAAAGATAAAATGTTTGTTACAGAAAGAAAAAAGGGGTAAAAATGTTATTTTTCTGTCATTTGACCTTCTGTGTGCAGCTGTGTTTAACATCTGTTTCCAGATTAAAAGTGTGAGCACTGACAGCAGGAAGCGCATGTGTCTCTTTGAGGTTGCGTTCCCACCAGCCCAGTTTAAGTCCGTTTAAAGTGAAGGAAATTCTGATTCGTTTGTGGAGTTGCAAATGTGCAATCAAACTCTGATGCGGATCAAAAAACAAGCGGACTATAGAATAGGGTGTTCTGGGTAAATACAACCAAAACAAAATGTGTATCTAGTGCTTGATGGAGAAATGCCTCGTGATCTTTTGACAAAGTCAAACAAAGAAATCCTACAACCGTTAAAATCTGACGCCATTCTGTTTTTGTTTAAATTTTGGGGAGAAGGTCGTTGCGTTCAGGTCTTCAGAGGTTTTTGTGTCGTTTCCTTCAGGACTTCAAAAGGGTTTGGCTTGCTTCACACAGATAAGTGTGAAAGCAAACCGGACCAGCTGACCAGTAATAAATGTTCCGGTTTTGAACAGTCTACCGGACGATCAGGTGTCAAAAACACTCGGTGTCCAAGGAATCCTGTTTCCAAGACTATGTTCACATAGCAGGCAAATGTGACCCAAATCCACTTCTATGGTGATACAGCACAGTGGTCTGAACGGTCCAACTGCCATCTATTGATCTTGTGACAATACTGTTGGCTCCCATAGCTGAATATACTTTGAAATCCATCCACATGTGGCTCCATCCACTATTACTTCTGTAAATGGTGGGTTCATGTGTGACATAAAAGTTCTCCTTCTGCGCATGAGGATCATAAATAGTTCACATAGAAATCTGATTGCAGTCACAACGTTCAATAGTGTGAACGGACTCACAAAAAAAAAGAACATTCTCAGAAAAATTGTTAGCTAGCATGAAGATCTGTGGTGAGAACGTAGCCTATTGGAGCTACTGCAGCTACTAAACCAAGCTGCAGACCAACAACACGTTCTGTTTGTTTCTTTGTGTCTGTGAACGATGTTTGAATAAGATGCTGAACATCAGAGCTGGTGATGACTCAACGCACCTACGCTGACTCTTTTCCATTATCTACGCCACTAAGAAAGGCCTGGTGTGTCAAATCCCAACCACGGAGCGACGAGGCTCGTTTTTCTTCTACATCGTAAGGCCAGCTGTGCTTGCTGTTCACGGCAGAACGATCCACAAATAGAAGACAGTGAGTGATCTTAAAAACAGGCGCTGACCTCAAAGACCGTCGTAAGCCGATTGAACATATTCAAAGGTAGCTGAGTACAGAACGCTGTGCTCAGCTACAGCATTAAGTTTTCTTGGGAATCGCTTGGAAAGCGTGACAAGCAGTTTGGGTGTTGAATAGACCCGTCAATTCCTGAAATCAGTATTTTTCAAGAACCATTAGGTAATACTTATAAAACGTTTGAGTTTAGAAATAGTCTGCCACTTTATATCTCATGGTTTCCACCAAAAGGTCGTAACCCATTCATGGTTGTTGTATGAGAACCTGGCACTTCAAAGTGTTGGTGCTTTGAAGTGAGCGTAATGCAAGCTTTCAAGAGTCGACATTCAATTCAAAACGATGAAATGGCACATTTCAAGGCACCTTTGAGCTCAACTAAAGAAAATGATTGCAGATTCACTCAGTGTTTGCAATTGCAAATGAAAAGAACGTCACAATTTATATTTTCTTGGTCCTCTTCTTCGCTTTTCCACCAGTCATGATTTTGTCAATGCCAACCAATAGTCTTCATCAATCAGGTTCCATGTCTCTTTTAGCAGCTGAAAGAACAGTGAGGCAGACTGGAGACTTCTCATGCGTTCCTTTATTTGTGGTTTTGACCATAAAAGTTCAGATGAACTGGGTTTGGAACAAGTTGCTTGGCCAAATTCAAGCACACGCTCCAAAGTGTCCTGTCCATGACATGCTGTCACTTCCTGGATCGCGAGATACATTTTGTGTTTTTTGTCCAGGTCAGAGATGATTCTCAGAAGGAAATGTCTTTTTTTTTAATTGGTTCATTCAGTTACCTCCTGATGCACGCAAACTAGAAAATGACAGTGAGTTTTTATTCAGTGGTTGGCAAACTCCTAATGACCTTCCAAAATTTATGTCAAGCTTGAAAGAGCTTGCTTTCTTCTGCAAAGAAGATTGGGGAAATCTGGAAGCAATATTTTACTTTTTGGTTTTTTTACTTATAAAGATGTTTCTAAATCATTTGCACTAAATTGTATTGCTGTATTACTTTCCATAAATTTTCACCCAATAAAATACATTCAAGTTTGTGTTTATAATGTAAAAAAAATGTATATATAAGAACCTTGAGAAGAGTAATAAATGTTTTTGTCTTGCTCTGTAAGAACAAACCACAGTTGCTAAAGAGGGAATGTGTGTCAGTCCAGCTCACACTTCCTGTTAATGGACCCAGCTTTTCAACAAGTCCTCAAGGATGCTTTGACTTCTCCTGTTTCCCACTTCTCTCTGTCTCATATTGTAGCTCCAACTGCGCTCACTCTCACCTGCCTCCTTCCTTCTATATTTTCATTTCCAGCATTATTCATGGCTGATTGCAGGACAAGAATACTCGGGTTCTGTTTTCCAACGCTGTAGGTCTGCATGATTGTGGAGTTTTCCTTTGTCGTATCGGATGTCTTGCTTTCATTTATTCTGCAGTTATTCAAGCGCCTCTCGGCACCCTGGGAGCAGGCAGAATAACACGCCGCCAGCCTCGCCTATCCAAGTCGTAATGGAGGCTGCCCTCCAAACGTCAACCCCTCTCTTTGGTCAGGAGGGCTGCAAATTAGTCACGCAACAGGAAAACAAATGGATTGACAAACCACTAAAGGACATCGACGGGAAGCGCTTGTTTACCGCTGGAAGTCGGTGTCAACAGATGGCAAGTGTTATTGGGCCAAAAGGGGAAAGCGAACTCAAAGGCACAAACAAGACTCCTGGTGGTTTCTGATTCTTGTGCAACTGCTGGCAAATAGCCATTGTGAACATTTTAAAGTAGCAGATATTTGGCGTTCCTGTGATACCCTCTCACATGTTTGTGACTTAAAGACGAGGTGAAAGATTGAATGGAATTTCCCCTTAATTCTATATTTTAAACCCCAAAGTCTTATTCACTAATATCAACAAATATCTGCATATGTAATCTCATCCTGACTATTCTTCTATTTTTATTTTTTATTGTGCTTTAGCAGAGCTCTGACACGCCATTGCAGATTTTGGGGCTGCCAAAAAAAAAAAGTAAAAATAATAACATATCTTAGTGTAGCAAGTAGCGCATGTTGCTGCTGTTGGAGACTTTCATCTGAAACTACGCGTCTAGACTACCTTGGTGCCCTTGAGCTCTCGTTGCACCGCCACAGCGTAAACCTGAGGGTAACCTCGCTCAAGTTAGTGGGAAACGCAAGTGAAAGTTGCTGTGCATGAAGTCACACTGATTCATGACTGCCTTCGGACCAGAGCGACTGTAAAACTAAATGACCCGCAAAGGAGAGCGAGGGCAGTGATAATAGCCTGGGATCACGGGCAACAATACAGCGAGATCAATCATGTCAGGCTCCAAACACAAACCACAGACCTGCAGTTCACGTTGTTCCTGACTCTGCTGGGTAATTTCTAATTGGGAGTCTCGCTTTAAATCCGTAAAATAATGACCGTTTGGTATGTTGCTTCTGACTGCTGGTGGTGCCACAGCTTCAACTTTTAAGTCTGGATCATAGTTCCATTGGCCACTTATTGACGAGGTAAGAGGCCAATGAAAGAAATTAAACTTTTTTTTTTTTTTCCACCGTCTGGAATTATCGTGTTGAAGAAAAACAACTAGGAAGGCAGAGTTTCTTTTACACCGAGACTCTTGGACCGAGCCATTTCCAACCCAAGCAAAACATTCTTCGCCGTTTATGAAAAAGTTCAAGCCGGATGTCAAACCCTACAGAAGAGAGGAGGATTAAGTGTCACGCAGTATTAGGGCCATACGAAGAAAAGAAAGGTCACGCAAGAATAAAGTCAAAATTTGGTTTGATGAGGAAAATGCCTGAGGCGTAACTGAGAAACTACTAATCAGGGGCAAACTGAGGACATCAACCACATGTGAAATGTATCCATGAACAAGACAATAAAAGCAATACAAATGGCAAAAGAGCAGTCGATAAAACGCAAATTAACTCAAGACCATCACAATTCTGCCTTAAAAATACTCACTTTTTTTTTTTAGAGATGATAAAACTTGACATCACCTCAAAATGTGGGAGGAGGGTGGCACTAATGCCCAGGAAGCAAAAGACGAGTGCCACAGCGACGTGGTAGGAACATGATTCAAGCTCATTGACACAGGCTTTTACCAAACATTTTAACATTAAACTCTCCGACTGAAATGTGGCTTAGCTTGTATTTTCCATATTGAGTTGGAAACTCTTGGGAAGAGTCGCACGCTGCCTGCAGGGTGCAGGAAATGAATTCAGTGCTAATGTAAAAAGTTGAGGAAAGAGCTGTGGGGCATGACGTTTCCCTGTTGTTTCACCCGTTTCCTCATTAGGACCTGCCGTTTCTTCCTCACAGATTTTCCCATTGCATTTTGAAATATGCATGTTCTTTTACCCAGACATGTGTGGCGAGTAATAGGCCCAGTAAGTTTTTATCCCGTTTAATTAGATTTTGCAACGAGCTTCAATTATGAAACCTCAAAAGAGTGAAACGAGGCGAACGCGCTTCGAGAAACACAATGAATCACGATCACGGACCTTGAAGATATTTAATAGTGTATGCACTGTACAAGTGCGAGCAGAAACATTTGGAGAGAAATGGGATGAAAAGAAAACTTGACCTTGAATCCAAACTGAAGGAAACCAGCAGGGGCTGAAAGTTCTTCGTTTAAGAACCGTCTGTTGGCACTTCTTCCATCTGTCCACATTATAGGGATAGAAATTATTCACCCGAACCCCAAATCCTTGGACCTTTTGTCTTTCTGAGCCAACATGTGTTATTTCAACAAACGGCTCTATGAAGAATGGAGCTGCATTGTTCGCATTCTTTGATCTTCGGCTGCTATGACAAGAGTGGATGTAAAACGGCATCGATTTACAAACAGTAGGACAGATTGTGGGGCAAGATTGTGCAGCGATTTAAAAACAAACAAGAATTTTAAAACGGATCCTAAAATGTACAGGCAGCCAGTGAAGTGAGGCCAAGGCAGGGGTCACATGCTCTCTCTTTGGAGTTCCTGTCAAAAGTTGTGCGGACTGCGGACAGGTAGGTTCAGGTGAGGAGGAGCGAACCGACTGCCAGCTTCTCATCCAGGAGTGGTTTATGGTCAATCTGCAGACTCGGTAACGATCCACAGCGTCACGAGGGGAGAAAGCCGGAAACTCAGGTGTTTCATCACAACGAAACACCTGAGGCAGCAGAAAAATCCCCACAAATAGCCAAAAACCCCGGTTCCCAACAATGACGGCAAAATAATCTTTCCTTGCTTGGTAAACCCATCGCATTTATCAATTCTTACCTTCCTGTTGACTTTGACACAATGCAGCTAAATTGCCATGCATTTCATCACAAGAGCCCACAAACAATAAGAACGCAACAAAAACTGTTGAAGTTTTAAAGTGCCTCAAACAGTGACATCAGCTCCTCCTCCTTGTTTGGAAACGATGGGAGACGTTTGAAAACCCTGCAGCGTGACGCAAGAGAAGATTCCTTCTGACATTCACTTTTAAATGTGTTTGAGAGGATTCTTGTTGTTGGTCTTTTGTTGAATTTTTCACGGTTTTTATCCACCACTTGGATGGATTTTTTTTTACATCTTTGATGAATAAATTGAACATGATTTGTGTGAGGCAGTGATGGAACCATCTGAAAACAAACACTCAGCTCATTAGGCGTCTCTGCAGCGGAGCGGAGACGTTTCGCTGTGCGAGTGATTTAAACAGCAAAGCTTTGGGAACCGGGAGTCTCGTGAAGGTCCGATTCTGATCAGCAGACGAGGTTCAAAGTTCATAATTACTCTCTGGTTTCTCAGAACAAAGCATAGCAAACGTTTGCACATTATTGGAAAAACACAACGTGACATCAGGCCAGACCAGCATTGTGATGCAGAAACGTGAGTTTGTTAAAAATAAACAAATAAATGAAACGAAAAGAAATAATCCATTTAATCTTCAATCATTTATTTATTCAAATAAACAATTTCTCTTGAATTACCAAGTTGCGCAACTGTAGTCCCCCACAAAATAAGAAACACTATTGACATTAAAATGATGTGAATAACTTTGGTCACTTTTAGAAGTCGTTAAAAATAAAAATAAAAAACGCCAGAAGACTGATGACGGATCATTTTAAGCTTGTTTGCCTCTCCTCTCCTGACAGAGTGCTAATTAGATAATTGAGTTATTTCAGATGAACTCTTTCACAGCTGGTCCTGGGCTAATGGGCTAATTATACTAACCTGAGAAGCTTTTAATGTGCAAAATATGGAGACGTTTCATGTTAGATGTTAATTTGGAGTCACAACCTGCATAAATCTGAACAATGTGTGTAAAATGTAAATGAGCTGTCCTTACGGCTCTGATGAAACCTTGTGAAATTGAAGCCATAACCTTTTGTGAATCTCGGATAATATTATTATTATTGTCATTATTATTAGTGCTTGAACCTGAACTTCATGTTACACAGATATGGAAAGGCGGGTTTTATTTGCATAGCACATTTCAGCAACAGTCAATTTAATGTGCTTTGTATGACAAAAACGAACAAATCATTGTTGTGAACAGTCGGGCTAAATTGGGCCACTGCAGCGATCCGTAAACTAATAAGAGAACTTTAAAGTTTATTCTTTGCCAAGTTAGATCATGTGAACTAACGCTTTAAAAAAATAATTAAAAAACACACTGACAAAATCCTAAAAGATCAAGATAAAAATCTCATATTTCACTTTATCATTCATGACTCCAAAAAAGGGCATCATCAGTTCTGTAATCTTACACCAGAGATTACAGAACTTTTTCTTTTTCTTTTTGTTTTTCCCCCCTTGAAACCAATTCCTGCCGGACGTCTCACCCCGACTGGGTCCAAAACATGAAAAATTCATGGGACCCGACATCAATAGAAGTGGATGCCATCGGATATTTATGATCCTCTTACGCTTCAAAAGTCTCTATGCAGTTATTACTTATGACTGAGTGGATATTTGAAAGCTGAGCATCTGATTGAAGGCACATCTGAGGCAAATTATGTTAGTTTCGCTTCAAATTAAATCAAGGAGAAAGAGTCTGAGACATTGTTCCCAGAACGCGGAATCGCTTTCCCCCTTCGGCCTGGGCTGCTGACAGCCTCGTCACAGGGTTGACGTCGTTTCACTCGCTGCACTGAAGAGAGAAAGAGACCAATCATCTCTGATTTATTCTGCCATTGACCTTCGCTGTCCATTTTGTGACTTGTTTGCTTGGGTCACAAACTTCAGTGTTTCCGAGCCAAACACCCAGACGGTGAAGCTGAGTCTGGCCCTCGCTGGGCTTCCTATTCCCTTTCTGCTGTTTCGCTGAGTTTCAAGTAGCAAAAGTCCAGTGTTGGAGGCTGGGAAAATTCACGAAATACACCTGAAAGATGGCGTAACGTGCTAATAACGTGCTCCCATCGGCGACCCAAAGACACTTTGTGGGCTCAGTGCCTCCTGCTGCCCTCGTCCCAGTGAGCGGCTCATGCTCGCTCTGAAGAAGCGCCGTGGCATTTCTTACATCTTCCTCGCTTTGAACTTCAAGTCCTTTTACTGTCAGATAAACAGTCCCTGAGTGCCGCCTTGAAGATTAAAGAATGTGTCGGGACTGTTGTCTTCAGAAAGGAAAATAGCTTCATGTAGGGAAGGAGTCTCATTTCAAACATACTGTGTCATAAAGAACAGAAGACTCATCTTATTATATCCTGCAGCCATGCATCAGGTTAAAAGGTCCTGCCTGGTCCACGGCGCTGAACGCAGCTCGCCTTTTCCTGCCACCGCTTAACAGAAACCTTCACACACTTTGATGTGATTCACACACACAAACACACACCCTCCCAAGAAGCAAGTCTGTGCATCTGTGTGCTTGAGTGCAGCTTATCTTGGGTGCTGCAGAGAAAGGTCCTGTGATTGAAGGGGGAACACAATCATAGATAGATCTCAAGAGAGATGGAGAATACAGATTGCACACGTTGAGTCGCCACAAATATTTATTCATAGAAAATGCTGAAGAGACTCCAGACAGGGTGTGTTTGTGGTTGAGTCATGGTTTGTACAGCAGAGATGGTGAGTTGAGTTTCATTCAGTCTCTGATTATGTTTGTCAGGGTTTGATATGAACTTCTGTCAGAAGTCCATAAACTGATAGAATTATCAGATTATGATAATCTGATTATCAGATTAATGTTTTCATTGAACTTGATAGGATCATGTGCCAAACCCAGCTGACTCACCCTCATAAAAATAGAAAGCTGTACATATATATTTTTTTTCTACTTCTAGAAGCAGACAGTAAACACCTACACGTCTAAATCATTAAGTTCCCGGCAGGAGTTGCGAGTCGTGATCCAGAAAACCTGCATCTCTCATCTGTGCCCGCTTCAACCTCGTCTTGTTTTCTCAGCCGGTAAACTCACACCCTGTGAAATCATTCCCACCGAGATCTGCTGAGAAGTCCTCTTAAAGTCCTCCTCGCTGGATTTAAATCTGATAAATCCGCTCCGTCTCCGGGGATCTCCGGGGGTTTCGGCTTGACATGGAACTGCTGCAAGAGCTGGAAAGTTGCTGAAATCCCCTCCATCAAACGCCATCGTCGACGTCTGGTTTGAACCCGATCGCTTTACATTCTACAGCTCGTTTGTTCATTCGCCGATGATAACTATGCACATACAGATCTCTGTTTGTTTGTTTTTCTGGATGCCAGCATCACAGCGAGGGGCAAAACTTCTGATGGGAGGAAGTCAGTGGAAGCTTTTGATGCTGAGGGGTCCACTGGACCAGAGGAAGTCTTCATGTCCCTCAAAGCCTGACTGTGGGAAACATCTATAATCTTCCCAGTGCCAAACTATTAGCTCCCAGCTACACTGTAACAAATTGCCCTGTATTTTTACAGTAAAATGCTGGCAGCAGGGTTGCCAGCATTATACCGTTAAAATACAGTATCCTTACTGTAATCAACTTTACAGTATATTACCGTCACAAAAGAAATTTTTTGATTACAGCACATTGCTGTTTTTAATCAGATTTACAGTAGACTACTGGCAGCTGTGTTGCCAGTATATTACAGTTTTTCTATGGTACCATTACTGTTGAATTCACATACAGCTTACTACTGTAAATTTCCAATTCAAAATAGAAACATAAAAAAAAAAAACACTTAGAAAATGTAAGTTCCATCATGTCAACCAACATTTATTTGGAAAAAAAAAAACCAACTCAAACATTGCTCAGACAACACACTGCCAAGATAAGTTAAGCATTGTGCCTGTACAGTCAAAATTACAAATTACATCTGAAGAACAGAAAGTGGGAGCCTTAACAAAATATATGCTATAAATTAAAAGACATGTCTAAGATTATGCTGACCTTTAAACCGCTCCCCCCCCAAAAAAAAACAATCAAGAACACTCCTGTTCAGGGATAAGTTGCCGTCATGCCTGTAGAGCTTTTTGTTTGTTTGCTTGTTTTTGTGCGGAGGGGCAACAATATCTATAGACTGGTTAGAACGTTCTCACTAACTTATATGAAATTCCATTCAAAGTCCATGAGGTTTTTTAGCAGACTTGAAACACGTGGGTTGACAGTGACAGACTTCTTTTGAACAGTTTGTCCTGTCCTCTTGGAGACCATCTTGCCACAGCTGGCCTTGGTCCCTCTTTCAGGGTTGGTATCAAGAAAGCGCCTGAAAATGCAGTAATTTCAGATTAGCATATGATGCTTGAGGAGTCAGGGTTTAATGAGGGTTAGGTGGGAAAAGGTGGGGCAGGCAGGCGGACACAAACCTTACCTCTGGATGAATTCAAGTGTACATGCAGCCTCTTCTTGATATTGTAGATTAAAGATGCAGTACATTGAAAACAGTGCAGCAAGCCCTGTATCTCTACTTCAATACACCTGAGTCAAATAATGAGGTCATTAGCAGGACTCTGGAGAACTTGATTGCATTTAGGAGGTGATTCAGCTGTTGGACTCAGGTGTGTTGGATCAGGGAGACAACCAAGAGTTGCAGGACACCGGCCCTGGAGGACCAGGAGTGCCCACCCCTGTAGACTTGCCGTTGAATAATCTAACATCATTCACAAAATGCAATGCTACTCACAGTATGTTACAGTATTTTATTAAAAACAGTAATAATTGCCCAGAATGCATTGTTTTTCACGGTACTGCTGTTACGGTAGATACTGTTACGTTTTGGCCGTTTTTTTACAGCAATTTGTTACAGTGTAGCTTTGTGGTGCAAGGCCTCACTTTGTTTCACCTTTCAGATAAACAGACTTCTGGAAATTGAAGTAAACCCAAACACTATCCCAGACTTTTACCTTTTTCATTGGATAACTTTTCTCTTTTTTTCATGTCGCAGTGAGTTTCCTATAGATATTTTTGACATATTGCAGCTTCAGTCGCTGCCTGCTGTCAGCTGAGGTTGACTGCGATGTCTGTCTAACGTCCAGCTCACTGCTGTTTGTTCACTAATGTTCTGCATTGAGATTTCAGGTGATCAATTATATTTTCATTTATGTGTATCAGGACATAGTCATACCACACTTTGCTTTTAGATAATGTGTAAAACAAAAAAATCAATCATATGTTATTTTGTACATTTCAAAGCTATGCACGTCACGGTTGTGTTAAAAGTGTCGTGGAAGTTCGCCTCTTTGTGTTCCAATGCTTGCTAACTTTTTTCCGATGTTATTTTTTCACAGCTGGTCGTCCGGTAGACTGGTCCACTGACCCAAATTGCTCCATTTGTTGCATTTTCAGATGCTGTGGTTCACTCCTTGGAAAACCTCCTCGCCTGTTGGCTCTGCAACAAGAACCTCTGCAGGAAATGACACAAAGACCTCTGAAGACATTGAGTGCAACTTCCTTCTCCACAAAATGTGCCTGACTTGCCATGCCCACCCCGACTTTGCTTTCTTTTGCTGGACCCCCTGGTCGGACCACTTGCTTTTTCGGCGTTGCCATCGCCCACCGGGCCGCCTGGTTTCGTTTTCTACTTTTATTTCATATTTGATGCTCAATAAAGAGCCTAATCATCGTTGAACTCCGTGTCTCGCTGTTTTTTGTCACAGCTCAGCTGGCCGGGTTGTAACAGGTCCGCATCAGAGGTAGATTGAAGCGGTCCAAACAGGGCCGGTGTGAACGCACCGTCAGGCTTAAGCCACTTTGAGGACATCTCAACCCTGCAGGAAGTAAAACAGAACATGCAGCACTTTCAGAACTTGGTTGCACTCGTATCTGATTAGATTCCTTTTGGGTTTTGCGTCTAAAAAGAGACTTAACACCTCAAAGACTTTGCAGGAAGACACAGAGGATCCACCTTCCCTGAGTTAAACTGAGAAACTCCAGACAAAGACACAGATGTCCAGAGGAAATGAGTCACTTCACCAGATGATCATTAAAAAAACAACAAAAAACTGCAGAATACCGTGAATACTGCATGTTTATAACATAATGTTGTTTGGAAGTCTTTCAAAGCCAATTTCCCTTCAAAGGTTTTCTTCCTGCTGTCACTTGGCTCCATTTCCTGTGAACAAGTAATCACCCGAAAATGAACACCGACGTTTTCTTTGCTCTCAGCTACAGAAGAGCAGAACGCCGGCTGGATTTTCATAACACCTGTAGCTCAATCAGAAGGAATATTAAGTCCTGTAATTAGGGGATGATTGGGTTTCACTCAGCACCAGGCTTTCTCATCCCATCGAAACGTATCAAGTTTTAATTCTTGATGGACTTATTGAAACTAGTGGTTGAATGATTTCATAGGTTTTCAGAGTTCTTTAATAAATATCTTATAAAGTTATGAAATGGATTATTTCTGGTGAAATTTCCACTCTTCGGGCTTGACTATGTTCATTTCATTGATTCAGTTATTGTTCTTTCAGGCAACGGACGCAAATTGGGCTTTTTACACGAGACACAATGCATGTATTTTTGGGATGTTGTATGTATCACCTCAAACTAACACACCACAGTCACAGTAACATAAATCAACTCAGTTCTATGTATGACAAATACCACCTATTGTAAAAACCAAACATATATATAAAGGTGCTATTCCTGTGGTAGCTAAAATCGTTGATGATTGATAATCATCATTGATGATGATTGGATTAATGCCAAACAAAGGAGGTTCCTTATCTGGCCTAATTAAAGGCTAGATAAGGAATGACTCCACTGCTGGACATTAACTTAAGAAGAAATGATTTTGAATTCGATGGCTAGTTCTTTCTACAAATGGGGAAGAAGTTTGCTCCAGCTGATGCTTACATTTTCATGGCAGAATGGGGAAACAGGAGAACTTATTTGCAGACAGGATGTTAGCCAAAGCGTTGTCCGGGTCACGTTTCCCCTGCATTAGGGCTGAACTGAAGCGTCGTTTGTTTAATTCGTTGAACTTGCGTTTCCTCTGCTGACAGCCAGAAAGGCCGGTCCGCTGTAGGTGTGTGACGTCTGCAGCTTTGCTCAGGTTCCCGTGGCGCTGCGTGGAGCCACCAGTGCATAGATGATGCAGGATTACAACGCTGCGACAGATTCATTCTTTGGCATCCATTTGAGCCCCAGCAGCTTTTTGTGTGGCGACACGCATTAATCGGATTAAGTGAAACGATCATGCAGCTTCGCTTAAGCCTTTCAAGAGTTGTTGGATCGAACCGATCAGATTCTCATGCAGTGGTTCTGCATCAGAACTGTGGCGTCGTCGCCTTGTTTCCGTTTTTAACTACGGTTTAACATTCAGTTTTGACTGGTGCGACTTTTCTTTGAATGCATTTTTCTTCATCACTATTGATAGTTTGGAGCTTAAGTGATATTGTAGTAATCAACTATAATAAAGAACGAGTAATTTGATTTTATTGTTATTATTATCATTATGTAACATGAGTCACATCTCTGCTGTGGATGTATGTACATATATATTCATAATATCACGAATTAATTACTTTCATTGAATTAATTGTGAATTGCAAAATTGTCTCCCTTGTCACTTTGAAGTACTCAAAGCATCATGTTACTGTCAGACAGATCATCATTTATTTAAAACCTGCATAAACAATTAGTCTCAACAAGAAAAGGAAACGATTGTGAAGCATCAATATGACAAACCAATCTGGAGGGGAATGAATATTTAACAAGTAAACAGACGGTAACACTTTGTAATTAAATGAAGGAGAAGTTTTATAAAACGGACGGCGACTGGAAAAGCTTTTCAAGGCTTTTGCTCACAAAAGCTTGGGTCGGTTTTGTCGTCACTTCAATGAGAGGCGTGTGTGAACTTTTGGTTTCACCTTTAAAGTTTTCCAAAAAAATATATCACCAGCAAATTGGTTTCATTTCTTTCTCTTCTGGAGACATGCATGTCGCCGCGCCGCCACCAGTAACTCATTAAACCCGGCAGAAAGAACAACGTCGTTACATGTTAGCTGCTTTAATTAAAGAAAGTCTATTAAAGACTAACTTAACCCACACCTTTGTTTGGATTAAGAGTCGACATGTAATCTATTCACATGTAGGAATCGTTATCAAAACGAGGAGATTCATGTTCCTGTTGCATCGTTTTCCTTCCTTCCTCGATGAGGCGCTCGCCTGATGTGAGCTGAACTTTCTGGAGTTTTTATTCCGTTTCCACTTTCTCGCCACGGCGTTCCTTACATCAGGGACATTTCTGTCGCTCCAGTGCCGGCTTTAAACTCGGATGTTTGGATTTCGAGAAAATGATACAACGTACTGCAACCAGCTGAGCTGAGACGCTACTAAATTTCAAATAAGTTCAAGCGAGAAAAAAAAAAACAACAAAACATGCATGTTGAAACTTTAAACACTTTTCCTCCCATTTCAACCACTGGGATTACAATAAATATGAAGTATTGTGATTAAAATAAAATAAAAACTTCACTTCAGATTTCAGAAGGGCCTGTGTTGCCAGCAATGTTCCTGTCAGAACCGGCAAATTAAAAATATTAACAGACATGCATCAACGTTTTAGTTGTTTGTACTCTAAATGTCTGCTTCCATACCTGAAGAAAGGCGGAAAAAATATCACAGAACAAACATATATATGTGCAAAATTTTATTAGCTTTCATGCCTAACTTTTCTTCAGTGTACAAACAAAAGCAGACGTGTTCTCATAATAATCTTTTTGGGCCATTTCTCCAAACATGGGCCCATGCGTCGTGTTCACGCATGGGCTGGATTTTCATCTTCCACCTTGTGACATCCATCCCAGAAACAGATTGCTGATATTTTCTATTTATTATAAAAGAATTGGTTACAACACAGAAAGGCGAATAAAAACCTTAATTCAAAAAAAAAAAAAAAGAAACAGAAAAATCAAAAGAAAACATGTTTTATTCAATGGTCTATGTTCAGGAGCATAACATGAATGGAAAGAGGAATGGAAGGAGTTCCCTGTGGAAAGTCAAATCGAAAGAGCCTGGAAAAAGGATTAAAAAAAAAAAAAGAAAACGTGAGGTAAATAAATGCATCAGCTTCCACAAGGACACCAGCAAAGTTAGATGAGGACGACCTGGTAGAGGTTAAACATGGGTTGCCCAGGAAACTGGATGAACAGACAGTGAGACCTTCAGCGCCTCTGGGCAAGAAACAGAGGTCACCAACTTGACCTCTGGTCGTTAAGGAAAACCTTACAAATGGATTTGCAGTTTGTCTCCATAATCTAGTCAGACATCAATAACACGCAGCAGGTCGTTTGTATTCAAAGTTGTAAAAGTACTTTCTCACTTCTACAATATTTTAATATTTTAATTTGCTCTTTCTGAAACTCCGCCTTCAGGAAGTCATCCTGATATTTCACAAACAAGTGGCTCCTATAATGAGCTTAGCAGTTGCGCAGTTCCTGCAGGTGTTTTCTAATAGCTAGTCTGAAGGAGGAGCTTCATTCCCAAAGGCGGCCCAGGAGTTTTGCACAGCTGAACAGTTGCCACGAGAGATTAAAGGATTTTTTCAAACATACATGAAATAAAGCAACACTCCATGTATGTTTTTGATGAAGAAATAACATTATGACACAATGTAAAGCTCATACATTAATACATGAAAAATGTGTTGTTGTTTTGCTTTTTCGTTTTTTTTTTTCTTTTCTTTTTAGACATGTTGAATTAATTTGAAGTTAAAATGTTGAATATTGCACCTACCGTTTGTGTACATTTAAGTACAATGTACATTTAAAATCGAGTCAAAATATGTTTTTGAGCCAACATTGCTTTTTTTATCGTTAGTATTTCAAAAACAGCTGAATGTTGCTTTTAATAAATTTTATCCCAACTTTTCTGGCATAACCACAAATCCAAGAACAAGCTAATGTTGACGCTACTGCAAGTCTAAACGTTGGGCCATTTATACTTAAACCAGTGATTTGGATCAAAACTGATCAGCTGCTAATTTTGCATGCAAGTACAAATTCTGAAAAAGGAGGCAATTTAAAAAGACTCTAATAAAATCCACTAAATTAGCAGCCAGTCAGCCTCGCTGCTGGCTTCCTTCAGCTTGTTTCAAAGCGTTTTTGGTCCGTTGAAGTGTAAATGATCTGACCTCACAGAAGGAAGGACCTGGTTCCTCTTCTTTGTCCTTTGTTGTTGCCTTTGTCTTTGGGGTCTATACCCAGCTGATTGGGGTCACATGTTGCAGCGCTGGGTTGATCGCTTGACGCAGTACAGGATCTGACTTCATCTTCTTCAGCTGTAGAGTCATCTTTGTCCATCTTGGCTTGAATCTGCTTGAAGGAACCAACCGAAATTTCTTCTTTTTTGCTTTTATTGGGGTTTCCACCCAACAGTCATGTTTGCATTGGCTTCCACTGTTGCCATGCTTGTTTCATTGGCTGTCTGCTTGAGTTGATCCCAGATCCAGCTTCACTTTGGAGATATTATGTTGTGATAGCTGTGATCAAGTCCCAGGGTTGCTTTAAGGTCACCTTGCGTCATTCACCTGCACAATCTTTTTCTTTCAGCAGTTTGCGTTGCTCAACAATCTGTTTCCAAATCAGCTGTTTGTCATCTCTGCTCTCCTTTTAGTTCATCTTTTGCCAAACCTTTCACTTACTATCGACCGCCGATGCAGCATCAGTGAGCTTTGATTACAGTTACACATTTTACAGGAAGGAATAGTCTGAACTATTTTCATAAATCTGCTGGCTGGAAACTGAGGTCACCTCCTCATTTTTCAGGAAGCCTGCCGTTCCTGTTTTATGACTTGGCAACTCTCTCTGCCTGACTGGGATTTCTTGAGACTACATATGAAAAGAAATAGAATTATATGATAAATGTTCAAAATATAATCTAACTCTTCAGAGTCGTTGTAGTTCAGCCATTTTCCCTCCTGTGCTCCACCCAGGTCCATTCACCAGTTTCAGGACCCGACTAAAACCCCAGTGTCGTTACCTTGAAAAATAATGAGCTTTGGTTAAATATAAAACAGGCTTTTATGCAGAAAATGATCAAATGTTACAAGTCATACAAATTGCAACAAAATGATACAGAGTGACTTTCACCGTCCAGCGCTGGGCTCCAATCAGCTCATCTTGGGGATGAAACCAAGTGAAGCAAAGATTGTAGAACGATTCAGCTTTATTTTCTCTGAGATGTTGGCCTTCTCAATTTTTTGTAAATTTCATCAGTGCTAAATGTTATAAAATAAAACAGAGAAAAGACAGAGTCCTTTTGTCCATAACAGAGTGTTCTTTATAAAATTCTTGTAACATTTTTTTACCTGTAAAGTCCCAATATTCATAGTTTCTTTTGCGTAGGACATTTTAGTTTCATGAGTCATTTTGTTTTTTACAATGTCGCATTGTGGTCTATATTTATCTTTGTACTTAACTTGATCTTTGTTAGCACATTAGATCCACTTTACACCAAAATACCTTTTAGCCACATAAAACAGTTTTTTTTTTATTAGCAGATGAATATGTAACCATGTAACTATTTAGTGAAATCACATACTGTCATGTTTATGTTGAAGTTGATTGAGAGTCATATATATTTTTGTACATATATATTTAAAATGTTTTTGCACTGTTTGATCCTTTTGCTATCAAAATGTGTCACTTTAACCCAAAGTGTTGCTGTTCCTCACCATGTGTTAACAAATGCATCAAAGCAATCAAGAAAAATGTAAAAGCAATAAATCAAGAGTGATGATAGAGTTCTGTCTTTATGAAAAATAATCAGTTAAAATTTTACCGTAGGTTTCTTTTAAATGTGTTTTAAAAATCAGAATTGTTTGCATTTATTTGGACGAATAACTGTGACTTTTAATTGTTTGTTGTAATTTTGCATCTCTCTTCACCACCCAGCACATTGTGTAAAATTGTTCTTTTTCCAGATAAAACAAGCAAACCCTTTTCTGTTTGTACAGAGTCATTTTCACAGCTCATCCATTATGGATCATCCCAAGTGGGGTCGGGAGTTGCTGGTGCCCATCTCCAGCTGCGTCCCGGGCAGTCTGTCACAGGGCAACACAGAAACAAACAGGACAAACAACCATGCACACACACACACACACACACACACACACACACACACACACACCACACACAACACACACACACACACACACACAGAGGAAAGACCAATTAATATTTTTGGACTGTGGGAGGAAGCCTGGAGAGAACCCACGCATGCACAGGGAGAACATGTAAACTCTGTAATCTTTGTACTTAACTTGAAGGTCCTGGGAATCGAACCCTTGGTGAAAGGCAACAGTGCTACCAACTGCGCCACTGTGCAGCCCGTTCACACCTCATCAATACACAAAATGATTCTACTTTAGGGACAAAAGACAGATGTGAATTCTTGTAGTTTTGAAACCAAACAGTTTTTTCTTAAAAAAAAAAAAAAAACATCAACAAGAAAGAGTTGCTCTTTCTTCATAACATCAATTTTATTTCATCAAGTTTACAATCAAGTCTATCACTGAGCAAAACTCACTGCAAGCTTGTGCACTGCAAAAACATAAAAGTTACCAATTATTTTTTGTCTAGTTTCTAGTGTTAATCTTTCAGTTCACTGATATAAAGCAAAACTAACTTACAAGTAATTTTGCAGCAAAATATAGGAACTGTTTGTTTTAAGTCAATTTCTTAATATTGACTTAAAAGATGAAAACTGACTATTTAAGCTGTAAGAGGGGGAAATGTTTGTTTATAAGTGAAATTATCTGTCAATGTAACAAGAACTTTTTTCAAGTTTCTTTAGAACGATGAGTTGTTAAAGTTCTTCTGTAGGCAGATGATAGCACAGATCAGTGTCCGTCCTGTGATTGGACAGATCAGTGTCCATCCTGTGATTGGACAGATCGGTGTCCATCCTGTGATTGGACAGATCGGTGTCCGTCCTGTGATTGGACAGATCAGTGTCCATCCTGTGATTGGACAGATCGGTGTCCATCCTGTGATTGGACAGATCAGTGTCCATCCTGTGATTGGACAGATCGGTGTCCATCCTGTGATTGGACAGATCAGTGTCCGTCCTGTGATTGGACAGATCAGTGTCCGTCCTGTGACTGGTGGCTTCCTGTCCAGCAGGAAGTTGTGGACAGAGTTTAGAAGCTGCTGAAGGACTGCAGACATTCACAGGAAGCTGGACCAGCAATGGCTCTGCTCAAGGTTCTGCTGGTACTGCTGCTGGGTGAGTCAGACACACTGGAGACACTTCCATTGGTTCCAGTTAGGCTGCTTCTCTCCGAGACTCTCAAACTTCCCTCTGATTCTGTTTCAGACTGAAACTTCTTTGCATATAAATTGTGATACTTTTTAATCTTTAACCATTGTTTGCACCTGATTTCTGAATAAAATTCTCCTTTTTCTTCTTCAGGCGTTTCAGTGAACTCTCTGCAGAAGAGAATCATTGGAGGTCATAACTGTGATAACCAGCAGCGTCTTCATTATGTTCGAGTTATAGGCAACAAGGGTAAAGAACGGACCTTGTGTGGAGGATCTCTGATCCATCCTGAGTGGATTCTGACTTCAGCTCACTGCTGCAAGTCAGAGCCAGGCTGGTAGGAAAGACACATTAAGACAGTTTTACCTGCAGATGATCTGGTTTCCTGTGTGTTCATTATTATCTAACCGTTTCTGCAGGAGATTCACAGCAATGTTGAAAGTTCATCCACTGACTGCTAACCAGCAGAACTTGGTAATCCGACAGGATTCTGTGATTTATACTGACCAGGGGCAGGAGCATGACATCGTACTGCTGAAGCTTCCGACACCAGTAACAGACGTCCCACCTGCTCAGTTACCAAATTGCAACAATCGTCTTAAAATGTAAGTCTTTCTCTGATCAAAGAGATCACATCAGGTTTTCTGTCTCCACTCCTCCAGTCCTTCTGCTTCTGCTTCAGCACACCCGAGTCAGGTAACAAGGCCACCAGCAGAACCAGAACCTGTTTAGCTCAGGTGCGTTGGACAATAGACACATGCAAAAGACAGAACTGGAGGTGGACACTTTTGCGTCAGTGGATGACATCCTGCGTGGATTTATTCTCTTCATCACAATAAATGTTCTATATTGTCATCTTGTTTTTTCACATTTTATTCTTATTGTGTTTTAGAGACAATACTGTTCAGCTGGCTGGAGAAGGACCAACAGCAACCGGCCCCAATAACAGGCGATGTGAGAGAAATATTGAAGTTATGAGAACAAAATCTTTGTTTCTGTCTGTACAGAGAAGGTTGAGTGAAAAACACGTCCATGATTCTCACGTTTCTCTACAGTAACCAATGCTCCTATGCCATTACGTCTTCAGTGTGTTGACATGAAAGTTGTTGCCGTTTCCAAGTTCCTCGAGAAACGTGTGCACTTATTCCTTACTGCAGCACCGAACAAGGATTCATGCTATGTAAGTTTGTTTCTTTAACATCCCTCCAAAGTGATTAGGGTTTTACAACACATATAAATGTATTGTTATAAATTTTTCCACAGGGCGACTCTGGTGCAGCAGTGTTGTTCAACGACATGATTTACGGTTTGATTTCTGGATGTGGAACAGACTATGCATTTCAGACGCCAGTTGTAAACATTGATGTCTGTGTGTACATAGACTGGATTAAAGAAACAACTGGGCTTAAATAAAACATAAACTGTCTTGAAATAAATTTCTCACCAAATTTCCTCTCATATCATCAGTTTGTTCCACAAGCTGATGAATGAATTAAGCGTTAGGATGAATTAATAGTTCTGTTTCTTCTCATTTGATCTTGACCTCCCTAATGGAGCTTTCTCTGCCTCTGAAATGAAAACTAAATCAATAAATGACTGAAAAAGAATCATTTTCTGGCTGATCATCTTTACTTTCATGCTTCAGTTTGTTCAGTTGACATGAGTCTAAAAACGTGACATGAGTCTTAACTCACATGGAGACGAAAATCACAAGTCCTTTATTTATTCAGTTTCTGTCTTTATTTTACAGCAGAAATTAACATGTAGCATCTAAACTCTGCAGCTCTGGAGTTACTATTCCAGATTTAGTGAACTTTAAACTTCAACAAGACCAAACAACTGTACACGAAACAGAAGTCACATAATTAACAAACAATAAAATCCTAAAAGTTTAGACACAATAAAAATCATCACATTTTTAATAAAGATACGAAGGAAATAAAGAGTTCAATAAATGAACATAATTCTCAGGTTAAAATCTGGTTTTTCAGGCCTTTATCCAGGCAATGGACATTGAAGAGAACATAAAGTTTCTAAAGCATGTCATATCGACTGTTACAGATGAAGAGGATCCCATAGAGTTCCTCAAAGTGGGATTAGGATTCAGTTCCTTGATGAAACCTGTCATCAACATAATCCAGGAACCGATAACAACGAGGCGTCAACTAGAAGATCTGAGACAGACATATGAGGAACAGAACAAGGACACGATACGACTTTTTGTGAAGTCGTTGCTGCGCAGAGGCATCGGGAAGTCGAAGACATGTTTCCATCGAAGCTACCTAAAAGAGACACGAGAACGTGCTGTTGATAACATCTGGGCCAACACTGAGGGACGACAATATGAAATCCAGCAGAAATGGATTCCTAATCTGAGCAAAAAGGTTTTCAGAGACATTTCTAAAACCTTGGGCTGTTCTGCTGGATGGACGCTGACTTTCATGGAGCATCACTTGGTCGACAACAGAATCGTGTCAATTGAAGACACATCAGAAAATAGGAGGCAATTTTATTGCAAGGATTTTTTCTGGTGCAAGACTCCTAGTCTAGAGGAACAGTGGGTCAGTATTAGATCCATCTAGATCCAGAGACGCTTTTTATGCAGCAGTATGGAAGAGACATCAGTAGAGGTGAGCCAGAGGGCATACGAAACTGAACGAGAGAGTGAAGGATCCCTTCTGTGAGTCTGATTTTGTTTTAACCTCTGCATGGCCAAGAAGAAAGCTCAAGCTTTGCTGCTCAGTTGAGAAAACCCTTTTGAAATGTTAGCACATCATTCATTAGCCCACTTCTACTTCTACAGAGTTTGTGTGGTCGAGGCAGATAAAAACCCTAACCCAGCCCAAAGTGAGGGTTTAAGAAATTCTCAAGCAGGATTTCTTAAGGAGGATAGAGGTGAGAGGCGTCTGCTACAGGTTTAGATCGTGAATGAAGGATTGTATAAACAGCAGGAGTTTGGTTGCTGTGGCAGCCCAGAAGAGGTGGCATGAGAAGCAGCGATAACCAGAGATTTTTGATGTTGGCCTTGTGAAATGGAGCAGAGTGTATTACTTCACTGCTGCTGCTCTCAAGGATGAGGACATGCATTAGCTGCTCTGTTGCCTGCCAGCACTGATGCAAACAATCGTTAGATGAAAGGTCTCCGCTATGTTTAGAAGCCACGACTGAAACCAAGTATGTACATACAATGGAAAAAGAAATGTCAACCTTTGTGTCTTGTCATGAAATTGGTAATATTTGGGGTAATTTATGACTTCTCCATCACCCTGAATTCACACACCACCACCGCAAAAAAAAACAAACAAGCAAACAAAAAAACAAAACAAATATTCAGCTTTTAACCTAACATATAATTTGCCAACGTAAGTGGTTTTAGCTGTTAAAATAGCCCTGGAATCCATTAGCCTCTATAAAACTGTGAGCTTTAAAAGAAGCAGGTGGCCCTAAACTCAATCCTCTTTTCTTTTTTTACCAGAGTTTTTGCGAGGCTATGTGCCATTTGAAGAGTTTACAATCGGGTTTAGTTTGGAAATAAACACGAGGAAGTTGTTTCTACTAACGGTGTGTTAGCATTAAGCTGCTTCGAATGCACCAAAGGAGCTTCACCACAGAGTGACACGTAGCATGTGGCAATGTTGTGCACATGTTGCCTGCAATAGTTACAGGTGCTTGAAGAGACCATCCACAAAGAACTCCAATTTAAAACAGTAGACTATTCCAACTTATTGAATCACTTGAAGAGATACCGGCCCAGTGTCGTAATCCTGACTCTTCTGACAAAACTTGGCACATGAGTTGACATCAGCGAAGTGACTTTGATACAACTCAGCAAAAACCAAAAGGGCCCCTCAGGAAAGTGTCACTGGCTCCACCTAGGGGCAGCATGTACTTTAAATGATCTTATAGTTTTAACATTGACAATCTCAAACACGAGTTGCATCAGATAAGAGCAGTGTTGGAGAAGAGGAAGACGGAACAGGAAAATCCTGCCACTCTGATGAAGATGACTCAATTTTTGGTCCCATGTCAGGATGTTTTTCACGAGCTGTTCAGGTTATGTGAAACAGCTGTTGTCGTACCAATGAGCAGTGATTTCTGTGAACAAAGTTTCTCATCAAAGTGCTCGGCATTGAATCAAAATGAGCAAAATCTTTGGATCTGGATCAATTTGTAAAGCATTTTGCTGAGCAACGTGGAAGCTATTGTTGAAATGACCTAAGGTCATGTTATTGTACATCATCATGGATCCGTAGAGCTGCAAAAATAATGACTCCTATAAGTAAATTCCTGCCTGGTTTTTGTTTCATTCATGTTCTTTTCAATCTCAAGCTTTGTTGTCACTTCTTTATCATGCCCAGCCTGTTATTTTGGGTTTTTTGGGGGAATAAAACTTCATTATGCCCCTCTAGTCCCTCAGCCTGTGCTTGGGCTCTAGATCTACCACTGAATGCTGAACCTTTTTCCAACTAAAGTCTCTGAGGTTTCAAGTTCTATGTCTCAGCTAAAGTCATGAACATCGGATTGTCTCTACAGTACAACAATCAGTTCTCAAGTTAGATCAGTGCACAAACAAACCATGAATTCATCTTGGAAACTACTGGCCTCCCCCACATTCCTGTTGAATTTATGTATGGGGGTGTTGTGTAGTGGATCTCTTTATAACATTCAGTTACCATGTCGTTCTTCTGTCAAACTCACACATTATAAAAGCCCTGACTAACCTGTCAGCATGGGGAAAAAAACATATGCTGCACATTGACCTGCTGCCATAGAATCTGTCTGACAACAGCTTAACAAGTGTATCAGAATTCAACTCTAAAAGAAACACAAAAATATTTCCCACACAAAGAACAGAACACTGAGGCTGTTAATAAGCAATCGTCTGAACACAGCGGCAGTAAATTAGCTTTTTCAAACACCTGCTCTACTGAGTATCTGTCAGACAGTGGGCGTGTGAGTTGCCTGAATGGTTTATGTTTTTTACTGAACCAAAACACACCGAATTCTTCAGCGCTTTTAAGCTTGTCAGAGTCAAGCTTAAAAGTCAGCATGAATATCGACAGCTAGGACGAACGGTAGCCATCGTGTCTTTTTGACATTTTGTACAAGAAATACACAGAAGGTTTCCTTGAGATGTGTTACCTTAGTCAGATGGTTTTACCATTTCCCCAAGAACAGTAAAACAACCTGTGGCCGTTGTTCGGCTGTAATGAACCACTTCAGACATCCACTGATTACTCTGTTACATTGCATTAGTGGGAGACGCAGGAGCAACGTTAACTGGAACTGTCAGGACCGAATGTGTTCCTAAATACATTGCAGTCTCACAGTTGTAAATCATGGATGGATGTCAAAGCTGAACCCTGTTTTTTTTGGGGGAAATAAAAGGGAGAAACGATTGAAAACATCAATACTTTAATCCTCTGCTGAAAAACAAGCAGAAAAGCAACATAAACCCACTGAACGATAAACTCCAGTCTGTAAAAACCAAAGCTCTGCCACTGTGGATATTGCTAGAAATCTTTACACTAGACTTATTTTCACATTGATAGGATGGAGGCCATCGCAATAACATCTTTGCCCCGGGAGGTAAAGATGTTATTGGTACCTTCAGCCTCACTCACATATTTTCATCAGTAATCAAATCCCTGAAATCAAGTCGAATTTCAGGACTCAGAAAGTATTGCTACAATTTAACAGAAATAATAACAATGAAAGGTAGATCAACAGATTGACAAGGCACCGTGAAAATCAATCAATCCTTTATCTCAGCCTTTAGTCCTTGTTCCATCTGGAACAGATTTTTTCAAAACACATAAAGACGAGGGAATCGTAGAGTCGTCTTCCGAGATGAGATTTGGTGAAATCCCACTATTTCTTACATGTATCTTCAGACGCAGCTTTTATTTGTATCTGATATTCATTTTTTTTTTTTTTATCTCATCACTGATAGAAAAACCAGCTGGAAGCTTTGACAGCAATAAGTTCCACGTACAGTTTCTTTTGACGACGAACGAGACGACTTGGAATTGTTTTCTGGAACCTCCGATGAAAAAGAGTAGAATAAATAGAAGGGTGATTTTGATCTTGCCTCGCTTCCCATTTGAAGCGGGCTCCCCGCCGTTGTAAGTTAAAGAGAAAATGAATGAGCCGCACGGTGGCAGCAGACGAACCACCAGAGAACAAAACAGTCTGATCTTGACTGTAATCTGAACGCACCATGGCAGAAATATGTAGAGGCTCCATAAAATAACCACCATACATCAAAAGAAGTGTATTTAATATTGAATCATTGTCTTTTCAAAGACTGAGTATTGGGGGTGGGAGGATTTATGAATGGAGAGTGATGCTAATAAAACGAACCTTTGAATAATTTTAGTTCTCATTTCCTCCATTGCTTCTCTTTCAGCACTGAAAGCATCTCTGATGTGGCCAGTTGCCCACTTTACTGACGTGGCGTTCAAGAATAACCCGGAAGTATCACTGAACCGAAACACACCGAATTCCACAGCACATCTCAATGTTATGGTTGTCAAAATCAAGTTAGCGTAACTGACCTGCATATGTGCATGAGTATGAGCCAATGAAACACATGTGCACACAGTAACACACTAGTACTCCTGTCTACTGTTTTAAAGCTATCTGATTGGCTGACATGGGTTGTAGCTTAGTGCTGCACTGCCCCCTGTGGGCTTGGCGTATTTAAAACAACACTGGTATATTTGTGAGCGTTCATATGGATGAAAAAGTTTCTTAAACCAATCCTGTGTGCAATATGGATGTTTTTAAATGAGGTGGCAGAGATATTTGGTTTTATGAGCAACCAGTTGTGTGTGAGCAAAACTCTATAGATTTTTCTCATTCCTTGTAAAGAGTCTGTTATGCACATTTGTTTTGATTTTTTGCACTGTTAGTTTAGCCTTAAACTTCTCATCTACCTGGAACTGCTTCATAAGGAAAAACAAATTTATACAAACAAAAAGTCTCCCATGTCACTTTACCTGCTAGTTATCCAGTCAACCTGCGTGAGCAACTCACCAGAGAGCAACTTCTCATGACTCATTCTCATTCTCATTATTCATATTCAGGCGCACTGCGGATAAATGTGGTGGGGGATGCATGTCTGTCTCAAACAGTGTGGATCAAGGAAGAGGAGGAACAAGGGTTTGGAGTCTCTGTCACACATCAGCCCCTTAATATTAAACTCTGTTTACCTGAACATCTGGAGTAGAGGAAGAGCAAACAATGTTAGCACAGCACCGAGATGAATAATTCCATAATTAAGCATCTGGTTATTGTAAACCAAAGTTGCTCACTTCTCTTCTGTACTTGTTATTTTCTCCTGAGTTTATATTTGACCTTTCTGTCCTTCGTTGCATTTCTCTTGTCGTCCTCTGCAGTATGTCATTCTACTTTGTTTGATGCACTAAACTAATGAGCCGGAGGAAGCTGTCACTGTGACATCAGGGCTGTGCACTTCAGAATGCTAATGCATTAAACATTCTGTGCACTCATGCAGGATCATGCTGCACACAGAACTGTGTGCACCTGTGATTTAACATGTGTGCACTCAGGCCAAAAAGTGTGTTTTGGGTGGATTGAAACAGACAAATGACTGGTGCATCGTAGATTTTTTTCTACTGTCATTATTTGTGCAACATTCTTTCTCGCTAATTAACACTGATATCCATAAAAAATACTTAATTCAATTTAAGACTCGCCTGAGGTATTCATAACCTGGAGGGCAAACATTCGCTACGTTTCCATTACGAATGTGCGCAAAACTTTGTCAATATTCCGCTAATGTCGAACAATAATCTTCTCTCTTCGGAGTTGAGGACAGTTGCTTATTTTCTGCCATAATTTGCGAGAACACGTTTTCGGTCTGAAAGCAGGACTTTGCGTCGTTCTTCTCGAAACGAGAAGTCAAAACTTCTCGCGCTCAGAACTTGTTGCCTCTGCTCGGAGCAAATCTCCGCTTGCAAAACTCTCTGCTTTCTTACGAAACAGTTTCTGTTTGTGCTTGGAACAAAATTCACCATCGCCTGGCAACCTCTCAGCCAATAGAATGACCTACAGATCCAACTGTGTTACAACACAGTCACGACATGATATCTGTGTATATATACTTTTAATTGAAATGGATTAGATTTTAGTTTTGGAGTACCAGAGCACAGGTGCTCCATAAGCAGGTTCATCACACTTTTAAGGTTTTACTTGAGATTTTAAAAAATTTAAGAAAAAAAAAAGTTCAATTTTCTTCCTTTTGTCCTAGTCTTTGAGGTAATGTGTAGTTTGCTGCAATATCAGAAGTTAGAATATTTATTCTGACAGTAGAAATGTGTGACCGGGCGTGGCACCTCATCATTTGCTGTGTCATCAGTCCTGATCTGCTGCCCTGATAGTCCTTTAATAGCCACTCATGGGAGCTCTCTTAACCTCCCACACACACACACACACACACACACACACACACACACACACACACACACACACACACACACACACACACACACACACGCACACACACACACACACACACACACGCACACACACACACAGACAGTATGTAACCCCACGCTGTGGTAAGATCCATCAGCTGCGTGCCGCATGACTTTCTCTGACACTCCCTCCTTTCAGGGAGAGGCAGCGAACGTTTCCACCCACCTGCACCTGCCCGACACAAGAGTTCTTTGGTGTTTATTTCCGGCATAATCTGTCAGTATGATTAGAGTCCAAAGACGTCATTTTTCTACAGGTAATCATCGTTTTGCGTCGGCTTCGTTTACATTTGGGATTCACCGTCTGCGCTGGGTGTGTGCGTTATGTCTGGTTTATGAAAACCAATTTGTCAGGTTGCTTACAAGGATTGTGAAACTAACGTGTTTAAGACACCACTGTTGACGATCTTGTCCTTTGTGACTTTTAAACTTTGCAAGTTCTATAATAATTTCATTTAGTCATTTCAGCAACTCAAGCCTTTCTTTTGATGGCCAGCAATAAAGCTGGTTATTTTGCAGTTTGAAGTTCCCGAGCACAATGACCTGCACATCACTCTAAGTGATGTTGGCTCCTCTGCCTTCTTTGAATCTAACAAAATTGGTGTCAAACATTTGTGCTGATTTGTTCAGGAAAACGTTTTGTTTGAGCCACGTTATCATTTTAAAGATTACTGAAGACGTTTCCAGAGGTTGTCATCAATATCTTAAAACCAAAAGCAGCACAAACGTAGCAGAGCTGACTGGCATCAAATGTGTTAGATTTTGTAAATGTGAGCGGGAGGGGGCGCTGGTTGACCTCCGACGACCTAGGAAAACTTTTTATCTGCATCTTTAACATGACAGCAGCACAAATGAACATTTTTGCTGCACAAGTGTCGCACCAACATTTGGTATCGATTTTGTTTGATCTGCGTATTGTGGGGTGGCCGGTTGACCTGTTGACCTTTAAGCTTTTGTGACTCAAATCAAATTTTATTTGTATAGCACATTTCAGCAGCAAGGCATTTCAAAGTGCTTTAAAGTGCTTGAATATCTTCAAAACAAAAGCGGCTCAAAATGATTTTTTTTGCTGCACCAACATGCAGCAAGAAGGCTGGAGGATGGTTGACCTCTCATGACCTCTGGAACATTTATCAATGACTTTAAAATGATGGCGACACAAACGGAAATCTTTGCTGCACAAACGTTTGACACCAGTTTTAGGCAGACAACTTCACTCAGGTCACAAAGTGAGAAATAATTACTTGTTTTTATTTTTTTACAGAATTTATTACAAATAAAAATGGTAAAAGTGCAATAACAATAAAAAGCCTCCTTTCTAAGTTTCCTACTAGAAACTTAGAAATGTCTTGCGCTCAAGGTTCATATTAGGGTTTCCTCCCTTTCCTCACTCGCATCGCAATACTTCATATTTGCCAATAAGCAGACCAGTTTCTGTGTCGCAAATTTAAAAAAAAGTCATTTCCCCCAGAGAAGTGTGACATTTTCATAGTTTGTCACGTCAAAAACCTCAGAAATCTGAAAGCCATTTTGAGGCAAAGGATACATAGCAAGAAACAATTAAACGTCTCTTTGCATAAAAATGTATGATTTCCACAAAAATGGCAAAAAAGTCAGAACTGTTTATTCTTCACTTACTAAGGGAAATGGGGTCAGTCAATGCCTCAGAGCCGGCACATTGAATACGAATCATCTTTCTGACCCAAAGAGCCCCTCAACATGTCAATCATGCAAGTGGATAGATTTGATTACAAGTGGTTCAGCAGGGACTGGCCAATCAGTCCGATTATGTTCTGACGCCTGGAAATGGACACAACGGGCGGCAAAGGTTACCAAAGTCGGTGACATCTGGGTTGATCTGGAGAATTAGAAGTATCAGAGTAAATGTGACTTTATTTTATTTATTTTTTTTTTTACATGTATACATTATATTCTTTTAATTTTTCTTATATTATAAAACAAGCTGGCGGTAGTGATGCGGTTGCTCCTTTCCACCCAAACATTTACTGGAGTTGTCTGGGATATCAGGTGACCAGAAATCCAATTTGACTGGAATTCTGTATGTTTTATCAACCAATGCACATAAAACATGCATCATTTTACTTAAACTTCACGATTCTGCTCTGCTTTTTGTTGGTCGATCGCATTAAACCTGAATTTATCACACTAGAAGATGTTGCAACGTGAGAAAATGTGGGCAGTGAACGCTTCAGTTTCATCTGTTGCCATAGAAATGTGGCAATGATATGAAGACGATGGCAACATCGCATGGTTTTGTTTTGTGTTGTTGTTGAATGAATAACAAATTCATGCTGCCATCTGTTCTCACTGTTCATAAAAACTGCTACGATCTCACTCAAATGTTTGCTCTGTGAAATTCCAGGGTTTTGTCTTTGGCGGTGGGAGACTGGGCTCCCAGTCTGAAGAACCTCCATTCCTGCTGTCTGAGTCGTCGCCTCGCAATTTGTTTTATTGCACTTTGTTCTGACTTTAGCACAAGAACTCAGTTCGAAATATGCTGCCCCCTCCCCTCTCCTTTAAAAGGTGATTTTTACCGGCTCTGTCTTGCTGTTAAATGGTCTCTACTGAAATGGTCAACTAAAAAGCGTGTCTGTCTTGAAGTGTTGGAAGTGTTCAGAGGACCAGTGATGATTTTTTGCTCTTCATTTTCTCTGTCTAGCTGTTGCATTTAAACAATCAACAATTTGACCCGGAGTCGAAAGTTGATCCCAGTTTAACTTTAGTGTTTTTCACAGTAAAAGCTTCTGAAATCATTTAAATGTGTTTCTTAGATTTTCGGCTTTTGAATTGCAAAAATTTCCACTTTTGTTTTAAGAAAATTCAAAAAATAAACTTTCGAACAATTTTTTGAGTTTTCAAACTCTTGAAATTTCCTTGTTTTATTTTATAGTTTTTCCCATCCTTTGGATTTTTGGTTTCCTTTTTCCTCCTTTTTAATCAATGAAAACATTAATGAGCCTCAAAAAAACATTAATGACCCGTTACTCTCTCTCTCTCTATATATATATATATATATATATATTAAAACCTAGTAAATACCAAAACATGTTGTAATAATATGCCCTGATATGAGAAACAGCAGAACTCCCTGTCTCGGAGCACGTTGGCAAAAACCATTAAAATATCTGTTGACTGGAAAGTACATTACCACGCAACTGTGACGGAAACTCCCATAAACATATCTGCAATTAGACCATCCAGGAAAAAGGGCGCTGCGTGTCCAACTCCACTAAACACTCCCAAAACAGGGCAGTGACGTAACCAACAGTCCATGTATGAAGATGTCGCTCCAACTGAATGGCGTTGTCATGGAGATGGACATGGGATTTATTTGGTTTATTGATTGATGTTTCTGTCCGCTGATGCAGCGCCGTTTATTCTGACTTGATCCATGTCATGGATTCCATAGGCGTGTACAATTGGGTGTGTTCCAGCCTAATTATGTTTGTGTGTTAAAGCGTAAATACATGTTGGAAGGGAAAAAAGAGAAAAAAAAATAGAAAATGTAAAAAATGTAAAGCTCCACAGCTTTACTCCACAGGTAAAGCTGTGGAGTAACCTCACGGATGGCTGCGGACTGGATGAATGGATGCGTGTTCAATCGGGTCCAGTGCGCGCCCGGTTTTCTCAGGACGGTTTTGCTTCTCGAAACCCTTTGATTGAACAAATCGTCGGTACAGTTTTGATTTGCGAGCCCGCAGTTAAAAGTCTTTGCCTCAATCCCCCGCAGGTGTCCCCGGTGCTGCTCTGTCCAAAATCCCGGCGAGTCCCTCCGCGCTCCGCGCCTGGTGGACATGGATGGCACAGGGGCCGCAGCGGGGAGCAGAGCGCGTTTCCTGCATTCCTCCCCTCCTTCCTTCTCCCCCACTTGGGGCTTGTGAGTGAGAGCGCCGCGCTAAAAGCGTGCTGTCCTCTCCACCTCTGACGCACGCACACACACACACACACACACTGTTTCTCTCTCTCTCTCTTCTCTCCCGTTACTCTTCCTCACTCAAAGACAGGAGTCTCCGAAACAGCTGACGTTTTTCCCCTCTTCCCACATCTGTGTCTTCCAGCAATATATACTTTTTTCTTATATATATACATATATTTTTTTTGCTCTGCTGGGTTTCACAGCTGCTCAGGTGACATTAGGCGTCTTGGACGCAACGGAGACGCGAAGGACAGAGCGATCGGGAGACAACTTTCCTTCCCCTCCTCTGTAATCAGCGTCACGCTTCTGTCACCAGAGGAGGAGAGCTTTCTCTGAGAGAGATTCACCTCCGTGTTGAATTCTTCCAGTCATTCCTGACGGGGACGCGCGGACATTTCTTCACGGCGGGAGATTTTTTTTTTTTTTTTAGCCAGCAAGTGGAAAGTTCGGGACCCGCCGTGGCCGATGGAGCTGCAGCCGCCCTCTGAAGCTCTTCCTCCAGTTCAGTCCCAGGTAACGAGACTGTTGCCCTGTTCAACATCTGGATGCGCAGGAAGCAGCATGATGAGTCCTCTGTCCAATACTGCCATACTGACTGCTTCAGTCACGAAACAGAACTGGATGCGTTTGTTCCTCTTCAGAGTTCTTCTATTTGTTTGTTGTTTTTTAATGCTTTTGTCGCATTTAAATGTTAAAATGTGAGGGTTGGTATGAGATCAGATCAATAGAATGACCAGTTGTCAAAAGAACAAATCTTCTATCTGAGAACAACTTGTGTGAAAAAGCAGAGCCTCGAATGAAGAGAAGTTCACCACAGTCCAGCGTCTTCAGCCACAACTAGACCTGCCGATTCAAATGTCTTACGTAGGACCTGTCTGACAACACGAAGTAGGCGAAAGGATCTCAAGAAGCAGCACAGATTTAAAGTAAGTAAAAAAAAAAAAAGACTCAGTCTTTAAGGTTAGAGCCAGTCATCCGGAAACATGGAGGCTCTGGAGTGGCAGGTCCGTTGCCAAAGGCTGGACGCTCAAAATCAGACTTAAGCCTCATTAAAAAATGTTTAACTCAAGTTGAGAAGTGAAGCTGGTAAACAGCAAAGCGCCGCAGCTGGCCTGTGAAATGGGGCGTTGGTTTATCAGCCTGTTAGCTGTAGTGTGGTGCTGCTGTTAGGAGGGCGTAAACGCTGCAGCAAGTGGAGAAAATTCAATGGTATTTCTGGAAAGATATATAAAGAGTCAAGAGATTACAGAACCACTTCATCACGTGTTTCAAACTCAAGGCTCGGGGGCCAAATCCAGCCCGCCATAAGCTTTAATGTGGCCACTCTGGACACCAGAACACGATTTCAATTTTTACGATCCACTTTTGCTCCCAGTCCAGTGAGAGAAAACCTGTTGAGAGCCACAAATGGACCTTTCACCTTTTGGATAAAAGATCAATTGGAAGGAATTTTGTTGTTATTTTTAAAGAAACCATTTTTGTTTTGGTTTTTAAAAAAAAGGGTAGAGAAAGAATAGATATATTTTCTTCTGTGGGATGTTGACATTTGTAGAAATATATGTAAAACAAAAAACAGACAAAAATAAAACCCCTCAGAAATTAGTTTTAATGAAACTGGTCTAGTGAAATCATTCCTCTGTTGGTTTAGATGAAGGTTTGGACTTTGGCCCAAAATCTCTGTTGGGCCTGAACTGACAGGAACGGAAACTTGGCCTACCTCGTCGAAAAGTCTGGTTTGTCTGAAGGTCAAGTCACCCTAAACCACGACGTTCCCACAGCTCTGGTTCCCTTCGTGTGCCGGGTTGTTTTTCTGCTGACCAAACTTTTGGAATTGTGGCCAAAATTTAGCTAAACATGGCAGAATTCTGTCGTTAAACTCGGTCGAGAATTTCAGAGACAACAGGTCATTGTTGCCACATATAGCAGGTTCTGAGAAGTCTGTTTTTTTCCCCTCATCATTAAATTCTTGGAGTTCAGCGCAGTTGTGCAAACTTCTTCTGAACACTGGTTTGATAAAACACGGCCATGAATACAGCTGCTAGATAAATGATTGTGTGCTGTTTTCACTGCTTAATTAAACGGAAATACAAGCGGACGAGACCAGGGTTCTTTTGGCTCTGAGTTCTCTGAAATGAAAGATAAAGACGAAGAATGTGAGAAGTGAAAACGGAGTGCAGACAAGATGTTGTGCATATAAAGCAAGCTTATCTATTCTGTGCCTAATGGCATTTTCTGTCCCAAAATAGAGAACGGGACTGTCAGAACATTTGCCAATAATGTTTTCCACTATTTATGCAAGATAACTAAGAGGCACTGAGTATTGAAACCAGATGCAGACGCACACTGTCACTGTCTATCGGTAAATCAGACTCAACTGTTCCTGTTGTACGGAACGCTAAGAGGACCGAAATTTGCTGTATTTACTAAATGCCATCAGGGGCAGAATTGACTGAGCATATCGACTGATATAGTTTGAGAACCTACACTTGTGATCTGGTTCCTCTTCAATATTTGTCTTTATTGGAGGCACACGTGTGAATACTTGAAGGCAACAAGTCAAAGACTTCACATCCTCGTGTCACACCATGGCAACCTGAACCAAAACTGCTGGAAGACAATTGCAGACACACACAAGTCTGGCTCATCTTTTGGAACAAATTCCATCTCTTCAAATATGGAAAAAGAAAAAAAAAAGTTCCTCAGTCCAGAGACAAAACTGGTCCATAAACAAACATTTTACACCAAAAACATAACAAAAGCAAAACATACATGTAATGTTGTCTGTTGGGACTTTACATTGAAGCGGTTGGTCGTAATGAACATCGTCGCATCTGAAGGGGACAAAAAGGGGCAAGCTTCCAATACCAAGAACACCATCCCAACTTTCAAGTTCAGCAGTGATAGTAATGTGTGTGTGTGTGGGTGTGTGCGTGTGTGTGGGATGGAGGGGTTGCTGCAGGAGGGACTGGTGCACTTCATAATGTAGATCCCATTAAAAGGAAAGAACATTATGTGGACGTTTTGATGCTGCATGTAAAGATAGCAGCAAGAAAATGTTTCCATTAGCCATAGAATTGTGCAAATAAAAATTATGTGAACAAATTTGCTTAATGGAAACATGTCAGTTTAAAAAAAAAAAAAAGTTTTTTTGGCAGGAAGTTTTTGCGCTAGGATGAGGTGATTTTTCAGCCTTATCAAAATACTGTTTTTTAAAAATATTTTTTTGCATCATACAAGTCACATGATCAACAAGATTTACTACTGGCAGAAACGTCAATTAAGACCAGAAGTAGGAGGAGGATGAGAGTTTGTTATTGTTCTTTTTAAAACTCAATAACAAGCTGGCTCCACCAAAGCTCTTACAGTATCACACTGTTCATAAAAAGCTGTGTTGACGTGTTGACTCCATAACGCTTCTGTAAAACTGTCGTCTACAATTTCCCCAAAACACCAAAGTCAGTCCTCAGTTTAAGGGGCTTGTCACTCCAACGCCTGAATTAGACGCCAATATCTCCTCTGTCTAGCACCATGAATATATCTCATGTCGCTGCCATGATTTTTTTAATGTCTTCTTTTGGCTCTGAGTTCTCTGAACTCAGAGCCAAAAGAAGCTCTGAGGAAATAAGTATTTCCTATTTAATAAAAACACTGAAATTGTGAAATCTTGTTTTTTTGGACTCTAACAGAATATAGGCAAAGATTTGCGCCCTTTTGTAACAGAAATGCAGCTTGTGATAGCTCATGTGCCATTGGGTCTTTCCCACATAAAACAAACCTAACCTTCGTTAAAGCAGCTCTGTCAGGAAGAATTGGCCAAAATCTCAGAAAACAATTATCAGGCGTAATGAGATTGACTGAATTATCCAGTCGTTTGAAAAAAGAAATTATTTTACCGATGCTCGCTGATCTATAACAAGAACTGCTGAGTCTGATTTAATGTCAGACAGTGAAGAAAAACAGGTTGCCTTGACTTTCTCATACAATCCAGCTTAAATGTGATTCTTCACCGTTCTCCCCACATCCAGGAATGACGACAGCGTCCATGGAGCCCGTAGGAATCCTGGTGGAAAGGGGCGCCAATGCCACCGTCCCGCCCGTGAGCTCTCACCAGGACGCTGCCGCTACCGTCACCATCGGCACCATCCTCTCCGTCATGTGCTTCGTCGGCGTCTCGGGGAACATTTACACCCTGGTGGTCATGTACCACTCCATGAGGACCGCGGCGTCCATGTACATCTACATCATAAATCTGGCTCTGGCAGATCTGCTGTACCTTCTCACCATCCCCTTTGTGGTGTGCACACACTTCCTGAAGGGCTGGTACTTTGGGGACGCGGGATGTCGGATTCTGATCAGCATGGATTTCCTGACCATGCACGCCAGCATTTTCACGCTGACCATCATGAGCACGGAGCGATACCTTGCGGTGCTCAAGCCCCTGGACACGGTCAAGCGGTCTAAAAGTTACCGGAAGGCTATTGCGGTGCTGGTCTGGGTAGCCTCTCTAATCCTCACCTTGCCCATGATTGTGACCATTCAGCTTACGACAGTTGGGAAGAAGGCAATGTGCCTGCCCACTCTATCCCAGCAGTCTTACAAGATTTACATCTCTTTCCTGTTTTGCACAAGTATCGTTGCTCCAGGACTGATCATTGGGTATCTCTACATTCAGCTAGCACGGACTTACTGGATATCGCAAACGAAAAGCTTCAAGCAGACCAAGAAACTACCTAATCAAAAGGTCAGTACTTGGCAAATGATCTTGCAAAGAGTTAACTTTCTCACATCATTCCTAACTACAACTTATACCAAACAATTATTGTGATTTAGGGTTTCAGAGCACCATAATTTTGAGTGTTAAGGCCATACTAAGAACAAATGAAAAGTACAAAAATAATATTCCGAGAATAAAATCATACAATTACTATAAAGGTGTAATATTGTGAGAATAGACTCGTATGAGAATACAGTCCTTATTTTGACTTTATTTTGAGAATAAAGTTATGGCATTATGTGAATTAAGTCATAACTGTATTCTCGTAATACTGAGTTTATTCACAAATTATTTCAACTTTATTCTCCTATGACTTTATTTTATTTCTATTTGCCCTACCTGAGGTCTTTCCTGCCAACAGCCATCATTACCTACAAAAAAAATCTTTGAAGAATTTGAATTGATATAAGTTACAACATTTAATTTTCCTTTGGCTTCAATAAAACTTTATTCTAGTAATTTTCTTTCCCATCAAGTTCCTCTAATACCTCCGTTGTAGGTTAGAGGACATTAGTGAACAACCACTTGAACAACCACACGGCGGACGGTTGTGACGCTTTAAGGCAAGCTCTGGTTATGAAACAAAACCATAAAACGACAGGAGCAGCTGCAAAGCTACCAAGGCATGTTCATCCACCCAAATGGGCAGGTCAGGCAAAGAGAGCAACAAGGGAAGCAGCTAAGAGCCAGTTCTTTAAAAATAATAATAATAATAACAACATGCTGAGATTAAAATGAATGTGCAGACTAAAGGAAGGAGCTGTACTTTTTAGTTCACAATTCAATTTAGTTTATTTACAGCATATAAGGCCAATTCCCAAGGAATGTCATCCCAAGGCACTTTACAAAAAATCCTTTTGATTATATATATATATATATATATATATATATATATATATATATATATATATATATATATATATATATATATATATATATATGTAGATATATATATATATATATATATATATATATATATATATATATATATGTAGATATATAGATATATATATATAGTATATATATACTATATATATATATATATATATACTATATATATATAATGTATATAGACGTCTATATATGCTTTTAATTCAAAATTACAAAACAATATCACCACTGCTAGACAGGAGAAAAACAAACAAAACAACAAAAACTGAAAATGAAATACCATATATGCTGCGGGACGTTGATGTCATATACATAAGTGGAATAAACATGTGATATATGAGCTTACATTCTCCCAGTCACTGGATTGAGTGATGACTTGGCACTCATCACTCAATCTGGAACCTTACAAAACTGGAATAAGGTTCCAGTTTTGTATGTGTTTGTGATGTTAGTTCAGTCAGTTCAGACTATCCATCTGAGTATTGTGATATTTTGATCCGATTGAATCACAATATCATATATAAGTAGCATTTGGAGAGCCATCTGAATCAAACAGTACATCTCATCCCAGTTGATCGTAGTCATCAAACTTTCCAGGATGTTTAATTAATTATTCAAAGCAGTTTAACCATTTTATATTTAAGTTCCCACATCACCGTCATCACTGAGCTTTCACGGCAGATTCTCTTGTGGTGAACCAGTTGTAGGGTAGTAGAGAGAAAAGGGGAGGGTCTGAGTTTTGCACATATAAGAGTGACTGACAGCACTGAGACCTGCCTCTGATTGGTTGTATCTGATGGGCCCCTGGGTTTCTAAAAACGATGTCCGAGAATTGCTTCAAGAGAAGATTCAAAAACTGGCTCAACTTTTGGAAGAGACGTCTACGTTGTGTTGGACACCGTGTTGACCTCCCACGTCTCAGCTTCTGCCAATTGACGAACTCTTGAGTTCGTCAATTGGCAATTGACGAAATTCTCCAAGTTCAACTTGGAAGGTTGTCGCAGTGATGTCTCCATCACAATGAACACTTAGGAATCTGATCAGTTTGTCTGAACCTCAGAATCCGTAAACTCTTCAAGTCTCCTCTTCATCACTAGAAAGTGTTCAGTGAGCTTTTCAGTCTGGTTAGCTGCAGCTCTGATGGATTCTCTGAGCTTCATATCTTCTTCAGGAGTGTCCAGAGGATTGTGGGCTAAAGTTGCAGAAAACCGTGTAAAAAACGACTCAGTCATGTTCTTGTTTAGGCTTTGCACCTCTTCAAGTACATCCTGAAACCCTTCAAGGTCTCCCTGAATGCGGTTTGCAATAACTTGGCATGATTCTTCTTCCAACCGTTTTTCAGACCTCTGGAAAAGAACCTGGAAATAATAATGGTCATTAGACCATTATTATTTCCAGGTTCTTTTCCAGAGGTCTGATTATCTCTTTGAATTGTGTCATACATTGTTTTCCTTCATCAGTCATTTCTCTCTCTGTTGTTATTTTATGAATCGATGAAGCACCAGAAAGTCTTGATAGAAATTCTAATAAATAATAACCTATTCCAGTTCTGTTTTGAACTGGTCTATTTGGTCTATTTCTGTTGACCATCTTCTGTATTTCTTCCACTTCTACAGAAATCACATGTAACCTCTCCACAATTTCTCTCATTTCGGGTTAAAGTTGGTCAAACGTGTGGATGAATGAATTTGCAGCTGCAACCAGTTCATTCATTAACTCAGACAGATCAGGTGGTATCTCTCTGCTCCATCTTCTTTGTGGATTGGCGGCCATTTGCTGTTCTGTTTTCTTTGAGGGTGTTGAGAATTTGGCAGTCTGGCGGTCACTTTAACCTGTAGATACAGACAGAAACAGATGATAATTGACTTAACTGATTTAACAGATGGACATAGTCTGAGGTCCATAAACACCCAGAAAATGGGTTAAAACCAGTCAATCATTTATTTTGCTCTTATTTATATCAATGAAAAAACTAGAGTGTGTTGGGTAGCCACCGTGGATGACTAAACTGCAAACAGAAAACAAAGTGACAGCTGTAAAAACTCTGGATTTCATGTGGTGTGTTGCAATTTGATTGACAACAGATCGTGTCTGTTGAGCGGCACATGATTTACGTCACTACTGCATTTCAACCACACCCCCTGCAGCAGTGAAAGTGAAAGTGACATAATAACAGTTCTCTTTACCTAAATGAAGTAAACAAGTTTAAAGTGCAGAGAGTCTGAGAGAGACTGCTGCAACTCTCACAGCCCGCTCACGTTGCGTCCAAATACGGACAGATTACAGTATGTAATGAAAATGCCCGGAAGTCAGTTAAAACTGTACCAAACTTTCACCAGTTAGAGAAACTTGATGATGGAAAAGCTACTGTTGTTGGGGTCAAGCACAGATGACATCCGGAGTTGTCTTTGCAAATTACAAAAAGGGTTTTATTTACCTTTATACAAAAAGTCAGCCTGTCGACATTCAGTGCCTCATGTTCCCCAGCATAACGGGGGAAAAACAGCATACTGCCCAGCAAACGGCACACACCACACCGATGCATTCACTGACACAAAACCTAACCAAGTTCAGAAGGAATTAAGAAGCTACAATGAACAATAAATTAACTTATTATAAACAAAACAAATTGGGTGGGGTACCTGTGAACTATGATACACGTGAACAGTAAAATAAATAAATACACTAATAAATTCAGTGTCTCTCACACTACATTACACAGAAATCAAGTAAAAAGAAGAAACGGTAAAGAAATATAAATCTACCTGTAAAGAAAAAAAGGCACACTGAACTTACATGCAACTCACCCTCCATGTATGGCTGAAAATGATGGCAGCCAAGGATTTCAACAGGAACTTCTAGTTGTCCTTATCAGCAACTCACAGTTGCAGGTTTTCTCACACATACACAGTGACGAAAAGCGAAGAAAAACATTCATATGCGCAAAAAAGCTACCAGTCCTTAATTTAGATCAAATTAAAATGAAATCGATCAAATGAAATTTTCTACTACAGTAGCGGGTAAGAAGATTGACATGGTGATTACGAAGTTATTATTATTATTATTTACTTATTTTGTTGTCTAAAGTCACAGTCATTTATAAATGCTTCTCTTTGAGTAATTAATATGTAATTACATCTTTTTAAATACATTTTTCACTGAATATAAAACAAATAAAAATAGCCAGTAACTGCAAGTTATTTGTACCATTATAAACACTTTTTGGGTGTACTTTAACCTATATAAAAGAAATATGAGAAAAATACGTGAATTATTAATAAAATCACACTTTTTAATCGCGTCCCTCCAGTTTTCTTCAACCCCGTAAGAGCATACCAATACATCCATTTTAGAAATGATGGTTCGGTCCAATTTCCTTCAGCACCCTGGAAGTGACATCACTTAAGTCTTTTCCCGCTCACACAGAGCCCTAACCCTAACCCTTCAATTATTTTTATCCATAGGCCGTCATCATCAAGCTCAACCTTTCAACACAGCACGTAAATTGTATTTATTGTTGTTTGGGGAAAAGTCAAGGATTGTCTTTGAGAAATATATTAATTTCTTGTTTTTATTATCTCATATGTTGCTCCGTTCCCAGCTGATGTGGATTTATGGCAACGTTTAGTGAAAATCTTCAACCCCGTAACGTTCAGACCCTGTTACAATAACAGTGGTTTTGTTACAGAATTGTCATGCTTCCATGAAGGACATGTACTTGCAAAATCTCAAATTGGGCAAATATATGATCAGAGCAGTTTTGTAGCCCCAGGCCATTTCTGATCAGAATCCTTCTATCTCCCACCACCAGCACTGGGTAAATGGGGCCATAATTAATAATTATAAAGATTTTATCTCTCACCACTATATTACACAAGGGTGGATAACTCCAGGCCTCGAGGGCCAGCATCCTGCAACCTTTAGATGTATCTCCACTTCAGTACCTGCAGTCAAATAATGAGGTCATTAGCTGGACTTTGGTGAATTTGACTGCACTTAGGAAATATTCAGCTATTGGATTCAAGTGTGTTGGACCCAGGATACATACCCAGGATTGCCCATCCCCTCCCTGGTTGTGGTTGAACGGATTTCTGAAATCTTCATTTTCCCATGTTCCTCTAGGTGCTGTACCTGATCTTCACCATCGTGCTCCTCTTCTGGGCGTGCTTCTTGCCCTTTTGGATCTGGCAGCTGCTCACCCAGTTCTGCCCCTCCTTGCCCCTCTCCTCCAAAGTCAAACGCAACATCAACTACCTGACCACATGCCTGACGTACTCCAACAGCTGCATCAACCCGTTCCTCTACACGCTGCTCACCAAGAACTACAAGGAGTACCTGAGGAAGCACAAGAGGTCGTGGTCGGCCGGCAGCTACTTCAACAGACGGAACCGTTTCCAGAGGTCGCCCCGCAGGTCGCCGTCCGCCAGCAGTCAGCAGTGCACAGAGAGCTTCATGCTCACACACACGGCTTCCCAGCGCGCCCACAACAGCAGCCTGTGCGGTAGGAGCAGCCTTCTTCTGGCTTGAATTAGTGCAACGCGTGTCTATCTCCCCTTTCAACGTCAATATCTTTTAACATTGAAACGTTGGCAGCATCCTGATGCTTTAGTCTAGGGATGTCAAACTCATTTTCATTTTGGACCAATAATCTGAATGTTCTTGACGGAGCCGGTTGTGCCAGAATGTATTGATAAAACTGTTTAACATTCCACCAATAAAATTAGACATGCATTATTCAAGTTGCCATGTAGAAGTAGCTGGATAAGCATCCATCGCCTGACAGACAGCTCAGGAGAGCAGTAGCAGATATGGGGAAAAAAGCAAAATGTCCATGGAAATCTGCAGAGGCATCAGTCTTTGTGATGTAATCGACAAGATTCTTTCACTGTCATTTGGATGTTGTGAATGAAAATGAATATTTTCAGTTCAGGGTAAATGAACACATATTCAGGCGTATTTCAGTTCGAGGAACTCAAATCAATTTCACAGCAAACGTCCAGCACACCCATCGGCACAAAGATCAATTTATTTAGTTATTTTTACTTTTTTATTTTTTGACTGTGTACAGCGTCAGTGCCTGAACTGCTCTGCTGTAAACGATGTTCACGTCATTTGGTTAAAGAAATGGAGAGAAGAACCGATCAAGTGTGAAAACAAACATATTATTTCCTTAGTAAAAGTTTGAGATTGTGTTGCTAAACTCCCCTGTTGTAGTTTGCCCTGACTTTTCCAAACCTGTATTGCTTTGACTGCTGGCAGATACAGGTATGATACTATGTATGACTGTATGAAAACTCATTGAAAGGAAAAAGACATTTTTTTTAACGCTACTGTCTTCACAAAGTTAGTGTGTTGGTGAGATTCTAGACAGTCACCAAAATGGGGCATTTTGGGACTACATTTTCCCAAAGATGAAGGATTATTTTAGCTTCCTTTTAACTCTAGGTGCCCCGCTTCCAGGGTTGGGAAAAACACTTTTCTATATTTGTTCATGTGCCTGGCGGTTATGAGTCATGCTTGCATTAAAGGGCTTTAGATGTAGGGCACAAAGGTTCCCTACAGGGAAAGGAGGGCGACGAAGAGCCGATTGATGGGAATTGGAGGGAACACAAAGTAATGTCTGTACAGGCTGAGCTGACAAACAGAAAAAAAAACAACAAAAAAGCACCTGCAGTTCAACGCAGGGTCTGATTTGATTCTGTTACAGGTAATATTTGCTATATAGATGATGAAATATCAACTCAGAGCTTTGATCAGAACCAAGTCCTAATGGATAAAATAGAATATTACAGCTCTCTCGTCATATAGGAAGGCAAACAGAAGAACGAATCTCAAGCTTGCTATCAGATTTATGGTGTTTCTTTGTTAGCTTTGTTTGCTGCAGTTTCTGCCCATGCTGCCTGCTTTATTTACCTTCAGGAATTCAATAAGTCACGTCAACCATAACTCACAAGATCATGGAGGACGGCGCAGAAAGGCTGCACTCACTCCAGAGATGGGAAGTGTTATGTATTTTACAGGTACAGAGTGTCATAATCTGTACCTGTGTCATAATCAAGTAACTATTACATTCAATTGTTATAAAAAATGCTGAATATATCAAACATGACTTAAAAACGTTTGACTTCGTAATTCATCACCTTGAAATTGGGCCTCTGTCTCTTTAAAAACTCCTGCCTTCAGAAAGTCATCACGACATGGCTACTCTATCAACCCGATAGCAACGTTTTTACCTGCCGCTGAGAAGTAGCTCCTCCAATGAGTTCATCTGATGTACAGGTCCCCCAGGTGTTTGCTAATTGGTGCGAGCTAGTCTGAAGGAGCTGACTGGGGGAGGGCTGTTCTGCGAGGCAGACGCTCAGAAACTCCAGCTCTGAGGAGGAGCTTTGTCCTCGAAGGCGGAGCTATGTCCACCCAGACGTTTTACACAGCTGAATAGTTGCCACAAGAGACTGAGATTTCTCAAAGATGCATGAAAGAATCAAGGCAACGCTCCATGTACGTTTTTGATGTAGAAATAACATTAAAAAAAGTCAACTTCACATAATACTGCCCCTTTAAGAAGCTCCTGCTCTGACACTCCACCTTCATTAGGTCATCATCATCTATCAAGTGTTAAACGTTTTCACTAGCATTTCACTGAGAAGTGGTTCATATAATGAGCCCAGTGGATGTGCAGTTCCACCAAGACAGAGTTAAACAAGTCAGGCTTTGACTTAGATGATTATTTGAAACAAATTGCGGAACATTTCAGTAGCTCGTCTTGTTCTTGGAAACACAAAGCGCTGAACTGTCTGTTCCTGTGAGATGGACATGAAGTTGCATCATCAGCAATCACCATGTAGGAAAATGGTCAGTAAGCGGGCGCGTTTTCGTCGTCTGCTTTTCCTCCAACATGTGGTGTAGTATAAGAAAGAGACATAATCCATTTAATAGCAGCTTAAGTATTTTTACTGTTGCTTGCTCTTTGTGTCTCTCCTCGACTTTACCGTGGTTTTCCTTGTAAAACACCTCATATATTTCACACCATGCTTAGTTTTAGCAGCTAATAAAACACGCACTCTGTTTGCGCAAGTGGAGATCTTCCAAAGTATGAATGGCGTTCCGAGGTTTGTTGGTTTAATAAAATCCAGACAATACATCTGCTGAGATTTGGACTGAGATTGGGTTTGGGAAGAAGTAAAGAAGCTGACTCATGCCTCCACTGGCTTGTCAAAACGTCAAAAGTTTCTTTGCTCCTCTTGATCCACTCTGCTCCTGGATTTACGTCTTTCTACTAGAGGTGTGTGATGCTGCATGTTTCGGTAGTGAACCGAGACGCTGAAAATGCAGGGTATCGGTTTCCTGTATCGCCAATACCGATACTGATACTTGATATATCTTCAAACCTCTGAACTTTAGGAGTTTTTGTGGTTTTCCTGTGTTGAAACCTTTGACAGAAGTTTATTAAATACTTTTCGTTTTCGTTTTGTTTTATTTTTTTGAAGATGATGAAGCTCATCTAAATTGTGGTCAATTTCTTCCTTAGTCAATATAAATATAGTATGATTTTGCTTTCAGTACTGATTGTAATGACCTCAAGCTATAAGTTAAAGAAATATGTTTATTTATTTATTTTTTTGCTTTTGTAACATTATTCTACCACAATTTAGCAAAACACTTTATAAGGCTTTTCGCACACTCTACGGGTTTGGGGTGAGGGGTCAAATGTGGACCTCGTCTTGTTTGCCGTGGTGACGGACCGGCTCACCGAACGGGTCGGGTCAGGCAGGACTCCCCACGGGCTGTTTGCAGACAACATTGTGTTCTTTAGTGAGAGGTTGGAGGGGAGCCGGGAGATGCCGAGGTATGCTCCAGGTCAAAGGTGAAAAAAGGCACCAGAGGCAAGTCAGAATACGTGCGTGAACTTGTTGAGCGCTCCCAAAGAATGAGAGAGATGAAGAAGAGAGAAGAGAGCAGAAGTGATGCTTGTTAGGGAGGATTTATGACAGAATGATGGCTGCGACAGTGAAAAGGAAAGGGTAACTACACAGTGGTGTCATCTGCTTTGGAGAGAGTTTCGCTTTCCTGGAGGCGGAGGAGCTAAAAGGATGGTTAGATTTTCACAGAAAGTTACCAAAATGGACAGGATTAGAAAAGAGTAAATTAGAGGGACAGCTCTGGTTTAACAGTCCGAGACGAAGTGCAAAATGTCTGGCTGGACATGTGCAGACGCCAGATAGTGGAACTACTCTGCTGGGGATGTCAGGGCTGCATGGGAGGAATAAAGGAGGAGGATCAGAAAGATAAATTCAGGAAGATTGTGCAGAAGGTCTTTGACACAGCAGAGGATGCCAAGAACAAAGTGGGACTGAGACAGATGTTTGGGGACGGGGGTGTCTGATGAAAACAGCCAAATGAAAAAGAAGCCTCTTTTGTCTTGTTGTGGAGCAGCGGTAAGATGTCGCAGGGCAACACAAAAAAAGTCACATTTTTTCTCATTACAACCTCAAATGCCGGCATCTCACAGGACAGAGCAGCTGCACTGGTAACGAACTGGAAAGAGTACTGGGACACTTCCGCCAATCCTCTATTAGCGAAGCACTTTTTTTTTTTGTTTAGCACTTTAGCGCTTCTTCTAACTTTGAAAACAATTAGCTTCCCACCAATGAATTTTTCCAGATCGATTCTTGTTTTCTGAATAAAGTTCGACGTCTGTGTCGAAGCTTTGGGCATCGACTTGTATTTCGCTCACATTCGCGCTCCTGTTTTGAAGTGGGAGGAAACTGTTTACGTTCCATTTCCTCCCCTCAAGTTCTCCACCCGTGATGCGGTGCAGCAAACGACGTTCATTCTGTACCCAGAATGCATCGCTGCAGGACACAGTTTCACCAGGCGACTCTGAACCCACTGAATAAATGCTTAAAACAGACACTGTGTGGATGTGCCCAAACGTTCTCCAGCTGAGCAGAAACAAAACTGAAGTTATGATCTTTGGACCTGAAGAGGAAAGATGTAGAGTTATAGATCTAGAGTTATAGATGTAGAGTTATAGATCTAGAGTTATAGATCTAGAGTCAACGCACAGCTTCAGTTATTCCAACTAAAACTAGCGATCAGGCCCAAGCAGAGTGCAGTTGTTCCACTCATATGAAACATTCATATTCCCGATGCATTACGACATTTATTCTTGGTGTTGACAAAGTGTCTCAGGAAGCTGCTGGACATATGGCAGAATGTGGACATTGTTTCAGTCAAGTCAGTCAAATATAAACCTCACCCAAAAAATGGTCAAAGTCTGTCTACTGGTTTGTTGTACCGTATCATACCCATGGGGAACAGACGTAAGATTACATTCTCTCTGTGCAAGCAGCGTGGTTCTGATAAGTGCCTTCTCTCGACCCATTCTAAAAATACAGCTACAGAAATCGCCTATTCATTGTCGCACTGGCAAGCTGGATCGCTTGTTCTCTTTCCTGGTAGATAAAATGAGGAAATAAATCAGCAAAGCCGAGGGGGGATTTTCAAGAATGATGGAGTCATCGGCATAACGTGTTAAATGAACTTTTTCTGTTCCCTCTTGCCAGGGGAAAGCAGATAAATGAAGACATGCAGACTTTTTGCAGTGCATTTGTTCTACTCGTATGCATTATTCATTGACAGCAGAGTGCTTCTGTAATTTTTACAGCCATGAATGCGGAGCTTCCCTCTCACGTAAAGGTCAGATCCCTGTGAGCTGGTATGAAAAAGCAAATGAGAAATCAAAAGATGAACCTATGAACACAGTTTGAAATATTCATTTGCTTGTTTTGCTCTGGGAGTGCTAAAGTTGATTGCTGGTCACTTCTATTTAAGATAAGATTACATATATCCGAGAATTTATTGTACTGATATGTAAATATGCTCCTTTTACTCTTTAGCACAAAGCAGGAGTTTGGGTGGACAGAGCTGATCTTTGCCTTCATTTTTATTATCAGACTTATACATCTGGACATGAGGTATGCGTGTCGACTGAAAGAACAAGATCCTGGTGCCGGGAAAATTTAATGAGCCGTTTGCCGCAGGTGGCCCAGACTTACCCTCTGGATACAGACAGAGATACAAACCAGAAGTCTGGAGCTCCGTTGTCCAGGGAAGCTCTGCTTAGATCCTTTGTTCCTCTGAAATTTACAGAGTCAGCCGCGGTGCTTGGGGTGCTGCTGAGTTTAAAAAAATTAAACAGAGTTTTTGTTCATGTGACAGTAAATCACAAAACTATTGCTCTCCATTGATGATTTACTGTTGACTCAAGGCTTGGACGTTCAACTCGCTGCACTCACAGCATCCCACCGGGAGAAAAGCACACGTTTTACACAATGGGTGACATGGAACAATAATATAATGATTGATTATAAGAAGAATCAGTCCACGGTTAGAATCCCCTTTATTGTGCACATGCTCTTTCAGAGGTGGTCAAACCTCTCCCTGTCTGTCACCCTCTCTGTCCTGTGATTATCTTATCTTGCGTTGTTGCTGTCACCACCCAGAAGCTCAGTTTTGTTGATGTAACTTCTGGGTTAATGATGCATTGTGTTCTGTTCCAGACCATCGCCCCCAAAATGACTTGTGTTTACGATTTCAACGGCACCTAATCAGGATACATCCTGAAAGCCTCTCTTAGAAGGTTTTCCAGGGATTTCAAACTGTGAGGACACAGGCAGAGATTCACAATTTGTTGAAGGAACCGATCCTTTGTGGACCAGGACCGTGTTGGTATCCACCAACCAAACTGGAGAATCCTGTGGTTAGCTAACCCTAACTCCAGGAGGGACATCTGTATTTCCCTCCCTGTCATGTAGAACCCAATCATGAATGGATGGATCATTTTTCTATTCCATAAACAAGGTCACTGGCCTTAAACTGATGCTTTGCTTGTTCTCATTGACACTGTAGTTGAGATAAATGGTAAATAGCCGTATTTGTTTGGTGCTTTATCAGGACACAAAAGAGGACATCTTTAGTCCAGTAAGTGTCCCCTTGCAGGTGGCTGGGTTCCAGTTTTGTGTTTCTGGAAAAAGGTTTAGAATAAACGTGTTTTTGGAAGGTTGAAAATCTTCTCACCCCCAATAACTGCTGCTGACTTCACTTGGAGAAAGCACAAGCATCAGTGCAGCAGAAGCAGATTTATGTTTCTTTCTTTGTCAAAGCCCGATGCCCGTAAGTCGGAGTGGGATTTGACAGCCTCCACTTCTGTCGGTGATTTGAGTTTGTCATGCTGGTTGCTGCTGCTTTTGCCTGAAGGCTTTTGCCTCAACCAGGTTCAAGAACTCTCATTTTCCAGCTCCTCACTGGGAGCTCCCTCCTAATGACAGCATGCAACTTCTCTTCTTTACAACTCAATAACTGCAACTCCACAAACTACCAAATTCAGCTTGTAGAAACTTCTATTTAATAATACAGCATCTTTGTTTTGAATGCATTTGTCTTTATGGGGGTTTTTCTCAAAGAAAACGCTCCAATTACAGAACCATATTTCTGCTGCTTGTCAGCATGTGAAGTACTGTCACGACTGGTATGCTTCCAGTCTGACACGAGTTTCTATTTATAGACGTGGCGCACAACCTGGATTGCACTTCGCTGTTGATGACAGACAATTATGCACTATGTTGTGTTGCACTATGGAATAAAACTCCAGTAAAAGGTGTAGAAGTTTGCATCTTGTCAGAGTGTCCAGAATGTTCACATATTTTGCATTGAAACGTGATGCCATTAGTTTGGATCCACTCTTGTATCAAAGCCATTTCATTAGCGTCCAATTCCTACATGACTACTTCCACTCGATTCTCATCTCCCCTCCATTGATCCGTCTGGGGTTTCTCCCATTGAGCTGGATTCCTTCAGTGGAATTTTAAACTGACATCGATTTTTGTTTCCTTTACTGCAGTCTGCAGTAAAGGAAGTGAATGAAGCCGTTCAGTCCGCGTTGGCCAGATGTTGAGTTTACATCAGCGTCTGAACTTCATAGCCAAATTACTCAGCAGTAATTCGTGTTCCCCTTGAGCTGGTATGTACCCAAGTGCGTTTGCTGTTAACATTATTTGGTTGTCAGAGCCAAAGGCACAAGGAAAATGACAGCATTCGGTGTGCTAAAAATCTAAACGAGTCTGTAAACTTTATTGGTTTTGACAGAATGAGCAACAGGATGACCTCATCATATCAATATTTCTCCCAAAGGGGGAAAAAAAATCTACCTCCATTACTCCCCACGACACACAGTGAAATAACAAGCCACTGGTCCTGCATTGCTCGTATTAAAGCAGCTTGTGGTTTGGCTCTGCTGATTTTCCATTCATGTGTCGCTGGGCGAGAGCCTCTCACTGTGTCGGTTCTTTATTCACACAAGGCTGAACTGGGAGGGTTTGGTGTTCAGAGGAACAATGATCTGAGGCTTGACAGCTTTCCTATGACGACAGAGAAATGTTCAACCGCGTACGTGCGACTTTGTAAAATTCCTAAAGATTTTTTGTTTTTCGGTGCGAGATCACTGCTTATTAGAACGAGACAATATTCCTGGTCTCATGCAACTGCACTCAGTCACTTAATCTGTTTTAGATTGTTAAATGCATTTTAGATCCACATAGTCTTACACAAAACCAGCTTCTAATTAAATATGTTATGTTATTGCCTCCTAAATCTAATTTCTGGATGTTCCCCCACTTGGTGCCATGAAGCATCTGGTAAATTTGCTGCAGAGGAAACGCTCGGCCCTCTCTTTGCAGAATTGTTCTAACTCAGCCACATTTAAGGACTTGCCAATTAGATTTCAGTCCAGCCTCTCTTTAATAAACGTCAGTGACTTTTTGTTTTCTGTTGTCAGTGTTATAACAGCGTAATGTGCTGGTCTTTGGATTCTCAGGCTACTTCCTGTTGTGAGACAGGCTCTTTTTTTTTAACAGGTCTGCTGTCACTGGTGAACTTGCACTCTACTTTCCAAATAATGCGATCAGTCACATAATTAGTCACGTAATTTAACACAATCACTTTTTTCACATTGGGACCAGTTTTGTTTCTCTTCCCAAAATGTCATCCTTTGAGACCTGCTTCCCCCTCCCCCTTTACTCAAGTCTTTCTTTTTTCAGTTCAATGATCTCAAGCATTTATGTTTGACCAAAAAATAAAAACACACAAAAGAAGGGAAAGACTTCACTGACTCTTTAGAAAAAGGTTTGATGTTAAAAAGAAAAAAAAATTCTATTTTATTTCTGAAAACAGCCAGACGGACAATTTTCCGAGCTTCATTGGAAACATCGTCAGACGAGAAAAAGATTCACCTACAAAATAAGCTTCAGATTTCTAGGCGTCCAGAACACAAGTCGCATTGGTTTGCTGAAATGTTGGTTCAGAAGAGAATATCGCGCATATTGTTACAAATATCTATCAGCAAGAGTAGTTTGAAGGATTTAAGCTCAGGTTCCCACTGAGTCCTTCTCGCTCACCCAAGTCAGAGCAAGAACTATCGACCTCCTTCCCAGAGATTGCATTCACTCGGCTCCTTTTTGGGAAATGCAGATGAGAATTGCTGATCTTCTTCCTATCGTGGCAGATCTGAAGCTTTGCTGGCTGCAGGAAGTGTTGTCTCGGAAACTGCCGCCCGTAATCGATAAATGTCCTGACTCTCTGCTGTCAAACAAGATCCTGCAGAGATGAAAGGGGATTGAGTGCCTCTTTATCTTGGTTCAGGTTCATCTCCTGACCCTGCTTTAAACTAAAGTCTTAAAACACTGAAACTTGGGTTCCACATTTTGATGAAATGCATTGAAATTTTAAATGTGTTAAAACCTATTTCATCAATTAATCAAATATATCCTGCTAAAGTCTTGGTCCTTGTTGTAACATGACATTTAAAAAGGTTATAAAGATATGAACGCGTTTCAAGGCTCCAGGACATCAGGCGACGACACATTTCCAAACCCCGGCTCATATCACCGAAAAGATTTCCTTGAGAATACGACTTCTAAACCTCAACGCGCTTCCTTCACAGCTGCCGCAGCACAACGACTGGAGCGACAGCCGTTTGAAAAGCGGACGTGTGATTTGGGAGGCACGTGTGATTTGGGAGGCACTGAGGCACAGAGACTTTATCTGAAAGTGTCACACGCCTGCACGGCTTTGAGTCCTTGAACAGGCCTCCGACCTCTGGAGGCAAACCGAGGGCAAAGAGATAAACGCAAGAGCAGAAAGGGTGAGGTTGTGTGTCAGACGGTAGAAAAGCGACGCTCCTCACGTCATTAAAAAGCCATGCGGAAGGTTACGGCTGCGGGGAGAAATTGATCGAGTGAAACTCTCAGAGAAAAAGGCACTCAGAATGTTTCCGCTTGTGTTGTTGCAATGAAGTGTGTGTGAGCGACTCGGGGCAACTGTGTGTGTGTGTGTGTGTGTGTGTGTGTGTGTGTGTGTGTGTGTGTACCATTCTCAGGTTCTCATCTGAACACATGCTTGTAAATACTTATCCATTGACCCAGGGTCAGCGTGTCTGCTGTCTGCACACAATCTGGCATCAAACCCAGAGGCAGATAAAAACCAGAGCATTCAAAAAACAAAATCCTGAACTTGTTGCTATCGCACTCCGGTCAGGAGCATCTCATATTCTGTCGCTTCATTGGGGGATTTTGAAGAGACTTAAACAAAATGTTTTCAAACAATTTTTTGCATCTCCACAAGTTTAAAGGCTTCTTTTTTTTCTTTTTTTTCTGCTCTCAAGATAGAAATTGCCCGTCTGACCGTGAAGACCCTCAACACTTTCAGCTTCAGCCTCTGTGATTTGTCATGTTTGAGCACCGCTCCAGATCCAGAGCTGCACATATCTCTCCTGAATTCTGCTTTTGAAATGTTTATTCACACTTTCACTTTCTCCACTGTAGTTATAATTATTGCTCGAAACATGTGGAATAATACAGTGAGTGAAACACGAAAAAGAAAAACAGCCAAAAAGTTCCACGTCTAATGATAGGACTGTGATTTGTGAAAGTTAAATTACTGTCACCCAGCTGGACTTCCAGTGCTTTTGTGAGACATTGAAAGCATTTACCTCTCATTTTTATAAAGAATTAAAAAGAAAACTAAAACGTCATGAGCAAATAAAAAAATCTCACATATTTGACATTTAGAAAGGTCAGAGCTTGAGAGTGTTTTCTTGTTTTTGTTTGACTCGTGTTCTTCCTCTCTCACAACCTCGTTTCTCCTGATGCGCATCTCCAAGAGGTCATTTCTCCAAGAGGTCATTTCTCCAAGAGGTCATTTCTCTAAGAGGTCATTTCTCTAAGAGGTCATCGCAGGTATTTTGATAACTAGCAAACTTTAACTTATGTCCTAGACTTTGCACGAATCGTGCTTCTTTTTGCTTTTTGATGGTCAGCGTTCCATTGAGCTTTTCTAGTTTATTGGCTCACTGTTTATTTTTGTTTTTTTGCGTCCACCAATCCTTACTGAACTGGATAACCTCAGGTATCTGTGTATGGCGAGTCAGGAGGCAGAAGCTGGCGAGGATCGTGTTGAACGGGTCGATGCTGCACAGAAAACTGAGGAGCAAGAGGACAGAACCGAGACCGGAAACCATGTAGCGAACAAGTGCAGGGATAGAGAGAGATGCTTAAACAGAGGAGGAAATGACGAAAGCGACCAAAGGAGCTAATCACAGGTGAGCGGGTGCAGCGGGGAAAGAGAGACAAATGATGAGTCGATCCAAAACACAAACTATGAGAATAAATGTACAACCTCTCTTGTTTCAAATAGGGTACAAAAAAAAAGAGGGTTTAGCTAGAAATGTGGAGGGCAAACAAAGCAGATGTTAATGATGTGTCAACACGCCATGCGGCGACGTTGGGATACTGGAGTTGATTGCCACCAGCAGCAGCGTCAACAAAGCAGTCTGTCCCGTCCTTGAAGATAAGAAGCGCTATAGACGCTCCCAGTCAAAAAACGTCCCAGTATTGGTTTCCCGTCCTTGACATATCAGATACTTGACTCTGATCTCAGTTTCTCTGAAATGTCTCCGCTCATGCGTTATTTATGCAGGAGAAGGAATTCATCTGAATCCGCCACATTCAGCAGTCATGACCTCCCGTCGGCCAGGCGGGGTTCAGACCTGATGCCTTCAGCGGAGGCCCTCACTGCCGGGAAGACCCGCCATGATTTATTCAAACACGTCCTGAAACAAAGCGCTCCCTCTTCCCTCTATCCAAGGAAACGACCAGGTCGTCGTCAGAACTCTATCTGGTGATAGCGTAGGGCTTCGTTGTTGATTAATCAGGGACGATTAGTTGCGTAAAAAAGAAATTCTCACTCTGCAAATTTTCCATTTAAGCCTTTTTTGTGCAATATTAGAAATGCGTTCAAGATCCCAGTTAAAATAATGACTTCAATGAAAGAAAATAAACATTTTACTATCTAAAATACAACACGCTTGATAAGAATATATCTGCAGCTATATTCTGCAGACTTAAAATCGATACAGTGTCTTTAGATTATCCGATTGATGACTAGATAGCAAATAGCTTAATGAGAGACTTTATTTTTATAGAATAATATTAATATTTAATAAGTTTTCTGACATTCTACCAAATTAAGTTGTTTTTTTTTTCGTGTGGCATGTCAGGTTTTCAGAGAGAATCTCGTCTCTGGGCTGAAGGAATGCATCCACGTCCTAAATGGAGATTCTTTTCCCCCGGATCTCCACTTTTCCTCTGTTTGTCTCCAAATCATCAGAGTGGGAATAAAGTGTGGAAGGAGAGAACTCGTCGTTAAAGAGCCGACGCCCTCTCTCTGTCGAGATGAAAGTGTTTGTGACCAGCAAGGAGAAGAGAAGAAGAACGCAGTCCGACACGACTGGCTGACCTTTTCCTTCCCATCCGACCGTGTTTCCCTCCGGAGGATTCCCCGTTCGGTTTGATCTGAGAGCAAAGGGAGGGCTGTCAGTTCAGCCATGCCGGCGTTTTCCTCCAGCTAATTGCACAGTTACCACAGAAACACCCACAGTCACCCCGTCTCTTCGGTCTCGCCTTTGAAGTCTAACTGTTTATACCTCTCGGTCTTTCAATGTTTCGTCGCGTATTTTATTAGGATTTGAAAATGATCGCCTAGCAGAGAGTAAGCAGAGGATTATTGCAAACGCTAATCTAAAAACTGTTGCACACATTTGTGTTCATTTAGAGTCACCTTCTGGAATATTTCTCTACATAGATGGACACTTTTTGGTTTCCAGTTTTAGTGTTTTGCTCCTAAAAGACCTCCAGAACCTTCATCACGCAACTGGACTTTAACTAATGACAAAGGTGACCGACTTTGCAGTGTTCTCGGTACTTTGGCCGACAAGTGGAAGCGCACAGCCAGCAGCGAAACCCACCACAGGCTGGTGAAAATGCGCAGCAGACACGCTGAAAAACTCAGACAAATCCGACAGCAAAATGCTGCAAAAAATGTTGCCGTGATAAAAATAGAAGCAAAAACCGACTATTAACAAATCATATTTCATTTGCAAATGAAAAATGTCACAAGTTGAATGTCACAGGTTGAGCAGAAGGCCTTTGTAGCATATCTGTCTGTCTATTTGCAGAGATGATTGTAATGTTGACTCGTCATAGTGCAGCACTTTATCTTGGTTTTGACTTTCACTTTGTACCCCTTTGCTAATTTCCTCAAGCGTCTAACAGTTAACAGGCCTCGTCCTCATCATACTCTGATCCCAGCCTGTCACTGGGAGCCACTCTGTGCTGTTTGCTGTTTTTTTCCCTGGCAGATCCTCATATCACTGTTGCCATTTTGCAAAGTCGTCGGAAAGTGAATTCGAGACTTTCTGTGTTCCAGTTTTCGCCCAAAAATCAAAAGTTTGGTCGTCGTCTTTGACAGAATGATAGCAAAGCAAACAGATTCATCTTTCCGTTCGTGCTCTGCTGCTCCATCTCTCCTCCTCCCTCCTTCCTGACCTCCACCTTGCAGTTATGTGCAATGACGTCTGTGCCACAGTCACCGTTCTGGTCACCCCGCAAACGTGCCATTATAATTTGACGCTGCCCTCATTTCGTTCTGTCGTTCCTGCAAATGAAGGAACGGAGAGATCGATCAAATTCAAACATTCACTCTACCTCTCCCAACGATTAAATGCCGTAAACAGTTTAATCGCACACTAGGAAGCTTCCATTAGGCTTCATTATGATGCCTCCGTTTGAACATAAGTTGCTTTGTTCAGGTTCATAAAGGTGGAGGTCCGGTTTTCAAAGGACATCCTCCTGCATCCTTTAGGTGCTGAAGATTTGCCAGAAAAATATGGAGGTAATTTTCTGGTTCAGTAACCAGAAAAGTTGACACTTTAAAAAAAAAAGAAAAAAAACAAAAAGGCCATTTTGATTCGAGTGTTTGTGTTTTCACACCTGGTGGTCCGATATGAAATATGAATATGAAATGTAGAAAGCAAACTGAATGTGAACTACCAAGCGTTTCAATCCCAAAAGGTTGCCTACCGTGAAAACCACGTTCACGGGCATCACTGCTAAAGATGTGTAAAAAAAAGAAAGAAATGAATAAATAAAGAATGATTTAATTTAAATAACAGGATCGAGCTCTTTCCTCTCTGCTGTCATTAGTGGTTTCCTGAATGCACTGAAACAAGAGAGCAGTTCAGATGATTTCATTTAAATCCATTCATGGATCCCTTAAATGTCGCGACTAAAATTAGAAGCAAATTAGTAACACTCTGGCAACATTATTGTTTTTACAATCATGTTGCTGTTTTTTTTTTTTCAAGATGTAAAATGTCTTCAAAACATGTATGAGTGCCCTGCTAATGTAAGGAACGTTAAAGCATGCAGAGCCGCTTTTAAGAATACCAGATTAAAATCAAACACAGCGAGCGACTTAAACCATGCTGCCACTCATGTTGTTTTACTTGTACTTATTGAACGTTTGACTGAGATGGGATGAAAGTTCAGGGCTCTGTACACCGTCTGCAGCTGTGTTTCCATCACAAAGGCATCTAAACCTTTTGCCAATATTCTACTAATGCCAAAAAAACACAAGTTCGCCACAGCTGCTGTGTTTCAGTCAAATAAGTGACGCAATTAAAATCACACGTGAAAAAAGTTAGCTCACACAATAAGTTATTAAAAACATGCCGCGTCTTCATGTTGTCTTCTTCATGGTTTGCACCAGTGGCAACGGTCGGTTGTTGATCACACGACTCGTACGATGCACAAAAACTGTTACTGTTGCAGTGTTGTGACCGAAAAATCGCCTGATCCCAGCACCAAAACCTGACATCGGAAAGAGTTTCTACGCAATCATATGTTGAATGGAAACACAGCTGGTGACTTGCCAAGTAACTATTAGCTAGATTAATCAGAAAATAGATCATCAGACTGCCCTCCTCTGGAGTCCCTTCATGCATTTGGCATGCTGATGTGAGCAAATGTTCTTATTTAAGTTGCAATTCCAAAAATTCTGTCAAATTGACCTACATTCAGCAGTAGATTGAGATCAGATGAAATCTGTAGCCACCCATCTCAGATAATGATCTCACGCATACACTGCAGAATCGACTACCAATGGCGGCGAGGCTTTAGCTTTATGATGCTACGCGATGAAACTTCAGAAGCCACTGAAAAGCAAGACAGAATCACAATGCTCCACCAGGGGAGAATGTGATGAATAGTTGCTTAAGATTAGGAGTTAGTGAATAACATTGATTTTTAAAAACGTGATCTTGTTGTGTTTTACGTGTAACAGCAGAACATTTCTATTGGAATCTATTTTTTTTAGTGGGCAGATTTTGACATGATGAAATCTGATAAAATGCTGGTACAATGCTTTAATCATTTCAAAGTTAATCTTAGTGAGAACAATGACAATTTTTAACCCTTGCAGTTTTGCATCCGACGTTTTTGGACAACAAAGGTACCGACTGAGTACAGGGATAGTTTTATTAAATGACTGTTGTTTAACAACAACAGTAAAAGCTGCAAAAGTGTCTCTATGAACGGACAATATTGGTAACGCCTTCATTGTTTCCACTGCTTTAAGTCGAAATATGATAGTAATCTGGTGTTTTACGACATCACCCAACCAAAGTGATTTGTTGTTCGTCTGGGGAACATTTCGAGCCTCCAGCTGAGTGCTGGCTGTTACTCACCCACCACCACATCTGATCTGTTCTTGATAAGTCCGTGCACAACATTGTTTTTTTGCTTTGTCACATTCATGATGTTTAGCCAAGCACACAACAGTCCCTTCCCTTCATTGTCAGGACAACAAATACTTTGCATTCTTCGACTGCGGCTGCAAACAGAAGCAGATGCAAACGTGCTAATCAAGAAATGAAGGGGGGGAGGGGAAGCAAATTTGACTAAAATCCAAAATTGTGAGCTCAGTTTATGACACCCAGTCAGTTTTTTAATGTTTTTGTTGTTGTTTCCGATGCTCCTCTTGTTTCAGTTTGTTAAAGTTGATCGTCACATGATGTCTCCCTGTCCAGTCCTTGCATTGAATATGAAAACGAAGTGGAAGAATGGCATGTTCAGTAGGAATCAGCGATTGAATTATTGCCGATGACAAAGCTATGAGTCATGCACATGTTTGATGACTAATGGGTTCCACAATGGATTACTTTCAATTAGGCAAAGAAGCTAAAGATTTCTGTCATTTTCACAAAATAGTTCTGGGTGATGAGCACAAAAGTGATGCTTGGGATCCACAATTAGTTCTGTCAATAGGATTTCTGATGGAAAAACAAAACAGCAGAAATCCTGTTTAGTGTTGAGATGATCCAATAAAGCATTGTCACAGCAGCTTTTAGCTTCGATGGAAAATTGCAACATATTCAGACGTGACTCACAAATCAAACACCCGATCGAGTCATGCTGCTCTTCAGCTTATGATCGTGAAGGCATGAAAGAAAAGAAATAAATCCCTTGACATATTCTTTATCACGCTATTGTGGCATTTAGCAAGTCGAAACAACTCTGCTCATTCTCTGGATGTTGCGATGTGTCTGTGATGGTCGCCGAAGGCCTGAGCGCAAAACTCCCTTTTCTTTTTTTCTTCTGTTTTTGCACTCAGGAGCTTTTGACTCCGAAACGGCGGCAGTGATAAATGTGGCTCCATCCAAACAGGGCCGGGAACAAGTTACGTCTCTGCCACCTGCTGCCCCTTAGGCAGAACCTTCCTGCCTCACAGCTAACTTGAAATCCGAGGAGCGGACCGCAGCAGAAAAAACACAACGGTGAGAGTGGTTTCTCCCTCTGCCAACAGGAACGAATGCAGATCCCGATGGTGAATAAAAGGTTCTTTGACAATCCGTCAGTCTGGGATTACAACTCTCCCACCAGCGGTTCCCACAGACTAATTACACAATGAAACTCTTGACTCTGAGACGCACTGGGCTGTAATTGTAAATAGAGGGCCTCTCAGGGGCGCGCGCTCTATGAAAACACCCAATCAGAGTTCCCAAAAGAACTCAAATTAATCAGATGTTCTGCTGTGGAGAAGCCAAAGAAAACCGAGCAAAAAATAACAAAAATCTAGACAGATTACCGAAGGAGGAGGACGCTTTTATGGCTCCGTAAGTCACTTTTTAATTATGTTATATTTATAATCGGGTTAAATTTGTTTTGGGCTTCCGTGGGAAACAACGCAAACACTCCACATAGAAATCATTCACTTTTTTAAAAAAACGTAAAAAGTTATAGGATCAGCACTTGAGTTTTACTTGTAAAATCAGAATAAATGCATCATAAGTCTTTACATCTCCTTTGTTATGATTTTAATTCATGTCTTTGAAGGAGTTTTATTTGTATATTGCGTGAATAAAAACCAGGACAGGCGGGAAAAGTGCAAAGAAATGCTCATACATCATGATCGAGTTCCAAGAGCAGATTCTGCTGTGACTGTAAAACAACCTCAGGCCTCAAAACGTCAAAACTGATTAGCCAGCAGACGGAGGGACGATGGCTCCACTTGAACCCGACCCGCCCGACTCGACGGTTCAGGAAGGACGATCCGAGGTGTTTTGAAATCCAGCAGTTGGACGCTGAAAGTCACGTCCTTCCGCTTTATGCACTTTGCAAAAGAGTCGAGGAGTTCTGCGGTGCGTCCTCATGTCGCCTGGGCGATAATTATCATGCAAAATGACACATTTCAGGGAAGAGTACTAAAATACGGTGCTTGTAAATGATGAAATTCTGGAAGTGCATGAAAAAAAAATCAAACATGAATATTAATAAATTTGCACAAGTCCTCAGGAAGATTACTCCGTGTGCTTGTGTTAGCCTTCATCATGGTTCATGGATCATCAGCGTCGTGTGTGAAAGACTGGAAGCCTGTTGCGTCAGGATAGACTCCTCTGTCAGAGCTCAGCCTCAAATAAAACATCCGTCCGCCTGGATGAAATTCAAAGAATTTTCCATGTTTGAATTTATTACATTAGACAGTAAATTACTCTGATGCTCTGACTTTCTACGATTGTAGGCGGTCATGTTGTAAACAACTGCTTTTCTGGGATCAAGTGATCCAGTGATCTAGCAATTGTTCTGGTGATTGATCAAGCGATTGAGTAAAATATTGGTGAATTCTGCCATGACAGCAGTGGTCATATCAGGTGTCAGTGTTGACCCCAATTTTCATATCTGAGCATCCCTTCAGTGTAGAAAGTTCATGTCTCTCTGCGTTATGCTGATGGCGCTTGGTATTCGTCAACAGCTCACTAGCGGAAGGAAGAGTGTTGCGCAACACAAATCATTATCTGGCCTCAACACGTTACAGTAAACAGTGAAACGTGTTCTGCTTCACGTTTGCCTCAAATAGTTTCGCCGATTAAGGTATTAGAATGATTCAATGAATCGTTACACCTGTCCAGCTGATTTGTTCCTCTCTACCACATTTGGTATCAGAATTGAGCAATTCTTTACTTGTTAAGAATACGTGAAAGCTGGTTTTATCACATATGGAACTTGTTACATTGACTAGAGAACTGCAGACAATAAACAGTCCGCATCCTCTTTTGTAACCATCATTATGGGGTTAGTGTAATTGTCCAGCGGGCCGATTGGGATTTGACTAGTTTCAGGAATCGAAGGGGAAACCGTAATTGTTGTCTTCTGTTCTGAAAGCACGACTGCTGGTGGTTCGGGGGCTGCGTCTGCTCTCTGGAGTCTTCTGCTTCATGCTAATTAGCGTAGTTTAAAAAGGTTCTCTGTTGGTTTTAGCCTTGATCCGTCTCCAGACGCTCAATCATTTGGTCCAAAGCAAGGACGTGCTTTCGCTCTCTGAAGTCTTGACGCTTCAAAGAACTAAAGATTTCACCATCTGAAATCTTGTGGTATCTCTCATCGGCTTTCGCGGACATGAATTACTCATTCGTCTTCCACCGAGCGGCTTTCTTCTTCTACAATAACCTCTGGGGAAGCGGCATTGAGAAAAAAAAAAGGGAGTTATGGACAGAAGTGTAACTTACATCTGGTTGTAAAACAATCCAAGATAAAGAGTGCTCTATGCGTCACAAGCCTCTAAGGCAATACCACTATAGCAGAAACATATTCTGAAGTTATGACCTCTGTTATCAGAGAACTTTTTCTATGTATCTCCATGTTAATTCCCCCAAAACCCTTCTTGTGCCCTGTAACACCACTCCCCTCTGAAAGTAGCCACTTCGTGTCAGACAGCATATTAAACATAAACGTGCAACATTTCTATTTACTTATTTGGAAAAAAATCTGATATTTTTACATACACTCAGGCCCTTATGCCATTAGTGATCTCCAGAATATATCCATACCTTCATCATATTTAGTCTGGACTCCTGCAATTCCAATAAACTGGCCCTGCGGAGCCTTCAGTGCCAGCATTAGTCCGAAAGGTTCATCAATAAACTAAATGTACTGACCGGCACTGAGCTTATTGTGTCCCGTTTTTATATGCAGCAATGAAACATTTGTAAAATTTGAGTCCTTTGATTTACTATACAAGTACAGGCCAATTAAAATGGCAAATGAAATTGTAGTCCTTAATTTAAATAATTTTTCAAATTTTTTTCTGAATATTGAACATAAATCTGTTGGTTGTTAAGGAGGGGATGATCCCAAACTAAATTATACCCTAGAAGTTAATGCCGCTTGGACAACATGAATCACACGAGTCCGGCTTCTTGAATTGAGTGATTTCTTTGAACCGGTTGTTGAAAGGGAATGGATCCACAAGATCAGCCACCCTTCAGATCTCTCAGGAAAGAAGTATTGATCGCATCTCTGCTGTTTTAGCAGATGTGCGCGGGCCATTTGCCCCGCTTCACACTGACTTTACGGTTCTTTTATTTTCCTTTAACGTTTTAAATGGATTGGCACCCACATATTTAATCATCCTGCTCCGAAAGAGCGCCGAAGTAATCCGACCAGAGGCTCTGAACGCAGACAATGCCAGGTTTGAAGCACAGAGAGGATCAGGCGTTGGCCGACTGAACCTCTGTTCTGCTTCGTTGGTTTACATGATGAACACTCCTGGGTTTAGACATGATGTAGGCAGACGGGACTAAAACCCTTCATCAACCTCTGCATTTCATCAGGTCTTCATAGCAGCATAGATCTTTCAGCTTGATCGCTGAAGGAGTTTGATTACGACTACATGAGAGGGTGCAGATTACATGGCAGATCAATACAAGCTGTGATTTGTAATCCAAAGGGGATTTCAAGTACATCCTGTCACACCTGACTCAGCACGGCTCTGGAAACTTAGGCAAATGAAGTCTTTGTGTGATCTGATTAGAGCAAAGACTTTCTAATACTTGGGATTACTTGGTTTAAGACGGGCGGCGTGCGTGTTGGGTTTGGTAGAATTCATGTCATCATCCGAGATGTGACGTAATCCAATAAACATCTCGCCCGTCTTCATCTGGCCAAAGTAAACAGATTACCCGTCCCATTCCAAATGTTAATCGAGGCAATTAGGTGCTGAGGCAGCATGTTTGGAGGGCGGGACCGAAGGACGAGCGCTCGGTGGGAGGCGTGGGAAGAACCCGTTAAGTGATGGCTGACAGATGGTCGACTGATTAAGGTCGGATCACACAAGGAGGAGGCCGGCGGGGACGTCGCATTGCCTCAGGGGAACTTAACAGAGCCAAGACACGCCAACAAACAGGAAACTTCTGCAGACGTCTGCATGCGACAGAGACTGGGGTTAGGGTTTCTGCTTTAGTTTGCCATGTTCCACACGGCATGAAAGCTTCACTTTGGTAGAAATGTGTGCAAATGAATTGAAATTGATTTGATTATTTACACTGCAGCTCCAGGGGAAGGAGGAACACCCGTGGACAAGGCTGCTTAATTATGTTATGCAATGTTGGACAGCTGGGGAGGACATTAAAATACTCACTAACTTAATTTTCAGGATCAGAAAGTTTGATGTGTTTTAGCAGGCTTTTTAATAAAATACACCAACACAAGTTAGTGCTAATCAGCAACAATATATATGGAGAGGCATACATCCTTAAAATCAACAGACAACACGTCTGACAGAATATTCAATAATGTCACTAAACTCTGAGATCTGGGCAAAGGAACGACCTTAACTGCTCAACCTCTCATGGCTAGCAAAGCATCAGCTAACTCACTTTGGTTACCTAGTGACAATCTGCTGAGCAACTTGTGCGACAGCAGTTTCAAGTTTTGCCACCGCATCTTGTAGCTGCTTAAAGATAAAAAATGACGTGGAGTAAAAGGAGAAAATGAGCACATGTCGAGAGGAAATGGTTGATAAAACAGGAAAAGGTCAGGCCACCAGTTTGGCAGTTTTCCAGATATTTAAAATAAAACCTCTATTGTGATTATCGACTGATATGATGATACAAATCATCATCATGTATATTCCAGACACACTGGGCCATTTTTTTAGCACAATAAACCATCAGTTATTGTGTAAAAACTTTTAAAAATTAAAACTAACGTAAATGTAATTTGACGTAGCATCAAAGCAGTGTGTTGCGACTTGAAATTGGCTTCTGTCTCTTTAAGAAGCTCCTGTTCTTTGTGACGCCCCGCCTCCCCCCACCACCCTCTTTTCACCACCATTTAGAAACTGTGGGTTATGAAACGGTTTGTATGAGAAGCTTAGCAGAGGCTTAGGCTAATCGCTGCTGCCACTAGTCTGGAGGAGCTGAGAGGGGAATGCTTGAACATGCAAAAAAACATAATTTTGTAAGAGTCACATACTGAATTATTTAGGTCTTCTATCACCAAAATAAACATAGACTAAACAGGGATAAATGGGCAATCCCCACTTTATTCTTAATTTGAGCTGTATTAAACAACAAGCTAGCAGGCTAACATGCTTTCAGTTTCTATAAAAAACCAGCAGCTTCCAGGTCCAAGTCTCCTCTGAGACCACAGCTGCTGAGTCCAAGTCTTTTGTTTGCACGCCGCTCTCTGCCATGCTGGCTAAATTAACTGGTTTCCTCTCCACTGTTTTCCTCTCACCTCATCTTTTGGCCTTTCATTAGCTTAATAGGAAACATCCTTTCAAACAGGTCGTTTCCCTTCACCGTCCTGTTTAAAACAACAAGCATTGCGGCGGCTGTTCGCTCGTTTGTCGGCCACTTTACTTCCAACACTAAGTTCCACGTTTGCAGAGTAAGAGTTTGCTCTGGACTGGACCGGACCGGACACGGTAACAAGCGTACATGCGGGCGCAGTCTGCAGAAAGGTGCACACATTGATTATAGAAAATGAAACGTGACGTGTAGGTTTCACTGTGCGCGCACTGCGACTCGCTGAGCAGATTAATTGGTCATTAATTCATCCGTGCACACAACAGGACGGACGATGGAAATTCTGCAACAATCAAGGTCAGATTTCTGACCTTGTGTCTGTCTCGTGAGTAAACACCAACGCTACCATCGGGACAAAAACAGGTTTTAATTAGAGGAGTGGCTTAATAATAGAATGAGTTTCCACCAACTGGGGTCAGAAAAAAAAGAAAGAAAAAACAAACATTCTTTAATAATTGCAGGCTTTTATGGACTTGTGAAAGATGTGGTAAACAAGAGGATGCAATTCATTTATCTGCCATCTCCGCGTGTGACTGGATGCGATCGCAACATGTGTCGAGTTTAAACAGGGGGGCAGATCCACAGACTGAGATCTAATTACAGGGTGTGTGTGTGTGTGTGTGTGTGTGTGTGTGTGTGTGTGTGTGTGTGTGTGTGTGTGTGTGTGTGTGTGTGTGTGTGTGTGTGTGTGTGTGTGTGTGTGTGTGTGTGTGGTGGGGGCCAAATGCATCCGGGGGCCTCGGGATAGAGGTAATAGGATGTATTTTCCTTTTTATTGCAGCAACAAAATGCTAGCTGTGTTTGAGACCCGGAGTCTTCCACATACCGAGGAACTAAGAATGAGATTAATCACTTGACGACATTCCCAGTGGGAATTCTGTAGTACAAAATTACACTGATGACATTGTGGAAAAGGGAACGTTGCTTTGTCATCTGAATACGCTGATGAATGATGTTTGTTATGGACAAAGTGGGCTTTAATTGAGGAAAACGACAGAAACTATACAGCAAATGATTCCTGAACAGATGGATCTTTGAGCTGTTTCATGAGATAAATGCTACAAAGATTTTTAAAAGTTCACTTTCAAGTGAAGGGAAAAAGCAAGAAAGGAAAAAACACCTTAAAATACACCCTGAAACCCCTGAAGCTCCGCCCCTGACCTTTGCTGACGACTGTTTTACCACTGAACTAAATTTGACGGGAATTTGCTGCTCTAAAACCAGACACGTTGACATATTGACTAAGAAAAACTAACTTTTATTAACATAACAGCGGCATAAAGCAAGTGATCCAAATGTAAAACTGATCAATCCACACAAATTAAAAGCATATTTCTGATTATGAATTTTTTTTATAAAGCATCTCCCGTGTAATCTTGCTACTGATAACATCAATAAAATAGCGTAAAACGTCAATTGCTAATGAGCGTTAGTTCATCAGTATCACTCCAGTGGAGGAAACAGAGTAAGAGATCCTCACTGAGATACTTGAAAAATGTTAGTTTTTTTTTTTGTTTGTTTTTTTTAATGGGGGGGGCAATGTCACAGATGGATCTGAAGATACTCAACCATATTTCTCCGCCTCAACATTGATAGCCAAGCGTCACTTTTTTGTGCAACACGCACAAAAAAGACGAGAGAGAAAAGTTAAAAGTCCCGATGAGCCCAACGCCTGAGAACGATGCAGGAGGGTGAAAACAGCTGCTCACCAGGTGAGAGGAATAGGAAAAAAGACAAAGCCAATCCAGGAAGCTTCGTTGTGTTTTTCACATTATCCGTCTAAAAAAAGTTGCTGTTTTTGAGTAGATTAGTTTGATATTACTTTATGAAGATTAAACTGAACATATGAGGTAAGTTACCAGGTCATACGTTAACAGAGAAAAACATGGCGGACCTCTTGGTGTGCTGCCTTAGCAAGTTTTCTAACCCAGAACTCTGGATGAGAAGATGAAACTTCCAGCCTTTAACTCTCCGACAGACATTTCTACGCACACATTGTTATTTTTGTGACTGTTCTTCACACACGAGTTGGCTCGCTCATCCGTTCAGCAGGAGTCCAGAGCTCTGCTCAGAGCTTCGAGACGTTTCGGTTTGTCTGTGCCACGGATTGAAGCAGAAGCTAAAATCCCCGGCTTGCGTTCGCCACGGTTCACTGGGGAGCCTCTGCGATCCACCGGCTGGCCCTCCAGGATACAACGGCAGGAAGGAGACCTGGCAGCAACATCCAGCAGCCCCCCTTCCACACACAACGAGGGGCGTGGCAGAAAACAAAAGCTTTTCAAAAGGCAGTTTGTCGTACTTTCTTTAGTAGAGAAGTTCAGGTTTGAATACAAAAACCTGGAGAATCCAGATAACATGCAGAAGGTTAAAAAAATAAAAAATTGACACACCAGGCTCTAATCTAAAGAAATTCAGGAGAAAATGCAAAGTTGGGACATTTTGTTTTAATGCCATCCAGTTTTAATATGTTATAACTCATAATATGGTAAAACTGTCTTGTTCTTTTCATCAACATTAATGAATTATCAATAAGTTCCTATTTCTTGCTTTAAGGTTACTTGTAAGTTTGATTTGTCTAATTTTAAATATATTAAGATATTTGCTTTAGAAACTAGAAAAATAATATAAAAACACTAACATGCAGTGATCTTGATGACCACTTGACTTTAGGAAACATATTCCGGGGGTTAGTGAGGCAAAAGTGGAGCTTTATGGGTGGGTGTTACGACCTGCATAGAGCATAATATTAGCAATCAATTGTGGTGTCGGAAGTGGGACGATCTGGATCCGCTTTGCTCATTATAATAAATTACAGTAGTTGTAAGTTAGGGAATTAAAACGTCTGCCTTCTCCCAGAAAATGCTGAGCCAGCGTAAGCTGAAGCACTCTTGGCATATGCAGCAAGACAAACAACAACAAAAAAACATCAGCAAGGTAATAATAGCACAGATTGTGGCGCGGCCTAGTCAAAGTTTGGACCTAAATGCTATAGGGTCGCTGCGTCTTGAGCTTACAAAAGATGATCTTACTGGGAAACCCTCTGAGGACTTTAAACAATTACGGGAAGAACAAAATATGATGGGGCTGTGTGCAAGTTTGCTCTGTGAATGCAAAACGACAACAACAAAAAATAAATAAATAAAATGAAGGGAAAAATAATTCTGATGAAATTGGCTGACATTTTCCTGAGGAAGGAGAACTTCATTTCCACAAATGGCAGCCTTGACATCTAAAGCCTCACACGTCCTCCAGAGTCCACCGGAGTCGACTGAGACAGTTTCAGGTTTCCGTGAAAAGTTTAAACACTCGTGCAGAATTTCAACTCGCGCCCAGGATCAGTCGTCCTCTGAGCGACGGGGCTCGAGGTTCTGCAAACGGGAGATGAGGCCCACCTTTTAAATCAAAGTAAGTTATTAAAAGTTGCACGCTTTTGCGGTTCTTTTCATCCAGACAGCGAGGCATTCGGCGCCAAATTTTAAAATTTGTTGCCAAGCTGCACGGTGACGATGATATTTAAAATGGAAACCTTTTAAATATCGCAATGACCATCCAGTAAATTTGACCAATTGTGGAGCATTTGAGACTAATAGTCCATGTTCTTTGAGGGGAACATTTTTACCCACAACATGTCAACTCACTTGGCATCTCAATTTAGTAATATTGAAGCTTAGTTGGTCGTGAAGGGTTAGACCTGAAAGGAAAGCCTGAGAGGAGACAAAGACTTTCCCCCTTAAGAGCATTCTGGTCACTAGCCGTTTATGCAAATGCACTTTTAATTGGGCGTGGTGAAAATCTTCCCCTCCAAACGTTGGAACAAAGAGTTATGCGGTCCAGGAAGCTGGAGCCGCAATTATTATGAAGGTGAAGACTTTAAATTTTACGGACGGGAAGAGCAACCAACTCCTGCCTCCGTTTCTCTGTTGAATAATCACCTGCTTCTCTGTCCCCAAGGATTGCAAAGCACTTCACGCTACAGTCATACACACACACACACACACACACACACAACACCCCACACACACACACACACACACACACCCTTTGTATTGCCATATGCAATGATATTTAAGACTAAAAGAAAAAAGAGGTCGACTGGATGATCCTCCTGTATTGGAGTTTAGCAGCAAACATTGGGACATTTCTGGCATCTCTTTCTAGCACTCGGCTTTTGTCGCTATGGCCGCCGCTGCTTCCTGTGCGTTTGGTTTGACCTTGAGTGGCAATTGGGGTCAGTTGTCATTTGTCGTTCAGCTAGCCTTCTCGCTAGTGAAGGTGTTTTCTGGCTGGAACGTCAGAGCGTGACTCAAATTATTTTGACGTTGGGGAAGAAAAAAAAGCTACTTGCAAGATTAAATTTTCTCTTTATGGTCAAATTTAAACCCTGTAATTGTCTTTTTTTTTTTTTTTTCAAATTAATTTAAGACGTTTTAAAGTTTCAGTTTTAGATACGTGACTTTTTAAGGCTACAGGGGCGTCCTGGAATCAAACAAATTAAATAAATAAAAGCATGTTGTTGCTATTGTTACCTATCGCATCTCACAAAGATAAGAAAAAAGGTAAACTAGCCATAACCCTAAGCAAACATTCTTGTAGCTGCACACCGTCCACAGGAACAATCATTCAAAGAAGCAATGAGGAGGAATAAATGTTTTATTTTTATTTTTTATTTTTGTAGAATAATTCACAATGAACGTGACAGAGCTTCTCCAGTAAGCTTTCCTCTTGAGGTACGCAAGTCTTGAATAACTGAGCCATCAAACTTTTTCACATTTTCCAGTCAGCTCCTGTTTGTTTTGTTAGCCAGGCTGAAAAGCTTGGAGTCTGTGGAGTTCCAGGAAACGGCAGCAGAAACGACTTCCGGACAGTGAGCGGCACTTCCTGAGATTCACTCGTGTGTCTGACGAGCCTCGGTGATAATGACTTGGCAAAAGGTCAGAGGGGAGACAGAGAGAGAGAGAGAGACGAAGAGAGAGAGCGTGTTATAGAAGCTGAGAGTCAAAAAAATGAGACGTTGCTAATGAATGAAAACTGTGCCAGTCCAAATCTTCAGCTGCACAACAAACTGCTGCAATGAAGACGGGGTGTGCAGACTGATTATGTTTTCTCATTTAAAGCAGCTGAATAAGCTGCAGTCATCAAGCACAAGGTGGAGGGTCAGCAGACTATAAGCCTTTCAATGCGGTCTCTGCTGCATAAAGGAGACCCCCTCTAGAGGAGGATAAAAACACAAATTAACTTTAATTGGTCCGAAACACACCATCATCACACAGCCCCCATACGTTTGTGCAGACGCTGCTGATAAAGGAAGTGAGGATTAGCCATTCTTAGTGTTTTGTGTACTGTGATTTTTTGTTGTTGTTTTGCTACATGATGGCAATCACTTTTAAATGAATGGCAGTATTTTAAAAATGAACATGACAACATGTTATCGATGGGTCTCGTTTCATTAACCTTTTCAGGGTCACTCCAGGTTTCACCAACTAAAGACTTTTTAAGACCTTTGAGAGACCACTGTGAATACAATTTAAGGCCTATATCAAGACAGAAACTGGCAACAAAAGTGAGCCAGGGACCAAGATGAACATTGTCCAGCTAACTGCTAATAAAGTTACTAGGGATGAAAGGATTCCTTGAGTTAAAATTCCTTGAGGAGAATGTATCCGCCTCGAAGCTTCGTTAAGTTATGTTTTATTATTTAATGCACCGTGTTCCGGCCGGGTTATTATTTTCATTGCGCAGCGCTCTCATAAATGTGTGGCGGAGCTCATCATGGCAGCTGGTAGATTTTTCTGTCTATAATGAACAAAGGAGTCAAATCCCGTCGCTAACAGGAACACAAACTACAAAGAGAGTTCATCTATTAAACTAACTAAAGATAAAAACAAAAATGAAAAGCTGGAGTATTGAAATTTTATAAGCGTATTTCGTAGGCTGCCTCTTTATTATTAATGTCGGGTTTGAAAAGAAGAAAGAGACAAGTGAGTTTTAGATTTACTTGCAAGGAGAACAGACAGGAGCGCGCTTCAGTTGCAATCTCTTACCCGCTCTAAAGCACGCTCCTCCGCACCCTTTCTTTTTATTTTCGTGGGCCGTCCTATTTGGTTTTCACTTCGCCTATTAATCGAGCTGCTTCTTCTGTTCTCAGGCGTGTTGCACCTACAGGCTGCCGTAATGTAGAGTGCAAAGTTCAGAGTTCTTGTTTGCTTCCTGCTGTAGAAACAACGCAGGAACTGATGAACCCACAGAACAATGAGGTGTCTTGTGCGTCCGTGATCTCGTGTACAGTTCCCGTGTCTCTGGTTCATAAACTTCGACCCTTAATCATCCGATGTTTATTCCGCCAGGTCAGTTATCACTCTTGCTGCGGACCATCTGCTATCTGCTTCCAAGTTAGAGAGCTTGCCGCTTCCTGCCAAACGTCACTCAGAGAAACACCCGTTTCAGGAACGAACAGACGTCTCTCAGTTCTTAAAAGTAATGATGAGTAGACAAAAGAAAAAGATATTTAGAAGTCTAACACTTAAATTGAATATAATTTCTAATTTTTGTGTAACTTTTCACCAGGTTGACTTAGAAAGTGAGCTGTTATTGTCACAGGTTCATTTTCTAAACTACAGAAAAGTTATTGTTAGGGAAGCTCAAATGTGGAAAAGTTGGACTGATGTTGCTATCCGATAGTAATACCGCTGTCATGCTAGATTTACTGATGTGTCTTTTATCCGATTACTCAATTAACAGTAAGAATAATCCATAAATTACTCAATTACTGAAATATTTGTTTACCACAGCCCTAAAAATTTTATTTTATTGACAAACAGAAGATCTACATCAAAAAATCCAAGATTAAATCATCTTGGCACAAGTCCATTTAAGACCAGTGATTAATCTATACAAGGCCAACTTACATTTTCTTTGAATGTAAGGCATTTTAAGACTTACATTTTAGATAAAGGAATTTGACACTTCAAGGCTTTGAGATAATTTAAGACTTCTTAAGAATGCGAGGACACCCTAAGTTCACACTGATCAAACTTTTGACCCGATTCCTCCAACTATTGTCTTACTTTGACCTGTCAAGAGCAGTGAATTTTTTTTTCTAGTTTACAAGGGCGGCTATTATTGCTGTACTGGCAGCAAAGGCATTTTCATGATCCATGTGAGAAAGCATTCGCCGTACAACAGTTTAAATGTGAAACCCTTTTTAGGCAAGTGTTGCAAGTGATCGGTCTGAATAGAGCCAACATGGTGTCATTCTTATAAGTGCCGGGTGATAGATTTGCCTCCAGTGTTAAGTGTTTTGAGCAGTAAAGTGTGTGAAGTGCATCTCCTTCATAAGAGCAGAAGTGTTTTCTTGGCTGGCTATGCGGCTTTTAGACCATAAACAAGGAATATTGTCAAACTTCAGTGTGTGTCATTTCTGATATGTCGGGATGAGCAGCCGGACACGCAACTTCTCCGGGGTGTTTCTCATTTTCAGTTCATCCCAGGATTGCTCTGTGGGCCAAATGTAAAGTTACGATCACAAACGAACAACAATTGACAATTTGCATTGTTTAGCCTGTCGCAGCAGAATAAAGCCGGGGCTTCGTTTATCCAACTCATACTTTCGCCGCGTTCATCAATGCCGCAGTTTCAAACTTGCCAACATTTAGCTCGTTATCCCCGGTAACGAGCTAAATGTTTAGATACGTTTATTTGGAGGTTTGAAGAACCCAGCTTTTATTTTGATAGTCCTCTATGCGGCTATTGGAAAGCAAATTTGTATCTTGGCTAAATACTTAGCTCTGAGCTAAATATTTATCTTAAATATTTAGTTTGCTAACAGTTAAGTGGTTAATGTCAGACACAGACTTAACTAATTTTTATACTATTAGTTAGATAATATAAAAGGTAACTGTCTTTAATTTTTTGCATTAGAAAAACAGCAGTCTCCTTGAGTGCATTCTAGGGAATGTAGATCTTTATCTTATTGCTGAAGTAGCTTCTGTACTGTATTTTCCGTTTTGCTGTGTTTGACAGCATTTTGAAAAACACTTTAGATGAAAATAAAGTTATTTATTTCACACTTAAGAGACAGAGTACAGCCATCCAGAACTGCCTTTCTGTAATTTCAACAATAATGAGACATTAACATTAACTCGGCCTATTTTCACTTATCTATTCTGAAATGGATCAATTAGCAAGTTCATTGGAGGAGAGTAAAGGGCCAATTGGCTCAAAACGCTCCCTGGGATTCTCCACGTTCCGGAAATAATTGTCAGTGCACAATTGAGGCGGAGACGGTCGGGGTCAAACGGCTTGATGCGACGCCGTTTCTTGTGCAATGGAGGGACTCCTCTTGGGAGCAGCTCAGTTTGCAGGTCGGTTCCCCGCAAGCAGGACGCCACGCAAACACTGGAACAAGCAGACGGCGATTAAAGCCGCAGAGCGCCGGCGTGGCCTTCGCTATTGGTGCAGACTGCAGCAGTGTTGGTTTACAGAGCTGAAATATTTCCATGTGCGTCGGACGGCTGCTTCACCTCGCTGGTGACGCAGGAAGCAGTTTTAACTCTGTTTCACACAGCATCTGTTTGTGAGAATTAACAGGGTTTTTTTTATAGACTCATACTTAACTAGACCAATAAGCCAAATTGGGGTTTTATACGATGTTAATAAATTTTCTGAAATTACAGCCAAATGAAATGGTCGAAGATGGCAGGTGGTGAAGTAATAATCACATCTGGAGTGTTTTGCAAATGTACACACGTTGTCTTTTTGTAACCTTAAATATTAATCTGTTGGGTTGAGGTTTCGAGCAGATTTTATGACATAGAAATCATAAAGATGACGTATTATTTTAAGATGGAAGTCTTTTGAAACACAGTATGTGCCCAGAGACTGAAAGATAATCCAGTCAGATTGAATAGAAAAAAAAAAAGATCTGTCAATATTCAAGTATTGCCGCAAATTCAGGCATCGACTTTAACTAGGCCAGTGATTTTTGCAGCTCTGGAGTTGGCCCTTTCACTGTTGCAATTACAAAACCTAAAAGGAAATGAACGCAACAAGAAATAGCCACTTTAGGAGTTATCCCATAAATTCTTATGTAAAATCTGCTTTTAATACCAACAACTGGCTCTTAAGAGGAATTGTGCTACCAACCTTTTCCCTTGTGTCAATCTGTCACATGAAATCCTGTTTGACTCCTTCTTGATATCAGTTTTGCTCTAACAGCCAAGGAGGTGTAAAAGCAACAAACTCCGAATAAAAAGCTGGGAAGGATAAAAATGTCATTTCAGAGCAAGGAAGCTAATATTAAGGGTTATTAAAGCGTTATTAGGGAGGATCTGCCAAGCTGTGAGGTAAGTGTTGGTGCGTAAGCGCTAATAAAAGATCCTAGTGCTTGTTTTCTTTTTATCGTAGATCGTTTCACGCACCTATGAAGAAGGGAAATGAGGAGTCGGAGGCTCAGACAACAAGCTTTAACTGAAGGAGTACAACCAAACACTTTTACCACCCTGAGGGGAGAATGTGCAGAGATTTACTGGTCAAGATTCGACCGTCTCAATTGGACGAGGAAGCGTATTCACGATGATTGGTAAAGCTGTTAGTCTCGCTGACTGAGTTTATTTTCTGAAGGAACACGGATGGAGGTGCTGGAGTAAGAAGGAAAACAACATGAAAACGTTTCTGAAGGTCTGGCGAACAGAAGACAGTCAGGAAATACTAGCTTGCTAAAACATTCCAAAGCTGACTTTGCTTTCCCCGCAGGAAAGCAGCTTTGAACCTGAAGATGGCCCCGAGCTCAAAGCTCAGGCTGTAATGTTAAAGTAAAGGGACTTTTTTCCACTTCCATGTTTTGCTCCGATGGGAATCTGAAGTTTGTGGCTCAACGTTTCTGTGTATATATTCTCTATTTAACTTAGACGCTGCTAGTTTTTGAGAATTCAACAGAGCGAAGACATGCACCGCCTCGTGTTTTCTTAAACTAAATTGATGCATCTGTACAATATCTGTCTGCCAAAAGTCAGTCTCTCTGTGGACGTCATTAATTCCAGATCTTAGTTCTTCAGGAAGTTTTGTGGGTTGAGCTCAAAAGGCTGGAAATAATATAAAACTTCCAAAAGTGAAGTGGTAGAAAACAGAAGTCAAACTTCAGAAAGTCTATCATCATTGGAGACAAATTATGTTCCTTTTATCTGTGAAAAATGTTCTGAAAATCAACATCATCATCAGATAATCAAATGCATATCAAGATTCTGACTTTTCTGACGTTTAATACCAGAACAGAACTACGGTTCTGAAGAATTCAGAGCTCAGTTATTAGTTCTTTCCTGGTCTTTACAGGCTCTGCAGTGCAAATTCAAGTTTCTTTGAACCAATGAGATTGGAACTTCGAATTAAAATTCCCCTCTCTCGTCTTTGAGGCAGAAGAGAACAAAAAGTACTCAGGTTTTGCAGCAGACGCCATCAGAGTGTTCCTTCTTCTTCCTCTTCTACGTCTTTCAGGATCGGCACGGCTAATTTAGTCGGCATAAACTGGCTCTTTGAAATCTTGCAGCATCAAGACGACGTCTCCAACTCGTATTAAAACGAAAAGTAAAAATCTCCTTCAGACATCTTCAATTTAATAATTTCACAATCATTTCTGACCTGCCTTTGCTCTCTACTTATCTTTTATGGATTAGTGGCCCAAAGTCTCCCAGAGCTGCACAAATAGTCACCATCACCTAAACGTGCAGAACTGACAAAATACTAACTACGCTTTATATGCTTCATACAAACTGTGGCTCGTGTGTCAATCTTGAGGCTTGGCCTGCTGTGGTCCCTTATGTGGCCCTCTAGATTATTCTATCAATCATATGAAAGTAGGTTTTATCTGCTTACTGTTAAGTTACACCCATCACTCCCTCTAAACTTTTGCAGAAATTCATGCAAACTCGACAGATCTTGCCGTTTTTTTTGCAACACTGGTCAAAATCATTGGGGTTTAAGGTGATGCTAACATCAACCTGAAGGTGGCAGTGTGTCTTCTAGGTACACTGCCTTATCAAGGCTACTGCCTTTGTCACGCTCAGGCACTGATGGACGCAGGGACTGAAGAGAGTACAAAACAGGTGTTTATTAGGAGATAAACTTGTTCTTAGTCGGACAGGCCAGGGTCAGAACCGGGGAATCCAAAACGGGGTCAGGCGGTTCCTGATTTCCGGGCCAGAAAGGGGATCAGAGCCCGCGGGTCCAGAGTCCAGGTCAAAACGGGTATCAGATCTCAGGGTCAGACAGACAGGGGGTCGAAGCCAGGAGGTCCTTATCCAGCAGAGAGGGTCAGGAATCGGGGACAGGTGAGGCAACTAGGCAGAGACAGACAGGTTAGATACTGTGCAGTTAGCTCAAGTTTCTATAGCAGGCCTGAAGGTGTTACCGCTGAGGGTTCCACAACAACCTGACGCCGTGCAGGGGGAGGTCCGTCCTCATATGGCAGCAGCTGAGGATCAGGAGGATGATGATCAGGTCACTGCTCAGCAGCAGCTGTAACAGCCTTGTTAAGGCAGTGTGCCTCAGCCTTACTTGATATCAAGGTAACGTTATTTTACCATTAAATAAGCATAAATATCTTACAGTTTTCCTCCAGTTTTTCAACTGGCTCCACAAAATTTGTGATTTTTGATTGCAAACCAAAAAAATCACAAAACCAGTCATGAACTCCTGGGTTGACTGATCAGTGTGAAAAAAAAAAATTTCAAAATTGTTTCATATTAAGAAGTTCTTATTGAATGCAGGCACAGCTCTTTGTAAATACTTCAACATTTCAATGGATGTAATCAACAGGTTTGTCGGAACCGGCCCTTTAAGGACACTTGTGATTTTGGTGTGGCCCAAAAGGAAAACGAGTTTGACGCCCTCACTGTGGATTTCAAACGGAAATGTTTTTTTTTTTTGACAGAATAAACTGTTTTAAAAAAAGAAAAAAATCCATCCATCTCTTTGCATATTTTCTTAACCCTCCCGCAGACCCACTGACCCCGCGTGCGCTTTCGCATTTTTGTTTTTTTCGGTGCATGTTTGGGACCTGACAGTTCCCACCTCGCCGCCCCCAATCAGCTGTGATTGTTGCTGGGTGTTGTTGTGTTGTCACATAATAGCAAGAAGATCATCAGATTCTGATTCAGAGCAGCAAGTTAAAAACATTGTTGTGAATCCACAAAATATTTCTGAGAGGGTGAAATGTCGTCCACTTGAGTTCTGCATGTGTATTTAATAAGATGAATTGAATTAGGATGTGGCAACCTTCACCAAGTCTCCGTGGGAACCGACAACAGCTTCCTCGCTATTTTTAACCTGCTTGCCGTTTCCAATAATAGCTGCGAAGCGCCGAGGTTGTGAATGAACTGAAAGCCTGTGTGCTAATCCTGTTGCTCTGTCTTCTGTGTCTCCGACAGAATGAAGCGAAGAGAAGAGGAAACCCATGGAGGGGGAAATCAAGGGAAGACGGATCAGAGACTCTGGGTTATTTGCGAGAAAAGACGACGGGGACAGAAGCTGTGATGCTGTGAACGTCGCCCGTTTTTGACTTTTTCGCATCTACGAAACGTCCCGGCATAAAAAGAAAAGAGATCCGGTTTAAAGGTTCTCTGTTCTTACTCTACCTTCATCTTGTTTCATATCAAGTCAACCTGCATGCAGAGTTCGTCGAAACTCTTCCTATAATCGAGTTTGGATTATTGGGTGAGAAGCACGGGTAACGTAAGGGTTACGAGTCAGAACTGACTTTATTGGATATTTTTTAAATAATTTATTTTTAAGAAGAAAGAGCACGTTGTGTATATAGATGTGTGTTTGGAAGTACTTTTTGTCTAGTTGAAAATAAAATAAGGGTAAAACATAATTAAAAAAAGAAGCAGGTTGGGTTTGGTTGATTTTTTTTTCTTTGCTGTCGGAAAACTTGTTAAATTTCACTTTTATTGATAATAATAATAAGAAGAAGAAAGAAAATGTTTCTTACATTTTGTTAAAACTGTCCTTATGTCATGACAGTATAATCTGTGGGGGAGAGGGGGGGAATCAAGCCTGCTTCATCCCTGTGGTCTTACTGCCATTTGCAGAAAAACACCGCTTCCAATCAGAAGCAACCAATCAGAGCCGAGAGGCGGGTCTTAGCGTAACCGGGTCGATTCGCTTGGAATCAGAAATTGAGAACGCAGCTAATACGCAATTTCTTTCGTCAGCATTTTCAAATTTTTGTTATTTAAAATTTGCAGAACTGTGGCTGGATGGAGGCGTGACTGATAAGAGGTGAGGTGCAGAACTGCCGCTGATGTCAAAATTTGATCTGGAATCCAAATACCTTGCCTCAACCTGCAAATTATTGCACAGCTATAATTTTCATTACCAAGAAGCAAAGAGGAAAGAAGATCAACCAAACACAAATTTTCTTGATTTTTGTTCTGTAATGTATGATATATAAATGGGATGAAGGACACACTTATCCGGGAAAACTCCTGAACTTGTCTTGACGTAACAACGCTCTCCACGGGTCTACAAAAATGTGTTTTTATTTTATTTACCTTTATTTGAGATGCATCCAAAAATCATCCAAAGGTTGTGAATTGGTAGATTTTAATTTTCACTGGTCAAAAAAAAAAAAAAAATCAAAAACAAAAAAATGCCATTTTCCAATCTGTGAATGTACTATACCAAAACAGACAACAAAAAAAACACAACACTCTTCAGTATGGTAGTTGTTACTGTGTGAGGAACACCCCGTCATTTGTGAGTTAAAAATTTTTCCCAGTCAGATCAAGAAAATGAAAAAAACGCATTTTAATAGAAAATTATTTTTGCAAACACAACGATGTTCCAATCATGTAACAACATAGAAGCTAACCTTCTTAAAATGGTGGCCATTTCATTCCGTCTCGGCTTTTTTGGGGGGCGATTACAGCAGAGCTCCTGTTCGTACCGTACCGTTGAAAGCTGTGCACAATGTGTAAAGAAACTCCTGCTCACAGTTCGTAACACTCAGTCACTAAAACATGTCACATTTGACCTGGCTTCTCTGGCGATCCACTGCGACTCAATCGTCTGTCCTAACTCCGCCAAGAATGAATTTCCCTCCACTTTCTAGGTCTCAAAGTCACTTAAAATCACTAAATAGTTTCACGATGGCAGCAGAAATATTTTGTGACTTCTCACTGGCAGAAGCGAGACAGAAAAGCTAAATATATTTATGTAACGGCTAAATTGTAACTTCCCACCCACTTTAAATCCTTTGTAGGTTTTCATACCTTTTTATTTCCCCATCAGCAAAAAACATCTTGAAACACATACACATTTCGTCAAAGAAATAAGTAAACTTCCATTTCTGTTACCATGAAAATTTATTAAGCTATTGACCAATAGCTGCTTTATAAAGGTGACATTGTTTCATATGGCGCCCTTCATTTTTGAGCAGCTCCGTTACAAAAAATGGAGGTCAAAAAAATATTTTGACATGTAATATTTAGAACATTATATGTCACAAAGGGAATCTTTGCTTTTTGTCTCAACAAAATGTCAAACATGAACCTCAGACCTGACTACATTTGTTTTCATGTGCACAGATTTGGCTACCTTTGCATGTAAATATGCCTCTCCAGTGTCATTGGTGTCTACGGATCTCTTTCTGGATCCGTAGACGCATAAACGCAGAAAGAGAAACAAAAAGTCATTTTGTGTGAGGTCTATTAGGCTTCTGCCTTCATCCAGTCTTTTTGGCAGCTTCAGTCTTCATAGCAGCGTCCGCTGCTAAAAGCCGATCTGTTCCGCTTTCACTGATTTTATTTCCAGTTCAATGTCGGAAAGGCTGCCGTCTGCAGATTCATATGAAGCTGCGGAATCTTGGGTTTGAATGAGCAAGAGTCTTCTTTCAAACTGGAAGAAAAGTTGCAAAGATGTAATAAAGTGGATTTAGTGAAAGTCTTTTGGTCGTAGAGTCACTGGAGAAACTCTTTACTCTCTGTTATTGACGTAGTTTAACAAATCGTCATATTGTGGCCACAAACGTAAATGTGTTTTTGCAAGAGAGACGCGGTACGCCGACACAAAGCGATGCGAGAATGCAAGCTAGAAGAGAAACGATATGGGGAATTAAGCTCTTCTTCTTTCTCCTGGTGCTCCCAGTACCACAATCAGTCGGGTGATTGACAACGCTAAGGCCCGCCTCCTGCCTTTGATTGGTAAGAGGCGTCAATCAGAGGCCGCGGCCCACCAGTGTTCAAACTGAGCAGATCTGATGCTCAAAGACTGGTATTTTGTTTTAAACTTACCCCAAAAGTAAATCTCTACTCAACCTTCTCGCAGATCTCTCTTCTCCGCCGTGTTTCTTGTTCTTCATGTTGCTGTTTGTGCTGCTGATCTTTATCAAACTAAACCTTCTTTAAAAAGCTGAATTCATACTAAAATGAAATTGCACACACTTTTTTTTATTTGTTTTATGATTGTGCAATTCTTACACGTAAGCATATGTCACACTTTTCACATCTCTGGTTGTGAAAGGGAACTTGAAAACTGTTTCCCCTCCCACTTCACAGGTCACAGAAAATTCCACAGAGCACATTCAAGATCATAAATGAAAAATGAAAAAGAAAAATAAAATTGCTTTTTAAAGCCTTTTGGATACTTTTACAACTTTGACCTTTTCCACATTTAGAGGAATAAAGTCAGATTTTAATCCTCCATGCCTGAATTTGACTAACTTCCTTCCGCCTGCATTGTCACAGGGGAAATGTGCTGCTTCTGCATTGTGCAAATTTCACATTATTATTCATGCATGCCCTGCACATTTTCTTTTTTCCATTTTATTTTTTTATGAGCAAGTACATTTAGATTAAATAAACTGTTGGTCCGCAGGATTTAATTGCCAAGCAGCGCAGACGTCGCTACCAGAAGCACATCCTGCATTGATTGGAGCAACTTCAGCGTCTGCTTTGAATAATATATGAACGACGTATGAATAATGAATGATTTTTTGCCGCTCGGCCAGTGGAAACGAGATCACAGCGGCTTCTGTGTGAAGGAATTTTCGTTTAATTAGGAAAAATAAACGTGATTATTCTGACTGTGTCAGCTGATGTGTGTTTTCTGCACTGTGTTGCAGGTTCAGTCAACATTTTACGCGACGAAACAGTTGCTCTGCTAATTCACCGAATTCCCACTCGTTTATCAAATCCACAAGTTTGTTAGGAAATCGAAAAGTCCAACTTCTGAAAACGATTCTGACACAACCGGATCTTGTTCCTGTATGTCAGGATAAAGTCTAGGTTTTTAACGCTTCATAAAACCGTTGTGGCATAAATCTTTAAGCCTGTTTAAACGGCTCACGGCTGCTTACTGGCATCATAACAGAAATGAAATCCTCCATTTTGCGAAGCAGAACTGAACAGACGTTGGACCGGGTCAGAACCAGAGCTGACCTGCAAGTTTTATCTGAGCTGTTGTGGAGAAATAAAGGAGGAAATGCTGTCGTGACACCTAATGAGAAAATCCAGATATGATCCCGAAAGGGAAAGCAATCCAAGATTTATTGGCGACGGCGCAAAATTTCATCTTGCAGGATTTCTTCTTTCAGTTTTTCTAAAAGCTGAAGGTAAACTCAGTGACTTTATTGTGCTGTAAGATGACTCTGTGTGGCTGGAAAACACATTTTCTGTCTCAGGAGCTCCATCCTCACATCTCACACAGGCGATTCTGAGGCTCCTCTGGCGGATTCCCCAAAGCGCTGACATTATTGAATGTGAAGTGCCATCCGGAAGTCCATTCGGTCCCGAGTGTCGGAGCCGGAGACTTTTGTCTTAAAGCTGTTGTTATTTTAGCTCGAGTGTCGCTGCTGGAAGGTGACTCATCTCCCCGGGCGACCAGTCGGGAGCTCGAACGCCAAGCCGGCCTGCAGGGACCCCTCTGCTGTTGGCATCCCGACCGCTCTGCATCCATTAATGACGACGTCAGTCCCTGTTGTGTTTATGCCACAAACCATCCGACGTTAAAGCCCAGTTATTTTGGGCCGGTGGTGTCCTGTGTGCAGCCTGAGGGCCGTTTGCGGCTGCGATTTGAGAATATTCTAAATTTGGAGTTGATGAAAGGTGGTGGGAAAAAAAGGTTTGTTCAGATGAGCACACTTGACTAATTGTTAGATTAGGTTATGTTTTTTATTATTATTATTTTTAGACTGAACCATTAACCTGGTGAAACAAAAATGTCCCAATATCTGCAATACTGAGTCCAATGTGGCATTTTCATGAATAATCATTAATAATTATATTAATTAAAGAAATTAGGACATAACAACTTTTATTGCATATTGTGACATTTTGTGGCATGATCAAGTAACTATGTTCTTACAAGAATGCTGTATATATCAAATATTACGTCACAATTTGACGCCTTGAATTGGGCCTATGTCTCTTTAAGAAACTCCTCCTCTTTTTGAAACTCCACCTTCAGGAAGTCATCACAACCTGGCTACTCTTTTAATCCTTTAACAAATTTTTTTTTTCTTTTACCAGCATTTCAGTGAAAAGGAGCTGATGCTGAGCTCCAGCAGATGTTTGCTAATTGCTGCTGGCTAGTCTGAAGGAGCTGAGTGCAGCCTGGGAAGCGCAGCTCCAAGGAGGCTCTTCGCCCTCGAAGGCGGAGCCAAGTCCACACAGGCGCTTTGCTCAGCTGAATGGTTGCCCTGGAGAAGAAATGATTTCTCAAAGATGCATGAGACGCAACAATCCAGGTGTGCTTCTGACAAATGATGACATAAAATGCTAAAGTCAATTTTACAAACGAACACTAAAGGATGCCGTTGCATTGTGGGAAGTGACATTTCTTAAAGCGAACCTGGGCTGTCAGCTCAGTTCTGTTGTTATGGGTTCGACTTTCTGAAAGGCGTTCTGTTTACAACGGAGAGAAACGATCCTGCCGCATCTCGGTGGCTGTGCTGGAGTGATAAAGAGCTGATAAAACCAACACGGTCCCCCACATAACAAATGAAACCCCTTGGTATCTGTGCGGCCTGATGACAAAGTACATCATCCGACGACAGGACCCTGCAGGACTCCCCATCAATCTGTCAGCTGCTTGCCGCTTCAGAAAACCGTTTTGCTGCGGCTGTTTGTGTCGTCTGACCCCAACCCAGCGGACGGCATGGGATTAGAAAGCGGTGGAAACCAATGTGGGTGATCTTTCTGTGGACGGAGCGCTGCAGACAGTTGGAGAGAGAGGGAAAAAAAAGAGTCTTCAGTTTGTGTTTTATTGTGACGTGCCAAAGTAAAGCTCTGGATGACGGAGCAAGTGGTTGGAAAAGAAAACATGTGATTTATAAAAATGATCCTTTTCTTTTGCAGCTCTCATTAGTTTTGCCGGTCTGCACCCTTCCTATTGGCCCTGCAGGTTAAACGGGGAAAAGTGGGACACTTGAAATTCAAATGAGAATTTAAACAAGGCCTAACAGCAGCTGCAGACATCAACATCTACAAAAGCTAAGCTAATACAGAAATACCCACATGCCTGCATATGAATGAACGGCACGCAAAATCGGTGGCGAATTATTTTCTTTCCGATTTCTAATTCCATGTCACTTCTGAAACCCGGTTCTGACGTGGCGAACAGAGCCACATGAGAAGCCTTTGCTCAATATCTGTTCACGCCTGGAACAATTTAGGACATTCGATCTGAAACAATGCAGCCGCTGAACTCGATGCTTTATTTCCGATCTTTTCGTCTGCTGTGTTTTTTTCTAAATTCCTGGGAGAATTTTTCAGTTTTCTTACCGCAGCTGGAAATCTAGTAAGGCTCTGCGTGAAGAAAAAGAAAAGAAGTCCTGAGACGCCAAAAAAACAGTCGGGTGTTTCGACATGTTTTCATTTGAAACATTTCGGAAAGTAGTGAAAACGTACAATGACAAATTCCTACAAATTATTTGTTTGTTATCCTGACGGCAGATGAGAAAGTCACACGCAACCATGTGAATGTTGTAATGTGAAAACGTTTAACTCCAGTCCCTTAGAGGAAGAAAAAAGTAAATCAATCAATTTTTGAGAAAAAGCCTTGAAAATTTTTAAGTTTGAGAAATTACAAAAATTGCTACAAAAAAATAAAAAATAAAGATACATTTTGGGATTAGCTGCAGAATTCTTTTGGGGGGAAAAAGTAATTCTTTTTAGAAATAAAATGTTTTTAAAAAATCTAGGTATAAGGGTTAGGAGAGTCAAAATAGTCAAAATATTCCTTTTATTTTTTCTGGGTTTGTTCATTGTTATTCTTTGGTTTCCTGAGTTTAATGCTGACAGTTTACAAAAATAAAAGCGGACTGAAATGACAAAAATGTAAAATAAAATAAATCCCATCACATAAAGCAGTGATCGAGAGGTGCCTTTGCATGGCCTGTCAGCTTTTTGCAGTAATAACTCAGAGAGCTCGGTCGGCTCTGACTGGCCAGAAAACAGAACCCTTCATGATCCTTCTCACGGTCCAACTCAACGAATTCTATTCGATCCGGATGCACGGTCGATACAGCGGCGCCTCCCAAGTCCTGGCACGAAGGGTCGCTTTCTCCCTGAAGCGGGACGGGATCCAGCCTCCCTGGGAACCAAATGGAAACCTCGGGCTTTAGGGAATCCCAGAACGACGGGGGGATTTTCTGGATTCTCGCAGCAGAGGAAGCGAGAATCCTGTGCCGAACTGTCTGCTTTACACGCTCAAACCAGATCAAAGCTTTGCTGGGAATCAGAAACACGTCTTAGCGTGTGCTGGACTTCAAATAAGCAAATAAAACAATGTAGCAGAAACCTTTGTGAATACCCTTTATGAATAAGAGTTTAATCTGATTGAAACATATATATCACATAGACCAGGTTCACATATATCAGACAGAGTTTTGCATTCCTTTTATAATTTAACTTCATTAAGCCTTAAAGCAGCGACAGGAAACCTTCATAAAAACATTAACATTTTTGAATATATTTGTTAAAACTGTTAGTATGTCGTAATATAGTTTTCCTAAAACAGTGGCGTAATTAAAGTTCAAATTAGGCCACAAAGTGAGCTCCAGAGTCACTACTAGAGGTTAGCAAAGGAAATCCCAGAGGAAGCTCAAACCTTGAACTTTTTTTTAAAGGAGTCGATTAATCGAAAAGGTGCAGAGTGGAGTAAATTTAAAAGAAAACATTTCCTGCCGTTTATAGTTATTGATGTGAGCTGTTATCATAATATTGATTTTTAGGCTTTTGGCTCAATGAAATCTGAGCAGATAAATTATTGGTAATATTTGAAACTTCCACCAAACGTAGGCAATCTCCTTTCTTCATTAATCCCATTTCTCTGGTGACGTCCCCCGCCCCCACCAGGAGAAACTAAACTAAGATATCTCAACTTCTCCTGCTGGGCGCTCATTAGCATCCTTGAGATTTGGATCTTTTGAAATGCTTTTGGAAAACCACCAGCAGCAGCAGCAGCAAGTGGCCCGGCTGACCTCCCCATCAGAGATTCGGCGGCGGTCCAAAACAGCAACGGATAACTGAAGCAGGCCCATTAAAAGGCTGATTGAAATGTGCTGATGAGCCACAACGCCATGACCTCCACCTAATGCGCTGCTGGTCCTCTGATTGCCCCCCACACACAGCTGTGATGAGAGCTGGTAATGACTGCGGCTTGGTGTATGACAGCGCCTGCTTATTGTCAGCATTCACGTCCCGCTGTGTCACGAGACTTTTTATTTTATCGCTGGAGCGAACAAAATGTCCAGCCATTAGCGGTTTGGCGCTGGTCATTATTTCCTCCAGGAAAATAAAAAGCTGGTAGTGACTGCAGGAGTGTAGAGGAGTCCTGTGGTCTCTGGAAATTTATGTCATCAACAGAACGATCAGTTATGATAACCATCATTTCATGATGATAAGTCATCTCTACACTGTGTTCCAAATTATTAAGCAAATTGGATTTAATTGTTATAAAGATAAAAATAGTTGTGCTAATACAGTTATAGATGACATTGTGTGTCAGGGCTCTTTGAATCTCTGTAATTAATTTCAGAGAGCTGGTTGATTTGTTCGTCTGGTGAGCTCAATTAAAGGAAATCTACGTAAGAAGGATGTTCCACATTATTAAGCAGGCCACAGGTTTCAACCAATAGGGGAACGAGAAAGGATCTCCCTGCTGATTAAAATCATCAGATAGTTTAGTGCCATATGACAAGGTATGAAAACATTAGATATTAATACCCAACTTCACCAAGTGGGTATTCCTCTCACAACATGCTAGTTGGTAATAAACCCTCTTGCATACATTCCTGCCTGTCAGGAAATGCTACCCGGTGCTCATGCAGCATCTCCCCATGCTCAGCAGGTGAAAACCAAACTCTATTAATGTGACGGCTACCTCTCCGCATCTCCTCGTCTGAGTCTTTATCGAAGCATGATTGGACGCTGTGCATGAATTATGTGAAAACTGCAGGGATGCGGCGCCCCGCTTTAATCTTTCCCCACTTTCTCTTTACAAAGTAGCAAGATATTGCCTACACTTCTGTATGAAATTATATTTAAAAGGAAAACCGTAGATGAGAAGAATGGCCGGCAGCAAAAACGGAGTTAAAGGTGAAAGTCTTTGAACTTTGTGCTATACATCGCTGCTTCTGATTAAACATGTATGGCTCAGTAAGAAATTCAGTACAAGTTGGAGGGGGGAAAAAAACCCTATAGGTTAGTCATAATACCCAAAGTGTTACTTCAGGATTTCGTAAAGGTTACGGTTTCTTAAAGCCTAAGCCCTAGTGCTGCAAGACTGTGTATAATCTCTTCAGAGTCAATAGATATCCTGGTGGGCGGCCAGCTTTTAAGCTGGGATAAAGCCCAACCGTGGTGGTCCTACACCAGACACTGTGCTGCTTCTGCTCACTTCAAAGTGCCTCGAGGCAACTTTAATGGTTCAACTCTGGCTGTAGTAATGAATCAAGATCCTTTAATTATGTTTTTTTTTTTAAGAAAGTAGTTTAATTGTAATTTCTTATTTTTGAAGAATCTGAAGTCGCTGTTAACCAGTGCTACAGGTTTTCATTGCACTTTATGAAACTTTAGTTCTTTGAAAACATGTTCAGATCTGAACGTAGCTCTCTCAAAATGTGGCTAATTACAAGTCGATTTGTGACAAAAAGGGTTTGATAGCTTTTTTTTTTTTGTCCTAATTCAATTTTCTCTTTCGTCAGGATATTAAAATGTCTCATCGACATCAAAAAATATTTTAATATCCCAACAGGTTACAAAACTGTAAGGATGCCACTGGCTTAAAAATAATCTCATGATTATGGCTTCTTCAGAAGGGCAGCAAAAAGTTTGGTTGCTGCTAAGGTTCGAAAAATGAGCCTGAATTCCCTCGACGGTGGTAACACACACACAACTGTGCACTTGCTAGGCAGGCTGTCACATCTCATGAACAGCAACGTCAGGTAAATATAGCGTGAGGGGAAGCGGGTGGAATCTGAAAGGAGACGGTGACTGAGGCTGCTGCTGCTGCTCACTGAACTCCCACATCGTAGCCTCAACAGACCGACTCGACGACTCCAAGGACAGGAAGCGCATTGAAGCAAACAGAGACGGACGGAGCGTTTCCTTTTGGCTGCAACATGTACAATACTTGTGCAGAATGTTCTATAACGTAACCTGGGGAATGCATAGCTACGGGTTTCTCTAGGGATTGGGGAGGCCGGGTGATTTTCCCACCATTTTTCTTTTAAGGAACTAAATGTTTCAGTTGCTGTTTGTGTGGAACATATTGCAAAAGACATTAGCACTTTTGATTTTGCTACCGGATTTAGCAAAATCTGACAACGTAAGTTTATCACTGGTCATGTTTGACCCACAACTTTTTGTAACCCCAGCTGAGTTTCCATTGACTATTATGAAGTTTGGAATTACAAAAATAAATGTGCTTAATTTTGGGGAAAAAAACCACAACAAAACACATTTTTCTAACTATTAATGGATTAATTAATGAATGACAAAGGAGAAAAGCCTCAAAATTCACAAAGAAAAGAACAAGAGAAATAAGTATGAAACGAAAAGCAAAAGAATTAACGTATGTGGAGTATATTTTCTACATATTGCCCTTCCTTTTGAATGTTTAAAAAAAAAATTCATTGTCACATCAGAATAAAGCATCACATCCAAATACAATTACTGCTTGGTTACTGCAAAGGAGTAACCACACGACAATTTTCCGAAAGTTAAAAGTCTCAACCAAAAGCTAAAGGGAAAAAGCACGAGTGAATCTGAGACCGTTTGGGTTTTAAAGGTCTAAAAGGTGTGACGGCGGGAAAAGAGAAGGTCTGCAGAGGTCAGATATGTGTTGTGGAGTGAGCCGGAGTGGATAGCAGGAGGAGAAATTGATAGGACAGAGGATGAAGTTGGAATTTAATGGAATTAGTGTGGAGTGGGAAAAAAAACCCATCAGGGAAGGACAAATCGAAAACAGGCGACAGACAGGGAAAAAAACAACACCAGAAAAGAGGCTGAGTCTGACTCTGGGGAGCAGAGAATGTTGGAACGCGACAAAATGAAGCCGAGGATCAAAACAGACTAACAATGTTATATCACCGTTTATGTGCTATTTTTTATTTTTTGTCTTGAAACGCCTGCTAATTAAATGGCTTCAACCCAAATGGCCCACGAACGTGTAACCAAAGAACTGAGTCTGAAAGGAGTTTACTCCGATTTAGCTAGACTGCAAAAACACACATTTCATGACGAATAGAAAGAGGGCCACTTCTTCATTAAAAGGCTTATGACGGATAAAAATTACTTTTCATGTGATTTTATTATCTGGTCTACTATTTTCAATTTCGGCGTTTTTATGCTTTTATGTGAGCCAACGCTCGGGGGACCACACTTAAACAAGGACAGAAGGTGTTCAAAAATTAGAAACAGTGATTCCTAAAAATAGTTTCATCAAGTTTCAATTAAAAAAAAGATAAATAAAAAAACAAATAACAGATTTGGGCCCAACTCAGCTGAATTTGAACACAAAGGAACAGACCAGTACAAAACAAAACAAACAAAACAAAACTACCTTTAACTTAGCGCTGTTAAACCGGCCCTAAAGGTCAAGGTTGTGCGTCTTGACATCAGAAATCGTCCCACTCTCTCCGAACGAATGTCAAAACCGCTGCCAAAAGACAGTCGGGTGGTACTGGTTCATCGTCGCTTTTGTTGAGAGGATGTCTTGTTTTTGTGGTGTCACTTTCGGCACATCTGCGGTTTCGCAACAAACAATTCTCCGCTGCTGTTCCATGTCACCTGGATGTCTAACTCAACTCTCCGCAGGTTGCTACGGTTTTTTCGGGTGATGACTTTCATACACTTTCACACCTTTGTGCCACCGAAGAGTCTCAAACTTCACAGCTATCATCTGTGGAGAGTGTAACTATTTTTTTTTTTTTTTTTTTTTGCATGACTATCTGTCTCACTTTCTGCTGATTCTGGTGGAGTTGGGAAGAAACTTTTCCTCATTTTTTGAACAGAGAGCTGCCAAAACAGGAAGAAACTGATAATATTCAGTATCTTCTGTCAGCTATCTAGCGTCTTGGGGGAATTTTCTATGCACCGCTTCCTCTTCCAACTTCCAACTTCGAAACAATCTGAACAATGCATCTTAATTATTCTCTGGCTCTCAGCGGCATCCATCACCTCCACCGGTATTCACTCTCAAAGTGAAGCCAAACAGACCGGAAGACATATAGAAAGCCTTCGTACTGGCGGCGGGATGGATTCCGTCCAAAAACAAAACATTTCATCACAAGTCTAATTTGTGAGGGGTTGGAGGAGCTCTGCGGCACTGTTGTGTAATTTACAAGTGATGCGCGGCGAGCGGCTCCGTCTTGTGCCGGCTGCAGGTTTGTAAGCGGAGCTTTAATCATGGCGGACTCGAGCGCTGCCCCCAAGTCGCCGCGCCGTTTCCCTCAGACGAGTCACGTCTCCTCCGAGTGTTCGTCTTTTGTTTCTCTCTCGACATTTGACTTCCCTGCACTTCAGAGAAATCGCAGGACGAACGTTAAATAAGCGAGGGGGGTGTTTAGGGCCGAACGTATCGGCAATGACGCAGCCAATTTGTGAGGACCGTAATAACGCGACGCCACCTGAAAAATTCCAGCTGTTTCTGGAAGGGTTGCGCTTTCCAGCCAGTTATCGGGTTATTACGGTAATTTGAAATGAATCTGAGAGGCCCGCTTTTAGTAGATGGTAAATTGCGAAAATAACGCACTAGCTATTAGAAGTTCCAGTTGTTATGGATAGATGGGCAAATATATTTACTCACAGGACAATTAAAGAAACGCGTACAATTGAAACAAGCAAAGATATTAAAGCAGAGATTTGAAACTTTGGGCTTAAAGGGTTCATTTCTGCCTGAAGCGAGTATCCCCCACCCCCACATCATTTTATTTTTTTCATATTTCAGCTGTGCGCTTGTTTAGAAGAAAAAAAATACCTTCGAGATACTGAAAATTGTGACCTACCAACTGAGCAATGTGTTTATTTATAGATTCATTCACTTGGCAGACAGTTTTATGACTCAGAGGTCCCCATTGTGTCATCTGCCTTCCGTTTCATTTTTTTATTTTACTTCTTTTCATCAGCAAAGCGTGGAGTTCAAGTACTGCAATTTTTTCTGCGGTCCACATCCACGACTGCACTGATTAAGCTTAATCGGCTTTCATCATATTTTTAGATTTCGTCAGTCTCAGGCCAACCTGATCCCAGAGAGATGTATATCTCACTGACTTTTAATTTTAAGACAACCGTGATTCAGCTTCCACACGGACACGCAAAACGGAGAGAACACCCGACTGGGAACGCGCCAGTCGGGTCGGCCTCGGGATCGTGTCAGCGCTCCGAATAAACCCAAACAACAAGCAGCCGGGTCGACCAAAACCCGTGACCGCCTCAGAGCCAAAAGGCGGCACCGCTGAGGCTTGTTTTTCGTTGAACAGGAGACATCGCTGTGAGTCTTTGGCTGATGCCTGAAGAACAAAGAAACGGCACCGGTGCAGCCAGCTCCAAGCCATTTAAGGCTTGCAGCAGAAAGTGGGGCACGGAGACCTCCCTCCCTCCTCTGTCTGAATCTACTAATCCCTGCCACTCGTCCAGAAGTTTGACTAGGGAAGCAGAAAGATGCGTGGTAGTGTCGTTAGTGCTGCAGTTTTGTCATAAATGTAAAGTCGTATTTAGAGTGAAAGTGTCATTATCAAATTCAGAGAATTTTGAATCTGGAATAGCATCAAGTGCGGCCCAGGGTTGGAATAGGTTTGGATTTTTCAATGAACCAAATGTTGCGCATTTGAGACAATGGCCTTTCTTTCATTGGCTGCCTGTGGGTTGTTTGGAACCAGGTCGCTCACATGGACACAAAAGCTATAAACAGCTTTGCAAAGTGAATTAAAAATTGGACACCTGTTGCAGACGTTTCCCTGGTTCAACATGCCTGAACCAAATGAACGATTCCTTGATGGTTTGGAGGTCACTCTCCATCTATATCAGCTCTGGACAAGCCAATCATCACCAAGATGAGGATTGGAGTTGGACATCTCTGTCCTGGATGTATTCCAGGATCTTCGCTGTCATGTTGCTGATTCTTCCTTCCAGCTTGATCGGGTGGTTTTTTTCAGGATCTCCACCACTCTCTGTGTTTCTGACTGTGGCTTTCTTTCTTGCGACTGCTTTCTGTGTTGGGCATCTCAAAATATTTGGGAATCTGCAGTGGCCACCTTTCCGGTGGTTCAACTCTCCAGCGGTGATCAAATTGCCTCTCTCTGTGCCATTTAAGTCGCCTGCTCCACAGTGTTGTCCTCCAAACCGTACCGGTTTTCTGAATAACAATTCATGCGTAATAATAATGCGTAATATTACATTTCTGGTCTCCACCGTATGGTGGGAATGTTTCTGAGCGTCCAGCCGAGTTGTGGGTGGTGAGAAGCAGAAGCGCCGTGTCCATCTGCCTCCTATTATGACTTACACAGGACGCAATACGGGGGATTGCAGCAGCATGCAAACGCAGGCTCTGCCTTTTATAAATTATTGGGATAGATAAGATTATACGGTGATATTTCAATTTATTTCTTTTTATATTTCAAAGCTTGTTAACACAGTTCTGAATTCAAAGCAAAATCAGATTTTCCAAGTGAAACGTGTCTCTCCCCCTTTTTGCAAAAATGGGAGTCGCGCCTCCAAAGAAGTAGTAGATAAACGTTTGGTTTCATCTCCCTGATGTTTCTCTTGTTACACCAGGGAGTTACTCTTCACATGTTACTCTTCGCCCTTCAGAGCCGCCTTTCACCTTTCACCGCCTTTCACCGCCTTTTTCAGTTCCAGGCAAGGCAGTCGCTCCCATGACGGAGAACGTCATGTGTCCAGCAGCGATTCAGCCGCGGCGCCGTGTTCACAAGTAAACACGGGAGATTATTATCTCGGCCAGTCAAATGCATAACCCAGCGCTGCAGCTGCAGCCTGTGGCGACGATTGACTGGCAGGCGCAGATCACCGCCGTAGCCACCGCCAGAGGCGTTTATTAAACTATTTGCAAGTCCTTCTGGATTCCTTGATGCATCTCTTATAAGTCTGTGGAGATCAGACACTAGAGCCCTGAAAAGGATTAGTTCCAATGCTCTGCAAGAGTCATCTTAGCAATTCAACTTTCTAGGCTTATAATAGTTTGGGGGGGGTTTTCATTGTAGTATAGTTTTATTTCATTGTGACTTCTTTTTGGCTAATTGAGTCAGGTTTAGATAGTTTTTATTAGCTATTATTAGTAAAATATTGTTTTAGTTTTACTAAATATAGTAATTGTTTTATTTTTTTTTTTATATTTTGGTAGATTGCAGTAATTTGCTGAGCTTGTGTGGGGAAAAGATAAAAAAAAATCAATTTCACATCAGATTTAAAGGCTAATAAATATAATCAGAAACATGAAAACGAAGGCTATTGTATCTATCATTCTAGTAGGTGTCAGATAGTTTCATAAACACGTGACGTAGCTCCACTTGGTTACAAATTTTCCACGCTAATTATCGTTTTCATTTATTCAAATTCTTTTGTTATTTTGCTAGTCTTAGTCAACGATGACAGCCCTGGAACGTTCAAATATTTCGCCACGTCGCCTCCGCAAATCACGTTTGGAAACCAGTGAAGGGACGGTTCTCGTCTCTAATCTGTCGAACATAATTGATCGTGATCCACTCTGCTGCCGGAGACAGAAATGGAAAACCGCTGCTGCAGCGTTTAAACAGAATTCACTGATACGTAGGATAGAAAGAGTAAAAGTGTCTGGTGAATAAAGGTAGCTGCTGATGGTAGAACATTGTGTTTTGAGTGAAGCCAGGACATCTGGGAAACATTATGTAAAACTGCAGCTGGGCTTATTTCACCTTGTTCTGATAATCCTGTGTTTTCAATCAGAGCTGCAGTGAGTCCAGGCAATTTCTAGCTTCAAAGGTTTTTTTATTTATTTTTTTTTTACTAATATAATCCCAATCATCCTGCATAATGCATCCACTTCTTAGGCATTAGCACTGAGGATTTTTTTCTCTCTTTTTTATTTGATGCAATACTCAGAAAGGGTAGAATTTCATGGAGTTCACTTCATAAAACTTGTCTTCTATAAATGCATCCCTTTGATATTTGTTGATTGCGAGAGCCGAGGTGATGACCACAGTTTGGCCTTCTCGCATTTTGCATTATGGGTTGTAACTATAATGTATGGGAGAAACACAACAATTGTGAATTGTAGTTTTTGTTTATTTGTTCTACACAGATGAAATGTCTTTGTTGTAATTTCAGTCCTCCTGCCAAAAGCAGCGTGTAAAAGCAAAGCAGGTGTTCATTATATGAGCACAGAGAAGTGAGCAAGAGCAAAAGTATGCTGACAAAACAGCAACTTCAGCTCAAACGGGCATCGGCCGCAGACTTGGTATGAACGTACGACTTAAATCAAAAATCAAATCAAATCAAATTGTATTTGTATAGCACATTTCAGCAGCAAGGCATGTCAAAGTGCTTTACATTATAAACACAAAAACACAAAGTCATGCAACATGGAATAAACAATACATTCTTACATATTACATTTCAAATACAATTGTAAACAGGTGTGTTTTTAGTTGAAATTTAAAGGAAGTCAGGGTTTCCGCTGTTTTACAGTTTTCTGGAAGTTTGTTCCAAATTTTTGGTGCATAGATGCTGAATTCCTTTACCATCGCTTCGTAGTGTCAGCTGATCCATGTCCATAAACTCTTCGGAAATGAAGTGCAGGCTGATGGATGCAGGAGAACGTACAAAATAAAGTTAGTGTTTGCAGTGACTAAACTGATTCCTGTAATTGTTTTACAAGTCGTCCTGGTTGGACTCGTGTCCAGTGATGAGGAAAACGCATTTGGGCATTTGGGCTGTGACTGGTCCGGTCTGCAATCAGTCGTGAAAATCAGAAGAAGAAAAGAAAAAACAGATAACACTATAAGCCCAGCAGGCAAAGACCAATTTCCATACAGGGTGCCCTAACCTTAACCCTGAGACAGATTTCTTCTACTTTTGCTTTTTTGTGGCTGCAGTATTTCAGCTTGTCAGACCAATTTTAAATTTGAATCAAAATAGCCTAAAGAAATACAAAGCCAAGTTTTCAAAAATAATCATTTCGTTTACTTAAGGAAAAAGCCTATTTTAAAGCAAAAATATTAACACTGTTCAAAACTCAATCATGAAAAAGAGAGGATTTTGTTATAGAGTTTCAAGTCCAAAACATCTTCTTACCAAAATGTGTGAAAAATCCCTGCATAGCTCAACATTCAAGATGCTTAAATGTGTATATTATTCCCAAGACGTTAAAACAAACGTGGATTACTGTATTGCTTTCAATTTACAGTTTGTTTTTATAATCGGACTGGAGCATTTTGAACAAAACCTGTGTTCAAAATAAAGCAAAATAAAATCCAGTGCGACTTCGCACAACCCTGCAAAGAACAGTGAACATATAAACGACTTTTCCACCTATTGCAAACACTTGGCTCAATTACTTCCTAAGCTTAAAAACGCCTGTTTGTATTTACACCTCCTAAATGAAAACCACCTTTCTACATAAATGCTCCCTAAGGTGAACTGTGGCGTTTTCGTAAAAGCCAGTGGCTGCAGCAGGCTCTGAGCTTTTCTCAACTCGCTCCTCAACCTGATCGCCTCGTCACCACCACATCATGGAGGCACACGCCCCTCAACCACCTCCACGTCCCGCAGCTGAGTTTATTTAATCTAAAGGAGGCGCCATTAAAGTAATCACATTGGAAATTAATATTAAAATATCTGCAGCGATGACGACTTCCACACATTTTTGCCTCATTTCCTCTTCCCCACGCAGGCCCACTAAATGTCATATAGTTAATTCCTGCATCCATTTCCCACTTTCTTCAGCAATTAAATGGCTGTTTGTGTAATGATTCTAAAATTAATCCACAATAATGCTTTGTCTTTTTTTCTTGGTTACTTTACTTGATGTTAGCGTGAGACGTGGGATCATTCTGAAAGCAGCTGGTTGCGCAAAAATTTTATTTAGAGATGTCAGATTTAAAAATTACAATTGTTGCTTTAATATGCTAGAGCTTAAGTAGCTTAAAGAATGAAGCAATTTTTATATAGGATATATTGGGACGTCCAATGTATGTTTTATGATAACTGTTTTATTGTTTCCCTTCCTCAGGGACAACAGATGGAAATGAGCTTAAGCTGAATTTGGTGCAAAGCATCTTTTATTAAAGTGTTTTTTTTTCCTTTTTAGCACATTGTTCCTGCTTCAAATGAACAAGTAAGAAGAACTGAAGGCGGAGTGGCTGATTTTTCAGTTTCGAAAATGTAGGACCAACTAGTGTGACGGGATTGAGGGGCTCACATAGCAAGAGGCTAACAACTTGCAAACTTTAATAATATTTATAAGGACTTTATTTGTTCTATTGTTTTAACATGAATGTTGGAGCTCATGCTGCCCTGGACAGGAAGTTGATATTGTTTGTGATTTTACTCACTGCTCAGTTTGACTGAAAGCGTTGGGTCAAATTTGACCAGTAAATGCCGAGCAATTGGATTTTGTCCGATCAAAACAAATCATTTTTCAGACGGTCTCACAAGTGGAACCATCAGTTCTCCAAAACCCATTTGAATAGTGAGGAGAAAACTGGTGGCAGAACACAGCTGTTGAGGGATCCATGCCCAGGAATCTGACTCTTGATCCCATTTTATTAGATCTTCAGTCGACACAGGTGCCAACTAGCCTCTGGCCAGGCCAGTAAAATGTCTTTTACGTTTTCCTCTAACGCCTAATGACCCGACAAGCCCTGGACTGCCGGAGCTCAGCAGGTTCCAATAAAATCAGAAACGCTGTCACGAGATGCGGTTCTCCCGAGAGGAAAAGCGAACTGTGACGACGTTTCCAAATGCAAAACCATCGCTGATGAAGTCGCTTTGCGTCTGTAACATTAGCCTTTAATGGCCGCGATGAATTCAAATCCGAGCCAGATGTTTCTCAGCGTGCGAGGGAATACGAATGGCAAAACAGCAAATGTCAGAGGCTCCACAGAGGCTGGTGAGCAGAATGAAATTCACCTGCTGCAAGGCCTGCAGTTGAGCCACGTTTTTGTTTTCGGATGTTGGACTGAACAGAGCTGCACGAGATGATTAGGATATGATACTATAATATAACCTGCTTTAAAAATCTTCTGTTTTTAAGCGACCCTTATCTCATAAAATTCATATAAAGCCTGCAAATGTTTGTGCCTGTAATGTGACAAACCGGGAGAAGTTTAAATTAACTGTGTGTTCGGATCAGCGGCTTAAAAGCCCAAAGAAGCCGAACCTCCATGAATCTGGTTCACCTTTACTCTCTGTCCTACTCTTTATCCGCATTCGGCATCTTCACTTAAAATAGCCGGACATAAACACCAGCAGCGGGCAGCAGCACCGTTCCCCGGAGGACGTTCTGACCGAACGCCCTCCAAAAACGAGGCTGAGCAGTATCCGTCATGGCAATGGTTTAAAATATACAGTGGGAAAAAAAAACACAATAATGCAGGTCATCAATCAAAACTTGACTTAGCTTCAGGTCAAAAACCAAGCTGTCAGAAAATGAGTTTATTTTATAGCGTAAAAGGTAAAAAGGTCAGGAGGAATATTAATGTTCTTTAACTTTCTGGCACAGATTGAAGACAAATTGTGTTTTGATTGATATTTCTAATACCTGACATAGTTTCAGTGTAAAACAAGTAAGGACAGCTTGTGTGGCAGGTTTGGCCAGAAGTTTGAGTTTTTGCTCTCTGACCTTCTGCTCTGAGAAACCTTTACAGATTGTCTCGGGAAATATCTGACAACGCTATGATCTGTTGTAACCATAACTCGCATCCAGACACCAGCGTCTGGCAGGGCTCCTGAGGAATTTTACCAAGCTTAACTCCTCGTGAGCAGAGGCCTTTACTTCATGGATATCATTGGGTTTATGTTCTGCATCCTGCCCGTTTCAAGTCAGGTGTTTTCCATCGAGTTGAAGCCAGGCGGCTGTGACGGCCGGTCTGATGTCCTCCAAGGGCGTCTTCTGAAATTTATTGTCTGTTTTCTGGATGATCGTTGTTGCTAACCTGACCATAGGAGAACTGTGTGCAACAAAGCTTGGCACTACGGGGCCTAAAGCTACAGGGAGGCAAAAACAAACCAAAGAAATGTCTGTTATTACATGGCAGGGCTAAAACTTTTCAGAAAACTATTCATCTCTTCAAAGAAAAGAATCCACAACACTATTTTTGCTTATTTACATAGCTGTGGACTAACAGGAGCTGACCTTTATGGTCCATAGGAGTTGGTAACGGCGGACATCTTGGAGCTCAGACATGGAGTCAGTCAGAGTTTATCATAAAATCTAAGTGGTTGTTCTTGCTATTGGTCTTTCTTGGTCAGTCGAAGGTTGTTTCTACCAATGGTGACACAGCTAGTTATGAGGTTTAGAGGGCAATTACTTTTTTGCTTGAGACCAGGGTTATTTGGAATCTGTCTTTTATATTTTACTCAGGTTATGGGGTTGAGAAACAAAGAAATCGTAAGGGAGTGAATACTTTTCTCTACGCTGGCTACACAACAGTCCTTTTGAAACCATCCCCAAGTGAAACGCTTGTCAACAAAAAGGCTTGAATTTCAGTGACCTCAGTGGAAAATCGTCGCCGCGGCTCAAGCAGGAAATCGATCAAAGTGATGCCGCTGATTGAGTAGCTGATGAAAGCGGAGTAGGCAGGTGAGCAGAATGATGGATTCGGGGTCTCTGGGCCGATCAGTGACATGTTTGACTGAGATAAAAACCAAAACGCCGGGGTCGACATGAGGTATTCAGTCAGGCGTGTGAGCATTAAGCACCTTTCAGACATGTCATCCCAACCTTTGAGTCTGCTGATGCTTAATGCATCTGTGGACTGAGTGGGCACCTTGGTGCTTTTCTCTGTCAGAGATGAGCAGCTAGACCCAGATCCATTTACACATCTCTCTGGACCTGTTCTATACTTTGGTATTTGTGTACTCTGTTACACAAATACCAAAAAGATTCAATGAAATTTGAAAATACAATTTGACAAGTTTTTGGTGGTATGAAAACCCTTGAATGGCACTTTAGAACAATTTCACTTAACATTGTCCATAAGACTGTGAAGTCTTAAACGAATGAGCTCACAGCTCGGCTCCATCAAAGTTCTGCTTTGACTAATAACATATTTGTACCTCATTGAAAATAATTGTGGAAGTCTGAGCGGTATAAAAGTCGCACTGTGCTCATCTAAAGTCTTCTTTTGATCAGTCTGCCTGTGGATATGAGAGTTATTACACTAATCATCAGGCTGTCTGTCAGCCTTCAGCCTTCGTCTACTAAATCTGCTGCTTTGGAAGCGGAAACACTCTCCTGCTTTAAACCGCCAGGACAACAATACACTGAGCCAGAAAATTCAAGAAGAAAATTCAAGCTGATGAGCGAAGGCCACAGGCAGGCAGCACTTAATGTTTGGCAGTAAAGCCAAACATCTATTTTCTACATTCGTACCAACTTGTTAATCCGACCACTTCGGAGAATAGTTTTCCAGTGTAGCTCAAAAAATTTTAATATTGCATGAAAGTGCAATATTTTTCATCAGTCATATTTGAAATTGAAACTCATGGAACACTGTTTTCTAACTACACCACTTCTGAGGGCAATTGGATGCACTGTAGATGTATTTTGGCATATTTTATCTTCCTCTTATTAAACATGTATGTTTTTACTTAGGTTTTGTGGTTATGATGCCATACAATGAAATAAAATTTAAAAAGACGAGGGGTATGAATACTTTTGCACTGCAAAGTAGCAGCTAATGAGTAAACAAAAATTCTCAACAGAGACAGAAAATAAGCTAACACACCAGGGAAGTGTGTTAGCTAGCGTATTAGCTGGCGTGTAACTGGTGTGTTAGTTGGCGTGTAGCTAACACACTACCTTATTGTTTTTGTGGGCAACAAACACACAAACTTAGCTAGCGTATTAGCTGGCGTGTAGCTAACACAGTGTGTTAGTTGTGAGCAACTAACACACCAACTGGTGTGTTAGCTGGCGTGTAGCTAACACACTACCTTATTGTTTTTGTGGGCAACAAACACACAAACTTAGCTAGCATATTAGCTGGCGTGTAGCTAACACAGGTTTCCACAGTCACAACTAGAGTTATAGAGCTCTGAAGGGTTTACCTCAGTCGATGATATATAATATAATTGGTGAGACAGTGGATGAAAGACATACGAGGTGCTGACATGTCAGCAAAAGCTAACTGGTTGAATGGCCCGCTGATGTCACCTGCTGCGGTTGTTTGACATAAAAATGCTTTGAATGTAAATAAAGTCTGACTGTCCTACGTGACTCTGTGCTAGGACGTAATCAGCTGCTGTTAGCGCCTTTTGTGTCAATGCTTTGGGAAGATAACATCTGATCATTCGCTGGCAGGCGGAAAACAAGTTCTTTCCATTGCAGGACCCCTGTCTCAGCAGACAGGTGTAGGAAATCTAAGACAGCAGCTATGTTCTGTTCATCTGATAATTGTGTTTTGTATCCAGCATTTCCTGAAAATGAAAGTATTTTCTACAGCCACTAAAAAAATGACAACCGTCAGCAGGAATATTCCAATGTCAGTGTTTATGATTTTGCAATAAACCTGCAACTCCCCCCACCCTTCATGTGAAATTAAAATGACAAAGTTTAGTGAATTTTTATAGGGATTAAGGGGGGGGGGGCGAAATCACCACAAAGCAATGCTTATTCTCCATCAATATGTGGAATCAATTTATTTTATTTATTTGTTTTGCAATTTTTTTTAAGTGGTGACCAAACTTCTTTCATTGCAGGCCAAAATCAGAAGTTAATACTTCTCATTGACATATTTATTTATTTATTTTTTAGCACCAAAACAAAATGATTTTGTACCATTTGTGTTTCTTCTCACCTGCTCAGCAGAAAATTAAACATGCAATATTTAATGGAACAGAGTAGAAATAAATAAATTATTGTAGATACGAGAAAATGGTCTCAGAAGTTCACCTTAATAAATGAAAGACATACATTTTTCCAACTTTTTGGGCTGAACGTTTAGATTTTTTTGGGTTCGGGGGTATGAAAGTGCTCTCAGTTTATTCTTAGCAACATAAAGAAAAACTTTCAGTCAGCATTATGCTGTGGGGATTCTTTTTATCACCGTCAGAAGAAGAATTGGCAAACTTTTCAGTTCCTAGCTCTGAAAGTCTGTTTGTAAACCACTGTAATTTAATGCTAAGTTTATGTTACAAGCTCACTCTTTTTTGTGGGAAACTGACATGCTAGTATAGCAGCTAACGTAGCTAAGACACTAGCCCGTGTGTTAGCTAGAATGCAGGACGTAGCTAACGCACTGCCTTACTGTTTATTGTGGGTAACTAACACACTATTTATTGTGGTAGCTAGCATGTTAGCTATACTTTGCTAACCGCAGAAGCTGGGAAACATCAGGTCACACTAAATGTGCCTCGATATTGATATTAGATATTAGATTGTAATTTAAAGCTGATTTACTTTCTTTTATTTATGCCCATTCTGGCTTTGTGGTCCTTGGAGAGATGCTGAACTTCTGTTCTTTCAAAACAACCTTCAGAGTTGGAAAAGAATCTATTCACATTTGTATTTGTATGGATGAAGCAACATTGTAGCTTATGCAAGCTCACAGTGTCTCTCATAGCACTCTGACATCACAACACGGAGCCATCCCAGAGAACAGAGAGCTGACTGTAAAGACAGCATGGAGAAGAAGAAGTCAGCGGCGTCAGATTCTGACTATAAGTACATGGAGTGGGAGGGAGAAGAGTGTTTTCTGCAGTGCTGCAAATCTAAAGTAAAGCTTTTCTTCTTTTTTTTTCTCCAGTTAAATCGTCAGTGCAAAAACTGGCAAAAGGTTGAAATTCTGCTGCACACTGCAAAGCATAACCAAAGTGATTTATTTGCTGTGCTTCAGAAGATTATACACATTATCTTGTTTGAAGTAAAAAAAACAATAACTGCTAACGTTGTGCGTTGCCAGATTAATTTTTGTTTTATTTTTTCTGCTTAAATAAGGGAATAAATTCACTGAAGTGTGGAGCGACAAATAATGACAAATATGTGTGTAGAGCTGTGGAAAAAAAATTAAGAGACCACTTAAAGTGATCAGTTTTTCTGTTTTTACTTTTTATAGGTATATGATTAATTAAAAACAACATTGTTCTTTTATTCTATGAATAAGACACAACATGCCTCTGACATTCCAAGCAAAGAGTTAGTATTTATTTGCAGGAAATGAGAAATGGTCAAAACAACCAAAAGATGAGAAAACAGGTTCATATTAATACTGAAACAACAATATTAATGTTTTAACTCAGGAAGCGTTCAGAAATGAATGTTTGGTGGAATAACCAGGAGGTTTTCAATGGGGTTCAGTGCAGTGGGCTCTTCATTGCTTCCAGAGGGAACTAATTTTTTTTGCATCTCGTTGCAGCTCTGTTTTGTCTAATTTGTTTTCTTTATAACTGAATTTGAAGTTGAATAATGTCATCCTGACTGGTTCAAAACAGTTTAGCCGCATTTAAACGCTGCAGTATGTAACTTTTACAAAAATATGTTGTTGTTTTTTCTCCATATTTATTAAATCTGTCACCATGTTGTGATGGTATGAGACACCTAATGTGTGAAAACATTTTTTTTTTTAAAGTCAAGCGCCTCAAGCATCAAGCTTTAGCAAGAAAATGAAAAGCCACTTGTCTTTTTATACTTTATAGATAGTTTTAACTGTAAATATATGATCTCAGCTGGAAGACGAGAGAAGATGTCATTCCAAAAAAGTTTTTTTTTTTCATTTCTCCGTCCTGGAGTTATTCACACATCATTTTGACTATTAAACCGAACCCATTAACGATAAGCGCCAATGCTTGATAAAGTCCCGCTCCGTTAGTACTCTCGGCTCAGAACCTTTTTAGACGCTTGATCTGGACACCCAATCGCCTATTCGAAGTCAGAGCGGCCCATGTAAGCATGGTTATGCAGGCACAAAGACATTTGAAATACAATATGCGATGACTTCAGATCGGTACCCGGAGTTTCATGACAGAAGTACTCTGACATCCTGCTGAACAAACGCCATTTAAGAGAAACGACAATAAGATTTAGCAAAAAAAAACTGAAGGTACAATATATATGTAATAGAAACAGAAAAATTATTATTCAGCTATCCCCACTCAGCCACAGTTAATACTTAGACTACATCAGCTATTACTGACTCATTCCCCTGACTTGCTGTGGTATTAGCTGACCAAATTTGCTTGTCAGAGAGAAGGTCGCATTAAGCTCTGCTTTGATCAAGCAAGACATGTAATATTCATAAGCTCTGTATAATTGCTGGTTAAACTGTCCTCCATCGCCACGTGGGACTTTTCTGGGATTTAAAGATCTGCCGAGGCTTTAACTAGACCTGTGAAACACAAAGTGTTTGCTGCGGACAAGAACGGAGTCTGCCAGCTGCATGTCCAGCTCAGCAATTCGCAAAATAGAAAGTATTTTTTTATTTTATGTGCAGGCTTAAGGTGGTGAACTTCAATACAAAATTAAACCGACTGATACATTAAATGTCTTCTGGGGCATCAGAGTAATTGGGGATGGATCCAAAAACACTTCGTAGGTTTGAAATTTGAGCTTATCAAAACTTTGCAAAGCTGTGGAAAAGTACAGATTCTTTTTCAGTTTTTCAATTAAATAAATGAAAGTCATAAATTAGTCACACACAGTGATCTATTTAACAATAATAAGCCAAATTCTAATTCTTTATTCTCTGAACTGGATTGCTACAATTTATGATGTTATATTGGTTATATGTTACCTTATAGAAAGGCTTTCTGGGATTATTGTTTCCCAATGAAACAAGAAAGCTATGAACTACAGATCAAAATTTCTTCCACACCCTGCTCAGTTCACCAGGTTGAATAAAAACAACGTAAATAATTCAGATGCACATATTTTGAAAGAATTGTAAAGGAGTTCCATGTGTGTCGAACCGATTGTATATTCTGCCGCCGTGCTACACGTGTCATCTATCGTCGAAGACAGAAAAAAAATTATATTTTTGCCAAAAAATAAAATTTAATTAAAAAATTTTTTTTTTTATTAATCCCAAAAATCTCCTAGAAAAACAGTTTGGAAACTTCTGAGCTCCAAAAGTTTACATTGTTTTGAGAATCTAAAAATCTCCAAAATATTTTAGATCAATCTTAGAAGTTTTCTCAAAAAAAAAAAAAAAAAATGTGGGAATTTCCTAGATCAACTTTTGAGACTCAGAACATTTCAGAAAGTCAAACATTTTTAACTTGACAAGCTGGGCAAATTTCAAAGTTTTTTGGAGAACATTTCTGAGATTAAGATCTTAATTTATGTGTTTATTCGACAGAAATTTACTCCTCTAATACACCGTAATATATAACATCTTTGATTATCCATAAGGGGGAAAAAATGTAGGTGGAGGTTTTTAATTCATTTCCACACTTTTGGTCAAACTTACTTCATTTTGGCACCTGTCACATGGTTACCCGTAGCAGTCTTACCACTGAGCTTTAAAACTGAACCAAAAGTTAAAAATACCAGCTTAAGTCAGATTTTCTAACTACAGCTGGAACGGTGAAGCAAAGTTATACTGGCCAAAGTAAATAAAGCTGACATTTTCATTTACCTGATGTGTCATAAAGTCTAAGTAACTTGATGTGATCTCGTTGTAGACATGGCTCTGTTTGATAAATAATGTCATTTCCTGCTTTCAGAACCAATTCCAGGTTTTTAAACACCACACACACACATATGCTGAGTGCCAATTAGCTGCTTTATCGCCCACTCGCCAGAGGCACTCCGGAACAGGAAATTTACAACAACAAAAAAACTGGAGGGAAATGGTTGTACATATTCGACTGCAAGGACTCAAAATCATTAGTCTCTGAACACCGTGTCCTTTTGGCCTCAGGAAAGGATTTTCAAGTTTTATTTTGACACATTTTCACCCACACCTTTAGGCTGCTCTGCCTCGGATATGGATGAGCTGAACATAAAGATCTTCTTGGACATGTGGTATGATGAGATTGGTTCTAACCCACGACACCAAAATGGGATGAACTCACTTAGGATTATCAGGGTTTAGGGTTAGGGGAGAGGATAGCATTGGCATTTGTATCAGTTTATTTTTTAAAAACACATTGAAGGTAGGTCTAGTCAGCTGATCACTCAACCTGTTTTACTGGAAAGTTTTGATCGGCTTTGATTTGACGTGCTGGTTTAGAGTTTGAGGTGGTTTGGATTCATTTTGGTCACGTTTTGCTTCTGTTATTGTTTCACCTTCCTAATTCTTTCGTGCTTGGTGGATGGTATTTCCTGCATTTCCCTTGTGCTTTCTGGTTTTTTGACATTTTTCTCTCTGTGTATCATAATCTCTTCTCACAGCTGTTCATTATTCAATTAATCAAACACACCCGTTCCCCAGGTAGTTCTTTGTCTTTGTCGGATCCCGCTGTTGCTGTTTCTGTTGTGTTATTACAACTACAATAGCATTTTGAACGTCAAAAGCAGCTCAGTTAACACAGGTTTTGCAATGTGATATTTCTAATTTTGGAAAGGCGTCGGGAAACGGATGCTGCAAGCCTAACGAGACGGTTTGTTCCATCTCCCTTGACCCACAACATGCCGGCAGCAGCATCGCAAAATCCAAAAAACGGCGAATCGGGTAGGATTTCAGCACATGCCACAGCAGCGCTAGCTCCACCGATGGACTCACTTTTAACATAATGACCAACAAAGGTGGCTCACAAAGTCCAAAAACGTGTATTTCTTGTGGTTGCTTTGGATCGAGGTCGGTCCGCAATTACACCCAAAGCGAACCGTACTAGTGTTTGTCTCAAAGCGAACCGAGACAACCTCAAGAAGTCCAGTTGTTTGGTCACCTGGGTTCACTTGAGCGCATTCAGCTGTACAAAAGATCTGAACCGATGGAGGAAACAAACTCTGGTCCATTAAATGCGTCAGGTATTACTACTAATTCTTCAAATTAAAGAGAAAGGAAAGTGAAGGAAGATCATTTCTAGTCTTTTGTGCACATCGGGGATGTGCTAGTCCATCCTCAGCGACATTCACGCTGCTTCACTGCAAAGGGTAAAAAACACAATTTGTTGAAGGTGACCGCGCAGAGAAACTGTGAAAAGATTTTGGTGTTTTTTTCCCCCTAATCTTCTAACACACCAGCAAGATGCAGCCATCCGACATGACAGTATCTACAACCTTTTCTCCATTATCACACTTCTTTGTCCATCCACAGGTTTGTCAGCTGACCCTTTTCCTCTTGCAATGACCAGAAGACCCCACTGATAAATGTCTAATCAGCTGCAGACTGAGCTGTCAAGGGCAACTGAATGCGTCTCTCATCTTCACAGTGCGATCTGTGAGGGAGGAAATGTTGCGTCAAATGCTAAATCAATCCAAAACTATTCGTCTGAACTCTTGTCTATAAGTCCTGTACTTCCCTCATTATGTGAACTTGCGTCTCCGGTTTCCTCTCCATTTGTCTTCACTCCCACATGCCCACACATGTGGAGTCGGTGGAGGGAGCTTGGAAAATAACTAATTATAGCTGTTACTCATGAATATGATAATAACAGTGGGAAAGAAGACGGGGTCCATCCATCACATATGCATCTGTGTCACTTTGGCGAGCGGAGCCGCGTTAAATCACGGCGGACATAAAAAGTACACATTTTAATTGGAGTGTGAATGTCTGAAATTGCGCTGCCCGGTGGCTCGGCAAGACCGCGCCGTAAATGAAAACGTTCTGTCGCCCTGAGATTAGCTGGGAATGAGGCAGGAGAGCAGGGGTTGGGTGGCGTCTTACTCGAAATGAAACGTCTTAATGATCTGCCTTCGTTTGCCGGGAGTCCGTTCGAATTCCATTCCAACTTTCCTCGAAGTAAACGAGAAGCGGAACTTCTCCTCGGAAACAGGACTTTTAATTTTGTTTCGAAGCTACAAATGGAGCCGTGGCCACGTTCTGCACAAAGAGCAAAAGCTTGTCGATGAAAGAATAAGTTCTTAACCCCCATGACACACACATAAGCCTGTCACAATCACTAATTGTGCGATAATCATTGCGATAAACGATAATATTGTTCTTTTGAGACCAGTTTCAAGTAGTGCATTGATGATGGCATAGCAACATATGTTCATTCTCTCAGAGATTTCTAAAGTTAAATTTTGTAAAAAAATCCTTATCACTGGATGGGAAAAATATATTAATTATCCAAAATAATAACAGCCAAAAACAACAAATAAACAGGAAATTAAAACGACAAATAAAATGGATTACGAAAGTCTCTGTCAGCAAAATTGCCAGTTTCACTTTGATTTATCGTGTGATTGAACGATTACATGCTTACTGCGCCATTACATTTGATTGATTTAACTTTGAAAAATGTATTATCTGTGCCACATTTTTATCTTTTTAACATGACATTGTTCCCTGCTGCACATATACAGAAATCAAAGATGAACAATAACGTATTTCTACTTCTTTTCATAGAGCACCCATAGCGACCACATTGTTTAGTACGTATTACATGATTTACTTCCTTTCATGGAGTTGATTCTATATTTAGTTTCCCTCTTACTGTTGCTTCGGTTGCTAAAAGAAGAATCCATTTGTTTGTGGACAGAAAATCTCATAGACATTTCACAAAATGTGACTCAGATGAGTTGTGGCAAACTGGACGATGACTATTTGTAAAGTCCTTAAAGTAAAGAAGCTACTGGCCAAAATATCAGAATAATTAGAATTTTACATTAAACAAAGCTTTACCTACTAAATCAGACACAATTAAACAACTTTTTGGACATAAAAAAGAAAACAGTGACGCACTTTTGCACTTGCGAGAGTCTAATCTTTGTCTCTTCATCTCATTCCGCAAATTATCCGCAGTCTTCGCCGAAAGGAAACCAGCCGAGATGAATGTCTCAATCAATACGAGTGCAGTAGAGCAAAGCGCCCGTCCACTTAAAGCAGAAAACTAACTTACAAACTGGAGATTCAGGCACACGAGGAATTTCAATTATGCTGCACTCAATATAATGTGACGGGCAGATAATTGCTGGTGGCTGTACGTGCCAAGAAAGACTCAATAAATGTTGGTAGCCGTTGGTCTGAGATTCATTTTCTCACATTAAGACCCATGTTTTCTATTGTGATTTTATGTGACAGACCAACAAAAAGAAGTGCAACTGATTTCTTTCTCTTGACTTAAAAGAAAAAAAAGACGTTTGACGTTTGTTTTGCATGTCTGGTTTACATTCAAAATAGTTCTAGCTGTTGCTTTCTGTTGCGTCGTTGGACGCTCTGGACGCATCAAACGGTTCAAATTGTACCGCACTAGTCGTATCTATCACGTATCTATCGCAGTGTGTATCGATACTGATTTCTTGCGCAGCAACATTCACAGATGTTCTCCATCCAGTCTGACTGAGTTGAGCGTCGGCCAGAATTTCAGCCTCTCAATTTCCAAATCATATCAGTTGATGAATATGTTAATGCAGAGACTGACAGGCCTGTTGCACTGCTTCAGATAAATGACGCTCTTGGCTCAGCGATTAATTTAATGTTAGGGTCACGAGCGAAGAGGCAGAGACGCATAATTCCCCGTTGAGATGGATAATTGCTCAGAATTATCATTCTGTCGTGATTTGCCCATCACCGTGCAGCAGCTGGATAGTGTTGATGAATGATTAGTTATTAAATGTGATGCACAATGAAAATGAGACAGCTATTGGGAACACTGACATGTTCATTATACAAACAAAATTATTCCAGGGAATCAAGTATTTCTTCCCATTGTAAGACTTATTATATCATGTTATGGTAATTGTGTAGGTAGTAGATGCTGAACAAACAATTCAAAAATCTATTCACAATCCAAGTGATTTTAATCCTGCAAGGCGCCTCGTCATCTACGCAAATTAAAACCTTGTTCAAATGGATAACTTAAAGTTAAATAGTTAAAAGCTAAATAGCTTTTATCAGCCATGTTATTGCTTTCAATTTTATTAAGAGTGAAGGGAACTTGTAGAGATCCGGTTGACTTCTGCAAAGGAGAAGATCAATTGAATTGGAGCAGATTTTGAGTTTGAAAGGTTTGTTGAAAATGTGCGGAAGCCGATGTTCTTCATAGGACCAGTGGGAGGAAAATGAGGTTCTGAAAGGGCTTTTGACTAACATTCTTAGGCACCGACGACAATTCTGATGCATTTTTTTCCTCGTTGACGGACAAAGTTTCTAAAGGTCTGCTTCTGAACGTTTTAAGTTGTGAACTTCACTCGTCCACAAAGCAGCGGCTCCAAAAACGTCACGGTGAACCTTCGCGTTATCCCATCTTTCTCTCTGTACTTTCCACTGAACTCCTGAACCCGACATCTACAGTGCGTGAAGCCGATGAGTCACACAACCTGTCACATGCGATGACGCCCGCTGTCAAGCTTTCCAAACGCCAGCTGGATGAGTGGCAGAAGCTACAGATGTAGGGAGGTTTAGTCCGCCTGAGCTGCAGATACTGGATTCAGCTAAGAGTATGGCTGCTCACTTTAAAGCTTTCCTTTGAATCCTTTGCTGAGGTCAAATCAGATTTATTTATTTATTTTTCTCACCTCATCTGGCTGTTTTTCAAAGCTACCATTAACGTAATGAATGCCAGAAGCATTTATTAACAAAAATTTGTCATTTAAATCAAAATTAAATGATAAAATTAAGTGGAAATTTCATTTCCATATTCTTCGCTGCGAAGCTGTGAGAATACATATTTACACTGGACTGAGATGTTACTTCCTATCTTTGTATGAGTCATTTCATGTTTTATTCAGACAAATTTTGCCACTGTTCTATGAGTATCTGTAACATGTTTTGTTCGTGAGAACTGATCTTCATTATCCAAAAACTAGTTTGGCCTGGTTTCCGACTTTAAGGGCTTATTTTCTGGGTTAGTGGAATGAGAGATTTTGTTGATATGTCTCTATTTAGGACATTGAAAGCCACCTCTTTTCTAGTTGATGCACCTCTTGGGAAGACAGCAAAGGGCAGAAGCTATTTTTGTTTGCAGCAGTTTACTTTTTGTGTTCCCGGTTTCCAATTTAGCGACATTTCCTAGCTGGTGAATGGTTTTTTTGAGTGTTTCCAAAACAAACGTCTTACAAACAAGTGTCTGCAAAAAAGTTTTGGTAATTGTTGCAGTGTTTGCACTTTGGCAGGTTTGTTCTGAACATGCAGTCCAAGACAAACAGAATTATTTTTGTGCTCAGCGATGCAGTTTCCATTGGTTACCACCAACAAATGAGGAATTAAGGCAATTAAAAGTCTGTAAAAAAAAAAAAAAAAAGCATGGAATTGTGTAGTTGTACAAAAATAAAGGCTTAAGAGGAGAAAAAAATACTTTTATGAGGGACAAGTCACTGATCTGTATGTGTATTAACTAACTAATTAAAATCAACTAAATTAAACTTAATTAAGCAGAAATAAAGAACCATAATTAACACCAACATTTCTGGTATTCTGTCACATCCATTAATGTCCCTAGCCAGGGCTGCAGGGATTTTCTAACAGTTAAACCAAAAAAAAATTAAAAATTCATCAGGACCGCACACACCTTCCCTGTTGGCAGTCATTTCAGGGCGGTGATTTGAGATCTAATGGGGCTGATTGAACGAGCGGTGGCTTGACGTCAAGCTGCCGTTACAGACTGTGTTTTTAAAATGAGGAGAACAACAAAGTCGGGGACCAAACGAACCGCCGGTGCTCGCCGAGCTCCGACGGATGCAGTGATTAGTGCTGCAAATGAACAAAACGCGTTAAAAATTGAGGAGGACGAGAAAAGGTTGAAACCCGAGCAATCTACATCCAGGAAGCAGTTAAAGTTGAAAAGGCTGGGGGAGGGAAACAAATTTCTCATATTTAAATTTTATTGTTTATACTGACATAAACTGGGATTTTAAATCTTAGATTCAGAAATGTCCTGGGAAAACCTCACTTGTAATTACTAGAGAAAGAACCTAAAGAAGGCAAACTGAAAACCATTTAATCGAAACAAATAATCTCCAAACGCACAACTACAATCTAAATGAAACTAAATTGCACAAAGACGTCACACTTGACGAGGCGTAAGCATGTGAACAGTGGAGATCCGGATGGAAACTGGAAAACTGGGTGCTGTAAATAGTGGAAGGCATAAAGCTTAAGGCGATGCTGGGAATTCACAAAGCCAGCCAGAGGCAAACTAACAGAGGGGAAGAAAACACGGTTTTTGGAAACAGAAACTAGAAACCAAAAAAACGGCATTATTGAAAAAATATACATACAAAAATTGAGACGGGACAATAATAGTGACCCAAGCATGGCTCCAGGTGGAACAACAGTCTGTGTGTTTTGACATTGAAGAGGAAACTCTGTTCACTGACTTTAAAGCTTTTCTGTAGGAACAAAATATGTATTGTTTAGTTATATTGCATAATATTGATCATTTTGATGCAATTAGAAACGACGGGGTTTATTTCAAATATAAAGCGAAACTTGATTGATTGATCAGATTGATTGATGGCATGGCAACCTGTGTAAAAGAAGCAGGTCAGAAAAAAGACCTGTAACCTTAAAAAATCACTAATAGTACTTTTTGAAAAGTTCAACTGAACAGATCCCTTCATTGTAAAACCTCAGTTGGTCTGAAGTCACATTACAATTTCTGTTGTCCTGCTGTATTGAGAAACACAATACACACACGTCATTGCTGGGGTTTGTTGTTGCATGCGATTATGTGGACAACACTTAACAGATCAATGAACTAAAACCTTCTGATACCAAATGAATGGATCAAAATGATTGTGGCCTGGTCTGTTTGAATCCAGTGGGAACTTCCAGGTCTTGGAGAGAGAAGTTGTGCAAGAAGAAAAAGAAGAGACGTGTCGACCATTCTCCTTCACAGCTGTGAAATGCTTACAAGTGGGTCCTCACTTCAAAGGGCGACGGTAACCCACTTCAGAGGAAAATATATCCCACCCGCCAGTCGGGGCCCGATTATTGACATGAGGAGACAGAGACACACGGAGAGCGGCAAGCCGCGCGGCCGCCGTCCCCGCTCTTAAAGTCACCATTTGTTTTCCTCGTTTCGCCTCCCTGCTTTGAACGGTGAGAGCAGAAGGTTCTAAACACAGAAGAAAAAGACCAACAAACATCTTTATCCTCAGTGTCTGAGGTCTGACTGAACTAGTCCTGCTTTAGCCCTGTTGGAATGAGCAAAGTGATTTATTTTTACTAAATTATGACAATAATGTGACATAGAATAAAGGCCATGCTAAGAGAAAATTAAAAAAATAAAAGATTACTAGAATAAAGTCATATAATATTAAGAAAATTGTGCAAGTAGTTACCATATTATGAGAATAAAGTTGTACAAGAATAATGTCGAAATAATACATCAATTTAGTCAAAATATTATGTGCATAAAGTCATATCTTGAAAATAAAGTGGAATGAGAATAAAGCCATAATATTACAAGAATAAAGTTGTGATACTACAACTTAATACTCATAGTACTATGACTATTCTCATAATATTGTGACTTTATTCTTCTTATGACTTAAAACTCATTAATTTCTGGACCATCTTATCTTCCCCTCACTGCTCAAGCCACTCAGTTTCCAATCTTAGTTCTTGAGATCTATTCTCTTGTAGGTATTAGATACAACCCTGCTCTAACAGAATTGAATGAAATGATTTATTTATCTTTTCTGCATGTCATAAAATTTGACTAAGGCCTGGTTACTATCTACTCGTATGATTCAGCTGTAGGATTGTATCTAAAACCTACAGGTTGGAGACCTCTGGTTTAAACAGATTGCAAACATTCAGAATGTAAACTTCAGGCGAGCATGAATGATGTAATGTACTCTATAGAGTGGTTTGAATTTCTGATTCCACTCAGCCCTCGTCTGAAACCGTTTTTGATAACAGACATTATTTCACAGCTCCATGTTGTCACATCATCTTTACTCCAGTGCAGCACCGAGTCAGAAGACAAATTGCTTCCCGTTCCTGATTGGCCTGGAAGGGGGTGAAGTCTGTGTCTGCAGGGTAAAATGACACGTTCACTGACACTCAGCGAAATCCGGCTTCCAGCCACTTTTCAGAATTAATCAGAGGTATTCCACAATGCATTCGGCTTCATCCCTCATCTGACTTCAGAGTTCTTAATATTAGGCCTAAGGACAACTGATAATGCTATTAGCTTAAAAAAAAGAAGAAGAAGAAGAAACTCTGTGTTCTGATATTAAGCAGCTTGCAGGCTTTAAATTATTAAGGTTCTCACAGTTTGTCAAAACTCAGCTGAAGTCTCTATCACGCTCACTCTGTGCTGATTTTTGAGCAAAGTGCATCAGGGGACTTCATTTGTTCCCAAAGGCAGAAGCCTCCTGCTAAAAAAAAGAGCAAAAAAAAAACAAAACATGGAAATATGATAGATTGCTACACTGAGTTTTAGGCAACTAATCAGAAGTTCTTTGTGTCACAGCTCTGCAATTTTTCCCCACTTCATGATGATGAGATGTTGAGTTGAAGGGAAGTTCATCAGCACATCCAGAGCATGTTTTTGTTGTTATTTAAACAAATGTATTAAGAATTTACAGGTTACTTTATTTGGTTCATCTTGCTAGTACTGGGGTGCAGCCATAGATCTTAATGACAGAAAGTCAAAGAAGTATCACAAAGGTTCCTCGAAAATTTTGCCGCACACTGACACGATGTTGCCTCACAGAGTTTTTGCAGTTTTTACACAAAGTCTTATACATGTTGTGACTCCCTTTCTGTTCCAGCTCTTAAAGCCAGGTCACAGAAATGCTGAACCCAATTTTATTAAATCCAACATGTCCTGACGTTACTCTTTTGCGTTGAGAGTGAGCGACTGTGGACTTCACGTATTGCCATAATCAAAAAACTGGAAACAAGCAATATTACCAAATGTAGATGAGAATAAATTCCAGGCGGCGAAGAGGATCCTACACAAACACATAACCAACAGATTTCATTTCACTCTTCACCAAGTTCAAGGCAAAACGAGGCTTCTTTTCTTACTTTCACAGCAAACACTAGCAAACAAAAGCTACCCCCGTTATTTTCTATTATAATGCACCGCACCTGAAGTGGATATCTAACTAATGCATTATTGATTGCACAAGTGATGTTTTGTGTGATGAAAGTAAAAGGACAGCATCGTTTTTTTTTTTTTTTCCCTCTTCTTGTGCGGTCCTGACTTTGAAAATGTCTCCTGTTGTGTATTTGATGCTTCATTCCAGAGTTCTCTGTAATCAGGTAAAGAAGGGATTAATTTACTGACCGTGACCCAACCACTGGGTAAATCTACCCAGCGCCCCGACCCCACAGAAGCATTCAAGCTGTAGAGTTCTGGTGAATTTCTGACCCAACTCTTGAGTAATTGATTTTGACCCAATATTTGGTCAAACTAACCCAACCTATGACCCAACAGTTTCTACCCAGAAATTGGGTTGTGAAAATAACCCAGCAGTTTTTTCCTCAGTACTAAAAACATCTCAAGATCTCATTATTGGTCCAAAATAATCCACTGAAATGCAAACTCTTCAAAACGCTCATCATTTATTGACTGTTTTTTATCCATTCGGGTTTCCTTGTAGTTTAGTATCTTCATGCATTATTGAGAAACTAATCAAATGTATTTTGAATCAAACTACTACATTTCACACCCTCATTCCATTGGTTTTTGTAATTTTTCCAATTTGGTCGCATCAACACTTACGAAGAACGACCTGTTATGATCACCGATCAGACCAGAAGAAGTCAAATTGGTTTCCTATTGGTGGAGCCCAACGTGGGCAGAAACTGAGACACCAATCATACAGAAATCATTTTTCTCTTTGCTGGAATTCTGTCGATCGCTTCGCTGATCTCCTGACTCGTCTTCCTACCTTCAATTCTTGTCTTGTTTTTGAAATATTTTTTCACGCATAGCCAGACACGTCTGTGCCACATGCATCTCGTCGATAGAAATCGACAATTGGAGAAGGTCTCAAAAGCGCCCACAGCAGAATGTTTTCAGCTGAAGGATTCTTTATTTCACTCTCAGATCTGAATGAAAAAGAAGCAACTCGAGGTTTTGTGCTGCTCCAGGCAGAAAGCCAATTGAAATGGCTTTTAAGAGAGCTACTCAAACATCTTTCTACAAACCTGAAGGTGAAGCAATTTTGTTCTTTAAAAAAAAAAAAAAACTGTAGTACAAAATTTCTTCATTGATATGAGAAACTGAGCAATTCAGTTGATTTTTTTCATGCTGCCTTTTGGCTCCGTTATTGTTCCATAAATATCGGCAGGCTGCAGTTTGTGTTCAGCTCGTTTTACATCACGCGCCGTGAACCGTGCATGACTTCATTCTGTTGCGACACCTCGACAGGCTGTGTTGTGTTTTTACACTTTCGCCCTGGAGAATGAGAGCAGCGCGAGTGATCCAGCTTCAGAAAACCTCGTCAGAATGCTTCAGGTCTTGAATTGAAAAAAGTGTGCTTCTTTTTTTTTTTTCGACCTGCACTCTAAAAGCTGTTGAGTCGTACTTCAAACCAGACACTGGGTCAGAATTCACGACCCGGTTTGTTTAGCTTCACCGTTCTCCATTTTCTTTTTGAGCAACTTTACTTCTGACTGGGAGTGATAATTTTGCTGATTATTACTAAGAGGGTATAAGTAATTTGTAGCATATCATTTAATAAAATATAAAAACAAGCTGGGTCAATTTACCAATTTGAATCATTACACATTAAAAGAATCAAACCCTTGACTAGGGAATAACTTACAATATGATATTAAGCTAAAAAAAATTCTTTGTCTGCTCTCTAAAGGGGCAGTACCTTATAAAAAAAATACTTTTTTGAGCTTCACATTATGTTGCACTATTATTCCCCCATCAAAAACATACCTGAAGTGTTGGCTTATTTTTTTTTTCATGCACATTCGAGAAATCCCCTAATCTGTGGAAACCACTCAGCTCCTTCAGACTAGCCAGCAGCAATTAGCAAACACCTGGTGGAACTGCACATCTGCTGAGCTCATTACAGGAGCAGCTTCTCTGTGAAACGCTGGTTCGAACGTTGCCAAAGGGTTAATAGAGGACCCATGTTGTGATGACTTCCTGAAGGCAGCGTTTCAGAAAGAGCAGGAGTTTCTTAGAGACAGAGGTCCAATTTCAAAGTCAAATTTCCCAAGTCATTTTTGATGCATCATTTTTTATAATAACTTAAAGTAACAGTTACTTGACTCTCTGCCATAAAATGACAATATGTGGAAAAACGCATAATCCTGTGTAACTCTGCTGCCGATAAAGTCCTCGTCCACCATCTGCTCGGAAGTTTTTTTGTCGTTTCTGGCTGGGACGCTGCATCCCGTCTCTGCTCAGTCTCAGCTCACCAGCTGTGCAGGAAGCATGGGGTTGTTTGTTTCAGAAGATGCTTCAAAGTAATTGTCCTGATCCAAGCACTGATGTATGTCTGAACATCAAATTGAAGCTGCGTTCCTCCACGGCCTTTCCTGTTTTTGCCACTGTAAGCTGTTTGCATACATCCTGCTGCGATCACTATGGAAACTGAAATCGGAGACTGGGAACAAACACAACGGTACGCACACGTTGGGTTTCTCTTGAGTGCTGTAGAAAATGCATTTGAAATTAAAACGTAGGTGCGTCAATTCTACGGCTGTGTTATCCATAAATACACTGAAATCCTGTCAATGTTGTCGATGAACAAACGAGACGCCTCTCTGCTGTTTCTCTCAGAATATAAAACACTGTGTAAATAATGCATCAAACGGCGAATGTGCATCTGTGACAGGTGTTGCAGAAAACAGTGTAAGTAATGCATGATCAGACGCTCGGTGAGGCTTTTTTTCTTCTTTCCCGGCAGATTGAAATAACGGCGTCAAATTCCCTTATTGGTTATGGAGATTCTGCCAGACGGCGGGGGAATACGATTTGTTTTCGTGGTACAGTAAAAGTGGCTCTTGATGACTAAACAAGCAGGGCAACTTGCGAGGGCTTGTGGTTGAAAATAGACTCTGGCTTCTGATGCAGAGAACATAAAGGAGTCCTGCGAGGCAGGAGGGTCAGCAAACACCAATCGGCAGCGAGCCGCAGAGAAACAAGCGGGCGACGGTGGGACGTAGCCAGGAATAGATGTCTTGTTTAGGTGGATGGACATTCATCTTTTACTGATGAAGGCTGGAGTAAATTTCATCAGATGGATGTTGGAATTTGGTTCGGATGTGCACAAAACGGCACAGTTACGATTGCAACATTGTTATTTTTCCTATTCTTCCCTCTAACGGCAACCATTCAAGTGTGCTAAAAGCCTGGTTGAACTTAGCGCCGCCTCTGAGACCCGTCTCCTCCTCTGAGCTGCAGTTTCCACGTTTCAGAGCTTCTGTCAGCTCCTTCAGACTAGCCGGACTGCTGAGTTCAATATAGGAGCGACTTCTCAGTGAAATGCTGATTAGAAACGTTGTTTAAGGGTTAATAGAGGAGCCACGTTGCGATGACTTCCTGTAGGTGGAGTTTCAGACAGAACAGGAGTTTCTTAAAGAGACAGCGGACCAATTTCAAGGCATTTAATTATAAAGTCAAATGGTTTTTGAGTCATATTTTTATAACAACTGCCAGGGCACAGGTACAGGAGGCTGTCAGGAAAATAAATTAGTGGAAAAGTCAAGGGCATCCAATCAATCAACTCAAGGTCACATCACAAGATTTCAAAGTCTTTGATAGTTTCAATATGTTTATTACTCATCTGGCATGGAGCTGTTCTCCTCCTAATTGCGCTGAGTCAACAAATCAAAGTTGTGGTTGTCCATAATTTTATTGATTTGGTGTCAAAACTTTCAGTGCCTTTCCTTTAAAGCCACAGTATGTATCTTTTATCACTGTTATTTGTTGAAATTGTCACCATGTGGTATAAATAATATATATATATAAAGTTACATACTGCAACTTTAAATGAAGGATGGAAAACACCAGCCTGTGTACAATTAAGCTTTATAAAGTGTTTCACTTAGTAGTAATATTCCTGAAATGAATCCACAATATTCTAATTTATTGAATGGTACATCTGTATTTTGCTTTCTGTTCTGACCATGTTCAGATGTCCAGGTCCATGCTGCGCTCTCTCCGCTAAAAACGAACTTTATGCCAGTCTCAGCGACCTTTCCGCAAAGAGAATAAAGCAGGAAACGATCTATAGGCTGATAGATCAGCCTATAGATCATCAGTCTAACATAAAGGGGAGTGACGTCAGGAGCGGGGAGCCGCTGTGAGCTCAGAGCAGGACGAGCAGAACCACCAGCAGAGCCAAGGTGCTCTCTCTCTCTCTCTCTCTCTCTCTCTCTCTCTCTCTCTCTCTCTCTCTCTCTCTCTCTTCTCTCTCTCTCTCTCTCTCTCCAAACTCCTTCGCGAGCTCGAGGAGCGGAACCGGCAGCGGAAGCGGTCGCGGGGCGCGATGAACAACAGGTCTCTGACTCCGCGGCTCGCCGGGGCCGGAGCCGCGGACCACGAGCTCGTCATCACCTCCACCTTCGGGACCCTGCTGTCCGTGGTCTACGTCGTCGGCGTGTCCGGGAACGTGTACACGCTCGTGGTGATGTGCCACTCCATCCGCTTCGCCACCTCCATGTACATCTCCATCATCAACCTGGCGCTCGCGGACCTGCTGTACCTGTCCACCATCCCCTTCGTGGTGTCCACCTACTTCCTGAAGGACTGGTACTTCGGCGACGTGGGCTGCCGCATCCTCCTCAGCCTGGACCTCCTCACCATGCACGCGAGCATCTTCACGCTCACCGTCATGTGCACGGAGCGGTACCTGGCCGTCACGCAGCCGCTGGACACGGTGCGGCGCTCCAAGAGCTACCGCAAGGCTCTCGCGTGGGGCGTGTGGCTGCTGTCGCTCGTGCTCACCGTGCCCATGATGGTCATGGTGGCGCAGACGACCAAGGCGACGTCGGACGGCGGCGTGAAGCGGATGTGCGCGCCCACGTGGGCTCCCCTGGCCTACAAGGTGTACGTGACGGTGCTGTTCGGCACCAGCATCATGGCGCCGGGCCTCGTCATCGGCTACCTGTACGTGCGCCTGGCGCGCACCTACCTGGAGTCGCAGCGCAACGCGGCCATCGGCGGCGGCGGCAGGCGCACCCCGAAGCAGAAGGTGCTCATCATGATCTTCACCATCGTGCTGGTGTTCTGGGCCTGTTTCCTGCCCTTCTGGATCTGGCAGCTGCTGCCGCTGTACCACGCCGAGCCGCTGAGCCTGGCCTCGCAGACGCACACGTGCATCAACTACCTGGTGGCGAGCCTGACGTACTCCAACAGCTGCATCAACCCGTTCCTCTACACGCTGCTCACCAAGAACTACCGGGAGTACCTGAAGAACAGGCACCGGAGCTTCTACAAGTACACGTCGTCGTTCAAGCAGCGGCCGCCCAGCCTGCACTCCTGGGGCAAGTCGGCGTCCTCCAGCAACCAGTACGAGTTCAACTCCGAGACGCTGGTGATGGGGACGCTCAGGTGAAAAGGCTCCTAGAGACAAGAAGTGCTACAGGTGAGTATGTTTCTGTCTGTGTGTGTGTTTTACACCGGATGTTGTTTGGATACGTTGGGAATGAGGACGCACCGTGCGTAAAGAGCGCGCAAAGTTTGGCTTTGATTTTTAGTGAGCAGTGCGCCTATTAGTTGAACCTCGAGAACTGAAGCCTTTCAGAAATATTCAGACCACTGTAAACTTTGTTTTTTATATTTGTTCTGCCGAAATCCCCCAAATTCAATTCATTTTGTTGGGTTTTTATGTGATGCATCAAGAGACAGTATGTTGCACAAATATGAAGAGGAGAGGGAAAAAACATGCCAATGTTAAATTGGCATCAGTTAAATCTCAGCTCAATTGAATAGAAGGCATTTTTAGAAGACTAATTTCAACCCTTTCCACATTTTCTCAGTGTGATTCATGTCCAGACTTTGACTGGACCAATTAGTGCAGGCACCCAAATATGCACCGATTGCAGTTTTCTGGCCTATTGCCCGTCACTGATCTTCGAAAAACCTGGCCTACCACTTCTGATCTTGGCAGTTACCAATTTTTTTTGTCTGAAATAAGAAAGTTTCTGATTTGGTGAGAGTGGGGGGACGATGATTAATGTGCAGACCTGACCTGGTGGACTGGTCAGTCGGTCTAATGCCTGACCGCGGTCCAGATCCAGGCCGGCATAACTGTTTGTGTGGCCCTCCAGACTCCAGACGCCAAGTAACAGAAATCAGTCCTTACAGTTAATCTGAATTAAAAAAAAATCCCAGGATCGGGTCATGGGCTTGACCTAATTAGGTTTTTAACCCAAAAACTTTCCTAAAGTTACTAATTCCTGCTGTTAATAACAGCAAAGATTGGATTGAAAAAAATTATCTGGATTTAGGCCTGACACGTTAAATTTTGTGGGACGATGAATTGTCCCAGTTATTATTGCGATGAAAAAGTTTTAAATTTGTGCATCTAAAATGAAAACCTTAAAATGTTTTAAATTTAAAAAGTAAGTAAATTGGCCTTGAATTACAAGTCTTAAATTTTGCCTGAGCAGGACTATTTAATATGATAAAATATATGGTTTTTCTTCTTCTGGTGGGAATTTTCTGTCAGGCAAAAATCCAAAAATGATCATCAACAGAATGGAAATAATCAAGTTCATTTTGATTTATCATGCCAATAATTTATTAATTGCTTACTGCACAGTAAGACTTGCCTGAATTTATAAATGAGTCATTCTCATATTAAGATGACGTTTTATTTCAAATTCATTTCAGGTCTTAGATTAAAAGAAATTAAAAACGACTTCATAATTTGGTGTTTTTCTTGGACGTTAGCTTCTGCATTAGCGCCAAGACGGATGCGTATTAATGCATATTAAGGTGTATTTTGTGTTTGAACTATTGAAACATGCAGATATACTTTTTATTAGAAGGGTGAGGCTCTGGATGTTGTGGATTGTTGTGGTTGTGGTCGTTAACCTGTGTGAATACCGGAGCTCCACCGTAAACGTCTCTTTAAAGATCCTTTAGTTCACAAACAGTCGCTAGTGTGTGCAAGCTTAGCTTAAAAAGTTTAAGTGCATAAACGAATACAGTGAGACATCTGGATGAGGGATGCAGACACACACCTTGTAGATTCTAAAAAAAACAAAAATCAGGAGTGTGGACAGAAGGAGATGGAAGACGTGTCTGGACACGTCCTCGCACCAAGCTCTGAGGCAAGGAAAGCATCACATTTTCTGTCGTTATGAAAATGCTCTGAATGCCATCTCGAGCTGTGACATTTTCAAGCCAATGTCCCGGCAGGTGATCGGCGGAGGAGGGGGAACGTTCCGGACGGTGCGGTATGCGTGCATAAATTTGTCGGAGCCAATCTCTCTGTGGTGCACAATGTCAGAGAAGACGGGAAGCGATCAGACTCCTTTTGTGCGATCAAGATTTATGAAAAATTCAGGGTTGTTTTTGTCTGAGGTTGTTGATGTTTCACCAGAGTCCAAAAAAATATCCTCATCCCCTGAGCTCATGTGATTTATTAAATACGACCGACTTTTAACTCATAAATCATAGCATGAAGACTATAAATGTACTCGAGACTAATGTGGCAAACAGCTGGTTCTACACTGAAACAGAATAAACATACCATTCTCCCCCAAAAATGATCTAATCTCCAACCACTGGTGAGGAATTTGGTCTATTGTTTAATGTTCTGATTGGACTCGTACGGAAAATGGACCAAAAAAATTAAAAAAAAAGCACATCACTAATATGTGGCCAGGCACAATATCACTAAACATTCACAGCCAGGTAAAAAGTAAGAACACCACATTTCACTTCAATATTTTGACCAAGTCTAAATAAAAAGTTTTAATCACAGATTCCCTTAAGGGCGCATTCACACCAGCCCTGTTTAATCCACTTTAGTCGAATTCCACTTTGTCTAGAAAGTCCGGTTTGTTTGTGGGGAGGTGTGAACTCTTAATCAAACTTTGAGCCAGTCCAAAATAGCAAACTCTGGTCCGCCTGCAAACCTAGGCCTTGGTTTGATTGAAGGGAACTACTCTGGTGCAGCTGTGTGTGAACGCCAAGTGGACTGGAGAATCCAAATTGTGTGCATAAACTGAGTCTTCTCTTCTAGAGAAAGAAAGATGAGGTTTTTTTTTTCTTTTTGACTGCACCAAAGTTAGTATTACTCGTTAAACTGCAGTGGAAGCACTTTTTTTTTTTTTTTTTTGCATCACAAACCATGTGATCAGCAAACTGCTTTTGCAAGACATTTAGCCAAACTTTTACTTACCGACATTAGTAAAAAGAAAAAAAAACAAAGCTAGCTAAGGTCTATTAGCAGCTACTTACCTATCAGAAAAGTTAGTCTTTTTTTGTTTTTGTTTTGTTTTTTTGCCAAAAGTGATTTGGAGAAAAAATAAATGAAATATAATCTTGCCTAAAGTCCTCCCACCCCCTGCAGCCCCACCCAAAAACTCTTGGCAAAAAGAAAAGAAAAGAAAAATAGACTCATTTTAGGAAGGAGACAATATTTAAGGCCAACTCAGATTCTTTTGAATGAATTTAAGGCATTTTAAAGCCTCAACGTTAGAAGCAGAAATTTCAGACTTTTTATTTATTTATTTATTTATTAGGATGCGCGGACATCCTGTACTTCTCCAAGCTCTTACAGGGCTTCCTCTACTATCAGTGTGTAGCAGAATCATCTGAAACCAATCAACATGCCTCGCCTGTGAAGTAAGACGAGGACAAATAGCAACTTGCTGTATTCTCCCTCGCCTGCTCTTCTCTCATGCTGGGGCAATTGGCACGGCCTGCCAGAGGGGGGTGCTGCTCCGCTGAGTCACAACGGGAATCGTTTCAAAGTCCGGGGCAAAGCTGGTCTCTACGGGACGCTCAACATCTGAAGGTGCATTTTTTGTTTGTTTGTTTGTTTTTCTGAAGTTGTACCAGCGCAGTTATTGATGCAGACAATAATGATAAGTCATGAGAAGGAAGGTCCAAACCCTCCTAGAACCAGACATGTCAGTTCATACGACGCTGCGCCAGAAAAGCTTAGGAAACCTGCGCAGAGAAGATTAAGAGCGACTTTGAACATGACAGCTACGCAAAGGCTGGTATTACCTGAGCTTGCGAATTTGACTTTGGGAAAATATTTTTAAATCTTAAGTCCAACACCTCACACAAATCGAGGCTCTCATAAAACCCCTTCGCAAACTAATCGCCGTGCTTCTTGCTGCCGCGTTCATTACATGCGGCTTCGTTTCCTCTGCGTCAGAAGTTGGGTTTCGACTGCGGTGTTCCTTCCCCTGTGACACAACCCGTGCGGTTCGTTGTGTGCGTTTGAAGCACAGGGCGTAAAAACCGAGCTTGTGGAAATGAAATCCGCCACAGCTGATCAGCTCACGCCTCCTCAGAACAAAATGCAAAGGTTCAAAGTATTGCTGCTTTGGACTGAGACGTGGTACGAGACATTTAAAGTTCATTTCAAAATGTCCACAGCGTGTTGATCAAGTTTTCCACTGCTAACATTTCTTCTTATTGTTTAAAGAACACAAGAAGAAAACTCATCTATGCAGAAATGTTCAGAGTGGGAATAAAGCAACCGTAGTGCGAATTTTGTATTCTCAAAACAAAGTTGGAAAAACTTTACTACTGATGGACTTCGATTGGTTTCCACTGAACCCTGCATTCTGTGACCGCCATGATTGTCAGCAATAAAACAATAACACATAACATATCACAGCAGTTCAGACATTATAACTTGCATACAATCATTTCAAACTTCATAAACGGAGGCATGTCTAATAAACTCAGGTTTTGCACCAAACTTTCGCATTAAATTGCATTAAATTGCATTTGCAGCAAAGCAGTGCTAAGTTCTTTGCTTATAGCTTTTAGTCTTCAGATGGGTTCATAAAATTGTTGTTCATACAACTATAACGGAGGTATTCCAGTTTTCCTGTTTTGATGTCAAGGTCCACATACTTGCAAAACGAGACGCAACACACAAACGAGCAAAAAGCAATCACTTTTGAAATGTCTGAGCTAAAGCGAGCTTCAGATACTCAGGAGCGAGTAAGAAAAAAACCTGAGCTGGGATGCAGCTCAGGTTTGACAGACATCATCAAAGCGAAATAGAATTTCAATGAGCGACTCTAAAACCAACCCACACAATCGATTAAGAATAAAAAGGGGATCTGAAACAAAGGATCGGCTGCAGCACCTGCGCGGAAAATAAGAAAGGCGAGGAAGATGACTTCTCACACTGATCATCAATCAAGCAATTTCCTGAAGTGGCTCCCAAGGTGTGGATAAGAATGGAGGCAGACGCATGTGTAATCTTGGCTGATTTTTATAAACACAAAGTGTTCACTCAAGTGTTATGGCTTCATAATTGCTTAAAGGAAACAGGACATTACATCTGTGTGCTGAAATGAGGCTTTGGCACATGCAGTTCTCGAAGTTCAGTCCAACAGGAGAAAACAAAAACACGGCGAAAACCTTGGCACGAGGAGGAAGAGAAACGTGACCCTGAGACTTGCATCTGTAACCCGGTTGCATTTTGAGCAAAACGTTCAAAAAGTCCCGTATGATCAGAAACATCCATGAACCCAAAAAAACTTGACTGAAACAAGAACGACCAGAACCGTTGGAGGACGTACTGGGAGGAGAAGAAAAGCAACGGCTCCCCGATTTTTCCTTTAAATGTAAACAATTTGTTATAAGACAAAGATAATCCGATTAACAAAAAAAAAAAAAAAAAAAAAAAAAAAAAAAAAAGAGTTTTCAGGTGATGATTTGTTCAGTCCTCCAGTTTGGGCAAGTTAAAAAAATTCTGCAACAAAGTCTGGGGCCAAAATCCATCTACAGTAAACACATTACAAGTTGCAAAGTTGGTTTCCACTGAAAATATTTGAAAACGTCATTGTATTTACACAGGTTATCAGCTTGTAATTACATTTTGTTTTATCAAATGGAACAAAACCAAAGAACAGAAGGAACCAGAGGACAAATCCAGACTCACAGTAACCAGGAACACAGGCGATAAAAAGCTGTCATTACCAAGTTCTGGGTACCCATAGACAAAGATTTGATTATTAGGGGTTCACCAAGCCAATATTCTTATCGGAAAACAGTATGATGGGATACAAAAAATGAGTATTATATCACCCTGCATCTAAAATCTCTGACAGAAGCAATCCTCTCCAGCAGCACTTAGTATCCCAAACGCTTTGGTTAAAGGATCAGTTCTTCTCATACATGTTATTGTTGACAATTGATTTCTGTTTGAGAAATTGATTTTTTATTATTTTTTGGTCAAGTTTTTCATAACATCCCACATAACAAATTAAAAGTATTTACGATTTGTGCTGATATCGTGTCGGGGCAGTATCGGTATCGGCCAATACTCAAAGCTGCAATATCGGTATCGTATCAGAATTACAAATGTCTGAAATTACAAAGAAGTGTCTTGGTGTGAAATTTAAAAGTTGGTGCTTTGACACAAGACATCTGTGTGTAAAGCTCAATATGGAATGTTGTGGGACATTTCTGGAATATGACAGCAAAATGTGGAAATACATTTTGCAGAGCTCCGTCTGGAAACATCCGGAGGACTCGGGACACACGTCAGTGGTGGAACGATGGAGAACATTTGTGCCCTTGAATCCCAGCTTGTGCGCAGTAACATCCAAGTCTTTTCCCTTCGGTGAAAAATTGATGTTTCCAGGAAAGAATTTCTGCTGACGTTCGGCTTCCTCTGGCTCGTCTCGTGGTTCTCCTCCAACAGGAGACGCAGCGGCCGGCGAGGCTTCTGGACCACAGCCTGTGCACCTAAAATAACGTTTTTTTTCCCTCCTGTTCACTTTCTTCGTCTCCGTCTTTGTTGCAGGGCTCGTCCGAGCGCACGGGGAGCAGCGCCGTCCCACGGACGCCTCAGCGCAGGGAGGGGTCGGAGATGGCGTGACTGGGGTTGCAAGTGAAGGAGACGGTGATGGCGTAGCGCGTCCCCCACGTCACCTTCTCCACGCGGTGGAGGTTCTCCGATCCAGAGGAGAAGAAAGACACTCGCCCTGGACAGGAGAGAGGAAACAAAACAAAAACATAACTCTTTAGTGAGGAAGTGAATGTACAAAAGACTTCAAGAGGAAGTGTAACTTTTCAGGAAACATCCCATCGTTAGATGGGATGTTTGGCACAACATTGACGTCTTACAAAAGTCAACGTCAGACTTTTACGGTAGTTGGGTGAACTTTGCTGAACAAATGGTAAACAGGGTCAAGCTGAACAAAAAACTACAACATATTTATTGCATAAATTGTGAAAAATATTTATAATTTAAATAAAGAATGTCAGTCTACTTTTCACCAAGTTCACATTTATTTGTGTGCTTCATCTTGACACAGTTACATGTTACGTCCCTTATCGTTTGAGAAATATTAGTATAAAAAGTGAAGTGCGACCAGCTTTCACTTTAATCACAGAAGTGAGTCTCTACTATCTGGAACAGAAAGGTTTTGCTCAAGGAACGGAGAGAGGCGATTGTACAAGAGCAGAAGATGTAGTGAGGGGGCGTTTTCATTTGAAACTCACAAAAGGATGTTGTAAAGTGATACCAAAGTCCCGAATGCAACGGAAAACAAATCAAAGAACAAATTAAAAGCTGTCAGTTTCAAAACTGTTGACGTGTTGGCAGTTTTAAGAAGACTTTAAAGCTCTTGCATCAAGCCGGTTCACAAAGATTTACATTACTTTGCTTTTTAATCAACACTTGGTGATTTCCTGACAGTCTCTTCATTTATCCGAGGCCAACCAGCTGTTGCTACTTACCAGCCAGCGTGAATCTCACCAAAAAGTTTTTAAAAGTCGCTTTAAAACTCGCTATTGTCTCGCCTCTTTTAAAGGGGTTGACTCGTTGGATGAAACGGCAAAAAAAAGGAAGAGAAAAAAAGCTGGAGTCGGTGTTCTACTTTCCCCCTGATGAAAAACAAACAACTTGGGTCCCTGTGTGGTTTTCTGGGGGCGTCGCAACCCCCCCTGGCAGCCTATCAGATTAGAGGTCGTCAGGGAAAATTAGATCTCCGCGCTAAACAAAAGAATCCACTGTGAAGAAAACAAGCAAGAATGGGCGGCGGGACAATGAACACCCAAACAAGGATGAGCAGCAAACGCAGGAAAGGACTGAAAAGTGAGAGAATAAGGACACTCCTCCACGCCTGCGTGGCTTTAGATAACTTCCAAATGGCATTATCTGGAAATAATTCCCTGCAAGTGTTAGAGGGAATGCTCACGGTGTTTACTGTGAAGAACGTTTCAGACTCCCAACAGTGGGGTGAGGGAGATTAGCCGGTGGAGTTCGAGAGGCTTAGGCATAAAACTTTTCCAGGTCATTTCCAGGGCGCGAAGGAACTAGGAAGTTGACAACGGGGTAGAAGAGGGCGAGGGTTTGCTTTTCCTCGCGTCCACACCACGGACAAAACCGGGAGGAAATCCAAAGAGTCCCACGTCAGTTTGTCCTGGTTGGATTTTCTGAATTGTTATTTTGTGTTTGTGTCTGCCGCAATTCGTTAATCAACGAATCAATTAATTGTGCGATTAATTACATTTCAATTGTGATTATTAATATTTGTTTGCAGAGACGTCATAATGTGTTATTTATGATTTTGCTGGCAAGCGCTTCCTATTTCCTTCTCAATTCATAATTTTTGGTTGGGTAATATTTTGGATATCGAAAATGTTTTCCAGTGTTGAGTGTCCTTTACTAAGTTAGTCAGTCTTTGAGAGACCATTATTATTATTATTATTTATCCAAGACATTTCAGTAAAATGCATACATTACGATTGTCATGTGAGGTTTAGCTGAAACTGTTTGCGTTTCCCTACAAAAGACCTTTCTTCCGTGCAATGCCTGGGAAGTGAGTCAGGGATCATGTTCTCCCGGTTCTCTCCAGGTACTCCGGCTTCCTACCGCCGGAGGACCTGACAGTCTAAAAATATGACTCGAGAGGCTTAATTCATTCATGTGGGACGAGAGAAAAATTGTGCATTTTTGGTAGAACGACATAGAACCTATGTTTTCGAAGTCAAATGGAGAAACTAAATGAATCTGAAACTTCTGGCTACATGAAAAGTTCTGGAAAACTCGGACAAAGCAGGTCCAGAATCGAAAATTACACATATAAATCCTGTTCTACCAATAAAAGAGCTGCGTAGTGCATCTGCAAAAGCAAAAGCGACCAACAGGTTTTCAATTCAGCGGCCAATTACAAACATACAAAAGATCCTCTCAGTGCAGTTTGACGGCAATGTTGGCTGACTGAGCCAATTAGGATTGAGGGGTGTCAATTCAATAAATAATTCATAAAACGGTTTCTTAAATATGTAATTAAATCATTGAACTTGGCAAATAGCATAGCTTATTCAATATACTGCTCATGAAAAGGCACATAAAAACAGCCCACTAGTATTTAATGGACACGTGCTGCATGAATTTATTTCATCTCTCACCACACATGCAAATGATGTTCCGTCTGAACAGCAGCGAAGACCCGCGAAATGAATTCAAAAAGGTAAAAGGGGGATAAGACGGTACAAAACCCGAAAGCCAATTATAACGACATAAAAGACTGATTTCTGGAGCAGATGGAAAAGCAGATCCGGGCTGTGAAAACAATCACGTATGCAAATGACACTCGGCCTGGGAAACAAAGAGTTGTGCCGTGAATTTGTAAAAGCTGATGTGACTCGATAGTTGGGGCGCTGCGGAAAGTACAAAAGGCTCGGCGAGATGTTTTTAAAAGTTAACCCTACTTGAACATCTGCACAACTTTATCTGAGTGTTACTCGGCCTTCATGGCAGTGGCGTTTGTTTATTAGTCACAGGTTTGTTTAAAGGTAGATTTTATTTAGGCATGTAAGGAATCTTTTTAGATACAATCAGCCACTTATAATATTCTGATTAGCTATAATGCAAACACCACAGATAAATTCAAATCCATCTAAACATCTTCTTTTTGCCACAAGCACAATGCTGCCAGCGGCATATGAAGGGTCAGCTACTTGGTGTCATTTCATAGCACAATCAAGTAACTTTGTTACCTTCAGTTGTTATAAAAATGCTTTCTGTATCAAATATGTCTTAAAAGAAATCCTTCTTTGTAATTTAATGCCTTGAAATTGGGCCTCTGTCTCTTTAAGAAGCTTCTGGTCCTTTCAGAAACTCCGCCCTCAGAAAGTCATTGCAACATGGCTCCTCAACTAAATAACATTTTTCATAATTTCATAATGAGCTCAGTGGATGCTCATTGATGCTGGCTAGTCTGAAGGAGCCGAGTGGGAGGGCTGATCTGTGAGGTGGACGTTTGGAAACTGCAGCTCGGAGGACGAGCTTCGTCTTGAAGGCGGCGCTAGGCGCAACCAGGCGTTTCGCACAGCCGAATGGTTGTCATGGAGATAGAAGGATTTTTTCCCAAACACGCATGAAAGAATCGAGGCAACACTGCACGTATGTTTACGACGAGGGAGTAACGTCATAGCATGATGAACAGCTCAAAAAAGCCGACTTCACATCATAGTGCTCCTTCAAGCAAAGTACGGACTCCAACCTTCGAAATCACTCAATAACATTAAAACGTTGTCTACAGAACCCTTTAATTGACTCTTTCCTTGCATTTTACCTTCTAATAAAACAAGAAATGGTTTCATTTAATGTGGGGAGAAGCTGTAACAGGAGGATTATGTCCAACAACAAAAAACTGATTATTACAGCTGCAGCAGGTGAAAACCGCAACAAGAAGAGACGAATAGAAAGAATAGAAAGGAGACAACAAAGACCTGTGAGCTGAATCCAAGAGAAGACCTGCAAGAGGGCTGTCGGGTTTCTTGGTACCGATGCAGACGAGTGCGCAGTTGGACTGTTCTCTCGCCTGTGTCAAGCTTTGCCTCAGAGTTTGTTTGGTTTCATCTTTTGGGTCGTTCCAGCAGCAGATTTTGTCGCACTGCAGGGGGGCTGGCGGGGGCCTCGATTCAGCTGGTCTCTCTGTTTTCTTAGATAATTTCATTGAGGTGTCTGAGGACACACAACCACAAAACTCAACGTTCTGAATGGGATTTTTTGTGTTGTGCACAAAGGAGGAATAAAAGATGCATTTAACATGTTTTTACAAGTAAAAATTTGCGGCTACTTGAGTTGATGTTGGCTCCCCGTACGATATCCAGTACAACAAAAGGCAGTGCAAGTAAGTAATCAGAGTAGCAACCAAGAGGTGCTTCTCTGGAGGAGATGCAAGTATCCACAGCTCAGGTTGTAAGTATCTGGTGGCTTTAATTTCTGCATCTGTCTTCCGTTCCTCGACGTCAGGTATTCTTTTTTCATTTTCTCTGTGACGTCGGGTCTGCAGGTTTCTTAAAGAACCTCCAGACCATTGAGTGTTTAATTTCAGCTTGATCCGACCTGGATGGAGGTTGGGTTTGAGCAATGGACCTAAACTGTATGCGAGCAGGTTGGACCACGACTGGCTGCATGGATTCTCATGTATTCCTTTTCAACCTGTCACTTAATCTACCCTTTGCAGCCAAAGACGCTTCACCTTACATGTCATCTTTTGATCCATTCCTAAATCCCTCTAAATCTCTAAGTGGCCATTTCTTTTTCCAGTAAATCTGTCCATCAAATCTATTTTCTGCTACCCGACATCACTTCAACCAGTCTGATAAAATTTCCCTAACGCTCTTGACTTTTCTTCTCTCTAATCGTCTTGATGATGTTCTAATTACACCCAATTAGATGCTATTACTTCAGAAGAGCCAAAAATATCTGTGCAAACCCAGCAGGCCTTCAAATCTGATGAGCAGACTCTCGCCCATTAGAACCTGACAGCCATCTGCCTCGCAATGTCACCGGAAAACCTTTAAAGACGAAACGGTGCAATTACACGCAACAAATTTGTCCAACTTTTTTGTCTTGTTATTTTCGTTTCAATGGGATGAAGGTTATCTGCACGCCGCCCTTCCTGTTGCTCGAAGGACAGTCTAACTTCACTGAAACGAGACTGTTGACTGCAGCTCACTTGCGTCGTCTGCATTTTTTTTCTGCTCCAACGTGTGACCTTCAGCTAACTTCCCTCGCCATGTTGTCAAAGTCCTCAGCGGCGCTTGAGGACTTTGACGGAGCAGACGTGAAGTGACACAGGGGAAGAGAAGGAGCTGCGACAATGGGTAGAAAATTGGGGACAAAAGTCGGCTTTTTGTTCGCCGGAGATTAAAAGAGGCAAACTGGGACAGAGGACAGAAGACAATGAGTGGAGATTAAGGGGAGGAGACAAAGAGGACAGGAATACCACGGGACTGCTTCCTGTCAGATGCAATAAAGGCAAGGTAGAGCTGTCGGGAAGCCGGAGAGAGCTGAGGAGCTGTTAGCCATGCTGAGCAAATTCACAAAGCTTTGAAATCATGCAGGAGAGACACCATTTACCGACGTCACACCAAAGAACAAAGCTGGGAAAAAAAACTCATTATGCTTGACTTCTGTCAAGGATGTCAAGATGACCAACAGATCTTGACGCTGACGGGACACAAATAAATAAATAATAAAAAAAGAAACCATGCATCAACTGGAGCTCATTTCATTTTATCCAGAATGCCTGCATTCCTGTCTAACATTAAAACGATCCCCTGATAAAAACAGCAGAGTCAGTCTTTAAATGGTCAAACACTTGCATGCAGGTCAATGGAATCGTCAGGTCCTTCTGATAGTTAAAGGCTTTTAAAAGCGACACTCTTAAATGTGTTTTGCCTTTGCTATTAGCACAATATAAATGTCACGCAGGATTGAAAGTGGAATACTAGTATCTCGACGCAATGGAAGACACTGTATGAGAAAGTCCAGTTGAAATATAACCGAGACTTTTTGATCGATCTATAAGTAATTCAGTTTCGACCATTTCCCAAGAGCACTGAAAGTACTACTTCTTCACACGCTTGAAAAAACCGACTCGCTATATTACTTTGCAATTTCACTGTGGACAATTTAATGAGTCAGCTTAATCAATTTCTCCTTCACTTGTTTTTGGTTAAGTGCTCATACAAAGAACCCGCTTCGATAAAAATAGATCGCCTAATTTGCTGAAAGTGGAGGATGTCCAACCCTCTGAGTATTTGCAGCAGAGTGAAACACAATTCCCCGAATCTTCACTGTGCAGAGGTCTGATTACCCACTTAGAGAGGATTACAGTCATTTCGCTGCCCATTTTGGTGCTTTCACCCCCCCCTTCAGGGGAGCAGCTGGCCTTCAACAGGTCAAGCTTCTCTGTTTGAAGTGGAATTAGTAAATGCATATCCTTTGCATATCCTTATGTATGCAAAGGATATGCATACATAAGGCGATTTAGCCATCAAGAGCTAATGAGCAGATCTCACTTTGCTACGTAAACAAACAATATGTCCTTTACTGTGAATGTGCCAAGTACACATGAATAAATCCTTTTCCAACTGAAATCAGACAAAATTATGAATGGAGGGTTATTTGGGGGTTAAATCCCCCACCCCCCACTCAGTTCTTCCCCTGGAAATTAAAAGTGAGCCGCTAGCTAGTACCTGCCCGGGGTTCCACAGTTCGATTGCCGTTTTGGTCCATGAAGACAAATCGCCCGCCGGTGAAGTCTGAGCCGTAGTCAGACAGGTACAGGAGAGATGTGTAGTCAAAAGAGCCATACGTCTCCTAAAAGACAGAGAGAGTTGAAGCATGACTGACCCGCCAAATAGCTGAGCATATTTTCAGAATCAAAATCAGCCTTTACTGTCTTCATACACCAGCACAACGAAATTTGCTTCAGTACAGCTCATCCTAGGGAGGAAACAAAAAAGACAAAACGGCATAGGACGTGGGAAGACAGACGTCAGAGGACACAGCCCTCATGAAAGGCGCCGTCCTTTTTACTGTAGGTTAAGGATTAATTTGTATGATGCATGAGGGAAATGGAGAGGGTTTGGAATTGATCCACTAGTGACACACCTTTGAACCAGCAGAGGAGCTCAATGTGGAGCAAAGTGAGCATCTGTGAAGTGACTGGTTAGAATGAACAGGTCAAACAAGTTGGAAAACTTCTTATTTCTTCATGTGCCGAGCAGCAACCTTAAGCAGGGGAGTCTTAAGGTTGCAAACACACGCCATGTCTGTTGAGGGAATTGCTTATTGCGTACTTGGAAACAACTGTACTTGCCAATTCCAGGTCTTTCTGAAGGTTTACACAGGTGGAACTCCTGAGAGAAAGGAAACAGCTTCACCGGATTATGTCCCCGTAACGCGCCCACTGGAAACCTTAAGTCGCCTAGAAATTATTCTCCAACCAATCAAATCATGCTGGTGAGCAACCCTAGTGCCCCTACTGGCAGGATTGTGAACTAAACTACGTTCTGCTAATGTAGAAAAAAAAAAGACAGAAAACAAGACGGGCCAGTTTTGGATACGGGGTGGAACCGCTGTCAAGTGGGGTGAGGCCACTGATATAAGCAGAAACGGGACATCTGGACAGACTTGTGCAGCAGTGGGTTCAAATGTGGTTTCGAAGTACTTCTCAGAGGGTTACGACATCAAAAGAACAATATTGAACATTGTTGTTGGTGTGAAAGACAGGCCATGGTTAGCTGAAAGCGAGAGAGTATGGCGTTGGGTAATAACTGGCGTGGACAAAGACAAGCAGCTTAGCAACAATAATAGTGCTAATTACTGAAGTATTTAGTAGGAACTGAAATGGATTATGAATCGCTGACACCACAAACCATCTCCAAAAATTTCTTGCAGCACTTTTGCAAGATTGAAAGCAATCATTCATGTGGTTTAGCCTTCGCTCGCTGCTTTTCTTTCCCCCACATACGATATGAATTGAATGCTTCAGGCGTGAAAACATCACAGTATGCCTTTTTTTTTCCAGTAGAAAGGAAGCTGTGATTAACACAGAACCCACTTTTCCAACAGGTAAATACTTTTAACAGAAATAAATGACAGCCTGTGTGGTATGAAGGTTATAGGAGTGCTCCACAATTCAGGTTGAAATACTTTGGAGGGCCTGTTGAATTCGTGTAATTACTTGCCATTACTCCCAGAGAAACACGCTGCCGTCGCCTTTCAGAACATTCAAATGGAAGCAATGAAACAAGACGCTAAAATGGCTGTGGTGGAATTTGACGCGGTTCGATAAGGCTACATGACATTTTATGTGCTGGGCTTTCATGGGTACGAGCGGTTCTTATTAGAGCTCTTGTGGGTCGTGCAATATAAACACCGCATTATTGAAAAGCAGGCCTCCTCTGTGGCCATGTATGAAGAGCAGATTAAATGGCCATTTCGTCTCAACATATGCAATATTCCTCCTGCCTAATTAATCCCAAAGGTTCTGTAAGGAGGGGAATTGGGAGCTAAGTTAAGCAAAGTATCGTCTACGAAGGCAAAGAAGGCAAAATTGCTGACATAGTGACCACAAATAATTTACCGCAGCTCTATTCATATCATAATCGTAGCATAGAAATGGAAACGTTTTATTTGAAATAAAAATAAAAAAAACGTGGCATAAAATATGTTGCTTATATGCATATGACATGACGTCATATGCTACGCAACATATATGCTATAGGTTTTTTTTTTATCAAATAAAAAGTTTCCATTCCTTATGCAAATAATATGAAATGTAACCAACACTGACTAAAAAGACACCTTATGTTTTTGCAGTCATTTTGACTGACGCCAAGTAAAATTAGAGTTACTGGATTATGCTACAAAACGTCACGCTGTGCCTGGAAAATACATAATACCGCCCCTAAATTATGAATGATTAACTTATTGTGGCCTCACAACTTCGTCCCGGGTTGCATGGGCCTGAATTCCTGACCTGTTTGTTTGCAATCAAAAGTGAGTCTTGCTGCAAAGGCTACTGTCGTGAAGTATTGGGCTTTTCAGTAGGATAGATTGGTACTGCAAGCCCAACTTCAGCCAAAGTTTTGAAATGGGGGAACATTTCTCTGCGCGAAGTGATATGAAGTCAGCAGGATCCCACGAGTCTTTGTTTTAGTGGGAGGAACTCACACTTCTTCTGGACCACTGGTTCAGATAGACTGGTCCGAAAGCCTGCATGACTCTTCAACGTGCTTTTAGTACAATGAGGTGCACTGAGGAGAGTGTCACAGTGAGAGTGAAAGCTCAGATAGGAATCCTTTTTTTTTATTCATAAAAAGGTGGAATGTATCTTGTAAAAATCAAAACATTGTTTGAGTCAAAGTGTCTTTTTGTAACTTTCCCAGCTAATACACAATATCAGTTGTGTATAACCTATCTGGAAAGTCTTGAAAGAATGCCAAAGAGGTGTATAAAACCCATCTTCAGTTTGGTTTCATTGTGACAGCAATCCAAGGTCTATTAAGAGGACGGCTGAGGCTGTTATGCGGCTCTAATTGGCCATCAACTGGAGTCGGGCTTCCCTTCCGTCAAGAGACGAGGCCGGGTCACGAATGTAAACGTGTCGGCAGCAGTTCGCGGTCGGGTCCATTTCCGCCATAAACAATAAACCCATCTCTCTGCTGTCACACTTCAACTGTAGCTCTGACACAATATCAACTTATTGATCGATGGGCAAAAGAAAAGCCACCGCTAAAGACGTCGGAGGTTATTTGCATGCAAATGAGGGAAGGGCTCTCCAACTGGCCTCAGAATAGTGGCAGAGGCAGATGGCGAAGTGAAGAGGCATCTTTCTTTTGATTTGTTTGTTTCCTGTTGCTGAGAGCCAGAAGGACACGGTGAAGAGGCAAATATTAATACGTTTTAAAAGCCAACACAGGATATCTGGCAACACGACGGGTGACCTGGAAGCAATCAGGAAACAAGGCAAAGAGAACAACCGTCATCAAGGTGCTTTTCTAAACGAGAAAAACAGGTCAATATGGGGACTGACGCATCGACAAAACGTCAATGCAGCAGAGAAATAGTTTGACATCGAGAATCCCGAGTCCATTACAGCCAATACCAATGACCGTATTTATTATTTTTTAGTCCTACAGGCTGAAGAAATAGTGTTTGATTTTCTACTATTGTCTTAAACCGATTAACCCTGACGAGTCACAGTCACATACATTTCATTTTAGATTTTTAAACAATTTCAGTTTACAAAAACATTTTACTCCCTAGAGAGACTGTCCTTTCAACCGGAACCAACGTGTTCTTCAAACCTGGGAGAAGCGAATGTCTTCAGACAACAAACGAGGCAGAGAAGATTTTAAAAGATCCAATTTCTGAATTTTGATAAAAATTCAAGCATGTCTGATGTGAACAGCTGCAGAAAACAACATCAAAAAGTAACGTGCAAGGATGAAAGAAACAACGAAAGACAGACGGGTTTGCAATCATTTAAGTTTGTATTACAATACTGTTTGTTTGTTAGAAACTTTTGTATTGTAGACAGATTTTAACTACGGATAATCTGATAAGAGACTGGTGTTACAAGCACAACTTCAGCCAAAGCTTTGAAATCGGGGAAGATTTCTCTACTTGAAGAAAGAGAGGAAGGAAGTGAAGAAAGCAAGTTTGGAAGCCAATAAGGAAGAAACACAAATTACAGAGAATTGAAAGAAAGAGAAGTAGAGAAAAAAAGCAAAGAGACGGAAACACATACACAAAAAAAAAGCTGCAGAGAAAGTAAACAACAAAAACAGGCAGGAAGGAAGGATATTTAAACTCACAGGATAGCCAATAAAGTTTGGAAGTATTGATAACCATACTCCATTTCCTGCCATACATCACCTGACCCTGTAAAGTGATTCCACCCCAGGCTTTTCCAGCCGATGTAGCAGCTCTGGACGCGGTGAGGTCACAAACCCAAATCTGCACCAGCTTATCTGCAGCCAAACAAACTTGCAGCTCTGTGTTTGTCCGTTACCTTATCGATGTGCGGGTGCCAGTACTCGTCATGCTGCGTCTTGGCTGCGGTGCTGTTGATTCTGGAGAAGAAGGTGGGCTTGGTGAGGTACATCAGGGTTCGGTCCAAGCCAAACGTCTCTGCAATGACGGCCTGAATCCGGCCCCGCACATCTCTAACGGTGAAAAATGGGAGAGACGAGTCCGAGGTGACAGCTGATTTCAGTATGATTTATGGTTCTATACAGCGACAGCCACAGCTGTCCAAGAGACATGCTCATAGATAAATATTCTAGATTCATCTTTAACTTTTGTTCCATCCTAACTAGCAAAAAAGGCCTTTATACTCTTATTTAACCGTCCTGCAGAAGGGTCCAGTAGACCCTGTATGACCTTTTACCCCATGTGCACTTTTATGAGTTTTTTTTTCCTTTTATGGTTTCGGGAACTGACAGGACACCACCATCGTTTCCCCATTAATCAACCGTCATCTGAGCCTTGCACTAAGACTGAGGGAGGTTTAAAAGTCCATTACTGCCTTATTTGGAGAAAATATGTGATATTGTGTATTTATTATGATTATTACTATGATCAATAATCCTAATTTAAAAAAAGGAAGTTAAAAAAGGGGGAAAAAAGAAGTAGACAAAAAACTAAAGTTTTGACATTAACCTTAGAAATTTCCTACAAAGAAAAATGGAAACTGCCGAGTTTGAAAATTTACAAGTCAAAAATGTTGACTTCTCAGAAATTTTGAAGAAAGTCAAAAACTTGTTTGAAAAGTCAAAAATTTCTACATTTTCTAGCAACTTTTGAGTGAAATGTCAGAAGCGTCCTTGGTTTTTTCTTTTTCTAGAAAATTCAGCAGAAACAAAGTCTTGTCTTGTTTTTTTTTTTCTATTTACAATGGCACCAATACGCCATCGTACTTTATAATCACCTGTAAAGCTTGAAATCCTCTTCTGTGAAGACATCTGCTATCTGTTCCCCGAAATACCTGCAGCAGAACCACAGAGCCAGAGGTCACAGGCCACAGGACATAGATCACCGACGCACAGGACAGAGAAGGGAAAAAAACAAACATTTTATTTTAGTAAAAATAGTTGAACATTCAATCAAACATTAAAGCAGCAGATTTCAAGCAAGCGACTGACAGAAAGTCTTGATTTTTGAGTGCGAACTGTTAAGTCAGCATTTTCAGATTAAAATCTGACAGATGTTCTCTTGAGAACCGTCGGCCACCTGCCGGGTGGGACAGGTGGCCGACACCTGAGGGGGTGCGTTTGAGAGCGGACAATCCGAATAAAGTCGGATTCTGACAGGAATGATGAATGACTCTGGGATGGGGTCACTGGACCGGTGGCTGACCCCAAGCATCACCAAAAACACTGAGAAACTGTCAAGAAACGCTTAAGATGGTCAAATAAAGGCAAGGTGTGACTTCCCACCTGTATATATTGACAAACTGTTTCCCCATGGACAGCGCTCCAGAGTGAAGGTCAAGTATGGAGGCCTGCAGGGAAAACACATATCACACAGCTCAGTTCAGCTACAGTGACGTGTGGCCAGTGTGTGTCGAGATTCAATGCCAGTCAATCTCCAGTGTTTTTATTTTCTCGCAGATTGTTGCCCTTTACCTGTTTACTGCTCACCAAATCTTCTGGGACAAAACGAGTCAGTTTCTCAGCAGCTGCTTTGTTGCTTCACTGAAATATCTGAAAACTCTCTAAAAAGTTTCTGTCTCGGCTGAGGTCTCCTCGCTCCGCTTTTCCTCAGCGCCTCTTTATGCGCAGGGATCCTGTACGACGCCGCCCTCTACAGGTGTAAGGTAGAACTGCTTGAAATGCCTACATTTAAATCGGAGGTCGTGTCCCCATTTACCACCAAAAATAGAAACGAAGTCATAATATCAGCAGAATAAAGACACAATATTACCAACAGAAAAGAAGAAAAGTTGTTTAAATGAGAAATAAAAAAGCTTGGGTAATGTTACCAAAATCCTATGTGACCAACTTGTCTAGTCTGATTTTTTTTCAAAAGTCCTGAAACTGATAATAATCATTATCAGTTTGTTTTTGCATCCTTATGACTCTCGTTACAGCTTGATCCTCATGACTTTTTGCCATACAAGTTTATTCCCGCATTATTACAACGTCTTTCTCATATTACAACTTTATTCTCATGACTTTTGTCGTGCGGCTTTATTCTCGTTTGACGACTTTATTCCAATAATATGAGTACTCTCATATTACGACGACTGTTCTTGTGATACAAGTTTATTCTTGGTAGAATATTTTGACTTAATTGTTGCGCAACTTTTTTTCCTTGTAATAATTTTATTCGCTACATTAAAAGTCCCTAATCTTCTGTCGGAGAAATCTCACTGCTGCACATAGATTCTCCACCACAACTTCGCCTGATAGGAGCATCAACACATCCTGTCACCTCAACTGCACTTAAAAATCCAAACACAAGAGCGCTTTTCAGCAGCTGAGCAGGAAGATCTCTGGGTCATCTGTGAAAAATTCTGGCAGCAAGTCTCAACTCCATCACAGCACTTCACAGGCGCGCCGATGAAATATTCATGAAGGCGTCGTTTGAAGGTGAATTTAGCGAAGGACACCAACTCAACGAAGGCCCGCACACCTCAGGTCTCCTCAGCTGAAGGTGTTTCTACAAAGAATTGGCAAAGAAGGGATGAATACAAAATCATGTTATACTCAGATTTTGATTTGTAGAAAGAAAACAAAAGGAAAATATCTCTCCCGGCTTTGCAGAAGTTTGTTTTGGTATTTGTTGGCGTACTAAAGTATGGAAAACATGAAGCAGCGCACCGGATTTACTACACCGATTTCACTCCCGTTTCTTATCCAGACGTCCCATTACAACTCGCTAATATCACGTCCAGTCGGTATGCAGCCAACCTGATGATGGGCACACACAATCTGCTGCCAGAACAGGTGAAGCGTTCCCATGGCAGCAGGTTATATAGGGGGAAAAACAAGCCCTTCCTTGAGCTGCGTGAGCTATTTCTGGGGGAATCCCCACTGGAGGAGCAATCCGCTGATTTAGTGACCAACAGCTTATCGAGAGTGAGGCCAAGCAAACATCCCTGAGCTCCTCAGATAAGCAGAACTGGGGAGGATTCTGAAATACAGAAAATATTTTTATCATAAGCCAGATTTACGCTGAAGAAAGCAAAAAGTGGCATGTTTGTCTTTCACTTAAAGTTTTGATGATTTCCCCCCCCGGGATGGTTTTGGAGAACTGTGGACAAAAATAAATAAATAAAACTAAAGCAAGCATACGGAAAAACAGTTGCTGGTTTTAAACAGCTTTGGTTCTTTTTATGTATGATAGTATAAAAAGAAAAAAGAAAAAAATGTTATTCAAACTCCAAAAAAATGAAACCCGATTACGACTCGATTACGAAAAGACTGAACAAGAAAACCAGACGTACTTCCAGACCTCAAGAATCGCATTTCTGGATTTTTTTCAGCCATTTTAAATAAAGTTCTGGTCGTCCAGTTAGAAAGTATCAACTATGTACCCATTTTAAAAAGATGGCGAGTTTTATTTCCTGTTGGTTCCACAAAGTCAAAGTGCCGCAATGAAAGGCAAAGACTGGCTCCAAATCGGAAAATTTGGAAGAAGGACAAATACCTGGAACACCACACCTTTCTTTTTTTTATCCATTTCTTTGGTTTTTATATGTTTCTACAAGCGCAAGTGGATTTTGCTGAGGGTTTCACATGACAGATAACATACACGAGTTCAATTGGTGAACTAATTAAATCAGTGACCGTCAAACTTTTATCCATGAGGTTCAAAGTCATCAAGTTGAAAGCATTTGGGGGTTGTGGAGGGGTCACATTTTTTTATATATGCATGTTCAAAAAGTAAGAACCTAACTCTGCTTTAAACTTGAGTAATTTTTCTTCTATTCTAAACTGTGTGCTGTTTTATGCTGCTCCCACACAACAACAAAAAAACACAAATTAAAGTTTGTGGCTGTAATGTAAAAGAAAAGCTCAAAGTCTATCAGTGCTTTCGCCAAAAGCTGTTTGCTGTACGCACACTTGAACAATTAAAGAAAGAGAACTGTGGAAGTCTTCTGAAAGGAGCAGATTGCCTTCTGGCCCCTTCCCAAAGACACTCCAACACACCAACACTAACAAGCTCCCTGTCTTTGTTCTTAGGAGCTTTTAATTAGCGACGGGTACGCCGTGCGCGCGACGCCTCTTGAGGACGGGTCTCTCTTTTCTTGGAGAGAAGCCGCCGCATGCGTCTCTTCACTGCCGTCTGTTAGTGAAGAGACGGCTCGTTTCATGACATTTTCTTGCCGTCTTGACCGTCAAAACGTGTTCTCGAGTCGTACGACATTGACCAACAATTATTTTAATAATTGATCTGTCGATTTGTTGGAGTGCAGATTTTTTATTTAACCGGAAGTAGAAATGTTGTAAGTAAACAAGTCATACAATACTCTTTTTCATAAGAAAAATAACTAAATTCCTTTAGTGAATTAGAATCGGGTGAAGCTAGAAATGCAACACTGGAGTTTGAGCTTCACTGAGGTTTCTTGCCTAAAACATATTTACAGACAAATGTGTTCTTTTTTTAAATCTTAAATGCAAAGTATATATATTTCTTGTACAGTTTTGGCTTAATTATTGCTCTGCATGTATTTTATACAGAAAACTGCCTTTTTTGAGTCCGAATACTTAATGATTAATCAGTTACTAAATTAGTTGATTTCAATAATCGATTAATCAGTTAATGAACATCAGTGCAATTAACTACAATCAATTACGATTAGTCACAATTCATCGTTAAATGAGTTGACCATTATTTCATTAATCAATTTATTACAAATGGACGTTTTTGAGTCCGAATACTCCAGCTAATAATTAATCGGCTACTAAATTAGCTGTAACCGATTATTTCAATAATCCATTAATTGTGATTAATTATGATTCATACGATTAATTATTAAATTAGTTGACGCTATTTTAATAATCGACTAATCATGATTATCTACGACTAATTGTTTAAGTTCTAACAAAAAGCATCATCTTACAGCAAACTGAAGGGTAGAAACATTTTCATTTACTACTTTTTTGTTTTGTATTAATCCTGCAGGTGAACAAGAATTTCAATTTGCGAGAAATTAAAATGTGGGTGTGTGAAACATTTACCCCTCCCTCAGACCCGGCCAGCGCCAGCCCCCTCTCAGCCAGCCTGCGAGTGAGAAGCAAAGAAAGCGTTCAGAAAACCGACGCGGTCGCGTGGAAAGGAGTCGAGGCGTGTTCGGGGGTTTACCTCCGGAGGGCCTGAGCCTCTTCGCTCGTCACCACGCCGTCCGTGACTGCCCGGCCGCACTTCTGGGGGGTGCAACCTGCCAACGGCGAAACATGAGGCAGCGTTTCACAGCTCAGCAGCAAAATGTAACACGCGCGCGCAAAAACATTTAGTACAAGAAATAAAGTGTTTGTTCTAAATGCACGATGAGTTTTGAGTCGTCGGTGCAAAAGTTTAAGCAGTTTTCTGTTTTGAGGCGGGACTGAAATGAAGTCTTGTGGAAAATTGCATGTATATCCATCACTGAATAGCTCCAAACATCGCCAAGGATCACTTAGAGAAACTACTGATCAAACATTCTTGACTTCTCAGTGACATGATGTCTAGAAACACACTCAGTCTGCAGTGCCACCTGGTGGATCAAAAATTATATGGAACAAAATAACTGAAATCCAACATCCTGTTAGGGGTTATGCGTATACATATACAAAAATCCCTTTAAATAGATGCTATAGAAGAGCTTGGTTTGGCTACCCTGTTGTTCAGCAGGATGAAAAATAACTCCAAAACTTTTTTTATTGCTGACAAAAAAGACAAGTTGAGTTGCAGCAACAAATTTACAACGTTACCACCCTTATCAAGCCAAAAATATTAGTTAATAAGAAGTCAGATGATACTGAGAAATCAAACAAGTTGACTTTAAATATGTCTTGCAGGAAGTCCTTGCAACTGTGAAGACGATAAAGAATGTGTAATAAGAAAGACCCTGCACACTTCATGGGCACTCTTTCCAAGGTGCAAGTGTAGCTGAGTCGATTTATTTATTTTTTATAATTATTATAAACCTTCTCAAAAACACTTTTTTTTTGTTGAGTTGACATGTCTGTTGTTTTTGGTTCCTGATGTTGTTCTGGGAGGATGGTTATTGATGTCGCACAGAGTGAGGTTCTGTGAGGTAGCTGCAGCTGCCAGGCAGAAGATGTGCTAATGCTAGCCCCCACTCTTAGTGATGTTTATGATGTTCATAATTGTTCTCACTCTTTTGTGCTGCATAAATTATAATGTTAATTGTCTTTCTGTGTCTTAAAAAAAACACTTTAGGTTCGGTTAGATTTAAACTGTTGCCCTTTCAAGTTGTTTGAAGTTTTCCCTCCAAAATGTTTGTAGAGCTGCTGGGATCTGACTGGTTGAGTGTGTCCCACGTTGTGTTATAGGAATAAACTGATGCAGATCCTGAGTCCTGTGTGATCCATTTTGCAACTGCTACACAAGGTTGGAAAGAGTGCACTTAAATCTGGCTAGACTTAAGTGTGCCGCAAAGAATGAAGTCACAGACCACGGCTCATATTCTTAACGGTGCGTGGATGTGCCAGGATTTTCTCCAGCTTAACAGAAACAAAAGTGATTGATCTAGAGTCAGCAGGTACTACAGATAGAAACTAGCAAACATGTCCAAAATCTGGGTGTAGTGATGGACTCAGAGACAAACCTTTAAAGAGACATAAAGACAGTTACACAGTCGGCCGTCTGTCATCTCAGGAACATTTCCAAGATAAAAGGGATAATGTCGCAGCAATGCCTAGAGAAACTCATCCATGCATTTATCTTTAGTTGGATTGATTAACAGTGGCCAACAGGTCTTCATAGGTCTACCAAAAACTTTAAAAAATGGAAAAATAATCAATCAATAAGACAGGTGCAGACCTCTGGCTATAGATCACATCACCTCAGTTTTAAAGTCCCTACACTGTCTCCCCATAGCTGAGAGAACAGACTTTAAAATATGCTGTTAGTTTACCGATCACTGATCGGCTTAGCACCACAGATCTGCTGTTGTCTCAATCGGAACCAGACCAGAACCACTAAGCTCCTCTGGTTCTGGTCTCCATCACCAGAACCAGAACCAAATATGGAGAAGCAGCATTCAGCTTCTACAAGAACAGCCAAAACACTGAGCTCCTTCACATCTGGACTAAAGACCCACCTGCTTAGAGGTGACTTTGATTAGTAGCAAATAAAACATCGATCAGCATATCTGCTGAATATTTCCTCGATGATTTTGATGATAGCATTTAACAAAATGTGATGTTATTCACCTAATGTTTTTTATGATGGAAACACTTTCCACTCTCTTGTTGACAGTTGAAAGTGTCAACAAGACACGAAATAAACTTGACTAGTATTGGGATTTGTAGCCTGAACTTCTCCAAGAAAGTCCTTGGACACGGCAGAAAGCAGGTTTTCCAGTTTCCCATGTAGAGTTTGAAGTTCTTCAGAGTCAAAAAGAAACCCAAACATGACTGTTTCTTAACAAGGGAGATAATGATGTGGAATCCCAAGTTTTTGACATGACTGAATATGTTCTAGGTACCATTATCTGTAGTAGTCAGCATGTCACATTATTGAGCTCCTTCAAGGATTAGTAGTGCTGCTTTTCATTCTTAACTACAAAATTGGATGGGGCGGGGGGTTTCAGTAGAGGCCAGAGCATCACCTGGGTAGCGCTTGTAGTTCTCGTAGTCCTCTGAGCATTGGACGCTGTAGACCCTGGGCTGAGGCAAGATCATTTCCCTCCGACTGGCCAGAGTTTCTGTGATGTCACCGTCCAAGGAAGCCAGGTAGAGCCAGGCGGCAACTGTACCAGCACACAGAGCAACCAGGAGCAGGGCCAGGAGTCCCCTGGAGCCCCGCCACGAAGACCCCTGCCTCAGGGCGTTTCCCCTGGTCAGGACAAAGGCGAGTGACAATGAGCACAACATAACATACACGCAGATTGTAATTGGGTTTCTTTAATTTATTAGGTGTCCATGTTGGAAAAAGTGAACTCTGGAGGCAGTTGGTTGAACTGGACTTTATTTAGGGGTGAAAAAAGAAAAGAGGGAGGAACACAGCCGACACTTTTCAGGCTTTGTATGTGAAAAGAGTGTTAAAAGAAATGCAACACTGCACAGTTCTGCACTATTCTGAGTTGGTGCATGGTGTAAAATCCTAATAACAGGCATCTGAGTTTGTGGTTGTGACAAACAGAAATCAGATTATATTTGATAAGAGCTTCTGTAACACCGTCTTATTAAAAAGAAGAAGAAGAAAGCCCGAAAATGATGTGTTTTTGTGCCATTTAGACCACCATCAGGTCGAGCTTATTGGTTTTCCTGCAGTTTTCGCTCCCATTCAGCGCCTCCAGCCTCCTTTAACGGTGGAAATTAACTTCATTAGCTTACCTTTTGATTTTCCTCTCTATCTCCGCCGCATTCGGGCCCTTCGTGTTCCTCAGCCGCAGCAGAGCCATGTCGCCTCAGCTAGCTTTCAGCCGACAGCTGTTTGCGCACAGCAAACATCCCGCACACCCCGCCAACAGCTCGTACGCCAGCCGGAAGCTCCCCGACTTCCTGCTCGCACTCGTGTCGGCCCACCCCATTGGCTCTCCTGGAAGAGAAAGCGTCGCTGTCCATTGGTCCACGTGCAGAGCAGTTCCGCTACAGCTGCAGGAAGCGAGCAGAGGTTTGATTTTACAGCTGCGCTCCCTTTTCCACTCATTTAGCTCTGTGAAGCACAAGCGCTCCAGTTTTAAGCGCCTTGCACGGAGCTCGCATTTTATCAGAGTTTTCTTACACTGGCCGGCAGGCGTCTTAAGCATATAGGTGCTGCTTGACAAGGTAGGTTACACTGACCGGAAGTAGAAAAGGAAACGGACCTTGACCTTTAAGGCTCAGGGTTGATTGGTTAATTCTAGGTCTTCGAAGATGTGTGTCTCCATTTGGTTCTAACCCGAAGAACAAATTTACCAATTAATTTAACTTCTTATATATATATACATATATTTACACATTGTCATTAATTATGGATATAAATGCACAGAAAATGACCCATGGTTTTGTCTGATACCATTTGATTGAACTATTTTTTTTCTAAACATCATTTCCATTTGGGTTCTGACCCCAAATTGTTATGAAATATCTCCTGCCACAGATGTTATTTATTGTAGTCAGGTGACAAATTTTCATAGGGTGGGCTAAGAGTATAATGTAGAAAATTATTCCAAAAAACTGTCAAAGCAGGTATAAAGTCCAATACGGAAACCCAGTGGCGCCAAAAACATGGACCGTTTCTTGCGTCGTTTACGGCTTTGGGTTGGGTCCCATTATTTTACCTTCTCGTTTCTATCTCATCGTTTCTTCCGCTTTGTTCACATTAACTAACAATTTCTCACTATAAGCATGAACTATTATTTGTCCATTTTCTTTGTAGGTCATAATTAATGAGCCATTAATTATGGTTCATTAATTGGGAACCATAAACAACCATAAAAGAGCTCACGTCCCATGTATAACACACATTAATTGTATAATATGTTCAAATAGTACTGTATTTCTCTCTGCTTTTGGTTCTGAACCCTGTGGAACTGTTCCTTTAGTCATAAAACCACACTTCCATCACTGACTGTATTAGCTATTTTTTATATTTAAAAGACTTGGTATTACCCAAACAACCAATGTACAAAATGATGAAAGGGCTAAACAACACGTATCCAGTACAAAAAGTGTGTTCACAAACACATTGCATGTTCAATTATCACACATAGTCACCAAACTCGTTAAAAATACCCGAACGATCACACATTTTTTCTGCAGGCAGAATGAATCCACCGTGGCCCAAAGGAAAGAAACTGGTCCACTTGGACTTGAAAGGCGCCCCGCCACGGGTTGAATACCTTCACAGGGTGAGCCGACTCTTTCTTCTGGTGTTGCCGAGCCTGCTCGGCCGTTCCTGCTCACTGTGCTTCACCTCCGCAGCTGATCGAGCTCTTCTCTCGACTGGGTGTGGACGGCCTGCTGGTGGAGTATGAGGACATGTTCCCCTACGAGGGAGAGCTGCAGCTCCTGCAGGCCACAGCGCAGCCTGCTTACAGGTGCAGACCAGGGGGTCACTTATAATTTCATACAAAAATCATTGCTGAAAGGATTAATCGGATTAATCGTGATGAGTAAGAATAATCGACAGCTAATTTAGTAATCGATTAAACGTTTACTGGCGTATACAGACTCAAAGAAAACCATTCAGAGCAGTAATTAAACCAGAATCTCACTAAATATGCATAAACATTTTGCAATAAAAATAAAAACACTTGTCTACACCAGTATTTGGTACCTTCATCACTTCACCAATGTCGTGTTTTTAGCCGAGAGCAGGTGCTGTCCATTCAGGAATCTGCCAAAGCAAGAGGTATGGAGGTGATCCCACTTGTGCAGACTTTTGGACATATGGAGGTGTGGCAAACCCTTGAAAAGCTCTTTAAATTGTGTATTCTGAAGTTGTAATAAGCTTTTAATCTCCCCCTTGGCATAGTTTGTGCTGAAGCACAGGCCCCTGTGGCACCTTAGAGAGGTCCCTCACTGCGTTGGCACAATTAATCCCCACAAAGAGGAAGGAGTCAAGCTGGTGATGGAGATGCTGAGGCAGGTGGTTGAGCTGCATCCAAATCTAAGAACGGTCCACATAGGGGCAGATGAGGTAGGAGTCTTGCTCTGGTTGGAGGCTTTTAGCTCTCTGTCTTTGTCTCATACATGTTCCTGTTTTAAACACTTGAAGGTTTACACTCTTGGGGAAGGGGAGGACTCCAAGCTTTGGCTGGCTTCAACCGGTCGCTCAGTGGAACATCTTTTTCTCAGTCATGTGACCAAAATTGCCAAGGCTATTAAAGAGGCGTGGCCTGACATGAATATCATAATGTGGGATGACATGATGAGAGGCATGAGCCAGGACACGTTGAAAGGTGAGGAGGAAACTTTCCATCCAAATCAGCCAATCACCAGCATCCCAAATGCTGTTGGCTGTATTATTCTCTTCGGTCCACTTGATTGGAAATGTCCTCATTTAAACCTTTCTTGATTTGATTCCCCCACATGACAGCAAGTGGATTAGTTGGACTAGTTCAGCCCATGTTATGGGACTACACCCCAAACCTGGATGTGGATCAAACCGGTAAGACACTTCCCCTGATGCTCCTTGGGATCAGGAGTTTGGTGTTCCCTAAACTTTGATCCTTCAAATTCTCTAATCGGAGCAATGAAGAAATCTCCACCACCAAGTTAGAACTGATAACAGAGAATGCATTAACACCAGCCCTGTTTAGTCTAACAGTTGTCTTGAAAGTCCGGTTTGTTTGTGGAGGTGTGAACACACATCTGAAGCAGACCTACGTCTTGGTTCAGTTGAAGTGATCTCTGGTGATGTTCATATGTATATATGAATGTGAATCGTCTGGCTAACACAGGATGTGGACCATTCTGGGTAAATACAAACAAAACAAATGTGTGCATCTAGTGCTAGCAGAGCAAATAGCCAGTTGTATGGAACCTCACAATGACTAAAATCTAATGCTTCTTGATTTTTGGTTAAATTTCACAAAGAAGGAAGTTGAGGTCAATCAGTGTCTTCTTCAGAGGTTTTCAAGTTGTTTGAAAAACCTTTGCCCTCAATCTGTGGAAGTAAGAAAACGTAACTAACGTTGTCAGTTTGGCTCGTAATCGCTACCGAACTATCTGGCATGAAAACATTGCAAATGAATGAAAACCTTTTCAAAGTTGTATTTTTTTGTTTGTTTTGTTTTAATTTAGATTATCAAGGTTAACTGAACTCCATTGATGGCTCGAATCAAACATTCTTGACTGTGTTTTCAGTGTCTTTGCTAGAGAAGTACCACGGCGCTGGTATGTCCGATCTGTGGGCAGCCAGCTCCTTCAAAGGCTCCACTTCTGTTCACACCTGTGTGACCTGCACCCAAAGACACGTGGATAATCACCTGCAGTGGCTGAAGGTGGCTGCTTCTCTGCCTGCCGCCATTAACATGAGAGGCATCGCCATCACAGGCTGGCAGAGGTAAGAATCAGTGGAAGTGGGTCGGAAAAACATCCACACCTCCTTACTTACTTAAGTTTGCTCTGACATAAAGTTTGCTCTGACATAAAATATGCTCTTGTGGTTGGGAGTTGACAAAATGAGAGAAAAACAAATTCTCAGTTCTCGATTTTCTAATTCAGTTCTCCTTTTCTCCCATTAACAGGTATGACCACCTGTCTGTACTGTGTGAGCTGCTTCCTGTAGCTCTCCCCTCCCTAGCATCCTGTCTGCAGACACTTAAGCATGGAGAATTCAGCACTGAGGCTCTTAGAAACGTAACAGAGGTGCTGGGAGTGTCTTCAGTGGAGATGGAGGCCATGGAGAGGTGAGGTCCGACGCCGGTTTAGCAAACAACAAGGTCCGCCTCTACGTCAAGCGTTGCTCTGTGTGACTTTCAGGACTTCTACTGGCGAGTCACTGTTCCCAGGCAGGAGGCTGGCAGAATTAATCGTTCAGATGAATTCACTGCTCAACTCAGAAGATTTGAGATTTTTTGAAAGCAATATGTAAGTTGTGTTCAGTTTTTGGGAGAATTTGTCAGAAATATTGTTGTTCATCAAACAAGAAAGCAACATTTAATTTGTCTAATGTTAAATAGCTTCCCACTGCAAAAACAGACGGGCAATAACAATGTATTTACCTGCATTTTATGCTTTAAAACACTGTAGCAACAATTTTGATAAAAAAAAAAATTGTACAAAACGATGTAGCAACAGCAGTGGAAAAAATGGTTGCTTACTGTAACTTATACAGTAAGAAACTGCTTACTTTTTCAATTCATGCAGCCGCCATTTTGAATTTTGATGTTAGCATCTGTGAGGAAACTCTAATTTTCCGAGTTAGTATTCCAGTTGATTTCTGCTCAATTTAATTTGGAAAATCTCATCTTCCTACTATAAATGTGAGCTACCGCTAGCATTCAGCTAGTTTAGCTTTCAACAAACACAGATTTCAGTCGAAACTGCAACGTGGTTCATTTGTTTTCGGTGTCTCAAATCTACAAACGGTAATGAAAAAAAAAACAGCTTTACTTCTAAACTCTACAAAGTAGCTGTTCCCACCATAAAGCAAGACCGGTCTTTACATCTTGCTGCTAAATAGCCTCTAATCTTAGCTTCAGGACGTGTTGAGAAAATGGTTTTCAATTCAGTGAACTTTATTTCAACATGTTTAGAGCTTGACAATTTCTTTCCTTCTCTACATTTGAAGAACCACTTGTTGTGCTGTTCACAGGTTTGTAAGAGGTTGGTTTAGTCCCTACCACAGACAGAAGAAGATGGTGAACCCATTAAACTCCATGCACATTCACAACCAAGCCTCGTTGTAAGCATTTTAAATGGTTGGAACGATAATGAGCGGTTGACCTGTCTAGTCCAGCTTATTGTTTGGCTTCTCTCTGGTTCCGTCTCAGGTATTTGGACACATTGCAGAAGACGACAGAAGCAGTGAGAAAAGAGATGGTAAATCTTTATCCCGACTCTACGGCCGAGGAGTGGATCGAGGAACACGTCAGCCCTGTAGCGGCTCCACTACAGCGAATTATTGATGCCATCCCGGCCTGTGTAAAGGAAATCATACCATGAAAGATTCAAGACTCATTTCAGCTTTAGCGTTGGACTATCTGGGATTACAACTTTCAAACATTAATTAGAAGCTAAGCTAACAGAATGCTAGTGGTTGCTTATGTTTCTTTTCCTGTGTGATCCTGCATCTCCATGTAAGTTGATGTGAGCGGAGATAAGTGTATCAAAGGAAAGAGGAAGGTCATGCTTTGTTTTTCAAGAAATGAAAGATGAAGAAATTAAAAAGCAAATGAATGCAACAAAATAAAAATCATTCAACTCTTTTAGAATACTCATTTCTTGTTTGTTCTTTTTCAATTATTAATAAACTAAACAAAAAACCCACAACATTTGACTAAAATCTTGAGGTTACCTGAGATTTAGTCTTTGGTTCGCACAAAAACGTTTTAAACGTCAATATGAAGTCACAACATACTTAATTGTATCACCAGTTCCTCATGCTCGGTTATGACTTGCACATGCATTCCTTGGACACAGTGTAGGAGAACATCTGAGAAGGTGGATCTGAGCTGGGTGAGTCCAGAAAACCATGGGAAAAGGTACTTTCTATTGTCTCCCAAACAATTATCTCAGCAGGGAGCAACACTAGATCCATAATCTAACTTGTGCTCTTAAACAGTAATTAGTTCAGAACGCATAATCTTTGCGGAAACCACAGTGTGTGAAGTATAATTTAGGGTAAAAGGCATAAACAAAACAAGGGAATTCTCTGCAATGTGAGCCTCTTTCTCTGCAATGTCTTTGCATTGTCATGATGGCTTAACTTAATTCGCCCCGAGATGCTCTGGGAACGCATGCTCCATATAGTCTAGCGTTAGTCTGCCTCATTATCCGAGTCCGCGCTGTCGTCCTCCCCGTAGTCTTCGTAATCCTGCTGCTTCCACTGCGTCTGATCCAGTCCCAGGAAGCGCTTCAACAATGAGGCCACCGCCTCCACATCACTGCAAGGCAACACACAGAACCAGGTTACCTTTGGTTCCTGGAACTCCGTCACAACTTTCATAACCAATTTCAATGGTTGTTTTACACTTTATAACATAAAGGTTATTGTAACACCTCATTCAGCTCGACTGAATGAGCCCCATAGAGCTTGTCAAGTGTTTATATTTCAAAACGGAACCGCAAAAAGTGAATTTTGCCTCCCGCACCGGACTTATCGGACAGTTTCTCGCCATCTTTTGTCCGACGTCAACTAACGCACAGCGACGGCGTCTTTTGGGTGACGGCCAAACTACAGTTAATGGTAAGTCGATTAATTCTTTGCATCTCGATTATTTACAGAGACATATGTTGGATCTCCTTTTAATTCTTGCTGATGGCCTACCTACGTCCTCCCATGGTGGCACTCTGGGTGAGGGGGTAGGAGATGCCAGCTGCCAACCTCAGCATCACATGATAACCCTTCCCCAGGTATCGGACCCTCTCCTCCTCGACACAAATGTCACAGAGCTGCGTCAGGTCCAGCACGACTGAAAGAGAGGGAACGTGTTGAGGTCCAGTGCAGTTGTGTGACGTCCTCACGCTTAATGGAGTCCTCCGTTCCACCCAACCACCGAACACTTAGTGGTTTCACTGACTTCTCTCCTGGCCTGTCCTCCACATTGTCAGCACCAGAGCATACAGGCTGATGGTCTTGAGCTCTACCAGCTTCCTGGTCTTGTCGAACACGGCCTCCTCCCAGTCCTCCATGTTCTGAAGGGCCACAAACAGGCAGCCTGCGACGTAGAAGAGCTTCCACGGGACGCTGTCTGCGACACACAAAGCAGAGAGCAGCGGTGAGCAGTCGTTGCTTCTGGGCAAACGCGGGACAAATAAGTTGAGTTTCCATACCCGAGCTGTAGTGCGCGGCCGCCAGCCCTGCCGAGGCTATACCTGCAAAGCGAAAGGTTTGGGATTCTGAAGAGAAACTTAAAGGGAGACCTTAAGTTTTTGTCAAGAAAAAAAACAAACTTACCGACGACAAGAGACCATGAGCGGACACCAGGAGATCTCTTGAGGTGGAGCAGAGTGGGACTGTTTGTCTCTACTGTCATGTATCCCATCTGAACAGAGGCAGGAATGTTAGAGATTATGAGATTTTCTAGTTTAAAACGATTGCCAAATAAAAATAAAGTGTTTTTGTGACGTGGTGTTGTATGTGTGAATAAATTACATTGCTATACTAAACCAGTCCAAGACTCCTTAAGGTAACTTTGATGAGGAATATGTTTTTTTACATCTTTACAAAGTGTAACAGCAGACTTGAAAGACTTCAATTTGTTCATGAAAGGGTTGCACAAGACTGTCAGCGGACAGTCCGCTGCTGCTGCATCAGCTCTTTGCAGTGCAGCATCTCCACCTCTGGACGCCTTTCAGCGTTGAAAAGGACGAAATGCAACAAAAACGTGTGGCTGCTGTTACGTGCGAGCATTTATCTTTAGACTGAAGATCTACAGAGGCTCGACTTCCATCTGGCGGGTACATTTAAAATATCTCAAAAGTTCTACTGCAGTTGCAGTGCTAAAATGCTGCTGAATGCCTAGAAACTGTCCAAATCATATGTTGTTTGCTCTGGTTTCCTTCAACAGGAAGCCATTTCATTCATTCTGATCGCCTCCTCTCAATCTCGAGCATGTTTGAGGTTCGCCTCATAAACCATCGTCAACCTTTCATGACTTGTCCTGAATATCCACCTCGCCGGCATTGACTGCTTTTTAAACCGTTTTCCCAACATGAATCCAAAAGTCTTCAACATAAATAAAGAATAGCAATAAGAACCTGATGTAGATTGTCTGCTAATTATGCAGCATACTAAGTGTAGGGAGAGAGCTTTATAATGAAGAAGCTGGTGGCTGAGCTGTTCTCCTCCAAGCTGAAGTGACTTCCTGTTTCACCACAAATCTGCAATACACCCTAAATTAAAATGTCTCCAAGGTGAAAGGAAGCAGAACAATTAATAGGACAGTACTTATTTGCCAATTACACTCATTTTAGCGACTAGATTTTCTTGGTGTCGTTCAAATATATTTATGACTACATATTATCCATGCATTTTCTTTGGGAGGGGTGATGACATATCATCTGCATATGAGGCACAAACTGCTCTGTGATTATTTCAAAACACTGAGCAGCAATATTGTCAAGAAGTGACAACAACACAAACATATCCGCCCTCATCTGTGTTTCTTTCCTGCTGAGCCACAAACTGAAGCTGAAACACAAAAGAAATGTTTTCATTCTGAAGAATCCTGTAAAAGCGAGGTGCAGCTCATTGCCTCCCACCAGCAAAAGAGAAAACAAATGCAGCCATTTTAGATTTTTCTCATTCTTTACCTTAATTTTGGTTTTTCTCTTCCGTGAACTTTGGTCCTTGTAGATTTAAAAAGAAACGGCGCCGCGTTACTGCACTACGAGGAAGTTGACTTCATGTTGTCGCAACCAACCGTCTCCAATGGGTGACTCTTCCTTCCTGGTTTCGGAAACTCTGATTGGACGCGCTCACCTGGGCCGCCTTTCAAAATAAAATCCGAAAAGATGACATTTTCAAGAAATAATTTGTGAAGACGTTATATAATTTGATTTAGCCAATCAAATTATAAACAAACAAAACAAGAAAAAAAAATAACAAGGAGTGCGACTTTCTCAGCTCTGAATTTGGAAATTTGTACTCTATAAATAGATGGGATGGATTGCTTTTCAGTAATATTTATAAAAGTTGGTTGGTAATAACTATAGTTGCAAGCCAGTCTGTGATTTGCTTTGGAAAAAACAAAAACTGACAACATGGCCTAACTAGAGCACACTACAAAATGTGCTGTTTTGTCACTATCTTTTCTAAAAAATATGCACACACACACACACACACACACACCGCAATAAAATCTATATTCTGCCAGGTAAAGACAATGGCAGAACATGCAACATTGCAATGTTCTGAAATAATGTCAGACACACTGACGCTTGTCTGTATGAATGGGCCCTCTGGGGCCTACAAAAACTCCTCATTTTACACAAACATTGATTCAAAAATCACAAGTGATACATTTATGGAGAACAGCTCAGCCACGGTACATGAGAAACATGAAGACAAATCTATCAACACAATTTCTCCATTTTTTGTACCTTAAAAATTGAGAAATTGTGTTGGTAGATTTGTCTTCATGTTTCTCATGTACCGTCACGTTTTTCGAGCAACAAACTAAGATAACATTCGGCCGCTAATTCTCTTTTAATGGTCTCGATATTGTTTTGAATTTTCTGCCTCGCGAAACCACCGACTATTTTGAAACGTTCGTGTCACAGCTTCCGGCGCGTGACACCTCTCGACGTGCGCATGCTCCAAGGACGGTCCGGGCGCACAATGGAGGTGGATGTACATGAGCACGAACGGCGGGGTAAATATGAGATATAAGAGCCATTAAGGTGCGGGCCAGCCGTGGCAGTGACGCCGAACCGATACGGGGTTTTTTGGCGACAGAGCGCTGAGTTCCGGCGGAGTTTAACAACTAAACAGTGTCGGCACTGCAGTCCTTCTTCTCTTCCCCTGCTTGTCCTCTGCTGGTTTCCACGTCTTTGTGCCGAAGCGCAAAGAAGCAGCACCGTCCGGTGAGTTGTTACCTCAACATTCAGCCTGGCCGACCTACTAGCAGTCATTTGAACACTTTAAGGCCTTTTCTGTGCGGCCTAAATCGTTTTAAACCCCCTTCAGCTCACAAGAAACGCGTTCAGTCAACAAACTTGACGCATTCTTGTCGTTAAAGCCACTTCAGAGCGTCATTACTTCAGGAGGCTTACCTCACTTGACGTCATTGACGCTGTCACGTAACGCCTCCGCTGCGGTTGTGTATACAATTACCGCGAGCCTTTTAAACGTGACGGCGATTGAAGCTCACAGCACGAGAGGGGCCGTCCTGGTTCCGATAAGCTGGGCTGTTTGCGATAGGACAGGAGAGGGGAGGCTGACGGCAGGGTGGGGCTCCCGGCAGAAAAACGCACAGCAGCCCTAACCCGCTTCTGCTCCCACCTCTGGTCGGTGTCTCCCAGTGACTCCCAGCTCCGAGGTCAATGACGAGGGCACAATGTCAGGGGTCAAGATAGCGCAGCGCAAGGAGAAGTGTGAAAACTGTACCAAACAGGTGGGGTCCTGGCTAACATGACGTTATTTCATGTAACCGGCTTGGAAGTTGTTTTTATTTTATTGATTTTTTTGTTCTTAATCCTTTGCGAATGCAGTGCAACAAGAAGCAAGGTGAGGATGGAGCCAACTCTGGCCCAGAGAGCGAGGAAGTCAATGGACAGGTAGGGACTGCTTATATAACTCTTCATTGGTTCCTCAGGTTTTCAGTAAAACAAGTGGAAGGGAATTGTGTGAATGGCGTGTAAGCCTGTCATAACCAGTTAATTGCATGGTGAGTCAAAAAGAGCTCATTGAGGTGATTGGGGTTTTTTAAGGGCAATTTTGTTTACTGCGACATCATAATCCACTTTACTTATGGTTTCAGTTGTGTGTGGTTTTTGTTTCCTTTATATTTCCTGTTCTTCGCTGTTTTATTTTGGACATTTAAAATGCCTTCCAGGTCCAGTGTGAAGTGCTCTGTGCCAAATGAAAGTTCCTCATCCTTTGAGAGGGCGTTTCTGCGTTATTTCGCCATTATCGGCATATCAGTTTAAAATTGTGTCAAAGCGACAATACTATCTGGGATCGTCCAGCAAAATTTGTAATCGTCACAGTCCTAATGGTTCAGAGTGATGGGCGTTTTAGTTCTTCGACCCATTTTAAGAAAATTCATTTGTGAAAGATTTTAAAAACAACACGTCGTCTTCTTTACACTTTAGGATTCTGCCTAATTTTGAATGTCTCTATTGTATAAATTCTCTATTAACCATATTGATATTTGCTGCTTTGACAAAACTGAAGTCTATGGGGTGGGAACACTTTTAGCAGGCACTGCAGAAGCTTTAGAGGTGAAATGAAATAAACGGGTTTGAGTCGCTTTCGCTCCTCTAGTTGATCGAAGGCCCCCGGGTGCTGCTGAGTGCCTGTCTCTCCTGTGACGGCTGCGTCTCCGACGAAGAGACGCTGAAGATTTCCCAGCAGAATCTGGAGGAGGTGGAGCGAGTCCTGGCCCTCAACAAGGTGCGTCTCACACAGGCGCGCGCCGCACAAAAGCGTCGAACAGGAAAGCCGAGACAGCTGGGCTTTGTGTTGTGTTTTGGCAGAAATGTGATGCGTCGAAGCACAAGGCGGTGGCGGCGTCGGTGTGCCCGCAGTCGCTGCCTTTCTTTGCCGTCCAGTTTGGCTTGGACATTAACGAAGCGGCCCGCAAGCTCTGCGGTTTCCTGAAGAGTATCGGTGAGCTGATCTGAGACATCCTGTGGGGTTGTCTTTTTTTGTGTTTTTTTTGTTTTTTAATTGCTTTGTTTATATATAAAGTCTATGATATTCAAAGTGCACAGTTTTCTTATGCAGTGATTAAAAGCTTATGTTTGGAAAATGCTATTTACAGTTGGAAGTAGTTATTTTCACAAAACCACTAACAAGACAGTTTTTTTGTCTCTGAAGATAAATCTGACTTTACTATTCTTGTTTTGGGTCAATTAGAATTATCAAAATAATTTTCATCAGCTAAATGCTAGTAGCTTGTAAATAATGTTTATTATTCCCAATGACCCAATGACTTACTGGTCTGTGTAATTGTAACAAAGGTTTGCTTCTATCTTATATGTTTTTGAAATTGGGACATTTTGTGTTACATTCTTGAACAACTTTTCAAAAATTTCAATTTTTATATATTGTTCCTGCTGCAGGATACTGTCACAGTGCATTATTAACAGTAATAAATGATTATCTGTAGTAAATTGAAGCTGGATATTTTTTATTACCGTCCGGTGCTGGAAAAGTTTTAAAACTAATGTAGAAAGTGCTTGAATTTTACTGTGGCATAAAGTGTATAAACTCCGTCTTTAGGCAAAAACACTCATGTTCTGATTTCTTTTTTTTTTTTTTTCTAAAACGCACTTTAAAATACGTCCCGTACCGGAAACAAGTCAAACCACTCGTTCTTTGCTTTTTAAACTCAGTTTAGTAGAAATTTGATCACACGATTGATTTCCTCATCATGGCTTTTTACTATTTGTGTTCTTCTACAGGGGTAAGGTTTGTGTTTGATACCACTGTAGCAGCCGGGTTCAGCATCTTGGAGACCCAGAAGGAGTTTATTCAGCGCTACCGCAGGAGGCACCACGACTCTCAGGCCTTACCCATGTTCACCTCCTCCTGCCCGGGTAAGCCGTCTGCCTACCTGCTGATTCTCCTCTGCTCTTCTTTTTATTACACAAACTAAATTGGCCTTGTCATCCTTTTTCTTTAATTGTATTTTGTTTTATTTTTAACTATGACGTTAAAGGGGTATTTATGCTTCCATGAACTTTTATTCCCTGGAACCTTGAATCTCTCCTGTTTGTTGCGTTGAATGTAAATTGCAGATGCTAACTCACAGAGTCTCGCTTCTTCCACAGACACTGCCTGCATCAGTGTTGCCGCTTCAGACAGGAAGCAAAACTTAACCATGTTAAATTTTCTACACCTTGTTTTACTTTATTAGCCTTAAATCGGCTGCATTCTAAAATATAGGGAAAAACACCCAAACCTTCTGGAAATAGAAAACCTTTTTCGTCCTAAATTTTTTAATCAAAAATAAATATGTAACCCTTCCTGCAATAAAAGCTTTAAGCAACAGCAGACTTTCAGCTTCACTTGAGTTTTTGACAGAGAAATTAAGTTTCATTTAAAGGCTTTTGTTTTGTTTTTAAAAGTGGTTTTGCTTAAACAAAATATTGAAATGATCTGGATGCATCCTAAACTGCACCTGTCTTGTTTCTTTAAAGCTTAAAATCTAAGAGAGTTGTGGGGTTTTTTTGTGTTTTTGTTTTCTATAAACAAATTCTTCAAACATTATAAAAGATAAATTTGCTCAGTCTGTTTTCACATAACGGCTGAAACAAACACTCTGCACTGTAAAATCTGTTGACAATAAAGAAAATCTGAAAGGCTGACAAATTTAAACTGGGAAGACCGGAACATGTTGCTGAGTGGATTTGCCTGAAAAGATTAGTCAAAAATCTGCCATCCTGTCATTTTTCTGGCATAAATGGAAACAGAAATCTTCCCCGTTTCCTGCTGAAGTGTCCCAGTCTTCAGATGTTGTGAGCTAAAGAGGAACAGATTGTGTTTTAGAAGTTCAGACGGCAACCAAGTGCTGGAGGAGCAAGATAGGCAGCTTTCACCACTCCCCTCAGCGATAACACCAAGCAGCTTTATGGAATTAAATTTAGCTTAGAAGAACCTCACTTTTCAACAAACACATTTATCTGTAATGATGATACTCTTGGGGCTATTTTGCTTCCTTAAAAGCTGTTGGTGATTTCCAGTTGAGGTTGGGATTTCAAGAAACACGTTTTTGGAACTGAGAAATATTGCTATTTTTTTCTCTTTTTTTGTTTCTGTTTAGTCATTTTTTATGTGTGCAGGTTGGATTCGCTATGCAGAACGGGTTCTGGGCAGCGTGGTCACCCCTCACCTGTGCACAGCCCGGTCTCCCCAGCAGATTATGGGCTGTCTGGTGAAAGACTACTTCGCTGAGCAACAGGTGAGAGTGCAGATGAGTTCTTCCTGTCAAATATGGCGCTTTTTAAGCATGTCATCCTGAGACGAAAAAAACAGAAAAACATTTTCTGAGGTTTAAGTTTTCAAATTCCGCCTCCTGTGCCACTTACATCAAATGGACGGTTCCACTGTCTGCGTTTTTGGTGAGGAAACCTGATATTTTCTAAAACGGAACTGTTGAAACAATTGTGTATATCTTCACTTCCACATGCTCGCTCTTGAGTTCAGCGTTATAAACCACGACGACACTGGAGCACTATTTCCAGACGTGACCGAGCACAGCTGCACACCTTCTTTGTTTCAGCTCAACAAAAACAATAAAAACATCCGTACTATGTCGGCAGGCAACACATCCAACCACCAAGCTGCTACGTTCAACAGAGAGGGAAACGATTGCTTTTTGGGCTTAAAGACTCTCCCTTTAGGATCATTATAAATGGGATGCGGGGTCATGTGACCGTGTTGTAACGATTACAGCAGTGGATCAGTCACCAGATCAGGGATTCGTGACGGTCAGATGTCTGCAGGATGTGGAACCGCCTCACATCAGTCATGTACTGAACAGTCCTGCAGCTTTTCTTCCTCCTCAGTCGGTTCTAATCTGCTGGAATTCGCCCTGCTAGCCTGGCGCTAACCCGGAGGTTGCGTTTGAGTCGCGTTTAGCCGGTTAGCTGCAGCAGGACCTCAAAGTGACACAAGCAGCGCTTAGACAAATATCGATGCCTCTCCCCTGCGCTGTGATGTCACGATCAGCACTTGTGTGTTTCTATATGCAGACATTGACACCCACAGCTGTCACCTGTGGCAACGGAGAACTGCGATACAAATGGGTTCGTAACGTCCAGACAGCATGGGATCTGTGAGACGTGGTGTTTAGTGATACACTGCGTTGTAAACAATCCACGAGATGTCACTGGGTTCAAATGCCGTGTAATCTGGTTACACGATACCAACTCCTTGCCTCATGTTGACCCACGATCTACGTCGAGTGTTGGGAATGTTCACTAAGCTCTGAAAGGTGTCCTGTAAGATGCAGCAAAAATGACCTAAATGTTAAATACCACATACTAACAGGTGAGAGAATTTTAAGTTTTCAGATTTAGATGGTGATGGTCTGTGTAACTTCCTGTAGTTTTACTGTAAGAGACATGGTAAATCTGGACCCCACAAGGTTTTTTTTTTTACCCTGTTCAAGGTCCAGTGTGGTCACAGTGACCCTGCATGCGCTTTTATGAGTTTTTGTGTGTGTGGCTTCAGGCACCGATGGTCTGACGGAATAAGCCCCACTTCCTCGCTCTTCCTCCTCCTGAGCGTCGCTACTAACCCTGACTAAACAACAGAGTAAATGGTTTTAAAGTCTGATGAAGACACAAGAATCTGTTATCACAAAGCAAGAAAGCGGTTTTGACAGCATCATCATTTGAACTAAGGAATAACTGTGTGTCTTGTCCAGATGTCTGTTTAGGGAAAATATCTTCCAGTTCTCTTCTTATATTTTTTCCTCATTGATGAATTTCATTTTTAATTTTCTTCTTCCATAGAAGCTGAGTCCAGAGAAGATTTATCACATCGTGGTGGCTCCCTGCTTTGATAAGAAGCTGGAGGCTGTCAGAGAGGAGTTTTACAACAGTCTACTGGACACCAGAGACGTTGACTGTGTCCTCACCTCCAGTAAGAGTTTTTAAAATGGCATCTGGAAGATCTTTATGACTGGTTGCTGCATGCTGAAATGTTTACTCTGAACAGGGAATGCACTTATTCTGGGCAGATTATACTTTAACCAAACCACTTCCTCTTAGAACTTGTTTCACGTCCTTTCTACTAAAATCTCTCCTTTGTTTTCATTAAAGCCATGTTGGAAACCCAAACTTCACATTAACTCAGATAGCTGAGTACAAATGTCCACATACACTATAGTCACAAGACACATGTATTTCTGTCTGTTTGCACTGAAAGTGCCCTTCTGACATCACAGTCCATTGATTTTGTTTGTTGGAGCGGTTCCAGCTGAACAGCTCTGCCAACACATTCCTCCACTCCGACCAGGAAGAACATTCTGCTCCTCTAGAAAACATCTGACCAATGCAAGCCATTGGCTAGTACCATGTAACCATCACTAGTAGAAAAACCCACAGGGCCGAGTCAAGCCGGTGTTATGAAGGGGTGTCAGTGCCATATAAAATACAAATGGAACACAGTTTGCCATTATTGGTATAAAGAAAATGTCAAAGGCTGGAAGAAAACAGCCTTTCATAGTCACATCGGCTGGGACAGTTTCCAAAACTTGACTCGGATAAAACATTGTTGTTGAGATGGAAATAAATGTTAGTTTTTTCAAAAGCTGTAGGGAAAACTTACTATCAAGGGTCTCTGTCTGCTGAAAACCCAAAGCAGAAAGATGTTCAAACTTGGTATGGTTCATATATTTCAAGTCATAATGTTATTGCAACCAATATTATTATAACAATATCTGTCCTAATGCAAAGCTGTTCTAATGGAAATTTCACCTGACTGAACTCTTCAAGAAACCCATTACTATAGCTGGAAATGATGTCAGCGCCAGGCTAGCATTAGCATACTTCCTCTCTGTTTTGATATGACTTGTTGACAATCCCTCCCGTAACTTATTTCAATGGCGTTTCTGTCCATCATGGGAAGTTATTTTCTGGCTACATAAGAGTTTTGCTTTATACTTCATACATAAGAGTGACCAGGGCTTCTGCTCCACTAACTACACTGAAAGCTGGTCACATGACCATTAGTGTCATCATTGTACGGGATGAAAAACACATCTACTGCTTTAACCAAAAAAAGCATCTTTTTGTGCATTGAGGTGAGTCAGGGACTCCTTAAGAAATGCTTTGCTCATACCAGGGATTGTGTGTGTGTTTTTGTTGTTGTTTTGTAATTTTATAAAACAAATATTTTAAGGAATGACCTAAGATCTATCTTTCAGAGGAGATTTACCACCTGATGCAGAAGAGGAAAATATCTGTGGAGGAGTTGGACTCTGTCCCACTGGATCATGTGTGAGTTGATAAACAGACAAAAAGATAATGCAGTTTGATCAGTTCGATTTTTAAAATTAAGTAGACTACGTGAGCAGCTAGGAAAGAGTTTGTGTTTAGCTGTCTTGTGTGTTTTGCAGGCTGGGAGAAGGCGAGGACGTGGTGCTGATGAGGCACGACGGTAGAGGCTCCGAAGGATTCCTGGAGCACGTGTTCAAACACACGGCTAAGGAGGTGTTCGCCGTCGACGTGCAGGAAATCGCGTACAAAACCCTCAGGTCCGAGTAGCGACAGATTCACACTACGTTACGACTCGGCCTGTCACAAAAACAAATTTTACTTGATGATAAACTTCACAATAAAATAAACAAAAATACAAAGCATGCAGATAAATAAATCACAAATAAATTGGAATATAAAGTCTTTGTAATCTTTATAAAAATCGTATCTGCATGGAAATTATCAAGATAATTTTAATTTATCATGCTAATAATTAATTGCTTCTTCCGTTAAACTATTCCACAATACAAACAAAATCTATTGCATTCTTTTGGGATTTCAAGTGACTGGTTCACACAAAGTTCTGGGCAATTGTAAGATGGAGTGGAAGATCTGAAAAGTGTGGTGTGTTTGTATTGAGCCTCTCTTGAGTAAATAAGCAATAGAACCTTCTTTTTTCTCTAATTACATCTGCAAGTTTTTTTTTTCTTTCTTCTAGCTTCCCACACTTGGAGACTAGAATTTCTACCCACTTTGTAAAAAAAAAAAAGCCCAGCTAATTTTATCACCTTTAAGTTCTCATTCCACTTGTTGTATCATGCTTACAGGAATCGTGACTTCCAGGAAGTGACGCTGGAGAAGGACGGAGAAACGCTGCTGCAGTTTGCTGCCATCTACGGTTTCAGGAACATCCAGACGTTGGTGCACCGGATGAAGAAGGGCCGCCTGCCGTACCAGCTGGTGGAGGTGCTGTCCTGCCCTGGAGGTAAACCTCAGAGCTGCCATTCCGGAACTTGTCCCCACGCAGCTGGATCCTTATAAAAACGAATATCTCCGCCGCTTCGTAAAATATATTGTACACACAGGATGTTTCAGGAAAGTTTTTATCCACGTAAATCCACCTGAGTGTTGTTTTAAACATGCCAAGCCCAAAGGGGGCAGTGTAGCAAAACTAAAACCTATGTCAGCCAATGAGATTGCTTCAAAACAACCACGACTTCCTGTTAGGAATTAAGACATGGCACCAGCAGATTCATTTGTAAAAATAAATACATTTCTGCCAGAAAAAGTGAAGTCCAGAAGTTGTCTAGAAAAAACTTTTCGGCCTCTGGGTTTCAAAAGTCAACAATGTTCCACTTTTGAAACAGAACATTTCTAAAAATTAAAATATTTCCACCTTGAAACCCATAAATTTCCACATTTCTTTTTCTAGAAAATTTGAGGGTTTTTGTAGCAAACCTTTGTTCGAGCTTAGACGGTTTGTCGTCTTTTCTTGAAAATGTCTGATAATCTCAAAATTTTGTTTTTTGGGGGCAGAAATGTACCATTATTTTGTCTACAGTCACCCTCATCCGCTGTCCTATATTTGTGCAAACAGATATGTAGGTTGAATAAACCATTAATTACTTATTGAGAGATTTTCAGGGATGGTTCAACAGTAAATTTCCATCATCACCAGTTTCATTTTGTAAAGAAAGAGCAGAAACAAAAATGTTTTTAACTCACAAAAATGCCCCTAAACCCCCTAATTTTACTCAGTTACAAACAACTTGCACTTATTTGGGTTTCACATAAATGAAGTTTGTTTAAATGATGGTTTTTCATGATGTTAAGCTGAATTTTTGTGTGAATGAAAAATGAACGCAAAAAAATGAAGAACCCTCATCTGGTCTCTGCTCCAGGGTGCCTGAGTGGAAGGGGTCAGGCCGAGAGCGAGGCGGGGGGCCGGGTCGATAAAGGCCTGGTTCAGCAGATGGAGGAGGTCTACGTCAGCCTGCCGGTCCGCCTGCCAGAACTCAACCCCGTCCTGAACAAGCTGTATCAAGACTGGCTGCGCGGCCCTGACTCGGATCAGGCCAGCAAGCTTCTGCACACAGAGTTCAAAGGCCAGAGCCAGAGTAACACACAACCTCCACACATGGAGTGGTGAAAAAAACCCAACACGAACAAATCTGTTTTGCAATTCTGAACCAATGAAGACGAGCAGGAAGTGGACCATGCAGAAGGAAAAAAAAGGTCGTTCATTCTTTTAACCACAAGGGGGTGCTGTCTGCTCTAATAAACAGAAGCAGTCCACAACAGCCCCTGTTTTCCATTCAGCTCACTGCAGCGGTGCTGTCAGCATGAAGGGATCAGAGCCACCAGATGAACTTGTGGGAGGCCAGCTGTTATGGGAAAACGGGAACAGCTGGAGGAAGTTGGGGATTTCATCAGCATGCAGCGCAATAAGGCCAAACGTGGAACGCCCAAACCGGAGGGAATGCTATGAGTTTTAATATATTCCAAATCTGTCTTTCCAGTATGGAAGCTGCTGTTTTGTTTTTTAAATTTAGTGTTAAAGCTGTTTGCTTTGTCGCTGTCATGATGACACATGCGCAACATAAAGCTAACTATGCAACAGCATCTTATCTCTACAGACAGGAGGCGGGGGGAGGGCTGGGCATGAAAAGTAGTTATTTTAAGTGGTCCTCATGTTTTTACTTACGTCTGTTTGCATAATCAAGCTCTTCTTTTTTTTATTAAGTTATATATTTGTATTCATGTTAAACGACCAAGCGTACCTGTGACATGTAAAGAACTAAAATATTCTCTGAACCAATGTTGTGATTTATTTCTGTTGCCGTTCTGATCATAAAGAACATTTAAACGTATCGCTTTTTTTTTAAATTCATTTTTATTTTTTTTAAACATTTTATTTTTAAAGGTTACCCGCACAACTGTAAAAAGTGTTAAATTATCTATCTAAAATTAAGGCATTAATTTTTTTTTTTTCCTGGAAGTAAACTGGCCTGAAATATGTTAATCCCAGGTCTTAAATTTGGACTATCAGGACTATTTGATCTCATATGCTGTTTATTATTATTATCAGACTTTTCTGTGAGGGAAGCGTATAAGTGGCACTAAGATGTTTTGTTCTGTAACTCGGCGGTTGAGGCTACTGCTAACTAGCTGCTAACTAGCTGCTAACATACCCTTGTTTTGTTGAGCCATTGAGTTATTGCCAGTTGTTTAAGTTGGTGAAACCCTGCAACTAATGGTGACACTTTTTCACTCTTCTGTCTCTTACAGCTACACACACACACACATATATATATATAAATATATATGTTCCACATAATTAATTGACAAAAGACGAGATAGCTATAGCTTTGTCAAAAGTTGTGATGGAACAATTTATACCATAATAAAGATGACATAACAAAAAAGAGTTATTAAAAAATGAAGAAAAATGACAGCTGAAGTAACTCCATACATTCCAGTACATAATGGTTTTTTTTGTTTGTTTGTTTTTAACGGTATGAAAGTGTACAGTAAGTTCAGGCCTCCAAGTAATTCACTGTATTAACTGGGCTCCACAATTCTCCACAAATCTGGCTTCGTGAGTCTCAAAGACGACTCCGTTGCTTCCTTCAGATAAATACCTCAAACGTTTTGGATACATATGCTTCAAGCAGCTTTTGAAAGTTTGAATGCCTCAGCTTGGAATAAATATCACTCACAGATAAGCATCTTCTACTTCCACAGCAATTATTACTCATTTTTTGGGTACTTTTTGCCTGGAAACAAACAAACAAACAAACAAAACAAATAGGTGAGCGTCTCCACAAAAACAGTGGGTGCACTTTCCACCTGTCAGCCAGGAGATGACCTTGGATACAAGTGATGATGACGTCTCTTTCCTGTTCGGATGACTTTAAGAACTTCTGTCTCTCCTTGAGCGCGAACCTTTGGCAGGGGCACCTCCCACTTGCCGGCTTTCTCTTTCCTCTTCTGTTTGATCTGTTTGATCATGTTGGAGAGTATGAAAGGGGCAAAGCGTTTGGACTTGGCAAAATGTGAGGAGGAGATCAGAGAAAACCCGAATATTCAGCTTTGTTGCATGATCAACGTTGATGAGCAACAAATGAAATGGGTTGCAATTAAAACCAGATCAGGGATCGAAACTGAATCATTTTTGTTTCATACGGGAAAAAAATCTGAATTTGTTTTCTTCCTGTTCATCAAGTCCATAAATATCTTTCCGATCTGAACGCAGCTGATTTTAAAGGGGCAGTATTATTTATTTTCCAGGCACACAGTGACATTTTCTAGCACAATAAATCAACTAAGTTATCTTCAGTCGTTACATAAATGCTGCATATATCAAATGTGACTTAACAGAAATTAGACTTTGTGCTTTAACGTCTTGAAATTGAGCCTCTGTCTCTTTAAGAAGCTGCTGCTCTTTCTGAAAATCCACCGTCAGGACATGGCTCCTCTATCAACCCTTTGAAGAGGCAGCAGAATTTGAATTTGATATTAAAATTATTTTCGACGAGGTGAAGCAAATGCAAGGTCGATGAATCACTGATGATGGCAAACAGCCTGCAAATAAGTGAATAAGATTTATTAACTCTGCTGCTCAGGCAGCATTAGGAGTGATTACAACAATGTCATTCGTGCTTTTAAAGTTAATATAAAGCCTGCATCACTCAATAAGCTGTAAAAAAAACTTAGATAAGATTTACGAAGACACCGGAGTCATGCGTTTCGATCTGAACCGGCGCTGCGCTTGCCCTGACCTGTTGGGTCGAGGGAAATTCTGTACAAGAAGTACCTGGAAAAGCAGACGACAGTTCCTCTGTGTGTTTTCTTCACCTATTAGGAGTGTCAAAAGACAGAAACCCCGAGGCTGCAAGTGGGTGGTGATAAAAAACAGAAAGCTATTTGAACATATCACCCGCAGCTGTTTTTTTCTCTCTCTGCCATTTCTTTCGTTATGCAATCAGCTGATTAAACCTGAAGCAACCGTCCTGCTCTGGAAGGACGGTTGCTTCAGGTCCTGAAGCAGATCCAGGCTGCAAGAGTATGCAGCGTGGATAAAAAAAACGATCCCATTGTTACACACACTGTCAGGATAATTCTTTCTGCGCTCTAGGTTTGGGTGTATCAATTTAAATATTGACACTATCCATACCAAAGCGAGTATTGGGATGAGATGGATACTTTTCGCCATTTCCGTTCCTTGTGTCCATCTAACCCAGTGCTTCTCAAATAGTGGGGCGCGCCCCCTTTGGGGGCGCGGTGCGATACCTGGGGGGGCGCGTGTGATCCTGGGGAACAGGCTTTTTTTTTGGCCGTACTAGTATAAAGTGTAACTGCGCACAGTAGGCGGCAGTGGCGCTCTCATTGTTACTTCTGTCAACAAAAAGCTCCGACTGCGTTCTGTCTATGGCTTCCGTTATCAACAACCCCCAACATGAAAAAGTTTTTAACAGGGATGAAAGAAAAGCGGAGAGAGACAAAGATAATGAGACAACAGAAAGTCAACCGAAAGCTAAGAAGAGGAAATCCGACGAAGCGTATTTAGCGCTTGGCTTCACTGTGACTACATGTTGGAGAAGAGGAAAGACCGGTGTGTTTGCTGTGTCTAAAAATGCTCGCAGCGGACAGCATGAAGCCAAATAAATTAGCGCGTCACTTAAATACGTTACATCCCAATCACGGCGGTAAGCCGCTAGAGTTTTTTCAGCGAAAACGTGCTGAATATTGCCAACAGTCATCCCGCTTTGTGAAGGCTACTTCAGTAAACCATCGAGCGCTGCTAGCATCATATAAGGTGGCGTACCAAATTGCGCAGTGCAAAAAGCCCCACACCATAGCAGAGGAGCTGATACTGCCTGCAGTAGACATGGATAGTCACGGTGGGGATTGGGGGGCGCGAATAGTTTTCTTCTTGATATGGGGGGCGTAACGGAAAATAATTGAGAAGCACTGATCTAACCAGAGATGCACAGATGGGTGACAGTGGGCTCAGGCCTGTTCGGCCTCAATTCCCTGCTTCTACTTGTGCCGACTGATCAATTGAAAGTCCGTACATGTCTGACCAAGCTTGTGAAGCCACTGGCGTTTTCAATGCGTGCGCTCATTGGCGGCATAGTGCAATAAATTGCTCAGAGTTGACGGGACAGTGGACGAAGTCAAGCGCAACACCGAGGAGGAAAAGTCGGGGATTCAAAAGAGGTGGACGAACTTTCACCTCGCTAAGATTGACGGAGAAGCTCGCCTGGCAACAAGTTCTCGAATTTCTGGATGCAGAATCAAAAGGGTGCCCATTCTGCGTTGCTCAACGTTTTGTTGGATCGCAACCAACCCAAATATTCAGCCCGATTTTGGCACATTTCCTCTGCAACTGTTTTCAGCTGGGGAGGGCGGAGGGTTCTTTGATGTTTCTATTACACAGAAGAGAAGGCATTTGACCTTTGATCTTGAAGTTGCGCCCGACTTCACCTGATCGCACAGCTGCATTTATCTGTCGTTTATCTATCGACACGTATGGTTTTGGACCATCTGTAAATAAAGAAGGGAATTTTCTTTTCCGTCTGGGGTTTCTGTCGCAGACGAAACCCTCAATCACATGACACCTGCTTATTGATGCAGCAGAAAAATGACGATCCACCCCGAGACAATCGCTCGGTTGTGCCGCAGCTGCTGCAAGTTCCCATGAAAGAGGACGAACGCTGTCAGGACGAATCATGAAGTTTGTCTTGTTGTTTGGTTTTTTCCCCCTGTTTGAATTAAATCATACAGTATTTCCAAACAACTTTTAAGAAGCTGGCTCCATGTTGCGCACTCTAAATAATCACCTGCAGTTGTGATTTTCTGCATTTGCAGCTGGATATTTATGGTTGTATGTCATAAATTGAAATATACGTCCTAGTAATATGTTGAAAATAACCTGGAAGCAGGAATTAAACATGCTTTACTTTCAAATTTCCGTTTTTAAAAAGAGTTTTTTTTATTTGTCTGATGTAATATATTCATTTTATATTTTTTTTTTGTCAATGTTTTTTTTGAGGGGGCAAAAAACCATTATTTTGGGAAGGTGATGATGTACCAATGGGTAAATGTCTTGTGTTTTGTTTGTTTGTTCTGCTTTTTTAGATAGAATAGAATGTACACACTTGAAAACATCATCCTTAGTTTTGCAGCTGGATGCAAACAGAGTAAAACTCTCGGCTCCTCCAGGCTCCCAAGCAACTGAGCATTAAGTCTCAGGCTCTGTCCCCAACCGAACCATCTGCCTCATCAGGTTGGGTGAGTTTCCGATTAAAACGCATAACTGAAAAAAATTGAGAAAATGACATTAATGAATAAATAAAAATAACAATCTAGGCTCTTTGATCCCACCGGAGTGCAGGAGGGGTCTCACTTTCCTTCCCCTCCGAAGAGGTTCAGGGTGCTCCTTCACACACACGACCGGGTTTCACCTTTGACCTGAATGCTGCGCAGCATTCTCCACATCTCAGCCTCCCTCTCTCTCTCTCTCTCTCTCTCTCTCTCTCTCTCTCCCTCTCTCCGTTTATCTTTGTGGAAGCGCTGCGGTTCAGCTCCACTCACTGGAATCCCATGTTGGAGTCATTCACTCGTTCCAGTGCGGTGAGTACACCGAATACTTTCTCTTTTTTCATTTGCTTTTCTCACTGCAATTTGTTTGACGTGCTGCTGTCACGTACAGTTTACACTATCACTACAATCGCTCCTGGTAATCGCCAGCTGTCATTTATTGCACAGCAAGAATCCAGCAGGTGCGATCTGACGTTTTATGGCCCACAAACGATCCATCCATTGGCGCTTAAGAGCGCGTGCCGACCTCATGATAATAATGCAGTTGGAGTTTTCTTTTCGTCTCGTTGTTGTTGTTGGCATTCAGCTGAGTTTGAACTTCTCCTCCAAACATCCACAGTTTTGGCCAAAAGCGCAGCGATTGCAGTTCCTCCCGTCTGAACCTCTCTGTTGACCTCGTGTGGGTTTTTGAGGAAAAGCGTCTCCGTGGGTCGACATTTTTGTTCCACGCTGTAAAAAAAAAAAAAGATAAATATCAATCCGCTGTGACCGCCGATGTTCTCGGAAGCATTGCTGCAACAAAGTTCTTTTTTTTTTTTTACGGCGGTCACGCAAGTTTATGTGTTTTCTTAGCGACGAGTCGAAGTGAAATATTTAACTAGGTCGTATAAACATCAGATATCTTAACGAGCATCATAACAGGAAAACTTTAAGAGCAAATGTTTGGACGTGGATGCAGCTGCTAAAAAAATAAAGATGAATTTAACATCAAGCAGAGCGGTGTGAGTGAAACTTCAACCAACAAAACGGAAAATATAGATGAACAAAAAAATTATTTTTGTGTGTGTGTGTGTGTAATATTTTTGATATTTAATGAGCTACAGATTTTATTTTTTGTGTGTACTGTTGAGCAAGTAAAAGATATATATATATGAACTAATTTAGCACTTTTAATTTCATGGCTTTTGTATTCTGTTGGTAACTTAAATTTGGGCAAAAAGTTTGGACACCACTGATGTAGAGGGAAGATAAGGTGCAATATTAGCATGGAACGTGGTGGTGGCAGCATGATGCTGAGGGAATTTATTTCTTCAGCTGGGAGGAGGAAGATTTCTGGGATTCGATCCAGGGGCAAAAGCTGGATGAAAACCTCCCAGAAGCTGCAAACGTCTTTGGGTTCAAATGGACCAGTCAAAGTCCAGATCTAAATCCAGTTGAAAATCGTTGGGAAGCATAATTATTGTTGTTTGTAGACACTCTCCAGCCGGTCTCACTGAGATTGAAGTGTTTCACTGAAAGGAGAGAGGAAACATTTCAGACCAAACCAAACCATAAGTTAACTGTGCAATAAGGCACCAGATTGAAAAAGTTTTTATTTTTCAATCCGGTTCCTTCCCCTTCACAACAGTGCACTCCTTTATGATTTTCTGTCAGAAAAAGAAAGAAAAAGATGATACGAAAATATGTTCGACAATGTCGGAAAAGTCCAGAGTGTTAAAAAAAATATCCATAGTATTCAAATCAAGTTCTGGTGAAGAAGATCGACTTTCGTTAACCTAGAAAAAGTGAGACACTTCGAAAACTGGAAGTTTTACTCTAAGAGGAAGTTAAGAGGATGCCAAACTGAGTCATTATTTTCTTTTGTGGCTGCTGTTACTCTTTGCCAAATTATGCATCTGGTTTTGGGAGGGTACATTTTTTAAATCTTTGGTTGGTTGCCAAGCAGCTGCCAGGGTTTATCTGCAACCTCTGCACCACCACAGGACTTTGAACTTTTAGTTTAATTTTTACCTTCAAAGTAATGATACGCCAGCAGATTAAAACCTGATCTAATGAAGGGTAAGCATCAGAAAGGGCGATTTCTGAAACACTTGTGAAAATGTTGGTGAAATTTGACTCCAGTTTTGGTGCAAACTCTTTTTGAGCGGCTGAAAACCTACAGTCACGTTTAAGTACACTGCAAAAACATAAAGTCTTACCAAGTATTTTCGTTTACTTTCTGGTTTGAGAGAGTTATAGGAGCTGGTTGTAAGTCAGTGGTTCCCAAAGTTTGTGGCGCGCCCCATAGGGACGGTGAACGCAGCGTGAATGAATGGAGAAAAAATAAATACAGTTACACAAAAGTGTTTCAGTGTAAAGATGGTTTGTAGTTTGTTTTGTTGCAACCTAATAAACTTCAGTGGAGTTTGAAAACAAAATAAGTGTTTTATGTCTGGTTGAACGATGTGTGTGCCCGGTTGATTTTTATTTTTTGGGAGGGATTTTATTGTAATCCATAGGGGGGACCCAGGAAATCTTTGGGAACCACTGCTTTAAGTCAATAATTCTGTAATACTGATTAAAAAATTCCTCTGGCAGATTTTTTTTTCACTTATGGATCAAATGTGTTTTTAGAAGTGAAATAGATCTTGATATTGATGAATACATTTTCATCATTATCAAGGAATTGCTGACCTTAAAACCAGATCCTACATCTGGCAGAAAAGTTGCTTTTAAGTTAGTTTTGTCTTACTAAAGGCATTTTGGTCCAGTTTCTTGTCGTCTAGAAATTAGACGAAAAGACTTGGTCGGCTTTATGTGTTTTTGCAGTGCATGTTAAGACTTCATCAATAAGACCCCTGAATAAAATAAAGACATAGAAAAAGCAGAGGAAACTCAGTATTTAAACCACCTTGATACTTACAAGTAATTTAAACATTCTATTTGTTTTTAATACTAATGTTTTCCCTGGAATAAATCTTTCTGTTTTTTGCCCTAATAAGTTGCATAAATAATTATCAGACAGCCAGAAACATAGCAAGAGGAAACACTCGCAAGGGAAAGAAAATGCATTGTTTGATTGTTGTATCAGGTTCATGGTCCGTATTAAGTTTCTTCTTCTTTGGAAAATCCAACTGAAGGAAATTAAAAGTGTTCAGAGGTTTACTACTCCTACTGAACTGGTTAAAAGATTAACATTTGCCTTTTGCTGTCTTACTTAATTTTCACACTTTAAACCAATAAACCGAGCAGTATTAACAAGACGAGTCGTGATTTCTGCTAGTCAGATGGAAAAACCAGCGACTTTTGAAGAAATTTAACTTTTAGCTTTTTAGCTTAGCTTCCAATTGACTCTTTTCAATCGAAGAGCGTTATTGTGAAGAACGTTCATCGTCTTTCAATAGTAAGAGTCCAGATGTCAGAGTAAACGAGTAAATTGGTCTTTATCACATTGTGAAATTGTTTGAATTAAACCGGAAAACACAGCAGATCGCTCATTGGCGTCAGCCTGTCAAGCAATAGTGATCATAACATTGGAAAAATTGGAATAAATCTGCTAAGTGCAAAGTAAATGATTTTGGAAAAACTAGGATGAGGTTGTTTTTTATTTTGGCTGTATCAAAAGATATTTTTAATGATTTATCACGTGTGCGAACTTATTGACGTGTGATTGTAATTACGTTTCTTATTTAACGGAAACACTGCAATTCTGAAATTGTGTTTTCTCAATGTCTTTATGCTGACATGTCCTTTCCTCTTCCTCCAGTTGTTGAAGCCGTTCGATGATGTTCTCTGTTTGGATAAGTTTGAGTCTGTTGTACCTCATACAACACACCGTTTCATCAGATGACGGTAATATGCTTTATTTTATTTCTGATGCTTTTTAGAGTTTAACAAGAATACTTCATCTAAACGGAGTGGTAATAATAATAATAGAATTAATTGATTCTCTCATTTTGCTGTTTGTCTTTGTTTAGCGGTGTCACTGATTTGCCCCAAGACAGTTTCAGTCATATCCGGCAAAAAGGTTGTGCAAAACTGTTCAATAGAATTTAAAAATGAAAGTGGCTGTGAGGTTGAAGACTCCGAATTGAGTCACTCAAATGGCACCACTAAATGTGGAAACGACTCAGAACCATACAGCTGTGCCTGGGATGCAAACTCCACTGTGACCGTGACGATCGTTGGCGTAAAAGAGGACAATATCAGAGTTGAGATCCTTACAAAATGTGGTATGGCTTCTGATGATATCCACGTGCACATCAACTTTGACTTCGGTGAGTTACTTTCGGCATCTAGAAGTCTGTTTTTTGTTCAGACATGAAGTTGTATTAAAAATAAATGTATTCACTTCTATATATGACAGAGCCACATGCATGGCGTACGAAGTCAATGGAAGAGGAAAGCACACTCATCATACTGAGTGTTCTTGTTACAGTCATCGTTGTGGCAGTCGTTGTGGCCATTTTGTCTTGCCTTATTAAAAAGTTAACTTCGAAAAAGAACCAAGAACACACCATGGTGAGCCAGCAGGACCCTGTCTGAAATCTCCATAAGAAAAGAAAGTTTTCGTCACTTCTTTCTGACAGAACTCTTTTGGACCGACATTGGTCAGATGGTGTCTTGTCCACTGAAACCGGGACCATCGACTCTTTGTGAGTGAACTGCTAAAGCTGCTGCTTTGTGCACATACTGTATATTGTGTACATATTCGTGTGTACACTCTTTGTCCGTAGAACAATTGAGTGCCTCTTGGCTGCTATGACCAAATGTAACACAGTTCAGTTTTAATGTTTTGTACATGCATTTGTTGAAAATGAAAGGTATTCCTCATTGTACTCCTTTTATTATAAATTTATCAACTTCCTTTCAACAAGGGCCATTTTCTTGACACCCAAGCGATACGAAGGATGCAATAATGGACAAACATCAGTTTGCATTCCATTTTTATGGTAACCAGTGTTGGGTTAAATAATTAACTGGTTCCTGGAAGAAATGGCTAAAATTTGTAGAGATGGGAGCTTTGATTAGACTAAAACCTTCAGGATGTGTCTCTATCAATGAGACATTCAAGACACTCACACGTCTTTGTCCTTGTTTACCTCAAACAAACCGGTATGGGAAAACTCACATTAACAATAACATAAATCACTGCACTCTTTTTTTTACAACACATCTATTAAGTGCTGTTTCTAACGGCATTCAAGCAATTCTGTTTACACTGTGTTTTTGTGAATGACATCGTGACCGGTGCGTATATTTCCAAAGACATTATTTTCAACGAGTTCTCATAAACGAACAAGATGTCGAATATTGATGAACTGTGGACATGAATGGGTTCATTTCAACCTGAGGAAACTTAATTCAGAACCAGAACTTTATACGGATGAACTGGGAACAAACTCAGCACAGCAATGACACAGACATCATTTATTTCAGCAGTCTGAATTTGACATTATAACACATCTAGTTGAGAAAGCAGCGGAAATTGCTCACTGTGCTGCTGAAGGCTGACCAATATGCAATACACACCAATATCAATGTATTTCTGTATGTGTGTTTTTTTTTATGTAATTAAACAATAATGTTGTTGCTTTGTATACAAAATCACTCAAATTATGATCAATTTGTAAAAAATAAAATAAAATTTGAAATGGAAATAAACAGTTTTGATAACTTTTCCTGTCCAGCAGCCATATTGTTTTGTTTTTATTATCATTTGAGCAGAGTTTCCAAAGTAAGAAATCATTCATCCTTCGGCTTTTAACAAGAAAAGTTTGAGGTGATTGCCAGTAAAGCTTGACTCCCTCCAATCTGTGTCAGATCGCTATCCCAAGAGGAATCCAAACAACAAACGGCTAATCTCAGCATCTCACTACTCACAACTTCGTTTCGTTTCACTTTTTCCTCAGAGGTTTATGTTTCGAAAGAGCTCCAAATTCAGAAGTAAACAGGGGAAAACAATTCATTGATTGACTTTAAAACAAAACCACACCAGCTGATACAAATACCTCCCTCTTAAAAGTAATGCCTCTCTTTTGATTGGGTAAAAAAAAAAAAAAAAAAAACCTTGGTATTTTATTCTATGTTGCATGCCTTTGTGTTTTGTGTTTATGATGTAAAGCACTTTGAAATGCCTTGTAGCTGAAATGTGCTATACAAATAAAATTTGATTGATTGATTGATAGGTAAGGAAACAGAAATGTGCTCAGCTAAACTAATTGTAACTCAGTGGTTTTGAAATTCAAGCAATCGCTTTATTTTTTATATTTCTCAATTTTTAAGTCAGCTGGTCGTTCAAAGACGGTCGGCACATCTGTCGCAAAGCCGAGAATCAGTTTCACAAACAAGACATCACGCAGCAGCAATATGATTTATGAAGGCACAAGTCAGGGCAGGTATCATGTGGCACCCAAGATGAGGTGTGACATCCTCACATGCCATCATGCAGGAAAAGCACATTTTTACGAGCTTTATTGCATCTAAACTTGGCAGCGTAACTCCTTTGGTTTTATAAAGGCCGTTTGTCCCAATCGGGACATTTAAACGATGGAAAAAAAGGCAAAACGAGTCAGTTTACATAAATACCAGAGTCAACCACAACATTCCTTCAAGCATTAAATTGTTCTCTAAAATGCGGCGTTCGTTTTTTTGCCTGTTGTAACAAGAGTCGAACATCTTTCAGTTCACCAATCAGTTGCGTTTACCTCTGACCTCCCGAATGGATGTCACTTTCTGTCGCTGATTCATGAACCCTGACCTTGACTTAACATTTAGAGGGTGTTGTTGGCTGTTTCTTTACCTCATATGTACATAAAGCAGAAGCAGACCCCCGTCCCCTCACCCTGGGGGGGACTCAGTTGTCATCTCTAGTAGACATCGCAGCGGAAACGAGTGCATACCAACAATTTCCACTGAATGACGGTCTTGTCATTCAGTGGAAATTGTGGATATGCATGGCAGAGCAAGGAAAAGAAGTAGGCGAAACAACAACAATTATTATCATCTGGCAACCAGCAAATGAAGAGAAGCAGGTAGCAATTTGTAAATGAGGCCAGGCGTGACAAACCTGCACGGAGTCATCGAGAAAGACACGTTTCACAGAAGCCTTTGCATTTTGAAGCAGGATGTGGAATAATCTGGAATGATGAATGATAGATTATAACAACTCAACTCAGGCACTACTTAAACATACATAAAAACAAAACGAACCAGAACGTAAAACCACAGGTGTTGTCACGCTAACAGGCCCGCTAAGGTATAGCAAGCTAATTTTCCAATCTAATTCATTATCTACGGGGAGGAAGTGTCATTCCTTTTACATATCTAGAAGACACATAGCCAACCCGAGACCTGTTCTACCGGACCTCTCTTCAGGTCAAAGGTCATCTTCTTTTTTGATAAACATTACATGCAAATATTATTTTGTTTCCCCCCTCTTTCTTTCCTCTGCCTCTGAAGGATGAGTCTATTTTTTCGGCATTTATTTTGTTAATTTGTCTTCCTCTGACGCTTTGGAGGTTTGGATATTTGACATACCACCAGGGGGCGCCAAGAGCAATTTCTTCTTTCTTTCGGCACGTAGAAATGTGTGCAGAGACTTTAGATGCAAGCTGATATAATCTGACACTGGAACATCGGATCTGTTTCAGATATCAGCCCTAACAAACTGATGTGTTTTGTATTATATTACCGCCTCAGTCAGTGTAGTTCTTCACCAGGCTATCATTTCTGTTGGAACATTGCTACAAATAAAGCAAAAGTCTCCTACTCATTCTTCAAATCTGGATCATTTAAAGGGAGAGAAAGAATCCATCATTCAGTCTGACTTGTTGGATCATGAGACTACTTTATCTACACATACCATTTGTTTGAACTCTCCTGCGGTCTTAAAAGACTTTTTATTTACGTCGGCGGAACAAGTCAGTGTTGGGTTGTTGACCGGGCCTTTGTATGTATATTTTCATCAGGTTCTTTTTAGAAGGGATACAGGAAAAGGGAAGATTATGTGGACAAAGAGTAATGATTATACAAGTTAAACTCCTGTTCAGACTCACAGTCACTAAAAAGGTGTTGTGTTTACATGTGTTTGAGCCTGTATTTTTGGTAGCAAGGTGTTGTTACCAAATAATTTATGATTTATATTTTAATAAAATATAAAAGTCTTTATTATTATGTTCTGTTGGTGAAAAGCCAACAGAAACATATATTTTATGTCTGTTTTTGGGTCCCATATTAAATCCTCCCATTTGACCCCATGTTAAATCCACCTGTCGTTCCATACAAACCAAGTGGAGACCTTTACTCTGTAATGCAATTCAAGGTCCCCTCTAAGCTGCTAAGAACGACGAAGCAGCAGCATTTGAATAGCTGAAGGCAGATCACATTGAGAGACGAAAAATTATAATTCAAAATATATCATTTTTGTTAGTACTGCAGACATTGTTGTTAATTCATTTCGAATGGCATTCAACATATCATTCATTGTCAAATGTGGTCATAATTTCTGTTTTTGGGTAATATTTGTGTTGCAAAGAATTTATTAAATAATATCGCTCAAGTTAAATCATCAATTTCTTAAAAGAGTTCAAGTGATTCAGTGTAGTAGGCAAACACTCTTTAGGTCACAAATGGGTACAGGAAGTTCTATTGCAGCATCTAAAGGTCCCCACTTTGACATGCAGACGTCGCTCTGAGATCCAGGTCCCTGCTTGGCAATTTATTTAAAAAATGATCAGTAGTCAAATTTTCAGTTGTGTTATAGTGATAGAGCTTTAAAGGGATTTTTATTTTTGCTTTTTCAACAAGCTGGAAACAGGATAGCAGGTTTAGGCTGACAGACACCTTTTGGTAGGTGTGTGTGTGTGTGTGTGTGTGTGTGTGTGTGTGTGTGTGTGTGTGTGTGTGTGTGTGTGTGTGTGTGTGTGTGTGTGTGTGTGTGTGTGTGTGTGTGCGTGTGTGTGCGTGTGTGTGTGTGGTTTTTGTTTTGAATAGGCTTCCTTTTCTGGCCTCTTGAAGTTTCAGAAGTTTTTAACATTTTTTATTTATTTATTCTTTTAACCCTCTTCAGGCAGGTGTTGCAGATTTACAACTTAGCCAGTCTTTGCAAGTAATTTGAGCCTGAGAGGGTTAAAAAGCTTGAACTCGTCGACATTAGTTTCCGAAATCAGTGATTTTTTTTTTTTTTTTTTTTTTGGTTTGTTTTTTCTTTCAGGACATTCTGAGTGTGTTTATCCATTTGAGCGACGGAACATGAAATAACAAAGTCGACAGAAACAAACAGCCTTTCAGGCCCTTTGATCGGCTGCAGCGCAGCATAAACACTCCCACACGCTCCAGTCATATCCTCCGCCGGCCACAAATGAGGCGTTCGAGTGACAGTCGTCTCAGAGCTCCTCGCGGCGTGTCTCAGGCGTCCCCCACCACCACCACCCTGTGCGTGTGGCGGCTTGCCTGCAGCGCCTCTGTTGCGGGATGAACGCCAAGTGGTGGAGCTGCGTGCTGGCGCTGCTCTGCATGCCTGCCGAGGTGACGCTGATCTCCGGGACAGGTGAGTTTGTTTACGCTCGAGTGAAGTGGGAAGCAAAAGCCGTTTGGTTGGGGGAATGTGAAGAAAGTTGAAAGGCTCGGATTGCTGTTTGCAGCTGTTGCATGCTGCTTAGCTCAATGATGAAACAGTTTGTTTGTTTGTTTGTTTGTTTGTTTTTATCAACGTGCACCTGCAGGTTAAGCTGCTCTTTCTGGATTATGTTGCATTTGTGCATTGCCTTGGGGTTTGCTGTAATATTCAATTGAGATCCTCTGAACGGCCAACAGTTATGCACGAATGTGACGTGGAAGAAAATGATGCATGTTTGTTTTTGACAGGTACAAAATTTGTATTCAGTTCACCTTACTTTGATAGCCATAAAAAAAATGCAAAAAAATGAGAGCAACCACTTTGTCTTGAAAAGTTACAAAACAATAAAGCTCAATTTGAAACGTCTAGTCAAGGCAACTCTGGAGGACCTGCAGAGATCCGCAGCTCATTTAGTAGGATCTGATTAGATGAAAACTGTTTTGTGGATCAAATGTGGGCTTTATAAAATATATATATATATATATTATTATTAATTATATATATATATATAAGACGTTTAATTTTTGCAACAAGTCGTGCAGGGGACGTCACAAACATTTGGAAACAGGCGTTCTGGGTCATGAAACATCTCATTTGAACTTTTTTTCTTTTGGGGCGAAAAAAAAACAAAAAACTATCTACGCATCATTTCTCAAGACGTGACACTGACAGCAGAACCACAACCATAAATAAACAACCGGAGCTACAACATAGGCCAGAAGTCACTGCAAGACATGAATATTGACATTTATAGATGCTGTTTTTGCAGTTTCTGTTTATGCAGAGCATTAAGAGTCCAACCCCAAAAGACTTGCTCTACAAGTACTGACCCAGAGGGACTGTATGCAAACGCACAGCACATTTTTATTTGTCATTTGTCTTTTTAAGATCATTTCTAAGATCTTTTGCAAGGCAGCGTATTTGCTTCTCCCTATTTTTTTGTGTTTTTTTTAACAGATCTAATTACAATTTCAGTTTGTAATGGCTGAAATTGTTAGAAGCATGAAATGTTATAACATTGTTACATTGAGTGGGCCTGTCACAATAATCAACGAATCACATGATAAATTCAAAACAAGCGCAATAATTTTGTGATTTATTATTTTCCTCTTTTATTCTCTTTCTGCCAAAAACTGGATGATAAAAGTTTTCAGTTTGGTGTTTTGGTTTCATCTATTCCCTTTTTTATTTTTTGAAGGACAATTTTGTTGTTTCGATGTTTGATGACCTTGTCTTCGTCTCTAACGGTCCGTCGCTTTCTCTCTGGCAGCTTCCCAAAGCCCATTGTTCATTTCCAATGTGTGGATCAATTCGTCATTTGAGATCAAATGCGCCACATTCCTACCACACCCAATCGGCCTCTCTCTGAATAGGCGCTTCCTTGGAAATGAGCAAATTCTGTACCTCCACTTTTCCGATGGAGTTGTTACCAAGAACACTATACTTGATAAATTTCAAAACAGAATTAGCATAACCAAAGAGCATCAGGATTCAGGAGCCAACTATCAGTTTAAGCTCAAGCTGTCCCGTCTGGAGCTGGAAGACACAGACTTGTATTACTGCAGCTGGACCTACTTAGACGAACAGTACAATAACTGTGACTTGAAGAGCAATGGGAGCATCGTCATTGTCAGAGGTGAGAGGAAATGTGCTGGTGACTCACATCAGACGAATTGCAGCGTTACACGTTATTCTTTAAGCCCTTTGAGCTGCCATGTCGTTGAAATGTGGGACGCAAAGAAACTTGGCTTTAAATGTCCGACTTATTTCCTCACAGAGGCCAGGCCCGTTAAAGAATGCAGCGTCCCCACCGTGGATATGACCCTGATCTACCTGAGCATCGCGGCTGCAATCGGCGTGTTCCTGACGATCGTCGGCCTGTTTGTGAGGTGCAGGAGGGTACGTGCGACCTGCACCAGATGAGAGTTTGAAACCGTGTGCGGATTAATCAGCCCATTTTCGTCCTCAAACAGCTCAAGAAGAACTTCCAGCCTTTCAGAGGTTACGCCCCTCCCTTGCCGCCGAGACCCTCACGGCCTCCGCAGACCTCCAGACCCAACCAGCCTCGGAACATCTACACGCACCAGCAGCAGACCGCCGATCACCGCCCCTATATGATGGCGTCCACAAAAACCTACGGCAATTTTGGCAACCTGTGATGCTAAGCGCCGATGCCAACTGATGATAAAATCTCATTTTTGCAGTGAGGGCATCTGAAAAGCACTCTGGCTGTAAATAGCTAGTGGAACTGGTTAGCTGTATGCAGTGCCTTTCACTTCCTTGACATCTAATTTACCCTTTTTGTCTGCAGAAATGTGTCTCAGCTACCACATCCTGAAAGAAGCGAGAATGTATAGGTGTGAGTGACAGTGCGAGCTTTGTTTGTGATGGAAAATTGCAAAGTTAGCTTTGTTTCCATTTCTGCTTGCTGTGCAGGTTTCCTTGACCCATGAAGGCTTCAAATGAACTTCAGACTCTCATGCAATTATTTTTCTCCCTTGTATATAATGTGTACTTTTGCCTGTTTTAATATTACAATAAATGAAAAATGTTCAAAAGCACACTTTTGTCTCGGAGGCTCGTGGAGTCCATGCTTTTTAAGTTTCACCACACATCTGTGCTCTGATCAGGTTTACTGTAAACATCATTCAACAGTCTGCTTTGGGGGGAAATTTTTAGTGATGCTGAAACTGATTTAGAGAGAAGCAAGCATCCACTGGAGGAGACTATGATCAAGAATGGAAATTATGCCTCGTTTTAATAACAAAAATTTGAAAAAAACATGGAGTTCTGCCTTAGATGACAGAGAGCGTTAATAAGAGAGCAAAAAGGAAACTCATGTTCATATGTTAGGACGGCCCAGTCAAAGTCCAGATCAAAATCAAATTGCGAATCTGTCGCGAGCTCTAAAAATTAAACAAAGGGGCAAACTTTCACTTTTGTGTTGGACTGTCACATAAAATTTGAAATAAACACACTGAGATTTGTGGTTGGGTTGTGAAAAAAAAAGTGAGAAAAAGTTTACAGATTTTAAAACTTTGACACCACATGGATGAATTAATCTTCCCTAAATCTGCTGAGCTGTGGCCGATAAAATCCTGTCTTTCTGAATCAAAATACTAAAATTAGCACTACTTCCATCTTTATCAGTGAATTCCATTCCTACTGGGAGTTTGGGATTTGACTCAGTAAATCAACTAAAAGGTTTGCTGAAATTAATACTCAGATGAATACCTAGAATTGTTGCTATTAGTTTAAAAGTCGCAACCCACAACTTTAAAATCAAACATGGCTGCCATGTATACTTGGTGAAGTTCTGGTGAAAATACTGAGTGATTTGTACCCCATTAAACCAGCTCCACTGCACCATGTGGAGTTGTGTTTACATGCAGAGTAATATACTGTCATTATCTTGTAACAGTTGTGAGCCAGGTGTCATTACTTCAAATAGAATACCTGGGAGGTTTCCTATATTAACAAGCTGAGTGAAAAGGAGCTAATGCTTGTTTGAAGTTTTAACATTTGCCAAAGAGGATGGGACATTGGCGAGGAGCTCAAGCAAATAAATTCTCTTCTTAAAAGGACACGTTTTAATTAGTGTAATAATCGATTTGGACAGGTTAATTAGATATCCTACCCGCTCACTCAGGCGCTATTAGCTAAAAAAAAAAAAGAAAAGAAAGAACTTAGCTAATAAAAGCACGAGCTAATTGTGCGGAACTTTTGCGGTAAAATGGTTTCCGCGGACTGTTATTGCTGCAGCACAACGTGCAGCCTCAGAATCAAACCGTATTCATGAATTGCTTTAAAGTTTAAAAGTGTGAAGAAAATAAGGGTGAATGTGAAGCTGAGCACAAAGCCGGGCTAGCTTTTAGCTTCAGCTAAAACGCCGAAGGACAGGCAGCCTGTCAGGGTGAAGACAGACGGTCCCCACCTTGGCTTTTGATCCCCTGTCCCGCCGTCCAAAGCTCGGGCAGGGCAGCCAGGGGCAGCTATGAAGGGCTGGTGAGCAGAAGCCGCACAGCACTCGGGATACAACCCGCTTTTCAGGTCGGTTTTAGGAGGCTGGTCCGCACAGAAGAGCTAAACATGAGGAACTGCAGGCGACTGCTGTCCGAGCTAAAGCTGTGGACGTCAGGAAGAAGTAAATGGACGAGAGGACTTAATGAAGGTGAGACACTGGCGACGCCGCATGCACACCGACCCGTCTGGTTCAAATTGACAGTCTCAGTTACATTTTTGTTTTTGTGCAACTCGGTTCATTCCAGTTCAGGTATGACTCATGAAAACCGCATTACCTGTCACGAAACAGCTTCATAGTAAGCGGTGAAGTGAGACAGACTTCATCGTTGAGATCCAACTGTGCCAGAATAATGAGAGAAAAGTTCACATTAATAACTAATTTAGTAAATATGAAAGAAATAAATACTTATCTGTTAGCTGGCTATATATTTAATGCACAATTACTTAATCCAGTGTTTAAATCGTTACGTTTAAATTCCATTTTATGCTAAAAACATACTTTTTATGTAGTTATCTAATATTTCACGTGCTGCAGTCCATGTAAACTTATTCGAACTGTAGTCAAAGTTATGAGATAGACACTGACATTTGATTGGGTGACCTGCGGGGCAACTCTGCTACAGACCAATCACATTCGGTGTTGGAGTGTTAGTCCCACCCACTGACTTTGATAGATGAAGTAATGAAATGTGTAATGTGTTAAAAAATACTGAACTATAAAATACATTAAACATGTGATGAGCTAATTTAATTTATAATTATGTAGTTAAATATTATATTTAATATCCACGCGGGAATATTTAAAGAAATATTGATAGTATCTTACTTTAATTTAATTGTATTTATGGAAGCTATTAATAATAAAATTGAAATTCAAAAACACTTCATTCATCCCAGTGGCAAATTAAATATATTTTTTAACTAATTTTAATTGTGTTATTTATCTAATGACTTTATTATGTATTGAATTGTGACACGTTTGACCTTCAACACGTCCTTTGTCGATTCAGTTGTTGTTTTTTTTTCGTTTTTGCAGGCCTCGGTGGGAGTGGAAAGGCTTTTTTGTCTACTTCTAGCTGTCCAAAGGTGTGTATCGTTGGGAGCGGTCCGGCAGGTTTTTACACGGCGCAGCATCTTATCAAGGTGTGTACTTCCCGTTCCGACGGCACATGGATAAACTTCTCTGATGCCTGTTCGAAGCGAACAGAACATGCCTGGCTTTCAGTCTTCTGCCATGTCAAGTCATGGACACACTCAGCTATTTGCACTACATTTTGCCAACATGTTCCTTTGGGGTTTGAGTGCATAAAAATGGAGAGAGATAAAGTTACAAGTGTCCACTATTTGAAGTTCACAAAAAAGGCAAGAGACAAAAAAATAATAAATAATTTTGGCAAATAATTGCAAACAACATTTAAGCTCAAACAGGCTGTTGATGAACTATTGGAGGCTCTTGAAATGTTAAATAGCAAGTGACCTTTTTTACCTCAATCTTTTAATGGGAGGAGGTGTTGTACCATTAATAGTACGGTGAAAAAAAAGGGTTCTATATTCGAACGAGGTCGCCAAGTTGACACAAGCCAAGTGTCGGGAAGCCAGTTCACTGCAACGTTTCTCTTCTTTCAGAAGACTCACAGAAGGCACTCTGGTTGTAACACTTGACTATAGATTAACACAACTCCAAAGAATTGCAGTAATCCAAATGAGATGTGACCGAGAGATGGATTAGTGCCTTAGGCTGATGTAATTGAAAGAAGGCCATTGATTTCCTAAGTGTCCCAGGCTCACCTTTACAGCTGAGCTGATCAAATCAAATGTAAGAGCAGGAGTTTTTCCCAAACAAGTGGTGACAGAAATTTGAAGGGCCAATAGCATTGCTGTATCAATTAAGAAGATTAGATTATTCCTCTTTTTTGCTTAGTCCCATTCTAACCCTTGCCCTAACCCTATGTTTTAGATGTCATATTAAATGCAGCAATGCCTAAAAAGCAGCATTGTTGTGGACTGGAACAAGCAGGTAAATCTGGATGTCATCAGCAAACGGTGTGATCCAGCGGTACAGTTCTTGACACCGAACACAAAGGGAGGCAGGCAGGTTTCTGGAAATACTGCACGATCCTCCAACTGCCTACCAAGCTTCCTCATGAACGTAAATCATAGATAAACGACTCATGACAGGAAGCTGTGTTTAAAGTGACCGGACTGGTAGTTTGTTCAAAAAAAGTGATAATGAAATCACTTTAAATCTGTGTCATGCCAGGAAACAGTAAGCACAGCAGATATGTCACGCCGGAAACAACTGTACTTTTCTGTTATCTTTTGAATGACAGATAAAAATATGTCAAACTGGAACAGGAAAGAGCCCTTCTGTTTTATGCTGTTGTGTTTTCAGTCACCGATGCATGCTGAAATTTCTTGAAGCCACTGGTAGCTTTTGAAGTATTTCAATATCTACTTTTGCTTTTACTGTGCCTCAGGGAAACATAACATTGGATCAAATTGTTTGACAGAAATCATTAGACAAGAAAACAACATCCAAACTTACAAAGAATTGCCCTTTACACTGTAGTTTTTTAAAATTTTATTTTTATCGCTTTGACTTTTCTTACGCATGCGTTTTCTCCAAATCGAGGTCTCAGTGAGTCAGAGAATGACAGACTGACAGTTTGTAAGAAATACAAACAGAACCAGCAAAGTAGGAGCCTAATTGCCCGGATGCACTTCGTTCAAGTTCAGTTGTGGCCTTTTAATCTGTCATAATGTTTTTCTTTTAATCTGTCATAATGTTTTTGTCTTCTTTATCATCTGATCTTTAAAGTTTCCAAAGCTTAGTTTTTCTTTCTTTTTTTTAATGTACCCGTAGTAGAGGCAAAACAAGCCTCCAGCTAACCCGGCAAGATTCCTATTTGTTATTTCTTGCAGTTCTGTTCCGGACTATTAAGACAGGAAAATAATCCCCAAACTGTACCACTGAAAAAAAACTGTGAAATATCGTAAAAATACCAAACTCTTGCTGGATATTTAAAGTTAACATAAAATACGAAACGGGAGATGATCGGAGTGAAAAGCTGGGGATATTTTGCTGATGAGAAATGCTCTGTGTTTTTCTACCATGGAGCTCCGCTTGTAGTTCAAGGTCCAAACAAGAAGACCTCCAGGGTAGATTTTTACCTTCTTTTTTTTTGTCTGCTATTTGTCCTGGTTCTTAGAGTGGGAAAATATGTTGGTGCACAAAGTTCTGTAAAACTACCGTAGTCGCTGTTGTTAAAACACGACATTAATTTGTACAAATCAACTTTGAGGATAATTTTCAAAAGCCACTGTATTTTCTTTAAGGTGATTTTCCTCCGTTTTGACTTGTAAAACAGATCACACCTGTGGACATTTACCCCAGGAAACGGGACTGGTTGTCATCTCAGTTTCATCTGTGTTACGGTTCATGTTTGATGTTGATTTTACACTGAGCAACAATTCAAACATTCATTCTGTTCTAATGGATCACAGAAAAAAAACTCTCAAAGTCACTTTTCAAAGTTTCACGAGACGCTATTATGAAAGCTTTATTTTGAAAGCTTTATTTTGAAAGCTGTGTTTCATTCAGAAACCTTTGAGCACTGTGACACTTCATTTATGAACAGACGATATCTGCAACAAGTGATTTCTCCTGTTTGCCGTTTTTTTTCCCCCCGTCTCAGGCCCGTCAGGATGTCGAGGTGGACATCTACGAGCGACTGCCCGTCCCCTTTGGCCTGGTCAGGTTTGGAGTGGCCCCTGATCATCCTGAAGTCAAGGTCTCTGCTTCCACTGACATCTTTATCACACAGCAAAGCGTCTCTTCAAGTGTTTTTTTCAAAATATCAAAGAAACTCAAAGAAGCAGCCCAGGGGATCATGGTAACTCTGGAGGGGTTGCAGAAAGCCACCGCTCAGTTTAACAGAAACAACCACAAAAAAAAAAAAAGAGTTCAATACACATGATAAATAGGAAATGCAAAGATTGTCGATCAGTTGTTGACTCTGAATTAATATCCAGAGTCACCATCTTCAGTCTTTGGCACAGTCTAGTTCCTGGAATTTTAACCTAATTGTTTTCTGCAACCTTCAAAGCTGATTTTTTTTTTTTTTTTTTTAATCAGCTCTTCTGTCACAATGAGCCAAACAGGAACTGCAGACAGTTGCTTCACTGGAATTTTGAGAGCGTGTTGTCCCTCCCGTCAAAGTTTTTACAGTGGCGCTAATGCTGTGTTTTTGCAGACAGTGTGGGTTGCTGAGTGATGTCTTAATTGCAAAGAGCTTTATTATCTTGTGGAAAACTTCCTTTAACACAATGATATAACACAACTTTGATTTATTACAGCACTGTGTGGTGTATTTTTGCCCTGACATATCATACGCCCATTTAAAATCCCTTGTCAATAACTCATTATAAAACCAACTGGTTACAAATTTGCACTTATATAAATTATTATTCATGTATTTTAGGAAGTATCAAATGTTATTCTGTTGAATATATGTATCTTTTCTTTTTGTCCTCCAGAATGTCATCAATACTTTTACTCAAACAGCCAAACATTCCCGCTGTAGTTTCTATGGCAATGTCAACGTCGGGAAGGATGTGACCGTCGGCGAACTGCAGGGGGCGTACCACGCAATCGTACTGGTGAGAACACGACAGCCGTGGCCGGATCCTAAAACGAGAATTTGTGCTTTGACTTTCCTTTGCACGTATTTTCTGTCAGAGTTACGGGGCGGAGGGCAACAGGACGATGGGGGTGCCGGGCGAAGACCTGCCCGGCGTCTACTCCGCCAAAGACTTTGTGGGCTGGTACAACGGCCTGCCCAGCTGCCGAGAGGTTGGTAGAGAGGGGGGGAAAAAACTCATCTGTTCTTGTGTAAATCAAAGCAAAATGGGCTGATTTTATGTTTTTTATTCATTGCTCCTCCAGCTCAAACCGGACCTGAGTTGCGAAACAGCCGTCATTCTAGGACAAGGCAATGTGGCCTTGGATGTAGCTAGGATACTGCTCTCTCCTTTAGACATCTTAAAGGTGAGAAGGATTTCTCTCTTTATCAGTTTTGGATCTCTATCTTTTGGATCAGGGTTTTATGATTGTGAGAAGCTCTCATAGTTGTGGTGTAGTTTTCTTCTGAAGAGAAGAATACCTTTGCTCCCCTCAAAACTGTTTTTTTTCTTCTTCTCCTAAAAAGCTAGGCAACAATTGCCCTTTTGGGGGTATTATAGATGGCTGACTGACCTTTAAGGAAAGTAGCGCTATCTGATACCGAAGCTTCACCTCATGATTTATTGTCGTCCAGAAAACGGACATAACCCAGCCAGCCCTGGAAGCCCTCGCCGAGAGTCGGGTTCGGAAGGTGCTCATAGTCGGCAGGAGGGGACCCATGCAGGTCGCATGCACAATCAAGGTTCGTATCACGGAACAGAGGAAAACAAGCTGAGCCTTTTATCAAGAAGACACATCTGTCAAATGGGAAAACCACACTAACCCAAGTGTTTGACCTACTCTGCAGACGCCCGTTTCAGTCTGTTGCACACTTCCTGGTGAATGGTATCACCGTCTTGTGGATGAGCTGGTTTCTGCCTACTTTTAGCTGGCGTGACTCCAGAGTACCTCACAACACACAGGGTGTAGTGTTTGGCTGATGACACTGCTTAGCTGCCCAGGTTCTGTTGGAGGATAGTGGTGGTGACATGTTGGGTTTGGGTTCAACCAAACGCCGCTGTTCATTATGACCAAAACTTCCGACCTTTGCATAACTCGTCTAAACGTTGTCGCCTCATTTGTCGAGAAAAGTTTGGGTGGTTTGGACAAATCCCTGCGAATCGACAACATGCTGTCATAATTGTTTAGAAAAGAACAAGCTCTCAACTGCTAATCTTTCTGAAGGCATGTATTTCAATTCCTTTATAATTCTACTTGATGAATCATAACATTTAACACACTAACTTAGGCCGAGAGGATGTCTAATAGAAATCTTTTTTTTTGTATTTTCTTGCAGTCTGAGACGGTCTTTCTCTGAGATTTGTGGCAATCTGCTTAGTCGTCCACATCTTCAAATTTTGCACTCAGTTTCCGCTTACAAATAAGGTTTCCTGTTGTAAAATGATGGACTTTCCCAATACTGTGGACTCCTGGTCTTCCCTGGAGTTTATGGACCTGTAGCCGTCCATAAACTAGGCAGCAAACACATCTTGCTGCCTATTTTAATAACTCAACCACCAATTACACCTTAATACACACAGTGGAACAAGTCTTAACGCTACACCAGAAGCTAACATAAACGCTCTTTGCTGTTTCCGATCTTTGAGTTGCCTCCAGTCAACGGCAAGGAAATTGAATGACACTTCTTGGTTGGCCACTTTACAAACAGGCAGCCAATAGCGTGTCAAGTGGCATAGCGCCCAGCTAGTTCAACTTGACAAATAAGCTGGAATGCCAAGCTGTTCGTCATATGCTGGAAGGAAAAATCCAAAATGAGGTGGATTTTCTATGAATAATATGGAGTTAGGTTGCACAGAAAACTCCAAATACTGAACCGTAAATAAACGAGGATCTGCTGTAATCTTTTCCAGATTGATGAGAAGGAGACATATTGGTGATCTTCCCTACTTGGCATTGTGTTAACTTCAGTTTTTACATACACAGGTGCTAAATAAAACTTTTATTTAAAGACTCCTTCCTGTTTGCATTATTACTCCATTATGTGGAAGCTCTAAGTTAAAAAGTACTTTCTACGCATTGTGTTTCCATTTCTACTCGGTTTGAATTGAGTAAATGACATTGTCGTTGTCTTAGAAGTATGGATGTGGTGCTGACAAACGACGGTGAAATTTTAGCACTTCATCTTTTCTTCTTCTTAGCCAAGGTTTCCAAATGTCACCAATTAGCTTTGAGTCACCTTTTTCCAGCAGGTTCTGAAAGAAGTTTATTTTAAAGAGGGAAATCCAGAAAAAAGAAAACGCAGCCCCATCGTGGGAGACTTTTGGGTTTTGTTTGAAATCGTGTTGTTTTTGTTTAAAACTCCTGGTGTAGCTTTGCAAACCCGAGAGCTGCGGCTATCAGATTTCTTCATGTCATCTGCAGGAGCTCAGAGAAATGGTGAACCTGCCAGGAACCAGGCCCGAGATGGTGACAGCTGATTTTGACGGCGTCTCAGAAGCCCTTAAAGGTCAGAGGCCAATCAAAGCCTTGCATGACAGGTTTCCTTTGTTTTTTGTGTTTCTTTTTCTGTTTCAAAATAATTTCCCGGGACCACAACAGGTTGTTTTCTTGTTTTTTTTTGTACAAGTCTGACTCAAGATTTACGGATTGTGCTCTTAGTTCTCATCTCCGACTTGATGGAAAGCATAAATTAGTCACACAAGAAAGTGACAAATGCAGAACACTTGAGCTGTCATATGGCAGGAGGAAATGTATTTTGTGGTTAACAGCGAAGGCTCGTACACTGAGCTGAACGGAAACTGTTCACAGGTTAAGGTCGCTTCTGACGTGCAAGAGCTCACAGCGGGCTGCAGACGAGGAGAGCCGGTCTGCCTCTCTGCAGCCCGCATCGTTCTGCTGACCTTCTGGCCCGCAGCCTTGACGGAGACGTGGCATTGATCTGAAACCGATGCTCTTTTTCACCTTGACCTTGTGAATATTTTAGGCGATAAGCAGCGACGGACAAATGCAACATTTAATACAGGACTTCTGTGACAAATGAGAGTATTACCACCTGCATGCACCTTCATGTATGTTTTCACGCAGTTCCAGCTCCTTGTTGGGTTTAATGAATCCTGAGTTTTATGTCTGGGAAGCCTTGAAAAGCACAGACGGATTTTCCAGTTCCGGTGTTAAAAATATTCTTTCCACATTAAAGTTATTTGATCTTTGAGAGACTGTACTTGCATTCAAACGCAATTATTATTAAATTAGTTGAAAATGGTTTTAAATTGACAATGTTATTGTCTAACGCACTGATTTCTGGGACGATTTATCGTCCAGCAGAATTTGCTGTCATGACCCGACGGGTAGCTGCAACTGACAATTATTTTAATAATCGATTGTTCAGACGATCAATCGATTAAATGGGCTTGAAAAAATACCACAATCTTTTCTTTCGTGGTGAAAATGGACTTGCAAACTTTGGTTCTTTGGTTGGTGTTTAGCGGTTGGCTAAAAATAATGGTGTCAAAATCAAACAGATGGCATGCAGTCGTAAACAAAAACATCTAAACATGGTAGGCTAGTAACCATGTTTAGCTAATAACCATGATTATTAGCTTGTTGAACACACATTTGTGCTGACTGCTCCTCCGTTCAAGTAAGTAAAATTTAAAGTGCCGGTGTCTCTGCCGTCCCAGGCGTCCCGCGGCCCAGGAAGCGTCTCACCGAGCTGCTGCTGAAGACGGCCCTGGACGCGCCCGGAGACAAGGAGCTGGAGAGGCGGAGAAATGCCGCCAAGGTCTGGGGGTTCCGATTCTACCGGAGCCCCACTGAGATCTTAGCCGACCCCGGCCGCAGCCGAACGGCCGGCATCCGACTGGCGGTCAACAGGCTGGAGGTTGGAGCACAGCTTTGGATTTCAAAACACAACATGCGGCCCACTTCGGATTCTTATATTCTGTGTTTATCGGGGGTCAGGGGTCAGGAGACGCAGCTCGGGCCGTTCTGACCGGAGAGGTAGAAGACGTTTCCTGCGGTCTGGTCATCAGCAGTATCGGCTACAAGAGCCTCCCCATCGATCCCTCCGTGCCGTTCGACTCCCGCAGAGCCGTCGTGCCGAACTCAGTGGGCCGGGTTCACCAAGCCGCAGGTTTCAAAACATTCTCCTGTGATAAGAACCCTTTAACTAGACCATTTTCCATAACTCGGCCTTTCTCTTTAGGCTTGTATTGCAGCGGTTGGCTGAAAACGGGCCCCACGGGTGTGATAGCCACCACTATGAACAACAGCTTTGACACGGCCCGGTCCCTGCTGGAGGACATGGACTCTGGAGCGTTGGACGTGTCGGCTGCCAAACCCGGATCGCAAGCAGTCAGCAGTCTGCTGGAGGAGCGAGGTAGAGCAGCGCCTCGCCGCTCACCGCAGCATTTGTTGTTTTATCCGACTTTATTTATCTTCACCCCAGAAATGAACTGTAGCACAGAAACATCACCTCTATCTATTTTTTTAAAAAACAGTATCCACAAACTGACTAAAACTAGCTTCTTTATTAATGATTATTAGTGTTTGTTGTCCTTGAGAGCGAGGAACAAAACTCAAAATGCCAGCAGCAGTGCTGCTCCAGTCACTGACGGTTTGTTTTCCGCCATCTGTAGGAGTGAAACCAGTCACCTTCTCAGACTGGGAGAAGATCGACAGCTTGGAGACAAGGAGGGGGGAAGCTTGCGGCAAACCCAGAGAGAAACTGCTGAGCGTGGAAGAAATGCTGAAGGTGGCCCGGTCGTAACGGACACGCATCAGGCGGAGTCCAGGAGAATGACGAGACAGTGACGGCACTGGTTACTGTATCCATGGGACCAGATTCGTACGGTACAAATGTAGGGTATGACATCAACGTCTTTATAGGTTGATGCTTCCAGCACAAAGATAAATATTCAAAGTCAGTTTCAGCTGAAATATAATATGGAACAGGGGTGTCCAACATTTCTGGCTCTTGAAATGATTTTTGACTACAAGTAAAAAAATTGTAAAAAAATTAATAAATAAAATAAAAAATGTGGTCAACAAAATGGAAAGCAATAGATTAACCAAACAATTTGGAAATTAAATGTTTTCCTTTCAATTAAACAACATTCCAAAACAATTTTTATGTTTTGGACCTTTAATAATACCCAGATTTTACACATAAAAATTGTGTACGTTCACATTTTATCTTTAGGTTTCTACTTGTAGAAACTCCACCTGTGGTGTAATTAGATGACTTCTGGTGGCAATTTGATTGCAGGGATTTTTTCAGGGGCTGGGTGGAGATTACCAAATCAAAGGATAGATGAAAATGCACACCACACTTTTCAGACACATTTAGGACAATATATTGATAGATTGTAAAGTAAGCTGAATACTGCAGGTCAAACTTAGCAGTATTGTTTTTGTGTTTGGTCAGTCACATAAAGTCCCTGCGCCTTGTGACTATAAAGTACAAACAAGTCAGAAAGGCAAGGCACTGTGTGTATAAAAAGTCAGCTGTTTCCTGGGTGTGTCTCGAAAACTGCAACATTTGGAAGTGGAGCAATGGAAGTCTCCGGTTTTGGTCCCCAGTGATGTCGTCCTGCTGCACTGGAAGCTCAGCAGACATTGACTCTAATATGAAAAAGACTTTTTGTTCCATGTTCGCTAATGTTTTTAGATTTTGTAAACAGAAATAATGGATTTAAATAAAACGATAAATCCTCTGGGTGATGCTTTTGTAACTTGGAGGAGGGAGGAAAGTGGAAACTAAATCATTCCTTCACAAAATGAGATGGTGGCGGTAATGTTCACATATTAACCTGTAATTTCGTTAACTTGGTCCAGAATCAGCTAGTTTATTCTTCCAATGCAGGTGACTAATCAGTAGAGTGACACTGCCCCCTGCTGGATGAGTCTAGGTTACAGTCAATTCAAGTGAATAGGAGCGATTTAAGCACTCGGTTTACCAGAGTGAGGTTAACTGTTTATTAGATACAGAAAAATATTTGAAGTTTGTTTTTTCTTTGTAACCATATAATTTACTTTACTTGGGGTGGTCAGTCTCATTTTTATTGGTCAGTATATTATTATTATACTGTTACTTTGCTATTTTGATTCACATTCAGACATCTTTGGTGCATTGTATGACTGGAGACGGTTTTTTGTTTGCCAGATTCGTTTGAATTCATTGTGTCCATTTAGCAATTCATTAAACTGAAAATAAGGCCGAATAGAACAAATAGAACAAATCTGAAAAGAAAACTGGAATAAGATGCATTTTAAGCTAATCTGAAGATAGACACCTGAGTTGCACTGACCCATCTGCAGAAAATAAGGTAAATGCATCAAATTTGTACTACATTTCAATAAAATATTTGTTTTTACTATAGAATTGTTTAGGTTTTTTTTTTTAATAACAAAAGAGATGTAACATTTCTGGCCCACGACTACTTTTAACTTTACAATTGTGCTTTTACCAGTCGCACTGATGGCACTGTTAGTAAGAGTTAGACAAAAATTGACACTTTTAATGAACTTTTTAAAATATGCATCTGATTGACAAAGAGCTGTTGTCGCAAGAATAAAGACCAGGCTCTGAAACGGTTAAGAAATGGTTTATTTAGACGATGATTCCACACTTTCCAGACTGGATTTCCAGTCGGATGCATTTCTCCTGATCAGTAAATGCCGTAGGTGGGCTCCTTCCCATCTCTGTACCTGTCCAGGTAGCGCAGCGGCTGCCTGTGTGGATACTTGACCTGTGGAGGGTGGTACACCGGAGGCCTGATGAACTCGAACACTGGCTCCTTCATGTCTACAGCGAGAATGTGGATTTAATCTTTAAACAGACCTCAAAACCAACGTGGCAACATGAAGAAACTCGACTCACTGAGTGTGCTGTGGAAGGTGTTGGTAACCGATTCGTCCCACTGGCTCTGGAAGAAGGCCAGGCCTGCTGGCGTCATGTCGTCCTGATGCTTTCTGTAGAAATCGACGGTCTTAAAGGTGCGGTCAACCAGCGAGTGGCTGAGGAGGAAAAGACGGCATGGATTATTACACACATACCAGGAATGCTCCTCTCATATCCTGTTATGGTGAGAAAGTACATCTCGTTTCAAGTGCTTGAGCTTCTTGATTCTCTCACGTTCAGATGAGATGCTGGGGCCGCTACTCACCATGGCGACGGGCGGAGATCTTCCCGGAAGCTGATGGGTTTTTCCTGCTTGAAGAGGACGTAGATGTAGCGGTGGAAGCCTGTTCCCCTGGCAGGGAAGGGCGGCAGGTAGTGACACAGCTCATCTCCGGCCTGCACCGCCCCGCCTGGAATGTTCCCGCTTTCAGGGACACGAGACGGTTCACGGTTTTTAATATTCACATGTTTTGGGGACTAACCGGATGAAGAAATGCACACTTTGGATTGCATCTAAAGCACTTACACAAGCCAGTGGAGGTACTCTGCCTCGTTATCCAGAAGATGCTCGTCTGCAAAGAAATTAAATAAAAACAAAGGTATGTTTTCTGAATTTGAATGTGAAAACTGGGGATGCACGCCATCAGCTTGTGAGTAATTGTTAATTTATGGTTAATTAGATCAAAACGAATTCCAACTGATATATAAGGTCCGCTAAGACCTTCTTTTGTTTTTGTTGTCCAAACACGGTCAGTTATGGGAGGTAAAATTCAGTACATTATGAAACATTTATCCCTTTATGTTAATAGAATGACGGCCAGCCCTATTGAAAACAGATCTTAATCTCACAGGCTGAAGGCGATGCTGACCTGGAGAGGTAAGCAGGAGGGTCCATAGAGAACCCTCCTCTGCGTCAAAGGCGATCCGGGGGGCCGACGCTGCCTACAGAGACAAGATGGAGTCCAAGATGAGCTAAGAGAAGAAACGTAATGTGGAAAAATGCATCGTCTGTTATTTTAAACATACTTCTGTAGGCGTCAGCTTATTCCCATAATGCACTTGTTCATCAGTGTCCTGACTGTAGCTGATGCGGAGGGTGACCTGAGGTAGAAAATACGCCATTGGGAAGAGGTCCCTGAAGACCCCGTAGTGGTCGGCCAGCTTCTTAATGTCGAACGGTCCGCCGGTCTTCTCCCAGGTTTTCTGCACTCGGTCCAAGGAGATCTTCACTGAAGGGGTGACATGTGTTCACTTCAGCAGTGACAAAATAAAGTCAGATTTTGACAAACGTTAAGGGGGACAAAAAAAAGCGTACAAGTACGAAGTCGGGAGGCCCTCTCCAGCTCCACGTTCCTTTTGTTTTCTCTCACTACCTGCCTCCTCTCCTTCAACTCTTTGGTTCTGTTGGGACGACAGTACGGCAGTCCGATGTCCACGCGTTCGGCACCTTGACACACAACGATACTCGGTGACGCTTTTGAAACCCACCAGCGGCAGAGACTCCAGAGTGTACTCCTCACCGTGCTCGGGATCTGCTTTTTCCATGTAACTCCTGTAGGTCTTCCACCACACGCGCTGGTTCTTGGCCTCCTCGGCCTGTCGGAAGTAGCGGTTGTAGCTGCGGTATTTCTCCAGTGACTCCAGGTCCGATGTGTCGATGTTCTCATTGGGCATGGGACCCAGAGGACGCACCCGTTTGCTGAGGGCCGCTGGGTCCAATGGTGAGAAACAACATCATCAAAATGATCTGGGTTTAAACTATTATCTGGCATAACTGCGTTTTGAAATCAAATTTGAATTCAACCTACAGCTAAGATGTTTCGGTCAGGCATGTTCACAGACAGACCTCTTTTAGTGACAAATTATTATTATTTACCCTGTTATGATTATTTCTGAGACCTCTAATAGACCTGATGTTTGTCTCTGCTTCCTGTTTTGAAGCATGCTTGTTTTCTGCCCTTTGTTGGAGGATCTATGTATTTCAGAAGGAAAAATCTCATTTGACAATAAAGAGCAGAATGAAACTTGATTAGAAACAAAGTTTAAATGGGACAGAAAGCTCTATTTATTGTCATTGTTGGTTACAAGACAAAAAAAAACCAATGTGTTTTAACACAATTATACAAAACATAACCTATCCAGCACTGTTTTACAGCAATGGCATAGTAAAAATGTATTAATTTATTATTCTGGTCAATCCCATTTAAATCAGTTACTGTTTAGGCAAACGCTTCCATGGCAGTAACATTAAATTTTATTATTTTTAGTTTGTGAAAATACAATTCGTGTAAAAAAAAAGGCCAAATTTGATTTATTTTCTAAAAAAAATAAAGGAGTACAGTTACAGGCCCAAATAAGTCTAATGTAACACTTCTGATACAAAGAAAGCCAGGTAATGCTTCAAACAACTATTGGTTTAGTTCAAGTGAAAGAAAAATGTTGCATTTCAATTTAATGCTTGAAATTGAACTATTTTTCTTATGTGAATGGGCTCATTGCTTTTTGACACATGATTAAACAGCAAAAAGTCGTGGATTCTCCTTCCGTTGTTAAACCAACCCAGTCAGTTAATTTTATCGTGATCAATAAAATTAAGACTGTAAACAAAATATTCAGATTTTTGCTGACTGCTGCTCAGTTTGTCATCTCTGACCGCGCACCATGTTTCTGTTGTTTCCCTCAAACAAAGCAACACTCGCGCATTAAAGTTCGGGACATAACTACCAAATGGAAAATATCTCAGAAAGAACCATTACAATACCTGTTGTAGCGACAGTCCTCGCGTTATTGACCCCTAAATCTGTCCCGGCTCGCAGCGCAGCAGCACAAACCGTGCGCAGCGCCATCTTGGATAATCTTCCCCGTAACTACGGTGGCCGTGTGATCACCCAAATAGCACAGGAGAACGATGTCGCGTTCAATGTATCAAACAACTCAGAAATCTACTTCAGTTCAGTTGTTTTTTCCCTTTGATAAGTCAACAGGTTTTCTCGCACTGTAACCCAGACAAGGATTAATACGTTAAAAATGAAATAAAAAAACACAAAAGGATTTTACAGGAAAAGAAATGCGTGTAATAAAACGTAAAAATATTATATTTTCTGTTGTAATGACGAGCTACTGTAGCATTCTGTGTTGTGCATTCAAACACTGCGCAACCCTTTTTCTTTTCAATAAGATAATATAAGTTTTCGAGACCAAAATGACCAATAAAGAGTCGAACTGCTTTTACACTTTCTCAATTCATTGTCTCAACAGTTAAGCATCTTGCTATATTTATTACACGAAAGCGCATAAACGCTAGTATTGATTTCAATAAGCGGTCCAAACAAAACTCCTTATTTAGTATAAGGCAGGAATCTCTCATCCACCTTCATTTGCCCCGTTTAGAGTTGTGCTTACTATTTCCCAGTAGCCAGTGAAGGCGTCGCGTTTGCGTGCTTTCGTCATCGGCGAAGCGTTCTTCTGTACCCTGCATGGACAAATCTATTGTAGTGGTAAGACATGTCAGGATGTTACATTTGCGTTACGATTGAGTAGTCGGAGAGTGCGCGCTGTTTAATTCGGGATGAAGTAGTTTATTTCTCGTGATATTCTTGACCGAGTATTCGTCACGTCGACGAGAGTCGTGGCTAAAATTGAAGGAGCCACACGTAATGCTAACGGGAGCTAGCGCTAGCCGTGCTCCCTATTGAGTTCAGTTCAGGCTGTTGGCTCCACCTGGATAGAGGGTAGCATGTCGCTGTGCCTTTATTTATTTGCTGTTGCTTTGTGTCACAGTTCAATGCAGAAAATAATAATAATAAAAAAGACTATTTTATTCAGAAATAGTCGGGGGGTTTCTTAGTCTTGTAACTAAATCGTGGTGACAACCTTTCTCTCTCTGTGTTCTTCTTTCTTCCAGATGTTTGTTGTTTCCCCGCAAACATGGACGCTCAGAATTCGTATCTCAGCTGCGCCATATGCCTGGAGCGCTTCAGGTACCCTGTGACCATCCCCTGCGGCCACACCTTCTGCAAGGACTGCATCAGCACGCACTGGGACACCAGCGGCAGGTCGAACAAAAGCCCCCACTGCCCCTTCTGCAACCAGGAGTTCGCGTCCAGGCCGGTTCTGAAGCGGAACGTGTCGCTGTCGGTGCTGGCCGAGTCCGCCAACAACACGGGCCCCTCCTGCAGGGAGCCTCTGCTGAGGCCGGGGGACGGGGCGAGGACTTTGCTGCTCTGCGATCGCCACAAGAAGCCCCTGGTTTATTACTGCAGGCAGGACAAGATGCCCGTGTGCTGCGAATGCGGCATCACGGAATGCGCCAACCACGACAAAGTCATGCTGGAGGCTGAGAAGGAGAGTCAAGAGGTATGAGACGAGTCCGGGTACTTTTGACTAAACTTTTCAGTAGTGAGGTAAAATCTTTTCCCCAAATTGTGTTTTTTTCCCCCCCTTACAGCTGTTGCTTGAAAGAAAGAGTAAGGAAGTGGAGAAACGGCTTGAAGACACACAAAAGAGTATAAATGACTTGGTGGAGAACATCAGCCATGCTAAGGTGATTCCTCAAAATATATATATATAAAGAGGAAAATGTTGTATCCACACTCTGTATGCTTTCCTACTTTATTGGAGTTAGATAAACACAAAATATTTAAAATTCTGATGTGAATGTCACTGGTGTTACTGGTGTATTAAAAAGCCCTATTTAAAATAAGCAAATTACGCTTAGCCTGCTGTTGGGGCAAATAAAGCCTGGAGGCCCGCCAGGCTTATAGTACACTAGTAAACAATGTTGAAAGAAAACCTTTCCTAGTCCACGAACAGTTAACGGCGCTTAACTGCGAACGACTGAAATGGAAGTTGAAAATCGTTTGTTTCCTTTTCGATCTGAATGAGTTCTCAATATTTAGCAAAGAAAAACAGGTGGATAAATATGCAGGGCTGATGGGCGACGTCCTCACAAGGTGGCAGCCGCTCAGTCATTCGTTGTCTTAAGTTCTGAACACAAACGGATGACATGTTTTGGGTTTTTTATTGGTGAAATGATGTTGAAAGCTATGTTGGGCAGTATGCCACATAAAATCCGGTGGAGTTTGTGGTTGTAGCTTGACAAAGAAAAGAACAAAGAGGAGCGTTGATACTTTTTCAAAGCCCTATAGGAGATTATGCTAACCTAACCTTTTGGACGTAGTTTAAAATTGGAATCCAGTCTGTTCGTATTTGCTTGTGTATAGTGAAAGATTGACCAGTATTTCACCAAGCAGACCTGCAACTGAGGTTCTTCCATCAACAGGTGACTCTAGAGCAGACTTCGTCTTGGATGAGGGCCAAGTTCTCGTCTCTGATCAAGATTCTCACCGAGAAGCAGGAGGCCACGGAGCTGTTCATCGAGCAGCAGAAGCAGGAGGCCATCACGGAGGCGCAGACGCGGCAGACCTGCCTCCAGCAGCGCTTGCTGGTCCTCCAAGAGAGCCAAGCCCAAATAGCAGCTCTGCACGATCTCGCCGACGCCGACCTCATCAGGGTTTGTACCCGACAACATCAGCGGGCCGCGGTGATCTCATATTTTGTTGAGCGGGGCTGGAGCAGATGCGTTTTACTCTCAGGAGTCGACGCGGGTGGAAGTGCCACGTTTCAGCGACGTTCCCACAGACGTGTCGTCAAACCTTCTGGATCGGCTGAACGGCGTCACAGACGTTCTGACCCGAGTCTCCAAGCTGGTTTCTGAGGACCTGGAGAGAGCCGTGTGCACCACGGTGCTTCAGGACAACGACGGTGACCTTGATTTTAAGAGCTTCTCTCTGCTGGACCGGCCAGAACTTTTATCCTAATCCGTGTTCTCATGGGCTCATGACTCTGCAGGCTCTCCTCAGGATAAGAGGCCAGTACTTGCTGTGGTTCCCAGTCCGGCTACTCCGTGCCTCCCTGGTGGGAAGGAAGGCCTCAGTGCCTGTGAGTCCTGCTTTTTACACGCTGCGTGACTGAAACCTTAGCTTGACAGATCTTAACTCTCGTCTCAATCCCTGTCTTCGTAGATCGGTGCTCTCTGACGTTTGACCCTCGGACGGCCAACGAACACCTGTCTCTGTCTCATGAGAATCGGAGGGCGGAGCACCTGACCTCCGGACCGCGCCCGGTCCCAGCTCACGAGGCTCGCTTCGACCACACCTGGCAGGTTCTCTGCTTCCAGGGCTTTAAAAAGGGACAGCACTACTGGGAGCTGGAGGTGTCCAAGCCTTGGGCCTACCTCGGGGTAAAGACACTTCTGATTCTGGCGTCGTACATCACATCAGTCTTTAGAGATTTCATCTGTTAGAGTAGTTCCAGAATCTTTTACTCTCCCTTTAGCTCGGTCCTGAGTTTGATGGGTTTTTTTGTATATAAGGTTCAGGTCAGAAGACTCAGACAGCAATGAATGGAGGATGACTGTGTGTCGAGTAAATGATTTTTGTGTTTGAGTTGGTCGCTTTATTATTTTGCCCAAAGACCCAAACATGAATCACTTTCTGTTCTGGGTTTTTTTTTTCTTTTTTTAATTCGTCCATTTTGTTTTTTGTTTTTTTTTAACCCCTCCCTTTTCCAGGTAACTTATGAAACCATCCCCAGGAAGGAGAAGGGGAAGCGGTGCATGGTGGGTATGAACGAACTGTCGTGGAGCCTCCAGCTGGACGAGCACCAGCTCTCCGCCTGGCACAACGGCAGACGGGAGACGCTGGTCGGCCACTCCCATCACAGCCGCATCGGCATGCTGCTGGACTACGAGGCGGGGACGCTCACCTACTATGGCGACGGGCAGACGAGGCTCCACGCCTTCCACTGTGCCTTCACCCAGGAGCTGTTCCCCGCCTGCTGGATAGGGGAGGGAGTCAGCATCACCCTCTGTTCCCCGTGAGCCTCCTGCTCATTCGACACAGAGAAACTTGTGCGATCTGTTAAAAAAAAAAAAAAAAAAAAAACTTTTTCTCCACTTGTACTACTCTCCTCTCACCACTTGGTGGCGACAGAAACTGAATCCTTGCAGCTTTCACTCCATTTTATCTAAACGAGTTAATGTTTCACACGTTGGAAGAAATCAGCTTCAACGTGACTCCAGATCAACTCCTCTGATGCTTTCACTGCACCCAGTTGATCCTCGTCTAGAGCAACACGACGAGCTTTTAACGCTGAAGAAAATGACTTCAAACATGGGGGTTGCCAACACTTAATGCAATCCTTATTTAAACTTTTTTTTAAAAATATGTTTACCGAAATGAAGAGGAGCGCAGTGACAATTATCACTATTGGTGTTTTGCATTGACGGGACTATTGTGATGTTTTCATGTTATTCAACATACAGCTGTATTGTGCGTACAGGACGGACCGGCTGATGGTATGCTGCCAATTTGTGTCGCAAAGAGTTTCAATTAGTCTGTTTTGAATTAGCTTCAAAGGAATACTATTATTTGCCTTCCTGCGCTGAACTTGCAAACAATCATCCTGGGCATGAATGCAACGCTAACCAGCTACATTTATCCAAACGTGTCAGTTTTCGTCTCTGACCATAAAACATTTATGCAGGAGATGTTGAGCTTGTCCGTGTGGCCAGCTGGAGGTTTCGTTTGATCGGTTTGTGTTATTAATTTGTCTCAGTTGGTGCTGGTGTTGGGTTTGTTGTCCAAAAGCTTCAATGTTCATCCAAGCTGGAGGACAATCATCCTAAACATGTCAAAACTGGAGTTCTGGATTTTGAAATACTAGAATGTTTTCCCAAAGCGGGATCCTGGTCCCAATGAAAATTTGACATGGAAAAAGTCAAGCCTGTGGACAAAATCACTGGGAAGGAAGGCCTCAGTGCCTGTGAGTCCTGCTTTTTACACGCTGCGTGACTGAAACTTTAGCTTGACAGAGCTAAAGTGTCAGCTTCAACTGACACGTTGAAGCTGAATAATTCTACTGTGGAAAAAGATTGGTTGAACTGCACAACTCCATTCAGTGCCACTTCACATGTTGGAAGAATAACTTTGTCACCTGCTGCAAAGAAAATCCATTTTTGTTAACAGGTTTTAAAAAAAAAACTACTACTGAGAAAAGAGCTCTTGGACTTTCAGCATGACAGCAGAAACTGATTCCTGCAGTGTGATGCTGGAATCTGCAGCACTTTCTAGATGTTTTCAGTATGTTTATGACAACCAGCCATGTTTTTTTTTCTTTCCTTTTTTTAATTAAGCACTTTTGCTGAGCTCCGCTGTCAACCTTTGGGCATGTTGAGGTACTTGAGGCTCAGGATTTTTGGGAAACTGCTGTGGATATGCACAAAACGCTGCAAAAGACGGAATCGGAGCACTTTTCCTGACGTAGAAGCATCAATCTAGAATGAGTTTGTCTCTATCGTGTTTAAAGAAGAAATTTAAAATGTGACAAGAATCCTGACTGGAAATAATAAAAAAACAAAACTCCCCGTTTCATGAGTTTAGAGCCATTTATTAAACTTAAATCAAATGCGCACATGCTTCTGTTGAGATCATGCCGTTTTGTTTTTTCCATAATCGAACCATTCTAGAGTAACTGTTCAATAAATTAAGTTTGAAATACACAGAGCTGAATGTTATTGCACACCCAGCCATGACGAGAGCGAACCGTAGCCTGATGCATAGCATTCTGAAAGTGCAAAGAATCAGCCGCTGATGCGCCACAGATACAGGATACAGATAAAATGACCACACAGGAAGGAAGAACCGAGGCGCTCGAGATCAGGTCGAGCGAACGGAGCTGAACGCAGACCGAGCCCATCCTCCAGGCGCCCGTGTTGCTATCTGGGGAAAAAGACAACTTCAATAAAAAAAAAAAGAAAACGAGACGACGGGAGTGAAAGGTGAAGCCCGGAGTAAACAGGACGTGACATCATTAGGTGACCGCTCTGCTCCTGCGTTACATTGGGGGGAGAACCCACCCCTCTGCTCTGATCCCAGAATCTGTGGACTCTATTCTTACTGGTCCCACCAGAGCATGTCGAAACACCAAAAAATCCACTGGCTTTTACAAAAAAAAAAAGAGGCTACTTCGTACTTCTGACGCTGACTGTTCTCGAGAAAATACCTTCTTCTTGAAAATCTCGGTACGCAAAAAAATAATAGAAAAATAAAGACTGCATTCGGTTTGCCTCCGGCCATCTTTAGCGAAGCAAATGACTTCATTGGTTTAGAGTTTGGTTAGATAGAAAATTCTACGTGAGCTTCACATCATTCAACATCAGGTCACAGGAGGTCAAAGGGAAGGGGGGTGATGGGGTGATTCACGGGACACTTGGAAAGCAACAAATACCGACACAATAGATGGCGACCATTTTGGTTGCCAGCGCTTGTTCTCTGCGACTTCCTGGGAAGTAAAGGTGCTTCTGACGAAGGGAGACAGGAAAACAACGAGGAGGGTGGGTGGAAGGCGGGGGAATGTTAGGAGGTGATAAGGAAGACCGAGAGGAGACAATGTCCAGTCAATGAAATGAGAGGAGACAGAGGAACGAGGGCGGGGTCATAGGGGCTCTACTGGTTCTTCTTATCCTCTGGAGGGGAGTAAGGCGGGGGCTTGTCCTGAGAAAAAAAATGAGAGAGAAAGTGTTCGTTTCATTTCAGCTATTGATCAGAGGCAGTTCCTCGGCGCTGGGATGATGGGTTCTTACCTGCGGCAGGTACACGTGCGTAGGAGGCAGAGTGGCACAGCTGGCGCTCGCCGCCGCTTCCGCTGCCTTGGCCTCCGCTGGGCAGAGAACAGGAGAGGATATTCATTAGAAAATATGTCTATGACTATAAAAAAAAACTAAAAAAAACTGGCACAAACGAAAAGGGGAACGGAGGGGTGGCGCTCATTTCAGTGATGGGTGCAGTTAGGAACGAAAGGAAAACGTTTGCCAAATTTTACATTAGTGGTTTCAACGACCCAATTGCATTAAAAAAGCTAAATGTCCTGACTCAAAGGATTACGTTTCTTAGACTTTATTGTGAAAACGTTCACATTTCTTGACATTTTCTTTGTTTGTTTTTTTGTTAATGTTGCTACTAGCAAATTTGAGCAGCTCCTGAACAATTTATGTGATAAAACCAATAAATCAGTAAAAAGTTGTGATGGAAACAAAATTATGTATTTTCTTTGTAAAGTCAAGTTCAAAAATACTTTATTGATCCCGAAGGGCAAGTAAATGTAACTCATATCAACTCAAATTCTTCAGAGTCATTTCAGATGGTGGCGGACAGATTTTCTGTAGATCAATCGAGGTTTGAATTTAACTGAACGGAAAACATAATTGCTTGTTTTTGAGGCATGTCAACTATTGTTATTGGTTGCAGGACTGGGCTTTTACTAGGCCATTTCAAGATGTGAATCTGCTTTCCTCTGCATGCTGCTTTCTCAGGCCATGCCCTCTAGCCCTGCTGAGGACAAGCGTGACGACACGGCAGCATGGCGCTGCCACCGCCATGCTTTACTGTGGCGATGGAGTGCAAAGGCCTCGACTTTCCTCTCAAGACATTTGTTGATTTCTCACTAGAATATAAATGCAGCTTCTTTTTTTAAGTTTTTGCTGTTCCTGAGACAAAATTATATACAAGTGAGAAAAACAATAGAAAATCAAAGTTTTTTTTCCATCATCTGGTTGTTTTTCTTTGTCTGCTATGAGTTTGGCTCCAGTCTTTAACGTTGCTGTTGGTGCGATCATAAAAACCAAAGAAAGCAAAAAAAAAAAAAAAACGATTCTCTTTCTCAAAACTGTCTCTGGGGCTAAAGAGTAATAAGAACCATCAAGTTTTTTTGATCTGTTTATTTTGATCTTAGCCACCACTTAGAGCCTCTCTGCTTGAGAGACTCACCTGCTGCTGAGGAGGGCAGGTCTGGGTCACGTGGTGGCTGCTGACCCAGGGGGGCAGAGTAAGGAGGGGGCGGTACGTAGCTGGCAGACGCATCGAAAGCCGGAGGACTAGGGTAGAATGCCCCTGGATCACAGAAGAAGAAGAAGAGAGAACCAAATGAAACTTTCGTTGAATCACACACTTACAACACAGCTGTCATTGTGATGGTACCTGGAGGGGGGGGGTTGGGGTAGGAGTAGCCAGGTGGAGGTCCCTGAGGGTACATTCCGTTAGCGGGGGCAGGGGGGAAAGCATAGCCTCCGTTGGCCATGAAAGGGCAGCCACCGAAGCTAGGAGTCAGCGGCTGACCCTTAGACGCTGCAGCGACAAGAAACATCACAAAAAGTACTTGAGTAAAAAGTCTTTTAAAAGAAAAAAAAAACACTGGTCAGACGGATTCATTTTCTTACCCTGAGCTGCAGCCTGCAGCATGAACTGGCCAAACTCTATGGCTCCGCCCGCGGCGAAGACCAGCTTGAACGTGGCGCCTCCTTCCCAGCCGCCTGGAAGACATTCATTTCATCCAGATGGCAGAGAACCCGACTCGGCCCAACGACGGGGCCCAAACGCGGCGCGCTTACCTCCGGGCTCGGCACTCACGGTGCCCTTGATGTAATTGGCGCCCAGAACCGGCTGTTTGATCTCGCAGCCCTTCATCAGGTAGAAGGGCATCATGAAGGACTGCAGAGCGTCGCGTCCTTTAGCCAGGAAGATCACCTGGAAGGAGCAAGCAGCGGGTTTCCACTATCAGGCTCCACTTAAATTTTGCTGGCCTTTTTGGTGCACTAAATATTGTTAGAAATATGTCTGTGAAAGTAATTTAAAAAAGACACAGCTTCATCATTTTTCCAATCATCCTCCCCCTTTCTCAGTTTAACAATAATTTAGCTGTTTCTTGCACTAGTTTTGTCTTGCTTTTCTTTTCTTTTTTTCTTTTTTTTTGCAGCATTGTGCGTTTGTATTTTATCACCTGTGCATAGAAAGGCTAAAAACAACCAAAATAAATAAATATGTACATGTGTCGTTTCTGGAATGTTAGAAAAAGTGAATCTTGCAGGATGTTCTGATCCTAACTCCCGTTTTGAAGCAGAAGTAGGTTTTATCAGCGATAACAACCTCCATTGTCCGTCCTCGCACATTCAGCAGAATTTAAATGTCTCCCTGTCGTTTTCTTGGACATAAGGAGCTTCTTTGTTGCCGTTTTTTTCTTGTCACAAAGACGTTTGTCCAACTCAACTATATTCCGATGCACACACTTCCACCTCCTAACCAAGTTGTGCACTGGCGAGGTTTTGAAGCAGACTTTCTCACTAGGTACCTGAGCCCGTTTCCAGTTATGCTGGAAATAAAGACTGCAATCTGTTATTTAATATGAAAACTGCATGTAAAGATACACCATACAGATATCTGCTTGATTTCCAAGTCTAACAAAATGTAGAGTTGTACAATCTGGATTGGATTGTTCTGCAATAAATACAATGTTTTTAAAGGCATAGTTTTGCTGATGCCTTGGTTGGCTAATGAAAAAATAAATAAATCAAAAAGTAGGAATTTCAATACTTCGTTTGGAAGCAGAAACAAAATCATGATAAGAATTTTTTTTTTTGGCGTCTTGATAAAAATCCAATTAATGACATAAAAAAAAAACATCAAAACTGACAGTATTGTTATTGGAATTTTTTTTAAAGAAAGAAGTAAAAACTAGTTTATCACAAAATATCGTGATAAAAATCTAAGTGCACTGGACTTATCCCTAATGAGAAATACTGTTTATTGCAGGAAAGTGAACTTGTTCTTCAGTAAAACAACTGCTAGAGAAAACACCAGTCAGCCCGAAGCCAAATGCGCATTTTAAAGAGCGAAGACTCACTTTTAACTACAATTGAAAATTTTGAATTGGAAGACGATGATGATAGCGTTTTGCTTGTTGTTCGCCAGGGGCAGCGCATACAAAACGCCACTCACCCTGTACGGTGTCAGGTAGACGCTGCCCTTTTTGCTCTTTCTGAACGGCTCCGGCAGGCGGTCCGCATCGCAGAAGACGAGCTCCACATTGTCATGGGACATCAACATGCTGGTGACATAAACATGCATTTACAATAATAATAATAATAATTTAAAAAAAAAAACACTGTGCATAATGTATGTCAAAAATATTTACAAGCCTCCAAATTAAAGATGGCTTCAAGCCTCAGTTTCAGAACCCTGCACTTAGAATTTTAAAGTTGAGACAGCTGGGTTTTTACTGTAGCTGTCCAGTTACTAAACATGGCCCTGAAGTAATAGGATTAGGCCCTGATGCCATCTAGTGACAGACTGCAGGGCAGTTTCTCCTGATGGGTTAGTTAATACATTCCTGTATGTTCCAGAAGCACCTATAAGGCAGAATTCATACCAAACCTGCTTTCTCTACTAATGTTATGGCAGCAATTTAGTATGTTGGCCTTACAGCACAGCAGCCATTCAATGTTTTTAAAAGGCACTTTTAATAGTTTAGTTCATGTTTTTATTACAAATATACCAAAGGCCAATTGATACGTCACTTCCTTTCTAGTCTCCATCCATAATTCTGAGATCTGAATAAATTTCTAGCCAAGAAAATATCGATGTGATGTTCGCACGCGCTCTGTTCTGCACTGCCACGAGACACATTTGGGCAAACACACCCAGCATCCAAACCAAACGGCCCTTTTCTGCCACAGCAGGGCAGAGTGTGAGAGGCCAGCAGGCTGTGCAGCGCAACTACGTAACGCAATATGTGTTCCTGCAGAGCCACGGTCCGCACAAGCAGCGTTTAAACGTTGAGCGACACGTATCCTGGAAGCAGGCTCGCGCTCCGTGCTCTTTTTTTCTATTTGTTGGTGTGCGTGTTCGCACGTGAAGTCTGTTTTTCGTTGAAGGCCATGTTTTGGTCACGAGAGCCAGAGCCAGAGCTATCGAACGCGCCTCGAATGTTCCATGGCGCCGCAACAAATAGCGGCGTAATTATGTGAAACTCCGCGTCTAATAGGACAAAACAGCTTATTGTGCTTTCTAAATCCAGGGGAGCTACGTTTCTGTTCAGAATTTAAGGGTAAAAATAAGTCAAATTGGGAAACTGTACAATTATTACCCTTAAAAAAAAATTGTAAAACGCTGCGACTGTACTGTGTACTGCTGCTGTTCGCTGTTTATCAACACGACGCCGTGTTTCCATGAGTTTGCACTCTTCACGTTTACACCAAGAAGAAGAAGAGGATAGGCTAGGCCGAGTGTGGATAACGGAGACTAAAAGCTAACGTTACCTCTCACTGTTGTTGATGATGACTCCACCAGACTCTGAGTGGTTCTGGTTCAAAGTCATGATGTCGACCCTCCAGCGTCTCCCGCAGCGAAAACAGATCAACCGAAAAGGTATTCAGAGGTTTACTAGAGCGAAAAAAAAAACAAAAAACAAAAATGAGGGGTCCTCGGCGGGTGGCACGGTCCGTTAGTAACGGTTGTTATGAGTCTGATGCTTCAGCTGCACCTGCTTTCCTTCCGCTCTACGCTCAAGTGACGTAACTCACGTACGACACGCGCATACAGATAAAAAATATATATATTTTCTTAATGTAAGCCGAAAACTGTAATTGAATTGGATGCGTGAAAAACAAATGAATAACACGTACTCGTGTTATATTATTGATATTTTAAAAGGATTTCTGAAGGGTTGCGAATCAACGCATGACGTAAGCGGTGAGCTCATCTTGTCGAAGTTTCTGCGGTGTTACGCAACAAATATAGAAAGGTAGGTTGTCAACTGATAATTTTACCAACGACAGAGGAATATATATTTATTTATGCAGGTATTTATTTGTCTATATTGTGATGTGTATGTTTTGTGTTTTTTTTTTTTTTGACAGATTAATAATAAATTAGTGAACATGTGGGTTACAAGGCACTGCTGTTAAACGAGATGTATTTTTGAAATGCATCCCGTGGTATTAAAATGTTATCCTGGATGTGTTGATCGGTTCAGTGACACTCTAGAAATAATGATAATAATTAAAAATAAAAACCCTTAGGAAAATTCCAGAAGTGTGCAATTACATTAATTGAGGAAGTGGTTTCACGCACTCCCCTCACTGATGTATCTTTATGCCTTGGACTTTGTCAGATTTTATCCGGAAATATCAACAAATACAAGAAAAAAACAATAATTAAAAAAGCAGCTCAGCCATTTTAACTCTGTTATCCCTAAATAATTTCCAACACAAAGTCGAATCCATCTGTGTGAAATGTAATTTCGTTATGAATCCTGCTGTTCTGTGTCAGCCTGCGAGGTGTGTTAGAGCATCATGGCAAAGTCTAACTAAAGTTGGAAGTTACACAACATAATCCCAAACTTTAAATAGCTTCTAAAGTTCATCAGAGAAGTAGCCGTTATGTCCATGGGAACTTGGGAAACTGTTGCAGAAATCTGATGGGTAAATAAGTTGTGATTTCCACAGACACATCAGACATGTGGAAGAAGGTACTCTAGTTAGATGAGACCAAAATTTGACATTTTTTCCCCCTACATGCAAGCACAACACCTTGAACACGCCAGCTCTGTGGTAAAACATGAAGGTGGCGGCATCATGCTGTGGGAAAACGCAACGGGATGAGGGAAAAGGTGAGATTATTGAATATGTAAGATAATTCAAAAAGTAAAGAAACACGAGTAAAGAAAGATGCAATAAAAACAGAAATATATTCAAACAAAAATAGTGAAAAACACAGAAAAAATAAAATAAAATAATAATAAAACAAAATTATTTTATTTCACTTTAGGATTATGAACCACTTCTTAACACATGAAAATGCAAAAAAAAAAAAAGCAAGTATTAGCAAGTATTGGAAATCGACAGATCTTATATTTATTTTTGATAATTGTATGAAATTAGTCAACAAAAAGAGGAAGAAACTAATTAATGTCAATTTCTCACAGTCCTGTGAACCGACTGGTGCAACGGACAGCTTCTCCTTTAGCTTTATGCAATCTTGTGTGATGCCAGTTTTTCCTCTGTGGTCGAGATTCATCCGTTGAACCTTCCTACAATCCGGACACAGTATTACCAGCAGGTCAGAGGTGTGAACCTCCGAGTGCTGATTTCTTATGTGCAAGCAAACGCCGGAGAGCGAGCGATATAGTTTTTGATTTAGAGATAAAGGAGAGTGCTGGTTGAAGAAAAAAAAGAAAAGAAAAAAAAACAAACAAAAAACTCCTAAGTCACAGCAGTCACTGACGTTACCAGCCTTAACAGGAAGTGATGACTTCCGGCTGCTGTGTGATAGTACATCGAAATGCAGCGCGTGCACACAGTTTCCCCTTAACTCACACACGGAGCGCACCAGCTCACCAGGAAGGAGCCTGGTGATACGATAGAAGCATCACCATGGCAGGTCAAAGTGGGCACTACACCAGAAAAGGAGAGAATTTACTGCAGACACCTGAACAGGTAAAAAAAAAAATCAGAAACAACAAAGAAAAAACCACCAACTCACTTTGACAAAGCCGATGTGTGTTTGACAGGGTGTCTCAGTTTTGCAGCAGTCGGTTAGTTGCCAACTGGGTGGCTGGTGCTGAGAGCTGGTTGCTGATCGAAGTGATCAAGCGCTCTAATAACGTTACCCAAAGACTTTCTTTGGGTTTCAGCTGCTGTGTTGTGAGTTTAGTCACTTGGGGTTTTTTTCCAGGTGATATTTCTGAGCAGAAACAAAAATGTACTCTTCGCGTCTGTCCAAACACCGAGTCATCGTCTCCTGATGGCCATTTTAAGGTCTGAAGACTATGATTCACGGGGCTGTTGGATGCATATTTAAGTCAGACGCTATAAAACAAATCTTGCGTTTTGTCTCTTCAAACTTTCTGCTTTGTTCTGTCGCTAACCCATCTGGAGGAGAACACCGTTTGATGAGTTAAAAGACCTTTTTGCTGCTTCGTGGAAAACATTCAGAGACAGCTGTTTTGGCTACGGCATGTGCATGAAAGGGCAGAGGCGTGTTTGCATATTTATATTTACAACATGAGGTTTCCCGTTCAGTTCGGTTGTTTACTTTTTTCCCCCGATTTGAATGTTAAGCCCCCCCGCACGCTTGCCTTCATGTTATTTTCATAATCAACAATAGAGGAAGTCCCTCTCTGTCAGGGAGGCATCATTAGAAACATGAAAATAACTTGAGTACTCTTTTAAACACGGACACATGCAGTAACAAAATGCGGTAAACCTCAGTTGCTTTTGATGTTAGCTGCTTCAGAAATTTTTTATATGAGCATTGTTGTTTTTCAGGAACCTGGCGCACAAAGAAACAGACAGGTAAGTAACATGAGATGACATTTAAACAGTATTTCATCAGTATTGTGTATGTGGATGGTCAGAGTAAGTTAAGCAGATATCTGATTGACTCCCACGGATGTCACTTTAAGGGACGGACAAAAATACACTGTAAAAAAAAAAAAAAATCCACAGTCATCGTAGCTATCGTCTGTTTCTTAAGAAATGGTTTTCTGAGTACCAAGTAACTTTTGTCCTGCAACGAAAATGACAAGAATACATAAATAAGCCACAGTGTCAAAGGTCGTCGACACAGAAAGCTAAAGAACTAAAGTGAAGCGGAACCGTTGCTATTGGCTGTAAAGAATCCCAACCCAGAAAACATTTTAGGAACTACGGTTGTCAAAATGGAAAAAGTACAGTTTTGCCTCTAAGTTTATACACCCTGGCTTTTTGGCCCATTTTTCAGAAATGAATGATAATTTGGTTTTTTAATAAAAGAAAAAAATCTGCCTGACACTCTTGGTTAGTGGTTGGGTGAAGCTATTTCTTGTCAAACTAATGTTTGCTTTTTCTAAATCATAATGACAAGAGGAGCTGCTCAAATGACCCTGATCAAAGGCTTACATACCCAAGTCCTTAATAACATAAATTCCACCTTTAACACCATGACAGCTTGAAAGAGTTTCGTGCTTGTCTGAGATAAAACATTTGTAAATTTCCCGTATGGTCTTGCGTGAACTGCATGTTTGAGTGATTCAATGATCCTGAGGCCAGAAGACTTTCCCACTGTTGCCAATAACAGGTTGGCTTGGTCCAGTGTTTTGGATCATTGCTATGCAAATTTCTCCTCTGGTATTTTGTGATAACTTGCATTCATCAATTTTCTCCAAACCTCCAGTGCTTCCTGTTGCTAACACACATCATCAGTTACCCACCTTACTGTTTTATGGTTTGAATCCTGTACTTTTATTGGACATCTTGAATCCGCTACACCACTTTTTTAAAAGGTTTGTTAAAGTGTGTTAGCTGATAAATAGTTATAGTTTTTTTCCTTCATTTTCAACAGAATTCCACATTTTCCCCTCGTGTATCAAATAGTTTATAAATGTGAAGCGTCAGACCACTTTGACAAGGTTATGCAAATATTTGGTTTGAGTCAGTTTGGGTGGTTTGTCTTGTCATTACGATTTAAAAAAGAGCAAACACAACTGTTTGATGATAAAGGTCTGCGACACTAAGTTGCAATGAGAAACAGCAGCAGCTATTGAAACCAATACTCTGCCTGGGTATGTCAACTTTTGAGCAGAACTGTATGAGTCAGCTCAGTAGATGTCAGAACATTTATTAGATATGCAAAGATACAACTATAGAGACATCTATACTCAATGTAAGAATTAAGCTGGACACGTACCAGACGTTGATGGTTTCATCCCACATCCGTGTAGGGTTGTGTTGGGGGTAGTCAATGTTATGGGCCACTGTGGTTCAATCAGTAGAGCAGATATCTTACAAACTGATTGAGGGTTTGATTCCAGCTTCCTCTTGTCACGCATCCATGCACTTGAGCATGGCACACCGTTCAGCATATGTATGACTGTGTGGCTCTGTGGCTCTAGAGTAGGGGTAGGCAATCCCCATCCTCCAAGATTGGTGTTCTGCAACTTTTATATGTGTCTCTGCTTTAACACACCTAAGTCAAATATCTTTGGAGAACTAGACTGCACTGAGGAGGTAATTCATCAGTTTGGTTGAAGTGTGCTGGACCAGAGACACATCTACGAGTTGTAGGACATTGGCCCTTGAGGACTGGGATTGCCCACTCCTGCTCTAGAGTAAAGTGCTTCATGAAGAGCCCCATATACATTCAGTCCATCTTTCTGCAGATGTCTTTGGTAAAGAGGATGTGGGTAAGCTGGACACTTTCTCAAAACCAAACACTTGATTGTGACAGAGAAGTGTAAGAGGCTGTAAGCATAACTGTAGACGAAGTGTAGAGTACCAAGAATTTGAAATTGCATTGAAGATGCTGTTATCGCTTCTGTCTGAGCCTTGCTGTGGAGGAGGAGCCATAGTTAGTAGTTTAGGACAAGAGAAGGGTGTTTCGTCCAGAGCATTGCACTCTCTATGGTTCCATTGTAGATTGGTTTGAGTCCAGCGTGGCCAGCCCTTTGAATTTTCTGATAACCAATCCAAACGAGCAGAAAAGCAGTGCTTCACAGTGGGCTACGTCGCTAGGGAAGTGTTAGCATGGGTACAAATTGCGAGCATTGTTTGCCACAGACAGCAGATTCTGCCGGTGTGTTTCGTTATCTGTCAGCCATCCTCAGGAAGAAAGACTGAATAGGTGAGGAGACCTGTCCACCAAGGAGAGATAGTGCCACTGTGTTGATATCAACCAATCACAGACAGTCTTGTAGATGCCGTGTTGCTGCATTGAACCACCATTCTTTTTGAGTGGAGTGACATTTTTATCACTTCTATTTTTAAATGATATATAAATACAGTGATAATGTGAAACTGTGATATTGTTCATTAATAAACCATCTCATTCCAAAAAAGCCCAGACTCTCTATTACGAAATATACCTAACAGAAACAGTTATTATTACAATTTTAAGTTACAGAGCAGGATTAAAAGTTTGACAGAAACTTTTTTTTCTGTCTCAATAGTTTTCCCCAGTCCATACACGTAAACTCGGCCATACAAGAAGACAGAGAGAAAGGAGGGTGAGTGACACAATGTCTTAAGTCTAGGCTTTGCCTCTATAGGCAGCAAACTGCTCTTCTTGTTGCTTCAGGATTTAAAAGAAGATGAAAATCCAGAGGCCAAAGCCAGACGACACAAAGAGATGGAGGTACGCTCGTCTCTTTGTTGTATCTGCTGAATCGTCCCACCTGAACCGTCTCTAAGTTGGACTTCTGTCCATAGCTGAAACCGCTGTATAAGGAGCTGCTGTACACCATCGCCCATACGATGGGTAAACCAGCGTCAGCGGAGGTCTTCACAGACAGCCAGCTCCACCAGTACCTAAAGGAGGTAAAGTCCCTTTAGCACGTAGCACAGGGCATGCTACGCTGATGACTGATGGTTCTTTCCTTTCCATCTACCAGGCTTTCACTATGACAGATGAGGAGCACAGCGGTCTGATGGAGAAAGTACAGAACACAGAGGTGAGAAAAGGAAATCACCATGTTTTGGTTTTCCAGTCAACAAACCGTTTTGAGACCCAGACATCTATTTATAGATTTTGTATGAAATATCTTAACTTGCCTTGGCATTGTTTCTAAGCATCTGACATAACATGAAACCCCCAACAGCCGCCGGTGTACTGCCTGATGGTCACCGTGAAGGAAGCTAAAGAAATTCTAGGAAAAGACATCAGTGGTGAGTTCTGATCTATGATGATCCTTGCATCTCTTAGCAAGGTCTCATAATAGGAACAGTTACAGGAAGTGCTGTATAGGTTGGAACAGGTCAGTTTGCTAATTTCAGCTTTATTGCGATTTGAGATCCACTTCCTGTGGTCTCATTAAAAGACTTTAGCTTAATTTTCTATTCCATCTCAATAAATCCAAGAGTTTCCAAGTGTCACTATTCTAGCAGACATTTTTAATAACTCACATAATAAAAGTAGGATTTTTTTTACATAATATATTGTATTTGATAGAAATGTGCAGAAATGTCTAGTCAGAAGTTGAAATTTCTGTGTTCCAAGATGGAAAAACAAACCAAAAGCTTCTCGCTAACACAGAGTTTATAGAAATCCAAAATGGCTGTTGCATGTTTAAGTAATAAAGTTTATCTGCTTTATACCTCATCAAATTATTAATCCAAAAATGGCTGTCCAACCTTTAGTGTTTGAATACATAAAATCCAAATATAAACACCATTAGCTTGCCTTGCACAGGTTAATTATCTTCTGATTGAGCACAGCGTTTAGCATATTTTCTTTTAATACTAACTCAGAATCACAATTAATTAGTGTGGTACTGACCTTGTAAATAGTTGACGGCAACTGTTATTACGTACTACTAAACGCAGCACGGTCATCAGTGGTGCTAAAGCTAGATTTTGTCTTGTTCAGTTTGCTAGCAAATTTGCACATTGCTAGTACCAGGCTAGATTCCCATTTGTACTCAGTGCTGCCTTAATTCTTAATGGTGTGAATTCAAAAAGTGTAGATGACCGCATTGTAGCTAAATTGTAACCCCAATACTTAAATGGTCATATTTAAGTCTCCTGTTTGTAGCTAATAGGAATGCTATGCGGTGTGGTCTTCTACTACTGTAGCCCCTCATCAAGCTTCAAATTCAAAGAATCTTTTAGGGTAATATGGCAAACTTGTTGTCCATCGTAAAATTAAGGATTGAAATGTGCTTCCTTCAGGTTTTAGTGACCCTTACTGCCTCCTGATGGTCCTGGAAGAGGAGGAGGAGAAAAAGAGCAGCCGTGCAAAAGCCAAACCCAGCAAATATGTGGTAAAGGGGACAGTGTCACATGAGAAAATCTACCAAACTGATATCAAAAAGCAAACCTTGAACCCCATTTGGAACCAAACCTTCATACTGTGAGTTCAAGTTTATTCCTGATCAGTTACAGAGAATGGAGGGTTTTTTTGTTGTTGTTTTTTTACACCTATCATTTCTTTCTTCTTCAGAGAGTTTGAAGATTTGGTGAGGACCACTTTCCACCTTGAAATGTGGTAAGAAGAGCAAGGGGGAAAAAAAGTATCACTTTGCTAGTTTTTATTAAACTTTCGCGTATGCTGACTTTCTGCTCTTCCGCTGCAGGGATAAGGATGAAGAGGTGTCTCTCACTCAGAAACTGGAAGAGATCAAAACCAACTTAAATAGTTTAAGAAGGTATGAAACTCTTTTGTTTTTAATTGACGAAAAACACAATACCTGGCAAGCATTGCTGTATTCTAATCAATGCTCTGCTTAGGATGATCAAGGAGGCCAAAAAGGAGAAAGGCACAGACGACTTTTTGGGAAATATTGTGTTAAGACTGAAGGTAATAAAAACGCTTAATTTACTCCCTTATTTTACCGTGGATGTCTGTTCAGTCTTAAAAAGCAAACTCTGTCATATCGCTTTAGGATCTCCACTGCACTGAGGACAACTGGTACAAACTGGAGCCCAGAACGGAGACGTATCCTAATCGCGGCCAGTGTCACCTCTTCCTCCAGTTCATCCACAAAGCTGTAAAGGCATCCCCTCAAATATTAGCTGTTGGAATCTTATCCCACATAGGATTTGGCACAACTGTGACTAGATTTTTTTTGCAAAAGTGTTTTTACCCCATGAACTTTTTCACATTTGATCAAATGATCCTATTCTGCAAACTTTAATTCTCATCTGACCCTTCAGAGGTTCTAAATACTTTTTTTTTTTTTTTTACTGTAAACCTGCGTGTGTTTTTGTGTCATTGGCAGAGAGACGGGACTCTAAGCGCCGGTCGCAGTGCCTACACCAACTACTGTGGGATTCTGCAGCAGTTTGTCCAAGCTTACATTTCGAAACAACAGGTGTGACACACTTTCTCCCAGTGCTGTTTTGAATCCCGGTTTTCTTCCTTCTTTTCAACTCCGTTCCGATGTTTTCTCACGCAGAGCTCCGCTCCGTGGAAAGGCGCGCTGTGTGGCGAGGCTCAGACTCTGCTTGAACTCTACGCTACGCAGAACGACCTCTCTCCTTTTCTGCAAGACCTGGCGTAAGCACGACAAACTTCTCTTGAGCCACTTTTCGCTGCCAGAACATTTTCATAGAGGCAGCCAGGCCATTAAATATCTTAAGAGGGCACAGTTAAAAGAATATTTTAAATTAATGAACTAATTTATTTTTGTGGGTTTGCATGTATGTATTTCCATGACATGTATTTCCATGACATAAACATGATTCTCTGAGGTGGTCCGCCTGTTGCAATGGGGGCCACAGCCCCCTCTGTGCCCCCTCTTAGGAGCACCACTGCAGTCATGATGAATTTATTACTTGCCTGGGGTATTAACTCCCTGTGTCCACTTGACTGTCTTTTTATGCTCCTACCTTCGTCTGTGATCTCAAAATGGTTTGAGTAAATACAGATACTGTACTTTGTCTCCACTCTTCTAACCACAAAAAATTTGAACTGATCCTTGTTTCGATCGCAATTTCTGTACAAATTGAGAACTGGTAAATCATATGATCTTGTAGGAAAGCAAGTACACTCATGCCAACTTGACTACTCTTTTCTTCCCTATGTTACATTGAGTTCATGTGTGAATTCGCAACATTTTATAAGGACAGGTCACACCAAAGAAGTGGCCGTTCTTGAGTGACTGGAGCTGCACATTGTCTGCTTCGTTTGTGAAAGCTCATCCGGCCTCCGGTGCCAAGCAAGCAAACTTTGGTCTACCTGAAAACACGGGTCTGGGGTTAGCATGCAACCGAGCCCTGGTGTGGTTCGATCATGGACCATCCAGCAAACCAGCGAGAGAAAGTAAACCAAAAGGAGGAAGTGATGTCACCTGCACTCATGATTTAGACGTGATGCATATATTGCTCTCTGCGTCTCTGCAACCACAACAGGACGTTGTAGTCTCTTAGTCTCCTAGTCTCCATGTTTTTTCTGCACTGCTGCGTTTGTCCCATATATGGAAACGAAAATACAGATATCAAGGAGGCTTTTTTATCCAGAAACACACAAATCAGTCATAACTAGAACAGATCAATATTTTGGATATCGAGAACAGCTTTCTTCCTATGCAGATTTCCACTAATTTAACCATCGTGATGTCACACTCATTTTTTCTATTTAGAATGAATATCAAATATCGAATTCATAACAGAAACTATCATTTCAAATTTACGTATATAATTTAAAATGGAATTAAAAATATTTATTTATTTATTTATTTTTATTAAATGTTAAAACAACTTGCCATTTGCTCGCTGCTAATGCTGAATACCATAGTTCACGTCGTTTTGGCACCTTTTATAATTGTCCCAAATAAAAATGCTCCACAACTTCAAATTTAAAACCTTTTCAACAGCTTGACCAAATATTTTAGTCACCAAATCGCAGGTAGAAAACCCAATTTAATGGGATTTCAATTGAAGTGTAAAAAAGTTAAGCGAGTTCAGAAATGTGAAAATCTGGTTCTGTTTAAAAAAGAAAGGGGATAAAAGCAGCAGTAGGTAACTAATCCACATTAGTTGGACCATGAGGCTAAAGCTCCCTGAAAAGATACTTTGAAATTTTAAAAGATCATATCCTTATTTTACGATCACAGATTTTACAATTGGATTTTTTCTTTCTTTCTGCTACACATTTGTGCTGGGAATATTTCACATAACATTTTATGAAATAATGCCAATGTCAAATGTATTTATATAGCGCTTTAAAAATTAAAACTGCACCAAAGTGCTGTGGAAAAATGCTACTAAAATAAGTTGATGAAAAGAAAAATAATAAGAGTAATAATAATAAGTAAAGAGAAAAAGTGGTCACTAGCAAGAGATAGTGAAATAATTCTAAGTAACCTGCCAACCACAGAGCGTAGCTACGGCAAAATGTGTGACGTTTCTGTCCTGCGCCTGTTCTTGAAAACTGTCATGGTGTTTACCCCTGCCAGGAAGTGGGTGGCTTACAGTAAACTGTACCAGAGCTTGGAGGTGGACTCGTCTGTGCTGTTCCATCAGCTCACCAGCATAGAGTACCACTGGCATCAGCAGGAGCTTCCCTACCAGCAGGTGGGCACACATGCACGACTCGCTGACCGCACAACAGGGAAAGATCGCAAACTTTCACCGTACATTTGTAACTGTCTTAACATTTCTAAGTGAAAAAAAAAGACTAATTGCATAAGTAGTTTGCTTGAGTTATCGCTTGTGGGTGTGTGTTTGGTGTCAGAGCTCAGGAGAAACTAGAAGTTAAGATTTCAGCACAGATGAGGCTTGTGTAAGGCTCCTCTTTCTGTTGACAGAAACAGGAACTTGGGGATTCTCTTCACGACTTCCTGCAGTACGGACTCTGTTTGGTTTCCAAATACAGAGACATCTTTCCCCCGACTCCCAGTGCCACTCCGAAACTACACACACTCCTCAGGTACATCTGCCTGGAAAACACACACACACACACACACACTCGTATGTTTTAATTACGAGCCCTATATACCAAATAAATTATTATTATTATTATTATTATTTTTAATTAATGCAGGATCTTGGTCCAGATCTGTAAGACTCAAGCTTTCCAGAAACAGAACCCGGCCAACTTTGAGCTTCACCACGAAGTCCACGATGCCATAGAGGTGAAGCATATTTCCAATTACATGTCATGGTTCATTTTTACTTGTATGGAAGTTCATCAAATCAAAATAGTGAGTTTTTTTATACCAGACAGGCACAGAGGAGTGGTTTGCCATCAAAAAGGGGTTGCATCAGCCAATGACCAAGGTAAAAAAAAAAAAACTACCAAAGCTCAAATACACACAATAAAAATGTTTCGTTATCATTCTAATAGGGGGATTTTTAATGTACTGAAGCTGTACGGCAAGCTGATTTATATCACAATAACGTCTAGTTAAAATGACCTTTTGTCTGATAACTGAATCATCTGTTAGGTTTCAGCAGAAAGGATGACGCTTGCTAAAGTGTCCACGCCCCTTTGATTTCTCTTTGCCTATTTCATCACTTGGCAGTTTTCTGTGATAAACCAGCGCAAGGCTCATCATACACTGCAGAAAAATCTTACAAAATCTTACCAAGTATTTTTAGTCTAGTTTCTGGTTGCAAATGTCTTTGCACACTGACAAATAGCATTTCGTTATTGTTTTAAGTCAATCATTGCTTTAATATTGATAAAAAAAAGTTCAATTTCCATTAGATTATTTCACTTATGACATGAGAAAAATGTCTCGATGGAAGAGAAATAATCTGTCGGTGGAATTATAACTTTATCGTCAATATTGAGGAATTATTGTCTCATAACAAATTGGTTTATCTGACTTGTAAGTTAGTTTTGAGTTATTTAAAGAGCACAAGGACATTTGCACTGAATACTTGAGATTTGTTTTGCAGTGTGTGAAGCAGCGGAGAAGTATCGGTTCTCTATTCCTTTACAAATGAAAAGCAGGATGTTTGACTAGATTTTGGAATTGATCTCTGTTCTGAGTAATAAGCTCACAGGCGCATCTATGAAATCTGATGATAGCAGTGCGGGAGTGAAGTTTGGCCGCATGTGTTGCCACGCAAATGCAATTTCTGCATTCTGCTGAAACGCAGGACCTGACAGAGATCGGGAGCGCCCTCTCGAGGCTGATTGCGGAAGTTCAGGAAGACATAAGACACAACAAGGACGTGTGGAACCGAGTTTTCGTCAGGTGAGAAGAGACAACAGACTTTTTTGTTGCTGCTGTTGAAAAAAGCGGTCTGTGAATCACTCCGATGTTAATCAGTTGTTCTCTTCACTCCAGTGCTGTGCAAGTTGATGTCTTCACTGTTGTCTATAAGAAGTTTGACTCCTTGGTGAGCTGCAAATGGAGCAGGCCTAGTTCACGTGATTCAACTCATTTTCTCACTTCCCACGGTTCTTGTTCTCCATAGCTTGCAAAGGAAGTGAGAGAAACCCTCGCCATAATGGAGGACCAAATGGAGCTGAACCTTTCCAAAAGCCTGTTTCCTGTTTACCTGAGCTTGCAGGCCATCCACAAAGACAAGGCCTTCCTGCAGAAAAGGTCCGAATCATCACAAATTCTGCTATGATGATTTTATTTGATCAAACCCAACATGTTAGATTCATTTCTTCGTTTTTTTTTTTTTTATTCTTTTGCCGTCGTTTTACTTATTCACAATCATCTATTCTTTAATAATATTTAATAATCACGTGACGCCATGGAGGAAACTGGTTGCAATGGATTACATTAGGGGAATCAGATTAAAGGGGGTTGAAAACAAAATCAAAGTATGTCATGTGATTTGTGACGAACTGATTTTTCATTTTGTTTTCATACACATAAACATCCAATTTATTATTATGTGCTCTTTGTGTTGACAGAAAGGCTCTCATTGTGTCTAGAAACACAATAGTTAAGAGAGAAAATGTTATGCAAGAAGACTGAGCCACAGCGTAGAAGACACAAATATTTGTCTTTTGCTTTTCCTTTCCCAGGGGATTACTCCAGCTGACAAACTTTCATGAAGGTTTCCGGGACGCCCTGCCGTACTGGCTGAACCAGGCGTTCAGCACCACTCAGGACCGGGTGGTCAGGGCGGTGCAGGTTGACCAGGTAACACGTTGCTGATGATGGGCAACATGGCTCACCGCCCGCCGGGGGCGGCATCAGCGTCGCGCACGGGGTGCTAACGTTAATGTTTTAAAAGTAGCTTCGTTCTACTTCTGCAGAACTAAACCCAGTTCTTAACTAAAGCCAGCTTGTTGTGCTCTCAGCTGCAGCCGCTGCAGGTCGGTGCGGCCCCCATAAAGCACAGCTCCTCAGCCGTAGACCTGGTGGCGTGCATCCAGCCAATCTGCCACTTATGGGAGCAGCTGTCGTGGCCTGACCCCGAGGAGGCCTTCATGCTCATGGTCAAACTCACCGAGGTATTAAAGAAAAGTGTGTTTGCTTCTTTCTTTTTTTTAAATATATTTGTTAAAACTATCACTATGTTGTGATAGTTGAAAGAGAAAATGTTAAGCAAGAAGAACAAATGATCTATTCCGTCAGAAACAACCAAGGTACAAATGCTAAAGCTAGACAACCACCAGTGACCGTGTCTGTCAAGCAATTAATCACACGATAAATTTAGATGAGCTGTATAATTTATATTCTGATGATTCATGATTCATTTTATCTATGGTTCCAGTTTTGTGTGGTTTTCATGTGTGTGTTTCTAATTTGGATATTTAAAGTGTCTTCCAGTTCCAGTGTGGAGTGATTCTGTACAAAATTAAGATTTATTGACTTTTGAGAAAGCGAACGTACATTATTAAGCCATTAGCAATACATTAATTGAAAATAGCCTCAAAACAACACTATTATTGTCAGACGGAATAATTACTGGGACAAATTATCGTCCAAGAAAATTTGTCATCGATGACAACGGTTTTTTTGTGTAACGTTGAGTTGTTTCGCTGGCCATTAGCACAGTTAGCAGTACGTACATGAAGCTGATTGTCAGCGCTAAGACACCCCCTCCTGGCTCTGATTGGTTGCTTCTGACCGGGAGCGTCACATTTCTTCAGACGGCAATAGTAGATCATTTGTCTCATACCAGACTCTCATGACATGGTGACATTTTTAACAAATATGTTATAAAAAAAGAAAAAAGAAAATTTTTGGAAAAGTTACATACTGCAGTTTCACAGCCTTTTTATGCAACTGTTTGCACTAAGTGAATTTCTACTCATGTTTCCAGGATGTTTGCAAGATTGTAGTGAACTACTGTCACCTCCTAAAGGAGCGGGTCCGGGTGCTGTCTGAGAACTCGGACCACAGCATTGCCATCAACATGGTAACCAACCACATCTTCACTCTAGAAAACTTTCCTGCACATCTTCCTCCATGTGCCTCAGGTTTTTTTTTTCTTCTTTTCTCCTTCCCTCGCAGCTGTGCGTCGTAGTGAACGACCTGGAGCACCTGCGCTCGGTGCTGACCCGCCTTCCCTCTCAGCTCAACTGGGAGGGGCTTCGCGTGCGCATCCAGAGCGTCATAGGGCAGAGCCAGTTTGAGAACACGCTGCATTCCCAGCTTCAGCAAGCCAAGAGCATCCTCTGCAAGGAGATCCGGTCGGCGCTGGACACTCTGGGGAGACAGGTACGCCTCAAGTCACGCGCTCTGGTGTGTTTCATTGGGACTTCGTGTGACGAACCAACATGAAGCTCTGCGTGAGTCGGACCTGCGACGAAAACAAGCCACGGCTGTAGAAGATTGACGAGTGTAAATCTGGATTTGCATTTGAGCCCCTTTTTCTCTGATATTCCTAAATGAAATGAAGTAGAAATTTATGACTCAGGTGTGAGAGCTTACCGGCAAACCAATTAATTGTTGTGCACTTTAAAAAAATCTGGGTTTTGCTGAAGAGTGTCTTGACACAAGCAATATTTAATCTTGTTTTGCCCCCCAAAAATAAATAAACTGTTTTGTGAAAACTGGGCATAATCTGAAATACATCATCCACTGGAAAAACACATCTTACCAAGTATTTTTGGTCAAGTTTCTTTTGCAAATATCCTAGTACACTTGAAATAAGGAAAAACTAACTTACAAGTAACTTTTCAGTAGCAATTAAAAGTTTGTCTTTAGTCAATAATTCCCTAATATTGATAATAAAGTGCTTGTTACATATCGGGATTGGGAGTGAAAATAAGTAGATCGGTGCGTCCCAAATGCTTTTCTTGCATAGAAATCTGAAGAGCTGAGACTGGGGAGGAGGTTCACCTTTCATCAAGACAAGTCAGAATGTCCTAGTCAAAGTCCCTTGACTTGAAAGATACTCTAATTTAAATTTTTTAATTTAAGACAAAAAAAAAGAGGGAAACTACTCATCATTAGCTTCACTTCAGACTCTTGTGTTGCTTCATGGTGGTTGTTCACAGGTGACCCCGACAGTTCAGACTGAGGTTTGTGTTTGTAAAGTGAGAAAACGGGAAAACCTGCAAAGGCTTTCGCGGCGCAGCTGTTTCGTGAAAGAAACGTGCTTGTTTTTAACCTTCATGAGCCGAATGACATCAAAAGTAAAACACAGCTCCGTCTGCGCTCTCAGTTGAACACAGACATCGAGACTCACGTCAGGAGCATGTCCACCAGACGGAGGATCCCCTCCAAGTCCACAGAGGACGTGAGTCCGCTCCTCGTTACCACGCTTTCTCTTTTCTCCCTCTCCAACAATCAGCTGCTATTCTCCCTTCATGTCGCCTCGCTCGTCTCCTCCTAGGCCGCAGCGCCTCTGATGCGCTACCTCGAACAGGAGCTCCAGTACATGAATGAAAACCTGGTTCAAGAGAACTTCAACAGGTGCTCCGCCCACTCGTCTCTGTCAAACAGGCCGAATCGCCTCCCTTTCGTCCGCTGATCCGTTCCCTTAAACATCGACTTGTGTTTTATCTCCCTCTCCCGTGACCAGCCTCCTGACGCCGTTGTGGCAAAACTCTGTGAAAATTCTCTATCAGGTTTCCAGCCAGCATTCGCAGCAGGAGGGGCTCATGGTGTTCTGCCAGAGGCTGCTGTACACGCTGCAGGTGGGTTCCTGTCAGAGCTCACTCACCTCCCGGTGATGGTCTCCGCAGCCTCACGCCGCGTGTCCTCTGTCTTTAGTGTCTCGAGCAGTGTTTCCACGCCGACGGAAACGGACTTCCTCAGAAGGCGTTGCACTCCGACGAATACAAGGTGAGTCCCGCGGACGCCGGCAGCTGACATCTCTAGTGTTTCATTGAAGTGTCATCAATCCAGGTCCGTTTCCTGTCTGGTGAGGACAAAAAAGAAAAGAAAAAAAAAACAATTTAGGTAGCGCAGTGAAAAGGCTTGATTTCTGTGATTTCCTTGAACGCTTGAACAGAATCTGAAGGCTCACCTCACTCACCACTCGCTGACCAGCCACCAGCTCATAGAGAAGTTCTTCAAAAGAAAAATATCAGAGCAGGTGAGTTATTGCGGTAATTAAAAAATATGAAATGTTTGATATTCCAAATAACTCCTGTGAGCTTTTTTTTTTGTTTTGTTTTACGGTTTATTCTGCTCCAACCGTCTCGCAGAGAGATTACCAAGGGGAAAAGTATGGAGCAGTCACCCTCCTCACGTCCTACAGGAGGTCCGACCAGAGGCTGCACATTGAGGTGCTCAATGCAGTCAGCCTCCTACCAATGGACTCCAATGGTACACCACAACAATCACAGCTATGCACTGGCTATATTAAAGCATTCAATCACCTTATTATTGATTTGTAAAGCAGCTCTAGCTCACTGGGTCTGCACAGAAGAAAAGCCTGTCAACGTCAATTCTGGGTCAAAGGTTCAGATTTAAAGGGGACCTATTGTGCAAAATTCACATTCTGTATGCTTTTGTACTTCAGTTTGGATTTCTACTGCTGCTAAGAACAGCTCAAGCCTTTCTTTTTTGTTGTTATTTTTACTACGAGTTAATGTATTTATTTTTCGCCATCTGAAAAATGTGCCGTTTCAAAAACTAATTGCTTGGCAGCACAGCTCAGCTACTGGAAAAGACAAATGTTTTGGTTGACTTACCATCCAGAATCCACTTGCTGCATTCTTGTTGGTTGCGAGGGAAGCTCCACTTCTGCTTTTCAAAGATGCGCGGTTGTATGATCGCGCATCTGTTTGCAGCCATCTTCATGTGCGAGTGTGTAAACGTTGTATTGCTGGGGGGGCGTGGCTCGCAGTAGCTTATTTGAACTTAAAGTGACAAGAGGCCCTAAAACAACTCAAGACGCAGAACTGAGATCTCATGTTATGAACGTGTTTTGTATAGTCCGTAGATCTGTCCCAACCTGCTCAAGGAAGAGGTCACCTTTATACTATCAAATGCGTGTTTTGGGTTGTCCTAATAAATGGTTTGTTATACTAATGTTTCAATTTAAAACAGAAAAAGTTGAAGCGGAGTGTGAACACTTTTGCACGGTCGATACATAAATAAAGAAAAATGCTTGAGACCCCTACCTGCATGACCTGGTGCTCTGATGCTTGCCAGGCCTCAGCGACCCGTTTGTGCGTCTGTGCCTGGAACCCAACCACGTCTTCCCCGAGATAGAGCCGCGCTGCACCCAGTACAAAAGCTGCGATCTCAACCCCCTCTTCGACGAGGCCTTCGATTTGTACGTCTCTCTCTGCGCAAACACAAAATCTTGCATAGTATTCTGGCCTAGTTTCTACTGCCAAATATCTTGGTATCGTTGAAATAAGACAAAACTAACGCACAAGTAACTTTTTTATTGAGATATAGAAACTTGCTTTCAGTCATTAATTCCTTAATATTGATGGAGAAAGTACTAATTCCACTCGCAGGCTACATTTCGCTCCTCCTTTCATGCTTCCTGCGAGATCGTTTTAGAGGTAAATTCCCGGCTGACTTGTTTTCTGTATCGCAGCCTGGTTTCGCTGGATCAGTGCCAGACTCCAGGAGCGTGCTTGGTCATCACGGTTCTGGACCACGACACCTTGAGGCCAGATGACTTTGAGGGCGAGGCGTTCCTGGCCCTTGAGGACGTGCCTGGAGTTTCAGAACAAGAAGGAGAGGAAGTCGACTCGCAGGTGGACTCAGCACCTGAACAGATGCGCCTGCCTTTGATGCACCCTAAACTTAATGGTAAAACTTTTCTCTTTTTTTTTACCATTTAATAAAGGAGTGGGATTAAAAAAACATGGCAGGATACCTTGCTACACACAGCTCCAGTAGCAAGTTTCCAAGGCCCAGAGCTTCCCCCACTCAGCTCCTTCAGACTAGCCAGCAGCAATTAGCAAACACCTGGTGGAACTGTGCATCTGCTGAGCTGATCATACATGTTACTTCTCAGTGAAATTGTGCTAAAACATTGTTAAAGGGTTATCAGAAGGAGCCATGTTGTGATAACTTACTGAAAGTAGAGGTTTTTTTTTAAGAGACAGGCCCAATTTTAGAGTGTTAAATGACAATCAAATTTCTTTTAAGTCCTATTGGATAAATACAGAATTTCTATAACAACTGAAGGTAACGCTGTCACTTGATTGCGCTATAAAATTGCACTGTGTGCCTGGGAAAGATGTCATACAGCCCTTGAAAGATATTTTTGATCTATCGGTTTTGGAAAACTAAAATTTGAGGGAAACTTAAGACATTTATGTTCATTTCATGGGCTAACGTTTCCCTCCCGCCTGACTGCGTGTTGACAGAGGACAGCATCCTGAAGCTGCTGGAGTCCCGGAGAGGCGAGCGAGAGGCTCAAGCCTTCGTCAAGAAGCGACGCCAACGGGAGAAGCAGTCCCAGGAGGCGGTCCAGCAATGACAAATGCACGGATACATGGTCTTCCTCCAAAAATATACAATTTGTTTTTAATGATCAGTACCAAAAGACAAAAAAAGAAGAAAAAAAAAAGAAGAGAAAAGAGAAAGAATGCACTCAGAAAGAAAACACTGGTGTTGCATGAGTTGTGTGTGGACAACATGACCATCACAGTGATCTGAAAAACACTTTCGCGCCCGCATTTCAACATTTACATATCCGCATGCTTCCCGATGGTTCGTCCAATCAGTGCAAGAGAAAGATATAACATCACTTATGTATGTGTATACATTTATATATAATATATATCAGGTATATATATTATATACACTGTTGAAAGACTGAAATGTCAAGAGTACTACAAATGTAGAAATTTGGCAGAGAAAGCTGTCACATATTGATTTAAAAATAGCTAAAAAGCCTAATTTTTGTTTTTTTTTTACTTTTTTTTTGAGTGTTCTGAGCTTGATTCATGTCGAACATAAAGGGTGTTAAAATAAATAATATCTGAAACTGGACCTGTTGGCCTCGTTTGTTACGCCTTCCTATAGTTTCTAGAGACCAAAAAAAAAAAACCTGAGTATGAAAAAAAATATACAAATTAAAAACTCAAGGCCATTAATTAGATGTTTGAACAAATTCTATATTTCAATTTTTCTTTAACTATTTGAATTTCTTAATTCCTAATAAACAAGACACTCCGCTTTAGCAGTGAAGAATCAATGGAAATATGCCCTTTAAGTGTTTCCAGAGTGACCTTTTTTTTTTTCCTCTAAAGACGTTCCAACTCCCTGAAATATAGTTAAAAAACACAACAAAAAAAACGGATTATCTACGGTGTCATCCATCCGTCGAGGCAGTTTTCAGACTGACGAGACGATCACAACACCAGGACGAACACAGCACAATTTATTTCCCTGTTGTTTTGTGGAGGGGAGGGGGACAGCGCCGAACTCTGGTGGAGTTTTAATTGCCAAAAATACAAAAAGCGGACGTCTTTATTACTCCCCTGCCACAGCGAATCACAAAACTCTCCCGATGGATGCATGACACTCTGGGGAAATATGGTCACTAAAGTGAGATTATACTTTTTGATTTACATCATTTAAAACTAGCTATGTAAATGCTTCATAGTTAGGGGTCAGAGTAAAATATAAGAGCAGGTATTTTAAGTTATTTTCACAAGTGAATCGCGGGGGAAAGGAGGGCAGGCGGGGGGGACGTACAGTGTTGCTGGTCGAGAGCATTAAATATCAGAACATATTGTTTTCCTTGGGTAACACTGGCGACAATGATGACGTCCAATTCCGCGACGAGAGCGCTTCCTCTGCGACCGTTTCAAGGTACGAAATCGAATCGGTGCTCGTGTCGTTGCGCCGACGCGGGTTTGGTCTCTTTTAGTCGTGTCCAAACGGTGGTCAGAATCCGAGGCTGGTAAGGTGTGGAATCAGGACTGACTGGTGTGGAATCTGGGGCGGTCCCACGGCGCGGCGAGGTCAGGAGTGCTGCTGCTCGGCGGTCTGTTCGGGGCAGAGCGGGCACTCGGCGGACGACGAGCAGCCCTCGCACTGGAGTCCGTGGCCGCAGGGCAGCGAGGCCGAGCCCTGCTCCCCGCACGTCACGCAGCACTGCCTCTGCTTCCTGTACACCACCTGGAAGACACGATGGCGGAACACAGCGTTACTCTATAGACTCCAATGGGAAGATGTATTTCTTTAGAGTGAGATAAAACTTATAGCGAGAGATGCACTGATTGGTATGCATCAGTAGCGATCTGTCCAGTCTAACACTATTTTACATTATATTTAGAATTCTTAATTACACTTTCTAAACAATTTGGAAGTTCGATTTTGTCAGTTTCTTTATTATTTATTTGTACTCTCCTCTTAATTGCGCTGACTGAGAAAATTAAAGTTGTGTTGTTTTTACACGTTTCACCAAGCTTGTGAAGCTACTGGTGTATTTTTGTGTGCTGTACTGGTGCAAAGTCATCAAATACATTTGTAATTCAATCGATTTATGTCTGTGCTTGCAAAAAAACAAAGAAATGCCTCAAGTCAATTCAGCCGTTTTTCTGCATCTGAAGGATCACCTGTTCCACAGCGTGTAAGCAGCTGCAGAGTTGAGCCTTTAGGCTCAGGACCGACTCCAGCGGCAGGCGGTGCAGCAGCTGGAGCTGATGCAGTGCAAGGTGGGGGTTGTCTCCGCTCCGCAAGCTCTCCAGCGCCTCCTGCAGGAGCGAGATCTGCCTCTGCGCCTCCTCCTCAGCCTCCCGGGCCCGCTCGGCTTCCACGGCAAACCGGGCTGCGTTCGCGCGAGACTCCTCCGCGTCCGCTTTGACGGCGGCCCACGACTGGGGAAAACAAACGAACGCGTCGCTGAATCGCTCTGCGTCGCGGCTGAGCTTGCGCTACAGAAACGCAGCCGTTGCCGCTCCTCTACCTACCTACCTGAGCTGTGTGCCTCCAGCTGTGACCCCACTGCTTCAGCGCCCTGTGCGTGTCCTCCAGCTCCTGCTTGAGCCTGGCGGTCTCTGCACAGGGGCCGGAGGGCAGCAGGGCGGGAGGGGTGCCAGGAGAACCCTGACCCGACGGGAAGTGCTCCCAGATGTTTGTGCTCATGCCGTTCAGACCTATGAAAAACACAATAATATAAATAGAGGTGTTCTAAGTATTAATTTAGGGTTTCTGCAAGTTTTAGCAAGTCAAATGTAAGACTTTTTAAAAACTTGATGCCACGGTGAATGAAATTCAAGACTGAAATAATATTAATGTAAAGTATGGTTGGGGGAAACTGCTGCATTACAATCAAGCATAACAAGAACAGTGGCTTTGTATTCTGCATATGACTCGTTTTAAGCGAGGCACTTACATTAAAAGTGCCTACCTGGGCTAAAACAAGCTAGGCCAAGTGCCTAGCTCTTTTTGAGATACACACTAGCTAGCAAGGGTATATTAGCTAGGAGTAGCCTCAAATGCCTCAAATCACAGCATGCAATAATATGAAGATATTTGCATGTGACTCAAATTTTTGCCTAACAAAAAAGTCCCACAAAAAGAAAAATAAATAAATAAAATGTCCTACCGCCACAAAATTTAAGACCTGTGATTAACATATTTAAGGCCAACTTGCATTTTTTAAATGGATTTAAAGGCACATGAATTTATGTCTAAAACTGCGTCTTGAATCTGATGCTTGTACCTAAAGTGCTGTGAGACGGTCCGAGGAAGGGGCTCTCTGACAGGCTCGGCTGTGACGGGTGAGAAGAGAAGAAAGGTGAGGCTTGTGGCCTGACTGGAGGCGACGGAGACGGAGAGCTGAACGGGGCGGAGCTGCTGAATGATCCTGGAATGTTGACCGGAGCCGAACTCTGAATCTGGTTGCCTCCTGCAAAACCAGAGAAAACGGAAAAAATGTCTTAATAATGATTACTTCTGCGTGGTTTTGAGTTTATTTTACCTCCGCGTTTTCAAATACCTAGCATCACCCCAACACTGGGCAGGGCCGAACTGCTCTCCATGCTCCGCTCCAGCGCAGAAACTCCAAAGTCATTCAGATCCAGATCGTCCAGAGCCGACTCTGTCACACAGCAACACCAGGGCGCTTGCTTTTAATCAGGTCTCATGTCAGCTGCAGCAGAAATATGAATTCTAGTATTAGTTTAATACGTACCAACGACTGATTCGACAGTCTCACTGGTGGGGTAAAAAGGCAGGGCGTTAGCGTTCATTCCCGAGGAGATGCCGGACCCTGGTGGGCCGAGAGCGGCGGGGCTGGGGGGTGTGGCAGCTAGACTGGAGGGGATGCTGGAGGACAGACTCAACGGGCTGCCGACAGGGAGGAACACTAACAAGTCCTGAAGAAGAAAACACAGAATTTAATCCTTCCGCCGTTTCAAAACAGACCCAAAAATGCACAGAGTTTATAGGCAAAGCCATAGCTGTTACATTTTTAAGAGATTTGTACCTGTTTGCTCTGCGTGGAAGCAAACTCTCTGCTGCGATGTTCGAGAGCGAACCCTCTGTGTTTGGCCTGAAATTGTGAGCAAATGTTGTAAAAAGATGTCAAGATGTCATAAACAATAAAAAGTTTATTTCCCCAATTGCCTCATACTTTCCAACTCTTTCGCTTAAGCAGCAAAATTGAACATTTCTAGAACGTACCAATTATTCATCTGATTTGCAGTCCCGCTGAGCACACATCCTCACCTGATCTTCCCGTTCAAATCCTGGCGCCCTGCCGTACCCTCTCTCGCCAGCCCAAGGGGACAGCGGGTCTCCTCCCCCGCTGGCACCCTCACATAGCGACAAAACGCTACCCAGCAGCCCTTGCTCCGCCACGCAGGACACTGCAGAGGGGGAGAAGTGGTCCGACGCGGAGCCGAGCCCCATGCCGTGACCCCCGGGACTCTGGGAAACGTCGTGACCGGGAAGGGGATCCAGGAGCCTCGGGGGAGGAGGGGAGCCGGGGCTGGGGAAAATCGACTCCTCTGCAGCAAAAGGCTCTGGGGGAGGATTCAAACCAAAGAGGCATGGAACTACAACAAAAACGAATCGACAGATGTTGAAATGCGGAGCTGTTCCGTGGGATCTTACTTTCAACATGAGCGAAGGCACAAAATGGTCCTCTGGGACAGCTGCCACATTGCTGCATGTCATTACACTTGGTGGATTTATAAATCTGTAATGAAGGACACAGTTCCCAATCAGCTCCCGTGGTTTCTACGTTAGACTCTGGCAGAACAACAAGAAGCCAATCCAACCTCTGGGTGGAACTGCTGCTCTGTTCTCGTGTGGCAGTACTGACAACCCTCTGCTCCCTCGCACTTGCTGGGATCCCCCCACTCTTCGCCCTGTTTCACCGCCGGACATGGCAGCGCTCTGCGGTGGCAAGAAAAAAAACAACAAACAAACAAAAGAAAAAAAAACAGGTTCTCTCTTTAACAAAACCCAAACCAACTAAAATGATTTGAGTGTTCAAGAACTGAAACAGGAAGTCACCTGTATTTGTGCTTGTGCGGGCTGCGCCGCCTGTCTTTGCTGTTGTGGTAATACGGACAGGCATATCCTTGACGACACAGGCGAGGGGGCTTTTTACAGAGCTCCGTCTTGTAGTGGGACAGCACATAATTGTTATCTGCAATAAAAAGGATAGCAATCCGTCAGGTGGGTGACTGGAATACATCAAATGGCGTCTTATTTGAAAAGAAAACGTTTGAACTGCTCTTGCTGAAGATCTGGACACATTTAGGTGACAAGTTGTTTCTTTCTTCCATTTCCTGATTTATGCCCAAATCGGTCCTGTTTGAATGCCGTATTCTGTTGAGTTTCCCATTTTTGAAAGTGGTAATGAGAAATGGTCGCATCAGATTTGTAGCCCGGAATAGCACAGAAATTCAACAATTCCCAATTATTGCTCCTCGGAAGCAGGCCGGCAACTAACAATTATTTCAGTAATTGATTATTCTACTGATTACTCAGATGCAAAAATTTATAGAATTTAAATAAAACAAATAAGCATTTCAATTCCTTTTTGGAATAAAAATAAACATTTATTACCTAAACTGAAACAATATAGTACTGTTTTAGCAATCTCTCAATCATGTACAGCAGAGAATGCATCTGCAGCTAAAACAAATGCCTCCAACATCAACATTCAATTTCATGGCATTGATGTCCTCTCCATGTGGCTGGCAAAGAGCAATACAATCAGTAGCCTAGGCTTTCTTAGGCCACATGTCAGCCATGTCAACTTGCCTTTACATCAACACAGCGTATGGCTGACTTGTTCCATTAATTTTTGGATTAACCAATTAATATCTAGATGGCAAACAATTCTAATGGGATGTTTGTTTTTTATGAACCAGCTAAAAGCTAAAATGGCCTCTTCTGGAGTCGTGGATAGAACAGATGTATTTTTTTTTTCTTATCTTTCAAGTAGAATAAATACTTTTTGTGCTGATTTGGCCATTACTGCTATGAATCTGATTACTAAAAGCACAACTCGTTACATTTTTCAGATTTACCTTGCCAGCGCGGTTCTTCGCTCAAGATCTTCTCTATAAGAGCCGTGCTCGCCGCTTGGCCCGACTGTGCGTCTCCGCCGCCTCCTTCCGCCGCCCCCGACCCTCCTTGGGAGTCCAGCACCTGCACTTCCCTGTGGAGCGCAGAGCACCGGAAGGACATCAGCAACGACAAGCCAGGTGAAATACTAGACCGGAGATGGGTTTTAATGTTGCACACCTGATATCATAAACGGGACTGCGCAGGTCATGCGATCCGTGAGCAAAGGCACAGTGGGAGCCGTTCTTACTGCAGTGGCCTTTCGCATCCGTTTCGTGGATACAGGATCCGGTCTTATAATAGCGGAGGTGGTATCTCCGCTCGGTGTCGCCCGCAGTTCGATGCAGGAAGGGACATCTAGAGTGAAACACACACACAAAAGAAAAGTCTTATAAAAGACCTGTGCCAGAGAATACACATTTCCTGGTTCCTCAAGGAGGATCTGAAAATTGTCTATTAGCACAAATTTAAACACATTTAAACATTTGTATAAATATGGAGAAACAGGCTATAAACAACCATTTGGTTGAAAATATAAAACTTTTAGCAGGATGTCTTCTTGCTGTTTGGGTTCACAAAGATTAGTAAGCGTCTGGGTCCACTTCAAATCCCGGCAGCCAAATTAAAATAAAGAATATTTCAATATTCCGGTACAGCGAATGCTAGAAACTGCCAGATTAGCATAGCAAAAACTCCACAGTCACAACCTGAAATATCTTTTCAGTCTATTCTTTTCACAGTTTTTGTGTGTAAATGTAAACATCAATTCCCCACTAGGGACAAAAAAGGTGCAAAAGCTACTTGGGAAGATTATGCATGACACAGTAAGTCGAAAGAAAGTAGCAATAGTCGAGTGAAAATAGACTTTTTGAGTAGTTACGACCCACGTTTGTTGGAGATGCATGTGCGAAGTTCCAGATAAATAATGATAAAGTGTTTCGAGAGGATTCTACAAAAAACGTGTCACTGGGTCATAGAAAGCAAAACGATGACAAAAATTACTCGTTAAATGACCTGAACTAAATTTTCTATGATAAACAACGCAAACACAGAGAAAGTTTGTCAACTCCAGGTTACTTTGTTGCCATTCTTGACATTTTTATCCTCGTGAATTGAAAAAAAAAAAAAAAAAAACACCCAAAACAAACAAACAAAAAACTACATTCTCAAGAGTATTTTAAGAAGATGGAAAAACCTTAGCAATACTCACTCATCTCCTTCTGTACATGTGCCTGTTCCCTCATCGTATTTGGTACAGTAGATGTCTGGACTGTAGTTGAACGTCCCGTCCCGTCTGCGGATGGGCCTGCGACGCCGCTGGTTCAAGAAATGCCAGTGGAAGCAGGAAAAAGGCCGGTGCTGTGTACATTTGTGCTGTACAAACAGGGGACACTGCTCTGTTCTGAACTCTTTGAGATATCTGGAAAGCAAGCAGACAACAGGAAGGAATGTGAATAATGTCTGTGCAACATTATTATCATTTTTTTTTAAATCAAAACCTGAATTTTAAAATATGCAAACAGTTTGTCTACATAAAGCTACAATATTCACATCCCTTACAGATTTCTTCATATATTATTGCATAAAAATTTTAAACCTCAATGTTTTTTTTTATTGGAGTTTTGAGCACAAAGTAGAAAATAATTGCGTAGTGGAAGAAAAAATATGTTTCATGCCCATGCATATGTGCAGTTTATGAGAAAGGTAAGGTAGAAATAAAAATGTGGAGAATGAAAAAAAAAAAAAACACACAAGGTCCCATCTTCAAATGTGCTACAAGGAATGTAGAGAACACAACAAATATTTGGAAGGAGGTCCTCTGGCCAAATGATAGAAAAACGTAAACTTTTGGCCAACATGGAAAATGCTATATGAAATCCTGACCCCAAAGGGTTAAACATGGTGGCAGCAACATCATGATGTGGGGATGTTTTTACAACAGGGACAAAAATGTTGGTCAGAATGGAGGCTTGAGGTTAAACAAACATTGATGAACATTTAGTAAGCATACCAGATGGTGGCTAAATAGATACAATATTCTACCAACGCTTTGGAAATTTTCGTTGTAATATTTAGTTCCCATTTCACAGAGAAATCTCAACGAAATAAGTTGAAGTTCTAGGTGATAATGGGACTAGATTTGAAAAATCCAAGGCACTCTACCAATAATAGCCAAAACTAAAGCTAGCATAAGCTTCAACAAATAGTTATCATAAAATACGTGACTGCGGAATTTACTAAACAATGATCAAACCTAAATTGATGCAACAGTGTCACGCGGGGTCACAGTTAAAATCCTATATTACTCAACTTTTCAGAACTGGTTACTGAGTAACATTAGGCCTCTTCATTAGGACCAGAACACACTGGCTTACGAGCCTCTTTACTTCACTCCAAACATTTGAAAGTTTTATGACGCAACCACCGTCCGTAGTAAGATGTGTGTATTTTTGTGTGTGGCAATGCACGTGAGATTGTGTACACCCAGCCAGCTAACCCCGCTAACCAGCTACGTACGTGTAATGTTGAGGTTTCTCGGGCTGTACGTTCAACACGGTTGCGGGCGACGTTGAGCCTCCTGCGGGCGAAGACGACGAGGACGAAGACGGCCCCCCTGTAGCGGTCGTCGCTGCCGAAGACGACGCGGGCTGTGAATTTGTTTTAGACATTTAGCCAGTCTGAAGCCCAACAACAAGAAGCTTGTTTTTAGCTTACTGGCTAGCTACTCTTTTTAGCTTCGAAATCCGCATTCTCCTACGATGTGAGCTTGCGCAAGACGAGAGGAAATAGTAGAAAAGAGGATGCAGCACGGAACTATGGGACGTGAAGTTCAAAAATAATCCATATAATACTTGTTCAGCTCAAATGATATTTGGTATTTATTTTAGTCTACAAGTTAAAACAGCATATACAGCTTTTAGAAGAGCGAAATTCAAACCTATTTGAATCACGAATTGTCGTACATTTTTATATTAAACTTGCTTGCTGTAATCTGATTGGCTGCGCCATATCCCGTTTGGAGTACAAGCCAATCGTGCTCAGTCTGCGAAAAACATGACGTCACGTTGAAGTATTAATACACGGCTTCGTTCACTCTCGTCTATAGTCGTTTCAGCGCCGTATAACAGCGGAGATACGTCTGACGCAACAACTTCTTCGTATACCGTCAACTTAAAAGGTAATACAACCGTTTAATCGTGCCTTCTAAGATTGGCGTAAATTATCTGCGTTTGCTTTGACTTTTCCGAGGGTCTCTGATCGTCTACAGTTGTTGGCCCAACATGTCTACCCGTTAGTGGACGCTAAAAATAGAACAATGGAGGCTCTCAGGGTGACGTTTTTCGGTACTTATCTACAAGCAGTGGTTCAAAACTAAACGGAGTAAACGAACCAGCTTCCAGTGCCGCCACTTTAATTTGCCGGGACACCGGTCTAAAATGCTAATACTTCAGTTAATGGCGCTTGCGTTGAGTCGGGAGTGTTTGGTTTGTTGTTTTGTTTTTTTCAGGACGAAACTGGAAATGGCGAGGTCGAGGCAGATCCGCGCTGCTCGGGGCGCCATTTATTTTGATCCGTTCAGTTTTTTAGTTAACCAACAGACATTAGGTGTGTTATATATAACGTCGGAGTAACTGGTTTTAAACTGCCGTATGGTTCTTTATTTACACTCAGAAAAGGAAGCGGGATAACCGATGTTTGTAAACGTGTATTTATGAACGTCTGCTGCTGTTGTAGCCCGGCGCCTCCCATGGCCGCAACGTTGGGGGAGGGGAGCGGCGTTAGCTAGGCTAGGTTTAGCATTGTGTTTACAAACGCGAAAGCTTTCCTTTCCGTCAACCCCCCTCCGACTGTCGAGTCTGGGTTTAAAACATATCGGCTTTTTAAATTAATGCGCTTCTATTGCAAATTTCAGGTAATACAATATGGCTCGTACCAAGCAGACCGCCCGTAAGTCCACTGGAGGTAAAGCGCCAAGGAAGCAGCTCGCTACCAAGGCTGCCAGGAAGAGCGCGCCCTCTACAGGAGGCGTGAAGAAACCACATCGCTACAGGTACGTCATATGTTTACGTTAGTATAACCTACTTAACCGGTTGTTGCAACAAGTTGAAGGAATTTTGAAACCACTTTTTTTTTTTAAATAATTTTTGCAGGCCCGGCACTGTGGCTTTGAGGGAGATCCGTCGCTACCAGAAGTCCACGGAGCTGCTTATCCGTAAGCTGCCCTTCCAGCGCCTGGTGAGGGAGATCGCCCAGGACTTCAAGACTGATCTTCGTTTCCAGAGTGCAGCCATTGGCGCTCTCCAGGTGAAAAACTTGAAGCGAAGCTAATGTGAAATGATGTAAATGGTACAATTGTTTATCTTTTTTTTTTTTCTCCCCCTCCTCTCATCCTTTCCAATAGGAGGCAAGCGAGGCATACCTGGTGGGTCTCTTTGAGGATACCAACCTGTGCGCCATCCACGCCAAGCGTGTCACCATCATGCCCAAGGACATCCAGCTGGCTCGCAGGATAAGGGGAGAACGGGCCTAAGGGGCCGCTCGCCTGTTTCGTTTGAACAAATTGTCCTATTTATCATACTTATCCATTTTGTGGACATTTTTATTTCTTTTTTTTTTAAATATATATATATATAAGTTCTTCTTGAATTTTTTTGTATTTTTAGTGATGCAGCATACCAACCATTCCACAAGCCCAAGTTGCACCATGGACATGATTTTACCGTTTTTGGGTAGTCAGGCTAAATGTAATGACGTTGGGGAGGTCTCCTTTTATTGACGGAGCAGTCTAAAATCTTTTGACGAGAATCAAATGCTTCACACCCTAACGGGAGCAGCGTTTCTTTACCTAGTTGCTATTGATCAGAAAATGCCAGCATGCCATCCTGGGTGCGCCTCGCCACAGCGTCAGAGCGTCAGCTGTCCCAGTTGATCCTCTGTACGGTGTGAGGGAGCACTGCAGATCCCGTGATTTAATTTTTTTTCTGGGCCGCTTTTTATCTCAAACACAAAATCTTGGCAGCTACATTTAATACTATTTATGAGATGTTGTCACATGTCTTTCTATTAAAGGTCTTTATGAATACAAAGTTGTGTCTTGTGGTGATATACAGACAATAACACAGTTTTAACATGTTTTTTTTTTGTTTGTTTTTTTTTACATGGGTGAGTTGATCGGTGGCTATACAAACCATTCTGTATGCTTGAACCCAGCAGCTGTAAAAACACAGAAAGGAAAATGTTTTGACGTCAAGGTGCTTCTAAAATTGGAACAAATTGCAAAGCCTGCTAATGCGATATGGAATACTGTTGGGATTTACCTAAATGCTGCATCAACATGGCATATGGGTAAACCTGATTTGTAATGGAAGCCTGGGTCAATACTGGTCTTAAGCTCATAGGGCTGATTAACATCTTACCAATAGTCTAAAAAGCAGGAGAGTCTAAACTAGTCTGTGGGCAGTTTTGTAAACTTTGGCCTGATTAAACACCTGTCAAGCAGGTTATAAGTGATGTAGACTTTTTTTTTCTTACAATGGCAAATGTTTAGACCACAAGGTATTTGGGTTTTTAGAATCAAGCTTTCATTACATGTATCCAGAGAATTTTCTTGGTAAACTTTGCACCACCTAAAAAATGTAAAAAAGCGACCCAAATCCTGTTTAAAACTCAAATCTACTTGTGTGAGCCAGTTTTCAATAATTTGGAAACAAAATGCCTTTCAGCACAGGCAAAATCCATTTTAAATTTGGAGTTTAAAATCAAACACCCCTTCAATAAAAAACTCAAATTTGCCTCATTTCAGTTAGGCAGCAGGCCTCACCAATGCGGCAGACTATATCCTCGCACTCCTTCATGCTGCCGGCTTTGAACACAACGCAACAAAACCCAGAGGACTGAGGGGTTTCTGGAGAATCTCTGTGAAAGAAAAGGGGAAAAAATGCGTTATAGAAACAACCTCAACTTAAAGTGAAGGTTGTTTTGGGCGTGTCGGTACTTACGCCACGCAGAAGGCGAATATCGTGTATCCGGGTTGAGCAAACCTCCCTACGCAAGAAACCTCTGGGTAGTGATGCTCAAACAGCTTCTGAGGAGACATGGATACAATAAATGTACGATAGAGGAGAATTTAACGTTATTGCGCTATTTTCTTCTTACCATTGTACTATTTCGGTCCGTACACGTCAAATGTGTTTCCTTTAGGTCTAAGAGCACCTCCTAAGAGATACGTCACACTCAGCCCATGATAGTCCAACAGCATATTTTACAATGTGTCTGCAGGCATTTGAGTCACTTCTCACCTTGCTTGGCTGGTTTTTATGCAACACCTGAGGAATTGCATGCTGCAAGACTTCCTTTCCTCCAAACTAAAGGGGGAAAACCAGAAGTTGCATCAGTTTTAGCAAACGTGAGCAGCATTTTCGAGCAGAAAAGATTACCATTCCGATGTTTGCTTTCCCCAAGTACTTCACAATGTAGACGATTCTGTCGAGAAATTGGCAAGTTAAGTGAGTTGAGGTCAAATCTATGAGCTCTGGATAGGCCGTGTGAACACCTGCCTTCCCTCTTTGAGGCACTGGGAGGCGCCGGGAGGCTTTTGACTGACGTTGGCTTGCTTTTGTTGGGGAGAGAGGCCGAGCTGCGCGTTGGGGTTCTCCATCCTCAGGGCCTTCAAGATTTTGACGAGGGGACGATATATCGTTCCGTCCTGGGCCCTGCATCGCAGAATACGGATGGACAGAGGGCAGCCCTTGAGACTGGACAGAAGAACGCCTGCCTGGAAGCAAGAAGAAATGGCAGAACGCATCAGACCGCAAAATAAAAGGTCGAGGTTCGCCTTGATACAGATGACACTTTTCTATCCGCAGCTAATGAAGACAAAAGAAAGGCAGTGATTTCCTCACTTGTCCGTTTTTGCAGTTTCTCAGGGAAGACCCATTGATCTCATCGATGATGTCACCAGAGGAGACAAACATGTCAACATGAGCCTGGCTGCCAGGCACCAAGTCCAGGACGAAGACACGCCCGCTTAGATACCTGGAGGGGGAGGGAACATGGAGGTGACGTTGCACAAATTGTTGTTTCTTTGTACGGGGTTTAGATACAAACCTTAAAACCATCCCAACTTCCCGACAGGGCACGACTTCATAGGTGTCACACACCTAGAAACAAACAATCTGTCACATTCTTCTGTCTGTCACTATGTCAGTTTTCCCAAAATGCATTCCTGACTTTGGATTCTGTAAACTTTTTGCGGAATTTTCCACATTGTAACCTCAAGTTCAGTGAATTTAGCGTGATTCTATGTGATGGACCATCAAATAATAGTGCGTTATTGCATATTTATTGTTTAATAACAGTAACTAGTGCCAAAAAACATAATAATAAAACTAGCAATTTTTTTTAAGTTTTGGCAGTATTTTTTACGTAATAATTGTATAAAATTTCCACAACAGAAGGTCACTTAAAGTACCAGCAACATTTTTTTAACTCAACTTTTCTTGTTATTTAAGTTAGAAAATGTGTTCATCTTTTGCAAAAATGAAATATTGGTTATTTAAGAAGAATAACCAATATTTTTTGCAGTAGATGTTCGAACTGACATGCGACATTTGCATCTTTAAGTGAATCTTATTAAGCTGGACTGAGGGCAAAAATGACTTGGTTGTAAAAGTCGCAGACCCCTGGTCTAAAAACACGACATATAGATTAAATACATGTGATTTTGCAGTTCTAACAAGACAAAATACAGAAAAATAAACTGGAAATAAAAAGACAGTGCTAGTTTCCAGACTTTATTCAATATTGTTGCGGTGCTCTTACCGGTAGCAGCCAGCTCTCATCTAGAAAACTACAGTTCTGTTTGAAGAGAAGTGAAAATAAATAAATAAATAAATAAGTACTGGAAAAAGTGAGAGTGTCACCACATTACATGTTGTAGTTTTTCACTGACCTCCATGTCCAGCTTGAACTCCATGTGAGAGAGCACCAGCAGCAGCGACATGAACGGCTCTGGGGGACACAAAAAACAAAAAAACTAAACAAAAGCAGAGTTCAAACTGAAATGGTTGTCCTGAGCTTTGACTAGGCCACTCCATTTACTAAACGTCTCACCGACAAAATCCTCATTCCTGAGGATCGATAACGTGGGACTGTACCACTGTAAACGGAGGATGAACAGACGTATAAGTGAGGAGTAACGGATCAGCGAAAGCAAAGCGTTGGCAGCGTGTCTGACCTCCAGAACTCTAGGCGTGTGCAGCAGGTGGGTGAAGAACTGCGACAGAGCCTTGCGGCCGAGGGCCAGCCGCAGCAGGTAGCGGCCCCGGCCTTGGGCTGAGATGAGCTTCCTGCAAACTCTGGTCTGCTCGACAGCCAGAGAAAGAGCAGAGAGCCTGAACAAGGAAGGGGTAAATAAAGGATGTTAAGAAAAAATATTGGTGATACCAAGTCAGTATCGGATCGGTGCGAGCACGGAAAGATCGATGCTGCAGTTTCAGATTCCATCTTGAAGTTCCGTTTTAATTTTGCGATGCAACTCGATGCCCCGAAAAAGATTTGATTTGTTTATTTAGCTCCCAAGTTATAATTTTTTCACTTATTTTGTTTCATTCTGAGAAAAAATGCACAGAAATCATGTTATTAAAATACTTTGAAGATCCCTAAGGATTTTTGATTTGAACAAAATAACTGAAAGGAAGGGGGAAATACATAAAATCAGGTCATAAGAAGGTCAGAAGTTTGATGGTAGTAAAACGTCTTGGTATCAGTACTGGTTTTGGCAATACTTGGTATCGGTTTGATATGAAAATATTGCACATTTCTACTGTCAAAAGGTTCTTGTCTGTAGCTTTTTGCTTACATTCCTATCCTCCATTTGCACATTTTCCATGAGGACTTTGTGTGTCTGTGTGTGTGTGGGTGTGTATGTGTGTGTTTAATAACATTTGTTTCGTTTTTTTAAGAAGCCATTGTCTGTAAAACTGAATAATTTTTCAAGCCGGTGTCTGTGGTTTTTCACTTCCAAATCCAACTGTTCTTGTGCAAAATTGGTTATTTTGTAATAACTGAGCAGGAGTAATTTAATACCAACTAAACACCTTCTTAAATTAAAAACATGCGCAGATGTCCTATATCTCAAGAATCCCCGACTATCATTTATTGAATACATTTTATGTCCCTTATGGTTGTATCGTATCTACTAATATGTAACACTTTGGATGGAGTGGCTTGTGAGCAAATAAGCAATTTCCTGCTGGGAATCGATAAACGTGTATTCCACATCAAACTCAGCAGAAACACAACAACAACAAACTGCAGGCAGCTCCTTCTACCTGCCACAGGTGTCTTGATGAGGAAGTTGCTCGAAGCACTGCCAGTAATCTCTCTGGACCAGACTCAGGACCGGCTCTGAAGAGAAACGTTCAAAGGCATTTAGAGGTCAAACACCCTTACAGGAAACGGTGGGAGGAGGATTGAACGTGGAGCAGGATGCTCACGCTGCAGCCCCTTCCTGAGGACCAGCTCCAGCAGCTCGCAGCAGGAGGGGAGGTGAGGACTGGAGTCCGTCACTGCGCCTCCGTCTGACTGCATGTTCAGGAGACACACTGACACACACACACACACATTGGAGATTGAAACGCACGGACAACGTCACATTCAGTGGGTTGATGTGGCTGTAGCAGGGTCAGCTGTCTGCTTATTATAATGGCAGGGAGAACAGGTTCTTGTTTACAACCCGAAACAGCTGAGATGAAGCTGAGACGTTGATGGAGGAACGTCACACCAGTCACGAGGACGCTTACCTTTGAGGGAGGCGAGCAGAGGATCTCTGGGTGCCATGTTGGGATAGAGGGAGCAGCAGCAGCAGCAGGTGTTCCGGTGTTTATCAGGGCGGCTGCTTATCGTTCAGCCGCAGGGAGACGCACAGCGTTCGCACTTCCGCGTGGCAAATAATACAGGAGAATATCCTGCCCTTCCCACGGCACCTGTCCGACAGCCGCTCCGCGATGACACGTAAATGGCAGTAACCCGCAGCCTGCAGCTGGGGGCGCTGTTGCCGCAAGAGAGAAAATTAAAACAGCCGTTTTATTTTTGATAAACTTCGTTCCGGTTTGGTTACGTTTTTGTTTTTTTAATCATCGTTCATACATAATTTAATAAAATGTATGTGGTTTTGATTGTTTTGAAGGTGAGGTCCTGTTACGTCATTATGAGGTGTAAGTAAACTGTCACGTGACCTTGCCAAGCCTCACACACTGGTGCCCCCTACTGGCTCGCTTTTCTTAAGCAGCAGCTGGCTGGTTTGCTTATGCATTGAGCCAGCTCTGGCTAGTTTGAAAGAGAGAAGGAAGCAACATATAAATAAATAAATTCAAAGAATGTCAGTAAACTTTAAGCACTGCAAACAAGAAAACCTTTATGTTGTACATTTTAAATAAATGCTGGTTCCAAAATGTGTTTATCCATAGCTTTTTCATGTGGCCCCTTGTAGACTAAACATTTGACTGATAACATTACATTTCATGCTATCAATCAAATCAATGTGGTTTTTAATCCATTCAGAGGAAACGTGCTCTTGATCCCAGACCGAAGTGGTTATTTTTCTTCCGAACTGACAGCAAGATGAAGCACGCATTAAGACAACAACGCATTGGCGGTAGAAGCAGCCAGAGAATGTCCTTAAGTGATTAAGTGATCCAGACAGAGCTTGGATTTAAACCCAATAGAAAATCTCTGGAGGGACTTAAACCTGTGCTGCCTCGCCAAACGTTTCATTTACTTACTTAAGAAAATAAGAGGACTCTCCCATCAGTGTCTGTATCAAAAATAGACGACACTTGGGTCCGTTTGGTGTGTTTGGGGCTAAAAGCGGCGTTTTCCGGGCTTGCGGCTCCCTCTGGCGGCGCCTCGGTGGAACTGCCGCCCACCGGAGGTGGTGTCACATGAGGGCGCGCGCTCCGCTTGTCTGGCCGCGCGGCTGAAGCGGATGAGCAGATGAGAGAGCGGCTCCGGCGAAGGATGGCGGAGCTCTGATTTAATCACTTCTGGGGGAAAACAAGTGAGCAGGCGAGCGGCGCAGAACTGCCCGAGGACAACCATTCCTCTCAGAGAAAGGTGAGGATGTGTGCGCGCCTTTTTCTTTAATTACACGTCAAGATAAAACGAGAAAAGCGGTGTTGTTCCGAGGAAAATGGCAGAATTTCGCATTTTTACCCTCCTATTTGACGCCGTGTTCGCTAAAGAAGGGCTTATTTATTTATTTTACCGTTATGTAAACATTCCCGCACATTTTTTAAAAATTTTTTATGTGTTTTGCCGTCTGTTTAGAGGTGGAGTTGTAGACAGAGGTTCACTCCTGAAATAGAAAGTCACTACATGTGTTTGTACTGCGGTGCCACCGGCGGTAATCCCGGATTTCCTTTAATCTTCCAGCTCGTGCACGCTCAGCTCAGACAATGAGTGATGATGTCGTGGCAGCTGCTGCACCCTCTCATATATGTATTTCTTTTTTTTATGTTGAGGAGTTATTACTGATTTTTTTTTTTTTTTTAAAAGCATAAATATACTTTTATTTGTTTCTGAGTTGCACATTTTCTCAAGCATCTTTTTTTTAGTCTCCAGGGTTAAAAAAATGTCCACAGCAGCATCTTTTTTTTTTTTTTTTGGCCCAGCTTCCTTCTCTACATCATAGAAAGAACTGCAAATCCTCTCAGTGCCACAAACTGCCATGCAGGGGCGGACTGACTGCTGAATCAACAGCAAGCTGGTCCAAACCCCCCACAACACCACCACCACCTCTCCTTCCCCATTTATATAGCTATATATAAAACACTTTCTACTGCTGCCTCACAACTCCAGGGATATAAAGTTGCAGTTTTCAAGCTCTGGATCAGGCTCCATCGACCCATGCGTGTCAGGAAAATCCGTGACTGTGCGTTATTTTTTGGTGGGGGGTCTGTTTCTGGGGTGTTGTGGAGTGGGCGGCCGGCCCTCCTCTCCTCCCCCCTCCTCCTCTGACGATGACAGCTCAGGGCGCCTGATGATAACGAGCCCTCCGGGCTCTGAGCGCAGAGCCGCGCTCAAAGTTCTGCAGTGCTCCTCTGTCTTTTGCCATCGCAAGTAAATCTGCGTTTTGTGCTCTCTCATCACTTTTTTTTTTTTTTTTTTGCGAGCGGAGCTGTTGGGGCGAGCTGCAGTCGTCGAGCCCCCACCCCGATCCTCCTCCTCTGCTCAAGCTCTTGACAGAATGAGTGCCAGTGTACTAAAGCTGTTTTATTATCGCAGCAGAGGGCATCGGCCTCGCTCTCCGGCCGCCAGCATGATGAAAGGCTGCCTGCAGTTCCTTATCGAGCCGGCCAAGAAGCTCAAGATCAGACTCAAGGTATTGGCACCAAACCGAGAGCCCATTAACACATATATACGTATTATATGTGTGTATGTGTGTGTTATTGACAGGTGATGTGAGCTTCACATATTTCATTCACAGTCAAAAGTTTGCTGGAAGGATAACTTCAGCATACCAGTTACTTTAAGCGGTGCAGCTAGGCTGCTAGAAAAGTCACAATAATTGATTTGGATTCAATAAATATTTTCAGTTTTATTCTTTTTTCTTTCTTTCTTTCTTTTTAATGTTAGTAATAGATGGAGTAGTGCTACTCTTTTTCAGTCATACTTTGGCACATTTCTTACTGAAGTAAAGGTAAGAAGTAGCAGTACAATAAGTAATTAGTGTTTGGTAGTAAGGCGATGAACTGATGAAAACTTCAGTCGTTTAATATTTAAAAGTCGCATCTTGAGACGGACCAGAATATAGAAACAGTTTTAAATTTTGTTGTTTTTAAAGATCCAAATGAAAATAATTCCTACAAGAAGAATAATTAATTGTAAATAAAGCAGCTAAAAAACAATATAATCAAGTTAAAAAAAAAAACAAAATAACATCCAAATTAGTTTCTTTGAACGTAAAGGCTATGAAACGTTAATGAAAGTGTCTGACGAGGTTTTTGGTTAAATTATTCAGTGACATTATTCGCACTGCGGAGAGAATCCAGAAATTTTACTCGAGTGAGAGTAGCGACACTTCATCACAAAGTTACCGAAATTTAAAAAGTGCTGCTTAGTAAAAATACTCATTAAAGTAAACATAACTGAGAAAGTTAGTTACTTTCGAACTCTAAGAGGAAAAAAGTGGTTAAAACATCCTGTTTTTTTATATTTATTTTTTTAATACATAATTAACATGATGAATTAAAAGCTTTGTCAGGATTTTAAAATGCGTCAAATGACACAATAAATGCCCACAGAACCCTGGTCACAATCTGGTGTTTCCCCTGCAGGAGTCTCGTAAGAGAGTGAAGCAGGAGAAGAAGGAGCCGCTGGTGGAGAGCCAGCTGTTCATCATGGAGCTGGGCCGGGAGCTGAACAGAATCTGTCAGGTGAGACACAACAACAAAACCGTCACTTTTTTAAGATGCTGGTAATCGCCAACTGTGGCTTTTAAACAGGGCGGCTCAGTCTCGTGTCATCCTTTCCCAGAGATCCAACATCCTGAGCCACATCTGGACCGGCGAGGACATCTGGCCTGCCGGCGTTTGCAGAGACTTCATCGTGGACTGGGCTGCCATTTTGGAAAAGAGAGTGCAGGTGCCGACGAGGCGCCAAACTGGAAAACAAAAGTCTCCTGCTCTTTCTCAAAACGTTTCCATCTCTCATTTAGCACAAGATCATGCCGTCCGAGTTCCAGTACGAGAAGCCGGAGAAGCGGGACTGGAAGGGCCACCTGCTGTGCATGCTGGAGTCGGAGGGCGAGTACGACATGGGCCCCTACAGGAGAGTCATCTTGGACTGGACCCGAGAGATTAAAAGCAGGGCCCAGGTGAATGCACACAAAGCTAACCAATATGTGATTAAAGTCTGACCCAGTTCCCTGCTCATGTCTGATGAGGATGATTAGTCTGGATAATCCCAATGTCATATCTAGTTTGGAGCTGTCAGCGGTCTCACTGCAGCGTTTGTTTCTTTGTTTGTTTGTGTCCAGCCTCCTGTCTGGCCAGGCGAGCCGGTCCTCATGATGCTGGACGATCTGGAGCTCCAGTGGAAGAAGGGCCGCCTCCCCAACCTGCTGCCGGCCGTGGAGCTCATCATGCTGGCCGTGCTGAACGCCGACAGTCCAGTAAAGGTCTGAACGGGTGTCGGGACCCTGCTAACGTTTACTGCTGCTAATAGAGACGAGCTCATAGCCAAATAGAGTAAAAACACAGCAGATCCGTTTTCGGGTCAGCAGCAATTGGCTCATATGTGGATGAAACGCTGCATGCGAGCTGCTGTATGATGTCCAGTCATGCTAATCCTGTTACCTGGCTGTCCAGGTCACCTTGGCCCGCTTTAGCTTTGTGTTTGTGTGTGTGTGTGTCTGTGTGTGTGTAGGAGGATGTGACCAAGCAGTGGCTGGTGAAGAAGCAGAGGAGCCAGAGGATTGGTGAGTGGAACAGAGATGAACCCCCACATATCAAAATTCAAGTTTTTTCTCATGCATGATTCTTAATTCTTTCAGATGCCGTCCGCTACATCCCACACGGCGGTAAGTTCACATATTCAGGTATTGTGGGAGCAAGTCCCAGTTTATCAAACAGCACAGAACACTGTCTGCAGTCAATGCTACTTGAAAAAGGCGATAACATTCTTCTGTATGGAGTCTATAAAAACTAATAAATAGGGCTATGTAGGGGTACTTCTAATTCTTTTTTTCCAGTTGCATGATGATCCTGCACAATGGAGTCTCAACTTCCACATGCAGCAACATAATATAAGAGGCAGAAGGGAGGGGATGTTTAGAAAAGACAGAAAGGAAAGAAATCCTCCATTTGTGTCTCGGTTGGTCCTCATTTGTCAACACTAAAAGTTTAAAAAGTCCAGAAAATAGATAGGAAAAGATACCTAAGGTACAGATAATCATTGGTCTCCTCCTTCATATTTTTGTGTGGTAATAATTCATCCATCTACTGTATTATTAATCATAAGGCATTACTTCATGGTTTGTTCCATCAGAGGGAAGTTAAGCAGGTGTTAGGAGTGCTGCAGCAAAATAATGTCAGACAGCTGCAGCACCAAAGCTCTGGCTGAAAGGTTACACTTATAACTGTTGGGAATTATACATCATTAAGTGATTCTCAGCCCTGGATGAACGTACACAGCCAGTAAATCCATGTGAAGCCAAGAGTTTGCAGTTCAGGCAAACGGAAAAACAAAATCCACCTGGGAAAAAAGTTGATCCATCTGTTGGCTGTTGCTGTTTTATTAAGCTATATTATATATTTATGCATGACTGATTTGTTTAAAGTGCTGCTTGTGGCTGGATAAGGTGTTCCTGACCTGTTGTCAAGGTGTTTCATTAGGTTAAGTTGTAATGGACCAAGTGGGAGCAATAATGGTTTAAATCCTGAATGTCTTCATTAAGGCACAATGCTTCACATTCTATATTTTGCTAGGTTATTAGGGCAATATGTTGCTATTTTACCTCGGTGACGCATTGCTTAATTAGTGCGTGGTATTGCTTTTTTACCCAATGCATTCATTGTTTTGTTTATTTGGGTAAGGCATTGCTAATCAAACAAGACACTATTGTCGTCCGTTTTCTGTGTTTGGATCAGAACTGGATAACCTGCAGGTCCTCGCCTTTTATTTTTTAAATTTGTGGTCCAGTATAGAATGAAAATTATGAGTTAAAAGTCTGAAAATGCAAGAAACAGAAATGGCACTGAAGCAAGGAGGTTCATGAACCAATTCAAATTAGTTGGTTTGAGAAGGTTAAACATGAATATCACATGGATAGAAATTGTTGTGGACTCTAATATTTACTGTTGGGGTTTTTTTAATCTGTGATTTAAGAATACAAAATCAGCTTTCGCAAATCTTTATATTTTTCTTCTTTACAGTCTGGAATTGGATTTGCGATGCATCAGGTATGAAAGTCATCTCATTGTTCATCACAGGCGCAGCTTCAATCTGTCATGTAATGGTTTCTGTTGGCTTTGTGTCTCCAGAGGATGTGATCCTGGACTCAGACTCTGCCAACCCCAACCTGCTCATCTCCACTGACGAGAAACGGCTGAGGTGCGGCCTGGAGCGCCGCGTCGTCCCGCCCTGCACGGGGCGCTTCGATGGCTGGTGGTGCGCCGTGGGCAAGGAGGCCTACTCCTCCGGACGCCACTACTGGGAGGTGGAGGTGGGCGAGAGGGACTGGCGTCTGGGCGTGGCCAAAGCCTCCGCCGTGAGGCAGGGCTTCCGCTCCCTGAACACGGACACGGGATACCTGACCATCCGGCTGGAGAGGGGCACGGATCTGAAAGCCCTGACCGTGCCCGCCACCCTCTTACCCCAAAATGCGACACCCAGAAAAGTCGGGGTGTATCTGGACTACGAGCTGGGCCAGCTGTCCTTCTACGATGTGGAGAAGCGATCGCACCTGTACACCTACAATGAGAACTTCACAGAGGAACTGTACCCCCTGTTCGGGACGGTGGAGGTGGTCAAAGACCTGGTGGTCCGGCCCGCGGGCGTGCGGCAGCCGTGCCTCTGCCCCGGGCCGTGCTTGTGGACCTGAGCCGCTCGTCGGTCTCTTCAAACCTGATTCTCCACAGCCCACCGAGTCTCGCGGTGAGGTGCCTGGTGAGATCAGGATCCAGAACTGCCACCCATCCACATTACACTTTGTGTTTCTCTGCCTTCATGGAGACTTAGTGAATTGGACTCTTTGTATTTTACTGCTAAATGTTTTAAGCATCAGGTAAAAACAGCCATTTTGTGGTAATTTTTCACTCTGAGCTTTTTGTGAAACATCTAGAACATAAAAAACCCCATTAGACTTTCATACTACGCATTTTTATCGGCCATTTTTCATGACTTGAAGTTTAAAGTGGGAGCATAAAGGCTCCTGGTGCAGTCACGCTGTCCCTGTGTCTTAGCAAGTGCTCCTCTGCAGATAATCAGACTGGACTGACGCATGTGAGCTCTTAATCTGCCTGATTCTTCTTCTAAAGCTTCCCGCAAACACTTCCAGGCATGAGCTTGTTTATGCATCTGTGCTGTTGTTGTTGTGCTAAATATGATGATGGTGAACATGAATAAATCAGAAATGCCCCATTTTGTCTGTGATCTCACACATAAGTAATGCAAAGTGAGTCATTAGAAGAAGTCACTGTTTTTAATATAAATCTTTATTAAGTGCAATATAACTGATGTACAAAAAATGCTTAAAAATGGACCTGCTTAAATGGGAATGATACATGCTGAGTAAAAATTGTCTGAACTGTTCAACTTATATCTGTATATTTATGAAAAATCTGAAAATGTTTCCAAAAAAAACAATTTCTCATGAACCCAAAGTACAGTAGAACCTGCAGCAAGCAAATACAATCTTTGTCTTTAAAGAAACTTTCTCTGGTATCATGTCTCACATTAATCTACTGAACTGGAAAATGCTGAATTAGCCACATAAAGAAAATGCATAAAACTACAGCTGTCATGAAGTGCAGACATTTTAAATGCAAACATGTTTCATTTCTGATGCCTTGTTAAACTCATGCATGCCCTGGGCTTGCGACCGGCTAGTGCGGCTGTAAACAACCAGAACTGTAAAAAATGAAAATGTACGAGTATATCTTGAATGGAAAAAAAAACTCACACACTTTAATACAATAATTTATAAACGAAAGCCCTTTAAAATTCCACAGTGACAGAAAAGGTAAACCTCTCAAACATTTAAATTTGAAGTTGAAACTTGGATGACAGAATAGGGATGTTATTTTTGGATTATTGAGCAGATAGTTGGGATTATGATAACTTCTTTAAAATCCTGGTGTGTTAGAGGATGTCGGCCAACAGAGGGACTACTCACACACCAGGTTACAAACTCTAGGGAAAGAAGTCAGAAACTACAATAAAGTGGGAAACTGAGGGGGAAAACAAGGTGGCCACAGTCTGTAACAGTAAAAAAAGTGGCCTTTACTTTCAATTTGATTGATTTGGTTGCGCCGTCTTACCCTATACACACGCACATGTGCAAACTCTGAAACACTTTCTTGCGCTTTGGCTTTGTGATTCTCAGGCTGGATGCGCTCAGGAGCATCGCTCACACAAGTTCCTAAGAATCATAAAACATTCTCTTTGTGACGGTGGAGGTTCCCGTCACGCTCCTCTGAACCACTTCCCGAGTGACCTGGCGGCTCACCATGCTGCCCGTCTCCGTGAGCTGAGTCATCATCATCCCATCTGTTGACAGAGAGCAGCTCCTGTTTAAGACGCCGGATTATAAGAGACGGTGTTGACTTTTTTCTTTTTGTTTTACCTGAGAAGTAGGGATCGGTGATCATGGTGTGGGAGACGTTTGTTCTTGTGGTCGTTTCTGTAGGCATTTGGAAAACTTCCCTCCTCGTCAGTGATTGGTTGTTGTACTGAGACAAGGCGCCTACAGGAAGCAATGAGGGCCAAGTGAAATCAAACTTTGGTTTTAAGATGGCAAAGGTGTTATTTGATATCAAACTGTTCAAATCCACTGAGTCAAAAGAGTACAAACTTTAAACTTCACCATCTTTGCACATCTAGAAACTTTTTTTTTTTTTCCATTCCTCTTTACAAAATGCTTCCTGCTCAATCTGAATGGAGAACCACACACCAAAGCATAAAGTTTGTGGCTATAATGAAAAATATAAAAAAGTTTAAGAGCTATAGACATAATCAAAATTAAATGTTATCTGTATAGCACATTTCAGCAGCAAGGTGTTTCAAAGTGCTTTACGTCATAAACAAAAAGTCATGCAACATAGAATCAACAATCAAAATGTTACGTTGAGTCAAGTGCCATCATTAAATTCGTATTTGATTACATTTCAAAACAATTCCTTCACAATCTCCCACCTCCATCCTGAGACTCGATGGTGATGATGCCCTCTCTCTCGGGGCCGAAACCCTGCGTGGTTTGAGCCTGAACCTTGAACTTGTACGGGACGTTCTCGGTCAGGTTTGGGACAGTCAGACTGGTCTCAGCGTTGTTGCCGCTTACACTGAAGGAGCGCATGTCGCCTAGGCAGAACAGAATCATGATCGAACACAGAGAAACCTGCAAGGTGCACAGCAACAACATGACTTTTTTTTGGTTTATTTTTGCCTCACCTCCACCATGTAGCTGTTCACAGGTGACCCTGTAGCTCAAGATGTCCCCGTTGGGCTTCCGTGGTTTTTCCCAGGTGAGCTGCAGTGAATCGGGGCTCAGGGCTGTGAACACCAGCGGCCCCGGAGCGCTGGGCGTACTCAGAGTGAACGGCGAGCCTGGACAGAGGTTACAGCTCCGGTAACGCCATAAAAACAAACTTTTCTCTGAGCTAGGAGTGCGATGCAGCAGAGCCGGTACCTGGCATGGGACTGAGGGGACTCTTGGGGTCCACAGCTGACTCGATGGTGATGACTCCCTCCCGTTCCGGACCCCAGCCCTCCTGACTCTGAGCCTTCACCTTAAACAGGTAGGAGTGGTTGGGCAGCAGGTCGTGGATGACCACGGCGTTCTCGGCCGGGTTGGTCACATTGAGGCGCTTCGTCTCTCCTACTGGGAGACAAAATGGTGGTTACGGCGGGAACGCCAGGCCGATCTGAGAGCGGCCCCAAAGGCGACGACGACGGTAAACGGACCTCCGTTGAGCAGCTGGTAGAGAACGCAGTATCCCAGGATGTCTTTCTCACAGCGTGGCTCCTGCCAGCTGACTTTCAGCGCCGTCGGGCCCAAGGCAGAGAACACCAGCCTGCTGGGTGTGTCTGGGACGCCCGGAGAGAGGCGGGCGTCTGCACGGACACAGAAAGGTTCATATGAGAAAACCTCAGATGTAGGTCATTTGTTTCTGTTTCAACCCAAAGAAAGAATAAAAATAGTATAAAAAAAATAACATTGTTGTTCTGAGGGCATCTCCAAGATATATTGATAATTGTACAATATGAACATTAGCAAATGTCAGACACAGACTGCCCAGAAGTACAAAAGCAGCACCTGCAAAAATGAACTGAAGCTAAACATTTGCTGAAAAGATAAAAAAAACAGAAACAAATATGATTTTCCTTTTATCCAAGCAATTTTAACTGACACACATTCACTGTATTTAGTAAAATGTAGAAAATGTATGATTGACTGCACAGTTAATCTAGGTTTAGACGTCATAATTTTATCAATGAATTATTCTTCCTTTGGCAGATCATTTTAGCCACTGAAACCAACAGCATAAACACAGACTGACTCCATGTATGTCAGATAATTAGTGAAGCAGAAATGAAGATGAGTCAGAGCAGTGCTGCTTTTCGCATGAATTTAGACAATTTGCAGGAAATTGCCAGAATTCTGAAGTGGCATAAAATATTGCTCCATCCGCACAAAGCACTTTGAACGCCCCTCCTGTTCTCAGCAGCAGGGGGCGCCGACTCTCCACTGACAGGACACGTTGCTTGTGCTCTCTCCTCGCTGGTGCCACCCTGGGCGACTGCCCATATTTAAAAAAAAACGCCGCTGACAAAGATGGCTGCCTTCATGCATGAATGTGGAGGACTTACCATGGAGCACGCTGTCCAGGCTGTATAGGGCTTCATTGACCTCTGATGACTGAGTCCTGGCCCTGGAGCCCTGAGACAGGCTGTAGCTGTACTGGGTCTGAGAGCTGCTCTGCAAGCCAGCGTAGCCGAACCCACCTGATGGCGCGTTTAGCAGAGGGAGGAGGAAGAAGGTGGCAGGAGGACGAAGAACACGGAACAGCAGGAAGGGAGGGAAGTAAACAGAAAGCAGAGCGACAGTCAGCATAGCGGCCCCAACCCTGCTGACAGATGTCCAAGCCTTCAGTGTCATGCGCTCACACAGTTTACCCGCCATGTCCGAACAATTATTACGTGGCAAGATAAATGTCTTGCCACGTTTATCTTGCATTTGGTCCAAACTCACTGGACATAGGTCTGTTGGGCTGTGACGCCAAGTTGATGGTAGCGTCTCTGTAAGGGCCCCAGGCTACGCTGTTTTGGTTTATCTTGCCACAAAAAGTGGCAAGATAAACGTCTTGCCACTTTTTGTGAACTTGTTCACAAAAAGTGAACAAGTTCAGTCTGTCTTCTGCAGAGACGGGAGGAACTGAACACTGTGATCGGAGGCTGGGTGGAAACTCACTCAGGTCTGGGAACTTATCGTCTCCTATGACGATGGAGTCCCGGATATTTTCGTCTGCGTATCCTCTGTTCTCTGAGCGCTTCCTCATCAGGACTTCGGTTGTGTGGATCCCCCCTCCAATCACGTCCTGCCTGCGGGGGCTTCCTGCGCAAGGACAGAAAGAGAGAGAACGCACTGGAGGCGGGCTGATTGATCCAAAACATCGATAATATTGGATATCGGATTGATACTGCCGTGATAAGATTAAGATCTAGAAACTAGAAAATATGTTACTTGCTCTGAAATGACAATATATGGACTTTACTTATTTAAGACAAATGTACAGGTGGACAATATAGTTACTCAGTATGTTGTTGCTAGGTGACCAAAGAGCAAGAGACTTTCTTACCTGGCCCAGTCATGTAGGTGGTGTGCATGTCTGTGGTGAAGGAGCCGCCTGCTCCACCTTTGTAGCTGGAGCTCAGGGTGGACATGGGAGAGGATGACGCTGACAGGTTGCGGGTTGTCGAGCCTCCTGGGAAAAGGAAGTTCTGCTCCCACCTGCCGTTCGACATGTAATCTGCAAGACACGACGGTCAGAGCCAGACTGGTAAAAACGCGGGCCGCCGTCACCTGTTTGGTTTTAACAGCTGTTGATGGGAAGCACCTAAAGAAATGGATTTTTGCACCCAGATGAAATTATACACACATAGACTTTTTACTAATTAGATGATTTCCGACGTTAGCTGGTTTTAGTGGGTTTCATTTTGGAGCTGGGATCAGAGAAAAGAGGCCTGAATATGAACCTACGTCACACCGTGAATTTGATATCTGCAAAACCTGCGTAGGATTTTTCTATTCTTCATAATCGTGCGCGGCGTTGTGTCGGCCTTTCTCATAAAATCCTAATAAAGTGGAATAAGGTCGGCGCATTCATTTATTTTGGGATCATGAATATTATCAAAAGGTTAGTTGAGCCACAGCGCGTCACTAAAGCTCCTTAAAAAACTGTGAAGACATGAATAAATAGCTGTGTCTGCATTTGATAAGTACATGTTAAAACAAAAAATACTGACATTTCCACATTGATCAGTCACACCAGCATTTCGCCAGTTTTTGTGATTCTTCTGCAATTAAATTCACACATTTCGTGGCGCTAACTGAGAAATACTTGCAAGAAATTCTGCAATATTTATGTACCACTGAAAATGTGAGTTTTAGCTACTTGCCATATTAACTACAGCCTGGCATCAAGTAAGGCTGAGTATGAAATACTGCCACCTGCAGGTGGGAGTTAACAGTCACTAAGATTGTTTTTGACTATTGCCGAAAAATTCACAGTGAATCTACAATTCTGCAGTAGTGCGAAAAAATGCAGGGCTCTATTGATTTTGTGGGAATTTCAAAAAACGCGGGGGGTTAATTCACAGTATTTGGAAGTGAACCAATAAAACCGCTTTGATTTGATTGATAAAACAACAACCGTTTTCGTAAAGTCAGGCCTCGAGTTTGACGCGTGCATTAGTGAAAAACTGGACACACAACAAAAAGTCTATAAGGGGGTGTGAATGTTTCATGAGGTTTCACGGTGCTTCCCACCAAAGTGCGCACACCTGAAGAAGAAGAAACCGAGTGAAGTAAAGTTCTCATCTTTGCAACAAGAAACGCAGCCTCCCCCCACCCCCGCCCCGTCAAAGCCTTTGCGCACAGCAAAAAAGCTTCCTCCAGATCCCCAGCCGGTCCAGTGGGACGCGGAGAGGACAGACAGGGGCGGGCACCTGGAAAAGCCCCTCCGCTTTGTATCATCAACTGGACGTGGGGCAGTTGATGCCAGCGCTCAGTGCTGGTGGGAGAACAGGTGGGAAAGGTGGAAGAAAAAAAAAAAGGACAAGGACTGGCCTAACCGACAGCTGGCATGCTCGCTGTCTGCCTGACTCTCATCGGTCGATCCGGTGGGGCGGTCTTCACCTGACGGGGGCGTGTGGGAGGAGCTGGGGGCGGGGTTCTCGTCTGAGCTCATCTCTGTGTCTGTGCTGATGCGACTGGGGATGACCTCCACTCGCTGTTTCCATGACACCTGACGGAGTTCCAGGTTGGAGCCCACCAGCTTGATATGTTGCCAGTCTTGATTTGGTGGACACAGAAGCAGCAGCAGCAGCAGCAGCAGCAGCGAGTGCAGGATAGATTGGCAGGGAAGAAGGGCTTGTTTAACTACACAGTGAGTAACAAACGACTTGTTTTCTTTTTTTTGTTCGTTTGAGAACGAAAGTCCAGATGAGGGCTGCAACCAACAATTATTTTAGTAAACGGTTAAAAAGAATGGGCACATTTCATTTTACCACTGATGCCTTTTTTATACATTATAAACACATTAAAAGATGCAAATAAACAATTTAATTAGCTTTTTAAATACGACATTTTTTAGACTTTGTATACCATCGTCGTTAGCGATTAAAAGATTACTAAATTAGTAGACGATTCTTTCAGTAGTTATGATCAATCGTTTCAGCCCTCGTTCAGATTGGTCGATGAGGAGCTTCAGCGGTCCCTTCCAGGACAACAATCAGCAGCAACAGCAGGCCGACTGGATAGAAAGCTTGAGGGGAGTCGCTGTAAATCATGTGTGGGTTCAGACAGGGACTGATCTGGGGCGTTGCCTCCAGGTAAAATGTCTGCCAGATGGAGGTGATGAAAAATGCAGGACCATGAGCAGAAAGGCTTCACCTCTGATGCTCCCTGCTTTCTCAGCGTTTCTGAAAACGAGGATGGGCTCTCATGTCCGGCCTTTTCTAACATCCCACGCAGAATGTCTGGGAATTACAAGCTGCTTAGAAAAACTGAAGCGGTCTTTTTCGGGCGATGATTTCAAAAAAGGAAAGTGAAGAGGGAAAAAATGACTTGCAGTACTCATGTTGTTGTTTCTGTCTTTAGCGTTCCCCGTTTGTCTAAGGAGCAACGAAACCACTGCAACTTGGCCGAATTTTGACCAATCAATGAGTCTCCCTTCTAATTTTAGCTCCTGTTTGACTTGAATTAATTAATTCATTGATTAAAATGTCTCTCTAAAGTCAAACCTGCAAGATCAAAGCATGTGTGACCTAAACAGAAACATTTGCTTTTTTTCAAATTCAGTTCTTTCTTGGGAAGGTTATGTGCAGAAATGTCAACTTTTCTTGTAAGACCATGTTATGGCAAATGATGCTCAAAATGGCTTTTCCTAAAACCTCTGTACATCTGAAATTTTAGGCAACAGCAACCATAAAAACATTGCAACATCCTGGAAGGACTGTCTTATAAAACCCATTGTGACAAATTGCTTTGTGTGATTTTTTTTTTTTTGTACAACAGAAACACATTAATATTTGTGGCTGTGACATCACAAAAAGTGAACAAGTTCAAGGCACATCAGTATTTGTGTGCGGCTTCGGTTCACAGTACCCACCATCACCAGAAACACTTGGCGTCTTGGAGCTTGTTGGCGATTTCAGCACATCGTTGCTGTACATCAGGTAGCTGTCATATTCATCTCCTGCCTCAGCGTCCACAATAGGAACATCTGGAATGATGGGAACTACGGACGGAAACAAAGAGGAGTTAATCTCTTTCGGAGGGAGTGAGGCTGAAGAACCAGATGCGTTTGGTACAAACTCACTGGACATAGGTCTGTTGGGCTGTGACGCCAAGTTGATGGTAGCATCTCTGTAAGGGCCCCAGGCTACGCTGTTTTGGGCACGGACTTTGTACTGATAAGTCTGGCCGCTCTGGAGGTTTTCTATCAACACCATTCGTTTCTTCGGGTTGTCGATCTTTACCTTTCTGTCTGCTCCGACTGGATCTGTTGAAAGAGAAGACAGTATCACACCGGAACTGGATCGTCTCAGTACGGCTTGAGCACTTTGAGGAGAGTCTCTTACTCATTTCATCATCGATGGGCGTGTAGATGACCTCGTAAGCTGTGATGTTGCCGTTGGTCTCTGCAGGCTCCGCCCAGCTGATCTGAGTGACGGTTGGACTGATGACGTTGAAGGCCAAGCGACCGGGTTCGCCGGGCGCTGCAGGGAAACAGACGAGTGACTTTTAACTCCACTTACAGGACGCAAACAACTTTCTCCAGACAAATTGTAGTGCAGTGAACATCCTGCATGTGAAGTTTAATCTGTACCAGAGTTTCGAGACATTACCGTCTTCCAGTGTTTGACAGCTGACGATGTTGGTGTCAGTGCCATCTCCCATTAAGTTGTAGGCACAAACTCGTGTCTCGTAATCGCAGAAGGGTAACAGATTAGTCAGCTCGGCTTGAGGCGTCTTCACGTTAAGGACCTGGGCGTCTTTCTCCGGGTCACCGAAGATCCAATACTTCACCTGAGACACACATCAGGAATCACACATGTAGTGATGCGGTCGATTCAAACTGAAGGGAGTCAGCTGGTCAGCCCAGCGTACCTTGTATCCCACTGGGTTACCCGGTGGCGGATCCCAGTTCAGACGGATGCTTCTGGGACCCGTTGCTTTGGCCTTGAGGTTTCCTGGGGGGAGGAGGCGACCTCCAGGGGTGGTCCCTCTCGGGCTTACGTAGCCCTTCGACTGCAACTGAGCAATTTCTGGACCTCTTGGTTCTTGAGGAACAAAATAATATCCAGAGAAATAAAAGAAACACGGATTACTGTACAGAATCTAAAAAAGGGGACATTAGTTGAATTCAGTGAATTGTAAAAGTTTTTATACTCCTTGAAGTTTTCCAGATTATTGGAATTTTATGTGACAGACCGACATAAATTTGAGAATAATTGTGAAATAAAAGGAAATTATACATTGTTTATATTTTTCAGGGGGAAAAAATCAGTGTGGCCTGCATTTGTTTAAAGAAAAACCACAACTTTTTTTTTTCCAGCAGCCATTGTACAGTGAATACAGCAGTACAACCAGCTGACCAAATGTGCTGGAGATCAGCTTGGGTTGCTAGGTAGAATCCCTTGATTGTGAGTCAATAATTGCCAAATTTTTGAAATGGTTCATTTTTTCAGACACTAAAAAACATTTACTTATTGCCAAAAACCACCTGTTTTTAAGCTCTTGGACTGTTTTCAGAAGCAGTAGAAACCCAAATGGAAGTAGAAAAATGTCCAAAATTCAAATTTTGCATAAGAACTCCCATTCAAAAAGAAAGTTAAAACTATATATTTTCTTTTTTGCTGTTTTATCAAGTATAAACCCAATAAAATACATTGAAATGTGAAACAATATCTTTTAAGGGGTATGAATACTTTTGAGAAGAACAAGAACTGATGCAATGTTTTTATGGAATAAAGATCATATGAAAGGTCTTCTCATATCACCTTCTGTGATATTGACAACGGTGTTCTTCCTTTCACCAACAATGCCATTGGTGCTGGGATCGTACAGCTCCACCTGGAAGGTTTCGGGCTGGGCTGAGCCGGGGACGGATTCGATCTCTATATGTTTCTCCGTTTCTCCCGGAGCAAACTTCAGAGAACCGGAAAGGTCAAAGCGTTGGGACTTCTTGGTGCGCCATTTGACTGTGGCGGGGCTGTCTTCGTTGTGGGAGCGTACGACCGGTATGGAGTAGGTCTGATCTAAGGTGCTGAAGTTCTGGCTACCTTTCTTGAACATCATCACACTCGGTTCTTAAGCAGACGAAGAAAAAGACGTAAAACAATTGGAATCAATAACAATGGCGGAATTGTCAAGACGTAGTCCAAACACTTCTCCTATCATTCACCTAGTGCGTCTGCGATGGTGACCGTGGTTCTTGGGTATCGTCCCAGCTTGGCACCTTGGCGTGGGTTACTGAGGTCCATAACAAACTGCTTGATGGGTTTGTCTTCCAAGAAGCCATCTTTCTCACTCAGCTCGAGCAAACGGACAGGAACGATCTTTTGAGTCTCACCCAGAGCGTAGGACAAGTCTCCTTGTACACCCATGTAGTCCTGAAACCCAAGAAGGAAGAACTCTTGGTGGTGGTTCGTACGACCAGGCTGTACTCTATGTGCCAGTCCTGCATAGGATTTCATACATTATGCCAACACAATACAGGCAACACACATCTTCTTACCTTCTTGTTCTTGGCAGTGACATCTTGAGTGCTGTAGGTGACCTGTGTGCGTCCATCCTCGATGATCTCTCTGGTGATGGGGATATGTGCCACACCATCCTTTCTGCTGTACGTGTATTTTGGTTGGAGGAAGGAGAAGATGCTTGTCGCTGCAATGACAGAGGTGGAGATTCGATAAAAGCTATCCATACGCAACAAAATTCAAATTTTTCATTCCATTACGACCAGTTTTCAGATGGAAATTTCTCACCGTGCTCTTTGATGATGGTTATGTTAACGAAACGCTTTGCAATCTTTGCGATGCCCAGCGGCACGTCCCTGGCCTCCACTTTTAACTGCTTCTTGTCATCGTCGTCGTCCTTGACAAACAGCGGCACATGAACGTCCACCAACTCCACGTCCTCCTGGAACTCCACGGCTCCCGCAGCCTCTGCAGGGGAGTAATGGATTCACTAAAGATGAACTGCACCTTTCTATTGGACTGGACCAATAAATAAAACAAATAGTCAGTTGTATTGACAAGGAGCAGGATGGCTTTGTGAGAAGTAGATGCTGAAGGCTGTATTTTATTTCTTAATATAGTGCAAATTGTATAGCAGGATCTAGTTTTGTTTTGTTTTCCTTCTCAGTTGGTGGTGGTAATGCTTCCTTTAGTTGTTTGCCAGCCATCAATTAAGACAAAGAGGAAGAAGAAGGATGGCTTTCTGATCATGGATGGATTTCATTTGGTGTCTTGGCTTCCCATCACCTCCCTTTCTGCATCTGTTCAATACTTTTTACCTGAGTCATTTCGCAATACTACACATAACTTATTTGTTTTGGTTTCTTTCTATACACAGATTACTTGCGTTGCTACCGACACCTAGTGAAAATTTCATGAAATAACACCTTTAGAAATATGTTTACTATGAAATAATACTTATTTTTACCCAATGCATACGATATACCAGTACAAAGCAACAGCATAGATTAAATATTTCATCTAAGATTACACCTTCAATAATAAAAAACTTTTAGCTTTTATCAGTTGTATTACTAACCAACAGAATTTGATCTGTTATCATAAAACCTGATAATAGTTTTCTCCATTGAATTTTGTGGCTGCAACTTGACAAAGCGGGGTGAATATGAAAACTTTTTCAGGGCTGCAGGCCATTAGCTCCCTGATGGTGTCACGCCCAGACACAGGCACGAATGCTGGCCACACACCTCTGTCCGTGGCCACAGTGTAGTATCCTGGGACCACTTTGAGGTCCCCAAAGTTTCCGGACTGGACGTTCTTCTCGGTAAGTTTCACTATGTCTGGGAAGGCTCTACGGGGAGCTGACAGCACAGTGTCCATGATGGTGTAGTTGCTCCTGAGGAGATTAGATGACTCAGAGATATCAGAATAAAAACCACCTAAAAATCATGACAAAATTGAAAGTAAGCTTAATTTTTTTATTTTTTACCTTTTTCCAGCATTTTTCTGCTGTCTGTAAAAAAGCACATCCATGTCAATTTATGACTAGAGATACTTTATCTTAATGTAGATAGGACTGGCAATAAGTCAATAGCAATACACATAATGGCTGATACGTGATCAGTATTATTAGTAAATACGTCCAATAGAATATAATATTATTTAGCAGAACTCTGATCCAGAACCACACAGCATTCTGGGAAATGCAGGCAGAGGAAAAGCTTCAGTTAAGTCAGTGCTTCTCAAATAGTGGGGCGGGCCCCCTTTGGGGGGCGCAGTGCGATACCTGGGGGGGCGTGTGATCCTGGGGAACAGGCTTTTTTTTGGCCGTACTAGTATAAAGTGTAATTGCGCACAGTAGGCGGCAGTGGCGCTCTCATTGTTACTTCTGTCACGTTTGCGACAGTGCAACATTTTACGACTTACAAGACAACAGGTTTACCTTGGTTAGCAGTGTTAAGTCAACAAAAAGCTCCGACTGCGTTCTGTCTGTGGCCTCCGTTATTCAACAACCCCCAACATGAAAAAGTTTTTCACAGGGATGAAAAGAAAAGCGGAGAGAGACAAAGATAATGAGACAACAGAAAGTCAACCGAAAGCTAAGAAGAGGAAATACGACGAAGCGTATTTAGCGCTTGGCTTCACTGTGACTACAGTTGGAGAAGAGGAAGACCGGTGTGTTTGCTGTGTCTAAAAATGCTCGCAGCGGACAGCATGAAGCCAAATAAATTAGCGCGTCACTTAAATACGTTACATCCCAATCACGCCGATAAGCCGCTAGAGTTTTTTCAGCGAAAAAAATGTTAATAAGGAAAAAATGTTATGCAGAGATGGATAGTCACGGTGGGGAGTGGGGGGCGCAAATAGTTTTCTTCTTGCTAGGGGGGGCGTAACGGAAAATAATTGAGAAGCACTGAGTTAAGTAAAGTTGGTGGCATCAACTAACTCACTTCCTATTTGGTTACCTAGCAACTCACTCACTCTTTGGTTACCTAGCAACAACCTGTTGAGTGACTCATAACCGTTTTAAAATAAAAAACGGCAGGGAGTGAAGACAGAAAATCAGAACATCTTGAGAGGAAACTGTAAGTGGGCAGTTTGTTTCGTATATTTAAAAAAAGAAAATCAATAATCATCAATATCGACTGATATGAAAAGCTTATATTGTGATACGTTTTTCAGCCATATCGCTCAGCCAATATTCTTTAAGAGAAATATTTTTTTTAAAGTCCCAGCATCTTGTTGACAGCAAAAATATGTTACCTGAATAAAGTGTGTTGCACTTTCTGTGCCTCGGGAATCTGCTTGTACACCCCGTTCAGCTGCAACACAGAACCAGGAAGTAATCACTGACAGTCAGAACTTGAGCCCACCAGCATCCAAAACCCAACTCACGTTATCAGCCACTTCTTGACGGAGTTGCTCAGCGTCTTTTGATTCGGGGCGAGACAGGTTCTCAGAGAACAACCTGTTTAGTCGGAGGGAAACCGGGAACTGGACTGCAAACAAATGAAGAACACACACAAAAAAACGAAAATAGCTGGAGGTTCTTATGTTATATACGCTCTACAATTTTCCTTTTAAAATCCATCATGGGCTTACTCATTTCATCCGGGTTTGGTTGCATCACCTCCCGTGGGTGATTGGGTGCGCGGTGCACGTTGTCTTTGACCATCCAGCGAACCACGTCGGTTCCTTTCGGTGGACCAGTCCTCACCATCGGCGTGTTCAAGTGGTTTGAGGTCAGCTGAGACTGACGGAGCAAATACTCGTCTTCCTTAAAGCCAACCATGCGACCTAAATCAAGAAGAGACCCGCAAAGGTTCATCACATGGGATGGAAAAAGCAATGCCACTCCATGTGTTGCTAATGCTACTCCATGTGATGCTAATGCCACTCCATGTGTTGCTAATGCTACTCCATGTGTTGTTAATGCTACTCCATGTGATGCTAATGCTACTCCATGTGATGCTAATGCCACTCCATGTGTTGCTAATGCTACTCCATGTGATGCTAATGCCACTCCATGTGTTGCTAATGCTACTCCATGTGTTGCTAATGTTACTCCATGTGATGCTAATGCTACTCCATGTGTTGCTAATGCTACTCCATGTGATGCTAATGCTACTCCATGTGATGCTAATGCTACTCCATGTGTTGCTAATGCTACTCCATGTGTTGCTAATGCTGCTCCATGTGATGCTAAATATTTACCTCCAGCGCAGCACGGCAACAAAGCGAGACAGCTCTGCATCGAGAAAAATGACAAAACTCTTAAGTTTAACGAAAATTCGAGAAGGTCGAGCTTTGATTTGTGCAGGTGTGAGTGCTTTTACCTGCCAGCAGGAGGCGCAGCAGGCACAGTACTTCCAGCAGCAGAGCAGCAGCAGCGCCAGCAGCAACAGGAGGAAGAGGATGAGCGGCAGCAGCCACAGCAGACTAGCCGCTGGACAGTCTGAAAAGGTTTAATACACGTTTATATCAAATCACACTCTGGAGCAGAGATATCTTTTCACAACAAAAGACATTATGAGGGGTTTTTATCAACTGGTTTTATCAACATAACGAGCCGGTCTCCCATTGGCTGTCTCGAAATATGATGTTTTTGTTTCCCAGACATAAACTCATTATCTTGAGGCAACTATCAGGAAAAATGAAAATGTTACTATTGGCGGAAAAAATGAAGTTGTGATTTTGATGGCATTTTCCTGTATAAAGGAAACACTGCCAATGCAGAATTGCCTTCTTTCATAATTAGAGGAATACTGTCAAAGTTTTGTGCACATTTGTCATGGAAGTGCAGCTCGTGAACAACGTGTGTATTTTGCATGCTTTGCAGCTCACCTCTCTTTTTGAGCACCTCAACCAGCAGCTCGGTGTTTGTCGGATCTTTACTGGTGTCGACCGTGTACTCGTACGTGCAGTCGTCGTCCTCATCGAGGAAACTGCAGTAGTCATGCACTTCCCCCCCTGAAAACAAAATCAAAAAAAACATCAACAGTTAGGACTTTTTACATTCACAACAATCACAGTGCTTTTCTCACATAAGCTTACGTTCTTTCAGCTCGTCCACCATGATGACTTTAAAGGGACACTTGTCGCACTCTGCTGTGTCCTTCCTTTCGCCTGTCTTCCATGCTTGACATTGAACGCACCGCCTTGTCTCCTCGCACGCACCCAGTGAGAACTAGATGCACAGTTCAAACGATGATAAGACATGAAAGGCTTGAAACCTCAACACATATGGTGTTGGGAGCAGCTGAGATTTTAGCTTGAACAATTAACTCACCTCGAAGTTTGGCTCACAGGTCGCAGTCAACGCGATCTCGGAGTCTGAGCACTGACAGCTGCCGCAGACGCATTTGCCTCGGCCACCGCAAATATTCTGAAATGCACACAGACGGGATCAGGCATCGTCCGCCCGTCGGCCGGCCCGACAGGAACGCGAACCGCTGGCTCTGCTCACCCCTTTGTTGTCCAGGCAGGTTTCGTTGCTTTTGGAGCACTCGCAGGCGGCTCCCTCCCAGCCCTCTGAACAAGCACAGCGGCCCATCACGCAGGAGCCGCGATCTGACAGGAGGGAAGCCAGAGAGCTTTTACAACTCTGTAGCTGTGTGTTCTTTGTGAAAGCTTAAATCACTTCCAAGTTCATTGGGCAAAGATCTGAGTCCGGAAGACAATGCGTCCAGGATCATTTCGAAAAACCCAAATACTTTAAAGCTTAAATAAGGCAGGAGTGGCAGTACTTCTGGAGGTTCAGAATAATATGTTGATTTGACGTGTCCCTTCAACAAACGCACCGTTGCAAAGGATGCCTGCGACTCGTTGACACTGGGTCTTGTCGTACTGGCAGTAGGGTCCTTCGTACTGGTCCGGATTGTAGCACACGCAGGTCCCACATGCCTGACAGTCTCCACGGCCCGAGCAGGACTCTGTCATGCCAGGCCCGATGCACTGGTCCTTGCTCAAGCCGGAGGTTTTTGAGCAGTTGCAGAAGGCGCCCGCCCTGGCACAAATAGCAAAGACATTGCTGAGTGGCTTTGCCTCATTTGACAGAAATCTTACAATACCAAAGAGAAGGAAAAAAACATATGAATGTTGCGAAACATAATCCCGCAAAGTCTCACCAGCCATCGTCACAGAGACACTTTCCACACACCAGCTTTCCGTTGCCGTTGCACCTCTTAGCTTTTGGAATGGGTGTCTGAAGAAGAGACAGGAAAAGGCAAAATCTTATGAGTCTTTTGTAGGAAAATTACCTTGAAGGAACGTTTTGGTGCTTCACTTCAGATGGGTTCAACAAACCTTCTCGCAGTCACAGGTTTCACACAGAATGGAGGCTTTCACATCGACGGCGGCACTGAAGGTCGTCGGTTTTACTTTGATCGTGCCTTCCTGGTCTTCTGGATCCACTTTGCAGACAGGCTGTCCATCGAGCATTTGTTGGGCTGTGAGTTTTACCTTGAACTTGCCCTAGTGAGCACAGACAAACACACAAAAAGAGAATCTTGTCAGCGTCTTCCTTACAAGAGATTTCTCTGAATCTTAGAATCGAGCCACATCAGTAGTAGAGCTGTGCATGTTGGCCGAATTTGCTCCAAAACATTTAACACAAGTCATTTGTGGGGACACAGCAAATCTGTTCAGGTGAAATCAAAACTGAACTATTTGGTCTAAATCTATAAAGCTGTGTGTGTGCGTGCGTGTGTGTGTGTGTGTGTGTGTGTGTGTGTGTGTGTGTGTGTGTGTGTGTGTGCGTGTGCGTGTGTGTGGAGAAACTAACAGTGAGCCTGAACTCAGACATGGCTGACCATTTATTGTCCTGCAGACAAACTGTAAATACAGCAAAAAGTGGCTCTCCTTTACTTCATCGTTTTTCTCCCACTTTACAATTTTGTCGCTTGTTTCAGACTTTTATGTGTTTCAGTGTAACACTTACAATTTCTCCAGGCTTGAAGTTAAAGGCTCCATAATTGACTACTGTATTACTTTTATCCATAAACTGAGCTCCAAAAGCCTTAGGTCTGTTCTCTGCACGGATGCTCATCTTAGACTGGATACTCTAGAAAACAAAACAAAACGATAAGATCAACCTTGAGACATTTGCTGCCGACATTTTTCCCTTAAATCTTTCAAAGGTGCAAACATTTACCAGAAAGGCATCCCGCATGATGTCCAAGATGTTGGATGAATCCTCTTGAAGCACACCGATCTCAGCAATGGGGAAATATTCTTTCAATTTCTGCAGTCAGAACAAAAGAACATATTGGATCCTCTAAACCGAAAAGGAGAGGGGAAGAGTTGAGCAGCTGTGGCGTTCTTACACTGTAGTACATGAAGGAGTAGTTGGTGACGGCGAATATGGGGATGATGTTGTGTTTTCCCAGCAGACGGACCAGAGTAGGTATCGAAGGATAATCCTGCTTTGTAGCCTGAATGTATTCTCCCTCTTCGTCCAGGTGACAAAGCTCGTCGTTGCGCGGCAGGATTCCCGCCAGCACGTTGGCGCCGTCAGCCTCGTAGTGAAAGGCTGACTCAGTGGAGAAAACCAAGAGGTGAGTGCTGCCATCGCGCCAGCCGATCTCCTTTGGAAAATGGATACAAAACAAAAAGAGTGAGAATACGTGGCAGGAAAACGGAACATGAAGGAACTTCCACCGAATGTCAGAAAGGGAAAACTTTTGCAATGGTGATTTTACCATTCCAACTGCACCACTCTGCAGCCCTTGAGTGACTTTTTCGTGACTCATAATTTAAAACTTAGGATTTGGAACTTGACTCAAGTCACTCTCATGTGTGACTTGCCAAGCAATCACCTGGTCTAACTAACCTTACACACTGCTGCCTGCAGAATGGCATCAAATCCTCCTTCGGGGGCGTCCAGGTTGCCAGATATTCTCTCCTTTTGGAGCTCTCCTGTGAAGTTGTCCACATTGTTGGTCAGTGGGATGACATTTTTGAAAGAGAAAGGAGAGTCGCTGTCGGGCCACGGCTGTCTGAGCCTGAGAACAGGAGGAGGAAGCAAAGTTAGAATGAAGCATGCGCATTCACTGGTTCTGCATCCAGCAGCGTTTTTTTTAATTCTTACTTGTCAGGTCTCATGTCAGTCTGGGGCTCAATTACTTTGTCCACAAATTTTCCAAACCCAATGGTGTAGTCACTTGAAATTTCTTGCACCACCGTGGCTACAGGCAAAACACACCATCAGTTTTATTTTCTTTCTTCTTCTTTTTTTTTGTTTTCTGCAGATTACCTCACAGGAATTGCAACACGTCACGTCCAAAAGCGCTCACCCAGCTTGTTGCCCATTTTCTTCAGGTTGTCCAAATCGTCCTTCATGGAGTTTGAGAAGTCCATGAGAATGTAAAGGTCCAACGGGCCTTTAGTTGGAGCAAACACATTCACGTCCAGCTCTTTGGTCTCTCCAGGCAGAAAGGTCATGCTGACTTGCTGGGGCGACACCTGAGACCGCTGAAGGTTCATATTAATGGCTTCGTTCTGCACAAACGGAGAGAGAGAGAGATAAAGACAGAGAGAGAGAGAGAGAGAAAAAAGAGTCAACAATTCAACACAAAATAATTACGGGAACGCAATTTGAAAGGATGACGGAACAATTGGATGAGAATCATGACAGAGGAAAAACGTACTTGCACTATGGCATGGTTGCTGGTAGCTTTGATGACATATGCAGCGCTGCAGCCGTGAGCGAGGATTTTCTCATGCAGGTCACAGCGAGGAAAGCCAAACTCCTGAAATATGAAGCCAAAATTTGAAGTTTAAATAGATTGCGGACTCTGTTTTAAAAATCATAGACTGGTCCAAGAAGGTTCAGATCTCACAAAAAAAGGAAAATGTTGAGCTTTGTACGGATTTAGAACAGAGTAACATGCATTTTTGGTTCTACTGTAGACAAATCTAAGGTCCAGTAAAATCCATTTTATGGTTTCGTCATCTGCTGGTTGACATTGTTTTAAGCAAATATGTCTGGTTGCCAAAACACTCGAATTTAAAGAAAACAAAATGATTTCATGATTTAATCAAACAAAATTAAATGGATTTAATACTGCAAGAAAGGTTAAGGATAAATAAAATGTACTTTATTTTTTATGCTAATTCTACTTTTTCCATTTTTCATTTCTTAGTTTTGCTTTCCCTTGCCTCTAATTCAACACCTCTAATTCTAATACAACGTTTCTGATGCAGAAACGATGAATAGCGAAACGTTTTGAAGTCTTTCCATCTCATTTCCGTTTAGAAATGCTGCAAAAGACATCTTTTCTTCTGACGTCTCATTAAGGGAGGAGAAGAAGGCGTGAAATGAGCCTCCTGATGCTTTCTGCTCTCACCTCTTCGCTGCAGTACGCGCATCCCACCCCGGCCTGCAGACAGTCTGAGCAGGAACCGGACTTGGCGTCGAGGCAGGAGTTCACTGTTTGGGACAGAGTGAGTTCATCTCATGAAGCATCGTTAGGGTATACGTGGTAACACTGATGATATTGTAGTGAGTGCTAACTGAGAACAAATGCTAAACGAAAATGCTAAAAAACAAACAAACAACAACAAAAAAACAAAAAGAAAAGAAAAAACCAAGTAGAAATATTCTCAGAGATCAACTCTTTTGGGATTTACTTTTGCTGATCTCAATAACATTTTGCATGACCTGTAGTTGATTTTCATGGATATGTATGCTAAAGTTGTCAAAAGTTTGAAGGATTTCAATTGAATGATGTCCATTGCTGATTGTTTTGCATGTTGAACATGTTTACATGTTGAACTTTAATGTTACTGCATGTTTTGGGGACTGTGGGAAGAAATTAGCATTTGTGGCTATAACCTGGTGCAGTACATCTCTCCTTAAGTGGCTAATGTATGTTTTATGTTGTCCCATTTTATATAAATTCATCCATTTATTTACTGAAGCCCAGCTAAAGGGGATTCAAACATTAAACAATTGGATAACTTAGGACCTTTTAAAGCATCCATTACACATTAATTAGCTTCTTACAAACACATCAAAGGTATTCTTAGCATTTTCTTGGTCTGAGTCATTGATGTCATGCATATACTGCAGACTGGAGTCATCAGGGCAAATTTATTCTGCAGAGATGAGTTTGGTTTTTGAAATCCAAAGTGAAAAGAATTGCTCCTTGGTTTTGCCCAAAATACTGTTGAATGAATCAGTCGATGCATCCAACTAGATCCTACTATTAGATCCAATATTTTTTAACTTGAACTTGTTTAAAAAGTCACAATCAATCCATTCTGATTTTCACCTTCAGCAGAGCAGCAGGTCAGCAGGGCGGCTAGCAGGCCGAGTCCTGCCAGGCTGCGTAACCACCAGCTCTCCATCTCGCCCCTGCAAAACACAACAAACACAAAGTTCAACACAAGCTGCAGCCGCCTCACCTGTTTGAGACATCAGCTGTACAATCTGTGCCAACACATTTTCCTGCCTGAACGGCCGCACTCTTCTGAACTCAAACTGTATGTAAAATGTAAAATTTCTTAATATTAAGACTTTCACTGCATTATTTTATTCTCGATTTAAAAAAGAAAATCTAATTGTGACTTTTTCAATATCTTTATTGATTTGATTCTTTTTGCTAAAAACTGAGCTGGCGGTGATTTAAACAGATATTACTCTGAAATAAACATCAGCTTTTTAATCTACTACACACGTTTGGATTGGTAATTTTTCAAATAATAGAACGGAATATCCCATTCCCACACTCACTGTTCTTTTATTCAACACTAATCCAAGCCTGGGAAATAATGCAGGCAAATTCAATCGACAGTAAGATTTGCTCACAGTCTCAGAATGAAGCCGTTTCGCCGTGTAGTTAAAGATGAGTTAAAAGACTGTGATTACATCGGAATAAGGACCGAAGTAGAGATCTACAGTCAAAACTAACTTATGGGCAAGACATAGCAGGTAAATACTGATGCAAAAGTCCTGGATCCCCTGGCTGCTTAGTTCACTTATAACAGGTTTTGTTAAGCATGAAATAATCAGTTGAACCAGCGCTTTTTATTATTTATTTAAAACAAGCTCCTATAGCTTGCTGACATGTTCCTTGTAAGTTAGTGTTGTCTTATTTCAAGTGTACTAAGATACCCAAACTAGAAACTGGACCAAAAAGGTTTGTGGTTTTTGCAGAGTGACGCGTTTGGTGTTTCAGTTTTCTGTTCTTGCACCTGGATTCAAAGAAGTCAAACAGAAACTTAAAAATAAGGCTGTCGGGTAAAGTGATACTTTCATAGTCAGAGTTCATTTCAGCTCCACTACAAAAGTGCATAACCAGAAGCTGTAGAATTTCAGGAAATAATCCACACCCAATTGGCATGTTACATGAGTTGATAATGGAGATTACGGACGCTTCTCATCCAGTTTTAACCTGCCGTCCCGTTTGGTATAGCTGTATAATCGCAGAGCCAGTTGGGACACGATGCGGTGCGGTCGGGACGGGACACAACCGGCGCAGGGCGGGATCTGGAAATGTTCCACGCGGCGCTGCAGTGTGTGCTATGAAACCGCATTATAATTTCCTGCAGGAATCTTGGATGCAGGACAATCTGACAAACAAACAGAGGCAAACGCAGGAGTTGTGGAGCGAACAAAGGCTGCTGTGTGGTACGGAGAGGTCTGTAATTGTCTCAGTGGGCAGCGGGGAAACAAATGGATGATTTGCGTCAACTCGAGAGGAAAGAATTTCCCCACGAGGCGAGAGAACGACCTGCTGGAGTTACAAACACAGCCTGGGAGCACATGGGAAAGGCGGGTTTGCGCCTCTCTGTGAAGGAGAGCAGCCTCCAGGTGTGTGTGCGCGAGGGGAGAGGGAGAGAAGGTGTCTCATAAATCACCGAGCAGCAGAGACGGGTCAGGACGACAAACCGCCTCTTCTTCTGCAGTAGATAGGAGCAAACCGGCGCTTTATGTTCCGCTCCCACTCGGGAGGACAATCGCAGACGAGCTTCTGACCCAAATTACAGGCTCCAGTGGCTCGTGCTGCTTCTCTTTGTTCTGAAAGCTTCTCTGGCACCAAAAGAGGAGACGTTTCACTGAGCTCTAAGCTTCCCTTCAGACAAAAACATGCCTGCCAGGTGGACATACCACCAGTGGTTGTGGGTCGGACCCCACTAACCCCATCAGCTTAAGGAGAAAGGGAAAGGGGAGCGGCAGGAGGGCGTCGACCTTTAAGACAGGTGGCGGGGTCAAACTCTGGCAACAACAAAGATAAAAATCCCAGTGGTCCTAGAGATTCATGTTGTCTTATATACAAAATGGGCAAAAGAAAACAACAAGAACAACCAATAGGATTAAATCACTTCTAATTATCCTGCTAGTCTAGGGTTTCAAGTAACGATGAATTTAGAGATCAATTATTTGATTAATCAGATGAAAAAGAATTGACACGGTCTACAGATTTAATCACTTTCATGCAATATTACAGATATATTAAATGATGCCAATATTGTAATTCCTCTGCTTAAGAAAAACATTTATTGCCTAAAAATGTAACAACTTTCCTTTAGTGAATGTGAACCGGGGGTGAAGCTAAAACTATGCAAGGAGTTTAGAAAAGTCATTACAAAAATAAAACAGCCACCCCAAGGTACAAGCAAACTAAGGTGCTAATGGTCAGCAGGGATCCCCAAAAACAATTCACTTCTTACACAGAATATAGACTCAAATATTTTAGATACGGGGATTTTTCATTTAAATTCTACAACTCGAGATTTTTAAAAAATCAACACATATAAAAATGTCGGTTATACGTTAAAAAGATGAATAGTTTTCTGAGCATTGATAATTTGATGATGCTGGAGGCACATTTCATGCACATTGTGACTGCAAATATTGTTGCATACCTGCAACCTAGTGGAAGTGATTGCGCTTCTTTCCAGACCGAAACGAGTCTTTACTAAAAAAAAAAGACGCACACAACGTATCACCGACAAACCAAACGAGCAAGTTTCAGAAGCAAAGCAAGTCTTTTTTTGTTTGTTTTTTGAAAATGCTATGAAGTGATTAATGTGGCTGGCTTGACTGTTAAATTATACGTAAGCCAGCTGCCTAAACGCCCAAAAAAGATAAGATTACAGTGCAAAAACACAAAATCTAAAAGTAACTTTGGTCTAGTTTCTGGTGGAAATATTTTAGTTCTCTTCAAGTAAGACAAAACTAACTTGCAAGTAACTTTTCAGCAAGAAATAGGAGCTCAGATTATTTCACTTATAACTACAGTAATGCGTTTTCTTCAATATTAAGGAATTATTGACTTAAACAAGCTCCAAAATCACTTGGTGAGATTTTGTGTTTTTGCAGAATGGTAGTGCTGAGAAGTTTGAGAAGGAGATGAGTTTATCTGAAAGTGGGGCCCCTCCAAAAAAAAAAAAAAAACCTCCCTCGGGCCACTTACAATCTTGGGCTCTTTGTTTTGAGCTTGCATGTTATTGAACTGTTCAGTGTAACACTAAGTTACATAAAGCAGTCATTTTATAGCCATTCACCTCGCCCAAAAGGTCGCAGCACACAGACAAGTCACTTTCGCGGCACCCAGAAGTGAAAACAGCGAAGTAATTAAAAAGGTTGTGGGTGAAAACAAAGAGATTGCTGATCAAACAAACCTCCCGGGAGCGTCGGCTCACAGTCCAAGTCCAAAAGTCCGACGGTGTGGAAGAAAGAAAAGTATTTCCTCTTTTGCCAAGTATCCACCTGGGTTAAATAAAATCTCTGTCCCAGTGTCCAAGTTCAAAGTCGCCTCCAAAAAGAAAAAGGAAAAAATAATAGTTGCGTCTCTTCTCTTTGTGTTTTCTTGTGCCTCTCCTTGTAAGGTGCAGCAAAGGTCAATTATTTACTTGCCTGCTCTTGCACTCAGCGAAGAGAGCGCGTCTGCAGGAGAGATCCGAGCGACTCTGAGACTCCGCCTGAATGTCAGTGGGAGTGGTGGGACGCGATCCTTTTTGCTTCAGCGTACACACCCACGCACCAGTCCCTGTCCCTGTCCAGGTACGCTGATGTCAGGAAGAGAGTTAAGTCACATCCGCCGGCCTGTCTGTGTCTGTTCCCCACCCTGCTGCAGCTTAAAGCTCCACACCTCCATGTGTCAAGCACCCCTCACCCCTCTCCCTCACTGCATTCCTCCCCAACAGGAGTTCACCTGTGTGGGCTTGAGATTCTGGAAGCAGGCCCCTCCTGCAGGCCTCCTCCCAATCTCCAGGGAGTGGCGCACATTGAAGAACACTGCCTGCAGGCTATGGGAAACTGTTTAGTGACTCGTGTTTACTCAACCATGTTCTCCTGCTAACGGGTACATTTTCTTCTTGGCAAATATTTAACACTAGGAGAAGGATTGTCACACTTTTTTTTCTTTTCTTTTTGCTCTTATTTCATGATGCAACTTATTTCTTTTAGTAACAGAGTTGCGAGTGAGCAGGCGGGAGGATCTGCGTTCCTGTGCAGGCAGGCCCACACGGCGCCGTGACCAGGACACTGAATCCTTCAGTGAGCCGTGTTGAATTGTGCTCCAACAGCCTCGCACAATGGAGCTCAACCACCTTTTCTGTTCACACAGTTGAAGTGTTGGACAACTCACCAAACCGACCTGCGTTGGTATTTAAAACTAACAAAGATTTGGTTTTTTTTTTATACATATATTTAAGTTTCATACTTGAATATTAATTTAGCTAAATAAAATTTATACGTTGAAATGTTTCTCCCCGAAAAGACGTGGGCATAAGTGTCATAAATCAATCCTGCAACTCCAAACTGAACAAATTCAAATTGGTGTTTGCTTGTCGAGAGCAAAACTTGAAATGACATTGATAAGGCATATTACGAATAATATTTCCGGGCGTTGCCGTGATGAAATTCAGGCTTCTTAACTGGACCGCTGTGACCTCTGACCTCTGATGTTTGAGCTGTACCTGGTCACAGCAGAAACGACAATAGACTGTAGACGACCATCTTCTGTTGCACCAAGATGGATTCCACTCTAATTAACGCGTATTTAGGTCAATTGTCTGTTTGAAATAAAAGCGGTAAAAGTTTGAGTGATTCTGAGAGAGTGAACACGCAAAAATCGCCCGGCGAGTCTCTCACTTGCACGGCATTGTTGACGAGTGGTTTAAATGGCTCTGAGGTGAAAGGAGCTCTGTTCCTCTGTACTGTACATGCCACACTGGACGGCCGCGCTCCTAGCAACCAGAGCCGGTTGGACGCACAATGGAGGACTCTCACTGCAGGGGAACAAAACGTCTTTAGTGGCGACGCCTCCCTTCTGTCTGAAGGACTGGGCTGACACTTGAACGGCAAAGCAGTTAAAAAAAAAGGAACAACACTTTCACATCCACTGAAAGACAATCTGTGGTTCCCCCAGCTTAGGCTGGACTTGGTAAATATGTATATTTTTATCCCACCAATAATACAACTCACATTTATGCTAAAGAAAAAAAAACAACAACAAACAAGCAGAAATAGATAAACACTATTCAGTGTAAGATTTTCTGAATAAATCAAATTTTTATTTATATGTAGCTCATATATGCCTACAACTGTCAAATTATTGCAATTTAGAGAGAAACGTGTTTTTTTTTGTTTTGTTTTTTTTTGGGAAAGGACACCAAAACCGGCTCAAGCCCCAGGGCCAAAATCCTCTTAAATCCGGCCCTGCGCCCGCTCCATCCGTTTGTGATCCAGCTACAAACCCCTGATTCCAACAGTCACACAAACAAACACACAACACATATTTGTTTGAGCATTAGGTGAACTAATAACAGAAGTTATTCTCATTGCTGAGAGAATAACTCAGCCTGCACAGAGGCTGTACAAGAAAAAGTTTTAAAACTTAAAATAACAAAAAATGACCGGATTAGAGTCCAAAGATTTAAAAAAAAAAAAAAAAGTTGAATCAGGGTAGAAACAGTAGCATCAGCTTTGAGACATGACTCCACCTCCCATTTCTCCCAGAAAGAGGCTTTGCGCTTCACCGGCTTTATTCAGTGGGAACCTAATGAGGGCCTTATGACGTAGTTCTGTATATTTCTATCAAAACAAAGGACTAAAACGAGTAGAAACCCCCCTACCTGTTCATTCAACATTGTGCTGCCGGTGCTCGACAGCAGGAACGTTCTCCTGTAAACTCAGAACGGGAACGTTCTCCTGTAAACTCAGAACGGGAACGTTCTCCTGTAAACTCAGATAGGGAACGTTCTCATGTAAACTCAGAAAGGGAACGTTCTCATGTAAACTCAGATAGGGAACGTTCTCATGTAAACTCAGAACGGGAACGTTCTCCTGTAAACTCAGATAGGGAACGTTCTCATGTAAACTCAGAAAGGGAACGTTCTCCTGTAAACTCAGATAGGGAACGTTCTCATGTAAACTCAGAAAGGGAACGTCTCGGGCGGTGTTGACAGTGAAAGCTGTGATCGGCTCTTTCCGGACAGGTTCGGCTCGAGCCTTGATCTGGGTGAGGCTCGCTGACCGGAACACCTCCGCTGAGGATGATTAAAGGCCGGGAGACGTCGCGCCGGCAGGGGAGACGTCTCAGACGGACTTTAGAGCGGCGGGAGAGCCGCTTCTTACACCGTCAATCCGGTTTATGACGTTCAAACAAACGTTTTGCCCCCGGATTTTAACAGCGTAAAGAGGGAACATTACGTATGCGCTACATGAACATCCATATTGCTTTACATACAGCGAGTACCTTGCAGAAATCATTTATTCACCCTTGAACTTTGCTATTTCTATGTTTATAGCAGCCTCGACACCTCTTCCTCTGGCAGCATCGTTACTGCATCACCACAGCTTGATGCTGCCACCACGTTTCACACGGTGGTGCGTTCAGGGCCACGCACAGCGCTGGTTTCTCTGTGTGCTGCGTACCTTCTTCCATAGCTTCTCATGAAAAGAAACAGCTGCAGCCACAAATGCTTGACAACTCCAGTCTGTGTTTGATTCATCGTTAACGGATCTGCAGAAAGATTCACTCTTCAATAACATTCTAATGTATCGAATATGCTTGACAGTGGAATCCGTTTTATATACATACATGTTACTTTGCCTTTAATTTTTCAAAATAAAGTTTTATCCATATAAACCTTTTAAACAGTATTGTTACTGAAGTCAACATAATCAGAACCTGATGTGAGCGACTTGTTTACATTCAGTACATTTCTTCACTAGATAATCTTCCACCTTAAATCAATAAAGATAAATGTGTTCATTGTAAAACAATTTAACGAGGCAGATATTTATCCGGTTGCAAGTGAGGGTGTGTGTGCGTGGGTGTGTGTGTGTGTTGCATCTATATAAATACGTCAAGAGCTCCACCTGTGCGAAATGTACCCGGCTGGTGTGAGACGGAGGTTCAGTGTTTTTTAATTTTTCTCTTCTTTTTTTTTCCCTGTCAGTGGTTCTGCATGCCGAACTCTGCAAAAACATGTTGCGGTACAAGCAGAACGCAAACATGCGCTTGAGCCAAATGGATGGCTTCTGTCACAGCTTGTAGCCAGAGAGGTGTGTGTGATTCAGCTGACTGTCATTAGTGATTCAGCTCCGAGCCTTCAGCTGGGCATAAACCTCACAGCCCGGTGCCAAAATCTCACCAGGGATGTTAGTCACCTCAAGCTAAAACATTTCTTCCATCTTCCAAAACACCTTAAAGAGCTACAAACTTTTGTGAAGTGTAAGGAGATTTCCTGAGTTTCAATAATCCAGTTCTTAAGGGGGAAAAAAAGAAAAACTCTTTAGGAAATGAACTGAGAGGTAAACAGAAATTCAAATTGAAAAGGTGACACCTTTTATTCCTGGTACAATCAATACACATGTCGACGTGTAACAATGAACTTGTCTGAAAGGTGTTCACTATGTCACAAACAAAAATGCAAAAAGAAAAGAATAAAAAAAGGTTTGCACAGAACCGAGAAACAGACTGCATTTCACTGCAACTATAGATATAAAAATAAACAGCTTTCCGTTCGCTTTATCCAGTCCGCTCAGGAACGCGCTCCGTTGAAATCGCTTTAAGTTTCCAGGCGTGAATCAGACACCACAGAAGTGTAATTTTGGCTTTAGGATGCAGTGGTGCATCCGGCTCCAGAAGGCAGTCCAGAGCTTTGATTAGTCCAAGTTCAGCAGAGGGTCTGTTGGTTCTTAGCATCAACACCTCAGTCCAACGGGATCCAACGGGATCCGCCTGGATCCGTCGCTCCTTTGATCCAACACGTGGCCTTTTCTGCTCACTGCTTTGCTTTCTTTAAGATGGTGCCCACCGCAGAGATGACAGTGGTCTTTGTGCCGCTAGCCGTGGTGGTTACCGACACGACGGCGGGAAGGGTGGCCGTGGTGGTGATGAGGGTGGGCTGGGCCAGGGTGACGGGGATCGCCGAGTCCCATTTGCTTTTCCTCTTCTGGGAGTCTGCAGGCGGGAGCGAAACACAAAGCAGAATCACAACTAATGCTGCATTAAGAGTTGATTAATCATCATTTTATTCATTAGAGAGGCTGGCAGGAAGGAGTAGCTGTGAGACGCTAGATGGGTTTCCATTACAAACGTGCGCAAAACTTTGTCCGTGTTCCTCTAATAGTGAAGCAGTTTGTATCTATAAAAAAAAAAAAAAAAAACTAACAGCCCTAAATTGAACCCAGAATTCACCAAATTAGTAAAATGCATCCATTTACAAATGAACAGCAGGGAAAGCAAACTGTGCTGGAAAACTGAAAAAACAGTATCTGCAAGATGCAGCAAGCAGCACGGTGGTGGCAGCATTATGATGTGGAGATGGTTTTACTCAGCAAGAGCAGCAGAGATGCTGGTCAGAGTAGATGTCTCTGTTTGCAACAAACAGAGCAACAACTGAATTGTTCAGATTCCACGCCTCAGAATGGCCCAGTCAAAGCCCAGATCTGACTCCAATAAAGCATCAGAAGAAAGAGTTTCTGTTCACAGAGGTTTGTCAGACAATATGGCTGACACTGAGTTATCTGCAGATGTTTCTGTGTCAAGAGGAAATTTTGTGGGGTATGAATACTTGTGTAAACCATTGAATCTGGAATATATTAGGGTTTTTTGCTTAAAAAAAAAGACAAACAAGAGTAAAACAGCCACTGCCACTGAAAATCTGGGGGGGGGGAAATTCTTAGAACCATCAAAAGTTTATCTAAGAGCAGTTTCATTTTCTGGGGTGAAGTTTTGTGCAGCGAGTGTTACCTGTGGAGGTGGTGGTGGTGCTGCTGCTGGTGGTGGAGGCCGCTGTGCTGGAAGGGTTGGTGCCTTTCTTGGTTCCCGTGACGAACTCGATCTGAAGAAAACACATTGAGACGTCGCTGAGGAGCTGATCAGAGTCTGGGGACCATGAACTCACTTCAAATCCAATATTTTATAAATTGTGTTTCCACTGATTGCGCATAGATATGCAGACTGGAATAAAAATGGCAATTTAAAAAAAAATCATCCCCCGAGCTGGGACGATGTGATATTTTCCACAGCATCTAAATTAGGATATTTTGCGAAACCGCATTGGAAAGACTTTTTTTTTTTCCACAACCTGCGAAAAAGCCAAAGAAAACGACAGGAGGCGGTAAAAGCAAGAGATAACAATCCTAACCCTATCAAACTTATTCGCGTGTAATTTTAATTGCGTTATTGATTTATTTCATGGAAAAACAACAACTGCAAAGTCGTTAGCCAAACATTGACAGATGGAGATGCGCCGCAGCATTTTATCTGATGCTGCGGCGCAGCGCGGCAGCGTGTGGCACATTTCTAACCACGGGGATTCTCATCCACCTACTTTCTCGCTCTCAGTCACAGACAGTCTGACGCCAACAATATCACTAAGAGAGAAGAAGAAGAAGAAGAAAAAAAAGTCTGAAGAGCTCAGTTCCACCGGAGAAAAAAAAAGAAAAAAAAAGCTGACGCACAAGATCCGAGCGGGTTACAGCCAAGCTGCAAACCTGCACTGGGTTGGGCCGTTACGAGAGCCGAACTTGGCAAAGGCGACTTTTGCTTCAGATGAAGATTGTTAAGTAAAAATGAAGCGCAGCTGGTGGAGACTTGCCCATGAAAAAAAAACAGACAGCATATTTATCCTGCCTTTTCTTTGTTCGGCTCACCTTGGTCCGCTCCTTCTTGGCCTTCTCCAGCTTGTCCATCTCCACTTTCTGGGCTTTGGCTGGAAGGAGAATAATAATAATAGTAATAATGATAATAACAACGATGGGTTCTCAGCTGGAATTATGACGGAGATCGTACCGAGAGCTTCGTAGTAGGAGTCTTCAGACCAGCCGTGAGAATCAAACATGTCTTTTGGGTAGTTCGTCCCCAGTTCATCGATTCCACAAAACTGAATAAGCTTCTCGTAAATACTGAAAGGAAGCCAATGAAGTTGGGTCAGCGACAAGCGGCTCAAATCGTCAGATTGTCTCAGAAAGGATGAGGCTGCATAGTGTCAATGCACTTGTGTGGTCTTTGCACTCATAATGGGGAGGAGGAAGGGGGAAAAAGAAAAGAAAGAAGTGTATCTGACAGAAAGTGACAGCCTGTGTGGGAGTGTGTGCATCACTGGCATGTGTTCCTCAGCTGAGCTGCATACCTCGGGTTTCTAAATTCCTTTTTCTTCTGGATGTGGCTGTTTGTGTCAAAGTCTCCGTGGAGTTTTCTCTCGTACAGTTTGTAGATCTTCTCCTGTCACCACACGAGCGGGTCAGAGAACGGAAACAGACTCAACGTGTCAAATCATTGATTATTTCTGCAATATTTTTCTGAGTCAGGATATATTTCTGATGCCACAGTGGAAGATTCAACCAAGCTCCAAAAGAAATACAACATCACTACTCTTGGACGACGTTCAGTTTTACTTTGAGGTGAAAAGAAAAAAGGAAAATCAGGCAATGCTATTCTAACAGCTGGACATTTATTTTAAAATGTATCTTTAAAAAAACTATATGTTGTAAATAATGGATTTTTCCACCCAGATTAAATAGGAGAAAGCAAAAAAGTTTGAATCTAGAGCGAAAAACTTTTTCTCTGAATATTAAGAATATTAATGCAAAATAATATCAATCTTCAGTCGCATCGCAACGTCCTCATGCAACAGCTGAGATGTTCGCAGCATGGAGCCTCTTCAGCATCCGTTTCCTCCAAAATCCACACCCGAATTCTTTCGCTAAAGTAGGATCTGAGCGAAATGGACTTGAAATTCTTTTCATCGCAATATTTTGTGGCATTTAAATTAAAATAATTATGTCTGGTTGGTTACAGGCAGAGCCTCAAAAACAAAAGAAGCTTGCTCTCAAAGTAAAGGTTGGGCGGCACTAGATAAGCTAAATGATCTAAATTATGACCAATAATTATTTGTATTTTGAAATGCAAATGTTTCATTTCGTAATGATCCTATGCAACCAAATACGTGAGAAACCATCAAAGATCCAAACCAATTTCAGTTATCCTGCATATCTTTGGGGTTTGCAAATATTTTCAATTGAAGTTGATTAGTCATTTTTCATCAGTCATGTCATTCCCTAAAGAAAAGCAGGAAGAACTCCAAGAAGAACAGCTTCAGACTATCAGAACGAGGAAGCGATGGTCACATCCAGACCAACACCACCAAAATCCAGGAAAATATGCTGCCTTTCTCTAGGCATCTTTAAATCTTTTTTTTTTTTTTCCCCCAGGTAGATCCAGAATCTCCAACCCAGATTGCCAGATTACTTGAATACTGCTGAACCCAAGTTCACAAAATCCAATCAAACTAGAAACTAAAAAGACACACGACCTCCTGCTGCCGTGACCTGAAGGCAGGGACGTGCAGGGCGCTCGGGTGAATCAGACAGGTGGGGGAGTGCCGGCCCTGGGGCGACCGTGTTTGCCGGGCGCTTTCACAGTCAGCTGTGTGTCCTGACCTGCCTTAGCTTCTCGCAAAGGAAAAAAAAAAACTTGAGCGCCGCTCCGAACGCGGCGGCGAAAAGCTAGAAAGAGAGCAGAGGTGACTGAGAAGAAGACGCTGCTCTAATTAAAGGGGAGACGCAGGATTTATGTAGCCACCAAAATATATTTCTGTTTCCAGAGGGGGCGATTAAACATCCGAATCTATTCATTGGGTGTGTGGAGAAGAGCTTTTGTAAATACTTGCAGCTTTTATCGTCCCATTAGGTCTGAGCCATAAACCGTAAATCAACCGACAATGAAGTTTATGACAATGGCCGACGTCATTTTGCCCGCGTCGGTATTTTCTGTGTTTTTGTCTCTGGCTGTGTAAAGCTGTACCATCCAGTCTGTAACGAGTTTTGACGGTGAGGTGAGAAAAATGGAGAAAATGTCGGATGTTGAAGCAACGGCTGAAACGATTGATTAAATCAACTGTGATAAATCGATTAATCGTCAACTAATTTAGTCATCAATTAGTCGTTACCTAATAATATGTCAATTTGCTGTTAAAAAAAATTATTCTCTGAGAATTTTTCCAAAAAATGTACAAACTGACTTACAGAATCAGATGCTGTGGTACTTTAGGTAATAAATGTTTTTATTTAAAAATTTGATAAAATATTTGTCTATTTGCATATTTCAATACATTTTTAATGTATGACAAGTCACAAGTGGTTAAATACAAAATCTGTTAACGTCCATTGATCCTTATCGAAGTGAAGTGCTCTATAATTTATAATAATTCACTTTATGCCATTTCGCCCAGCCCTAACTCCCACTTTCACATGTCAAGGTTTCACATTTGTCTACAGAAGGAAATAGTTTGTCAATCTTTCCGTGGGAACCAGTGTCAGTCTTATTATTTCACAGGAAGCATTGAGTGTGTGAAAGTGTTCATTTCACTCTCTAAGTAGCCTGCAGAAAATACGGCCTCTTAAACGAAGCCCAGACAACCACACCCTCACTGCCCTACCCTGATAACTTCGGTGTGTTAAGCCTACTCAATCCTGACGACAGCAGCAATAATTACGTTTTTACTTTTTTTTTTTATGTTATCATGGGTACTGTTGATGTTCGGGGTTTTGACGTTAGGGCCGGGTACCTGTAGTTGGCTGGAGCAGCGTCCCGCGGGTTCGGGGGGGATTCGGATCTCGTCGGGTGACATGTTCCTCACCTTCTCTGAGAAGAGCGCTGACAAAAAAAAAACAACAAAAAAACAAACATGACTCCTATGTTTCAACCTGTCTTCACATGAAGAGGCATTAACTGAGTAAACGCTCAAAGAAAGTTGGTGAACATGGATTTTTTTTTACTTGCTTTCTAAAACATGGGGTGTGTGTGTGTATTATGCTAATCTAGCAGCGGGGAATTCCTGTGCACCCTGGTTCTAAGTGTAGGTTTCACAGTGCGCACACTGCAGCCAGGGAGTGAGTGGCTGCTGTCAGGGCTTGTACGGAGAGGGGAGGCTCCTTCCCCTCCTTTTGGACCCGTCGCTTGTTCTGCTCTGCTTCCCCTGACTCCAGGCCAGGCATTCTTTTCTGTCACCGCTAGATCTCAATTACACACGCGCGCTCCTCACCTTCACTCACTGCTGTCTGACACACTGCAAAAATGTGCCATCAGTGTGTGTGTGCGTCTGTAACAGCAGAAGTGAGGAACACAGACGGGTTAAAACTTGACTCGACAAGACCATTTTCTGAAGCGCTGACTTGGTCTCGGCGAACATTTGATCTTATAAAGAAAAAAAAACATTGGAGGAAAATTCCACTAAAACACCAGGCTTTCAACTAAGTCGAGACTTTACAGTAGAAGCAGTAATTAGGCCCGAGCAGCTAAGCGCTGCGAAGGCCTATTGTTTTCCTACTGTTTCTTATTCTTATTATTCTTCCACCCAAATGAATTGGCTTTTTGAGGGCTTTATCCTATTCAAAAACTCACCAAACTTGGCGGACGCATAAAGGGAGTTTCAAAATTTTGTATTTTAAGGTCATTGCAAAAATCGCACAAGAAACGGCTCAAGAGCGCCACCTTGAAATTTTCAAAGGACCCTTTGCTATTCACTTACTTTATCCTAGAGACATGAAATTTGGTACACTTGTAGAGCTCCCCAAGACGCTCAAAATTTACAATTAATGTCATAGTGCAAGTATCACAGGAAGTCGGCCATTTTGGATAGAAGTTCGGATTTTGAGCCCATTTTGCCGTTTACAGCCTTCATATTTGATCTATCTCCTCCTAGGGATTTTGATTGATCGGCTTCAAACTCGGTCAGTCTGTTGATAAGGCATGTCCCATCTAAAGTTATCTAAACGGTGAGTTTTGAGTGCTGAAGGGGGGTTAGCAGGGTCAAAGTTCACCTACTCGCCGTAAAAAATAAACTGTTATATCTCCTACACAGAAACTCACACAGGCACCAAAATTACTGTTGTTGATCATCATCGGGTCTACTACAATACCCTATGGTCGAATGATGACATCACTTAGGCCACGCCCCCTGAGAACAGGAAGTGTCATGTTTTACTGTCAACGGTCGCTATCTGACCCCTTTGACCTCATCAACCTGAAACTGTGCCCAGACACAGAAAACATGTTGGTGTATTGAGGATTCCAACCCCGACCAGCTACGATGGAGCAGGTGGCGTGGTGGCGTGGCGAAGTGACCTGTAACGCCATCGCCATACGTTTGGCTCTAAATTCCACATTTTCAGGCCCAGCTGCTGCAAACTCACAAGGATGGATCTTCATCCACTCCCCGACAGGAATCCATCACAATATTTGGTGGGCGTGCCTAATTTCTCTATAGCGCCCCTAGAAAACTTTAAATGATCAGCCCCAAGCCATGCTTTAACCTACAATACGAAACTTTGTACACATGTGTACCTTGTCAGGACATACAAAAAAGTCTCTTGGAGCCATGGTCTAAACCCCACAGGAAGTCGGCCATTTTGGATTCAAGTTCGGTTTTTTACTCCATTTTTGCCGTTTACAGCCTTCATATTTGATCTATTCCTCCTAGGGATTTTGATTGATCGGCTTCAAACTCGGTCAGTCTGTTCATAAGGCATGTCTCATCTAAAGTTATCTAAACGGTGAGTTTTTGAGTATGCTGAAGGGGGTTAGCAGGGGTCAAAGTTCACCTACTCGCCGCAAAAAAATAAACTGCTATATCTCTACACAGAAACTCACAGAGGCACCAAAGTTTGAGTGATTGATCATCATCGGGTCTCCTACAATACCCTATGGTCGAATGATGACATCACTTAGGCCACGCCCCCTGAGAACAGGAAGTGTAATGTTTTACTGTGAATGTTCGCTATCTGACCCCTTTGACCTCATCAACATGAAACTGTGCCCAGACACAGAAGATGTTGGTGTATTGAGGATTCCAACCCCGACCAGCTTCGATAGAGCAGGTGGGCATGGCGGCGTGGGAAGTTACCTGTAACCCCATCACCATACGTTTGGCTCTACCACATTTTCGGGCTCAGCTGCTGCAAACTCACAAGGATGAATATTTATCCACTCCCGACTGGAATCCATCACAATATTTGTAGGGCGTGGCCTAATTTCTCTATAGCGCCCCCTAGAAAACAGCAGCCCATAGGTTATGTTGTTATTAATTATTTAAATATACATTATTATAACTTTTATATATATATAAGTTTATTTTGTGGGTTAAAGTACAAACATTCATTCATTTTTGCTAGATATAATACAAACAAAGTCATTCAGCAAACTTAACACACAGCGAAGTAAGAACACACTGGGGTCAGTGTTGATGGAGTACCGCTGGCACCTTGTGGCGAAGTACTGGTACTGCTAGTGCAATACCAGTATTGCACCAGCAGGAGGCAGTGGTACTCCATCAATGAGAAAACAGAGACGCTACGTAATAACAGTCAGCCGGCGACAGCTGGAGCTGCGACGTTTTCCTGAACATTTTGCCTGCTTTTTGGAGCCACAGAACTGGACTATGCTCAACATTTGCTTGGATTTTGGAGTTGCAAATCCGAACCACGCTTTTGAGCAAGAAGTCTCTGTTGGACCGGAGTTGGAGAAGTTTAATGGGCTCTTTGCACCTCAGGTTACACGTTCGGGAAAAAAAAACGGCTGAAATGTTTTGCCAAGGTAACAATTAATAATGTACATCGATCCGAAACCCCAACAAGTAAGGCAAAGAAAGGTTTTAAGATGTTCGCCTCGTTATACATTCACAGATATGAAGGTGAGTTTTATTTTCTTTAAACTGCTAGCACAAGCCTGCTAGCTTTCTAGGAAAAATCTGCTATTTAATTATCTAAAGATTTCTCAGCCATTCTAACGGACACTGTTTGTGCCTTATTTTCCAGCATATTACGTGTGTTTATTGTTAACGACAATAAAGCAGCGGGGAGGGGGGGGGGCAGATTACAGTTCAGACTTTTTGCTTGAAGTATGACGAAGAAAAACGAGCAGAGCTTACTCTGGTATCGGAGTTCTAGTTCAGCTGACTGTTCAGATTCAGAGTTATTACTTTTAGAAAAATATGGCCGTGTTGCTTAAGGTTTCTGTGTTATTTCGTTTTATTACTTTGCATGCTTGTTGTGAATGGCTCATTAAGACGGTGTTTAGAGCGGTGTGTACGCGTTAGCTTCAAGTGGTAGCTTTAACTTGTAGCAACGAATATTTACAAGCTGTCTTAATTGAGGATGGCTTGGAAATCCATGAAACTTAAACAAAGTGCATAGTATTGTTTTATTTGTGTCTTAAGTACGACTTTGTCTTTTATAGCAGTCATAGTTTCTGAAAGTGGAAAAAAGAGCCGCATTTGGGTATACAGTTGTGACGTCAGCGCGGCAGGTGCAAAGAGCCCATTGCTGTTCGTTTAAACAGTCGTAACTCGCGGTGCGGTGAGTAATTTATTCCTTCCTGCTGGTTCTGGAAGCCGTCATGTTTGGAACAGTTATTCTGAGGAGGATGCTAACCCAATGCCTGAGGCCTGCAACGTTTTTAATGCTAACGAAGCGTTTACTAATTCAATAAACTGAATAGTGTGTTTGATACATCCAGTTTCATACATTCAGAGTTATTTGTTATTATGTATAAGATGTTTAAAATGTTGTTTGAAAGAGTTCGGAGAAAATGCTAAGTATCTTTTACCGATCCATTGGGGTTGTAATATTTAGTTGCAGCACTTCCTGTGATTAATACCTAATAATGGGTGGGATTGAGCCTGTGCTATTGTTCTAATGTGCTGAAAGTTAACTGTGCTCTCTTAATGTGCATTGCCATTGGTTTATTACTGAACAGTGCGGTTTATTAAACTGATACATCTTAACCTTCACCATTTTCCTGACTCATTTCACGATAACGTCAAAGTTGCACTGCATTTAGATCTCAGTTGTAGTTAACATCAAGCATGTGGGTGTGGCTTAGTGTAAAACTTTCACTATTTACCATGAAACATCAACATTAAATGACTTCCAAATGCAAGATCACAGCTGCATCATCACACTTCCTCTGTCTTTCTAGAGAACAGCCCTGAACACATTTCCATGGTCACTTGATGACCTCACTGTAGCCCCGCCCACTTTTAAGAGGCAGTCATGTTTTTTCTGCTGTATGTTTTACTGTTATTCTATAATTTATATGGGTTTCATCATGTGAATACTGACTAAAAACGATAATGATTAACTCTATGAATGCTGGCTGCTGACCGAACCGCAATGGGGTGTAGAAATGACGAACTGCAGTTCTTCGCCACGTACATATGATCGGCTCTAAATGACACGTGGATCATCGGACTGGCGCCAAATTGGATACGTATGACCTTTGTTGACCTCTAAAGAGCAAAACAGCATTGAAATGTATTTTGACTCCATTGCGCACCTACATTAATCCGCCAGCTATATCCCTCGCTAAACCAATGAATCTATACCACATTTTTTTGCATCGTGAAGGATAGCCGCCGAACGCATCAATGCGTACTGCCTGGTGGACGGGCGCGGAAACTGCGCAACAACTTCTGTCTTAGCACGTGCGCAGCGTTGATGGAACTGAGCAACAGCTTCCGCGGTGTGGGCGGAGGCGCTGAAAACTGCATGAGAGCTTCTGTGGTGGCTGGCGTGAGGCGGCGGTTGCTCGTACCCCGCGGTGGCAATAGGCCGGAGCGGCGCTTGGCTGCGAGGGCCGTTCGAGGCTGCTTGCAGCTTTAATTCTTCCTGTGATCTTTTGTCATGACCAGCCAGATTATTAAACCCAGGGTCCAATACGCGACCTGGAAAGTGAGCTGAGCTGCATTTAGTGTCTGGACCGGGCACCAGTTATAACCAAGTCCAAGTGTTTAAATTGTTAAAACATTGCAGCATAACCTTCCTAAATTATACGGTTGTCTTGAAGAGAAAGTGACCCATGGCTAGAGAGGGAGAGACAAACTTCGGGGAAATCGTAAAGATAATTGATAGAGTACTCGATTGCTAAAATATACTTTTACGTCAGCCCTATTTGTGACATTTTATCAGTCCACTTGTTTGCTGCTTAATTTGTCAGGCTAGCTGCTCAGATAGCTAGTCTGCAGTCTGCTGCTTTACAGACATGCTAACCTTAGCTAGCCATCTGCTGTTTTAATTAAGCGTGATACGTGGCACTCTTTTAGTTTCCTAAAGAACCAGCCAATCTTTATAGCCTTTCCTATTATAAATGTTTTTATTTGATCAAGAATGTTAAAATATGCTATTTTTATTTTGATTTTTTTTGTTTGATTTAAATCAGCTACATCAAATTTTTGGATATGATAGAGAGGACTAGTCCTAAATGTAGCTTGTGATCATTCTGCCTGAGTTGTTTCTGTAAAAGTTTCTGCTCTCGCTTGTTTTAAATCTGGGTAAATACTGAGTGTCATTTCTTCTTCAAGGCAACACTTTGACTCCCCCAGACACATCTGACACTTTGTCCTTTTGTCATCCAACAATGTGTGTTGCTCGGTTTTATCCTCCCGAACATTAAAAGAAATTCTTGAAATCAATTTTCCGCCTCTCTGACCCCCACGCATCGGAGCATGACCTCCCTCTGGGGCCTATTCTTCAGCTGACATATTATCAATCACCCCACTCTGGGTCAAAGGGTTGATTTTGCTGATTAGGCAGAAACACAATGCGTCCACATGCATATACAGGTTTTATTCAAACAATTTTTTTCAGGGAAACAGAAACATGGGAGCATGGGTAGCAGTGCTCATGTGTAGGTACGTCTGAAAATAAAAATTGTTGCCTCCAGCCACAACAAATGCCTGACACAACAAGTCTGATGACTCAAGCATTAGGCGGCGGCCTGGCATTTCATTAAAACACAGATAGGCACTTTCTCAGCTGGAAAGGGGGCTTACGCCACGGTAAAAAAGGCCACTAATCCACTAAAGGCAACCTGAGATCTACTGGATATCTGCAGCTTTCGCCAAACTCTCATCGAAGCAAAATAAAACTTCACTTGCTTCACTTTGGCTGGGCAGCGGTCAATAAATCACAGCATGCGCAATAAATAACCATGCTTATAAGTCGGCGCAGACTGGGGGAAAAAAATACTGGTACACATTCAGGAGACTGTAACATACAGAGAAAAGACTAGTTTGTTTCCAAATGACCATCTGTCTTCCAGAGGGAAAGGCGCGATCTGTGCCCCGAGGGTCTTTTTATGGACAGTGTCTGTCTCTTCGGCGGACGGACAAAGAACAGAGACTTCAGCCCTGGTGACGGGGCGCTTGGCCAGAAACGCTCTTGACATTTACTGACGGAAAAGACTGCGGAGGAAGAGCTCCACCGCTGGAATATCAAAGACCTAAAAGCCTCGACACTGATGCTGATCTGTGGTTTAGAAACACAAAAACACCTAAGAATTCGTTTCATTTGCTTTATTTTTGCGTCACACGGGGTCTTCAGACGTATCCAGATCGTGGAGTGCAACGGCAAACGGTAAGGAGGGAGGTTTTCGGTCAGGCTGGTGAATGAAACCGCTCCCTGTATCAGTCACATCCTGTCTGATCTGATGCATACATGCCCATTTCTGCAGGCGAACAATTATTCATCAAACACTATCAGCTTCTTGTTAACTCCTGATAGTCCGATCTGCTTGGCAGCTGCCAAACGGTCCAATTAAACCTGGTCTAGTTAATGGATCATGTATTAAATGCAACTAAGAACCTGCAAACATGAAAGATCATAACATCAGATCCACACTCTATAATGTTCAGGTTTTACACCCTTTTCCCACAGAAAAGTTTAAGTTCAATACAAATAAAATAAATGTAGGATATAATTTATTAATGTTACTAATAAAGTCTTGTGATGGTACTTTGGATTCTACAGTAGGGACAACGTAAACTGAAATATTACAAAATGTTGTATTTTGAAATGTTTCCAGCTAACTCAACAAAACAAAGTGCTTCGGGATACCAATCTGTTTTTTGACAATGTTCTGCTCTTAACTTCAAGAGAACCTTGAACATGCTGGAACAGGTGCTAATTGGGCTCCAACATCAGTGCCTGACCTCACAAATGAGCTTCCGGAGGAATGGTTGAAATTCTTATAAACTTACCAGAGGAGTTGAAGTTGAATAATTGTTGTCAGGAGTTAAAACTGTGTTTGTTACTCTTAAAATGTATAAAAATGATTTGCTAAATATACGATGATGTTTAATTAGTATTTTTATGAGTTTGTGTCCTGACTTTGCTGGCACGCCATAATATATATTCAAAAAATATGCAGAAAATAGTCAGCTTCTTTTACTTTGATGCTGCTTTAAGTATAAAACAGTGAATGTATAATAAACATATGCTACCGTTACATTTATTGCTTATCCATTTCTGTACTATTTTTGTCTCGTTTTTTTGTTTGCTTTGTTTTTTGTTCTTTATTTTTGACTTGCGTATGGAAAAGTTTTTAAAAAATGAGTCAAAAAAAAAACTTGGCTGGCATCTTATTGCAAGTTGGGGGTGTAACTCAAGTTTGTTTAGCAATAAAGTGCATGATATCCCATCCCGGTTTATGAAAAATATTTCTAGGAAACAATTACTGAGGATTATGAGCTCGTTTATCTTTGGGAAGCTGTCACTATTATATATTACTCACCAACAAGCTCATTGGGGTCCTTCTTCTCTGCTTCTGATGTCTGTAATTAAAAAAAAAACAACAACAACAGGGCGGGAGGAAAAGGAGAGAGACATAGGAGCACATTTAGATTTTAAATTGGTCTGTGTTAGGAAATGTGAAAAGCAGAAGAGAGGAAACGGTGAATCTGTGAGTCGGCTCGAACAGTTAATTTCAGTGCAACAGATTAAGGCTAATTTTCCACCAAACGTAAGCTGGTAAAAATAAAAAAAAGAAGAAGTTTGGCATAGAAGCAAATTGTACAAAACAAATTGTACAGAAGGATTGTAAATGTTTTCGGTTTCCAGAGAATTCCTCGGCTCAGCCAGAGGAGGAGTCTTGAACAATCTCTAAAATATGCCCGGTGCGGTGCCAGCACCCTGAAGGTAATCCAGGTCCAACACAACAGTGCTATTATTCACAGGACACGAAGCATCGCCTAGCAACCACGCAGGCACATCAAAGGATTTTCCCTCGCCAGGAGAAGAAGGGAGGAGGTCAAAGTTCAGGGGAGCTCTGGCGAAAGTGACAAACGGAGTGTGTATGCCCGGCAAACGCAATCGGCACTACGGATGAGAAATCGGTCACGATTCACTGATCGCTTCCTTAACGATCGGTTCTCACTTAGCTGAAGTGACACGTTCTAATTTTCAAATATGAAAAAAAACTGAAAAGTTGAATGAAGTTGCCTTAAAGTTCAGCCTGAAAAGCAGGTGAACGCACTTTTGTGAGAGGTAGAAGAGTGCTCTAATGATGGCAGAATACTGACAGCTTGTTCCAGTTAGGTTTTCCATCTCACCAACAAGCTAACTGTTATGTTTTGAAAACCAAAGCCAAGTTTCTGTAACAACACTCTTCAGGGTGAGTGCTGTTACTGAAAGAAACTCAGATCAACCGTTTCGAGTAACAGTAAGGAGGATAAAAATTAAGTCAGAGGAAGAAAAGGAAGTTATCTGCAAAATGCAGAGAAGTGTCTGCTTTTCTTTTAGGCTGAGAAAGAGACAGACTTTTCGCAGATAACAGGAAGGCTAAACAGAGAAAAACAAAGTTGCTCCATTTTATCTTTTGAAACTTCTCGCCAAAGCTTCTTAGTTAACATGTTGGACCGGAAACGATTGTGGCTCATTGAAAATCTCAGCGTTAAGTTAAAGCTCAACTTACTTTCCAGGGAGTTCATACAGACAGGGAGTTCACTGCTCTAATTAGTAACACAATATCACAGGCAAATAACTCAAAATGTACTGTATTTTTGTACAATATGGAGTTGATACCGAAAGGATTCACAGTCCTGGCAGATTTGGGCTTACAGCAGGGCTAGACAATTTAAAAAAAAAAAGAAATCAAATATATTGCGATAGACATGTGAACAATATAAATGGAGAGATAAATCTTCACAGAACCACTAAAAATACCAGGAAATATCTCTTTGATGTATTGGGAAAAAAAAGTTTTTTCCAATAATTATAGGAATCCAAATAAATAATTTGACCAGCTGTTTAAGGTAAATGTAAAATTTCAACCTTTTTAAAAATATTTTTATGCATATATATATATATATAAATATTTTTTTTTGACACTGCTTCTACATCATCTTTTGAGAAATGCCCATTTCATTTCTTTATAGAATCAAAGTAAAATGTTTGGTTCAACTGTAGCTCTTAAAAAGAAATGTAAACTTGAATAAATTAAAATTGATACTCTCGATACAAATAGTGCACTAATCCTTGCAGTGGACAATGATTTCTAGTCTTGTAGGTTTGAAATCAACAATTATACACAAACTTTAACATGTTGGCAAAAACATCCGTCAACGTTCGCCTCTAAAACCTAAAGAAATCCTGGAGACGCAGAGCAGTAAAACTCGGCTCTCCCATAAACGTAAATATATTTGACAGAAATATGCTGGAAATTTTTATTTTTTTCTGTGCTGGTTTCCCACCTACTCATGATATTACATCACCTCAGCATTCCTCTCTATGCTGCACATGCTACCAATAAAAACCAGCCGCACAGAGATGCTGTGGAGCTCCCACCTTGGAGAAAAGAAGAAGCATTTCATCTCATGTATAATCTAAATTATTAACAGATCATTTTCAGAAGATTTTATATTCAACCCATTTTCCGCTATGACACTCATCCCCAACTGGGCTTCTTATGAAATATGACCAAATCGTCGGTAAGCTGCCTCCTGCTGGCAGATAGTATCTTTTGGAATCACATAATTGCATTTCCTTGCAGTGGACAATAATTTGATAATATTAAAATCTATGCTATTGGTTGTCAAAGCAAAAATAAGAAGGGGAAAATAAATCGAAAGACAATCCATAAGAGACGCCGGGCAGCAGACAGCTGCTTTTTGTCAAAACATAACAGAGGTTATGAAGCGACAAAAAATGGCAGAGGGGTAAACTCATCAGCATCTGGAATGTGCTTGCATCTTAAAAAAGCACTTTTCTACTGTTTTTGTTGTTTAAAAGATACATTATTCTTCACTTCATGAGACAAATTCACTGACTTTGCTTATAAAAACAGACTGAAACATACTTTTAGTGTTTTATTTGATACAAAACTCTATCCTAAGGTTTAAGACTTTTAAGAAAAAAAAAGTAGGACAATTAATTCGCAAAACCTCCCTGTGTACCAACACTGTTTACTCTGGAAGCCAGATATTCCGCCTCTTTCCGAGACCCGCGAGCCTCTAGCCTGGCCACAAATGTCCAAACCGAGCATAAAACAAATCAATGTCACAAAAAAAAGAGAGAGAAAATGACAACCAGGCCGTAAATTGTGAAACAGAGAAGCAGAGAAGTTTCACAACGGCACGTTGCAGTGAGCGAACGCTGACAGTCATCAGATAATGCGAGCAAGCAGAGCCAACAAGCATCTATTCTTCTCCTGTCAGCTAATGAGCATAATAAGCAGCACAAAAACATGCGCTTTCTACAGCGAGACAGCAGCATACATCACACCAGATCAGATAAAAAACATGTCAACATTAATGCATCGACTTGTCTTCCTCTGAACATGATTTTCTGCTCTCTGTGTACAATCTCAAGCGTGTCGGCACACGAGTGCTGGAAAAAAATGCTTCGATCACAGAACTATTTACACCGACGGTGCCGTTGTCAGTCTTATTATAGCAGACGATGCTGATCAGACTACAGCCGGGTTATAAAGCAAAGCCTCAGAGGGCGCCGCCCTCCTGGTGCTTGCACTCCGACAGCCTCCGCTTCACAGCCCGACATGTTCAAGGCGCAAAAATGTGGCGCGACTCAAATTGTTTTCAGCGAGTAACCCCGCTGAAAGGCTTGAGACACAACAAATCCGTTGTTAGTGTAACATCCAGACATACATGATCCCACAGCACCACCTAGTGAGCAACATCGACTTCCAAATCTAATCCGCCCCCAACCACAGGTCGTCGTTCAAATACCTCCACATCATCTGCGTCCCTCCCCTCGTCTGATTCGTCCATATCCTATGAAAACAAAAACGCACAGGGTTAACACTGTAGGGCCGGGGGGTCAGAGGGCAGAAGACCAGGACAGGGGCCAGGCAGGCAACACAAAGGGCTCCAATATAGTTAAACATTATTTAGCTAACTTTATAAAATAGGGACAGACTGAACTTGTTTGAACTACAGACTCATTAGGAGATGTGACTTTATGACTGTTAATGTTAACTCGCTTTTTAGGCCTGCAACTAATAATTATTTTATTTTAGATACATTAATTTAGTGATGCATTTAACATTTTTTTATATGTCAGATGCATGATTATTCTGATAATTAATCGATTAAAAAATCAATCAATCAATCAATCACTTGGCACATTCTCCAGATTTTTCATTTAAGTATTTAAGTCATTTATACACAGAAAAGAAAAAAAGAAAATACAAATGTAACATGTTTTTATGTTCAATGCAAACTGTATACATGGTTTCGCCCAGAAAACTTGGAAGTGTGGTGGTTGAGCACAAGAGCAGACATTCAGTCAGCAGAGTGTCGTGTTTTTGTCCTGTTAACAATTAATCGCTTACTAAATTAGTTGATGATTATTTCAGTGATAAATTAATCACGATTAATTGTTTCAGCTCTTCTCTCTTTAGCTGCTGAATGATTCAAACATCACCTGTCAATAGTTAAATTGGCAGTAGAGACTCTAATGTGATCAGTGTATATGGAGGTCATAAAAACTACTGAAGTATAAAATTATGTTACACAAAATAGCTTGAAAACAGCAAAAGGTACAAACATATTTTTAACAATCTGGCTTCACAATAAAACTGCTGCCTTGTGTTGTTAAAACTTCCACTTGATTCATTTAATCATTTCTCACATTATTATAAAAGCAACGCAAGCCATTGTTTTCTTATGACAAATGATTCCAACATGGTCTGCAACCAAATTTTTAAAAAAAACAAAAAACAAAGTTTCAATGCTTGCAGAAAGAAAATGCATCTCATCCAAAAAAATAAGCATGACGCTCCAGGCTTTATGTTTCTATAACTGTCTGTAAATACTCACACCTGGCAAAATACAGTAAAAAAAAAAAAAAAGAAAAGGAAAAAAAAAAGTAGGGTTCAGTTTAAACCTGACTGTAAATCTTAACCTGGCCTAGCATTATCATTAAAAAAGAGAAATAGAAATGCTCCAGACTAATTTATTAGCTCATTCTTTTGCTCTTAGAGGATAAAACAGCTGCCAGGATACGAATAAAAACAAGTTAACTCTTTTCGAAAATTAACAGGAAACTAGGAAATATCTTTTTTGTAGTATGCCTCATGATGCAACAATCACTTAATCAGCAATCTAAACAAGACAATTGTTGCTTTATTAGCTCAAACTGGTGAGAATCTTTACTTTTTTCCCTCCTTGTTCAAGAAATCTTTTTAAAACTCCAACTTCTTGAAGTTCCTAAGACAATTTTTTGTTTTTTCATTACTATTGTTTAAAGTTTTATTAAAATTGGAAGGTTACGCTCATTTGCTCTGTTGGATAAATGGGCAAAATCATTTCATTCCTAATGGATTCAGAACAAGTACCCATATTAATGCACCTGCAGAATGATTTTCTCTCTTTTACAGCCAATGTTTGTTACATTTAATTGTTAAAGTAAATGTATTTACAAATATTTTGACATTTCAGACCAATGGGAGGACATTACAATACTGGGGAAGCAAGAAAAATGAGGAAAGTGTCGGGTTAATCACAACTGCATTGCCATATTCGGGGAAAAAAAATAAAATATCAAGGAACAAATTAACGGTTCAATTTTCTCTTGAGCACCACAGGCTGCTGATCAAGAACAGCATCGAAACTGAGATCTCCCAGAATCATTCGGTCTAGAAGTGCATCAACCGAGATCCTCTGCTTTTGATTCACCTTGTATGAGTTTAAGAAAAATCTGATGAAGTTTATTATGGAGACATCCTTTGATGCAAAAAGAGCAAAAATGTATTTTCTTCACTTTTTGTTTGATCCAAAACTACTCAATCAATGAAGATGAACCTTTTTTATTTTTTACAGTTGAAACTGGACTCGACAGGTCAGATCTGAAAACAAACCAAAACTGCTGGTCATCCTTGCAGGACTGAGCATTCAATTTATCTTACAAGGTCACGTTTAGTTTTTATTATTTCAGTGAAACAGCTGTACATTTGCTGAGAATTACTGGACGTTTATTTCTTTTTTTTTTTTTTTTCACTTGAGACTGATTTTAACGGCAGCTAAATTTAGCCAGTGAAGACGCGTTCAGAGCTCCAACACTGACCGAGTTGCTGTCGTGGCTGTCCTCATTTCCAGATGCTTTATCTTCAACATCCTCTGTCCGGTTCAGGTCGTCGTCTCCATAGCAGTAAACAAGGCCCCCTACAAGCCCCCCTGCACACAACACACAGAAAACGCAGAGGTCTGACACTTGTTCAAGTTGATAATTCCCCAGCTTCCCCTTTTAAAAACTATTTTTTATTTGCTGTCGTGGCTTGGAGTTAGTAAATTAACATGGAAACAAATGATTTATTTGCTTAAGCATTATTAGGGACACAGCTGGGATAGGACATAAAATTTTTCAATCTGTCCAAAGCAAATTTGATTTATTTGTGAGTGACTAACATTGTTTAAATCAAATGAATACACCAGAGGTCGAGCCAACAGGCCGACTACAAAAGCAGAAGTGGCTTGCCTGATATTTGAAATACCAAAATATCACATGCCACAAGTTTTTGTTATTGCAACGTTGAAAATGTTCTGATTTACGGACGTTTCATGATTTTGTGTGTGTGTCAATACAAGTGCAGATTCAGAGTTTGTCTTGTTTTTATTAATCGATTCTGAGATTGGTATTAGGTTTTTAGACAATTTATTCCTACTAATAAAGTTTTGCTTCCTTCACAAGTCTTTTAGAGCTACGTTTAATGGACATATTGAAAGGGAAAAAAAAGATTAAATCATGCATTTCTGTAATGATTACTCCGTTAATGCCATAACTTTTCGTGTAATGCTAAAAATTGAAAGACACAAATTACCCAGGATTTTATTTTTTATTTTAAAACGCTCTCAACGCTGTTTTTAGTGTAGAAAAATCCAGGTTTAACCTGTGGTGGTGTTTTAATGTTGGACCCCTTCTGAGGTGAATAAAATGTTTTTTTTAAAGCCTTAAAACTGCAGTTTCATAGTCATGATGGTGTTTTTAAGGTGGCTTGCAGAATCCATTTGGAAAGATTCAACAGTTTGACTTTCACAAATTAAATAACGGCTTCACATTTAGTGTTTCATAAAGTATGTAACTGGTGTAACACAATTTAGGCATATTTTTACATTCCTTCTAATTCAGACATTTATTTAACACCAATAAACATCCAAACAAATCATCAAATAGTTGAGCTCACGACATGAAATACATAACCTGGAATAATGTACTGAAATAACTAAAATACACGGAAAAATTACAGGATAAACTACAGTTTAACTACAATAATACCAGATTTAAAATAAACTAAGGTTTATAAACAACTAAAACCAACAAAAAGTGCAAAGTAGGTTAAGCTAACTGTTAGCCTCACAGAAATAATTAACAAATGAATATTGTGCTTTATTGTGATTAAAGCTACGGTAATAATAATGCATTTTAATTAAATTACCTGAATCTTCTGGTTCTGGGTCGGAGTCGGGGTCCGAATCATCTCCATAAGCTGCTAAAGATGAGAGCAGATCGCTTTTTTTGCCACTCGCCATAACTGTTTCAGTCGCATAAACGCTTCGGGGCTGTGAGCGCACACTAAACACGTCACCGGACGAGAAGCTTCAGCTGCGCAGTGAAGCAATGCGCAGAAAACCGCCCCATCGGAGCTACGCTGGGAAATGTAGTTCTTTGTCGTCTAGTTCTACGTGGTGCTGTGAAAACTACAGAATATTTATGTTGCTGTTTAAGGAAAATGTATAATATTGAAATGTGTAACACAAATTATGCGTCTATATCTGTATTGACATTAATTATAAGGTTTAGCATCCAAGCTACATAGTAACAATGCAACATTATTAGAACATGAAGCAGCGTTAGCTGATATTTTGAGTTCTAATGCCAAACAGGGCAAATTTATGACTCATAAAACATCTTTATTACAATGGCTCTTAAAACACAGTGGGAAACAACGCTTAGGCCTGGATTTACTTTTCATTAGGCCACATACAGTAATAAACTTTAATATATTTTAAGATTGTGATAGATGAACACAAAGCATTGTGTGTTTGAAGTCATCCTGCTACAAGGTGAATATCCAAGATTGCTCTGTGTTTATCTACATCTTTCTGCTTCCCAGTCCCAGCTGAGGGGAAGCATCACCATAGCATGATACTGTCACCACCATGTTTCACAGTCATGGTGGTATTTTTAAGGTGGCTTGCAGAATCCATTTGGAAAGATTCAAGGAACTTGCTTTTGGTGATCTCACTATTTTTGTAATAAGGCCAGTGAAAATAAAGAACAAACATTTTAGCTATATACTTTGAACTTGACAGACTGTTTTAAACAAAACGCTGTGACTCCGACTTAAAATGAATATTTTTCCGTATGTGCAAAAGTCCCTCAACAGATGGAAAAGTGACACCAAAATTTAAGTGCATTGAAATATGTGCATGAGTCTAAATCACTGCATTCTTTGAGCTCTTCCTCGGTTTCCTCTTCTTTTGCTTTGGCGCTTTTGAGCTTCTGCAGCATCCGTACAGGAGAGCGAGGAGCAGCAGAGACAGAACTCCCAGTGCGAACAGCCCGATGACCACAAAGCCGCCCACCATCCATGGGTCCAGCTGCAGATGATCCAGGAACCAGTCCACCCACTCGTCGGGTGAGCCAGTGGGCTTCTGGTTCTCAGCCAGACTGCAGGGGGGGACGAATAAACCACACAACAGATCAGAGCGAGAGATAGTCAGCTTAACAGTTTTATTGGGATTTTATTTGCTACTCCAACACACATGAAGTGCCCTTCCCTTTGATACCCCTAAATAAAATCCAGTTTTAGTGATTGTCAGAAGTCGCCCAAATTTAGTAACTGCTGGCCTGCTAAAATGTCACATATTCACGTGTCAGGATGGTCCAGTCAAAGTCTGAACTTAAATCCACCTAAGAATCTGTTGCTCGTTTAGGTGGAAAAATCAATATTCGAGATTAATTCACTTAAAAAAAAAAAAACAATATTTAGACAACTTGCCTCTCGTTTAGACAACTTGCCTCTCGTTGTTAAATCAACTTCATGAACTTTCATTTCTTAGTCAAAACCAAAACAACGTTCTTGTTGACATCAGTTGCATTTTCAGGGCAGCAGGTGAGCTTTCACTTTCAAGTTAAACCACCTTCAAATATTTTACAGTGTTGTTGAATGGTCAAGCAGATAAGGACTTGCCCCAAAAGACTGGCATGTTGTAATAAGCAAATCCTGCACATTGTAGTTTATTATTATATATTATTCATGTCCTTCTATCACATAAAATCCCTTCAAACTACATTGACATTTGCGATTGTAATGTGGCAAAGAGGGGAAAAACTTCATGGGACAATACATTAACATGTATTTAATATGTTGCTTCTACCTAAAGGGTTCATAATCACATATCCTAAGGCCAGAAAGACGTTGCCAGAAGAGATAATCCAAATATTCATGTTAAAATCACAACTCGCCACCTTCCTCTTTTAAACTCACCTCACCGTCGCCATTTCCTGTTAAAAGGATCTTGTCACGGCTCAGTTGCTCCCAACAAACTGTACATAGAGGAGAATAACTCTTCTTCTGGGCCACACAGAGCAGCTACAACTTTCACACAAACTCTAACGTGCCAGTCCGCTTTGAATTTGACTTTGATGAGGCATTGCGTAGATCCAAACAGCTCCTGCTCCAGAGAGCGACGTAGTAGAAACAACTGCTTCTGGGTAATGTTTAAACAAAAGAGGAATGTGATAAGATACGCAGGCAGCGGCCGGACAACACCTCTTTGATAGCAACACGGTCGTTCCCTTGCGCATTAAAATTAGAATTGACATTCAATTGCTCTAATATTATCATCATTTAAAAACTTTTGTTTTTTTACATGCTGCTATATGACAAATCAAGAGTTTACATCATTGAAACATACACATTTATTGCAATTACTTATAGGAGAATCGTCACTTGTGACAGCATCTTTGTTACCTCTATCAATGCAAAAAATGTAGTAGGTTAAACAATAAACAGCTCAAGTTTTCCTTTTTTTGTGGAACAATTTGTACAAAAGAATAAAAAAGTCCTTACAAAGCCAGCAGAGGGCGCACAGTCTTTTTTTTTTGTATATATACAAAAATTTGCTCCTTTTCACATTAACTTCCAATTTATGCTAAAATGCAACCTTTCCATATTTCTCACAGTCACGGTACAATGAATGAACGTCGACTGGGCACAAAAGAACTGCACTTGTACCACTTCGGTATCTGTTTAACTGGAGCACAAAGAAGCTTTTATTGAGTCTTTTCATGCCCAAAACGTTGCCACACAGTGCTTTACTGTCCTGCTCTGTAATGCTTTTTCATGAGGCGTGCCACTCTGCAGATCTGTGTGGATTCCGACGTCTCCCCGTCCCGGGATGCTGATGCAGTTTATCGCTCGTGACTGGAAACGTCCCAACAGAGCTGTGAAGTCCCGTCGTCCCTCTGGTTCGTCCCCATTTCAACGCCCACTCGATCGGTCCAAGCAAACCAGTGACACTCAAAAGATATACCCCCCTCTTCTGTAGCCTTGATTCAAGAGTTTCCGTCATGGTGGTGGCGCAACAGACCAAAAAGGTAGAGGGCGTGATGGGCTTTGGATTCTGCAGACAAGTCCCGCTTTCTTTCACCAGATCAGACGGATTCCAAAGGCTGAACTCTCGAGCCCTGGTATTTTGGTTTGCCGCAGCAGCAGCAGTGAAAGCAGGAGAGCAGCATCAAGAAAAGGACTGTTACTGCAATGACAAACAGGAGGCGGAGAGCAAAAATCAGGTCGGCACATGTCATTGGAGAAGCTCACATTTAAAGCTGCCGGCATGTCTGTTTTATGCAAAGATTGGATAGGACATGCATCAATCGGTCAGTCACGTTTGTCTGTGTAGCATATTTCAGAAATGGTGGAGTTCCTAGAGCTTTACATCATGAAAACATAAAAACATCATGCAGTCAACAATTGTGACAACTAACAAGAGACATTATATTTTGTCAATGTGCATTAAAATATTAATTTGCATTAAAATATTTTGGTCAATGCTCCTTCTATTATGGTTCAAAAGCAACTCTAAACATGTAAACATAGCCTTTAATCCTGGAAATGGAAGGCTGAATTTGTAACTGTCTCTGTGTGGATCTGAAGGTTCTGGTCCATGACTTCACCTAAATGTCTGGTCTGGTCACTAGCTGTTCCTAGCTGTAATAATTGAAGCAGTGTGTTGACTCTAGATTGTCCCTCTTTAGGTCCAAAGACGATAACTTCAGTTTTGTGGGCATGTGGGCAACCCTGACCTATGTGGAAAAGGAATTTCCTCTAAACCTAACACCTGGCTGTGCTGCCCTGAAGATAGACAGATTGTGAAACAGTTACATTAATCAAAGTGTTGTCCTAAGAAGTATAATCTGTTGCACAGATGACAGACATAACTTACAAATAAAGAGTATGAGGACGGAAAAGGCTCCGCTTTCCAGTGGAGCTGCTTGTGGAAGACCCTGGAGCTTGGCCCACACCTTTTCCAGGATGTTTGCAAACTCCTGTTTGGCCTCCATGATAGCCTCTGGATCCAGGCGATGTCAGTGAAAACAGAAATAGCTTGGCTTGGGGGTTGGAAGAAGACGGCCTCTGTAGAAAGTTTAACTCCTAAAAAAAGAAGACAAGGTGACGTTGAGCATGAATGTTTCACTGAGGACACACCCTGGAATTACCAGTCCTGCTTTGGAAGATGATGGGCCCCAAATCTCTAAATACCTCAGAGTTCCCTCTCATTATATACAACCCCTCTCTTGCTAACTCACTTCCTTTATGAGTGGGAGTAAGCTCACAAGATCCACATGTTCACACAGCAAGTTATGCCCTCACTTGCTACACGTACAGCCGAAGCTGGATGTTCAGTCCAGCTATAAACAGACCTAACTATTCCAGGCCTGGCATTTCACATGTGAGGCCTCTCATTATCACTGCAGCTGATGCGTGTGGGTGAGACCTCACCGTCCAAACTGAGACAGGCCGCATGGGAGATTAGGCCTCAAAGCTGTGAAATCGTAACAGAACAGGACGCCGGAGACAAGCGTCACCACGGACAGATTCTGAATGGCCGAGTGTGCGCGGTGACCAATGATGACACTAGGGTATTTATAGGATTCACCAAATTTCAAAGTTGGCATGTCTCCAATTCGTGAACAGATCTTCAGATACTGAAAAATATAACAATATCGGACTGTTCTTCACATAGAGAGCATAATTTAAACGTATTGATTGTCTGTTTACGTATATGGCAAACGCTTTAATCCCAGCGCAGTCTGAAGAGCTGAGTCGTCAAACGTTTCTTGAAGAATAGGCATGGTTGTGGTTGCTAGGTTCTTCCACCATTGTGAAATGACACATAAAAACAATCTGGATTGTCTTGAACACGGTGTAAGCACTAGCTGGCAATACAAATACTATTACTGACTCATACTCAAGTATCATGCTTTGAACTTAGCATGACCAGGTGTGGCAATCTCTTTGAAAAGCGTGAGTTTTGATGGGTTGGCTTCTTTGGACCGAACCAACAGCCCGCCAGTTGCAGGGCGAACTCTTTCAGCTGTCGCCACCTTCACCCCCCAGTGACACTGTGAGGCACAGTGGTGGAAGAGTGATGATCGGGGCTTGCTTTGCAGCCAGAAAAGCAGGCCAATGGAAGCTTTGGGGATAACTGGGTCATACAACATAAGAATGAGTACAAACATGGCGGCAACAAATCTACTTTGAAAAAAAAAAAAGCAACTTAGCTTTTGTGTGTCTGGACTAAATTCAGTCATCAGCTTTGGAGCATAGCTGAGCTATATTTATATTTTTGGTGACAATTTCAGAAAGTGAATTATAATTACTTATTAACGCCCGTCATATTATTTTATTTTCATTCATTTAGAAGTAAATTGATTTTTAAAAGTGTATTCAGCTAACGCTACCAGTAGCAAGCTTCTAACTTGGTTCGCGGGTTTTGTTTTCCTACTGCTAACCTACAAGTAGCTAACTACTGCTCTACCGCTAATACGCACCAAGGAAAACTCTACTGACTTCACTGAAGCTAATTCAAGAGGCCTGGGTTACCTTTTATATCACAAATGTATGACGTTTACTGAAAAAGTAGCAAAAATAGTCACTGTACCCGAAAATCCATGAGCAGTACTGACGTCGCTATGGAAACAGTTCCTTAAGCGACAACGTGCCTTATTTCGGTGCAAACAGCGGAAGTGCTCCGGAAACAGGCGCAGTCGGACTCACCGCTCTTTTATTTTGGATAATTTAAAGTAAAAGTGTGTCATGTTTTTTTTTTTTTTATACAACGGAACAAAAACTTTTCGGACAGCGAGCTAAGAACCTTTGAAAGGGAGCAGCTGAACGCTCGAGGAAAAGGGAGGGCAACACAAACCGCGCAAATGTTTAATTTCAGCGTGCTTTATGGGGCACTATACGTGCTTACATTAGTGCAAGTGTCAACACAAGGTTTTAACTGTGTGCCATATCATGACCAGGTGTGACAATTAGTTTATGTGTTCAGCATCGGTTTAGTGGGAAACTAATGCTGCGCCACATCATCTCCATGATGGAAATTGGTGGTGGGAGCATCATGCTGTGGGGATACTCCTCCTCTGAAGCTGAAAGAAAGGGATTCCTTGTTTCTAACATTTAATTTTCTTTTTTTTTTATCTGTATGTTATGAGATCAGAGGCAGAGCATCAGCAAACATTGTCATGCCACTGATGTTCAGCTTGATTTAGACCCGGACTTTGACTGGACCACTCTACAATAATACATTTTGATCCACAAAAACATCCCCTCGGCGAGGTGATGTTTTTTCAAAGCTCTAATTCTCCCTCTCCTCTTGCTACTTTAATCACATAAATCCCAACAAAGTATGTTGGATTGGACATGCGTTCTAACAAATGCAAATGTTAAATATGTAATAGACACATGAAATGTGGTTTATCTAGGCTTGTCTCACTGATGGGCAATGTTTTCACAGGAAGTGACACCAGTCTTTCATGTCGCATGTCAGATCTTTTTTTTTTTTTCAACTTTAACCACAGTGCCTCTTTCATAATGGCCTGGTTTAAGGCTGCTGGCAAGCCAGTCTGCAACTAAGGCTGCTTTTAATGTTTTTAAACTCTACCCCACTAGTTTGCAGCATTTTCCCTGAATGACGGACAGCTAGAACGGAATAGAATGTGCTTCATTGATCCCCGAGAGGGAAATTGCTTTCTGTTTTTCGCCGCATTTCTCCGTTTGCATTCATCTACACTGAGAGTGGATATTGTTGTGGATCTTTTCAGGAGGCTCTCCAGCTGTTTGGGCTCCCCGCCACCTGTCAGAGGGAGGCTGAGGGACGCACAACCTTTCGTTGTCCCTCCGCTTCTCCCCCCTATGAGCAGCAGAGACCCAAAACATCACCTTCTTTGGAGCGACTGCTCCATGTTACTCCCAACAGTGAACTCCACCCGTATAACAAACCCCCCTTTTCTTCTGGGGATTGTGAGAATGTGTGTGGAAATAGTTTTGGGAAGTTTTAGGTTTACACAAGAGAGAGAGAGAGAGAGAGAGAGAGAAAGAGAGAAAACGAAGAAAGAAAACTTTTCTCACCTGTGCTTCAAATCTGAGGCAGGATCCTTTTTGTTTTTTCTTCTTTTAGAGTAGAAGTAAACTCATCGCATCTTCCAACCTGTCAGTCTCGTCGCTGTTTTCTAATATTTCAGAAGATTGGAGCCCCTCATCTATTTGGCTGCCTCAGCTCTGGACGTTCAGAGGTAATGTGACTCTTTCAGAGGACCAGGAGTTGTTTGCTCCTCCTGCAGCAGCTCACCACGCTTACTTTCTCCTCCTCCTCAGAGTGTTTTGTGTAACTCCTCCTTTTTCTTTTTTTTCTTTTCTTTTCTCTTCTGCCCCTCCAGACTCTTCTCCCTCTCTGGTGTTTATGTCGTCTCTCACTCCTCCTCGCCCTCTGTCTGTGTACACCTATACTCTCATTCACAGCTTTTCTCCCCCCTGTCTGTTTCTACAGACCAGCTGTGGCGAGGGCCCCATTTTTTTTGTTGTTTGTCTTCAGTCTCTGTGGAGACGGGATCCTGGCTAAAGGAACCGATCTCGCTGTGTGTGTGTGTGCGTGTGTGTGTGTGTGTGTGTGTGTGTGTGTGTGCGTGTGTGTGTGTGTGTGTTCCATCTGGTGTCGCGCCAGCTGACTCGCACATTTCTTGGCCTTGACATTTGCATGTCGATTCATCCGGGCTTCCTGTGTCGTTCCTCTGACGACTGGAGTCATGCAGCGTGTTGCTGCTGCATCATGTAACTTTTATTAAGAAAATGTGTTTTTTATTTTTAGGTGTTTGTGAAAATAATCATGATGTTGTGACAGTATAAGACTGTGAAAAAATTTAGTTCCTCTGCCTTCTCCCAGTGCTCCCAGTATAAACTGCAACTTTTACACTGGACATTTGTCATTTTTGTAATTTTTGGACAAAATTACAAAGAAATGTGCAGAAATGCTACCTTGGATCACACACAATACACTGTAAAAAAAAAAGATTGCAAAAATTTTCATCTATCTGTACATGACCTGTACATGTACAGATAGAATTTCATCTATCTGTACATGTCCTTGGTTTAGCTTATCGCATTGGGACAAAAAAAAAAAAAAAGAATGTCCTAGTCAAAGTTCAGACCCAAATCCAATTGAGAAACTGTGATACAGCTTTTTACAAAATATCTTTCCACTTAATATAAATGAGCTTTGGTCATTTTTGTAAAAGAAGCCACTTCTTAAAGCGCGGGTAGAATATTTGCATGCCACACTGTTCAGTTTTTTCTTGGTAAAAACAGTTGAGAGCCCTTTGTTTTCCTCCTACTTCACAATGTGCTGGCCTATCACATAAAATATAGATAAAATACGTAATGTAATGTGACAAAACGAGAAAATCTTATTAACAGAAGTCAGAATGCAAAAAAAACCAAACAAACAAACAAAATGACTCTTTTTTTTTTGTCTGCTGCTTCAGTGTTGTTTATTTCGTAAAATGTCAGCTCTGGCCTGTTTCCACAAAAAATGGGCCCGACCCGGCCGGGGTCTCTGACGAGAATCAGTTGAGTGGGAGTGTGGAAAATTATTCAAACATTCTTGGCTGAATTGATTCGTCCACAAATAGCCGTTACTCATTTCCCATGGCGTTGCCATCGGAACAAAGCAAAGGAAGTGCGCTAACGTCAAATACTTGCGAGGAGTGAGAGATTATGCTCGAAAACACAGCATGGGCACAAATTTAGCAACATGTTTTGTTTCCTCTTCAAAAGCTAGGATGACCCTGAAGTATTCCAGAGGCTGGGTTCATAAGGTTGTTGGCTTCAATCCAGAGGCGTTAGGTAATCAGTAGTGAGGGGTGGGGGGACAAAAACAAACAAACAAAATCTTTAGCAGTTTCACAGCTAAAAAACACAAACCACCGACGCGCCTAAACTCATCTCTGTTCCCTCAGAAAGCTCTGTGTCAAAGATGATTGATAATCCATACCTGATGGACCAAAGATCACTTTGCGAAACCTTTCGCAAACGCAGCAAAGCAGAGTTCAATTCACAAACAGCAACTTACTTTGTAGCGGCGTCACCTTCTGAGCGTTTGGAGGTCACTGGAATGAATTCAGATGCATTGTAATAAATTAAACTAAAAAGTTTTATTTATTAACTAAAAGAATCAATGGGTTTTTGTTCAAACTTAGTGATGCCGTGATGAAAATTCTCATTTGGCTGATTTTACAAGTCAACCACAGATCAGCTTTGTTTTGGCAAATTTAGAGCGTTACGATTAAATCGGCAAAATAAAACGCTATTTTACGAACCAGTACTTTGTCCAGACAGAAAAAGAACTTTGTCACAATGGTAACCAGAACTCGACTTTGTTGCAAAACGAGAGACAGAGCGTCAACATGCTGTTGCAATGAGAATATGCAAAATGTAAAATGGAGTCAAAAACAAGAGCTGCGCAGAAGTATACGCTTCCCGCGTGTAAAGGAAGGCGGGTTTGTAAAAAAAAAAAAAAAAAAGACAAAATAAAGGTTAGAGTCAGCAGCTGAGTGGATGGAAGTGACAGCAAAGGGAAAATGTAATGCAGCGTGAAATGCAAAGTTATTTCCTCTAACACAGATGGGTTCTGCGTGATCGCTACCTCTCCTTGGCGGGTGGAGTTCTGTTTGTGCGTGTCAAAGTTCAGTCGCAAGACAAAATATTGTTCAGAAAAAGCCTTAAGGAAAGTTACACAGATTCCTGTCACATTTTCACGAGTAAATATCTGAAAGGTGTGGCACGTATACATCCTCCCTGAGTTGAAGCTTTGTTAAAAAAATAAATAAATAAAAATATCCATTTGCTGTGATGATAGCTGCAGTGATTTTAAGATACAGCTTATATGTGCCACAGATTCTCAGTTGAATTTAGGCAAGCAGACTTTGGCTAGGCCACCGTGACTCTTGATCAAGCTCAAATCTAAATCACTACTGTACGTTTAGCTGCGTCAATAGACTGAAAGCCTGAATCATTTTGTAAAATCTGGTAGAGTTTGGCTATTTCGCTCCGTTCACACAGCATAGTGCTGCCGCCACCATTTTTCTCTGTGGATATAATCAGTTGTGTTTGGCATGCGGTCTTCAAAGGGGAGATGTTGGCACTGGACTTTACTCATGGGTATTAGAGTAAAACGTGTTGAATAAAATGCACGCCACACCTTTCAGATTTTGAGTTGTGGTTGCAGTGTGAAAAAAGTGAACAGATTCAAGCGCATGACAACCTCTAAAAGGCTTTTTTTTTTCTTTTTTACCACACTTACATCTGTTTGTGGGTCACATCTGTATGCAGCAGGCATACTGCTTTCACTTTGGGGATTTAAAATGGTGATCATTTCCTCTTTTAGGTACAACGAAGCTGTGTGAAGCATTGAGCAGATGACCGTTTTAGAAACTTGTCTATCGCCTCCTTCATCGGCCAAACCTCCCCTGTCTGATGTAACTGGAGGTGGTGACTGCTCATGCAGTCAAGTGATTATCTGCGACAGAGGAGCTTGCACACAGCCACGGTCCTTGAAAAGAAGGCAACAAGGTGGATAAAGTCACAAATGGCTCATTTGTAAACTGGGGAAATGTGCGGATTCACAGATTGACAATTTAATCCTTCATTTACGAGTCTTATACCTGTAACTTTTGTTACATTTTGCAGGCGCATGATGATGCGGAACAAGATTGCGCCACCAAAAACAATTCAATAAGTCAGAATCCTAATTCTGCGTTCGTTTACGTCAAAATACAAATAAATACCCAGACATTATTGTGTGTGAAATATGTTGTGAGTACATGTTTTTTCCCCCTTGTTGTTGGATTTGCAAACCTGCACTGAAAGCCTGTCTAAATGGTAGATTTGAGTTTGACGGCTCTATTTGCCTCACTGTGCAAAAGCAATTCAAACAGTTTTGTTTTTTTTGTTTTTATAAAAAAGGCAAAATTCTTAGATTAATCAGAATTTATAATTTAGTAATTTGTATTTATTTATTTTATTTTATTAAAACAGAAAAAAATCTGACTCTTTGGTTTTTGTTGTTATTGTTTATTGGCCCTAATCCTCTTCCGTAGAAAGAAGATCAGCCTGCGTGTAAACAGGAAATGTGAGTCGTGTTGTTCTAAATCAGGAAGTCGCCCTCTAGTGGCGTGATATATGAACACTGCAGACCGGACCGTAATCTGACACGCACAATCTATTGAACAATAACTAATATTAAAAATTATCATGTGGAGGAGACACATATAACCACGTTTTCCCCTACAGGTAGAGAGAGAGAAGTAAAAAATGTGGAAGCAATGAGTTCAAAACCACAGATCAGAACCAAAACGTGGTTGTGATCAAATAAGCACTCCTTAATCTGACCTTGTACGGAGTCAAGGTCAGGCCAACAAACAAAAAAAAAAAAATTTAAAACATTTTTTTAAAAACCCAAAGAGCTCCATCTTGCACTCTATAAATCTCAGTTTGGATGTTAAATTTAAACTGGAAATAGTTGAACAAGTCTGGCTTGTTTGGAAAAGTTAGCAAGAAGGCCGCAGTGGAGTTAGCTCAGTCAGCAGCAAATTAGCATCCATCAACGAGGAACCTGCACGGCTTTCGCTTTCAGGAGTGTAAATAGACATAAGCGATGCTTCATAAAACTCCTAGCACTAGCAAAGGCATTAAAATCACGTGTAATTCATCTAATGTACTGAGGTCGCCCTCACTGAAGCAAAGGCAATCCACTGTTTCTGAAGGCGCTTGCTTGGTCACTAGGTATCAGCCTGCCTCTTCCACCACGTAAACAAAAACCAAGCAAAACCAATCAAAATGACTTGTGCCACGTTGATGCGCAACTAAAACAATTGCTGCACCATTTATTGTTTGAGTTCTTAAACGTGGACTCTCCGCTTGACCTTTGAGGACCAGTGGAAACATTTATGGACATCTTTTAAAACGACAGCGGCGCAAACAAAATATTTAGCAGCTGTTTCATCTGCAAACTTCATTAGATGATTTTGTCCTTTGCTTTCTTTTAAACTAAGTCAGCACAAACAAGTAAGGCAATTACAACAGTGCAACTCCGTAGAAGGCGTGATTGGGGCAGATTTCGAAATGGAAATACAAAGTAATATTGGTAATAATAATAATAATAATAATAATAATAGTAATGAAGCAGTAACTAAAATAGCAACATATGTTAGGATTGATATGCATAGTTGGGCAGCTCCATTAATATTTCAGACAGGTTTTCATACGATTCTATACGTTTCAGAGATTTCAAATTTAATTGAGATTCAGATGAAAAAAAAAAAGTTAAAACAAGAATTTTGCCAAACAAAATATTAGATCACAACGGAGTGTTTTTTTTTTTCCAATAACACTCCAATTGATACCACATCGCTAGAAATAGATTCAGGAAGTGCAATATTTTTATTTATTTTTATTTTATCCACCTTTTTAAGCAATTCCAAAGTATTTTTGGTTTGATTGCATTCATAGAAGACACGGTCTATGGTTTCTACATCACTTTCACAGAATGAGCATTTATTGTCGTCGAGATTAAAGCAATTTCCTAGTAGTAAATTGCATTTAAAGGGGCTGTCGCAACATCCCTGCCACGTCCCAGCAGCAGCAGCTGTGTCGGCTGGCCGGGGCTCCGGGATGAGCCGGTGCTGCTGGGTTCATGTGTGGAGGGGATGCGACTGAAGGGAGCAGCAGAGAAGCGGAAGGAGAGAGGAAACACGTAAAGCCACACTCCCTCACTGGATAGAGAGAGAGAGAGAGAGAGAGAGAGAGGGAGAGAGAGAGAGAGAGAGAGAGAGAGAGAGGGAGAGAGAGAGAGAGAGAGACAGAGAGAGAGAGAGAGAGAGAGAAGCTCCAAGGAGAAGCACCGCTGCTCTGCTCCCAGACTCCTCTCTGCCTCCTCCTCCTCCTCCTCCTCCGCGTTGGACCGGGTTATTGTTCCCGTCAGGAGAGGAGAGGCGTTGACGGACTCGTTTCCGTGGGCCTGTTGTTCGTTCACTGTTTCGGACGGAGCGGGACACCCATGCTCAGCTCGGGGAGAATGGAGGAATTCGTCACCGAAGAAGAAGAGCCGTGGTATGACCAGCAAGACCTGGAGCAGGGTAAGACAGACCGACAGACGGACCGCAGCATCCCCTCCTTCAGCCGCTGCTTGGCACTGGCCGGCAGCTGAACAAAGGCTCTCTGTGGAGCCCCACAGGCCGAGGCAGAGATGTCACTTGGAGCTTTAACGCTAGCAGGGAATTCACGTTGAATGAGCTTCTTCTTCTCCTCCTCCTCCTCCTTCTTCTTGTTCTTCTTCTTTAACAACAATGCATTGACAGCACGCCAGTAAGGAAGGGCCTTCACTTGGTCAGCATCTATGCAAAGTGACACAACTACAGGGTTAAAGTCAGCTAACATCCATTACTTCAAAAATTGACTCCTGACAGCTTCGTTATATTTCGGAAAACATTTGTTTTGCCGCCTTATTTTAATCTAAGAGATTTATGTTTATTGGAATCAATAACATGGAGACATGTGGTTGATAGGCAGACCTGAAGTAGTCCAAGTATAGCAGTGAAATGCTTTATTATTATTATTATCATTATTATTATTACTATTATTATTAAGGGCACAATAATTGTGAAGGATAAACATTTTTGAATATTTAACATATATTGCTGGATGGTGGCCACATTTACTGTATGGATAAAAGAAGTATTGAAGTAATTGATGTTTTATTCCGATTGCAGAATTTCTTTAAAAACTTTAATATATTTACATTTATTTAGTGGCAAGAGAATTATCAATATATATATATATTTTATTATTATTTTTTTTAACAAGAATCACTATTAGCATAAGTATTGTAAACCCTACTATACCAACTAATATTTTCTTATAACATTTCACAGGCATCCCATTTTGATTGGAATATCTTCATAAAATAAAGGCCTAAGTCTTTTTTTTTTCTTTTTCCTAAATCAACTTTTGTGCAGAAATAGGTGGTAGTTTTTTTTTTTTTTTTTTTTCAAAATCATGTTTGTCAAAAAATTACGTGGGTCATTATTTTAAGGCGGTGACTAAACAGTGGAGATAACCCCTGAGCTCCCAACGAAACAAAACAAACTACAAACCACGAAGGAAAACACTTCCTGTCGTCATCTTCTTTGTGGTTTTTGCCAGTAGATAATCACGCGACAGGATGTTTCCATTATAGTTGTGCAAAAAGCATCTATTTCTGAAGAACCACCTTATCCTAGTGCAAAAAATCATGTTGTTGTTTTTTCCAGTAAGCAAATTTATTTCCGTTATTTCAATTTACTCAACTCAAGTGAATGCAAATGCAGCTGGTGAGAGGTTTTTCTGTAGGTCCTGCTGTTGGAGCCTAATTTAAAATCGTTCAAACCTCTTTCCATTCAAGGCCCCATCTGCTCCTCCCATCCCACGACGTTCGATTCCATTAATTTAATTGAATTATATCCGTCCAGAATACGTATCGTTGGACTGTAAAGCTTACCGTTCATTCAGTTTGCTGTACTCAGACCGAGCCGCGCTCAGATGGTTTGTAGGACCTAATCGAAGTGACTGGCGAGTCATCAACTTCTCCGCACCACTTATTTCGTTTCCTGTCTTCCTCCTCCTCTTCCTCTCCGTCTCCCCCGTTGTAGTGCCAGCTAATCATATCGCAGCGCTCTCTCTCTGTGGCTCGGCTGAAATGGTGCTGATGTTGGGACTTCGCTCGTGCATTGGGATTTTCAAACCCACTGCTTTCAGACACAAAAATAGACACCCGAGGAGCCTTTGTTTATTTACAGGAGCTTAAAAAAAGAGAGAACCAAATGGAACTGGATAAATAAATGAAAACTTAATAATGTTGAGATGAAAAAGACAAAACAAAGAGGGAGCAGAGAGGACGTCGGAGGTGATGGAGCAACGCTGGGCTTCAAAGTGCTGACTGCCCCAGCTCCTCATCCCGGGTGACATTCCCAAATGCTAGTGTGTCAGTAAGGAACACCGCCGTCATTGTGTCACCTTGGCTCAGGCAGACTGGCATCAGTGTTATTCAGACACAAGGCTCATCAGATTCAGTTTTTGTTGTTTTTTTTTTTTTTGTTCCCAAACTTTGTTGGACGATAAATCGGCCCAGATGATATAGCAATAAACAATAATATTGTTGTTTCGAGACAATTTTCAAGCAATATAATTGTAATAGCAGAAGACTGCAAGAACAAGTTCTCAAAGGTCGACAGACTTTAAATACTAATGAGCGTTTAACACCTGAACACAACAGAAATGAATCGAATCATTTGTGAAGTCTCTGTGAACACAGGGCTAGCACAATGCACCAGACTGAAAACTTTCATTTTTTTCCAGAAAAGAGGCAAACTATTAATAGTGCAAATGGAAATTTTTATGCTCGATTCAATTTATCACGCAACTGATTTATCTATTGCTTATTATGACAGGCCTTCGTCCACAATCTAAATCCACGGTGACTGAGAATGATTATGTTTTGGCTTCGCTTTCACTGTAACACTTTTTGCCTGATAAATAGCCAGAGTTACTTTAGCCTGCTCTGAACAGTGTCTGTAGCGAAGGAAAATGGAGGCACGAGAAGTCCTGTTCTCCACATTCCACTGAATCCCACCAGTGACCTTCACCTACCGAGACAACGCAGCTGTGGAAGACATCGGGACGTTCACGTGTAAAACCCGACGGCTCACCTCCACAAGTGGATCCACTGACTTTTTAGAGGTCACAGAGGCGGTCTCTGCTCATCCGAGGGAGGGTCTCCGGTCTTCACGCGTTGCGTAAAAACGAAAGGGTCTCCACCCTGCGTGACATCGTCCTGCGTGGGTCACTTTCAGGTCAGTGCCGAGCCACAGAGATTGATTTGTAACGTTGTTTTCTTGCCCATTTTGTTCTCTTTCTTTTTGCGTCTCTTCTCCTCCTGACCAACCTTCTGGCTGCTTTTGTTTCAAAGTGTTTCGTGAATTTCGTCTCCATCGCAGCTTGAGGCAATTGAAGACAGGACAAATTTAGTATGTGTTGTTTCTTTTGTTCCAGTCGATGGAGGCGGTACTGGATGTGAAACGAAGTTGATCACAGTCGAAGACTTGTGTTTCTCCAACAACATCAAGTAAACGCGAAACTGTTGCCAAATATTGCATTGAGGATTTTCTGAGTTCTTTTCCGTTTCTTTCATTGTCTGGACAACAGTGATGCATTCTGGGCACACGATATGTATCAATGTATTTCAATATGTCAGGCAGACTAGTTATTGGAGAAGTTAGTGGGGTTACTGCTTCCCCCACCCATCTTCTTCTTCCAGAGATGCTGCAGTCCGCATCCTGCTGACGCCCGGCAATGTGGGCCACCAGATCCGCTGAGTCAGACCGCAGCTAGAACAGAGAACGACGACAGTGACTCATCTCGCTTTGGACGGACGTTAGCTCGGTGTGCGCCCAAACGGAAACGCTGCCAAAAGAACACTTTTATTCGAAACCTTCATCCCAGAGTCCCCAGCATCTCGCTGCGCTGTGTCTCAGCAGAGGGAGAGATTATTTTGGCACCGGTGCCTGACCTTCATGCGTTAGTCGCCGGGTAGGGAAGAGGTCTGGCTCTCTGCCTTTCTTCTATAACTGAGCCGTGTCGCTGCAGAACCAAGGTGGCGTGGCGACCCGTTTGATCATCCCGAACTAAAATGGCGCAATGTGCTCCATTAACTCTAGCGGCGATGATATAAATTATTCTGCTATATTTAGTATTTTGCTTCCAGAATAGCCCACAATCTATCTTCCTCTGCCTTTCATTTGGTGGCATAAATATTAATTCATTCATTCATCCTTCACTTTTGTTTTTTTTTTTCATATTTCTGTGACTCTGGCTTCCTTTATTCAGTGATCCCCTTTGTTTCTCAGATCTCCACCTGGCAGCAGAGCTGGGGAAGACTTTACTGGAGAGGAACAAAGAGCTGGAGGACTCTTTGCAGCAGATGTACATCACTAATGAGGAACAAGTGCAAGAGATTGAGGTACGAACCTCACCTTTCTGTCCAAGGATTGGTCAAAAAAGCTCAACAAGGATCGCATCACCCCGCTCAGTCATCACGCATGTGAAATCAACACGTCAGCCCATTTTTTTCCTCTTTTTTTTGGTTTTCTACTTGCGTCTCATGGCAGGAACAAGATATACAATCCAGCTGGATTCAGCACAATAAAACTAGCAATATACGCAAGTAAAAAAAGCAAGAGGGCTCTCGCCTCGAAAAGTATATGTGGCATTACAGCCTTAAATTTCTGTGTATTTTATCAGGATGAACTCACGCACAGTTGCGGGTAATTGTGACAGTTAAGTTATGTTCCTCTCATGATTCATTTTGTACTTATAAAAAAGTTTGCGTATATTTGTAATCAGTTCACTTCAGTATGAAACTCCTAAGTAACATCCAGTGCAGCCAACCACCTGCACAAGTTTCTAATTTTAAGCTCATTATAAATCCAGCAGCATGGGACATGGGAACTTCAAGTGTTTTCTTTTTTGAGGATACAAGTTTATTCATTTATTGATCTGATGGATCAATGGATTGATCACACTTTTCAGATTTCTGTTAGTGAAAAATGTTGGTCTGTCACATGAAACCACCGCAGTCTCACCAAGAGGTACTTGCATATTAGCAAGTGTTTTCCTGCTCCTACGTCACATCCGCTCACATCACATCGAGCCGCCGTGTTGCCGGCGGTGCCCGAGTTGTGCTTTTTTTTTTTCTTTTAAATGTTCGCGGCTCACGTTTCAGAAATGAAAAAAAAAAAAATGTGCCCACAGTTTTGTGCGGTCAAATCACTGCTGTTGTTCCCGTCACGTCGGCGTTTGTGTTTGGCTCTCTAGTACCTGACCAAGCAGCTGGAGGTCCTCCGGGACATGAACGAGCAACACGCCAAGGTGTACGAGCAGCTGGACGGCACGGCCAGAGAACTGGAGCGCACCAACCACACGCTGGTCAGGGACAGCAGAGCCTCGCAGCAAAAGATCGAGAGGTGTGAAGGACGAGCGCTTCGCGTTCGGCCCTCATTCATTCCTTTTTATTAGCACTTAAAACGTAAAGCAGGGCTTCCCCTCCACAGAGAGATTGCCACGCTAGGGCAGTCGCCCCAGTTAAAATAAATGTAAAGTTTTTGCACTTCATCCTCATTAAATGATTTCATTTCAGTAATGATTCATCTGATTAAGCGCTTCAGCCCTAAGTTGTACGCCCCTTTTTGTTTTTCCTTCTGCGCCAGCTTGACGGGGACTATTGAGAGTCTGCAGAACCAGGTGGAGGCTCTGTCGGCGCAGGTGGAGCAGCTCCGCTCCATGGAGCAGCTCCGAGTCCGGAGGGAAAAGAGGGAGCGACGCAAGACCATCCACTCGTTCCCGTGCCTGAGGGAGCTCTGCACCGCGCCCAGGTGGGTGTTTCCTGTACAAAAAATCAACATTTTTTGTACAGGGGAGGGGGGAGAGTAAAGCTCAGACGATTTTTCTGTCAGGTACGAGGATGAGTTTGTAGTGGGCCGGGCCGAGAGCTTCACGATGGAAGCCAAAAGTCAGCCGCGTGAGGAGGACAATCAGCACCTGAGGGAGGCGGTGTCAGCACTGAGGGCCGCCGTCCGGACTGAGAGGGGTCGGAGGGAGGGGGTGGAGAAAGAGTGCAACCTCCTGATCGCAGAGTTCTCCCGGCTGCAGACGCGGGTGCAGGTAGAGAAGCAAAACGATTGCTTTTTTTTCTTTTCTTTTTTTAAATCAAGGTGCTTTGCTCCACAAACTAGCACAGTCAGCAAAATAATGACGAGAAAAGGACCAGGATCAAAGAAATGCCTGCTTTTGAAAAAATGTTATTTAATTTTTTTTGCCAGATCTAAGCGGTGAGCTGATCAGGGCTCCTCTCTCTCTCTCTCTCTCTCTGTGTCTCACGTTTTTCTCTCTCCTTTTGGTTTGTTTTGCTTCCTGACAGGACGCCGAGAGCTGCCAGGCTCGCGTACGGGAGCTGGAGGTGGAGCTGCAGGAGCTGCAGCAGCTACGCCGCGCGCGGACTTTCCTCCTGAGCGGCGAGGACGACGGCGTCGCCCTGACCCAGACCGTCCTCAGCATCACCCCGGAAACCGACACGTTCCTGGAAGCGGAGGAGGGCGACGCAGGCGGCGGCGGCGGCGTGCGGGAGGAGACGGAGGGCGGAGGCGGCGTCGGAGGCGAGCAGCTGCCGGAGTCCAGCCCGGTGAGGAAGAGCTGCAGCGACACGGCGCTCAACGCCATCGTGGCGCGGGACGCGTCCGGCCGCAGGAGAGGCAGCTACGCCCTCCACGCCAACAGCGTGAGGAAGAGGGGGATGTCCATCCTCAGGGAGGTGGACGAGCAGTACCACGCCCTGCTGGAGAAATACGAGGAGCTGCTGGGGAAGTGCAGGCGGCACGAGGAGAGCCTTTGCCACGCGGGCGTCCAGACATCCCGTCCCGTCTCCCGCGACCCGTCCATGAAAGACTGCGCCGTGGGCCCCGTCCCAGCGCCTCCCCCGACACCCACCCAGTCCCCCTCCACTCCGGAAGCCATGGAGAGCATCAGCAGGCAGGTGGAGGCGGTGGATAAGCGGCTGGGGCAGAACACTCCGGAGTACAAAGCTCTTTTTAAGGAGATCTTCTCGCGCATCCAAAAGACCAAAATGGACATCAAAACTACCAAAGCCGCCAAAACGAGCAAATCAGGCAAATCAGGCAAATCGAGTAAACACTAAAGTCGACATCGACTGTACAGATGTTGGTGCTCTTTGAACAAGGGGCTAGCCTAGAGTATGCTATCTTATAGAAGGCGCTGCTACTACAACTAACGTATTAATTTCTTCCAGAGCTCAGCTAAGCTAACCCCAGCAGAAAATCAACCAGATCTGAAGTGCATGCCTTCCACTAGTGAAGCTTCCAGAAAATGGATTGAATCTGTTACATTTTATTCTTCTGTACTTTTAATGGAAAGTACAGGCAAAACAACAAGATTTGTTGGCTAATTTGACTCTTGCTTACAATATTACAGTTATAATTCCATAGGTGGCAAAATGTTTCAGTTTTACACTTTAGGTTCAGATTTAAATCAAATAAGACAAATTGAGCGGTCGAAAGCAAACGTAACATTAACTCAAAAGAAACCTGTTTACTACTAAACATGCTTGACTCATATTTCTGTATTTCCTGTTAGAAATGTTGATTTTACTTACAAAACCCTTTTATGTGGCAAAACTTGAAAGTATTTCAACCATAATTGTATTTTATTAGGATTTTATGCAATAGACCAAAACGATGTGGATCATTATTGTGAAAATAATCACAGTTTCCTTCCTACGGTTTTTAAAGGCAGAATCTGACTGCTGACCTGACATCCGTTCAGAGAATCAGCTTCAAGATTCAGACTTTTTTTGAAAATTAAAAAACATTTTCTTTTTTTTTGTGTGTCTGCTTCACAATCATATGCGTCTTTGTCTAGATTTATCTTACAAAATCCCAGTTAAATGCGGCAAAGAATGCTTTTGCGAGCCGGGGCATTTCAAACCACTGTGCTGCCTGTGTTTTTGACCTGGAGGCGCTCGTCACAAAATGCTACGCTAATTCTGTCAGCACTGCTAAAAGAGCTTTTTGAGCTAAGCTTAGATAAAGATGTGATTACTCTATTTGGCCCTGACTTTTGGGTCGCTGCTTTTGGGCAAACTCTTACCTGCCTCTGTACCTGTGTCTTAACTCCTGCATATGTCTTTGTCTGAATTACAGTGAAGATGAGCTATTTTGTGTTTTGCTTTTAAGGGAGGAGTGTTCTCTTCATTTTGTTCCCACTTTGACATATAAAACCACATTTGAGTGAAGGAAGGGACTGTCTGGCTGCGATATACAGTCATCGTGATATGGGTGTTTCTTATTCCGCGGCGGACATGAACTGATTTCTGCTCTCGTCGCCATGCTCAGGGACAGACAGCTGCAAAACGTTCTCAACTCAGTCAAATGTTCCCTTCACAGTTCTATGCTCATTTTCGTTCCCTCAGTAAATATTTCCATTTGCCTCAGAAGTCAGAACTTTGACTCGGGTCAGGATAAGAATTCAGTTCAGTTATTAGTTGCCAGTTTTTGAGCTCCGTGACCAGAATACTTACTGTAATATTGATGACGATACAAATTCCTATTGATAGGCGTTGATTACAATATATTTACAGCATTTTGCGAATTGAAATACTAAAGAGATATGTACAGCACTGTATGTGCACAAGGTTAAAAGGAATCTAAACCATCAAAGCGCAGGAAGTGGTTTGTGGCTTCAACTTAACTCTTATGTTTATACTTGTGGCAGTCATTTTGGAATTTGCAGGCCAGTATTGGTGGGATGTCTCCCACTTACCAAGTGTAAGCTTCACACAGCATTCTAATTAATCTCCCGAGATCAGAGATAGGATGGTTTTACCTTCTGATAACGATTACAAGCTAATGTTAGCCTAGCTTGTTTTAATGTCAGTGGTAGCTAAACGAATTTGTAAAGTTAATTTTCCACCCTTCTGGGCAAAGGTTCTAACATCCGCATCACATTAATGATCACCATAACGCAGCGTAATTCAGTAAAACCTATGCCTTGAGCTGATGTTTATCTATAGATGCCCAACCAATCTTCCCAAATGTTTCCTGTTAGCATGCTACTTCATAGGATCCTCACACAACAATGGGAAGCTAATGCAAAATGCGTTTAGCTTGACTGATGTACTTTTGTTTTTGTTTTTTTGCTAACATTTGTTCAAGTCTTTTTAAAGGCTTCACTTTACAGGCCACAGGAAATTGAACAAAGATTGAGTTCTGGGACAGTCTCATGCTGCATTCAATTCTTTGAACCGAGTTTAACTGTGATTCAGTTCCAAATTGGAAAAAAATGTGCAATTGATTAAGTGGGATGCTTAGTGACCATGCTAACTGCTGTTAGCAGTACAAGCTGATACTTATGCACTTCATCGCATTTTGGACTTTCTGGATTTTTTTGTGTTAGTGAAAGGTATAATAAGACACTCTTGGTCAAAAGAGCAAGTGAAGAATTTTTTTATTTTTTTAATCAAGCGCAGCCATATTGGATTTTTAAGGTCACAGTTGGTGATACTGTTCCCCCCCCCCCCCGCCTTAGATAATTCTTACTTCTATGAAGCTTTGTGTTATTTTTTTACAGCTTCAAATTTATAAAATAAAATTTCTCAGAATGAATGTTACACCTAACATACTTCAAACAAACATACAGTGCTAAGAAATAAACAATTTTTATTTTTACATAAACCGAAAAGGCATAGGCTTGTTGAATAACATTTGAAACATCTGTCAACATGGTGGTGCTTTGGAAAACCTGTTTTTTTTTGTTTTGTTTGTTTTTTATTACAAATTTTAAGTAGAGTTTTTTTCACAGTCTTAAAAATTTAGGAAAAATTTGGGGTATGGAACTTTTTTTTTTTTTTTTTTTCCTATTTTTCAAAAAATGTTTTGATATTTTGGGTGTTATTATTCCCCCCCCCAAAAAAAAAAAACCCAAAACAAGTCATGATGACTGAATGCAATGCAACTGGAGTCATAAACAATCTGCCTTGTGATTCGCCACATCGCATTGACATTTTGGCATTTTATCCATTTATAGGTGTTGATTCTCAACCTACTCACTATTATCTTTTAATTAGATCATAAACAAAGAGATAAAAATGCTATTCTGGGACTTTACTTCCAAGTGAAATATTGTTCACTAATTGTTCATCTAACTTTCGTGTGTTATATGATATTTCTGTGTCATATGGCAAGTAGAAGAATAAAAGATTTTGAAATTAATCTGGTCTAAGTTAATGCAGATGTTAAAAACGCACTGAAACAGAAAATCCAAATTTTTTTCGCCACTCAAGGCTATTTTAAGCTGAATGTTTTGTTCTCAAATGTCCAGAATGTTATAACAGTAGAAAAAAAAAATTTTGACAGTTTTCTGTAATCGGTAATTGTAACATAAAAATGTGTTGGGGAAAACAACAAAACAAATTGAGTAATCTTGCATGAACTGGTGTTGCAAGGCTTTTTCTCACTGCTACAAACTCTTGCCCTCGACACTACTAATGCGGAACCATGTGAAATCAGTAAATTAGATGGAAAGTTTAATGTTGAGCCACAGTTTGCGCTTCTTTAACGTTCCCCAACGCTGCCTGCTGGCTGTGCCCTGCAGCAGCACTTTTGAATCTCTGCAGACATACTGTAGAGATTTTTATTTTCAATACAACAAAAGTACCAGAGTTTTTTTCTCTCCAATCAAAGACTCTTGCCAGACACACTGTGTAGCTGACGTATAATAAACCAGGGTTCTATCTAACACCCAGCAGTCTTACCAAACTCTTATTATGATGACCTGCAACACCTTGCACCTCTTACGCAATCTGCAATGCCTCTTTTTCTGGTAACCTTCTATATATACATGTAAATATATACAGCTTTGTTATAAGGAATGTTGTTCTAACTAACATTTTTGAATCCAACTCCTCACATACACTGTCAACATAACCATGCCTGAAACTGTTCTAGACTCACTGGTCTGTTAGGCTTCAAAGACTGGATGATAATCACGATGAGTTTGCAGTCTTACGAGTTTACTGACACAATGTTGTGACTTTTAGCACAATTAGAGCTAAACATGACTGAAGGGCAGCAAGTGGAATTGACAAAGTTCTGACAAAAATCCTGTTTGCCTATGTGTAACTGTCTATGACGTCAAACTATTTCTTTACTTTTGCCTTCGTATTTTACTACCTTGTTTTAAAGATTTGCAGTATTCCGTTGTATTGCCGCCAGTGTTTAGATGAACTCATTTTTACTTCATATCATGATGAAACATCTATTAATAAAGAACCAGGCAAATGCATTTGTCGTTTTGTGTGTTTTGTGTACAAAAACAAATCTAGACATTAAATTAAGACATTTCAATATTTCACGTAAATGGACACAACTCAAAATATCTTCAAAATGATGCAAAAATCGCGAAACACAGTCTATCGTCCGTGAACGCCTCCATGTCCACTATCTCTAGTGAAACCCGTGCTAGCGTGAATACACAGACCGCGTGGCCTAATGGATAAGGCGTCTGACTTCGGATCAGAAGATTGAGGGTTCGAGTCCCTTCGTGGTCGTCTTTTGCGAATATTCACCTCTTCCGGTCATGTAGTCATCCGCTTCATCAAAGGTCCACAGCGAACGATTCCGTAAGAAGAAGATGAAGAGTTAATGCTGCTAGTTTTTAACAAGTAAACTGTGTTTTCTGGTGTGCCGTGTTATTGAGGAGTGTATAAAAAAAACAAACCAAACAAACAATATGGATATACACTAATCTGAATAAACAAAAGCTTCACATACGTATACACAATATGACGAAATATATCCAATTATACACAAACCACTCAACGTGGACGACAATGTCCGCTTTCTACCGTTTAAGTACAGTCACACCGGATCTTCCCCACGTCCAAGCAGAGTGGCGCAGCGGAAGCGTGCTGGGCCCATAACCCAGAGGTCGATGGATCGAAACCATCCTCTGCTATGGGAGTTTCGTTTTCCGCTTTTATACAAGGACATTAATACTTATATGCGCTACTTATTTTTTCAGTTTTCTCATATTAACATTGACCATCTCTAATATACATGATCGCATTGACGAAGCATCTGTATGTGCCTGTATTTCATGACTCATACAAAATTTAACTTCCTGTCATTGAATACGTACATTTGAAAACAAACTCTAACAGAATAATCATGATATAAACTACAGGGTAACAAAAACAAACAAAAAAACTGCTGATATGTAGCATTATCACTTAATGAGGAAAACTATTGCTATTTATCTAAAGGCAAAATCTGGCATTTCATTGTCATTGCAGCAGCTGATCTATCTCAAGATAAAGAAATATGTACTCTTCAATAGTACAATCAAAGACGCTACAGAGAATGTGTATTTGTGTCAGAATTAGGGTTTATTCTATCAATAAAATTAACATTTAATCAAGAGTAAGGGAGTGTGACAAGCCTTCAGAGGAAGTAATACACATGAAAAATCAGATGTTGCGCTTTCGACATCATTCTCTGTTGGTTATTTTAGTAGATAACCAACGTAGAGTAAGAAGCCAATAAATGGCCAGTTACCTGCTTAATATATTATCACCAGTGGCAAAGATGAAAAGCCTTCAAATACATAAATAAATATTTTATTACAGTAGCACAATCCTACGTTAAATAAAAAAACAACAAAAAGTTTTATGTCAAATGTTTATTCAGAAAATCATTAGTACCTAGTTGGACCCCCGTTCGCCTTCAGAACCGCGTCAATCCTCTGTGTCACAGACTCAACAGCGTGTTTGAAACATTCTTCGGGGATTTTGCTCCACACATGCGCGATGGCGTCACTCAGCTGCTGCAGATCGGTCGGCAGAACATCCATGATGCGAATCTCTCGTTCCACCGCATCCCACAGATGCTCTATTGGATTGATGTCTGTCGACAGCGGAGGCAACTGGAATACGCCGAACTCGCTTTTATGCTCAAGAAACCAGCTTGAGGTGACTTTGGCGTCATGATGGGGCGCGTTCCCCTGCTGGAAGTAGCCATCGGCAGACGGGTACACCGCGGTCATAAAGGGTCGGACATGGTCTTCAACAAGACGGAGGTAGTCTGCTGCGTTTAAACTATGCTCAATTGGCACTAAAGGACCCAATTTGTGCCAAGAAAACATCGCCCACACCATTACACCACCAGCAGCCTGAACCGGCGATCCCGCTTCAGGCTGCTGAACGGACGGATCTGGGCTTTCTTGTTGCTCATGCCAAATTTTGATCAGACCGTCCGACTGCTGCAGCTGAAATCGAGTCTCGCTGGACCAGGCAACGTTTTTCCAATCTGTTACTGTCCACTTCTGGTGAGCCTGTGCGAACTGTAGCCGTATCTTCTTGTTCTTTGCCGTCAGGACTGGCCCCTGGTGCAGTCTCCTGTTGCTGTAGCCCATTTGCTTCAACGTTCGGCGCGCCGTGCGTTCAGAGATGGTATTCTGCACGCCTTCGTTGTAGCGGGTCGTTATCTGAGCTACCGTCGCCTTTCTGTCGTCTCGAATGAGTCGGTCCATTTTCATCTGGCCCCTGACGTCGACGAGGCATTTCCGCCCGCAAGACTGCCGCGTGCTGGACATCTTCCTCTTGTCGGTCCACTCTCTGTAAACCCGGGAGATGGTTGTGCGTGAAAAGCCCAGCAACTCGGCGGTTTCTGAAATACTGAGACCGGTACGTCTGGCGCCGACAATCCTGCCACGGTCAAAGTCACTTAAATCCCCGTTCTTCCCCATTCTGATGCCTGGTGTGAACTTCTATGCGTTTCCTTTTCACATCTAGGTGCCTTACATGCACAACACAAAGTGGCCAATGACTGTGAATTACAGCACGATCGCTCAATATTGCACCGTCAGTCGAAATCCACTCGTCGGCTGTTCTTGACCGATGAAAGGATTTTCTTCTGTCTGAGTTGCTCTTTGTTCCTCTTCCTGATCCTGCGCAACATAAAAAAGTGACAAACTTGCACTTTAAACATATACAGAAGCCCAAATCAATTCATTTCACTGGGCATCACCTGGCTGCTCTTAGAGCTACGTCTTCGTCTGATGGTTCGCGAGGTCTCTCGCTGGCCTCGGCTACGATGGTGGAGATCTTCTGCAGACAGTCGGAGAGGTTTCTCTGCTGACTCCTGCTCACCTCCGAGGTCACCAGGAGCTCCCCGGCCTTATTGACGCGGTTTTTGTTCTGTGGAGGAAAGAAAAAGTAGACAATCAGCTGTAACGTGCGTGATTCTCTGGATGTACAAAAAGGCACGCCGCGTAACGGACCTTTTCTATGATTTTCTGTCGAACGTCTTTGGGGATCCAGTCGGCTGTCTGCACGTGAAATCGGACCTCTGCTTTAGTGCTCACTGCGGATTAAGGTCATAACTTTAGAAAGAAAACAAAAAACACTCAAACAACACTTCTAGATTAACCTTAGGCCGAATAGCGGAGTCTTGCGTTAGTGCTTATGTCCCTAAAATGGTCAATTCAAGAAGTGTACTTTTTTTTTCTTTTTTTTTGCAAAGTTCTGTACAAAAATTTCTTTAAAGCCAGCATTTATTTACCTTTGTTAACGTGTTGACCTCCAGGGCCGCTGCTCTTGCTATAGGACACAGTCAGACGCTCTATGACCCAATAAGGGAGAGGACATAAATAAATAAAAATAAAATAAAAAGTCAATCAGACTTTTCTTTTTCTTGTTTGATTCATAGGTTCATTTACCTACTGGAATGTGCACGTGCGAGTCCTGTTGAAGACAAAACAGTCAATATATATATATATATATATATATATATATATATATATATATATATATATATATATATATATATATATATATATATATATATATATATATATATATATATATAGGCATATAATATAACACAATAGCTTCCAGTTGAAGGGAATCGCTTTGTACATATCACCATTTTTCTGACGAACATATTACACTATTAAAGGTAGTACAGTCATAACTATATAATATATAAACGAAGGCTGTTCTTTATTTTCCGTACCTCTGAAGAGTCAGGCCCTCCAGTCCCATAATAAAGCTTTGACAAAGTGCTGCTGGTTAATTTGAAGCTAATACAGCCGAGGTTGCCGAGCGGAGGTCTCCCATTTACGACCCCACTACCGCAAAGTGAACATAAGCGGCGAATAATGCAGGCCGCCATGTTGGCCCTGAAAGGCTACGCTCTTCCTCTGGTGTTTTGTGGCACCGGCGAAGTGCAACACCGCCCCCTGCTGACTCAAAGTATTTATAAAAATTAAGAGGCGGTCACTTTTTAATGTATTAACTATCCAGTTGAGCTAGTAAGCTCATATTTAACGAGTTTGGTGCAACTTCGCGTCGTTTTGTACCCTCCCAACCCCCTAAAAAAACAAACAAAAGAAAACTGCTGTCAATTAAAAAAAACTAGATTCTTGGTTTACTGGGAAACTGTAATTGAAGGAGAATACCGCCACCTGCTGGAGAGAAGTTCGTGTTGACTTGATTTTAACAGTCTCATTATATCCACATCTATTACTACAGTGCATTCATAATTGCAAGCCTGTATTAAGCAACCATATGTTTTTATTAAACTTTAATTAAATAGTGTAACATATTTTCCTCATGGAAAGAAAAGCAAAATGCAACACTGGTGGTCTGGTTTCAACATTTCTCATGTTCCAAAAATCACCGTGTTGAATATTTAGCATTTTCAACACTAGTATTAGTCTCTATGGTATCATTTTAAACGCGTTTTTTTCAATTTCACTATGGTCTACTGCGGATCCGCCACCGTAAATAATAACAACAGTCTGGAGTATTCTCCAGATCTTCTCTTCACCCCACACGCCATTTTCGACGCCTTGTTTGGGTGCATTCGAGAACGTTTTCGTTGCACCACAATCTAGCTAGACCTGCCAGAGACTTTCTTACCCAGGCAATCGAACCGCTGCTCCAGCTCACGCCGGGTACACACTCCGGGCCGCTGGCAGCTGACTGACAGCGTGTTTACTTTGTGCAAATAAGAACCCAGGCCGCTGTACGTAACGGGGAAACGCCACCGGAAACACGTGCCCTCCAGCGCCACTGTGGGAAATGCGCAATCTTCACCCAGCAAAGTTTTGATTTCCGACTTGAGTTTGTGTTTTTATTTTTACCATCCTGCGATGGCTTTTGCAGCCAATAGAGTAGTCGGGGATACAAATAAATGAGCTTGACGACAAAAGACAGGTTCCACCGAGATTTGAACTCGGATCGCTGGATTCAGAGTCCAGAGTGCTAACCATTACACCATGGAACCATATGAGGAACAGGTCGGAAAATACCTTTACCAACACAAGCCTGACCGTATTTCAGACATTGACATATTTTATTGTTACACATTGACACTCTCGTCAAGACAGCTTCTGTTTTTATTATATTAAACAGTTGTTACTGTCTGATTGATATGTTTAACGACGCCGCTCCTGCTCAAAATGTTTGTGGTACCTCAAAAGAAAATTCTTTAAACGAGAGGCTCTTCCTTTGCAGAACTGCTCATTTTGGCAACAAATCGGAATCATTGTTGTATGGTTCCGACTGCGGTCCGAGAACAATTAGGGATGGAAACAGATGCGTTCCTTGGCAGTCAGCCGGCGAATGACCCGGGTAATGATGAATAACGGGAGTGGGCGGAATTATTTTTGTCCATTGCAAAATGTTTTTGTTGTAGAAGTACGGGATGTATTTAATGGCCCAATCAAGCATATTAATTTAGGTGACTAATTACAAAGTATTTTTCTCTTATATTTCCACCAGTCAACCGGTTGAAGAAGCCCCGCCTCTTTCATGTGTGGATTTGATAAAAGGCAAGCCTCATTCTCACTGGTGCACCCAATTCCTTACCTGCTGACAAAATTACACCCTCACATAGACTTCACTGATGATTTGAAAAGGGACATTTATACTCGCTACCAAAATGTCTGCTATCATCACATCAGCCACATGTAGAAGTGAACGCCCGCCTCCACTCGATGCGACGATTCAAACCACGCCTCGCCGGCGCACACAGCATAGCGGGTGACAAATGGGGCGGACCCAATAAGTATCCAAAGGAAGGAAAACAAAACAGAAGATCTGCGCTTTTCCCGTGTATATCAATACATTTCATAACACACACATAGCTGTGCTGTATTTCCGAGTATTGTACTGGTACAACTAGCTAAGAGTCGTTTTGTAAGCTTCTAACTCTTTTCTTTTTCGCAATACCTCTAAGGTAATTTTAGCAAAGGTAGCTCTAAGGTTAGCAGCTAAACATGACCGCGGCCACATCCGTTTTCGACGGGTTGCTTTTGCTGGGTCCAGCTGCGCATTGAAGCGTTGTGCTCTCGGTACTAAGACCACACATATCAGTCGTCGACGGCCCTGTTTTTTTCCCTTTTCTTGCCAGCTCCGAACTCTGGCAAGGGAGAGTTTTCAGCGCTAGCTAGCGGCTAACCCATGTGAGGCAGAAATGAGGTGCGGGGGATTTCACTATCGAGGAAGTCTGATGTGACGGGAAATAGGGCGAAGATCAGATCCCTGCCCGAGCAGATGAAGTCATGCCTGACGTGCCTCCGTGTGTTGCTCAAGAGGCTCTTGGTCCTGGTATAACAGCGGCTAGCAGGTTCGGTTAGCAGTTAGCAGCAGTAGAGAGGGACATCAGCTTGTTTACAAAATGCCTGGAATAGTGGTGTTCGGGAGGCGCTGGGGGATCGCCAGCGATGATCTCGTCTTCCCCGGCTCCTTTGAGCTGCTGCTCCGCGTGCTCTGGTATGTTGCTGCTCCTCGTGCACGTTTTCACACATTACTGTGCGAGAGTTCCGATTGTTCGATGCTGTTGCTCCTCAGGTGGATCGGCACCTTGCTCTTGTTCGCCTATCATAAGGGCCACTTCGATTGTAACGGGGGAGGGGTTCTGCACACCTACCTGGTTGGGCTCCTGGTCGTGCTGGGGCTCATCGTCCTGTCACTGTGGGCCATCGTCTATGTCAGTGCCCAAGGTAAGTAAACAGAAGAACACATTTTGCTGGGCGATAATTTTATTTTGTGGGACAAAATTATCGCAAATTATTGCAATGACGATAACCGATGTTGGTTATCGTCATTGCCATAAACGATAGTATCGTTCGTGACAATGGGAGACATTTTAAATGTCCAAAATAAACGAACAAAACCAAGTTTATTTTCATAGTGCGCTGCAGCCAAATGGCGGTTCAAAGTGCTTTCCGTCATACAAACACAAAAATACAAAGTCATGGTACACACAAGTCTGCATTTGTAGTTAAGAATTATAAAGTACATGTAAACAAAATTGTCCTTCAGAACAATGGCTGTCTGAGACAAAAGCGCCAGACTCGAGACTTTTGTCGTTGAGTTTTTGGCAAAAAGAGAGACAAAACAGAAATCACGCTGGTGGAAATGACTGAGTTTGTTTTAATCGACAGTGCGATTAATTGTCTCATTCTGACAGGCCTATTTAAGGTAGACGCTGTCGGTTCATGTATTTCTCGGCTACAAATGTTGGGGAGCCGTTTTGGTGCATCCAGATCTTCATCTCTACAACCTTGTCATTATGATTCTTGTCATAAAGCATCAACTTCAGGTCGCGCTGGGACGGTCATCTTGCATAATCGTGTAATGCAGGAAGTAAGCGGCAAACATTTTGTCCTTATCTGTGATGAAACGCTGGCAATTTCGAAGAGATTTTGTAACAACTATAACATCCACCTTGCACTGCATCTAATGAAACATCCACCAGTCAGCGCTGTTGTAATCATGTGTCATGAATGCCCTGTTCATGATGTCTGTTGTGGATATTAGTAATACCTGGTGATTTATTCCCTCAGGCACGATTACCAACCCTGGCGCGCGGCGCTCCATGCCGGCCCTGGTGTACCTGCGAGCGTTGCTCTACATCCCAGAGTTCGTGTGGGCCTGCCTGGGAGCCGTCTGGGTGTCCGACGACAGCCGAGGTTGCGACCCAGCCACTGTGGGTGCGGTCATCACTGCTGTTATTACCAGGTTGGAGCATTTACATGTCGTTTTTTTAAAAAGGTAATATATATGCTTGTCAGAAACTTGGCGTTGGATGGAATGAGATGTGATGATGTACTTTGTGGTCACACTTCATATTTTAATGCCGTTTCCAGCTCGTCCCCATCAGAGACATACTTTAAATCAAGTTCTTTGGCTCGTTTATTTCCCCCCAGCTGGATCATCCTGCTGTTCACGGGACTGGGTGTGGTGTTCGTCTTCGATCCGATGGGCAGCCCCCGCCTTCAGCCGGGCCCCGCCGAGCCGCTGGGGGTGCGGGACATGGAGAGCAGTGGGGGCACCCAGTTCCTGTCCACGGCTCGCTCTCTGGCCACCAAGGTGTGGGAGTGCCGCCTGCGGCTGCTGTGCTGCTGCCTGCCGCAGGACGAGAGCCACCGGGCGGCTTTCTCCAGCATCTCGCAGCTCCTCAGCAACTTCTTCTCTGTGAGAGACAAGTTTCAATCAACTAATAATCTATAATCTGGATTGCAGTGTGAGATTTTGTCTTGTATGGAATGATGATGCAGGACACAGACCTGGTGCCCAGTGACATAGCAGCTGGTTTGGCTCTGCTGCACCAGGAGCAGGACAAGATGGAGCGCAGCAGAGACCCAGAAGACATCATCACCCACAGCCCCTCCTCCCCTATCGTAAGTAACACGGTTTCCGTAAAACTTGTATTAGATACTAAAAGGGCTGCAACGATTAATCACGTCAATAATGATTAATTGATTATTGAAATAACTGTCAACTAATGTAGTAGCAGTAGTAGGTAAATTGGGATTTATCAATTTTGGAAGAATCATCAACTAATTTAGTAATCGATTATTCAGATTAATTGCGATTAATTGCTTATCAAAAATTGTCACCTCATTTTGTAATCAAATAATTGGATTAACCGATTAGTCAAGTCATCAACAATTAATGAAGTCATTGATTAATCGTGATTAATTGATTCTTGAAACGATGGTCAACCAATTTAATAACAGATTAATTGGGATTAATCAGTTACTGGTAGAAGGCTCAATTAATTTAGTTTTTGATTAATTGTGATTAATTAATTAATCAAAAGAATAGTAAACTTAATTTAGTAATTGATTAATCGATAAGAGGAGTGCACAGACTCGGGTCACTTGGTGAAACCCCGCCGCCCCCCCCCCAACATATTCAGAGCAGTAATTAAACCAAAGCTGTAGAAATATATACATTTTGATTTTTAGATAAAAACAACTTTGTCTGCAAATATGTTTTCTGTAAAACTCATGTAGTGATGTGCTATTAGCTTCACCCAGTTCTTATTTACTAAAGGAATGCTGTGGTATTGCATTTTGGGCAATAACGTGTGTATTTTCTTCCCTAAAAAAGGAATTAAATTAGTTTATTTGCATCCTTTAATGTATTTCTAATATTGTACAAAAAAAAATTAGTGGCAAATTGAAAACTCTGTAGAATATGTAGCATATGCTATTTTATTCATCCAATTAATCGATTGAACTTGAGAAGAACCGATAGATGAATCTGTTTTGATGGCCAGTTGCAGCCATAAATCCGAATCGCTGTGCGTGCGTTTTAAAGTGGACCGCCTCTTCCTGTCCCAAGGACCAGGATCTGCAGACGGAGCTGGAGAAAGCGGCTCACTGCATGCAGTTTGCGGCGGCGGCTTACGGCTGGCCGTTGTACGTCTACTCCAACCCCTTCACTGCTCCCTGCAAGCTCAGCGGAGACTGGTGAGGCGCTCTGTGAATGTCGGGTCGGGTCGGGTCGGCTCCGCCTCGATTCCGACCCCAATTCTAACGTGCGTCTGTGCGCTGCAGCTGCAGAACCCGCGCCGCGGAGTACGACATCGTCGGAGGGGATCACCTTGGCTGCCACTTCTCCTCCATCCTGCAAACCACCGGACTGCAGTACAGGGACTTTATATATGTCAGCTTCCACAACCAGGTGACAGCTGTGTTTATTTACAGTGCGTTCATTCCTGACCCGTCGCGTTAAATCTCTAAACAAACCCGATGTGCCCCACAGATCTACGAGATCCCGTTTTTTGTGGCCTTGGATCACAAGAGGGAAGCAGTGCTGGTAGCGGTCAGAGGAACGCTGTCACTAAAGGTGAGTTAAATCGAACATCATGAAAAATCTCCTACTCATTGCTGTTTTTTTTTGTTTTGTTTTTGTTTTTGTACAGTTTGACACATTATGTTATGTATTTTAGTGCAGCGTTATATGTTAGACCAACGGTCTGTAACCTGCTTTTTTTTGTTTCTTGGAAAAAAAATTCAAAGAGAAATAAAAAGTCATACTTGGGTAAAAAATGTTGTTTTTTAAAACATCTATAATTTTAAATGAAATAATAATTTTAATACCTAGAAATGTATATATTTTTTTTCATTTTGAACATGCTGTCTTGCAGCGTGTAGACTTTATCCAAAGTCTTGAAGACTTTGAAACACTAAAAAGTCTTCAAGACTTTTTATCCAAAGTCTTCAAGACTTTGGATAAAATTTCTAAAGAAATAAAAAATTGAGCAATGCTTTAAAGTTGTGTCATAATTAGAAAAAGGTCAGTTTTATTGGGTTTGTTTCTTATATAACTGTGTGAGCAATCTTATTTATAACGTAATTTTTTTTTAAGTTGCACACTAGGTGCTTTTTTTTTCTTAGCGTAATTTTGTATAAACTTTGAAAAACAAAACGAAGGAAAAAGAAAAACAAATACACAATTTATTTCTTTTCTGTTTATTTATTCGGGATATTTAAAATGTCTTCCAGTTCCAGCGTTCTTGAGAAATAAAAAGATATTCATCTTTGTGACGGCATACCTGCATCATCACGACATTATCACTATACTTCTTTGAAAATTGTTTGAAAACTGAAACGTTATCGTTTATCGCGATAACTTCTGGGACAATTTATTGTCCAACCAAGCCCGTTGCCGCGACAGGCCGACCCGGTTGGTTATATTCACCTGACCCGTTTTGACCAGGGAAGAGGTCAAACATTCCATCCTGGGTTTCACAATCACTTCCTTGTTTTTCTGCCGCGAACCGAAACCTCTCTCTCTGAAATATTAACACTCGCTAAAATCACAAAGAGGAAAAAAGACGAAAACGGGAAGTGAGGCTCGTTTGTGTCCTGACATGCATCTGCCTATAATTAGATTGTGTTTGCGTGAAAGGTGCTTGTAGTAATGCAGAACGTTACATCTTCTTTTGACTTTGGCCGTCCACCATAAAAAATTAAACACTACAATAAGAAAAAAAAAAAGCAAACTTTTACGTTTCATGTTTGTTTTTCCCTGCAGGATGTTCTGACAGACCTGTCTGCTGAATGTGAGAACCTGCCGGTCGAAGGCGTGTCTGGAGCTTGCTACGCTCACAAGGTGAGGCGCATTCCAACTGAACCTTTAGCCGTGTAGCATAACCACAGCGAGGCTTTTCTAAAAACACGCAAGTAACCAAATAATAATGATGAATAAGTAAACATATCTGCTGCAGGGCATGTGCCAGGCGGCAGGCTACATCTACAAGAAGCTCGTCAACGACGGCATCCTGAACCAGGCCTTCTCCGTCGCCCCGGTAATGAGTGAAAACAAAAAACCATAATTTTCTGTCTCAACTTTCCAAATATGTCCGGTGGCGTGTATACGACCTGCGGTGATGTGGGACAGTTGATCTTCCAAAAGCCCTGGAAACGTAAAAATAAATCAGTTTTTTTTTTATAGGCTGCTCAGTAAAAACTTAAATATATATTTTTTGACATGAATCAAAAACAGTCAATATTTTCCCATTCCTATAGCAGTGAAGCCCGCCGCATCACAGGTCCTCCCACTTACTTAACAAAAGTGTTTTTCTACATTTTCAATGCTTGTTTTTACAACCCCACACCCCCCAAAAAACACATATATTTCCTTTTTCCTATTTAATTTTATGAGACTGTGAAAGATTCATTTTATTAAGGCTCTGAATGCATCGAGCCAAAACATTTATGATAATCTGTTCGACAGACCGGACGGATCTGTGATAACGCTGTGTTTGTGTGTCGCTGTAATTCCAGGAGTATAAACTGGTGGTCACCGGTCACAGTCTGGGGGCCGGCACAGCCGCCCTGCTGGCCATCCTGCTGCGCACTTCCTTCCCCACCCTGCAGTGTTACTCGTTCTCACCACCAGGGGGCCTCCTGAGGTAAAGCACGACTCCACAGGACTCAGTCTACCCCTTCATTCTTCGTTTTCTTCAACTTTTGGGGGACAGACATTGATTATTGCCGACACAGATGTTCGTACTTACATGTGTTTTATTTTGTGTGTGCAGTAAAGCCTTAGCTGAATACTCCAAGGACTTTGTGGTGTCTGTGGTGTTGGGGAAGGATCTGGTTCCTAGGTGAGAAATGACTATCGTCAGGGTTCGTGCAGGTGCTTGAAGTCCTTGACGATGCTTGAATTTCATTTAGGTGTTTTCCAGGCTTTTTTTTCTTTTGAATAAAGTCCTGGAAAGCGCTTGATATTCAAAGCGCACAGCTTTGTTATAAAGTGCAATCTGACGATTGATTAAAACAGGAACCCTAATGGCTCACGGATGTTATTGATCTGTGTAGTTTATACCTACCTTGCACTTTAACCAAAGTTATTGAAATCAGGGGAGTTTTGTTTAAATTAGTGTTTTGTTCAGTCATGCCTGCGAGAGAGAAAATGTCCAAAAAATAACATTTTGCTGTATTTCCCTTGTCCCTACAGAATACTAGCACAAAACATGATCAGAAACTAATAAATTATATATGAGAGTGAATTGAAACTGCCTTTTTTGTTCATTTGTATTTTTTTTTTAATATCCAAAGTGTGGAAAAGTTTGAAAACTTACTTTGAGAATGCTTCTGAAGTGCTCAAGAACTTTGCTGTGGGAAACGTGTACAAACCTTGTATTGTCTGCTGTTGTGTTCTGCTGGACTTCGTGATGGTATCAATGGCTGTTCCTGTTTTACAGACTGAGCATCCCCAACATGGAGGACCTGAAGAGACGGATCCTGAAAATAGTCACAAACTGCAATAAGCCCAAAGTGAGTCTCGGTGCAGTCGCGCGTTTCTGTGCCCCGAATCCAATCTGGCCGTGACTGAAGCCGCTGTCTTTGTGTTGCAGTACCGCATCCTGCTGCAGGGCTGCTGGTACGAACTGTTCGGAGGGGACCCGGACGATTTTCCCACCGAGATGGACAGCAGAAGGGAGGAGCAGCTCAGCCAGCCGCTGCTGGGGGAGGAGTCGCTGGTGATCCGCCATTCGTCGTCCTATCAGAGCCTGGCGTCGGACGACTCCCCCGCCCACACCGCCGCGCACTTGCCGCTCTTCCCGCCGGGGCGCATACTGTACATCACGGAGGACGGGCCGTCGCGGAGGTCGGTTTCTGCTTGCTGCCACTAACGATTATTTCAGTTATTGATTAATCGTTCACTCAGAGATCAATCGGGTAAAAATAAATTGCCATATTCTGCAGGTTTTTCTTCTAAGCTTTTTTAGGCAACATTAAAAACTCCTTAAGTGCAAAGAAACAATTCAGCTCCTTTATAAAGTAAGAAAATAACAGGAAACGTTTTTCACAGCTTTCCTGTAGTGAACATTTGATCATTTGCAGCGAAGGATTCATCTGCAGCTATGAAAATACTTTTAACATCAAATTGTAAAAGCTCTGTTTGACTCATCAATATAGTGTAGTAGTTGTTATTAAGAATTGGACAGAAAAATATGCTCAACAGGAATTTTTTTTGCAATTTGAACAAAGTGAAGCTTTAACTATGCTACCTGAGGAGTTTTGGGTAAGAAATATTTCCAGAAATGTTTTTTTCTCTATCTTCAATGCAAACTGTTATCAATTTTTTGTATAGTTTTGGCTTAATTGCTGCTCTGATAATGTTGTTCTTTTAGCAGAACACCAAATTAACGATTAATTGAGTACTGAAATAGTTGACCTTTGTTTCAGGAGTCGATTAATCAGATAAATCATTTCATCACTATTATCCATTCTGGTATTTAGCAGCACTCTGTGTCTATCTGACAGATAAGGTGCAGAGGTTTGTGGTTTTGATGAGACGGCATGGAAAAAAGCCCAGTGGGTTTGAATACTTATTTTGATATGTGACATAATACCCTGCCAAACACTCACATCATGGCACCAAAAATTTAAATTCGTCTCAAACCGCAGTAGTTCTGTTGTTGATATTTTGATTCGCTCACATATCAGGACGTACTTTACACATCAGCTGACACCTCAGATGACATCATTTCCTTCTCAGCTGACACCTTTGTTCTATCTTTCTTCTTGATGAAATCAGCTCCGGCTGATTTCATTTGAACTGCTTTCGGTGCTTGAACTTAAGATAACACAAGCTAATGCGGTTGAAATGGACTTGCGTCCCAGTTCTGGTTAGTGAATGAGATCAAAAAGCAGTCACCGCCTCCGGATGTGCAAACATGCAGTTTTTCGACCAGTTACCAATTACAATGTACTTTGTTTTGGTCTAACTCATAAAACTTTCCCACAAAATAAGTGCAGAATGGAGATTCCATTTATAGCTGTCTTAAAAAGTCGTACATTTTAATTGGTGAAGCCCACAGAAACCCCGTACATTGAATGCTCCGCTTTGTCCAAATGTTTGCTTATCAAAGCCCCGGTTTGTCTTTTGCTTCTTTGTTGTCTCCAGCGGAGCTTCCAGCCTCGGATGATTAGAGATGCTGACAGTCATATGAACACGTCTTGTTCCTGCGTCACAGCACAACTTTTAAAAAAAAAAAAAAGAAAAGAAAAAAAGCTTCACCGTTTACACCAACTTGTTCTTCTTTTGTTTTCGTTTCCACAGATCCTGCTTCTCCCAGGTTCGGTACCGTGCCGACTGGTCCAGTGAAGCGGCGTTCCGGAGCATCTTGATCAGCCCGAGGATGCTGGCGGATCACATGCCCGACGCCGTGCTCCGAGCCCTGAACAGCCTGTGCAGCGACAGCCCCTTCTCCCTCTGCCCGTCATCGCTAAGCAACAACCCTCACATTTCTATGTGAGGTGCACAAAAAAAAAAAAAGAACGCCCTCTTCACGGCTCCAAGACGACTTTTACTTGCGTGTTTACATCCGATCCAGGTTCCCACTACTTCCCAACCTGCGATCCCCTGCTACTACTTAATACCGTTTGGTCAAGTTCCTGTGTTATTGAGCTTCTAAATTGTTCAATCATTGGATTTGGATTCTGATGGGAGATTTGAATCTGCGGAGCTTTGCCTGATTTGTAAAAAGAAAACTCATAGAAGCACAGAGTCATGCACTTTTTTTTTTTAAATTATTTAATGCAAGAATCTTTTTTTTTTTTTTTGCTTTATTTGAAGTTGCTCCATGAGCGACTGTAAATCATATTTGAATGTTGTGCGTACAATGTAACAGAGTGGAGCATTCCAACTGTAATGTCAGTGTTTTTGGATTTTGTGTCGTTTGAATGGCTACGATGAAGATTGACTTGTCGCCCAGGGTGACTTTGGAGCTTTCTGATTGGAAGGTGGAGTGAAAAAAAAAAAAGAGGGTATTCATGTTGTTGTGTTTGTGAACTGTAGATAGGAATGTCTTGTGATTTTATTTTATTTTTTTTTATGTTTTGAAATGTCAGGGTGAACAGTGCCTATGCATCATATGAAAAAAAATGAAACCCAAACACACTAAGTAAAGTTCAGAAATACAGTTGGCTTAAACTCGAACATGACCTGAAAGTGAAAAGTTTAAAGATTGTGCTTTTCTGTGTGGAATTGACCTGCTTGCTATGGATGTTGCCATTCTTTTTCAAGAAAAAAAAAGTTCATATCCTCGTAGGAATGCATTTGGAAGCTAAAAGAAAATAAACGCATTTGTGAAGTATACACAATTTGCTTGTTTCAAGTCTCAGTATTCAGTCCTTGAAGTCTTGGAAGAAGAAAAATTGTACAGAGGCTGCACAGTGCTGAGAGTGGGGGTGAATGCAAATACATTGTACTTTTTCAGATTTGTTTTGTTTTTTTATTTATTTAAAAAAGGTTAAAGTATAATTTTATATATATATATATATATATATATATTATATATATATATATATATATATATATATATATATATATATATATATAGCTCCTGAGGTTTGAATACCCTTGCAGCTCACTATAATTATTTTCCGGAATAAAAATAAATAAATAAATAACCCACCCTGTGCACTTCAGCACGTCACATCATGACAGCGTTCAGTCACCAGCATGTATGTTCAAGGGATACTGGGAAATCCCTATTTCAAAACGGACGACGTAAACAGCAGTGCTCGAAAGTTAAGCAGTTAAAAATACACCCACTCTTGTCTCAATATAGGCTAGAACTAAGCTAGGACATCGACTGAAATATATGGCATAATTGTACTGCGACCTGAATTTAATGTAAAAATCAGCAGAAATGTTTGAAAATATCTTGAACTTCTTGATCCCACGGCTGTGATTTTTTTTAACGTACTTTTCTCCCCGCCTTCCAGACGTCACTTCAGCATCACCAGGCTATATATATATATAAAAAGTATTAAAATAGAAAATAATTTTAGTCGTATCCGTGACGGTTGGCTAAGGCAGTTCAGTATTTTGTGCACTTTCTCTGCTTTGCTGAAAGTTTGGCTCTGTGGATTCCCACATATCCCGACAGCACGTGAACGCCGCAGCAGGGAGCTCATCTGTTGGACAGGGAAACTAATCAGGAGCCAAGTAAAGACTTTTCAACACCGCGAGCTAAAAGGCTAGCACGGCTCCTAAGTCAGCCGCCGCTACGAAAACGGGGGTAGGGACTTTGTTTGTGACCGACAACGTCTCCCCCAGGCAGGAAACAACTTTGTAGCCATGTTATAGTGGGTGTATGGGGGGGAAACACTTGTATCGTTGCGCTTAAAGTATAAAAGCGAGCTGCCTCCGGTCAGCAAGCTTGTGGCTAGCTCCATAACATTAGCTGGGAAAGAAGTGGAGGCTTGGAGGGTTAAAAGAAACAACAAACTAACAAACATGGAGCTGGACGACGTGGTCCTCTACCAGGACGACTCGGGCGACTCGGACGTGATGTCCGAGCGGGTCGCCGGTCTGGCCAGCTCCATCTACCGGGAGTTCGAGCGGCTCATCGAGAGGTACGACGAGGACGTGGTGAAGGAGCTGATGCCGCTGGTCGTCGGGCTGCTGGAGAACCTGGACTCGGTGTTCGCCGCCAACAAGGAGCACGTCGTGGAGCTGGAGCTGCTGAAGGAGGACAACGAGCAGCTCGTCACGCAGTACGAGCGGGAGAAAGCGCTGAGGAAACACGCGGAGGAGGTGGGTTTTGTACCCGCGACGCCGCCGCGCCAATTCAACCACCGGGATTACGGATTAAAAGACTGCGATTATGCAGTTTGGCGTAGAAAGATGAATGCCTTCCTCTGGCGTTATCTCTCTCTCTCTCTCTCCCCCATCCATAAAATCACATTGTGATTGTTTTGACTGTGTATGTTTGGCAATCAGAAACATTTGTCTCTAATTGGATCGTCTTGTTTACACAATTTCAGTTCAGCAGGGTGGAAGTTTTCTCAATGACAGGCGCGAGTAAAACGACGCAACTTCAAACTGTTGCAAACCAGTTTCTTAGGCAGCCTGTTTGAACATAACATAAAATAAATGCATCATTCTCTTGTGAAAATGATGTGCAGCTGTTTTATCATTGGTTGTTTTATTAAGGCCATATTAAAGCTTCACAGCCTATCAGATCGTAGGTGTGTGTCTTGTGGCGTTATGGTGGTTCATAGCCATCAGTGAAGGCCAGGAACCCAAACAACCCAACCAACATGAAATCATAGATTTTCTGCTGCTGCCACAGCAAAGTCCAGAGCGTGGTCTAAAAGTCACAGAAAAAGCTGCTGTAATCTCAGATTACAGCAGCTGTGGTGTTGGAGAACAGGATTGAGAAATGTAGCTGTAATTAATTTCTTAATTATGAAAATAACATAACACTTTAGCTCACTTAAAGGTATAGTTCTCTACATCTCAGTAACGGCTTCCTCACGGAAGAGTGTTATTGTCACGACCTGTTGCATCTGATCTGATCACGCGATTTGACGTCTTGTTGTATGAACTGGTGCAGCTTTAGTTTCTGCTGCCTTTCACTCTATAGTGAAAGTCGCACTTTTGCTTTGTGATCCTGAAACAAAGTTAGAGATATCAGACACTGAAAATTTGTTCTGGAGAAGAAAAAAACTATTGACCTGTGCAAATGTTTGAATTCAGCCACATTGGATGGTTTTCAGACGCAAACTGCATGCCAACTGAGGTCATCATTATTTGACATTATGCGTCACATGTGTCAAACTCGAGGTCCGGGGGCCAAATCTGGCCCGCGTAAAGTTTCTTGTGCCAAATTACATCAACCGGTCCTCGCAGTTTCTTGTGGTTGTGGAAAGTCATGTCAAAATCAACAGATTCTCACATTTTTATTCTCACTTATGCCTAACTGTGAGTTAGGCTTTTGTCACACAAATGTCCCACATATCCCTAAAAAAAATCACAAAATCAAAGAGGGACTGAAATGTGAAAAGATGTGTAATTTTAGGAGCTGCTTAAACTTAAACTGCAAAGACAGCTATTTGTTAATATTTTAACAGTTGAATAGGTTTTATTGATACATTCTGGCTCTTTAAGAACATTCAGGGTCCTGATTTGACCCAAAACAGAAATGGGTTTGACACCCCCTGTTACACATGGATGAATGCTCTGACAGATTTAAGAGTGACACAGCACTGTTTCATTGACATGTTCCACAAATAGATATCTGATAGCCAGAATTCAATACCAATTTATTTTATTTCATCTGGTTGACCTGCAGTCAGACTTTAGCATGTGTAATCGGGGGAAAAGCAACATGGCTGACGTAGTGAACTGAGGTCAGCTTCCTGAAACTGTAGCAGACCCCTGTGTGTCTCCATCCTGTGGACTGTCGCCGTTTGACAGACACCAGGCCGTGTTGTCACAAGTTTTGCTGCTCAGGCAGCCTCCAGCATGCCTCTGTGGGCGTCGCCTGAGAACTCTAAAGCCATGTGGATGACTAACATTTAGAGTTCTTGCGATCTAAAATTTTTTTTTTCAAATGTATTGACCTCTGCTGCTGTCCCGTGAGCCAAACAGATGTTTTTAGACGGCGATGAGAGTCACAGTTTGGTCTGCGACGGAGTGGGATTACTCGCCTTAAACCACGTCAGTCAGAATGTAAACATCGCCGGTTATTCAGAGAGGAGTCCAAATCCGACTGGCTGCTTTCCAGCAAGATGCGGTTGTGCTGTCCATATTCAAGATTTTTGATGAGTCTTTTTACAAACAAATGTCTGAACAGTGTATTTAAACGTTTCAGAAGAACTCTGACTCATTTCAAGTGGTTTAATTGTCACGCAACCATGACATTCGTTTTTATCAGTGATTTTGTCATTTTACGAAATCAAGCCAAACTTCTGCAATAGTCGCTTTTTGAAAGCATCAATTTATTTTTGTGTATTGTTCGTTGTCGCAAATAGAAAGAACATGCATTTTAAATTTTTTTATTTTATTTTTAGTTTCTCCTGATTGAAATGAATCAAACCTCACCTTAAAATCTGAATTCTGACCCTTATTATGCACCATAAGATGCATTTCCATTGCAAATGTGTGCAAAACTTTGTCTATGTTCCGCTAATATAAAAGAAAAGAAACACGGCCAAAACGTTTTAAATTTGAGTGTTTCCATTAAGCAATTTTATTTGCGAAATTTCAAATTACGTTGTCAGTGGAAACGCAGCTAGTTGGGACGTTCCATCTAACGTCTTTGGTGACGTAAACGAATCGAAAGTTTCAGTTTGTGCTCCTGCCTTTTTCATAGATGGTGTCTTTATCTTGGAGTTAATGGGAGAAACCGCCAAGAAATTGGTCCCAATTAGCAAAGTTATGATTATATTGGATACAGAGACTCTTTATGGCTGCATGGAGACACACTGTGAGACTTCAGTCCTGATCTTTACTGCACGGTTCCAGCACTATAAAAATTGTCCCAGCTTTCATTCAGTGAACTCCTTAAAAGCGATTCGCCGCAAATCCCCAGAGCAACAGTTTCAGAGTTTTAAAATCTGAAGCGCACAAACGGTTCATTTCCACCTGAACTGGTTCGGATCGCCTGACTACCTGCTGGCCACGGCTCAGCAGGCTTCAGGGTTTCCACCACATCAGATTACTAATTGACAGATGCTCAGCTGGCCCTCCATGTTATCCACACAGCGACTTTGTAATGATGATACAGGGTGATATAATTGTCAGAGAGATCGGGTTGCAAGACATCTGCAGCATCAAGTGGCGTTATTTTGAGCTGCAGCTAGCGATTATTTTAGTAATTGATTTTTTTGACTATTAATCGACTGTTTGAATTAAAAAAAAAGGGGCAGATTCTTTAGATTGTTAATGTAATCAGGTAGATTTATTTGATACAATATTAGAAACGCATTAAAAATGAAAATATTTAAATTCCCTCTTTAAATAATAATAATTTATTTAAATTATTGTCTAAAATGTGTTCCTTTCCTGTATGCTAACCAGGTGCCGCTTCAGGGATTCTAGAACATTTTCACAGACAAAAGTTTAAACATTTTTATCTTAAATTCACAATGTAAATATAGTTTTTTGTTCAATTTTGGCTCAAAATATCTTGTTCTTCCAGAAAATGTCTTTTGTTAGCTGAACAATTAATTGATTACTAAATTGGTGATTTCAAATATGAATTTATCACCTTGAGCAAACATATCCAGAATATTGCAGTATTTAAATAAACATTTTAAAAATTGGACAGCATTGCTTGTTAGTTTTTTTTTTAATGAAAGAATAAAGTTGCTAAAAGATGGAATATTTTCATCATTGCAACTGTAATATGATTATTTTGGATTCCTGGACAAAAATCGGGAGTCGACGGACGATATTATTTGTTCAGTTGGAATGAGAGTATTAACAGAATGCGACTCCTTCAACCAGCCGACTGAACAGAGCGAGCAGGTGGAGCACAACTCTTCGATTTTTGCAGTCGGGGGAAAAAACCCACATTATGAAGAATTCACTCTGTAGAAACTACGATGGAAAGTTATTTTGGTTTGTCTGTTTTGTTTAGTTTTGAAATCACAGATGTTGCAAACCGCGAAGCATCTTGAGCCTGGAAACTGACCATAGTCTATAATCTAACAATTTATTGACTCGAACATCTTTTCATTAGAAAGTATTCCTTTAAGGTTCTGTTTTTATTTAAAAAGCTCTAAAACTCAGATGATAGCTTGTGGTAAACCTTTAACAGTCATCAAATCTGGACTTTGTTCTATTTGAACTCAATCAAATGGCTTTGTTCTAACAAATCTGTGTTTCCACTTAAACCATTAACTTTTTCTTTCTTTTAAGTCAATTTGACGAGTTTCCACAGCCAGCGCTTTATGGATATTCAAGAGTCGTTGTTTTGTTGTGTTTTGCAGTAACACTTGATTGTTGAATACCAAGCGCGATACGCCACACAGTAGTTTCTTCATAATGTATTTCATGTTGTAACATGTTGGTGCAGCTGTTAGACAGACCTGTACATGTGGGAGTTTTCCACCAGCGAGGAAATGTTTTCCTCTCAGGTTTAGATGTGAAATCCATTACCTTTAATTAAAGTAGCTCTGTTGGTTATTATGTTGATTGGAGGTTAAGATGAAAGGAGAGCATAAATAGGATCATTTCTGATTAAAGGCATCAATTGGTTTTTTCTGTTTGATTATTGAAAGCTCAAAAGAATGAAAACTCCAGCTTCTCATTTAAGACATTCATTTTTCTTGTCTCCTGAATTCAAGGTAGCAGCTTAAATGAAAAGCCGTCATGTATTTGTGAAAAGTACATCTTGTTCTTACACCGTTTGTGCTCAATATAACTTGAGCTCACTGAAACTGACGATGCTGACGTCAAGTCTTTCTTTCAGATTGTGTCTTGTACAAACTGTTAGCATTCGCGTGTGGTGTGTTTGCGGACTGGAAAAGGATAGGATTTTTGAGTTTCTGACCGGCTGGTGGCCCCTCAGGACTGGTACAGTTTCTCAGCTCATCTGTAATGTACCACATAAAATCTCATTTTCTGGACGATCTGCATGCAGAAGATGAGTTGGAGACAATCGGGGAACTTCGTTTACTTTAATTCATCAGTATAAAATGTTAGAATATGAAAGTTAGCAAAGCTCAAATCTGCAGCACTAATTGTTCTTCTCCATATTGAAGTAAGGGTTGACCTGGCACGACAGTGACTCATTATTAAATATCGGATTATAAGGGAATTAAGAGGGCAGGGCCGCTGGTCATCTTACCAACTTTATTTCCAAATACGTTTGTGTAATCAATGTCTTTAAAGTGAAATCATCCCAAGCTACCGCCCACATAAAACCCTTCTGTAGTTTTTCAGTTGTTTTTTTAGCCAATGATGCGATGATGAGTGTATCGGAGAAGAAGTTCCCATTTCATTGTACTTCCTCATGAGCTTCACTTTCAGCTCTGCTGACAGAAATGGAGCGTTCACTGAACTTCTGCTGCCTCTGATCATCTCTGCAAACAGGCTGCAGAGGTAACAACCTAAAACCTGCACAAAAATGCTTAACACTTTGACACAAGGGCAACACATAGTGTTGCCAGCAGTTTGAGGCATGGCTTTCGTTACCTTAACAAATAAAACATAGAAACACATTTCACACTTTTTGTATTCAGCATCCCAGAATCAGACTGGCTTTAAACTCAGCTACCGACTTCAAGTCTTTTACTGATTCCCTGGCAACTCTGAGCAGCGTTTTTGTTGTAGTTTTTTTTTTTTTGTCACTACTGAAGAAAAGCTCCCTGCAGCCGATTAATCCTACCGACCGAACAGTTTATTGGCCAAACGCTGCTGCTGCTCCCTGCCAGAGGACGATGTCTCCTGACCGATTTGTTTCAGTGGAGGAGAGGAAAAGGCTCGGCAGGAAATTCTTAAGGAAAAACAGAACTTCCCTGAGGCCTTTAGTCGGCTCATAAAAGACTGCGTTCTTTTCTGTGTAATGTCATCTGATTGATAACCGTTCATTGCAGTCTGCTTAAACTTTAGACAGGCGGATTAATGTTATTAGGGGCTTGAGACGAGCACAGCGTAGCAGTAACTGAGGTTTTTATGCGCTGTATCTTTTTATGAAGGACAGATTGAACCAAATTAAAAATATTTATCTCGGTGTAGCACGCAACTTTACTCTGGCTGTTAGTTTCTGTGGCCTTTCGGCAGAAATTTCAGTTAGACTTGATCAAAACGGATTCGCCAAGATCTCTGCTGCGACGACCTGAACTGAAACAGCATCTTAGCATGTAGCACAGATTGGACATACGGATTTACCACACTGCATGATTTGACATGTAACGTCACTGACAATTGCGTATAAGCAGTTTAACGAACAGCAAACGTTTAACGTAGACTGAACGAACATTAATGAGTTATTTTGTAATATTCTATTCTATAGAGTCACTCTTTTGAGCCTGATATTGTATATAGTGTCAGTTATATCGGCACCCACTATTGCATGTGTCCGCGCTGTCTCAAAAATTCTTCCAGTTCAACCTGGGCTCGTTGCTTCAATTTAGGCAGCCAGTAAATATCAATTGAGCATAATGTAATTCTCTAGTTTCAGAACCACAAGCAAACTCATCTTTTATTTGTTAGAAAATATTGCATTAGGATTATTGGATTATCACAACAGTTTCAGATGTTTGTTTTCGAAGTAATAAGGTTATGTTCTAGTTCCAACTAGAACACAACCTCGGATAAATGGACATTGGATGCGACTGACAAATTTGCAGAATAATTTATTCTGTAAAATAGGTTCTTACCAAAGCTGGATAAGTTCTGCAGCATACAGCTGATGGAGAAGTCTAAAATCACCCAATTTCTCTAATGTTGGATTATTTTTCATACAAGTCGAGTTAATATGTACTCTCTCACATCCACCAGACAAGATTCAGGGGCTTTAGAAAAAAATTAAATAAAATGAAGTTATGTATTTGTCTGTTGCGATCTGGTTGAAGCAGTAGCTTCTGTCCCTTCTATAACTCATCTGAAGATGTGGTGGCAGAGTTTCCCCCCAGTGTATCATAAGCCTGGCGGGGCACCAGGCTTTACTGGTGCCCCCACCAGGCTTAGCATTGCTTATTTATTAAAGTTGTTTAAAAATGTTGGCGTTCAGGTATTGACCTTCTAATCTTTCAATAACACATAATTATGGAGGGATATTTTCAAATTTCCTGTCAACTTTCAAAATTTTTTAACTCAAAAACACGACGGGCCGCTGGACAAATGACAGCTCTAGTTCCTACCCACCGGGCTTCGCACGTTTTCTTGGGGAAACCTTGTGTGGCTTTTATTTTTCTGTGACAGTGCGCCATCATCAATTCCACGAAGGAGAAACCCTGTTTTCCCTCAGAATGCTGGACCACTTTCTAGCATCTTCCCCTTAGACCAGGTGGTGTTCACCTCTTTTTTTTTTTTTTTTCCCCATGTCTCATTTCTGCATCCTGCGACAGTGAAACCAGTAAAGAGGCGTGCAGTGTTGTCAGTTTATTGGTTCAGATGTCAGAGACCTCCCACTCCAAGCTACCGCGAAAGTCCCAGCAGCGATCTGCAGCCAAACTCCCTGAAAGAAGCTGATTTCACTCTCTGTCAATTGAGTGCCGATACAGTGGAGCCCTGTCTGTGCGGGAGTTCACACACTTGTCCTGGAAGGGCGTGTGTGTGTGTGTGTGTGTGGCGTGGGCGCGTGTGTGTTTGTGAGTGTGTGGTGGTGCTGGGGGACAAAGAGAGCATTATACATGCAGTGTTGGGGGGAAGAGAGGATGCTAAAACGGTGGAACACTTATTCTCTGGAGCGCAGTCACATACACACACAGATACACACACACCAGCCCTTTTCTTGGGTCATATGAGGAGCAGCGTGGTCTTTGAGCAGCGAGTCAGAGCTGGCCTGATGACTGTGTCGATGCTGGGAGTGTGGCAGTAATAAACCATATTTAATGCTTATGGTATCACTATTGTATTTATATTTTCTTGTGAAGTTATTGGGGTTTGTTCAAGCTAAGGCTGCATAATATGGGTGAAGAAAATATATTTTTTTCTTTTTTTTAATCCAATATTCAATTTCCAGTTTTAAATACCGCCCCTACTTTTTTCCTTAAAAAATACAAATGACAGAAAATATATTTTTTCCTTCATTCCTTCTGTGGTTTGTCAAAGTCAGAGCAAATATCTGTAAAACACTTTTGTCAGAAAGAGATGGTAGTTCTTGTGTAGGCTAACATCACTCTGAACCTTGGGGGGAAAAAAGTGAAATCTTGATTTTTCCACAATTAATTGATAAAATCAATTTATTGCCAAACCCTACTCACAATTTCAACCATCAAAAACTCTTCTTATGTTTAGTCATTTTCAAAATGTTATTATAACACTCTTAGTAGATTTAACTGGGCGTGTAATGTTAAAAATACAGAACTATTTTCAATGTATCTTGTTGATATTTTATGTGACAAAGCAACACCTAATTGTGAAGTGAAAGAAAATGTTTCACTGATAAGTGTGGCATGCATTTATGTCCAGCCCCTTTCACACCGATGCCCCTGAATGAAATCTATATATATTTACCAGAATGGTCTAACCAAAGTCCACAGCTAAATCCAGTTAAGAAGCTCTCCATGCTGTCTGGATGAATTTGAGTGTCAATGGAACTACGTTGACGCCAGCTATTACAAAGTGACACATTTTGATTTGGCGAGTGTGAATACTTTTGCGTAACGCCTCATGTCTGAAGTTTACGCTGTAACTGTCCCTTCAAACACCCTTCTAGGCCAGAAGCTGAACTTTTCAAGACTTCAAACTCTAAGTCCCTCCACAGAAAATAGTTTGTGCGCCCTTGGGATGAGTCATGTTTTCTAGACCATTCCTTAAATAAGACAATTCACTGAGCACGTCCATGTGAAACGTCTGTGTGTTCGTGCGTGCGCGTTTGTTGGGCACATAAAGAAGGATCTGCTTTGTTATCCGATGCCCAGGTGATAACTGCTGACTCAGCGCACAGACTGCAGGGCTTCTTGTCCACAGAGACCACCCGCATCACAAGACTCCGTTTACAGGCGAAGCTGCAGACACCTGACTCAGCTTATCAGATGATCCATCGACACAAACTCGCCAAACAAGAGTCAGATTTAACCCGTACAACACCAGTTAAAAATGTCATTTCATCTCCTTTTCACTCAGCTCTTCTGTCAAAAACCCGACGACTAAATAGCCACAGAAACAACAATGAAGAAAACCTACGTTCTGTCAGTAAGTTCTCCTGCGAACAGAAACGTCCAAAACGTTCTCGACATTGTTGATTTGCGAACCTGAAGCCAATCACTCTGCAATGCTGTCATCAAAAAGAAGTTGACCTGAACCAGTCGGAGTAAAACGGAAACTGTGTTTTATGTGTCGTAACGCATTAAACATGTTTTCGCAATTCTGAAATTCGAATTTAATTTTAAGATTGAAACACGGTAGCTTAACAGGATTACTGCAGAACGTATTTGGACGGAACACAGCTCTTTTTCCACCTCGAAAATATTTAGTTTGGACGAGATCCGTGTAAAAAAAAAAGACACTTTTTTCCCAATTAACCACATAGCTGGATCCAAGGAGCGTCTTTTTCTAAAGGTTGTGACCTCTTCCAAATGCTTTTATGGCTGTACAAGAAAGCAACATTACTCAATTAAGTCCGTATTTTGTGAAGAAGGAAGTTGTGCTCAGTGTCTTCTTCAGAGGTTTCTGTGTTGTTTCCTTTGGTAGTTCTTGGGTCAGCGCCAGAGTTTGAGTTGTTTGACAACACAGTTTGGAACCGCACCAGGTTTGCCCCCCCAATCGAACAGAGCCTACAGGACTACAGGTGTGAAAACACCCCGAGTATCACAACAGCCCCGCTACACACAAACGTGACATACTCCAATGTATCTTCAAAATATGAAGGTATTTTCAATATCCCTCAAAGCTTACCTCCACCAGACCGTCAAAGAGATACTGAAAGCTCCCAACTCTCAGTCTCTCTTGTGCCTCTTGATGCCTTCCTCAACTAATCACCCAGTCTGCCACAGGAAGGTCAGAGGGTCCATCAGTACCTGTCGGTGTAAAATGCTAAATGTCTACCTCTGCTGTGTTGTTTTTTTTTCTCCTGCAGAGATACATTGCCTTAGAAGACTCCCAAGATGGAGAGAAAAAGGACCTCCAGTCTCGACTGGTAACTTCGGAGTCCCACGCCCGGCAGCTAGAGCTAAGGACAAAGAACTATGCAGATCAGAGTAAGTCCACTGCTTCTCTATCTGGTTTAGGCCATGCTGTCACAATATTTGTTCACCCAGCTTGTGTAAGCCCAGTGGAACTGAAGCATGTTCCCAGTCCACAGCAATCAAGTGGAGGTAAGCTTGACTGAGAAAATACAAACTATCTGGTCTCTAGTTCTAGTACAGCAGGGGTTTCCAATGCTAGCCCTTGAAATCTAGCATCCTGCAGGCTTTAGATGCAGCCCTGGTAGCTTTGACTGGCTTTTACCAGATGACCTGAAACATTCATCAAGGTCCCATCACTGCTTTTAAACAATTGGTTTCTGAGACCTTTTACATTTTCTTCCTAATGACATCTTGACTCTTTAAACAGTGGCTGCTGTCATGTGACTGATTCTTTTACAAGTAGTGTTTATCAGTGACTATTTCTGAAGCAGAAAATCGTATAAGTTGAAGATAAAGGATAATGTAGTTATGGTGTTTTCAACAAAAACATCATAACTACATAAAAAAACAAAACCCCAGCCCTCATGATGCATAACCGCACCGTTGATGACATTTGCTTGACCACATTTGGCTGGCAGTGTTTTGCTAAAGGGGAAATTTAGCTTTTCATTTCTTCTGATGTGATACTTCCTTTTCCCCCCCCCCAACAATATCTATTTAAATCTATTTAAATCTCTAGTTAAGGTTTGTATGTTCTGAGCAGATAAACAGGCCTTACATGGATTCATTTTGACTACTCTAAGCTGCTCCGTCTGTGTTGCTGAACAGTGCCCAGCCTAAATACAGATTGACACAAACAGATTAAGTCAGACTGTCGTGCCTCTGATTCATCGCCCAACACCTCCTTGTCTACCTCGGGATACTCCTTGAAAAGGCTTGAGCCACTGCTTCCACAGTATGCTGTCATTTGTAACACCGACTATTAATCATTCAGCTGGAGATGATGAGTCTTTGCTTTAATCATGGAAAAAATACCAAGGTTGGAAGGAAAGGAGGGTTTTTGTCAGTGTGAACTATTGCTGAAAGTCTTAATTTGAAGTAGTTGGTGAGTTTTTGCTCGTTTATCTTTTTTCAATGAATCTGTCATTCAGTCATTTCTAGGTCAAAATCTAAAATATTTTTGACTAATTAAATCTGAACAAGGAGTGGACTAGCAATTAGCAAACAACTGGTGGAACCGCACGTACGAGCAACTTCTCAGTGCCACGCTGGTAAAAATGCTTTTTAAGAGTTAAAGGAGAAACATTGTTGCGATAACGTTCTGAAGGCGGAGTGTCAGAAAGAGCAGAAGCTTCTTAAAGTGACAGAGGCCCAATTTCAAGGCGTCACATTTCTTTCATGACATGTTTTTGGTATGCAGCATTTCTATAACAACTTTTGATTGTGCTATGAAATGGAACTATGTGTCTGGAAAATATATAATAGTACCCCTGGTGGAACTTTAACTTTTTATAGCTTTTTTCCGCAAACAAAAATCAGCTAAATTAAATGCCACTTTCGAGTTCGCTGTAATGTGTTGGCTGTCGCACCTGCTTTGCATGTGGGGGCTTTTCTGGGGTCACTTTCTTCTACACACCTTTATATTTAGGATCAGTTTGTTTTTTTTCTCAGTTCTATTTTCCACCCACTTCCTCAAAACCGTGCAGAATTTCAGTTTCTGTAACTCCAGCTGATGCTTTCAGAACCAAACGTCTGCTTTGTTCAACCTAAACTGCGCTCTGCTCAAGATGCTGCGAATAAGCCATTCAGCAAGCTCTGATGATCCCCTGGGACAGTGTTTTAGTAAAACTGTATGTGAATAATAATAACTATTCCCCTTAAAATAAGCAAGATCAGCAGAGGAATCTGTAAACTTTCTACTGGATTTTACAAAACAAAATTGAAAATGTGACACCAGTGTCCTCAGTTGAGGGGTTTTCACAAGAAAACGAAGAAGCTGAGGAGTCTGGGGTACAAACTCGGATGTAAAATGTAAATGTAATCAAATCTGAATCTTGTGAAGGTTGACAGAAGGACATGATGTATGTAAACAACTCTTAGTCCATTCAGAAAACGTGCTGCTCATGTTCTAATAAAGTTCAAGAACGTTTGTGGTCCACTGTTGCCCTCTGCTGGGAACGCGTTGCTATTACAGTGAATCACACAATTACTGCACTGAATCCTGCATGTGAAAACTATTAAAAAAAAATGTTTCACATCATTAAATCTGGTTTATATTTACTATAATCACTATGTTTATATCCCCCCTGTTCTCTTAGTAAGCAGATTTGAAGAGAGAGAAGCAGAACTGAAGAGGGAGTACAACGCTCTTCATCAAAGACACACTGAGGTAAGCAAACGTGGAAAAAATGTCAACTTTCGTTTGTAAGAAATTTTTGCATTTTACCAACTTGTTTCTTTTGACTTAAAGTAATAATGATTTAAAGTGACAGAGCCCAAGTCCTGACTCTAATCGAATAATTGAGCGAAAGGGTGATGATGGGAAGAGTTGGAGCAATCAGATCAGATCAATTTTAATACAGTTCAGGATAACTCACAATGCTTTATAACAAATAATCACATTAAGCAAACAGACAAAAGAAGTTCTTAATAAGTAGATGAAGAATTACAAGAAGGGTAAATCAGTCAATTTTAGGTGGATCAGAGACTCTGGAAATGTGGTCGTGTAGATTAGGAAGGAATGCTGGAGAAGAATATTAAGAGAGAGAAAAAAGCAAAAGTTCATTTTCTGTCAGCTCAGTGACTTTAAAAACACAGCCAGAGGTACAATGGAGTCGTCTAGATCAAGGACACGGAAAACGGCGGCGACTCATCAGCCCCAAACCGCTACTCCTGCTCTAGTTTCAGTAAACTTTTTGTTGTAGTAATACACTTCTGTTTCTTCCTTAATAGATTTCAAACACTGTGCTTGTTAACAAGATTTCTTAAAGTTGTATTAGATTGAGCATTTCCAGATCCAGACTACGAAAATCCAAGCTTTAAATAATCAAATATCCTTCTTTTTTATTTTATTTAGTTACTTTGTTGGCTCAGACTTTGTCTCCTCACTCACTGCAGCTCTAGGTAATAAAAAACATCCATTTTGTCTCTGGCATAAGCTTGTTGATATTGTCTGTAGTTACTTTTTGTTCTTTTTTCTTCCTCTCATGTTGCACCGTACATGTAGAACTCTGGCGCCCCCTGTGGGTTGAAAACCCTGGTCTAAATCAAAGCTTATTGTGTCTGTTACACACAACTTAGTTTTGATTCACGCACATAAAATCCTTGTTAAAATACACTGTCTTTTCAAGGAGAATGAAGACTTTTGAAAGGTAATCCTTCTAAAATGATAGCCTCAGTATGGAAGTAAAACATATTTCAGTCGTAATGAAATCGTTGTGCTGGGTGAGGATGAAATAAACATGAAGGGTCTGAACAGGACTGATAGTGCCGCTGAGCCTTTGATCGCTCTGTCAGCTCTCCATTATTTATAACCGAGTCTCCAAAGCTCTCAGGTTTCGGCTGCCGGCTGCTGCTGATCTGAATAATGTTACAAAAAGATAAAAGCTGTCCCCTGCACACTTCCAGCACACACGTCTCATTTATTATTCGCTTCTTTATTTTTTGCCAAAGATGTGCCCGAGCGATTCAACGTTTTATGTAGCAGGAGATCATTTACTGACAAATCCCTATCAGTATATTTTTAAAGACACTTTGTTTCTTCCGGATTGTCTAAACGTAGCTAACTCTTGTTTGCTTTTTGTAGATGATCCACAGCTACATGGAGCACCTGGAGCGAGCTAAACACCAGCACCCAACCACACCAGCAGAGCCGTCTGATACAGCATCGTCAGCTAAGAGACGGTTAGACCTACGCACACAGTTTTCCCTACTGATGCTGTTAATTAACTTTCTTTTTACATGAACTTAACTCGTCTATTGACTCTTTAAAAGAAATGCACGCAATCAAGATACATGAGGTTCTTCTAGTTTCATAGAAACATCTTGGTATCACTTTATTTGAAGGGGTGTTCATAAGACTGACATGAAACTGTCATAAACGTGTCATAAATGATGAGGACTGTTGTCATTAAAGTGTCTTTTGGTAAATAATGGCACTTTTAATGCAAATGATCATTACAAGTTGCATTAAAAGTGTCAACTTAGCAATATTTAGTAAACGATTACATTTTTTAAATTGACTTTATTTTGAATCTCACTGAATGCAGTTGGAGTACTGACTAATAATTATTGTTGTGTGGGTCTGTGTGTTTCAGATTGAATAAAACTATCTCCATCTACATCTATATTTTTAATCTACCTTCATAGAATAAAAGAACAATGTTCGAGCTACTCAAACAAATTCCTATAAAGAGCAAAATCGGAGAAATTGATCATTTTAAATGGTCTTTTGATTTTGTTTTTTTCAGAGAGATGTATGTATTTCTATCTACTTGAGTCTCTAGATTTGTTGATTCACCAATATGATGTGAACGGCCTGCTGTACAGTTTAACAAGCACATCAGACTGTTGTTTGTTAAAAGGAAAACCTGCCGTCATTTCATGTGCTGCGATCTCAAGGACGCTGAGTAAATCTGCACAGAGGGCTCTTGTTGGGCTAAACATTTTTTACAGTAATAAATCAAGCTGTCAAAAGGCTGAATTAGGGGTGGGTGATGTTAGTTTAGAATTGCATCTTGATATTTTGTGGTATTAGTGTGAAAATGAAAAATATATTATAGATGATAAAGTGTTTGTGACTTCTTTTTTAGGTAACATTCATTGCTCCACAGATACAAACACTGCTATTGAAAAGCATTCTCCTTCAAAATGGCTTCTTAGTAAATCTCACTTAATTTTTTATTTTTTTTAATTCACTGATATTTATTGATGCTCTTGTGGAACAAAATTTGGAGAAAATAATACAAAATTAAAATTTTAATGATAATTCAGATTTGTTTTTATTTATTTCGGCATTATTTCACCAAGAAGCCCCTTGAGATGAAATCTTTTGTTTTTGAAAGATACGGGGCCAAGCGGCACACCGGTGTTCACTATCGAAAGCAATAATTAAAAGGCACAGACAATAAAATAAAAATAATTAAAAAAAACACTTAAATGCATACAAATTAAAAACTGCCAAAAATAGAAGTTAAGACTTCATAAAATAAAGTCCAATTAAATGATTTAACATCATTAATTAAAATGTACTGATACAATAAATCCAAATTGTTGCAAGAAACTTTTCACAATACGTACGTATGCACGGTTTCTTCTTCAAAACTCAATTATTTCCTGAGTATTTAGTTGTAATGTGCAATTTTTGTTGATGCTGAAAACATAAAAGCTTTAAAGAAGTTCCCTTTAAAACAGCCTCCCACAGACACAAACGCTCCCCTTCCGGCTCCCTGGTCCGAAGCCAATCGGCTGCAGGCAGAGCAGAGACATATGGAACAAGCTGCCTCAGCATCCTACGACCAGAGGGAGCGATGGAGAGAGAAAGAGAGAGAGACCCAGAGGGAGGGGTGCTGGGTGCAGTGATGGTGAGGAGGGGGAGAGCGCGTCAGAGCGTTCTAGTCGGCACTGCAGCCGCGTTGCATCTCAGCACATGATAGGAAGAGTCAAGCAAGGGAACTAGCTGCCAGAAGAGTAAAGCGGAGGAAAGCTGCTGCTGGTACCAGCTTCTCTTGGCTCTCTGCGGATGATTCGCTGCTGCTGCTGCTGCTGCTCCAGTCCATCAGGAATCCTGCTGACACATTGTTGATCTGCTCCAACTCTGACTGACTCGGCTCTGAGCTGCAGCATCCGAAGCTGTGGATTGACTCCCAGCCAGAGGTGGAGGGAGAGCACGCGCCGTCTCTTGGAGCTGCTGCAGACGTAGCTCCACCGGGAAACGTCAGAGCGCTCCAGGGACCCTTCGCCACCTTGCTTACCAACCGTCCCCTCCCACCTTTGGGTCGTGGGTGGGGGCCATGAGCCCCGGGTGTATGCTGCTGTTTGTTTTCGGCTTCGTCGGAGGAGCGGTGGTCATCAACTCCGCAGTGCTGGTCTCTTTGTCGGTCCTGCTGCTGGTTCACTACTCGGTCTCTACCGGAGGCTTACCTGCCCTGCCTTGGTCGCCCTCCCTACCCAGACCAAGCAGGTACAACCTCTGCAAGTCTTCGTGCGAAAGTGGCGTGTTGTTGTTTATGTTCCTCACTCTCCTGGTAGTCAGTGACGTGGTAGCCATGCAGTCGCTTCATTGCAGCCATGTGGGTGAGGTACCAGCAGACTGTGTGAAAGTAGGTCAAGAGTGACAGGGTCCAAATTTCACCAGTTATTTCTCAATATCAGAGATCTTTAATTAAATATATCTTTGAGGTAAAACGTTCAAAAGGCAGTGTTTGTCACCGTCAGTGGCTCAGCTGTGAACTGTTTGAACTCAATGTGGCAGTGTGTTCATTGTTTCAGGCTCCTGCTTGTCATCACTGCATGGCTTCCCTGGTGGTGTGTTCCCCATGGAAGCCACTGCTCTACCCACTGTGTGTGTAGAGTTTCCCTCCATCTATAAACTGGAAAGCCTCGTAAACGTTTTCTTGAACGTTTTCATCAACTTGAATGTCTTGTGCACGTTCTTCTTAACAGTTAGCTTAAACCATGGCAATAAGATGGGAAGCATTTTTAGGTGACTGTTTTTAAATGTGAGCATATTTTGTGTGGTTCTCCTGCTGAAACATTTTGCCGCCTCTAATTCTCACAAAACTCTCACATTGCAAGATTTTTATTTCAGTTTTGATCCGGATTTTCCCCTTCTGACAATCTTTTGGACTTTCTAATTATCAGGTTAGCTCTTAAGTTCATTTTGAGATATAAAAATGCCAGGTGTAGAGTGACCTGATCCTCTTGGAAGGAAATTGGGACTGGTAGGATCTAAAATTGGAGATATTCAACATGTTTTGATTGTCTTAGTTCGGTATCGCAATGTGAGTGTTGTTTTTCTTTCCTGAGGATGCAGCCTGTTGATTTGTTTCAAAACCAAGGTGACAGAAACATGGAGGGTGAATTTAAAATACAGAAGTCCAGTGGATGTTGAAGACGTCTTTGTATTGTTTTTTTCTCTGTCCATAAACTCTCACTATTGCTTCTTCCCAGTCGGCCATATTTGTTTACTCTGAGCTTGCATTTGGTCTTGGTCTAGAGCGGTTTAGCGTGATTTCCCAGCTGACATCCGAATGTTGGTGAGTGAAGTCAGTCTATGTGTGGTGTGTTGCTCGACACGATGCACTGTATACCTAAGATATTTATCTCCTAGTGAGTGGTCGCTCAGGTTCTTAAAATTGGACGACATTTTTAAAATCCCGCCATGTGAACCAGACATAATTTTCTTCCAGTAGATTTTTCCACTATAGATTCACCTGTTGGTCCTCCAGAGTCACAGTGGGCCTCTTGACTTCTTCCCTCATTAAAGGGCTCTTCAGGTTCAGGTCGATTTGCCAATGTTGGCCGTCATTGTTGGAGTTCTGTGACAAAAACCACTTGATTTTGTTCTGAGCCTCATGTTGTTCATCACTTCTCTCAACCCCCCTTGTGAACTTTTCACCCGATCTATATGCCAAACTATTGTAAAATTGGTCAGAATTGCATCCTTTTCCTTCCACTTCAAAGTTAGGAGGCACTATGATTTAGTGTTAGAGATTAGAGTTGTCAGATTAGGATCGCCCAAATGTAAACTATTTTTCTATGATCTTCATGATTGGCTGTGATTCCCAGCATTATCTTTCTTCCCACCATATGAGCCTCAAGGGAAACATTACTGCACCACACACATTCATTTATGCAGCTTTGATTCCACCATATTGAGAAGACGGACACTCTCTAATGCGGGTTTAATTCAGCAGATTAATTGAGCCATTATGAGAGTGACCTGAGGCTGTGTCGATTACTAGAGCTCCGTTTTTTTTTTTAGCTGCTGTCACCTTTTCTGCAGCATCAATGCAAAAGCATGTCCTGTTCACCATCCTATGCTCTCACTGCTCACCATAAATCAGATGTTCTTGCACCTCACTGAGCGGTTCCGTTAATTTTCACCCGTTTGGCACGCTTCGTAATCTGTCAGACTTTACAAAGTCGCAAAGTTGACAACATTGGGTTGGTTGGCTGCCGTTAACCACGCACATGCAGACGAGTCCGTCAGTCAATCCTCTTTCATGGCGGAGCAAATGGAACAGAACTGAAATCATTTTCGTTATTGATTAATTGATTAACTACTGATTAATCGATTATTCTGACAATCAAAAAAAATTGGTACATAGCAAATATTTCATGTCTTTTTTCTACTATATTAGAAACACACTGAAAGAGGCAAATGAGCAATTAAATTCATTTTTAGACAAAAAAACATTGCTTAACTGCAATAATAGAGCTTTCCTTTAGTAAATGCTTAATCATTTGCATCTGCATCTATGAGCATGCTTTTAATATTAACATGTGAAAAGTTCAGCACTTACTGTTTGACTCAACATTAATACAATATAGGGCTAATCTGTTAATTTTTTTTAAATTAACTAATTAGTAAATAGGTAGCAATAGGTGTTTAATAGATTTTCTTTGCAGAATGTAAGAGTTTTGCAAATGGCCTTTTTTATATAAATCAAGTTAACAATTAATTGATGACTAAATTAGTTGATGATTACTTCAATTATTGGTTCATCACTAATAATCTAATTAATTGTTTCATCCCTGAAAAGGAGTATGTTGTGGATTTTCTGATCTTTTATGGATAAGATCAGTTTCTCATGTCGCTATTGCCTGTTGTCCCAAAATTAAGGAGGTCTAACAGTAAACTCCTAATTATTGATTGTGTTGGAGAGTCACAGAGATAAAAAAAAATCGTCTGTTTGATGGATCACATTATACTTTATTCAGTTTTCTGTGGGTTGGTGAAACTTTTAGACTTTGTTGTTTTTCTTCTAGTTAGAGCAACGGAGCTTGATCACTGTGAGGCACTGAGTGTAACGTGTCGAGCTCCAACCGGCCGTTTCCCTTTGTCTGCAGGAAAGAGCGCCCCATCTCCATGGTTTTCCAACTTCCCGGGCCCGATGGCATGACCTCTGAATTCCAGCGGGACCCTGTCGATACCCCGTCTGAACCATGGAGATTCAACAACCTCAGCCAGTCGCAGTCCAACACCAGCATCAAGGTACGGCCCACAATTAAACTCCTGATTAAAATCACAAACCTTTCCCCCCGGTGTACACCGTGAGCTCCCCATGAACCCAAAGCGGTGACATCACACCCAGGCTACAGGAACCAAATGGAAACATCCTCTGCCAGTAAAATTTCTATTCAGAGAGAATGGATTGTTCAGTGTGTCCTGAATTTTTAGCAGCTTGTGTGTGTTTGTGTGTGACGGGGATGGCTTGGCGCCCAGGAAGAAGGGAAGTGGTACCATTCTGGGGCCTGCCTTAGCCCTCCTGGGAGGGTGGAGGAGACACAGTCTCTTTCACATCGTTGCCGTTGAGGATCATACTTCCAGCAAGGCTCCATCATGAATATTAATGAGCCTTACAGGGCTCCGTTTGTGTTTTACACTAACTCTGGTTCAATGAACTTGATTGGAATCGGAGGAGTTGGATGACTCTCAGTAACCTCTAAACTTTCCTCCATCTTCAACCTTTAAAATTTTTTCGTACTGACAAGTTTTTAGTCTCCTAAGTGCCTTTTTATTCCTTGATTTGATGCCTTTTCCCTCACCATGTTTGGTGTGATATAAAAGTATTCTTACCCTTTGAATTGTATTCTCTTGGGGTTTCATGTTGTAGACGTACAACATAAACATATTTGAAATAGCTGCTGAAGACTTAAGGAGAGCAGCCTTTTAATTAGACAAGCGCTTTCTATTTGTTGATGTGTCTGTGTGCTTATTATTATTGTAGTAAAGCATGTTCTAATTCAATTATCTGTGAAAAGTGCTGTACAAATACAGTCTAGTTACTTTTTTGTAATGAGAGTAACACAAAGTAGAGCTAAACTGTGAAGATGATGGAAAATAATCTGCAGTAAGTCTACTGAGCATTTGTAGTCAGACCTCTATGTAAAATCTAATGCCTGTGTAATTTAAGAGAGGTGTTGTGATACAGGTATTTTCCTGTTTTCTTTAGTTTTAAGACTTTGAGTGGCTTCTTGCAATTTTTTGTGCTGCGTCTCCACAATGTAATGGTGTTTGATTTAACACGTTTACTCCGTCATGTGTCTTTAACTCACAAGTAATGTTGAAAGGATGCACTTTTCACATCTTTAAAATGTATATACTGTGCTACATGCAGCACCCGCCACACACAAACAGCTATTTCTTGTAGCTCTTTATTTTGTAGGCCTTTCTTCTTATTAAATTACACACAATCAAGACCGTTTTAAAGGATTATCTGAAGTGGAACAAAATGAAATTGGAAATTTTCTGGATTTTTCTATTCTTGTGTGTATTTTGTTGGATGTTTTGAGTAGAGCCACTTCAGCCTAATTGGCCACTCAGTGCTGCCACAACAACAACATGGTGACGCCAGCATGTAATGTTGGTCTTTCTCCTTGGAGAGAGTGTGTGGAAAAGGTAGGAAGAGCAAACAATGAGAAATGAGGAACGATAAAAAGAAAAAAACAAATGTCCTCTAGTATTGACCTGTTCAGTGTGAGAAATCTTTAAATAGTGTCTGCTTGTATTGCAACATCTGTTGTTTTCAAGGTGACAGGGATCCGAAGTGATCCTTAGTTATTGTCCTGATTGATTATTTTCCGTGTGCTCTGAGCTATTTATAGGAGAGGCGCAGAGGATCAACAGGAAGAGAACAATGCAGGGTTAGAGTGTCAGGATGGCACAGAGTTAAAATGGTTCAGCTTTTATTTACACACTGAGCCCTCACAATGTAGGTCACATAGTGAGGAAGAGGAACGGTATTGAATCTCATAGTTAAAAAAAAACAAATGGTTGCTTAAGTGTCAGTTTAGTAACTTGGCCACTTAAAATTCGAATCTTGCAGAAAATAAATGACATTTATCTGTAAGCTGTTTTTCTTTAGTTTTACATTATTATACAGTATCTCTTTTTCACTCTCGTAATAGGTCGATTACCAATAAAGCTACTTTTTTTTCCTCTCCACTCTGGTAATCTGTTCAGTAACCGATTATAATCTTCCTCAGTTTGAAGAGATTTTTTCCCAAGTCAGAGATGTTGGCGGAATATCACCAGGGAAATTCTCCAACCAGGTAGACCTTCACGGACAGATCTGAGTGACTAACCATTTTCTTGGCTGTATTTTCTGTGGTAGCGATGCAGAATTAGTTGTGTAAACACAAATAGTGATGCTAACACTTCAGAACAGTTAGAAGTGCATGATATCCACCGGCTGTATTTGGCTTTTCAGCTACAAATTGTGGAATAATATACAAAATATATTTAAAAAAAAGAAAATTTAGACGTCAAACATTTTATATGTCAAACTTAAATAGAAAGTACCTGCATGAGGATCGGTATTGGCGATACAGGTCCTTCATTTACTTTGTATCAGATCAATATTGCACAACTCTACGTTTTTGTTTTTTTTTTACATTAAGTTTCTGCTTTAGCTCTATTTTTGTTTATTTATTTGTTCCTTTTATATTTAAACAATCCTTAAACCCAATAGTCAGTTGTTAAAATATAAAGAGAACCTGGATGTACTTTTAACATAATCTTTCTGTACAGTTGGTAGTGGTTGCGTCAGTAGTTTTGGTTTAATGCTGTGGATTGTTAGATTCTGTCGCATCTATTTTGAGCCCAGATGTAGGGAAACATCAACCACTGTGCTCGTTTTCCAGGTATGATGTTGCATGTTGTGTAATTTACTTGCCTAAAGTTTTCAAGTCTGGTGGTACGTTCAAAGTCCAATCACATCAGAAACATTTCTGAAAAGCTCTACTTGTTGTTCTGGATGAAAATAATTGTTTGGTTTGCCGTTTCTTTAAATTGTCTCCGGTTCACCAGACTTGACAACGTTTGCTGCTTTGAGAATTTGGTTTTGTGGACATTTGTTTATTTTGTCACAGCTGCTCATTTGGGTTCTAATTTGTCCTTCACGTACCATTCTCTCATCCGCCTTCCTTTCCCTCCCGGTCAGGACGAGTTGGCCAATGCAAATCGTGGAAACTCCATGCCCAGCACAGCAGCCAACCAGGGAAACGCCTCTAAACCTTCAGCTGCAGCCTCATCAAACAATGGATCGTCCAAAGCCAACACTTCAGCGTCGTCTCAGGGCGGTTCTGTCACGCCGCTGTCTCCTCACGAAGTGGCCAACGGTGAACTCGCGCTCACCTCTTCTTCACCGCTGTCTACGGCTTCTTCCGATGTCACCATGGAGTCCGTGGAGCAGGAAACGTCAAGAGGACTCTGCAGGAAAAGTGGAAAATCTGAAAACAGAGAGAACAAGGAAACGTCGAGGGAAGAACAGAAGGGCTGGCGTGGAGACGACGTCCAGAAGACTGGCTCTGCGCCCGTCACAAATGAAGGTGACCGTCGCAGTTCTGTCACATCTACACCGTGCCATGCAGAAGTCTTTTAGCTTAATTCACACGTATTGACTTGACCATATATCACATGAATTATTTTTGATCTAATCCTTCCTTTTTACCACTGACTGTGTGTTTCAGGTTGCTGTCCTGCTTAAAAGATGAACCTCCACTCCGCTCTGATGTCTTTTCTAGCCTTTCACATTTGTTTTTCAGTAATTAGTATCCGCACCATTCTCCCTGAGCTTTCTGATCTTTGTCAAGAAGTTGCATGTCAGTTATGAAGTAGAAATCCAGGAGAGTGGTCAAATATATTGTTTTAAAGCAAAATTTTATGGCATTAATGCATGAAGCTAAGCCAGTTGCAAACACATCCACAGCTTCATCCCTGATCTGCTTGCTCTGGTCCTTCAAAGTCAGTAAAATTCAGTTTATTCACTAATTAAATTACAGACAGGTGGACTGAAAACTTTGCCCATGGAGCCAAGAAATAGTCATGATGTGGGGAAAGAAAAAAAAATCTATGTTTTACTTTCATTTGAGCAGAATGTCTTGGTTTCTCTCTCTGTTTGGAACATTGACACAAACTAATTAAATAACATGGTCAAAGCTACAGCTGAACTTTGTTTTTTGTTTTTTTTCCCCAGATGGAGATGAGAGCCCAGAGAAGTCTGAAGTGCAGGCCATCCTAGAGTCCACTCCTGAGCTGGACATGGACTTTGACAGCTGCCAAGGAACAAGGTACATTTTTAAGATTACTGCTACATTATTCCTACTGCTGCAGTATGTAGCTTTTATAAAAGATATGTTACATTTGTCAAAAATGTTACTATGTCATATAGACGAGGATGATTGACAGTGCTAAGACCCTCCCCGTGGCTCTGATTGGTTGTTTCTGACAGGGAGCTGTGGGTTTCTTTAGAAGGTGATAGTAGCACTGGGAGGAGCTCAAGTATTTGTCCACAGATTATCTGTCATACTATATTATCACAACACAGTGATAGTTTGAACAAATGTGTAAATAAACTACTTTGTAAAAGTTACATACTGCAGCTTTAATGACTAATTTAATGGTGGAAATGGTTGCTAATTATTGCACCGTTTTCCTCCAGTCTGTTCAGATTTTAGTAGCAGTTTAGTACGAGTTATAAATTATGTTTCATATATCGACATTGTGATTTTTGACTAGCACACCGACCAAAGGTGGCATCGAGAATCCAGCCTTCGACCGCAACAACGACTCTCTGTTCGACGAGCTGGCGTCTGCAGGAAACGACATGATCGGCGACGTGGACGAGGGAGCCGACCTGCTGGGTAAAACGCCCGTCTCTCTCTCTCTCTCTCGCGTTACATTTCGGCTTTTGCTTTAACAAACACAGTTTTCCTCTACCTCTCTGAATTGTGTTTTGCTTTGGCTTGCGGCGTTAAACGTCCTCACAGACGAGTTCTCTGGTGTGTATCGATGATTTCCTTCTTGTTGTCTCACTGGTCGTCTCTCGCTGTTGTAGCTCCTTGTATATTTGTGGTGTCTTTATGAAGGAGGTAGTAATACTCTAGAGTAGCAATGTTTAAAAGGGACGTCATTATGAATAAACCTTTCTCATCATCCTTTTTCTTATGTCACGGTCAGTCTGCAACCTTTTAGGTAAGGCTGAAAATGCGTAGGTGGATAGTGTAGGCAGAGACACACACTGGTTAGAACTGGTGAATGATGACTTGCTGCCTTATTAACCTAGATGTTCATTTCCAGGTATGGGTCGGGAGGTCGAACATCTAATCCATGAGAACACCCAGCTGCTGGAGACCAAGTTAGTGCTCACTCCTTAAACCACATGTGTCAAACTCGAGGCCCGTGGGCCAAAATTGGCCCGCCACAGCTTTTTATGTGGTCCTCTAGATTCTAGAGTAAACACTAAGTGTGCTTAAATATTATGTTGTTAATCAGATCAGTGCAGTTTTTATCGTTTTACTGCCAAATTATATCAATCAGTCCCTCCAGCGTGAGAATTACCATGGAAATTTATGCAGAACCAACAAATCTCTGCACTTTCTTGCTAATGCATATATGCAGGTTTATTCCAGACTTTTCCAAACTTTCTCACTTGTGCTAAACATTTGCCTCAGCCTTAATTGATGTCAGATCATAGAACTTTGTCTATATAAAAAGTTGCATTTACTGTCATAAATGAGCGCAAATATTTCCAAATTAATACCAGAAATAATATCGCAAAAAGAATCACAAAGATGTTCAATTACATCACTTTATTTTAAGAATTTTTTCAACGATTTCAATGCCCTTTAAGAGAATTCACCTCTGACTTAAAAGTTTTTGTAATCTTTCTCTCTGCAATGGTAAAAGCCAAAATATTAAATGTATAAAACACATTTGTTGAGTTGCACAATCTCCCACGGTACTGTATGTCGAGCTTTAAATTCATGCTACAGAGTGACGTAACTTGTTAACAGGCGCACACTTGAATCTGCATGCCAAGCCTGAACTTTGAGCGTGACGTTTTTTATGAAACGCATCGTGTTGAACGTGGTTTAATGAATGTGTTTCCAGAAACGCTCTGAATGTGGTGAAAAACGACCTCATAGCTCAAGTGGACGACCTGTCCTGTGAGAAGGAAGTTCTGCGAGGCGAGCTGGAGGCCGTCACTCAGGCTAAGACCAAACTGGAGAAGAAATACAAAGAATTAGAAGAGGAGCTAAAGAAGTATGTTGCTCAGAGGTTTTAAAATATCCCCACTGTTACTTGGCGCATAATTAACTCCGACGTTTCCCGCGTTGCAGAGTTAAAGCCGAACTGGATGAGGCCAAACAGAAGGTCAAGAATGAAAACGAGGACGACGTAAGCACCTGTTCATCGAAGTCATGGACGGAGTCAAAACGTGCGCGCGGGTTTGTCTCACGGTTACGTTGTGCCTGCAGAGCGACGTGCCCACAGCCCAGAGGAAACGTTTCACCAGAGTGGAGATGGCCAGAGTCCTGATGGAGAGGAACCAGTATAAAGAGAGGCTGATGGAGCTGCAGGAAGCCGTCAGATGGACAGAGATGATCCGGTAAAATAACGACAAGCTCTAAAAACATGTCCAACCATTGAGAACCATAAACTTCAATGGAGTTTTTTGGTACTTTTTGAAGTAGAAAAAAAAAGGCAGTTATGGAATCTGAAAAATTTGCTGTGCTCACCAGAGTTAACTTTTTTTGCTTCAGTTAAAAACTGCAAGTCTTTTGGGGTAAATCTCTACCAGCTTTGAATTATGTGGAGGGTCTATGAGTCTATCTGCAATGAAGGCCTAAAAAAGTCTTTATTAAACTAATGTTAGGTCAAAAGAAGCGCAGGCGATCCAGACAAATTCACAGTACTGTAATTCCGCCACTTTTGCGCTGTCTGAAAAATTCCAACTGTTTTTGAAAGGGGAGACATTGCGCCTTCTAGCCAATATCGGGTTATTACGGTAGTTTTAACCCCTGCTGAGCAGGGAGTGAAGTTAATTCTTTAAAAAATTGTAAATTGCAAAAATAACTGGCTAGATATTTAAAGTTCCAGTTATTATGGATAAATGGGCAAATATATTTACTCACAGGACATTTAGAGAACTGCATACAATTAAAGTAAGCAGAAATATCCAGGTAGAAATTCGAAACTTGGGTCATAAAGGCTTAAATAACACAGGTCTTGAATGTTGTTGTGGAAGTGCTATTTAATCTTGTATATCACTCTGACATTTTTCCTCATGGGATTTTTCTGTCAGGCTTAAGTTCTTTGACTTCAGACGGTTCAGGCTGCCAGTAATTGGCGACAAATATAGCCTGGTTAGCTATCGAGTTAGCTATAATAAAATAATAATTTAAAGTAAAATGCACTAAATTTGATGGTTTTAGCATGAGAAAATGTGGAACCGCTGATTTTTCCAAGGCAACGCAGGAGGTTCCCTGTAGTGCAGTAGAGACTAAGTAGAAATTCAGGTGTTGTCGTTGTAATGGAAACGGCTTCATACTTTTATTTGCTTTTTTTTTTTTCTTTCAGCGCTTCAAAGGAGAATCCCGCTCTTCCAGAGAAGAAGAAATCCAGCCTCTGGCAGTTGTAAGCTCCTCTTTTTATTCACCTGAAACGTTCCCAACTATGTGATCCGGATGTCATTTTGACCTTTTTTTTTGCATTTTCTCTGGGTGTTTCCTCCAGGATGTAGGTAAATCTCGGGTGGCTTGTGACATTCACGTTCTAATAACAAACTCTTAACAGAGGAGAGCAAACCAGGAAGTGTTGCGCTTGATGCCAACCCTCGGATTTTTGGCAATGCTCTCCTTTGTTAAGTTTTATAAGGAAACAGTTTGGTTTGGTTTGATGATGGACGCTGTTTTGGGGCAACATCTGACAAATGTACCGTCTCCACCCTGTTCCTGTGTGTCCCTTTATATTCTGCCTGATGTTGTGATGTCTCTGTGCAGGAGGTGTGTTGGGACGAGGGTTGTTCAAATTTAGTGGGAATATAGTAATAATTTCTTCACGTGCATAGACTTGAAGGCTTTTTGCGTTTCTCACTGCAAAAAGCTTGGCGGTAAGCCGGGCTTATCTCATAGGAAATGCTGGATGCTTGACGTATTCTGTGAAGAGCCAATGGGAGCTGAAAGAGATGCACCGATCAGAATTCAGTCCAGATTCACTGAAAATCAGTACGATTTATTCCAGGAGTCCAACTAACTTAGGTGCTGATTATTTTGATGATTAATAGGATAAAAATTTTTTTTGATTGATTAAAAAAAATTGGCACATTCTGCAGATTTTTATTCAAGCCCTTTTGATACATTGTTGGAAATACAGTAAAAGACGCAATTAAAAATAGTTCAGTTCCTTTTTACAATTAGAAAATTAACATTTTATTACCTAAAATGCATTTCTTTAGTTGTCACTTGTACTAAAGGATCCATTGGAGAACATGTTTATAGACAGGTTATTTATTTTTTTAAATCTTAAAACAAATTCAGATATATTTTTGGGTTAATTACAGCTCTTAATGCTTCGTTCTCTCAGCAGATGGCTTTCTTTGAGTCTGTATACTCCAGTTGACAATATATTGTTCACTAAATTATTTGAAGATTATTTCAATAATTGATTCATAACAATGAATCACAATTGAATTGTGATTTTGTGAAGCTCATTTTCAATCGGGCCAGATCGGAATCATGGATGTCCTCAAAGGATCGGTTGTGGCAGAATGTATCGATGAAACGACCCGTTAACAAACTTAAAAATTTCTCTTTATTCCATTAGTACTTCTTAAAGCCTAACTTTAAGAAGTACAAAAATTTACACTTTAAGTAACTTAACCCGAGAAGGCCTGCGGGTAATTCAGGCCTTCTCGCAGCCTGAATTACCCGCAGACATGTTTTGTCGTGCTGTGGAAAATAGGTCCTTAATTTTTTTTCTAAATTTGTTTAAAGGTAAAAGTAGTTTTATTTATATAGCGCATTTTCAGCAACAAAGCGATTCAAAGGGCTTTACAGGACCTAAAAGGAAATACAAACAAAATAAAAAACTAAAGGAAAGAAGAAAAAGCTGATAATGTTGATCCAAAGTAAATAATCTAGATGCTCAGATTCAGGGCTGGTAAATAAGTATAAGCAAGTATCCTCTAGTCTAATTCCATTTCTGAAACGTAGTTGCTAAGGTGGTTTTTCTGGATTCTGAGTTTGTTCTAATCTCTGTTCTGGGTTGCTAAATAAGTATAAGAAATCTCTGGAACCAACCTAAAGATACCTCAAATAGTTAACTTAATCCTCTTCTTGTAGTAACGCCATCCACACCGAAGAGTGTTGTGCTTCGTGTTGTGATCAGACTTTTGAGTTTTCGACCTGCTCGTGTCAAATCAAGCTGATTTCTGGGTGCATCTCTAAAACGGGGGTGTTCTCTGGACAGACGCTTTCTGCTCTGTGTCGTTTACTAACTTCCTAGTGTTTGCTCTTTAATAACCCGCAATCCCTGCACTCTAGCGCTCTGAAAGGACGGGCGTGTCTACTTGCAAGAGAGATTTATAAAGTGAGGGAATATTTAGGCAGATTTTTTTTGCCTGGATGAAAGCTAGCATGGTGTGGAGAAGGACTTCTGTTTTCCCCCTCACATGTTAAACCCCCTCTTACTGCTGGAGCTGCTGCTTGTGTCCACCCTGCTATACGTTTGTCTCTGTGTGCTTCCACCCCTCCTCCTCTCTCTCTCTCTCCTTTTCTCTCTTCCCCACTTCCCCGCCCTTACACGTCCAGTTTCAGCCGTCTGTTTAGCTCGTCGGGCGGAGCGGGGAAGAAGCCAGCGGGGGAGGCGCCGGTTAACGTCAAGTACAACGCGCCCACCTCGCAAATTCAGCCGTCCGTCAAGAAGAAGAGCAGCGCCCTGCAGCAGCTGCCCAGCGACAAGAGCAAAGCGTTTGATTTCCTCAATGAGGAGTAAGTCAGAGAGGTCGTCTGCACACCGCAAAAAACACAAAACCTTACCAAGCTTTTTTTTCTCTAGTATCTAGTGCACTTGAAAAGAGACGACACTACAAATCACTTTTCAGCAAGAAATACTTCTTTAATATTGATGAAAAAGTACTACTTATAAGTGAAGTTGCTTCATCACTGGTACCTTTTCATCAATAGTAAGGAATTATGGACTTAAAATAAGATTTGTCTTGATTCAAGTGCACTAAAATGTCTGCACTAGAAGTTAGACAACTGTGTGTTTTTGCAAGCCACAGGGTTAGGTTAACCACAGCAGGTTAAAAAAAACACAATTTGGAGAATCACATGGGGTTTCAGACAGCGCAGGTCTATTTGTTTATTTAATTCCTTAGTTTTTCTAAGAGATGTTTCAGAGAAACTGGTTCTTGATAACGAGCCTGAGAGCAAACGAAACACTCAAGGGTTTCTCATAGCCTACCCATTTTTCTTAAAAATATGTTTTTAGCTTAAATGTTTAGCAAGGTATTAAATATATTTATTTATTTGTTTTTCTTTTTTTAATGATAGCCTTGTAGCATAGGAAATTTACAATTATTCAGCAAAACTCCTGAGCTTCGTTGTTGTTTTCTGTTGTTCTTGCATTGCTTTGGAGTGGAGAGCTTTTGATACCTTTTTTTGTGGTGCTTCTAAAAGAAAAAAAAAAAAGTAGTGAGACATTATCTTTTTTGGGAAAACGTGACATTTTTTCTATAAGATTTGATACAAATATGTTCTCCATTACATCCCTACACTTTAATGTTTTAAGTTCCAAATTGTAAATAAAAACCACATGTATCCAGTGGGTGTAGTGAACCTACCTTTGTAACCTACCTTTGTAAATACTTTTTCAAAGTAGAATATTTACTGAAACATTTTCAGTTTTTTTTAGAATTCTACATACAGAAACAAAAGCATATATTTGGATATTTTGTTTTGAAAATAATCTGAACCACAGTTGGAAAAACGGCTCTTTTGGCCGCTAAAGTACTGAAGCAGAACAAAAAACGGTGTTTATATTTCCTAGTGCACATGAAGGACTTCATGAAAGGAGAACCAACAGGGAATCATAGTTTTTCTAGGATATCATTTTTTCCTTATATCTCTTTGGTCTTCTGTGGAAAAGCCGAGTTGTGAGTGCGCCGTTGTTCTGCCCTTACAGTCCGCCCCCTGAGAGTTCGGTGTCACGGCGAGAGCAGAAGAGAGCTCAGTACAAACAGGTCAAAGCTCACGTCCAGAAGGAGGACGGCAGAGTGCAGGCCTACGGCTGGAGCCTGCCCAAGAAATACAAAGTAATCAGACAGCTGCTGAAACATTTCATCCGTTCTGGATTTCTACTGAGCAGTTGGGTTGTTTTGTTCATCCTGAATGCGAGCTTGTTTGTTTGACTTTTCAGGCTAATGGAGGTCAGGCAGAGGGCAAGATGAAGAATCTGCCTGTTCCCGTCTTCCTCAGGCCGCTGGATGAGAAAGATCCCACTATGAAGGTGTCTGCTGCTGCTTGCATTGCTGTCCATAAGCATTCAGAGCTTCATTTTTTTACCCCCTGGATAGAACTGAAACGATTAATTGAATTGATTGTGATCGATTTTGGAAATAATTGTCAAGTAGTTTAGTAACAGCAGATCAATCGTTAACTGGAGTATACCGACTCAGAAAAGGCCATTTTCTGGAAGAAAAACCCCCATCATTTCAGAGCATTAATGAAACTGTACAAAAAATAAATGCATTTTGCATTTAAGACAAAAAAAATAATATCTAAAAGTATTTTAACTAAAACTCCTCAAGTGACAGTTTTAGCTTCACCCGGTTCATATTTACTAAATGAATGCTGCGTAATTAAGTTTTAGGCAATAAAATGTTTATTTTCATACTTATAAAAGGAACTATAATATGTATTTGCATTTAACATTGCATTAAAAAGGCTTAATTGGGGACGTGAAAAATCTGTGAAATGTGCCATTTTTTAAAAATCCGATTAATCGTCAGAATAATTGATTAATTAGTTAGTTGGAAAATGTGCTAATGTCATTAAAAACAATCATGTACAACAGAAAAAATATACACATCCATAAAATGAAAGACAGCAGAAAGAAGGAAAACATCCTAAATTTGTCCCTCATATCCCGAAATGTAAAAATATTATTATTTTTTTGTTACTGTAAGGAAGATACATGGTGCGGATGCAACATTAATCTGCTGGTTGTTGTGTGCGTACTCCAGCTGTGGTGTGCTGCAGGTGTCAACCTGTCTGGAGGGAAAACCAGAGACGGAGGCTCAATCGTGGGAGCCAGTGTGTTTTACAGCGACGTGTCCGGTGCAGAAAGTCCCAGAAAGAAGAGAGGCTCGCAGAGCAGCATTGATGAACTGGATCAGGAACTGAAGGTGTGCCACTTCCCCAGTTTAAAAGTAGTGAGCAATATAAGGATACGGGGAAAGTGGGATGAAAAAAAAGTACAAATTCAGTGTGAGTTTAGCACTGCAACAACACAAAATCTCCTCCTTTTCAGTATGGTTTCTGGTTGAAATATCTTGGTACCCTTAAAATACGATAAAACTGACTTACAAGTAACATTTCAGCCAACTATAAGAGCTTGTTTAAGTCAATAGTTTCTTCATTTTGATGAAAAAGGAGATTGTTCCTCTTATAACAAGACATTTTTCTGCCAGTAGGTCTGAACAAAAAAGTTAATTGTGAGTTAGTTTTGTCTTATTTCACGTGTAGCAAGATATTTGCTCCAAGTAACTAGAAAGTTTATAGATATTTGGTCAGATTTTGTGTTTTTTTGCTTACTGTGCGTTTTGTTTTTCTCTGTTTTGTCTTTGCAGGAGCAGCAGAAGGAGTTGCGGCAGCAGGACGAGTTTTCCTCTCTGGTGTGGATCTCCACCAGCACCCAGTCCAATTCAAACGTCGTCGTCATCGACGCCAACCAGCCCGGGAACATCCTGGAGAGCTTCTTCGTTTGTAACTCGCACGTCTTCTGCATCTCTAGTGTACCTGGTCAGTGATTTAAAAAAAAACCCAAAACAAAACAACAAAGGTGCGTCTGAGACTTACTTTCAATGGGGTGGAGCTCACTTTGATCGAACTACTGCTTCCTCTTACCGTCAAGGCGCGAGAGAGACCGACTATCCAGCCGGAGAGGAAGTGTCCTCACGCGCTGACGCGGGCCCGGTGGGAGACGGCTGCTTGTCGACGGCCGATGGCGGCTCAGAGGGCGGCGGCGGCGTCCTCGAAGGCATCACAGTTGTGGGCTGTGACGGCGAGGGAGTGACTGCTGTTCCTCAGACAGCGGACAGTCCAGGTAAAGCACAAGAAACCAGCCAGCCCAGTCGGGATCACATATCGTCTTCCTGCACCCATCAGACCCACCGGCTCTCTCTACAGACTCCAGGCCAGCAGAAGAGGCCATGGAGGCCAGCGCGGGGCCTGTTGACCACAGCGAGAGCCTGAGAGGCATCTACACAGAACACGTCTTCGCAGATCCACTGGGAGCGCAGCAAACCAGGGAGGCGCCAGCTAACTATTCTCAGAGGTGAACGGCGACATGCAGAAAATACTAGTTGCGCTCAGATTTTCATAAACTCTTACGTCGCATAAATCTGAGAATCGATTGTTTCGGATCTCTGAGGTCTATTTCTTTACATGCAAAATCTACCCATTCAGGTAATAATGTTTTTCAAGCAAAAGTAAAATGAACAGTGCAATAAAACTTCATATATATAAGAAACTTTTTTTTTCCCCAAAAGAAAAAGAGTCAGGTAAATGCAACCACTACTACTAACCTGAGAACATAAATCGTAACAAAATAAGTAGCTTGTTCATTGACATGGATTAACTAATTGTAACTTTACTGACATTATCTGCATCCAACAGCATTTCTCAACTTACTTATTTTGTTAAGGAAAAAACAGTGATCATTAATTTGTCCCCTTTCTGGTTCGCTGCCATGATTCCAACACTCTGCACTGCGGCAAATCTCCATAGCATGATATCAAATTTCAGTGATTTTGAATCTTTTAAAACCTTCGTGCCGCCGGGTAACGATAGTCAAGTCATGCTCCTCCAGTTTGGACACATCGCTCGTCCTCCGTCCTTAACTCCGTCCTCTGCGTTTCTGGCTGCCTCTTGTGAGCAGAGAGAGCGACCTGCTGAAAGATGGAGTGAGTTCAAACCCCAACGCAGAGGACCTGATGATCGAAGAAGCTCAAAAAATGAGCAGCGTTCTGCCCACCATGTGGCTGGGGGCCCAAAATGGATGGTGAGCTTTTATGCCTTTAGTGACGTTCGCTTCTCCACCCAAGAACGTGTTTGAGTGAATTTGAGTTTTTCTAACAAATTGCACCGTTGATCCCAGCGTCTACGTCCACTCGTCTGTTGCTCACTGGAAGAAGTGTCTCCACTCTATAAAGCTGAAGAAGCCCGTGATCGGCATAGTGTAAGTTTATCCAAAACAAACAACCCTGATAGGTTTTTTCCCTCTTATTGTGTTGATTTAATGTCATGTCCTCCACAGACACGTGAAGGGTCGGGTCCTGGTTAGCCTGTCTGATAGCACGTTAGCCATTTTCCACAGAGGAACAGGTGAGACCAATACTCCTGAAAAAACTGACCATATAATTGACATTTCAAAAATGAATTCCCTTAATGGAAACAAGGCAATTTTGAGAAAACTTGCTTTTTAATAAAAAAAAATTTGGTGCGAGGATGAGATTTTTTAACCGTATTAACGACAGGAAGTAGGTCTAAATGCTAAATACATTTAGAGGCATGTTTTTTTTTTTTTTTTTAAACGACTTATTGCATGCACAAGCTTTTTCTTATGTGTCTTTAATAGTGTTTCTTATTTAATAGAAGCTCTGCAACTGTAAAATTGTGGTAGTTTTTTTACATTAGCGGAACGTCGACAAAGTTTTGCACACAGTTACGTCGGAAATGCAGACAATGTCCGTTTTTGAGGAGGCGTTGTGACTTTCCGTCGCCAGATGGGCAGTGGGATCTGACCAACTACCACCTGCTGGACCTGGGGAAGCAGCACCACTCCATCCGCTGCATGACCGTGGTGCACGACCGGGTGTGGTGCGGCTACAGGAACAAGATCCATGTGGTGCATCCCAGAGCCATGAAGGTTGAGGTGAGGGGAAAACGTTTAGCCCGCCCAGCGATCCGATCCCAAACGGCCTGGGAGATCAGCACGTTAGCTCACGTTTAAGTTTCTCTCGATCTCACAGAAAACCTTCGACGCCCACCCTCGTAAGGACAGCCAGGTCCGTCAGCTGGCCTGGCACGGTGACGGGATCTGGGTGTCCATCAAGCTGGACTCCACTCTCAGACTGTTCCACGCGCGCACACACCAGCACCTCCAGGACATCGACATCGAACCCTACGTCAGCAAGATGCTCGGTCAGAACGAGGTCGCAGTCGGCTGCACAAACTGGAGTTGGGTTTCAGAGTAAAACAAAGAGTGTCTTCCTGTCCCGCAGGTACGGGCAAGCTGGGCTTCTCGTTTGTGAGGATCACGGCTCTAATGGTTTCATGTAGCCGCTTGTGGATCGGGACTGGAAATGGAGTCATCATCTCTATTCCCGTTACGGAGAGTAAGTTCGGGAACTAAAGCCTTCAACTTAACAGTTCCTAAGGGAATACAAGCTGAAACCTTGAATTGTGCCTTTTATGTTCTTGAATCCACCGACTCACTGCTTTTGGTTATGATCTGTTAATTTAAATGCCTTTGGAAGCTTTGCTAAATACATTTAGTGTTTAAAGTCAACCATGAACATCCTCTTAAAAGGGACTTATTATGCTAACTTCACATTTTGTACCTTTGTGTACTTCCATTTGAGTTTCTATTGCTTCTAAAAACAGCTGAATCACTTCAAGAGAAAAAAAACACCATTACCCAGCCAGCTTCTGGCAATGAGGAAAAGGTTTTTGGTGTCTGGAAATGAACCTCAAGAACCTTTCGAATGTAACATCACAAATCAACAAGCACTGCCCCTCATCTACCAACCCCAACTGAGTTCATGCATGTTACCTGGCATCCAAAGGAAATGTCCAGAACGTTTGGTCAGCAAGTTTTACCACTGTACAACGGCTGCTGGAAAAGACTTGATTTACCATCCAAAAATCACTTTCTGCATTCATGTCGGTTGTGCGGGAGGCTCCACTTCTGCTTTTCAAAGATGTGCCATTGTATAATTGTGCACCTGTTTGCATAGATTTTCACGTGCAAGTGTAAATTTTGAGTTAGGGTGGGGGTGTGTGGGCGGGGGCGTGGCCAAAAGCAGCATATTTAGATTTAAAGTGACAAGAGGCCCTAAAACCACTGATTGTGAAAGAAGCTCACATGAGACAGAACTGACTAAAATCTCATTATTTAAGAATGATGATGTGAAAAAGAATCCAATGAACGTGCTTTGTATTGCCCATAAGCATATCCTAACCGATTCAAGAAAGCATAGTAGGTCACCTTTGAAGCTCTGTGATTTCTGTCTACTCTACGTTTTTGCTGTTCTGTTAGCAGCCAACAATGTAGCCACGTCATCAGGAAGCAATCCTGGAGGAGTGGTTCATGTCTATGGAGACGACAGTGGGGACAAGGTGACGGCCGGGACCATCGTTCCCTACTGCTCCATGGCTCACGCTCAACTCAGCTTCCATGGTCACAGGAACGCGGTCCAGTTCTTCGCCGCCGTTCCAGGTAATTCAGCAGGAGTTCTACAGAACCTGTAAAGCGGGCGTACCTGCAGTGACTGTTAGATGTTCTTACAATTTTTATCTTAAGATTATGTGAAGAAATAAAAGAAAACTTTTGAGAAACATTTGTGAATCTTGGACATAGATAGGACTTTTTTTTTTTTTGGGTTTGCTATCCCCATGACGACGCCGGGACAATCTGTAGCTACAACACTTTTAGTTTTTTATGGAGGTTTGAAGCGGCTGACAGTCGCCACCTTGATTCATGAGTTGAAACAAATACTTTCCCATTATTTCATTTATTCAACATAATGATTTCATCAAAAGCTTGGATTCACATTGGATTCTTATATTTAATTTTCACTAATTTAATTTCAACATTGTGCTTTTAATTAATATCAAAATATCGCTCATTGTGTAGAAATCAGTCTACGAAGGGCTAGAAGAAAAATAACTTGTACTTGGGCTCCCCCTGGCGGACGCGGTCGGTAACGTTTCAGCGTCGATTTGAGCGCCCTGCTGTTCGATGCGTTTTCAAACCTCCAAAGCACCGGCAGAAAATAAAAAGAATATTAAAAAAAAGCCAAGATAAAGGTATGTTCATGTCTCTCGGTAGAAGAGGGAAGAAAATTGGCTTAATAGCGACGTAGCCAAACATTTATGCTAGCTTCTTGTATTTGTGTGAAACTGGGTTTGAGTTGATTCGTGAGTTTGGCTCAGTGATGCCACAAAGGAATCTCTCTCTTGAATGTAGCTCAGAGACAGAGTTTCCTCAGACCTGTTCCACAGTTCTATTGCGACAGATCACTCTTCAGAGCACATTCGAGATTAATCGATTCCGAATATTACCAGCCTTTCAGAGAAGAACTTACCAAAATATAGAGATGAAGCAACAACAGACCACTTGTGAGCATGAAGCTATTCCAACTGAGTTTTCATGGAATGAGATGATGGCACTCAACGTCCAAGTTGACTACCACGCTATCCTTATTTTTGACGATGAAGATGACAGCTCCACTGAGTGGGAAGACGAATCATCAGAGATTCAGGGGGAACCAAGTCATTCTGACGACGTTGAGAGTCTAAGATCACTGAAAGTCGAGCAGGAAACATCTCCCTCTGCTGGCCTTGAGATCACCCCCTTAGCGGAAGACGTGGAAGAAATGAGCCAACACGTCAGATCTCACAAACCAGGTAGACAATCTCAATACAGAATTGCAGAACAAGACGTGTGAACTCCACGAGGAAAGAGACCAAAGGATCGCGAAGGAGGCTGAAGTCAAATCACTGCAGGAGGAAATTCAAAAACTCCAAAAGATGTTGGAGAAAGAACGTCACCTACACGTGACCATGGAAGAAACGTGCCTGCGACCACAGGTGGCTCGAAGGTTTCATCCTCTGCCAAAGTTACAGCCGACAAGAGCCTTCTTCAGCTGGTGGATTACTTTAAAAGGGAGGCAGAAAAATATGCCTCCCGCAATAAAGGTTTGATAGAAGTGATGATTGAGGAATATCTAGTGAGGCTGAAATATGAGGAGCAGATCAAAAATCAATCTGAACAAATTTCCAAATTTAAAGAACAGGAAGGAACAGTGAAATCTCTCCAGGGTTAAGTTGCAGAGCTGAAGTTGAGTTGAAACTTGCTCTGGAAAACAACCATCATAGAGTCTTCTCCCAACCAGAGGAATCCACACAATGGCAGACCTGGAATCAACCACAGAGGCCTGAGGAAAGACGGACCTCAACTCAACCAGGGAGGTCCGAGGACAGATGGACCTCCAGTCAAACGGGGAGGTCTGAAGAAAGACAAACCTCCACTGGTTGCAGGGATGGCCTTCATGTTGGCCTTGGCATGAAGGCCAATCTATGCTCTGTTCGGCCTTTACTAACCTGGGTCACTATCTAAAAGCAGTCAGGAACAATCCTGACTGACAACAATCTTCAACTCATTGAAGATTGTTGTAGTAGCATGACAAGACATGGAAAATAATTAAGGCTGGGAACACTTTTGCACAACACTAGTATAGTGTGAGGAGTTGGCAGATAATTGGTGAAATTGGGGGGGAAAGGCAGTAAATCGCAGTGGATAGACTGGGCAACGCGGTCGTCCTAAGTTCGCCTCTGGCCCTCGGTTCTTTTGCCGCATGTCTTTCCTGTAGCCCACCTTCCTGTCAGATTACAGTCAAAATAAAGGACACTAATGCTGGCAAATCCTTAAAAACAAATACACCAGAAAAAAAAATTACACAGTGTGAAATATGAGTAGAAAATAAACTGTTCATTCGTTTTTTGGGGGGAGGGTTTTTACACTACACATGCATTAACCAGGATGCATATGCCTTTATTTTGTCAAATCAAGGTAAAAGAAACTCATCAAAGTAATGACATACCATACCAGAGACTAAATGCTATTGACTTGACCAAATGATGAAATTACAACAAAAACTTATCTACTGCTGTATAATTGTGCACCTGTTTTTGCAAATAGTGGAATATTGACAAAGTTTTTCACAGTTTTGTTATGGAAATGCAGCTGTTGAAGGTTTTAATTGCTTTTTTTTTTGTTGTTGTTGTGCCGTCAGGTCACGCAGATCCATCGACGTCCATCGGAGGAGAGTCAACGGCAGACAAACCCGCCGATGTCTCGGCTCAGGAAGGAAGCAGGTCCATGTTGGTGATGAGTGGAGGAGAAGGCTACATCGACTTCAGAATGGGTGAGTCTCTGTGCCGCGGCAGGAACAAAAGGCGCATTCTGCGACACTGCGGCGAACACGTTCCCGTCTCTCCGCAGGTGATGAGGACGGGGAGGCAGACGAGCTGGACGACCCCGCCTTAAAACTGCAGTCCTTCCTCACAAAAGCCGAGCGCAGCCATCTCATCGTCTGGCAGGTCATGGTCGGTGAAGACTGAACTCAGCATCACTGAATCCCTAATTTGCCCCCTTTGTGTCACAGAAACAGAGGAGAAAGCACAAGATTAATCAGCACTTGTTTTTTTTTATTTCACTCCCTCGGTTTCGGACAAAGGAAGCAAAACGTGCGAAAACTGCACTGCGAGCATTTTTCTCTGTTAACCTTGAACACATGGAACTGCTTTGTCCTATTTTTTTTTTTTTTTGATGTCATGAATTTCAAGCATCATATATTATTGCCTCGCGGATTAAAATTTTATTCGAGGTGAGGCGGATGTTTGCCAGGTTTCCGGTTGAATCCCCTTAGCTGCGCTCAATCGGGACACTGCTGATGTTCCGTCAGCTGATCAGAGGGAGGAAAACAGCTTCCTGTTCGTCCTCTGAAGAATGTAAGACGTAGCGAGCGACGCGGGAGTCAATCATGGCGGGATTGTTTTTCTCTGAAACTTCGCCGATTATGGTTCTTTTTTTTTTTGTTGGTTTTTTTAACGTGGAGAACGTCTTTGAAAGCCAATAGCTGACACATATTTCAATGGTGTTCGACTCCAATACTCACGTTCATCTCATGTCTAAAGGCTTAATAGGAATGTTTTTCATCATGTATTTCAAATGGCCCGGTTTGTGCCTCAAATCCCTATTCATTTAACAAAAAAAAACACACACAACAGTGTTTATGAAGCACAAAAAGCTCATTTCAGTTGTTTTTCTTTTGCCCACAATACAGATGTGGGTTGTTGCTATGTGAATTTAATAAAATAACACGATTGTCTTCTGTCGGTATTACAAGTGGGAGCGGGTGAGTCACCGTCAGATACTGTTACACATCTGGATCATAAAAGAACCAACATGTTTCAATCTATTTATTTTGTAGCAGTTCCCAAACCCCAGCGATCCTCGTGGTAAACATGCAGGTGTTTTATCACGATGGCTAAGAACTTCTTAAGTTTAGCTGAGAAACTTAAAAAATTGTCAATGTGTATAATCCCAGAAATTAACATTAAACTTTCCCTGAAGTGCCTGCACCAGGCCAAAGATTTGAATTTCACTGTAGGTCTCGATAAGTGACTTTTTTTGTTGTTGTTGTTTTTTGTTTTGGGAATGAAAGTACAAAAAATCTTAAACATAAATTTGAGGTTAGGCTCCATTTCTGCCTCGGACTGTCGAGTTGGTTCTACATGGAGTCATACCATTAGCATTGACACTGGACAGCATTTATCCCAGCTATGTTTTATATACAGTTACATATTTTTTCCGGGCTTTTTGCTGAGATCTGGCCGCTCTGCTGAAGTTGGGAAGACGCGCAATAACACTAAAGGTAATAAGAAGGTGTCATCGTTTGCAGATGACATGCTGACATCAAGTTCGCCGGTCTAATCACGAATTCGTACTGTTGTCTCCAATCTTGCTGAATACCCCAGCTTCTTTACCGCCATGATAACACGTGATGCTTTCCGATTATTTCACAGCGCATGCTTGTGTTGACCGAGTCGCATCACTTTGCCTGTTTTCTGCTCCCAGCGCACACTTTAAGAGTTGCCTTAGACATCAGAGTTCAAACAGCCTGTGACAGAGTTTCTCTATTTTTCTCTAAAGAATTTTATTCTCTACCAAAGACTGCTAGCTAGCTATGACGTCACGCAGTGATCAAAGTCTCGCTTAGCTTTCACAGCAGCGTGTTTGCAAAAGGAAGCCAGGTTTTATTGTTTTTTCTAACAGAAATCAGAGTGTGTTGATATATTCAGATAGGTGTATCTATATATTTTTGAACTTTTCCTGTTTGTAAATGGAAATATTTTGAAGGCGTGCGAGTCGTGAACATGCGAGCGAGAGAGAGCTGGACGCTCGTTCTGTCCCCAGATGAGAAGCCGAACTTTAACCCGTCTGGTTTTGCAACACTGACCTGCTTGCTTTCAACCAAACCTGCTTATTAATTCAAATGTCCTTTTGTTTCTCAGATTTTTATTTCTTCTTTGAGTGTGGCTAAAAGGTTTTATTTGTTGAATATCAGCCTCTTTCTGTCCTCCGTGAACACTGTAGTCATGCTTTCTGTTTTTGTTATCTCTTTATGCAACTGTGTGTATTTGCGTCTTCTCTCCACGAGAAAAGATTTATATATATCTATACATAAATATTTCAATCTCGCCATTTCAGTATTTATTTTTGATGGATGAACCTCTGCGATTGAGAATGTATCTTTGTACATTGAATATATATGATTATATATATATGAGACTTATAGATGGTTTGGATTTTATTGAGTTGTAACCTGAGGATTTCCTCAGCTATGCACCACGTCTCTGAGGGGAGTGAAAGCTACACACACATGCTCTGTCCTTTTGCAATCAGTTAAATTTGAACTTCTACTCAACGACGGGGCAGTCGACTCCCTTCACAGACTCTTTCCACACATTTGTCATCGCTGAATTCTGCTTTTAGGTAACTCTGACAGGAGAGCAGTGTTTGTTTTGTTTTTTTCCCCAAATCTGCAGTAAATGCATCATCTTAAACCTCGGCAGCATCTCTAGCGTTGCCTGTTTTTAACAATTAATTAAAGCAACTTTTGTCAACATCTTTGGTTGCATCTTGTCATTGTTTTTGTCTAGTGTGTGTGTGTGTGTGTTAATGTGCATCCAGGTAGGGGCCGGCAAACTAAGCCCTGGGACCCAAAGCTGATTTTTACCCCAAGTGGAACAGATTTTATTTACTGATTTATTTTTAGTAATTTAATTACAACATTGTGCTTTTAGTTCACATCAATATATCGCTCATCGTGTAGAAATCAATCTACTAAGGGCTAGATTAGAACAAAAATAACTTGTTCTTGGGCTCCCCCTGGTGGCCGCGGTCGGTAACGTTTCGGTGATTTGAGCGGCTGCCGTTCGGTGCGTTTTCAAACCTCCAAAGCACCGACGGAAAATAAGCAAGCAAACCAATGTCGCAAAAAATAACTTCTTTTTCTCTGTCTCTGAAGAATAATAAAAAAAAGCCAAGGTAAAGGTATGTTCATGTCTCTTGGTAGAAGAGTGAAGAAAATTAGCTAAAACAAAATTAGCTCGATAGCGACGTAGCCAAACATTTATGCTAGCTTCTTGTATTTGTGTGAAACTGGGTTTGAGTTGATTCGCGAGTTTGGCTCTGTATATTTATGAGGTTTTTTTTTCAGACCACTTGCGAACATGAAGCTATTCCAACTGAGTTTTCATGGAATGAGATGATGGCACTCAACGTCCAAGTTGACTACCACGCTATCCTTATTTTTGACGATGAAGATGACAGCTCCACTGAGTGGGAAGACGAATCATCAGAGATTCAGGGGGAACCAAGTCATTCTGACGACGTTGAGAGTCTAAGATCACTGAAAGTCGAGCAGGAAACATCTCCCTCTCTGCTCCCCCTTGAGATCAAGCGGAAGACGTGGAAGAAATGAGCCAACACGTCAGATCTCACAAACCAGGTAGACAATCTCAATACAGAATTGCAGAACAAGACGTGTGAACTCCACGAGGAAAGAGACTGAAGGCTTGCGAAGGAGGCTGAAGTCAAATCACTGCAGGAGGAAATTCAAAAACTCCAAAAGATGTTGGAGAAAGAACGTCACCTGCAAGTTAAACGTGACCATGGAAGAAACGTGCCAGAGACCACAGGTGGCTCGAAGGTTTCATCCTCTGCCAAAGTTACAGCCGACAAGAGCCTTCTTCAGCTGGTGGATTACTTTAAAAGGGAGGCAGAAAAATATGCCTCCCGCAATAAAGGTTTGATAGAAGTGATGATTGAGGAATATCGAGTGAGGCTGAAATATGAGGAGCAGATCAAAAATCAATGTGAACAAATTTAAAGAACAGGAAGGAACAGTGAAATCTCTCCAGGGTCAAGTTGCAGAGCTGAAGTTGCAGTTGAAACTTGCTCTGGAAAACAACCATCATAGAGTCTTCTCCCAACCAGAGGTTCCCCTGCAACCAGAGGAGTGCACACAATGGCAGACCTGGAATCAACCTCAGAGGCCGGAGGAAAGACGGACCTCAACTCAACCAGGGAGGTCCGAGGACAGATGGACCTCCAGTCAAACGGGGAGGTCCAATGAAAGATGTACCTCCACTTAAACATGGAGGTCTGAAGAAAGACAAACCTCCACTGGTTGCAGGGATGGCCTTCATGTTGGCGTTGGCATGAAGGCCAATCTATGCCCCGTTCGGCCTTTACTAACCTGGTAAACTATGTAAACCCAGGTTTTGCCAACACTGGCCATTAGGAAAATTTGAGGCTTTACACAAATTTAGAAAATCAAAACAGATACAGGCCTCAATGCAAATAAAATTCCTGACTCCAAAATCAATGGAGAAACACAAGATCAGTTTCAGAGTTAAAAACAGAATAACATTGTTAAAACTTTCCTGAATGAAAGTAGCAGCAAGTAAAATTTCTCGAAAATTGTTTAATTGGTCTCTGATTTGCCCTAAGGTGTGAATGTGTGTGTGCAATGTGTGTTAGGATGGATGGATGAATATTTGTAAAAAGTGTCTGACAGTCGAATATGAAACAGAATCTGTGAACAATCCTCTGGCTCTGCTGCTGTCCAGAAACAACCAATCAGAACCAAAAGATGAACGTTTGGTTCCGATTGGTTTCTAATGTGTTGAATGTGTCTCAGCACATTCAACACATTAGACTATTAATGTACTGCAGTTATGCAATTGGCAGAAAAACAACCTAACATTGTATCATTATTTATTGAATGACTTAGAAAACAAAATGCTACACTGGTTTGTCAAAACTATTTGGACCCGTATTAGAACTTTGCATTGATTTCCCTTTATTTTAGTAGCTGCGATTTTGCCTAACCCTAACATTAGCTAAAACTTAATTCACATCTTACCTCTAAATGTTTCCCCTGGCCCAAAGCAATGAGTCATCATATTAGGACCAGGCTTTGGTCCTAATATGATGGACATAATATGACACTGGACATATTATGGTGCGTTCACACCAAACACATTTTCACCGTCATATGGTGTACATTCAAAGTCTATGTGGAGACACATCGAGGGCCGATGTGGCGCTTTGGAGCGTTTGACGCATTGAGTGAGTCCATGGCGTCCAACATTCCACAAAGACTTTGAATGCAAACCAGAGACTCGCCTGACGCTCAAAACGTATTCGATGTGAATGCATCATTAGAATGTTCAGTTCCTATGGTAACAATGACATAAGCAGTGATGACATCACGCTGAGATACATCCAAGGAATCTCTTGAAAGGAGTGCACAGGGTTTTTCAAGACCTATTTCTGTTTCTGACTTATAAGTTATAATTTATAAATCTTCTACAGGAACATTGTGAAAATTATTTGAAGGCACAGAATCGGCCCAGTAAAGGTTCCACTCTCAGGTGAAAGACTCACCTGGTATGAAGTTAATGTTTTGTCACTGGAATTACACCGAAGATAAACTCCGTCTTAAGTCCAGAGCATACTAGTTTTTTTTTTTTTCTTAACTTTTTGCCACTAGATATGTATTTAAGATATAACATTATTCAAAGATGCAATGAGTTTACGGCAGCTGTGCGACTGATCTAATCGTCTGTTGATTTGCAGCAATCCACATTAATAGCAGATATAGAGGGCCCCAACATCAACTTTTGCTTAGTGTGGCAGATAATTGGTGAAATTGGGGGCGGGGGGAGGCAGTAAATCGCAGTGGATAGAGTGGGTACGCAGTCGTCCCAAGTTCGCTTCTGGCCCTCGGTTCTTTTGCCGCATGTCTTTCCTGTAGCCCACCTTCCTGTCAGATTACAGTCAAAATAAAGGACACTAATGCTGGCAAAACCTTAAAAACAAATACACCAGAAAAAAAAATTACACAGTGTGAAATATGAGTAGAAAATACCCAGTTCATTTGTTGCTTTTTTTACACTACACATGCATTAACCAGGATGCATATGCCTTTATTTTAAAGTTAAGTGAAACTGAAGCCTAACTTCTTTCTCTTTTTCTTTCTTTTTATTTTCTTAAGCATAAACTTGTTGAATGAAGTCCAGCACATTCCTGAACTGAGGAAGCATGCAGTTCTCTCTCTCAGCACCAGATGGCGGCCTCGGTCTGGGGTTGTCCCTAGTTTATTTGACTTTAATAGAAGGACAAAGGCACCCTTCCCCTGCCTGTGATTGGTCCAGCACTGTTCTCTTCAGGGCCTCACCGACACAGGGCTCCTGCTTAGCAGGGTGAGGCTTTAATCTCACCCTAACGTCTGTCTTTATGGACCACACAAGCTGCTGAGGTCGGACATTAAGTTGCCTGTCTACAGCTGTTTCCTTCAGTGTTATTAGTCAGTGCTTGGGTTTGAGTTTGATGCTCAGAGTAACTTTTGTCAAGCTGTTTAATGTAAGAGAAAAGCTTGTCCTGCAGGAAGGAAGTCCCTGTCTCTGAAAGTGATAAGGTCGACAGCCGGGAAGGAAAAGAGCTTCTAAACCGAACAGGACTTAAAGAGAGCTGACGATTTGTTCCCACCTGGCTTACTACGCAGTAATCCTGTTATGTCAGTAATCCTGACTTAGTTTTGACGATTCACAATAAATTTCTGCACGCTTGCATCCGGCGTTTATGCATTTCTGCTTAGGAAGTTGCAAAAGCCTCTGGAACATAATCCTTATTTGACCCCAATGCCAAGTTAGCCAACAGACAACTGGAAGACTGTGGGATCAGGTTGTACCATGAACTGTGTAGCTAATTTTTAACGCTCAGGATCAGTCAGACTGGATGGAGAGCCTTTTCATTTTCCCATAGATTCAGATGAGTTTAGCTCCGGACTTTAATTGGGCCATTCTGGCACTGGTTGTATGGTTAGTGTTGACCTGCTGGAAGGTGATCATCAGTGGGAAATGTTTTGCTACCTCTAAAATTTTCTAAGTTCATAATACTTGCAAACCACAAACAAATCTATTTTTTGTTGTTTCTTTTTAAAAAGAAGCAAAAATAAATGTTTCAAGATTTTTTTTCATTCTTTGTACCTACTTAACCCAAACAAAAGATTGAATTTAATACTTAAATTAAACCAGTAAAGGGGTCATTTTTTATTTTTACCATTGCTTTACTAAAAGCAATGGTAAAACAATGATTAAAACTTTGATTCTCTTTAGGACCGAACCGCCTAACCTGATGAAGTCCAATCAGTCACACGCAGCTCTCACTCACTGAATCTCCATGTTATATATTTATTTATTTATTTATTTATTTTTTACCACACACGTCCAGCTATGCCTCTGTATTGACATTAAAGGTCAAAACCGTTTCCCTGCCAGCCCTTCTGTCGGCTTGCATTACCTAACAGAACCAGTTTACAGTCTTAGCAGTTATGCAAGCTAGCCAAATGGAGGCCGCTTGCTCATAAGTCCATGCCAGCCACGTCCCTCCGCAGCCGTGACCTCCGAGGCCTCTAGTGCTAACCACTGCCCTTGATGCTCCGGATCAAGCAACCTGCTAATACCGCCGCACATGTCTGTTTATAGCAACACAGACAAACCCAGAGGGGAAAAAAAATCCTGCTATAGCACGCTACGAAATGATTGTTTAAAGTTCTTTGTGTGGTTTCCAGAAGGTTACATGGATGTTTGTGGTTTGTTGTGTTTTTTGTTTGTTTTTCTTTAGTCATATTCTGTTTACTTTGTCACTATTTCTTTATATGATCCCCAGGCATAACACTAATGGTTTGTGACTGTCAGATTCTTTATAGGTGAATCGACATCGCCCACCGCTGTCCCCCCCTCACCAGGTTCAGACACTCTGGTTCTTTTTGTCGCCACACTTTAATCGGCTCTGTTGGCACCACGTTCACCGAGCCTGCACGTCTCAAATGCATTCAACGCACTGGAAACAATAAAACAACATGAAATAAGCGTGCGCCGATTTGACGCGCTCGTCTTTTTTGCTCCAGCCAGGAGCCCGAGGCAAATGGGAAGAAGAGGAGAAAAAAGGAAGAAAATCTCCCACAGTTTCATACAGGCAGCTGGGAAGCTGTGGATCTGTGGCGTGACGATGCGAAAAATAAAATTAGGGGTGGTGAAAATCAACTGCCTAAGTTGGAGAAACAATATGCAGGGATTGGCTCTAGATCTTGTGATATTGAAACGCCATGGTACTAGTTGCCAGAGGGAAAGCTGGCGACATGGTGTTTGTCCTGATAACGGTCTTATAATGGCTCTCAGTACTTTAAGCTTGGCACCCTGTATATAGGACTCTCGTTTTCTCCTCATCAGAGCAAAGCTAAAGCTAAGCTAATTCAATTGTCCATAAAGTCTCTAATTCAAAACTTTAGCTTAGAACTAAACAAATATTCTCAAAAACTTAATTTTAGGTAAATCAACTTTTATATCATATTTGAAAAACTCAAATAGGATTGCTAAAAATCCTCTGATTCCATAATTATAATGTGTTTAAATGAGCATAATAGTAAAATTTTTATGCCGTAACATAAAAAAAAGTGAGCCTTTAAAAATGTCCTCACATTCTTAAAGGCTTGAATTCATATATTTAGCATAAATTTATTACATTTTAATTTTAAAAAAAAAAGGCAGGTTGCCCTTGATTACATTAATCCCAGGTCCTGAATTTAGCTTTTACAGGACTATTTAATCTATGTTTTGATTTATTATAAGTTTTTTTTTTCTCTTTCTGTCAGGCGAAACTTTGAGTCACACTCGGACATCTTCACTTCGTTCCGTGACTCCAGACGGTTGAGGCTGCCGCTAACTAGCCGCTGATATAACCTTTACCAGCTCGTCAGCTGGCGTTTTGCATCTGTCACAGGTAAGTGCAAATTTATCACCAGTTGGCTGGACGACGTTCATTCATACCGTTCGTAATGGCCTTAAAAAGCCAGATTTTTTGTGGAGGTGTAGAGAGTAAATAAATATAGAACTGTATCAGACAGATCTGAATAGTTTTTATTTTATTTCAATTTTTTTTATTTTTATTAAGAACAGTGCACATTAATGAACAATCAACACTACTGTATAGACTGTAAATGAGCCAGATTATAGCATAATTGCTAATTTCTATTAGCAATTATGCCAACAACAAAAAGACATTATAAACATACAATCGAGAATTAACAAACATTCACAAAAAACATAGTAAAAAGTTAGTTAAAATGAAGACATGTCTGGGAAGTTTTAATAAACAGTTTCAGGTGTTTTTTAAAAACGCGATAGGTGGAATACTCTCTGATCCTAGCCGGCACACTGTTCCAGAAGTGACTCCCTCTGACTGACGGAATCGTTTGCCCAACTTCAGTTTGAGGTGTTGGAAACAGTAGTCCGCTTAGCTTTTAGCCTTCCAAACAATCGGACAATTTCAACAGCTTCCAATGAAATTGGTACATCTTTCCACTACATGTGAGAAAGGAAACTCTTACTGATGAAGAAGTCTACCATCAAAACTTCAGATCGACAGCATTGCTACATCTTAAGTCAGGGATTTAAAGCCGTTGCTAATAAAACAACAAATTACACTGAATATTTTTGTTGGACAAATGGACGTCTTGCTCCACAACAAGCGGGACCAGATCAGAAGTGATCTTACTTGACATTTTAACGCACAAACCGGATTCCTTAATTCTGTGTTTTTATTAATGGGGTATTTGTGCGTAGAAATTGCAGGAATGAGACTAAGAATTTAGCACAACTTAGAATAAAGCTGTAACATTTAAAAAAGTGGAAAAAGGGAATATTATCCAGCTGGATTGAATATGATTAATGTAGCTAGCATGGCTTCTTCAAAGGTCTCAAAATCAGCTTTGACTATTTCTGAAAGTAGATTTCTGAAATATGATCTTTTCTCTTTTTAAATTTCAAAAGTGAGTTGCTGTGAGGCTCAAGGTTGTAATAGACTTTGTTTTTTCATTATAGTCTAGTTTTAATTCATTGTGACTGTCTAATTCAGTTCATTTTAATTGTGTTTACAAATTTTTATTATCAGTTAAATTTTGTTTCGTTTTAGTTTGAATGAGTCACACTAGTAGTTTTGGTTTCTTCCTACTTTGGTTCATTTTTAGCTGGAAAATTCAGAAAGATCAAAATGCAGTCATTATGCATGAGTTGATGGGTATGATGAATTCTCAACAGAAGACACCATTCTATGAAAAAATATTTAATTATTGCCGCACAAACGACTGACTGGGGTGTTTTTCCCCCCAACTTTTGCCATCATCGTCTTGTGGACTAGCGTTAGGAGGAGCATGGAGTGCTGTAATTTGCCGACGGCTGACACGAAATCAATTTCACATCAACTCAAAATGGCAATAAATGGATTCATAAACACAAAAATGAAGGACATCATATGTATAAGTTGAGCATATTTTAGTAGTTTTACAAACGTGCAATTTAGTTGAAGTTCATTATAGTTTTTCTACATTAATTACCGTTTTCATTTCTGTCGGTTAACAAAAATGTTGCAGTTTTTATTGTTTTGTTAGTTTTACTTAACTATATTGATTGTCAGTGCAGAGAATTGAAATCTGTAGAGGATGCTTCAGCAACAAGCTCAGCTTTAATCTGCTGATGTAAAATTGGCATCATCAAACAAAATACACTTATCACATGGGTGTCATGTGGTTCATGCAGAGTGTTTTCATTTTAAGGAAATATAAGACAGCCATAAGCCTATTGGCAATTTCTTAATTGCATTTCACGTTCCGAGGACCCGGCTGCTGCTGAGCATGAAGATCTGGAGCTGTAAATGTTAATAAGCTGTCAATAAATGGATTTGGGTCTGGATGCCCTGAAGCTCTTCTTTTCTGTGGATAAATAGTCAAACTGAGTCGTCCGGATGAATTAAAGAGCCCCGACCACAGAACTGCAGTGGCTCTGAATCCACGTCAATTAAAAAAATGAGCATTTGTTTCACTTTTACTGCACACAAAAGAAGAGTTTTTGTTAAAAGAAGGGGAAAAAAAATAATATATTCCAAGAATTCAATCAGTTGATCCTAAACACATCTACAAAGTATTAATGGAAATTTAAAATAGCATCTCAAATCTTACATACTAGTTCATCATGTTTTGATCTGGAAATAATTACAAACCACAGCCGAGGCTTTGGAAGTCTACAAAAACAGAAATAAATATAAAAATGCATTTAAAGCTCCCGGGAGTGGCAGGTCTACCACAGTTTGTGCAAGAGAGCATCAAAGACTCATGCAGGATATCACACATAAATCCGAAACAGCATCTAAATCACTCCTGACCACAGGTTAAGGTCAGTGTTCATGATTCAACAATAATAAAAAAGACTGGGCAAATGTGACCTCCAGCAAAAAGAATACAAACATCTGTCTCACAGTTCCCATAAAAAAAAAAAATTTAAACTTGTTTCCGAAAGACAAAATTGCAACTTTTTTTTTTTTTTTTTTTTTTGCAAAAGTTTCCTTCCTAATGGATCTAACAAACTAAGACCCCAGCAATCCATTGTCTGTACTAATTTATCCTGAGCTGGGGCCGATCCCTAGTGGTCGCTAGGCAGAAGACGAGGTTCACTGGGGGCAGTTTGCCTCAGTCTGTCACAGGGCAGAGCTAAAACACAACATTTCCCCAAAAAAACTGACATGCCGATCTGAGCGATTTGCTGTAATCGACAAAATCTGATTTCTAGCAGAAAATACTGAAGGTGAATGACCTCCAACCAGTTCTTGACCTTAAGCTAAACTTCACATTATGCAGCATGCCAATGATCTGAAGCACACCACTAGATCCAGAGAGGAATGGTTCACAGCACACTAAATGAAAGTTTTGGAGTGACGTAGTCAAAATCCGTATTTAAATCCATCTTAGACACGGTTGTCTGACCTTAAACAGGAAGCTCATGCTCACTAACCCTCTTTTCTTCATGAGGCTGAATTAAGCAATTGCTGTTTCTGTGACATTTTATTCTAACTTGACCATAAACAATGATTTAGTCATGGCTTGAGAAAGAATAATAAACAGAAAATATTGATTATCCAAATCATTTCCTGGTAAATTTATGATAGCAACCCTGTATGTTTACACAGTCAACGCCATAATCTGATAAGAGGTCACATCCGACGCATAACAAAGACGAGCGTTGGTGGAATCTGAGTGTTTACAGCCTCAACATTATCTGGATGACATTCTTTTGTATTATGCGTTGTGGAAAGGCTTCCTGGGTTATATCAGTGTGATTCTGGCACATGAAGGGTTCAACCTGGAAGAGGGCAGCCAAGTGTCTTTTAGCAGTTTTATGATACAGTACAAAGGATCATCCAGGATAATGAGACTGCCAGAACCTTTTGCTCTGTGTGACAACTTCCAGAATGGATTGTGATAGCGATACACTGGCAATACAGCATTCCTCTGCACACAAAGGATAGAATCCGTATCATTCACACAGTTGATTTTTTACAGCCCCTGGTGCCTCCTTTAGGTTACAAATCATGACAAGGACGGATTGGCATTACATACCTGAACTACGTCCTCCATCAGCTTGAAGGTTTATCTTTTGTTTACAGTCCCTGGGATAACATTTTACTAGATTTCAGAAAAGCTTCTCATGCCAATTTGAACCTGACCTCACTAGACTCAGCTGGCTCGCCATCCCGGGATCTGAGTGTTGAGTCCAGTATGTTGACCCAATGTCCTGCTCATTCTGTGGGGATTTTAAGAAATTTCTAGATCATAAGAGGCATGCACCTCTGAAAGAGTTCTGGGTCTTTCCCTGGGTATCCTCTCAGTGAAACCTACCTGGAAAACTATATATAGTGTGGTATTAGTGCCAAAATTGAGATAACTGAAAGTAATCTCTGTCAAACGAACACATGCCAATGCATCTAATGCATGCCACTTAAAGATGCAGTATGTTAACAATTTATCTGGATGAAATAGCCTTTTAAAAAAATGTGCAAGTTTCCAAGTTACCAGTCTAGAAATTGCCAGCACAGCCTAATGCTAATGCTAACATCAACCTATCCAATGCCAGCCCATCCAATATTACCGCCGTATCCAACATCACATTGTACTTGATGATGTAAGACTTGAATACTGCCATGAAAACCCATTCCACAATTGTCTCTAAGCACTGCTCTTGAGCCAAGCTAAAGGCCCCATGCAACAATAGTCCTGTGAGTCTTCAGAAAGTTGCTGACCGCACCACACTTTATGCTCCAGTCTCATGAACAAGGTGGTTTTGGATTATCCTGAGACGTACATTCTAGCTATCGTGCAGCAAGGCCAGACATGGGTTGTAACGAGGAACTCAAGCTGGAAGGCTGAAGCTTCTCAGACTGATCTGTGACTCAGTTGTCTCCTCTGTCTCTTTTTCTCTGACTGATGCCACGATAACTGTCAGGATGAATTAGCCTTTTGCATTCGCTCCACTCTCTGCCCTCGTCACTCATGTCCCCTGCTTCCCGTCACTCCCAGCCCACTCCTCTTGCCTTTTCTAAAAACCAAGAATGCTTGAAAACTGCCTGGTGGAAAGATCACTCTCCATCCTACAAAGGTTTGCTGACATGGCTAGAAAGTGAGCCGCGAAAGGTAAGAAAGACAATGATAACACATGAAACGTTTTGGAGGACGGGCCCCGAGGGTGAGATGAGTCACTCCGCCCTCTGAAACCCACTGGACTCCATGGGGTCTTACAGGTCCCGTGGACAAACACACACCATCCATTTAGCCTCTCCCTCACACGCAACGTCCTTGGCCTCTTGCTCCGCTCAACACTCTAACGTTCATCCACGCATGGGTTCACACACTCTAACATACGAGAGCTGCACTCAACCTGCCAGCTGTACAAAGTGCTATTGTGGAGCTCGGCATGAGTCTTCACTCGCAGCATGACCAAATGTAACCTTTAGAAAACAGAGCATTACATCTTCCCAAGTCCCTTTGAATCACAACAATGAGCCTCTCAGAGTCTTGGAGTCTTTCTTTTCAGCTACGTTATTCCGCGAACACCATTCCACCGCGTTTGATCCTTGCGGGGAATTCTTGGCTCTTTGTTATGTAACAGACAGACAGAGAGGGGGGAGGCAGGATCATCCTCTGGTTTTTAAGCGAGAATCTTCCGGAGGTAGTCATGTCCCGTCACACGCAGTGCTGCGTGTCCTCACCGGGACGCCTTTATGGTGCAGGGACAGATGTTCCGTCTGTCCTGAGGCTCATTGGAGTCTCACACAGAGACGCTAATGTATACGCTCTTTTCAGCCTGGATTCTGTCACTGTGGTGAGCTGGGCTCTGACCCACAGATAATGTGACATTTATGCCTTACTATTCAGGTGAAAAACCTACTTCTGATAGGAGGTGATAGAAAAAAACCCCAAAAGACTGTAAAGTTGCATAAAGGTGCTAACCCTAAAACCTGTACCCAACTTTTACCTGTCACTTTTATGTTCATACTGATGAACCTGAAATAAAGATTTTTCGGTCATGTACTGACTTGCCTCCTCTTGCTGACACTCTTGAGGTTACACAGGATCAAAGCAAAAAATAATTTTTCAAAGTTATCAGCCAGCAGAAGATCTAAAGAACTAAAGAACTAAAAGGACTGTAATGTTACAAAAACTGGGCTTTTCTCAAAATTTGATCAAAAAGGCGAGAAAGAAACCGGTGAAGAGGCCAAGAACACTAAACGTGCAGCAGGAATTGAAGCTGTGCTGTTTTTTGGCCTTATTTTCTAAAGGTCTGGACTATTGATTGAAATGCAGAAGCATTTATTTCCAAAGAAGACACCCCAGTCCTGGCTAAAAGCTCCCAAAAATCTTAAGAGGAAACACTTTGATTTAATAGAACCCTGCAGGAATTGTTTTGGGCATAATTCCAAATTAATCCTTTTATTTAGTCCAGTCAAAAGGCCCTTACACCAGAGTTTCAATCATCAAGCCCCATTCAAACTCCAATCAGCAAATCTTTGAACATTTTGGGGTTTTGTGCCTTGTAGAAGGACGCAGCTGCTACGTTGCCATCCAATTGTCATTTGAATTTTGAAGTTTCAAAATGTTTGACAAAAAAAACCCAGTTAAACTTGTTTTCATTTCCTGGTTTGGATCAAATCAACCAGGCTACGCATAGTGTAATTTCGTCAGTTGTTGATGTTACGTATGGCTTTAATAAACAGGAAGTACACGGTGCAAACTAGCACGGACCGCCTGTCTCAGGAAAATAGAGGGAGTTTTCGGGAACCTTCTGGAACATTCAGAACTAAAATCTTTATTTAGTCGGATAACAAGGCAGAATGAAACACCATAATGTGTTCATTTTTATCTCCATCATCAAGGATGTTTGATTTGCAACCAATGTGTGATTTGTTCCATTGCAGATGGAATAATGTAACCTGCCTTCCTCCCTTATGTCTGGGCATTTAGATGTACACTTGCTGTGTACATTTTACTACACAATACGCACTTCAGCTTAAATCAGGATTTAAAATAGTCACACAAGCGCTTCCCAGTCTGCAGCATTAATCTGGTGAATTAAACCTCTGATTTGTGTAAAACTCGAGTGACCCCAGTGGGAGACGTCATGCTGATACAAGACTGAGCCTGTGGATTTTACACAATAAGCGGTAATTTGCAATTGCTCTGTTATTTGTTTACCTGCTTAGCCTCGGCGATGCATCACTGAACTGATGGGGCAACATTTCAGCAAATCAGCTATTGAGGGAAGCACTTAAGCTTTGGGTTTACAGTGAGCTTTTTCACATAGTAATTATACTAACTGACTGAGCTACCAAATGTATCACATTATTCTGAACACACTTCCTTTTAATTATTGACATAATTATAATTAAATCAGAAAGATTTGTTGTAAATATGTCCCATATAGACTAAGCACTGATAGTCTGATGCTAGGTTGAGCAACTCTGTTGAAAGTGAAGCAAAAACAAAGCAGATAACGACAGTAATCTGCTCAGGACCCACATCCTGAACTCACAACGCAATGATTCGACCCTGACAGAAAAATTGTACAAACCCCATAGCAACTCAAAAACCCTTTTATGTATATGTACAGCTTTGTCTGGCAGGTGCAGCTGCAGACCGTGGCAGTCAGCCGGGTGAGAGACGAACTTTGGTGTTTGACTCCTATTTGAGGCCCTGAGGTCCTGACTCTGTAGGTAAGGTAACAAGAGCTCCAGGCCTCAGGTTCTCCATGACTCAGTTCTGTCTCTCGGTTGTCTGGAAAGTGTTGGTGGAGAACAGATTAGCTGGGGAAACTAGAGCTGGAGTAGAGGGAGATGAGGTTTAATTGGACTGTTGAGAGTTTTTTTAAATTTTATTTCTGACATGTTCTCTAAAAGCCAAATAAAATGTTATCTATTGAGAGATAATTATGCAGCTGAATTTGAAATGAGAAACTTTGGGGTGAACAGAGCCACATGGTTTAGCGGTAGAGCAGATGTATCATACGCACAGGCTACAGTCCTCAGTCTAGCTGAGTTCGATTCCTTTCTTCCTACAACTAATAAAAAACATTGCTCTCTGTGTTAAAAGCCATTTTTCTCTTCTGTGGTATCAGACTTAAAAGGAAAGCTAACACAGTTAAAACTGCTTAGATGTTCTCCCAATAATCTGGAACACCACTAATGCTGTTCAGAAATTGCTTAAGGAGCCCAACAAAGAATTTGTAGGGTTTCCTTGACCCTGAAGCCCCAGCTTAATTCCTCTGGATTTGGTTTTAAAGGGGCAGTAGTATGTATTTTCCAGGCACATAGTGGCATTTTATAGCAAAGTCAAGTATTGATCGTCACAATTTTGATGCCGCAGTTTTGACCTCCGACCACTGCAGAGCTTTGTGGAAAAGATGGTGTTCGATGAGAGCAGGCGTTTTGCACAGCTGGTTGAATGGTTTCAATGGGAGATTAAAGGATTTCTCACACATGCCTGATGTGTTTTTTTTTTTTAATTGAGCAATTAGTATTAAAACATGCTCCTCTAAAAAATGTTCACTTTACATAAGCAGCCTTTTTAAAAATTCTACATTTTTCTGCAGTTTTTGGCACTCTTTGTCTATGCTGTCTAGGATTCCAGTCAGAAAGTATCAATAAATATCTTGTTCCAGCAGGATACAACAATGTCAACATTACTGGTTACAAAATCCAACAATCCGAGCATGGCTGAAGCAGTCCTCGGCCAAAGCAGTGTTTCCCAACTCGACATGTTTTAGATGTTGCTCTGATTTAAGACCAAAAGCCTGTTAATGAGCCATCAGTAGAAATCATGTGTGATTGAATCAGTAAATCAGAAACCATGATTGTTTTGGTCTTTTTTTTCTGTCTGCCTGACTTTCCAATCCAAGCTCAACAATGTTTTCTGTCTGTGAAGAAAGCCGTCAGCATCTTCCACTGATATGTAAAAAAACAAAACAGCCGCCCAAGAATTTGTGACGGATAAATGCTTCATTATATGAAGGAAACAACAATTGAAGAGAAACTGTGTGGCAAATAAAATGGCAGAGCACAAAAACACAGTCAGGGTGATTCATGTGGGAGGGAATATTGCCCACACGTTATGTGAGAAAGATGGTTGAAATGATTGAGGCACCATTGTTTTGCTACACTTGGACGCAAAACAAAGGCTTTTCTATACATCTAAAATACCCCCTCATAATATTCCTTCTCAACAATACCACCATCTTCGAAGTGGGGGAGGAGTGTTTTCTTTATTATTATTATTTCTTTCCTCATTGGACACACACGTTGTCCTTTGTTTGTGAGGAAGAACACGTGCCGCCCTCAGACTTGGAGAGCAGCTGGCAGCACTATCAAACATTAATGAGAGCGATGGAAAGACGGTGCAGAGCCGGGGCTTCAAAAATGTGAGACAGAGACGAAGACGGAGAACTGACAGGGATCGACTGTAATTCAGGGGACGCTGACGGATCTCTGGAGTTATTGTTTTAACTCGGGGGTTTGCTGATCAGTTGAGATCACAACACGTCTTTAAATGAACTGAGAAAATAGGCGTTGTCATTCTGCATGAATGTATGAATTTTTTCTCTTTATTAACTAAATTATGAAGCATCTGCCGGTCTTTGGTCTAAATGAGAGATAGGAGAGAGAAGAAGAGACGTTCCGCGGTGACCTAAATGTTGTCTGAGACGGCAAACTGTGAAAGCCGCAGAAGGTGTGGCTGGTACATGAGACGAAATCTGAGCCCGAGCCGTGTTTGTCTGTTCCGTTGCCCTGTTATGAATTATTTTGATGGTTTGATCAAGGCTCCGGATAACGAGCGCAAATGAACCTACACTGTCAAGAAAAATCAGGTCTGATTTCCTGTCCCTGAGGAAATACTAAGAATTATTGTGGAGATGGGAACTGCATTAAAGGTTGATGAGAAAGTCTTGCAACTGAACTAGAAAGGGTTTGGAAAGTTTGCTCAAACTATTCTTTGCCTCATGTGAAGGTCAATATTTTGGCCAGGACTGAAGAGACCGATCAGGGATTCATTTGAGACCCTAACCCTTCACTGGGTTTCATTCTAGATCAGTGGTCTCAAACTGCATTCCTTGAGGTGCCGTTTGAGTCCTGCAACCTTCAGATGTCTGTCTGCTTCCAAACACTTGGCTCCGATATGAATCTCATTAGCAGGGCTTTGTAGAGCTTGTCTGGATGCCAGTGAGGGCAGTTTCACCGTTTTATTCAAGTGTGTAGGACAAGGAACACAAGCTGCACAACTCTGGTTCTCAAAGAGTGCAGTTAGAGTCCACTGTCTGATAGAAATTTTGCGAATGCGCACAACGCCGGAGGACAAAGAGACTCTTCTTTTACTTGTCATCCGCGCTGCTGTAGTAGAACAGTTGACAAAATGAAACCTGGTGCGTATTATTAATTGAGAGCAGTGTGCCACAGCAAAGACAAACTAACGCTGAAAGAAAACATTGAAGATTAATCTAAAGCCACTCGTATTGTTTTTTTCTTGCTTTCGGTGTCGGCTATGCTACACAAACTCACACTAAAAAACACGCAACTATTTCCCACACAGAAAACAGAACATTCAAAGTCAAGCTAGCATAACTGAACCGCTTCCCCTCTCCCTTGCTTTTTGTTTGTCAATTAAAACTTTTTTTCTGTCCTTGTTATCTAGTTGTCTAGTGTAGACAATTAGTAAGTGAAGCACATATATCACAGATACATTTAAGATTAAGTTTGTTATATTGTCAACTTCACAGCTAAAATCAGCGGTCGTCATTGTCACGCAGCAGTTTGTTGCCCTCCAGCACTGGTTAGGGATCTTGTGTGTGTGACGTCACGCTGCAATGTGTTTATCAAACCCCTAAGACTGCTTTACATCCTCTGACCCTAACCCCTCACCCCTCTCTTACAATACTAAGTGTTAGTTTGAGGCAAGGGAGCAGCTGTTTAACGATACAATAATCCCATTGCGAGTGACAAACCTTTCTCAGATAATTGTTAAAGAGGGTCTAGCAATAAATGCTTTACACAATTGGATCGACTGGCCCAGAGAACGCAGGGGATTGAGGTCACCTCTCTGTTTCTCCAGCGCACAGAGAGGGGCGTCTCAGAAAGCTAGAGAGATTAGCCGCGTCGATGGCCGACAGGCTAGCCCGTGTTTGCCACTGACACTCATCCACTCATTTGTTCTCAAGAAGGAAAGTGCTGACGCAGTTGTGTGCGCTGACCAGGTCAAAGCCGTGTCTATTTACAGTCACGCACTTCTATTCACAGCATTGACTTTATCCGCGCAGTAATAATCTTGATTCCAATAGCGCGGGGCATGTTTTGTTGCATGCACACATCCACAACTTCCTGCAGCAGGCATCTGTACCGCTAGCTCCTTGCCATGCCTAATAGAGGCTTTCAGAGGTGATGATCATGACAAATGTTCTTACAAATCAGCTGTGACTAGGAGCAGGGCAGAGCACGGCCGGTGTTTTGACAAAAAATAAAGTACGCTCGTGTGCAGAAGGCCCGCTTTGCATTGTTCCAGATGGTTAAGAAAGGCCTTGTTGAGCACTTTTGGTTCTGGCTGGCAATGAGACAGAGAGGTAATGTTTCTCTCTCTCTGTGCCTCCATCTGCTCGGGCTCAGAGGAGTCTCCCGCCTGCTGCAGCAGTGGGGGCAGTCATTAGCCGGCTGGGTCTCGGATGACAGTAATTAAGAGATGAGATGGACTCTCGTGTGGTCCTCCAGGTTGGTGCGACATCCCACCACCCTGCTCTTCTGTTGATGTGGCATGTCGTAAAAATGAAGGCAAATTAATAGCGAAGGATTTACATTCCCTCCACTATCAACCAGACCTCTTTTTTTGGCCATCACATTTATGTCGAGGTCACTCTGAAGTCAAGCTCCATAAAATGATGAACTGACGTTAAATTAGACACCTTGGTCATGTTGGCCAGAATATCTATTCATATATCAGAACAGTCAGTGCCAGTCAAGCCAGTGAGCTTGTTTCATAGAAGAAAAATAAAAAGCTATTGAAGAAGAGTTTAGAGTTTAATCAAAGGACTTTGAGAAAACTCCATCTGAAGGGTTTGCTGAGGTCAAGGCTCGCAAGCAATGTATTTATAGAGTGACACTCTGACCTGGAGCAAGATGGAGTGCTGGGTTAGTTCTGAACAAACTTAACACTAAAGTGGAGCTTTTGTGCAAAGGCCAAGAAGTCTAGCAGTTTCAAAAAGAAAGCACTAAAAATTGGGATTAACTTTTGCAGAACAGCTATAAATAAGAGGAAATCTTTCCTGTTAGACTGGTTTGACCAACCAGTCTAAACAGAAAACTTGTGTTTAAGGTTGATTTTGTGTTTTAATGGCTCATACACCGAAGACACCTAAAGCAGTGAGGAAATGTTGATGTCAGAAGATCACCAAATTTTTAGACCGTTACAAAATGGCTGTGGGTATTTGAGAATAAAGACTGGCTCAATCAATGACAAACAACCCAAAGTGGACATTTCTGAGAATATGTAAGAGTTAAAAAAGGCAGCCATAAATGACTGGTGCAAGTCCTGCTGAAAACTTTTTCAGAGACGTAATATAAAGAGGGTACAATCTGTATGCTGTATCTTTGAAACCTACACTATGAGATAAATAGATGTTTTACTTGGTGGCACAGAGTGATGCCTACCTTTTAGATTGCTTTCTCTAGTCGTCTCACTGAAGGCCATATTTTCCTAACAGCCTCTATGGTTAAACGGCATGACAGCAGCAGATTCAGCAACTGATTCAAGCCTGGTGGCTGCGTCAGCCTAACACAGTTATCTGTTTTAGAGAGACTGCAACACTGAACAGCTTTCAGTTGAAAGACAACAGCCAATGGCGTACAAGCTCATTGTACGCCTGTCTGGTCCAGGCTTAATATTTGTGAAATATTTAAAGTAGATTCAGCCAAACAAACACATTTCTAAAAAGAGAGAAACATCTATTTGCTTCAGAGCGTACAATGGCATTGTGGAAGGTGTGTGGATAATGTCTTGGTTAGGGTGGTACGATATTAAAAATTCTGGTGATAATAATCCTGATAATATTGAAAAATGCCCGCAACAATCATATTGTGTGCCATATATTCCTATTTTCTTTTTTGACGTATCATTTTTGGGAATAGTGTCCGGTGTGAGCACCTGCTGCCTTGACACTAACCAACCAGCTAAATATAACATATAAAATACAAGATCATAACACTTAGAATATATCAGCCAACAATTATTGCATTCTAAACAATACTTTGCTATATTAAGTGCTGTTGGCACTAATATTTTGCTGACGATACATTGATGTATTATGCAGTCTTATTCATCATCCATTCTGTATTTGAATCACCATTTTGGCTTTCGCATAAATCCAAAAAGGTGTCGCTGTGAAAGACCCATTTCTCAGTAATACTTTGAAATCAAATTTCTATCAAGTAATTTCAACTTCCAGACGGTTTCTTTTGGCAGTAGGGAGTGTTCAAACTCTCCCTTCTCTGATATATACCTGATGGATATAACCACGTCAACATTCCCACAATTTCCAAATACGTGTTGAGTGCACCTGGAGTCAACATCCACATGGAACCCTATTATCAAACCAATAAAGCTTGCTAAACACGTAAAGCAAGGCCGGACTAGACCGATGTAGCCAACCTCGTCTGGGTGTTTATAGGATCTCACTAACCGTCCGATTGGGTGGTAAACATAGTGGTTGTGAGGACAAGCAGTGGCTACATAGACACAAACAGGTAGTTTGTGTCTATGTAATTAGAACAGCCTATATCAGCAAAACAAGACATTCTATCTTTGGAAACTATTTTGTTTATGTTGTAGCATTGCTCATCACACCAGTCAAGTCCCCTAAGGCGTTTATGGAGGATGTTTTGGTAATGCAGGGTTACAGGAATGCGTGTAAGGGCTGTCTGGTCCTTGTTTGACCACAGCAAAAAAAAAAAATCTGCATGAATTTTCTCCAAAATGTTTAGTTTGTTCTAAATGCAGGTTACCTTCTTTGATCCTGGAGACAAGAGGGTAATAGACAGGTAATAGACAGGATCTCAAGAAATGGTTGTGGTGCGAGAAGTTTCTAGCTTCTATTTTCTAGGGCCCTTGTAATATCAGAGTTTGTCCTTATAGATAATCTTCTGTTGGCACAACCTTCAAGACATGACCTTCAGTTTGCACTAAACCTTCCAGACTGGGAACTCTACTGGGCATAAAAATCTTTGATATCAAATAAAAACCACAAATGTCATGTGATAACTTCAAATCTACAAAGAACTGAAGCTGGAAGCTAATATCAAGGTCTAGTCAGACCTAGTAGCTGCTTTTCTTTTACATTTGTCCTATGGTAAATTCAGTTGCATTTTCCTGCAGAAACAAAGGTGAGATTCTCAAGTGTTGCAAGCGCAACCTTAGCGTGTTAGCTCAAAATGTTTATCATGCACAGCTGGTCAGGGCGTGTAAAATGTGTTTGTGAATGTACGGGCGTCTAATATTTAACTCCTCAGTTGAAGGACCGCCTGACTTCCCCTGAGATTCCCTTTCCTAGTTTTAGCCACATCATATGTGGAAACCCTGTGCAATTCACAGTGCATTGTGGGACGACACCTAATCCAACTCTGTTTAAGTCTGTCTGTGCACAAGCAAGCTCTCTAATGGGCTTGAGTGAAAGGCTCAAGGTGTTACTGGGCCGCTGGGCTAATTAGCATGTAAGTCCGTTTAAAAACAATAGCGAAACATAACAACATATTCATATGGAATCAGCTAGATATTGACAAAGTCAATATGGGTATCATTCACCATGGGGGCAAAGGGTAAATCAGAAAGAAAATGACTTAATTGGACCATTACACTGGATAACTGAAACTTAAACTCCAAATTTGATTAGTTGTGTTGTGATATTTTACAAATATTGGGTCAGATTATGGTAAAGTTTTTCTTTGGAGACAATGACTCCACTCCCGGATACATTTGTAGATTCAAGTCAAGCTGTGTTTAAAAGGGCTACTAGGGATTTATATGCTCATGGCTATCTTAAACACTTGATTTATTTAGTATTGATTATATTTAAATATTCATTATATCACCAACTGTAGTTTTGAATACCAGTCCAGGTATGACAAGTCCATAGGATTTTAATGCTTGTCCAATAATAAGGCAACTCTAATGGCTTGTGTGTTTTCATAAATGGAAAAAAATGTTAGAGAAATCTTAAATTTAGTTTTAAAGAATCTTTTCTTATGATTATAACTTCTTATGGTTTGATCAGTTCTAGTATTTTAAAGTGTCAAGCTAGAGGTTACCAAACGTACTGAAGACTTATTCAACTCTACGAAATAGACCTTTAGGTTAACATCAACAGGATGTTCTAGAGCAGATGTAAAGTTTAGGGTCATTATTGTTGAATGGCTATTAAGTGTTTCTTACCTCCAAATAAAAGTCGGTGGGTCACCTTTATCTATGGGGTTCATTATAACAGTTTACACAAACATCACCAGATGAAGTAACTTGTAGGGTAATACTTCTTGAATGTGGTTTAGATATAATCTGTGGGCCAAAAATGTAAAAAATAATAATAATCAATGTATTTCCCAAGAGTACAGAAAGATGAGCAACGATTGGTTTATCATCTAGTTTGAGGAGATGAAATCGTCTGTGGTGAATTGAAAGGGAGTGTCTCTGCCAGTCGGTTCACAAAAATATGGGAAGCACAAGTGTCTGAGTACAGATGACTGGGCGGTTTTGTCATGAACTCTATAAAATACCAACAGAATATAAATAATAATTTGTTGCCAGGAAACGGAAAATTGGATCTGAAGATTTCGGCTAAATCAGGACAGAAATGGTTCCCAAACCTTGTAGCATGGATGCTATTGTTCCAAGAGCTTATCCTGAACAAAAAGGCAGAACATAATTCTTTTTCCAACCTTTATGTTGTTCGTTTCACCTGGTGAGTGTATGTTTTCTGTTTACAGAGAGAGGCTACTTTGTTTTTTGTCTTTTGTGAAGCTCCTGGGTCTATTTGAGGCTTCCGTGTAGGATGGAATCGCAAATGGTCATAATATATTAACCTTTCCCTGCGCTGCATGCCCAGCACACTCTGCACATGTAGGAGTGTGTGTGAGAGAGAGGGGAAAAGTCAGAGAGAGATAGTGGTAGTGGGATGATGTATACATCCCTGTATCTGTTACATAACTGCTGACTTAATATTTCCACGGAGCTGAAACTCTTCTGATGCGGCTCCACGTCTGTCTGTGCCTGGCAACAGGATTACCTTCACACCCACACACACAGTCACAGACACACATCAGAGTCCAGCGTTAAAGCAATCCCGCCTCCCGCCTGGTCCCCCGAAGGTAAGTCAGAAACTTTATGATGCCAGAGTCGTGACACTGCGGTGAGGGTCGGATCCCGAAACCGCTGCCAGCTGAGAATTACTCTGGCTGACAGCGAGGCCACTCATATCTTCTGGGGACAGTTGCTGAGGGTTAGATATGGTCGACAGCAATACCCTTCCACACACAGACAAGCTCAACAACACACACATGCTTTCTCATGATGCTCATCGTCTAACTGAGAACAGAATTCACAAGAGCAGGGCAAAGCGGCTCACCGGTATTTACTCGTTAAATCCGTCATTTAGGAATTATTCACACAAAGAATGATTTTTAAAATCTAACATAATGATCAGTAAGCCTTTTAGTTTTTTCCTTTTACCAAAAGTGATTGATTTTTCACTTTTAGTTGAAAAAAAATTAATTTGGCCATTATTTTAATAAGGTGGCAAAAAGAAGAAAAAGTATTATTTGTTTGAAATGCTAACAATTGTTAGCCAAAAATGAAATAATAGCGAATCCCACAAATTTCACTGTGCTTTCCAACTTGGAGCTCTGGCATTGAAGACCAAATTACACATACTATTAAAGGAGGCCCCAGAAAACTTCTCAGGTTTGTAGAAAGGGAACATGTATGGACTGTTCTTGCTCTATGCTAATGTTTCCAAACTAGCACATTTCTGGCTCATGCCACCACCAGGGCCGGTCAAAATGCTGGAGGTTTTCTCAGATTCATGCACAGGATAAAATGTATTGAAGTTCTGTACAAAACATGTTGTCCGCTACAGCTTTTCCCCACAGGCAGATCCTGTTGTGAATGCTAAGGCTAGTTAGCGTAGCGACAGATGATATATGGTTTTCCTCTAATAACGGCAAGTCGTTTGTCTTCCTTTAGGACCTTTGATTGACAGAGCTAATAAGTTCCTCCTGAATCTGATTGGTTGTTTTATCAAATATGTAAAAAACACATTCTCCATAAAAAATTACAGACTGCAGCTTTAAATTAGTCAACTAACCATTGACTGGCGAAGAATAAAAACAAAAGAACAACTCTTCATTGGGCAACTGACGTTATATGGTGCTGATGTTTCCCCATTTCTACTGACGCCTTGGGCAGCCATCCATTTGCTTCTTATCAACAAAAGGAATTTGAACAGCAGGAATTGACATGATGATGGAAGTTTTAACTGAGTCGAAACTGTAACTTTATTGAAACCTGATCTCGGCACCCTGCCCGTGCTTGATAGTATCCGCTTTTATTTTAACGCAAGTCTGTTTCTTGAGAAAAAAAGAAAACGCCTGATGATAAATATAGGGATGAAAATAAAACTGAACTCCTCCCTTTAACACCGCGTTGCTCCCACTCTCTCGCGTACAGTTGCGGCTCCCTAACTGGTGGCTGCTCTAAGTTGCTGATGGTAAAACGCGATGCATATTCCTGCTTCCTGACTCCTGTGTCTCATTTAGATGATTTATGTTCTCATTTACTGTGTTCCCTCACCTCCTCATCCCCTTTATGGCTATTCTCCCTACGCCGTGCACTTTTCTCTCCCCCTCTATTCGCTGAGCCCATAATGTCCTCGGCATTCTAGAAGACAAGAACAAAACAAATCTTTCTTTTCCGCGGCAATAGAGAAGCGTCACCAGAGCGCCAACACCTGTGACGCACACGCTTCACACTGAGGCTTGCCCTCTTCTGGTCCGATGGGGACAGCTTTCATCCCCCACCTCCCTCATCAGCCTCGTTGCTTTCGTCCTTTCATCTCACAAAGAAACAGAGAATGAGCGCCAGCACAGGGCCCTGGGTTTATGTTAGGAAGAGACAGAAGGAAGAGGACATGTTAAAAGCATCAGGAGAGCTCTAATTCACCTGTTTTGATGCTCATTCATGTGCTAATTTCAGATTTGCGAATGTAGCACTCCTCTGGTGAGGCGAGCAGTCTTTACACAAATCCAGTGTGTATTTGTGAGTGTTTGAGGGGAAGAGAAAGTGTGTCTTCTGAGTGCACTGAGAATAGGCTCCGAGTTATTTTCTAATCTTTAGGAATCATTGTCACTTTCCCACCATGTGCTCAAACATCCAGACGATCTGAATGTTGCTTAGCATGTTGGGTTTCTAGTGTCAGAAAGCTCACGGCATTGTTTAAGGGCAGGGAAACAAACTGAAATGTGAATTTCAAGATCACAAATCAGGAGAACAACAATCATTTAACTTTGTCCATGTTCTGCTAACGTCAAAAAACAGTTTTGTAATTGCTGTGTTTCTGTTAAATGAGGAAATTCAATTGAATTCACACGTGAATAAGTCATAGAAAAACATGTTGCACCACCATGTTGCACCACCATCCTCCTACCACTTCCTGTCGTCTTCTTCATCGTTTCCACCAGTAGTAACATCCGGTTGTTTGTCATGTGACTCGTGTGATGCAAAAATAGGTATTTATGTTGGAGTTTTGAAAAATACACAAATTTTGATGGAACTGAAAAACCACCTCAACCTAGAGCCAAAAACTTCTTATGGAAAAATAGAATTTTTCTTTAATAATTGGTCTGTTTCCATTAAGCAAATTTATTTTTGGTACTTCCAAAATGTGCACTTATATAGCAGTCAATAAAAATTATGCAACTTTGCTTAAAAGAACCTCAACATACAAACAGAAATCAGCTGAGACTGGTACCAGAAGGTTACCAGTTTGGTCTACTGATTAGGTATGTTTGTCGCAAATCATGTGCTTACAACTTATGCAATAAAAGGAAAAAATAAACAAAACTCACATTCTTGTAAAACAGTATTATTTGCCATATGTATGTTGTGTTGAGGTAAACAGTTTGAGTTTATTCTAGCAGACCCTGACTGTTGTGCCTATGCAGCTGCTTGTGTAGGACGACAGCAGCTGAAACACTTGCCTCTAATTGTCATGACGTTCAAGAGAAACCAGTTTAACTGGAAGAAAAACATTTTGTTAGCACATAAATAACTGTGATCTTGTGGAAAAGTACTACATGTAGAAGTTAAGAACAAAAGTAAAGAATGAAATATAGATGAAAGTTCTAATTATTATAGAATTTTAAAGCTGCTAATTTTAAAAATTTGCTTTGTTGCTTTTCACTTAAAGGACTGATAAACATTGACTTTGCATCGCTTCCCCTTACCAAACAAATGATGAAGTTGTAAAACTACACCAGCATTCAATGGGTTTTGGTCCAGGCAGTTCAAGCACCAGGCTCAGTACTGAGGCTTTGGCTCTCTCAAGCATCATCTCAGCGTGACATCGGAGGAAAATCTGACCTTTGGCAGACCTGATTGTACCCAGTTAAACAGCAATTGTATAAAATAAAAGAACACTTCAGAAGTCTAAGTAAAAAAATTGGCCGCTTCAGCTGACAGACACTCCAAAGCCCTTCAGAGAGTTTCAATGGGGAAAGTTTTTCTTTTTTAAAGAAAACCCTGCCTGATTCATTTTATGACTACATTTGAAATGGTAACAAATAATAAGGTTTGGTGAAGTCATAAACAGAACATAATGATGCCTCTCCTCAACTGTTAACGACTCCCTCTAAGTGGCTCTGAAAAAATTCAATTAAAAAGGTTTAGGAAATGGCGCAGTCAAATCCTGAACTTGAAGCCAATTGAGATGATGTGGCATGACCTCTTAAAGTACTCCGATGTGTCTGAAGTAACATAATTCTGTTGAGCAAAGGGCCACAATTCCCCCACAGTGAGGCTGAAAATTTATGACAGCTGTTGGCACAACCAGTTGTTAGATTTAGATTTATTCACCTGGGAGGGTTTGAATAATTCCTTAATGAACTAAATATTCTTGTTTGTTGCTTGATATTTGCCCTTTGGGGGACAGCCACATCGAAAGCCTGAAATTCGTATAATATTCATGCCTGCTGAGCGTACTGTGTGGCCTCTTGTGGCAGCGATGGTACATGTTGGAGGCGAGTGCTGGAGTCTTCCACCGACTTGTGAAGTTCACTCTGTCTGTCCAGATCCAGACGAATCCAGTGGTGTAAGGAGCGGACTCGTGACCGAATGAAATGCCTGACTGCCCGGTGGAAACCGTGGACGCAGCGGTTGAGTTGAGCTGCGTCGCGCTGAAAGCGCTTGGCCGTCCTCGTTCAGGCTTCCTCCGTGCCCCTTTGTTACAGATCAAAATATTTGCGCGAACGGCTGAAAAGGAGAAGTTTCATTAATTTTGACAGCGTAAAAGAAAACTGTCAGAGACGAAACGCTGAAAGCCTAAAATCGGCCTTCATTTCATGTCTGCTCTGAATGGAGTAAATTAGGCAACAGCCCTTTGAAGTCCCATTTCTCCCAGTGTGCTTCTCTTCTTCCATGGAAAGCAGCTATAGCTTATTCTAGCTGACCATATTTAGAGGGATTTGTGCCCTCTGGTCACACATTCATTCTCACCAGGCCTTGTGATGTTTGTGAGGACACCGTCAGGCTTGGTGATGAGCCTCTGGGATGAGTCGCAGTTGCTCCCCTCAGCCTCCAGGGAGCCCAGGATTGTTTTCGCTCATGGAACTTTGAGCCAGCAGAAATTTATTTCTGGTATTTGGACGTGGCATTGGGACACAGGCCAAATTTAATCAGTGGAACAGTGTAGAGAGCCACAGAGAAGGAGAGAGAGAGAGAGAAAGCGCTGCCGCATCCTACGTTGTGTGACATTCCTGGAGGAGAAAATGAGGAAAACAAAGTGGTCATGAACGCACCGCTGCACCTCTGTAAAATATTCATACACTTTCAACTTAGTCTACATTTGCAGCATTACGACGAAAGCCAAATTTATACAGTAAGTCTACAAAAGCAACTATTACTTTAATTGTTAAAAAGCTTCTTTAGTCGATCATATTAATGTGTTATTATTTTTAACAATGGTCGACACACTTCCGCTAATGCGCTAAAAGCAGAGCTAATGTTTGTCAAGTTTTTTTCTGGCGTTGAAAATGGTTGGCACTCTTAGCTTCCCCTATGTTGAGTTTTCCACGTAAACTCGAACGTGTCGATTTGCTTGTAAACGTTTATGATTGTATTTTTTTTATTTCTACGTCTCTTTTCAAACAAGAAACGTAGAGGAGCAAAATAAACCACAGGAAGACGAGCAGAGCTGCCAGTACACCTTTACAATAGTGCTTGAACAAGTAAATTATGTCAAAATTATATTGGTGCTCGAAGATGATAGTCTTTCAAGGGCAGATATAATATGAACTGTTTCTAGCGCTTTAGCATTAGCTCCTGCTCAATACCGTGTTGTGTAGAGCTTTATGAATAGCGGAGCAAATGTTTATGATTAGTGCTTTAGGGGTAGGCTAACAATTTGGCTGTGCTAACAAAAAAAGCTAGCATAGTGTTATTAAACTGTCACAGTTAATAAATTAACTACCTTTAAGCCAGTTAGTTTAACTAACTAAGCTAAGTCAGTTAGCTTACTTAGCTGCTCAAACTAGTTAAGTTAAACTAGCTTAGTTAAACTCGTGCTAAGCTAACGAGTTAAACTAACTAGTTGGAGTGAAGTGCGTCACGACGAGCTAAAGAGCTGCAGCACCTGATTCTGGTCTGCATAAGACACAACATTAAGTCCTTCACCTTGTTTGTGCACTTTGGAAAGTATTTATTGTAGTTATCAGAGCTGATGTGCTTCCATGTCTGCAACTGTAGAAGAAAACCATGTTTTGCTGCAAATACAGCTCCAACATTTAGAAACTGATTTTTTTGTTTGTTTGTTTGTTTATTTGCAAAACAGCTCAAGCGTATTCAGATTCCCAGCATACTCTTTCAGATCTTCACATAGATACTCAGTTAGATTGTTCTTTGTACTTTGACTGGGTTAGCCTAACATGTTAATATGCCCTGGTGTAAGTCATTCCATTCTCTCTTTCTTTCACGTGGTCGCACTGGATTTTGCTTTGTGACGTCAGAGTAAAAGGGGTTTTGGATCAAGAAAGAAATCATTCATTCAAGATAAAAAAAAAAAGAAGGTTGATTATCCTTTCACTTCACATATGCGTTTTGTTGTTTGATCACATGAAATCTCAGTAAAATATGTCAAAGTATTTGGTTCTAATGAGACAAAAAGGGGAAAAGACAACACCTTTGCAAGGCCTTGTGCTTAAATATCAATAATCTTGTCAAAGACTCTGCAGAAATCACACTTCGTTGATCAGCTACCATCCAGTCACACTCCTGCTTCTCATTCTCTCTGTATGCCTCGCTCACCTGATAAATAAAACACAACCTTGAAAAGTATTGATGGAAAACAAGCCAGCAGAGGCTAAACCCCAGAATGTCTGATGTGTTCAGACAGCCTCCCCACTCTTCCCCCCACATCTCTCTGCCCCCGTAGCGTCTCACTCACGGTCAAATCTGGCAGAATCTGTGAAGAAATAATAATAAATAAATAAATACTGTAGCTGGAAGTAAGAATCAGATGTAGGAAGTACCAAGGAAACTGAGAAATGTTTTTTTTTCAGTTCTGACATGTATTTAAATGCTGAAGAGGTTGACTAGCAGAGTGTGGCGACGGAACATAATTAAACACTCGCTGCTAAAGAAATGATGGTTTTCTATTTTTGTCTTGGCAGCAACAAAAACCTGCAGCAGCATGTTGTGACGTAAATGTAGATGGGGTTACAATAAAAGCTGCCGGGAATAATGTTGTGTCTGCGGTGTTTCTGTAAAATGGACGAGCAAACCAAGAGAAAAAAGAGAGAGAGCAAAAGACATGAATTTATCAGTTATTTCAAAGCAAGGAGTTTGGTCCTTCATCGGATTTTAATATGTGCTCTGTTTGGAAGTTCTCTGCTAAAGAAATGTTAAGGTTTTATGTTCACCTCAGAGATAATCACACCAGCTTCTGTGACTTTGAAAAACAAGACTTGGGTAAAAATGTCTTAGGGTGCGTTCACACCGGCCCTGTTTCGTCTGCTTTAATTAAACTCTAGTTTGTTTGTCAAGAAAGTCCGGTTTGTTTGGAGAGGTGCGAATATGCAATCAGACGCTGAAGTGGCCCGAAAACACAAACTCTGCATACTTGAACGCCAGGCGTGCCGCAGCCCGCTCCAAAAGCAGGAAGGGCACTAAAGTGCAGGGCGTTTTGGGTAAATGCAACCAAAACAAACAAAGAGTCTAGTGCAAGCTGGAGAAATGACTCGTGGCCTTTTACCAAAGACACAAGGGAAACCCTACAAACGCTAAAATCTGATGCTACTCCATTTTTGTTTCCATTTTACGAGGAAGGAAGTTGCGCTCATGTCTTCTTCTGAGGTTTTTTGTGTCGTGTCCTTCAGTAGTTCAGCGCCACCACAGGCGAAAGGGGAGAGCAGCTGTTTCAATCGGTTTGGATTGTTTGACCAGGCAGTATGAAAGCAAACAGCAGCAGCTGGAAATGCAACAAATGTTGCAAATTTGGTCCTGGATCAAACAGAGACTATCGGACTACACGGTGTGAAAACGTGCTTAATTTATTGTAGATTTATTTTATTTTTTTATCCTAGTTACAATGTTAATCACTTGATGTCTGAAGTTGTTTACAGTCTTTGTCAGACTAAAAAAAAAAAAACCTACTTTCAATTGAGTTCATGCTCGAAACAGCTGAAAAAGGTTTCTACCATCAAACTTTATAGGCTGACGGACTAATGAGCCTCATGCCTGAGTTCTCATGCTGTTTGATAGCTTGGGCTTTTAATTGCAGCAGCGGTACATTGCATTAGAATCCAGGCTGTTGAAATTAGCATGACTGGGTTTAATACTTTTTTTTTTTTTGAAAATATATTTCTTCAAAGTGAGAGGCTAACCCCTGCTACTCATCTCGTGTCTGTTTCTGCTTTCTCAGACTTCAAACAGACGATTGACTTTCTTGTGCTGCTGGTTTTATAAGTACAGATGAGATAAAAGGAACAGAACGGTATAACTCATTCTATACTCGGTTGTTTTTGCAAGGGAGGTTTTATCTAGATAGGTTTTTTGGTTGCATCACGACCGCGAGTGTTCTAGGGACATTTACGTCTGGTGTAATAAATCTTCAGTAACAGATTGGAGAGTGAGGAGAGAATTGGGGAGCTCAAACAGAGCTGTGATGCTTGGAGATAAAGAGAAGAAACTCATCTGCTTGTGGGAAAACGCAGAGTCACGGTGACTGTACAGAGGAAGTGATGGAGGTAAAACATAAAACAACTAAAGATTTTGGAGATGTTGCTTCCGTTGCAGTAAAGCATAAATAATGAGAGGTAAAGGAAAACGACAAAGACAACGGCTCTGTGCTACGAGATCTGACATTTTTGGCTATTTTATGAAGATTGCCCTCATTCATATTTAGATTTTGCACCAAAGGAGTCTAACATTTTGCAGCTCTAACATGGACATTGATTTTAAACCTAGGCTTTGAAAAAAAATGCATTTTGTCAGAAGAGGCGAAGGAAACTTTGATTCAGAGATTGGAGTTTTGCTGCCAATGTGGATTTCAGCCAATTCTGACATCTCTTTAGGTACTAATATTAGAAAATATGGAAGATAATTAAATACATATCTTCTTATCTTCTTGCCACTAATTATTAAGAGTAGAAATAAAGGCAGCTTTGTTGCGTGAGACCGTAGACCAAATGCAATCGTGAGTGTATGCAATTAGATCATCACGGGAAATAGCTGCCGTCTTCATCTATCCGTCCGTCCATCCATCCATCCAGGAATCAGTTACCTACCCTGATACCACCCTAGATTAGAAGATAAAAATAGCTCTGTTTGAAAAATTTTCATAAAAACTAATGGCAAACTGTGGGTGTTCTGTTTCTGAGCTCAACCCGTCTAATTATCTCGTTTTCAGTGACCTCAAACGTTGCCAGTTCAACCCATTAATGGGTGCCAGTTATCATAAAAGCCAACATATAAAAATAAAGCAAAAAGCAGGACAATCTGTATGAAAGCCGTGTAACTTCAGCTTTCTCTCTAGTTGTATGGACGTGCTTTATCTCGGTTTTCCTTCCACTTGCTATACGTAAAAACAATGTAATTTTGTTTTGGTTTTTACTAAAGCCAAACCGGAAGGGAATTATCTTTTGTGGTCCACCTAATACGCGAGCGACAGAAGGGCCATAAGCTTTAGAGCTTTGAAAGGGGTTATTTTAGTCATGATGTACCAAGAGACTTAGATGCAGAGAACACAACAACCCTGAAATGTAAATGGATGATCAAACAATCTGAGTGGGCATTTTACATCATCGCCTGCTTTTACAGCTTGCATGCAGCTTCCACGTGTTCACAGTGGAACCCTTAAGAATCTGTAAATCCAATCAGAGATCTAGATGCATGCTGCGCTTTACAGTCATCGAGCAAAATTAATGTGTTGGATCCACACCAGGTCAACTTTCTTCTTTGGCTGTGTCTCTGCAACATCTGGTTGCCTCGATCAGGTCTCTCACGGCAAGTGGAAGCTGCTGCCAGCATTTCTATTAGATCACCGCATGTGCAGATTAGGGACGTTCTCTGCGGGCTTGTCCTCGGCTAGCCAGCGGGCCCTCTAATCCACTTCCTGTCGGAGTGTTTAGCGAGATCCAGATGAGCCAGATGTGGCGGGAGCAACTGTTGATCACTTTAATCCTCAGGAATCTTTGCCACGCAACATCAAATTATGCAATTGGAAAAGTCTGACAGCAGTGACCGTGTCGCTGTCGCCACACGGTGCTTCAGATCAAGCATTCTCTGTAGGGACAAGTCAGGAGTGTCATTAACTTCCTTTCAGTGCGCTCTGTTTTTCAGCTTGAATTAGCAGTTCATAGTCAGGGATTCCAGGTCTGCCTCTGCTGGTATTGATCATTTCTGCTCCGTCTGTCTATCAGCGGATAATCTGATGCCGAATCTCCACTGCGTAAACTGCGTAAAATCCTGGAGATCATCGAGATTCTCTCAAACGATTCATTGATTTAAGATATCCATGATGCAATCATTCATATTCTAATTAATGTCTGTATGGTAGCTTAAAGGACTAACTAAAGTCAAGCCCTTAACTTTAACATCAAGTCATGTCAGGTAACTCAGACTGATATTTGAGGATCAACAGTTGGCTTGTGTTGTCAGTATGCTGTACCTCGAGAAATGTCTAAAAAGAATCATTTTCCTCCATAGTTCTCAAACAGTGAGTCCTGTTGGTGTTACTTATCTTTGATGCACAGATTAACTTTCTGAATAATCTACTTGCAAGGTAAAAATAAAGTTATCTCTATTAAAAGCTGAGTTTGACAGTTTGGTTTTACAACTCCAAAACATTCCCAGATTACTCCTGAAGTCACTCCTCTGTTATCTGGGCACCTTATTGTGTTGGAAGATAGATTGTCACTCGAGTGTGTTTCAAAGCACACACTGGAGAAATTTTTCTTCAACAGTGCCTCTATATTTGGCTGCTGTCATCTCACCCTCCATCCTGACTAGTTGTCCAGCAGAGAAACTTCCTAACAGCGTGATGCTGGCAGTTCCGTGCTTCACAGCAGGTATGATTTAATACTCCCTGTTTTTCTTCAGACTTGATGCTCAAATTTTAAACCAATAAGTTCTTTTCATTTATAATTAGACCAGACAATCTCCATGGTGTTTTTCTGCTCAGATTAAACCGGCCTCTTGTGTCTATCTTGCCACTCTAGACATAAAGATCTGATTGGCGGAGTGCGTTAGCAATGGCTGACCTTCTGGATGGTTTTCCTATTCTGATAGTGAAACACTGGAGCACTGCCTAAGTGACTAGTAGATTCTGGATCACCTCTCTTAATAAGGATCTTCTTCCCTGATCACTTAGTTAGATTGGCTGCCAGATAGTGGCTAGGGAGTGACCTCATGGTTACAAACATCTTCCATAGTGAAGACTACTGACCTTTTTGGGACAATAAAGTTCCCATCTTTTATAAGTAACTATGAGACCGTCTGTGGGCAAGTGTTTTCCATTTGCAATCGTTCAGCCAAGTTTGATTGGCTGAACGAGTTTGTTACGATGCTCAGTGGAATCAGATTAATTTGAATGTTACAGCAAAAGTGAATGTTTAATTAGGCCCGAGCAGCAAAGCGCTGCAAAGTCCTATTGTAATCATACTGTTTCTTATTTTTACCCTTTACAAATGAATTGACTTGGGGGATTTATCATATTCAAAAACTCACCAAACTTGACGGACGCATACAGACTGTGTGAAATTTACATATTTTTGTGTTGTCGCAAAAATCGCTCAAGAAACGGCTTGACAGCACCATGTAGCAACTTTCAAAATACCCTCTAATCGTAGAGACATGACATTTGGTACATTTGTAGAGCTCCTCAAGACGCACAGAAAATACTATTAATGTCATAGTGCAAGTCAAACAGGAAGTCGGCCTTTTTGGGTTGAAGTTCCGATTTTAACCCCATTTTGGCTGTTTACAGCCTTCGCATTTGATCGAACTCCTCCTAGGGATTGCAATTGATCGGCTTCAAACCGTGTGGGCGTGGCCAAGGTGTGAATTGCAGTCCCTTGCCATATGCATGCGATTGTCTCTAAGTCACACATGGATCATCCGATTGGCGGCAAACTGGATATGTATGACCTTTGTTCACCTCTAAAGAGCCAAACAGCATTGAAATGTAATTTGACTCCACTGCGCCCCCTAGGTTAATCCATCAGCGATATTTCCTCACCACATTAGTCGATTTGCGTGAGATTTTGTGTGTTTCACCAGAAAGCGCTGCTCAAAACACAATGCATCTAATATCTACATAAATCACCAAATAAAGCTTCTGTCCAACTGTTCAAATATACTTATATTCTCCCAAAAATATAAACATCAAAGCAGCCCATGAAGTACAGAACCTCCCATCAGCTATATCTCCTCGCTACATCAACCGTGAACAATGCAAACCATCAATGTTAAATGTTTTTATGAATTGCAGCAGTGTGCTCACTCCAGCAGACTGTAAGTGGATGCTGATATGAAGGGAACCATAGAAAAGTGAAAATTGCTAGATTTTGTAAATGACCAGTAGCCATTTTGGATATGGAGGCAACGGTTGGTGACAAGAACTAGCTATAGCATTTAGGTTTCCAGCTTTCTGAAACCTTCCTTGTTCCTGTTATACCACAGCTTTGAGGTGGTCGTCGTTTTGGTCGGAAAAATTTAATATTAACCTGAGGCCATATCAATCCCTTCTCACTCACCAAACTGCAATCAAAGTGACCCAAAGCCAGCCAAATTGTTGTTTTCTCCTTCAGTTCATTGAGTGAACAGCCTCGGAGAACAATGTTTCAGTTATTCACAGCAGGATGGAGCAACATATTAGGTTCCAGGCTCAGGTTATCACAGTGACGAGCGCTCCCATGTGTTTATCAGTCAGTCACGTTTTCAGGGTCACCCCCTCTGTCAGCGATCGCTTGGACCACTTCCTACTGACGAGCAGAGCAAAGGCAGAAATGCTGATAGGTGAGCTCCCCTCTCATATAGCTGAAGCCTGACATTTAGATGAGCTAAGATGCTTTGCTCTTTCACTCTAGGTTTGATATTGGCATGTTTGGCTTCCAGGTTGAAGTGGGACTGTACCTGCCCGAGGTCAGGGGAACCTCTTTGTGCTACATTAAAGGAATGTTTTAATATGCAGAAAACTTTGCTGATATTTTGCTAATGTCGAAAAAACATTAGCAAAATGTTTTTTGCTAATGTTGTTCACAATTGTCTAAATTGTTCACAATTGTGCTGTTTCCACTGAATGAGTAACGCAATTAAAATTGCACAAGAATAAGGTTGTTCGCAATAAGTCATAAAAAAAAACAGGCCGTGCCATCATCCTCCGACCATTTCCTGTCATCTTCTTTGTCTTTTCAGCCAGTAGTAACTTCCGGTTGTTGATCCCATGACATGTGTGATACACTCATTTCGATACACCCAAAAAACCCACCTCATCCCAGCGCAGAAACTGTTTATATAAAAGTTGTTTTTTCCAAGCTGACTTGTTTCCAATTTGCACAATTTTATGCTCAATGGAAGTACAGTGAGCGATGGCAAAATATGTGCAAACAACAAAAGGAACTGATGGACATGGGTAGAACTTTTGACTCGAGAATGATTCTGAATTACCAGGATTTGCATTTCTTTGTGTTGGTCTGTCTCATATAATTCCAATAAAATATGTTGAAGTTCATATTGGCAGCAGGAGAAAATGAGGAAAAGTTCAAGAGACATCGGAACTTTTGCATAGCGCTGTGTTTGGGCTCACTCAAATGGTTTTGGCCCTTACAGTGAACAACATGAAATATAGCAGGGACTCGTCCGGCCTTGAAGCTACTATGGATGTTTGCAAAATAATGCTAGAACATTTATAGACATGTTACAGCTCGTTAAAAATTGTTTTGGTAGGTGTGAATGATGTAGGAACCAAAAATAGACTGTTAAACAATTAGCGATCTTGCTCATCAAAATCCCATTGTTGAAGAAAGGAGCTGTAATTGCCACTCCAAGATTTTGCTGAAATGTACAGATAATAACTGTCTAGAAACTCCTGTCTGATTAGATTCCATTATGAGACTCATTCATCAAAAGAGTTTCAAATAAGGTGATGCATTACCAATAACCAGATAATATCCTTTTTTTTGTCAAGATAGTGTTTTCTCCCGTTAAATGTGCTAGGGGAAAGACTTTGACGGTTGACTTTAACTTTGAAGTGTATTCACACCCTCTTCAACATTGCCCTGAGTCAAACGAAGTGAACACTTTGAGAAACCTGTTTACCCCCTCGGCTGTGGTGGCACTGTACCAAGAACCACTGATGACATGAACTCAACTTCCTTCTTTACGAAATGTAAGCAAAAGTGAACTGTCATCCAGTTCACTGTTGGATTTCTCTTTTGTCTTTGGCACAAAACCACGCTAGTGCTCGAGTATTGCATTTGTTTTGGTTGTAGCAAGACCAAAACAGTTTTAGTTTTAGTGCCTAAAACTAAAAAAGTTTTAGGCACTTTATGTTGGTGTGCATCAGAGTTCGATTACATGTTCACTCCTACCCACGCAAACAAACTAGAGTTTGACTAAAGCAAACTAAACATGTCTGGTGTGAATGCACCCTAACAAATCTTTTTGTGGCTTTCCTTCAACAATGTTTCTTATTTTTCTATTCCAAAAAGACCAGATCTAGAGCTAGAGAACATGGATCATCATAGGTCAAACACTCAAACATGGGACGAAAGTCGAAGCAAAAATGACACCATTTTGCTTCACAGGCATCTGGAAATCTTTTTTTTTTTTTAAACGAAAGCCAACGTTTGAGTCAATATCTCTGATATGCACGTCACGTTTCGGCATCCGAGATGAACGAGATCTCAGAGGTGTCCAGCTAATCAATGGGCATATGGCTCCTCAGCATCCCTTCAGATACATTAAGATTCCCTGCCTCATCTTCGATTAGTATTCAACGCGTCGTCAAAACGGACTGCTGCACCTCACCGCCTCTCAATGTATGTGTCATTTCTGAGAGCGGCCACTGGCAGAGGAGCGTCCCTCTGCCTCTGATTAACTGCCCCCGCCTCCCTACAAGCATAGGTCTTCATCCTGCCAAGAACTTGTGCAGACTTTGGTGTATGTGTGTGTGTCGTTATTCGGGATGGGGGGTGAAATAGAAAGTCTGTGAGTGAGGTAGAGCGGTAGGGGAGGGGAGGCGCTGCAGCTCTGTATAAAGATACACGTGCACGCTGGCCCACGTTATCATCAAGAAAGGCAGAGGGAGGAGGAGAGAGGGGAGGAACACAACAGAGACCTGGTAATCTATCAGCATAAAGAAGTGAAAGTGCAGGTGACCCGTGACGCCGCAAAGCTAACCGCGGCTAACCGGCGTTCCTCTGTTTGCTGATCAAGAGGGATTAGCCTGCTCTGTCGCAGTCACTTCATTCCAACGAGGTTTGATCTCCACAGAAGGCTAATCCCGGTCGAGTGTGTGGGAACAGTACCAGCCTGTGATGGTTCCCTAAAATGAACGGAAGCTGGGAAAGAAGGGGAACGCTATAGAGGGACAAAATCTAAAGTTCAGAGTTATTCTCCGTCTGACCTTGAATGCCCCTCACAAAAACACCCGCACTCCCGCGCATACACACACACGGTACCATTAAGAGCTGCTCCTGTATTGTGCTGGGGCTGCAGTGAGGGCTATTAAACCTCCAGCTTCTGTCTTTCAATAATGCATGATTAATTAGGCAACTCTGAAATAGAGTGAAACTGAGCAGGATGGAAACTAGAGAAGAGCTCAGTGGGTTACTCACTGTCTCTCTTTCTCTCTCTATCAAAACCACACACACACATACATAGACACATGCATACACACTGCTGCTGTCTGTCCTACAACAGTGTACTTAAATGTACAAACAGTGGGGATTATTTTATTGCTCTATAAGAGAGGATTACTGTGAAGCCAAGGGAACTTAATCTGAATGTAATGAATGACCCATCTCTGGTTAATGTCAACGATTCATTATCCAAAAAGATCTGGAATGCAGCAAAGGTCACAGCGCCAAAGCTCAAAGCAAGCTGGTGAACACGCTGGAGGATTTGGAAGCTAAGGGAGTTGGGTGCCTCAGAGGATCATGGAAACCATAACAGACCATCACCGGCTTCTTGCTAGCAGCACTTTCAACCACCTTTATGCATTTGGAGCTGCAGTAATGCTTCAGTTCTCTTAATTGCACAACCAGTCTCCTGTTAGATTACTTCCCAAAGTTTCTGTTCACAAGGCGAGCAGTGAGATTTACAACAATAAACTTTAAAGGCACCACTACTCGCTTGTACGTTATTAAGTCATTATCGGCATATATAATGCATACTGACTGGTCAGCACATTTTGCCAACTTTGGATATTGTTGTTGTGAGTTATGACTTCATCAACTAAGAGATCATTTTACATTTTGCATTAAAGGGGCAGAGTTATGTCAAATGAGCTTTACATCATGTTATGATATTTCCTCATCAACAACATGCCTGGAGACTTGCCTTGATTCTTTTATAAATGTTTGAAAAATCCTTGGATCACCCGTGCCAACCATTCAGCCGTGAAAAACGACTGGGTGGATGTAGCCCCGCCTCCTCCTCGGAGCTACAGTTTCCAAGCTTCTGAGCTTCCACCTCACAGACCCTCATTCCCTTCGACTCTCCCACTCAGCTCTTTCAGACTAGCCAGCAGCATTTAGCGAATAGGAGCAACTTCTCAGTGAAACTCTACCAAAATCATTGTTAAAGAGTTAATAATGGAGCCATGTTGTGATGACTTCCTGAAGGCAGAGTTTCAGAAAGAGCAGGAGATTCTTAAAGAGGTAGAGGCCCAATTTCAACAAATAAGTTGCAAAGTCAAATTTCTCTAAAGTCATGTTTGATATGGAGCATTTTTATAACAACTGAAGATAACATAGTTTCTTGGTTGTGCTATAAAATGGCACCATGTGACCAGAAAAAAACTTAATACTGGCCCTTCATTTAGTCATTGTGTTGTGGGTTTGCTGCTGTGTCCGGGATCGCTGCCCCGTTTAATGACCCAGTTTGTTCCTAGTGTCTTCTGTTAGATCCCCAGGCTGAAAACAAACCTAAATTATTACCTCAATATGTGGATGATATGAATTACTACATTTCATTTTAGCCCTGTAGGGCAAATAGAGTATTTTTTAACTTAATTGAACAGAATTTCTATTCTAAATGAGTCACATTTGCTTTAGACTTGGTTTTGTAACCTAATTACAGGGAAAAACAACCCCTATTCCTTCTACCACCTCCAAACAAACGACACTAATTTTGTCTTTTTCTGCCTGGACAATCAGGAACTCTGAGAATTACCTGCTAGCAGAGGCTTGACGAGCTCCTTTTCTTTTGTTCAGTGTGACCTGTGGTTTTGTCAAACTGAACTTTGGCTTTTGTTCAAGGTTCAATAAAACCACAAACTGCAATGTATTTCATTATGATTTTCTTTGACCAGAAGCACAAGTCTTTGAAGTAGAGGGAGAAGATTTTTTATGCTAAAAAATCTAACATGTGGGATATGTATGGAGCTAAATTGGAACCATAACATTTTTTTCAAAAAAAAAAAAAAGTTTAAACTACTATTTAAGCAGAGATCTCAAACTGAAAAAAAAACAGTTTCAGAACTTTTTCCCAGTTTCAAAATAATTTTTCAGTTTGTAAAATAATTTTTATTTAGAACAAACTCTATGACCTCAATTTAGCTCTTTAGACTGACATCCATTTGGTCCTTAGTCAAAACGTTTTGAGGAGAGGCCATCTGTCAATATGAGATTTAAAGTTTTGCCACAGGTTCTCTTTTGGATTTAGGCTTGGACTTTGACTAGGCCATCCCAACACGTGAATCATCTGAATCTAAACCATTCCACTGTAGCTCTGAGTGCAAATTTAAGTTTGTTTTCCTGCTAAATGTGAACTTTTCCCCCCGTCTTAATCAGAGCAAAGCACTGTCTTCCTTACATGCTTTAATGACAGTCACACATGACCTCTTATGGATCACAGTGACACTTCTTATACCACTTTTTGCATAAAATCCAAATAAAAAACATCGATGTTTGTGTCTGTCACATGAGAAGATGTGAAAAAGTTCAATAAGTTTGAATAGTTTGTTTATAGCTGTTATGTCAGACTTATTTTCCTCACAACTCGCTGTCAGGTCTTCCCTGGGCTGCAGGCGGCTAACATGGATTTAAACCTTGAATAGGGAGCATTCAGCAGCGCTTCTGCCTCATTCCCACAGAGACTGGGGAACTGGAGTGGAGTTTCATCCACTAGTCTGGCCCCGGTGAAACCCAAACCTCACGTATCCTCTGATTCCCACTTGAAATATATTATTGATTCCCCTTTTGCGACCCGTCCATATTTCATCAATGCTGTGAGGTGAAAGCGGATAACAGGAAAGCTCACATCAGCACAGAGGAGAACAGTACCGCACTGAGGCGTCTCAGCTCCCCCTCTGCTTTAGAGGGCAGCATCTACTGAAATCTTTTACAGCTCCAGTGGCTGCACACAATTATGATCCTGTGTTCGGCCATGTTCCTGTGCCAGGAATGAGAGTGTGGCTGGGCAAACACAAGATGGGATTGTGAATTAGCATGAGATGATAACAGCTGCTGTAGAAAATGGAGCTCTGCTTGCATATACTGCCCACCGTCCTGAAGAAAAGTTTGCGGGCTGAATGACAACACTGGCTGCAGCATAAAAACATAAGAACATCTCGGCTGTTTGGGCTCCTCTGAGGGAGAAACAGCTCTCAGCTTGCGATTGCTTTCAGGCAGCAACGTGGAGAAACTGTATGTTTGAAATTTTAACCACCAGCTCTGCTTTATGAAATTATGTTTAAAGATTTTGTGATTAAAACGAGACACATAACCCTCCCTCCACCACCACTTTTTTCCCATTATATCCACGGTTTCTGATTATCCTTAAAAAGTCTAAAATTCAAGTTTCTCAAATTAAGGAATGGAAATATCTTAAATTCTTTTGGAAATTAAATTAGCCTTAAATAAGTTAATTATAAAATTCATTTTTAATATGTAGATTTTGTAGATGTAAAGACAGCCTTACTAACTAGCTAGAAAGGCTAATTATGCTCCTGGTAAGTAGCTGCTAATACAAAATAGACACCAAAATGTTGGCAGGAACATTACAACAATTAGCCACTAATGCAACTTTGCTGTCTAGCTAGCAAGCAGCATGCTAGACAAACACCAAAAAACTAGCTAGTGTTAAGAATTAAAAAGAGGATTATAACTTGATTTAGCTCTTTACTTAATTCTCTGTCCTAGGTTTTTGTGTCTGTGTACGTGTGGAGAGAGAAAGACCAATCATACGACGTCAGATTTCAGATATCCAGAGCTTTATCCAAAAGTGAATACAAATACATACAGAATAACAGACCACCATTTACACCCAGATTATCATGAAGTCAACACCCAATGACAAAACAGAATATTACCTGATTCAAAAATGCATTTTTGGGAACCACTCACTCAGCACCAAGCGATTCGAACTTCTGCTCTGAAACAAACCATTTTATAGAATGTGTATTCTCCTCATTTGAATACAGTTAGGGCCAGAAATATTTGGACAGTAACACAATATTTGTGAGTTGGGCTCTGCATGCCACCGCATTGGATTTGAAATGAAACCTCTACAACAGAATTCAAGTGCAGATTGTAACGTTTAATTTAAAGGGTTGAACAAAAATATGTGATAGAAAATGTAGGAATTGTACACATTTGTTTACAAACACTCCACATTTTAGGAGCTCAAAAGTAATTGGACATATAAACATAACCCAAACAAAAAAGTTTTTTCTCAATATTTTGTTGCGAATCCTTTGGAGGCAATCACTGCCTTAAGTCTGGAACCCATGGACATCACCAAACGCTGGGTTTCCTCCTTCTTAATGCTTTGCCAGGCCTTTACAGCCGCAGCCTTCAGGTCTTGCTTGTTAGTGGGTCTTTCCGTCTGAAGTCTGGATTTGAGCAAGTGAAATGCATGCTCAATTGGGTTAAGATCTGGTGATTGACTTGGCCATTGCAGAATATTCCACCTTTTTGCTCTCATGAACTCCTGGGTAGCTTTGGCTGTATGCTTGGGGTCATTATCCATCTGTACTGTGAAGCGCCGTCCGATCAACTTTGCAGCATTTGGCTGAATCTGGGCTGACAGTATATCCCGGTACACTTCAGAATTCATCCGGCTACTCTTGTCTGCTGTTATGTCATCAATAAACACAAGTGACCCAGTGCCATTGAAAGCCATGCATGCCCATGCCATCACGTTGCCTCCACCATGTTTTACAGAGGATGTGGTGTGCCTTGGATCATGTGCCGTTCCCTTTCTTCTCCAAACTTTTTTCTTCCCATCATTCTGGTACAGGTTGATCTTTGTCTCATCTGTCCATAGAATACTTTTCCAGAACTGGGCTGGCTTCTTGAGGTGTTTTTGGGCAAATTTAACTCTGGCCTGTCTATTTTTGGAATTGATGAATGGTTTGCATCTACATGTGAACCCTTTGTATTTGCTTTCATGGAGTCTTCTCTTTACTGTTGACTTAGAGACAGATACACCTACTTCTCTGAGAGTGTTCTGGACCTCAGTTGATGTTGTGAACAGGTTCTTCTTCACCAAAGAAAGTATGCGGCGATCATCCACCACCGTTGTCTTCCGTGGACGCCCAGGCCTTTTTGAGTTCCCAAGCTCACCAGTCAATTCCTTTTTCCTCAGAATGTACCAGACTGTTGATTTTGCTACTCCAAGCATGTCTGCCATCTCTCTGATGGATTTTTTCCTTTTTTTCAGCCTCAGGATGTTCTGCTTCACCTCAATTGAGAGCTCCTTTGACCGCATGTTGTCTGGTCACAGCAACAGCTTCCAAATGCAAAACCACACACCTGGAAACAACCCCAGACCTTTTAACTACTTACTTGATTACAGGTTAACGAGGGAAAGGCCTTTTGAGTTACTTGCAGCCTTTAGAGTCCATTGTCCAATTACTTTTGGTCCCTTGAAAAAGAGGAGGCTCTGCATTACAGAGCTATGATTCCTAAACCCTTTCTCCGATTTGGATGTGGAAACTCTCATATTGCAGCTGGGAGTGTGCACTTTCAGCCCATATTATATATAAATTGTATTTCTGAACATATTTTTGTCAACAGCTAAAATAACAAAACCTGTGTCACTGTCCAAATATTTCTGGCCCTAACTGTATATGCATTAGGAGGTGTGGTTCTTTCCTTTGTGTGGGCTGTCTTAAATGTTAATTATATTACCTCACAGACCCACTGAAACCCCCAGCTCTTCTCGTTCCAGGCTCCTTTAGGCGATCTGATTTATAGCGTGCGTCTGGAACGTTATCTCTTGCCTCAAAATGCTTCAACAAGAAACCAGCTTGTATTTTTAACCAAGCTTGCACAAAATGTAATCCTAAATAATGACTATAAGTTTGGATCTAAGAAGTAACTATTTAAAAACATGCTTAAAGAAATATGGTTAATTCTAATATAGATAAAATTATTTATAAAAAGTTTTAAGATCCTAGTGAACTTTTAAACCATGCTCAGGAATTTGTTAATTGCCTGGCAGACAGACTCCCTGTCTAAAGAGATTTAAGGAGTCTAGGCCTGTCTTTTCTGTAGAATCCTCCTTAAGAATTTATATACGTTCAGAGAGTGAGCAGTTGTTTTAGTTTGGATCTTTATCTAAATTTATATGAACGTAGAGTGTACTTTAACTTTCTATGGTATATTTCATATGTATCAAAACTATCCTGTGCAGTATTGTGCTAACTTAAAATATTATTTCAACACTAGCTAGGCACTTAAAGCTAGCTAGAAAGCTAGCTATCTAGCTAGACACCAGAGGTAGCTAACCTCTAGGCAAATATATCGCCTGTTGGCTAGCCGACGTTCGTTTTGTTCACCGGCTCACTTGTGTACAAAGCTAGGTGGAATCTGTGCAAACAAATCTTTTAACCTTGGCACAACGAAAGGTGAGGCTGCAGAGGGGCATTAGCAATGTGAAAAGCATAAAGCTGGTGTCAAGAGCCTCAAACAGACCTAAGAAGTTTCTTCTTTCTTTCTTTTTTTTTCTTTTTCTCGCTGTTCTGGATTGCAATACATTAAGATACCCTAACAATCCGTTGTATTTATTGTTTTTTCCAATCGTAAATTTTATTTGAGGTGGCTTTCAAAAGGTCTTCAAAAGTCTTGCTGAAACCTGCATGCCAGACTAAATTAATATATGGTTGAAGAAAATTAGCAGAGCTAGCATCCACGTGGAAAAAAATTAAACAAAGTAATTTTGGAGCAGACATCACATTTTTTTAACCCTCAATAGTAAATAGGTCAGTATTAACTTGACGAAATTTTTTGTTTCGAACAAGAGTCTGGATGGATCAACATTCCATCACAGGACAACTCAGAGACAAACAACCATGCACACTTATACCTTGGGGCAACTGAGAGAGATAAACTGACCAAAATATAGGAATTTTTCGGAGAACCTTGAGAGAACCCACGCCTGTTTGGGCAGAACATGAAAACTGTATACAAAAAAAATAAAAATAATGTAGGCTGGGTTCAGAACCCATCACTTTCTTGCCATGACCCAAAAGCTAACAACTGCGCCACTGCGTGTAGCCCGTTATGCTAAATAACAATCAAAATCCTCTGATTTAATGGTCTCTTTTTGTAATGAAAGTCTCTCCTCTCCTCTCTCAGAGTAGCTCTTTCTCTGGAGTCACAGAGTTTGCTTTGATGACTCATTGCTGTTTGAGATGGCTGGAAGCTGCCTGAATAATATCTTTCCCTATTTCGCATTACAAAACAGCAGTTTGCCTCATCCAGGTGCGCAGACGCAGGTCTGGATTAATGATGAGCTGCAGATTGCTCGGCATGATCAGTCCTCTTCCGAGTCGCATTCATGCGCTTCCAGTAATTATTTCTGCCTGAGAGAGAACAGGCAACTCGAGATGGAGACGTTTGTTCGGAGAAAAGAGTTTTGACTTCTAACGGGGAAAGAAAACAACATTTCCACTCCAGAACACAATCAGTTAATTTGCAATATATTTTTAGTTTTTGTAAATCTGTCAAAGGAAGTGAGTAATTTAGTGAACTTCATCTAAGACACAAACAAAAAACAAACGCCATAGAGACAATAAAACAAGGACAGAGGTTTGATTTAATACTGCATTGAATCTGTACTGAGAAAAAACTAAAGGAACAATTGCCAAATCCTGGATTTAAAAGACTCTCAAAAGCAACAATAGCTCTATTCAGCTGGTAATGTCACTTAGAGATTTAAAATCTTTACTGTATTTTTTGTAATTAGAATTTATAGTAAGCGATAAGAACCAAAAATGAAAGTTACAGACCAACTGTGAGGTCTTTCTGGCCTTGCATTGCTTTGGTGTGGGTTGCTTTAGACAGTATGTGCGAGATTTGTGATCTTGATGGTGCTTACTTTCTAAATCAAAATAAAAAATCAATTAAATACATGTCTCCTAGGTGACAATATTATTATTTTTGCTGAACAGCAGTCCTATTCTCCCACTTCTCAACAACGTTCTCCCTGACCTGTCTGCTGTGTTCCTTGATGCTTTTTCGTGATTGTTCTCTAAGGAAAGGTCAAACATCCGAGGTCTTCACCAAACGGCTCCAGATTCAATCAAACACCGATTTACTGAATTTGCTAATTGTAGCAGTCGGCTACTCTTAAACTGAATCGCACAAATATACGTCATTTCTTAGCATTTTAAATAAACTTTCCTCAAAAGCATTTGCGGCTTCTCAAGACACAAAAACCAGAGAGTGAAAAAGTCAGCTGTCAGACCTTACTGTCTAATAGGTTACAGATGCAGCCAATAGTCAATTTAGTAATCAGTTCTTCTATTGATCTGACAATTAATCAGTTAACCGAATGAAAACATTGCCACATTCTGTAGATTTTTTCTTATTAAAATTAAAATTCTGAATAACATTTTTTTTAGCTTTTTAAAATAAGAAAAATGAACATTTGTATCTTAAATGCTTAATGTATTTATATTTTTTGAACAGATTTGGCTTAATTACTGGTTTGACTGTGATGTACTTTCAGCAAATTATGGCCTTTTTTGACTGTATCCTCCAGTTAATTGATAAATAAATTAGTACATGGATATTTCAATAATCGTGATTAATCTTCTCAGCTCTAGTATGAGCAATGGATGAATGGGTGACCTTCATCCATTGTATAGGAGTAATGGGGTTCTAATGCAAAGGTTTATATCTTAGTGTCTTATTTGCAATAACTATTAAAAAAATTATTTCCCTTTCACCTCACAACTATGCACTACTTTGTGTTGGTGTACCACAGCTTTTTGGCCGTAACATGACCAAATAAGGTCAAGGGGCCTGAATGCTCCTGCATGGTACACGGACTGAACTGTATGCTGCACACTCGTTATATTGAGATTGACGTGATGACCTGTTTGCTGTTGAGGATTTTGAAACATCTGACGTCTGACTGCTGCAACATTACTTCTCCATGTAGATGCTAGGTCTCCAAATCTTTCTGAATCCACTTAAAATCAAGGATCAGAGTTCAGACTCGAGTCAGATAATTGCAAACTAGCAAGAAACAAGCAGTTGTCCCTGAAGTGGGGGGAAAAAAGAAAGGCCAGTGAAGTTAAACAAATAAGACAAAAAAAATAGTTCAGTGATTGTGTTTCCCAGGGTTCGGGCACAGAGGCCGTCCAGGCTTTCAAATATGAGAATAGCTACTTTGTGAAGTTGTTTGTCTTTGATCCAATGATGTTTGCTTATGGTTACAGACTCACTGCAGAGCGAACCTCCTCCGAACTAATCAAAATGTGGAAAGAAAAGTCATTGATCCAAACTGGAGAGAATGTGTACAAACAGGAATATTCCAATCCATCGACACGTTGACCTCACAGACACCCAGAACTATGTCCGCGGTCAACCGTGTGAATTGCACACACACGCACGCACACAACTTTGCTGGGAGCCAGCGAGGGTGAAATGCTTTGACGCACTGTGCTCTGAAAGCAGGTTTGCCCAAGCTGTTTGCACTGGCCGTGCTCCAACCTACGGCTACTCACACTGAGGCCGAGGGCAGGCCAGAGGAAAAATATGCAACATTTGACGGGAAACAAAGGACAGATAAGGTAGATAAACATACATGTAGAATGAAGAATACATACCTAAGTGGAAAACTTTTTCACAGAGCGAAGAGATGGAAACGACAAAGATCAAGGGACGGGGGAGGAAGCAGAAAGACGTTTTATTTATCAATCAGCATGAATTGTTTTGATTGTTAGTTTTTCGCACATGGAGGAGATCACCCATCACTTCTCTGTTACATTCTTCCTAATTCCTTAGATCTCCTCCAGGCCTGATCCCTGCTTAGGGGCACCTCCACCCACACTGTGGGTCATAACAAACTGTAAACCAACAGACTGTAAAGTAACCCCTGACAGGTTTCAGCTCAGAGAGAGTCGGGTAGATTGAGAGGCTTCCCTTTTTCACTCTGTAACAACTCCGTTAGCTTTGAGGAAATACTCCTGTCTTTTTATATTGGAGTGCTGGTAGATCCACCAAGATTCTGATGTCCTTACAGCTTCTGCTTCAAAGCCACACCATATTGGCTTTAAAGCCAATATGGAGAGTGTAAAAGACCATAAGGCTGGATTCACAACGCTTTAATCGAGTTCGATTAATCCGCTTTAATCAAACTCCTGTTTGTTTGCCTAGATAGTCCAGTTTGTTTACAGAGGTGTGAACATGCAATTGAACTCTGAGCAACCAAAAATGCAAACTCTGGTCCTCCTAAAAACTTAGATCTCTGTTTGGTTGAAGTGAACTCTGGTGCTGCTCAAACACATATGTGAACCAAGCAGATCGCTCCACAAGCAGGAAGCGGACCATAGCGCAGGGGATTCTGGATAGATACAACAACGACAAATGTGTGAGTTGAGCGCCAGCTGAAGAACCATTTGTGATCTTTTATCATCAACAAAAGTGAAATCCTCCAACTGCTAAGGTCTGATGCCTCTCCGTTTTTGTTCCAAGAAGACGGATGTCGCATTCATGTCTTTCTCAGAAGCTTTCTTGGTAGTTCTTGGTGTAGCCCCGCAACAAGTGAGAGGGGTGAACAGTTTTTCTTTTATTAGTTTGGTTCGTTTGACACGGTGAAGAAAGCAAACCGCTCCAGCTGAAAATGAAGCAAACACTGCAGTTATGGTTCCCAGTTGAACCGAACCTACCAGACCACCAGGTTGTGGAAACACCCTCAAATGCAACATGATCAATCTTGAGATTGTGCTTTTCAACTCAAACGCCTTGGCTGAAGGAGTCCAAGAATCTTGTTTGCAACTAACAGGAACATTAAGTAAAGGGTGGACAAACTGGACTTTCTCTGCTCTAGTCCATGCTGTTGTGAAGAAAAATCTGTCCAACTGTTCATGGTTGAACTCATTATACCAGGTCAACGGATGAAAAACAGCCTTTTGGCTAATTCTGGCATCATTGCAGAAATGTTAATTAATGTCCATTGTCCCTACCAAGTAAATTAATACAACAATACGGTGTTCACAGAAACGAGGTCTTGTTCTCCAAATCCTTCTGGGTGGAGATTTTATGTTCTTCCTTTGCACATGTGGGTTCTCTCTGGCTTCCTTCCACCACCACGATCAACCCTGACCATCCTCTATATGAGACCGTCTTGAGAAAACAGTATCTTCAGTCAGAGGCTCCCTTCAGATCCGCTGTAACACAGACCTCTACAAGGGATCTTTCCTGCTGACAGCCATCACCGTCCTCAACAACTCTTCTGAATTAAGAATCTGAATGAATGAGCTATGACAACATTTATTTTTCCTTTGCGGTTAATAAAGTATTTTTGAATTGGAATTGAATTGAATTCACTTTGAATAAACACGCAGCCCAGTCTGTCAGGCCCTGCTAAAAACCTGAGTCGGCCGCATTGTGTCAGATGAACCTGGAGGTGGATTGGTCTGTGTGACCCAGGAGTTGGTTATGACTATAACCCAATCTGGATTGGTTCTAATTGTGTATTTGGGGATGTTTCTGGAACATTGCCTGGAGGTTTAAATAACATTAAAACAAAAAGAAAAAAAAAGAAAAAAAGCACAGCATGTACATCATTATTACTAACAACCAAGCCAGAGCATCAATTTAGAGATACATTGCCCAACGTGCAGTCAGAACAGAATCGGTCCTATTATTAGAGCGATATAACAGGGCTGGCACAGTATGTCCTAACTAACAGGGACATTATTTTTTTTTTCCCTCCCCATCTGGACGATATCAGGCAGAGCCCCAAAGGAAATCCTTTATCATCCGGTGATGCTGCAGGTAGGCGCTGCCGTATCCATCCCTCATTTAAGGCGACCAAATAAAAACGAACTGACCGCGTTGACTGTTCACCTTAACGCTTTCCGATTACTGAGCTAAATTGCTCTGAGTAGCAATTCCTAGCCAAAGAGCAATGTCACAATTCCTTCCCTTCTCTCTCTTGCTCTCCGTCTCCCCCAGAGTTTGGAGCTGCTGATGCAGTCGCCCGGGTACAACGGTCCCTGAAACACTTGTTTTTCCAGCTCCAAGGATTTTTTTCTTGTATTCTGGGGCTCTTTTTTTTTTCCCTCTCCCCAACACCTCCACTCTCCTTTCAGCCTATCACCTTTCTGCATTTCTATCAAAGGGCATCTATCAGCGAAATATTGCTCCAGCTTCTCCGGTTACTCCAACTGCACTGTGTCAGCTCTCTGAAGCAGAAAGGACTCCGACTTCCGGCCGGCACCGAGCGCTTCGGCCCTCGGACAACAGACCGGAGCGTCTCATATTTATATCTCATTCAAAACACCGGCCGCTTCACTTGACCCATCCAATAAATGTTCATTCTATACAAGCAGAGAGCGCCTCCTGAATTCCCAATAGGTCATCAACAAGAGATATAAGGAAACGACTAAAGGAGCAGCTTTCTATTTTGGCTTTGTGTCACATGCAAGTTACACTTCCTGCTCTACTTTTAAAAGGAGCAGCAACAGCTTTAAAAAAAAAAGAGAAAAAAAGCCCCATTGCCATTTAAGAAATGAGTTCTGACATTTGTCAGAAAAATAGCACTTGAACTCAAACTGTGTGAAGAACATGGGCTAATGTGAAAGAATCGTTGCCATGACTACGCTGACATCATCCGGGCTTCTCAATAGCGGCTACTCTTTTATACAAACTCCAGCTCTGTGCATGCACTGAAGTAGGGAGGGCTGGGGGGGAGCAACAAAATGTTTTGAGTTTGCCTTCAAGTGTCCACATGCAAATGCTTCCGCTAATATCTTTTCACGATGATGCGTGATGTTCACATAATCTGACATCATCTGCTGCAGCGGCTGCCAGGAGAGGAAAAAGCTGAATTCGCCCCCACAAAGGAGAGGAGAGGACAAGAAATCTGTTTTAAGGATTGTACAGCGGGTGCGGGGGAAGAAGGTTGCCGTCCAACTGGAAGATGAGACGAGTGGGAGCGAGGGGGAGTGGGGGGTAAAATACTTATCCCAGTGACGGGGACAGCCTGCCAACTGTAGCACAACCCATTCAGTATTCATAGATATGTGACACATTCCTATAGCGGTGGATGACTCTCGCTCCACAACCCCGTGCTAGCCACAAGGGCTGGCTGTTCATTTTCGAGCATAATTGAATTTCAAAAAAAGAAAAAAAACAAAGACAAAAAAAACAAAACCAGGGTGCAGCTTCAGCTTCGCCGTGCAGAGCGACGTGTGAACAGGGGACAGAAAAAAAAAATATATAAAGTACTGAGTGATCTTGTCTCCGTGCCACGGCGGTGCTATTAGGCTTAACACGACCCGGCTCTGTTCTGCTGTCTGATTCATGACACAGCAGCCGGCGTACTAAACATAATCCTCTGACATGAAACCAAATAGCTGGGCAGAATGGTATTTTTAAATAGGAGGAGCACAGCTGATCTCCTATTGTGTAACCTTCCTGCTTCTCCAGATGGCTTGGTGCAAAACCTTTCCAGGGGTCAGAGCACATGGCTCAGACATGAAGCCACTGGGACAAACATTGTGGCGTGATTTTGTGCCGTGTTTCATATGAAAACACCACTCAGTCCCCCCTCTGGAAGTGTAAACTCACATGCTGGCGTCCGGGGAAAGCCTGGTGCAAAAACCATTGGAGCTTTAGACAAAACGACAACCACAAACCTCCTTGTAGTTTTAGGCTGTTGAAGTGTTTTCATGTGTTTTCCAGGCACATAGTGCTATTTTATAGCACAATCAAAATTACCTTCAGCTGCTAAAAAAAAATGCAGTACACATGAAATATGACTCAAAAGAAATGTTACTCTGTAAATTAGCGCCTTGAAATTGGGCCTTTTTCTCTTTAAGAAAGATTCCAAAACTTTTTGAATACTTTTTCAAGGCATTTCTGTTAACTCAGGTTTTACCACTGCTTGTGTTAGTGACCTTCCTGACACCGGTGAGAAAAAAAAACAACCTTCATTTGGCTTCCTCTTCTGCCTGCTGCAGCATTTTTAACCAACTCAAAAGGAAGCAGAAGAATCAGGGACGAGCAGACAGAATGTACCACAGCTCATTTTCCAAACCTTAGTACAGCCTTCTTGTATAAACATTGGAGATGTCAATAAATCATTACCAGCAGGCCTTCTTTTATAACAATTGTCTGTAGTCCATCTTCTCTTTAAATTTGAAGACGATTTCTTCTGCCTCATTATGTTGCCATCACTACAAAGCAATTGTAAACACTATTTCATCACCGCCTTTAAATAACTGGGCTGTACGTTTTCTATTCTACCCACAATGCCGTTTGTTTCTGTGGTACTGAAATACAGTTTCTGCTCAGGCAAGCTGCTGCAATAACCAGCCATGGGGGAACATTGTGTTTCCAGAGAGCATCGACAGTGCAAACTATTTGCAGCAAAGTTTGCTTTTAAATCTATTTTTTCTGATTTGGCAATTTGAATTTTTTTTTATTGTTTTAGTAAAATCCATTCAATGTGGTCTACTATACAGGTTTATTTTCATCTTTGCGTACTCTATGAAGCTCTAGAAGCTACAAAACCAAGTGGCTACATGGTTATGTACCACAGTAGCTTCTAAGCTAGGTAGCAGTATGCTACCTAGCTTAGAAGCTAGCTATTGGCCTTGCTATTGTCAAGCTATTGGCCTTCTAAAGTGAAGTTTTATGATTACTTACAGATACTTACAGACGACATGCAGCTATGTAATTCACTGAAATTAACTCCAGCTAAGTTTGTTTTAAGATCTATGTTTTGTAGTGGTCTGTTTCTTTTCATACTTTAGAAATAAGCGTTAATTTTTATTTAACATTTTGAAACATAATGAATTAATATGAATTTTGGTAAAAGTCATTCCAAAATGAGCTTGTATAGAAGTTTATTTTCACCTTTACTTAAAGTATGTAGCTCAAAATGCTACACTGCCATGTCGCTACATAGCTAAGTAACATAGTAGCTAGCATGCTACTTTGAAGGTACATTGACCTTTTACAGTGAAGATTTATGATTACTTATACACAATATGCAGCTACTGAAGTTAACTGGAGCTAAGTTTGTTTTTTCTCACAGAGCCATCTCAGTTTCTATTGTACTTCATGCTATAAAAATATGCTTTATTTTTCATTTACCATTTTGAAACATAATGAAAGATTCATATTTTTGGTCAAATCCATTCAGTATAGTGTACTATAAAAGTTTATTTACACCTTTCACTAAGTAAAAGGGGCTACATAGTGTAACCAATAATAGCTCATGCTATGTGACTTTAGAAGCTACTGTCAACCTAAATAACTTGTACAGAAATGTTTTATGATTATGATTCTCACAATATTATGACTTTACTGATTACATACTTTTTTATTTTATTAGTGTGGCCCTAATTGTTCATAGAAAAGCTTTTAATTACTGGCATCTGAACATATCTACGCCACATTTTACACTTATTTCAATGTAAAAAAAAACAAAAATTAGCAGCAGGTCATAAAATGCAACCATGAGCTAAGATCCCACTACGGCACTGGGAGCCGATAACCCTCACGAGACACCGTCCACGCTCCCAGCGAAGGAATGCACCGTTAACAAGAAGAGACTATTGATTGTGCTGCAATAAAATGAACATACCGTGTTATGGTTGTTGTTACCGACTGCAGCATTGAGCCAGATTTATGACGCTGCGCTTGGCCAGAGGTCAGGAAACACTGATATGTGAAAAATGAAGATTAAGAGGGTCTGTCTGCAGAAGGGCGCGGGGTTTAATAAAGAACTGTTGGGCAGATGAGAGCGAGTATTTGTCTCGGTAGCCTATTCATTTCTGGCCTGGTGTTTAAATTACACTTGTTCATCTTCCACAGAAAGACACAGCCCGCTTAAAGAAAGGAGCTGCCATAACTCGAAATTGAAAAGGGTAATAAAAACCTCGCTGCTTCTTCTTCTTCTTTTTCTTCCTCCAGGTGAAAATCTCACAACTCAAGATTACGAAGCAGCGCCCGCGGGGAGCAAAGTCATCTTTCTGAGCGCCATTAGGACTTTGAAGTCCAGCCGAAAGAAAAGGGATCTAATAACTCCATCTGAGGTACTTCGCTGTTAGCCGGTAATCAAAAGGAAATGAACGCAGCACCGAGCAGTGCTCCTGTGGCAGTTCTGTTAAGTCAGCATGTCCTAAAAGAAACTGATGCAAAAACACTAAATCCAAGAGATGGAATCTTGTAGAGTTATATTAAAGTAAAACAACCTCACCACGTCAGGGAAATCTAAAGCTAGTAGCTGAACTACTATGATCATTTGAAGAACGAGTAATGGTCAGTATTTCTATTTATTTAGCAGTTTTGCTGTTCTTTTATGCAAGACAAAATTACCTTCATAAAAACAAGACTCCACACACGCTCCTCCTGTGACATCACAGAAGGCAACGGAGCAGAATCCTTTTCCCTTTTTGTGGGACTTATTCAAGTTTTTCACCAAGTTTCCCCATCAACAAGACTTACTGTGTTGCAGTAAAATATGAGATCCTTAAACAGAAAACGCTGCGTAGGTTCTGGGAAAATTTGGCGAACATAAAACACGTGGAAGTCATTTTATGAATACTGGAATGGCAGATCATCAAAGATTCTCGGAGATGATTTTTGAGCCAAACAAAAAGAAGAAGAAAAAAATCCGGTCAGGTTGTTTTATTCCATTACCGTGACTTTCGAACGACGTTCCCCGCAGAACTGCTGCGTCACCCCGCTACTTCGGGCAAATGTAATTGCCAGGCAGAAAGACTTATAATGAGCCCACTCCTACCAGTCTGCTCCACCACGCAGGCACCTGCAGGGCAGCCTGAAACAGCACCCGCCTCATTTCAGTCAACACCAGAGGGAAGACATAAAGGGAGAAAAAATAAATCCCACTGCTTGGCATTCAGAAAGGGAGAAGTTGTTTGTACAAGCTGAAGTGGTGTGAGTTCAGACTGCATGCAGCGCCGCTCTACTGGGACATCAGTCATTTAAAAGGAACACAAACATGCAACTTTTTTTTTTTTTTTACTTATTATTAGTGTTTGGACTCTCACCATTTTTAATAAGGTTAATTACACAGTCTATGATTGATTGATTACATTTTAATTGACTAAATAAGCACTTAAATTCAAAAACACCTTTTTCTCCTGAATTGTTGAATAAATAGTCACATGAGCTCAACAAACAAAAATACTTATTGTCTTTAATCTGTTTTTAGGTTATTCTGTCCCCACACACGAAGAGCTACGTGTAGCGACAGATAGCTGACGGAGCGGCCTGAGTATTGTATGACTTGAACGATGACTCTAACATGGAAGTAAAGTTGGCATCGGTTTACTTGTTCGTCTTCATCTTCAACGACAATGTTTCCAAATAAGGACATAAGGACATAAAAATGAGCCTGTGTGATGCCGTGTGCAGGTATCAGTTGTGCGACAGATTTACCGATGTACCAGAAACATGAGAATATAAAAGGTTCCGCCTAGAACCTTTATGTGTAAAGCAATTTTAGATTCTGTTAAAATGTCTTAACAGGTTAAAATATATTTACTTAATTGAAGTGAACTGGAGACAGGTTTATGTCTTTCTGTTTCTGCTTTGAAGCTGTTTCTCAGAAACCGCGCTGCGAAAGTCACTGGTTAGTCACGTTTACTATCGCTTTCTGAACAGTTTGACTCCTGTGCCTCTGGTGATGTCATCAACTCAAACAAATGAGGAGCACTTTTTTCGTCAAGAGTGCACGGTTATAAAAATGTGTATTGTGAAATTAATTAGTGGAAATGCACACTTGCTCGCGTAGCTAAGGTTTTAACTGTCACTCTACGTCTGCTAGTGAACAAACAAGAGACGCCCGGGTTGCATCTTGCGTGAAGATCTTTGAGAACAGTGGAAAGAATTTCACAGCTCAAAATCTCTACGTGGACTGTCTATCCCTAAAAAAACTTTCTGAGTCATGCTAAGACTTTTCACTTCGTTAGCTGTGTTTTGATTCTCCAGCTAAGTCCGTTTCTGTAAGAGAACAACAACGTTGTTGTTTTCACCACGGAATGGGAGAATTGCCAACACTAACACATACTTACTGAGTTTACACAGCTTGATTGACTGTGCACCTTTCTGTCAGGGCTGCTAATATGTTTGCTGCTGAACCCATGTTTTTGTGCTCAGACATGTCCGAACATTTGGTCACTGTCACATGCTTTCTGTGTGCAAAACAGCTCTAGTGGCCTCTCTGTGCCTCCAAGGCCCCCACAGTGTGTTTAGTTTGTGCCAGGGTCATCCATCACACAGGCTTCTCGGTGGCGGTGTTGGTGGTGGGGGTGGGTGGGACTCATCTCTCACCCCTGCTGAGACTCAATCTGGAGAGTGGAAGAAGTCTCCATTGTGCCCGCAGCATCCTGATCCCTGCAGCCCTCTGGAAGATCAGGTTTCATTTATTACGCTCTGCTTATGGAGCTGGGTTGCCGTTCTGAACTGTGGTTACGGCCCGAATGTACACACACGAGTTCATGTTTGCGTGATCATCAGAAGCTAAAAATATTGGGTAATTAGGAGGAAATGTAAAAAAAAAATGCCTTAAATTGAGACACAATTAGTCCACAATTAAGCAGTTAATATCTTACTTTCAGAAGAGATTGCTCTCGGTGTCTTTCTTTTCCTACAAATCAAAATTTGAAGTTTTAAAACGAAAACATCACAGCTGCTTATGCAAACACCATGCTAAGACCTTTTCACACTCGGACGCGGATGATTATTCACACGGGTCATGGAAGTAAAGTGAGAAAGTTGCGCAACCAATATTCTTCCGGATTGATGTCGGCACAGGACGGATTCCGAAAAAGATTTGATGTAGTCCGAGTTGCTTGTTTGATTAAAAAAGAAGAATTTAGTATTTTTACGGCATCTTACTGTGTTTCACTGTGTTTACCATTACTGGAAAAAAGCACAACATGTCAGGATGGCTTTCTGGTAAAAATATATTAAGCTACGCACTACTTGTGATTTTGGGAGGTGGAGGGGTTTTCAGAAATGTTTATTCCAAAACTCCTGTGATTGTATTTCAAAATGTATTCTTTAGCCAAAATACACATTTTCATTTTACTAGGCCTGCTACTAAAAAGAGATGCCTTTTGCCAAAAATAATAACTAATGCAGGAACAACACTGCTATTCCGGGGGTCGGCACTTTTGGAATTTAATATCAACTTGCGCTGTATTTAATGACAGTGAAAATGTTAAACGACAGATAAAACAATATTTTCAGTAAACTGCAGAGAATGTGAGTCACTGGTTGTGAATTGTATATATTGCCCTGGAATTAATTATGTGTTTAACCTGGATTAGATGGATTCTCTCATGTTGTCTCCAGTGTGTTGTTTGTTTGTTTAGTTGTTCATTTCTATAAGTTAAATGTGAATCCCGAATAAACTAAGCCACCCAAACTGTGACCGTAAATGCTTTACATGTTCCATAATCTGTACGTTTCGGAGCTTATCTTAGAAAAGTCGATACATTTGCATCATGTGGCTGTTTTTACAGCATCTGATGATTATTTACATGTGTGATGGAGGTAGGAGGTGGAGCGCCTGCAATGATAGTAACTGGGTGAAACACACACTGAGTATGAAACATGCACAGCACTTATGATCACAGTAGAAGGAGACACATATCAGCTATGAAAGACGCACATCAATAAATGCACTCCCCTGTCTATTAAAACATGAAAACCTGTAAAATCTTGTTCTCTGCTTTCAGACAGGAAGACCGTTGGTGACGCACGACCTCCGACTTCCATTTCCCTTGTAAATAATCGTCAGCTTCTGTGTAAGTAAACAGGTTTAAGCGTCGTGGCATTAAGTTGTGTTTGCACAAACGGATCGGAGTTGCTTTAAGATGCTCGAAGTCTGTTTTGGTTGTGGAACATCTAAGCTTTAGCCTCTGTGAGTACCTACTAACTTTGGTTCTTACTACATGAAGATATAAAAAGAAAAAAAATTACATTTTTTATGTAAATCAATATTTTTCTTGTTATATCAGTTTATACTAGGTACCACCTTTCACACAAATGGCCAGATTTACCATATAAAGCAGAATTTGTTGCCGCCCAAGGCAAACATGACAACAGTTTAAATATTCCTTGTTATGCTGCTTATGAGATTTGTTTTAAGATTGTAAAACTTTTTGGTTGTAAAATTTCAGATTTTCGGTTTGTTTTGTCGACTCTGACCAGAAACGCTTTCCATGTTTTAATCGGTTTCACAAGGGAAGCTTAATGATGTCGGACAACCTCCAGTCTCTGTTATTCTGTGTGAACAATTAAATTGTATCGTTCTTTATTTTGAGCGTGTAAAATGTAATGAATAATAATTCTGTGCAAACAATTCCCCGCTGCAAACATGACAGTGGTTCAACGGCTCATAAAAGAGGGCTTTTACTAACCACCGCTATGTCATGGGGGTTGCACGCTATCCCTTTAAAGTACGATTTAAAAGAAAAACATCCTCACATCTTTCTGCTTTCAGGGCACATGCCTTTCTTCCCTCTTCATCTTCCTCTTCTCTTTGCTCTGCTGCCTCCCTCGCAGCTGTATAATGCATGTGTTGGGTTTGTTGTGCAAACAGAGCGAGGGAGCCCATGTTAGGTAAGAACAGGCTGTGGCGTCATACACGTTGGGCTTGACTGGGGAGAGCTTACACCTCTGCACTGCACAACTGCTATGAACCAATAGTCAGTATTCGGAGCACACTACAATGAGTTGTATCACAGGAGATAAACTGTTAGCATTTTCTGAGGTACACTGTGTTCAAAACGTGCTGGAAATGCAGTGTTATCAGTATGGCTCCCATCCTAAGGGAAGGCTGTTAAGGAAGGGTCAGACACACATTTACAGCTGGTTCAAGGAACATCAAAATGTCATTGGAAACAGCTAAGGGACACAGACGTGACAGGTGTATCCTTCCGCCACAGAGGAGATCTGTTTAACCCTCAAGTGAACAGAGTGGAGGTAATGTTGAGTTTATGTCACTGTAGTATATTTTGTATAGCCCTCATAACCTCAGCAAACTCTCCGTGATAATCAGAAAATATCTTTAATTATGGTCGTTGTTGTCAACCACTGCTGCATACGACATCTAATCAAAGAAAAGCCTAATAAAACGTAAAAACAGAATATTAACTCTTGACGTAACGTTTGTCAATCTATCATGTTCAAGTTTTATTAAAATGTGCGTGATCCCACTTTGACCGAAAGCTTTTAAAATGTGTACTCTTAAAATCTGTTCTAATAAAGTAGTCCAAAAAGGCTTGAAAGGCAAGCCACTACCGTAAATAGAACCCTACTCTTGACTGAACACTCGGTCATCCAATCAGAGCTCTAGTTTAGTGGGTGCTGACAATGACGAAGCAGGGCTCGACCAATAGGAGTGGGGTATCTGGTAGGCGTCCCATCTGAGCCGCATCACCAGCTCCCGATGTCCGTGGCGGAGGACTACTATATAAAAACAAACCAGCCCAAGTTTTAAAGGGCAGAGTTGTAAAAACTCCCAGGCTGAAGGGGAGTTATCTTGTGGACGCCTGTATCCCGGATTCATCCTTTATCCCACAGATACGAAACCCCCTGGATCTACAGCCACTACGTCGGCAACAATTTTCTACTTGTTTCGCACAGCTACAGTAGCGCTGCGCGAAGTTGAACATCTCCAGGCACTGGACTGTTGAGCAAGAAAGGGCCTGCTGTGAATTTCTAGGTAAGTATATATTAATGTAACGTTAAATTAATACTCATTTATGGGTGGACAAAGCTGCGCGTCGTTTAGTCATTTCGCTCCTCGACAGCGACAGTAGATGTCGAAAATGTCCGTAACCAGCTAGTTTATTAAAATCCTACGTAGCTTCCTATCTGTCAAGCTGGCTGTCAGTTCAGATTAAACCCGTTTTTCTTTCTTCTGTTCGCATGACGCGGACTTGAGCCCTTTGCTCTCTCCCTGTATGTGGTTGTATTTAATTTGCCTTAATGCGTAGAGCGCAGATAAGCAGCTGGTCGAGCTAAACATTAACAGTTCGTGAAGGTTAGCAGGTTAGCTTCCTACATTTGTGTTCACACCCTTCGCTAAGTTGGCGTCAGGGCGCTATCTGCCCATCACTGACGGGGCGCATAAAGCAGCTCGACTAGTAATGCTCTGCATATGTCGTATTTCTAAAAGCGTCTTTTTGTGATGAAGCGTCTGTTTTAACGGTTACGGCTGGATCCTGAATAATGATTATGTAATTGCAATTCCTGTCGCGAGCTCCTACGTGCTCCTCTTCCCAACTGTAGCTCAAGCCGCGCGAGAAAACACAGGAACAGCCCAGGTCGGAGGCATTTTTCAAAACACATTTCTCTCCCGCTGAGCTCCGCTCTGGAGGGGCTGGCTTGCACGAACAAGTCCGTGTGTCCGATATGAGGAAGCCTCAAATCCGACCCCCCCTAGTGCTGGCACCTGCCCCCCATCCAGAGGTCAGCCACTCGAGAGTTTATCTGTCACACTGAACCGCTGGGGAACACGCACTGCTGACACCATCTCTGAGTCAGTGGACTGAGTTTATTTATAGCTCCCGATTATTGTACAGCCCAGCTGCAGCAAAGCTGCATGCCAGGCTGCCCAGAGTAAATGGGCACGATGAGGTTCAAGAGTCTCAATGTAAGATCACCTTGAGGTGGAAATATCGCGGTATTTCTGGTAATAATGGCTGCTGCTCCTGTAAAAAATAATCTAATATACCAGTCGCAGTTATAGTGATGCCAACTGTGGCATTTGGTTTGATAAATGTCATAGGAGTTTTTAGGTATTTTGTAAAAGATGGTTGTTTTTGCTACTATGTTTTTTTTATATATATATATATAGACGAATAGGCCCACATGCTAAATGTTTTTGGTAACAAACTGAAATTTTGAGTCACTCCATAGTATGTTTTGCACTGAAAAACGAGATTATGATGTAAAAACATCACCATGCCCTTTGGGATTTGGCCATCTTGGTTTTCTAAGATGGCCAAATTGTTGTTAATTTTTGGTGTTCATCTTTGTTCAGATTTTAGTTTCCATCAATACTTAAAAGTTCGCTGACGGAAAAATAAATTCTGGTAGCATTAGTTTCAAGGGTGTTCTTCGTTTTGCATTTTAAGTTCATATCAATATGATCGCCCCCATCTGGCCATATTGCATAATTTTTGGATGTTGGCTGCTTTACAGGCGTAAATGGTAGTTTATCTGTATTTTCAGACGGATTTTGTGCTAAAAGGAGCAACTGTGTTTTGCTCCGTTAGCTTCCTCGCCATGAATGGGCATGTTTCTCAGGCTGGAAATATTTCAACACAGTTAAAAGTTGTCTTTCTTGCAAGCATTTTCTGTTAGCCAGCCAATCATCAATATGCAGCAGAAAGTAGGGGGATTTGTTCATTATAGCTGCGGTATACCTGGCTATAGAAATCAGTCCTTGCCTGATGGCTGAACAAGTTAACAATTTCTTCATTTTTCTTTTTGATTCAGGATCTTCCACCAAACTATCAGAAGGATATTGATTTTTCAAGTTCCCAACTGATCCTGGCTGCTTTGGAGGCTCGCAACGCCACGATAAAGCAACTGTGACAGTCGAAGCTAAGTCGAAGCAGCTATGCAGCTTGAAATTCAAGTAGCACTCAACTTCATCATTTCCTACCTGTACAACAAACTTCCAAGACGGCGTGTGAATATTTTCGGCGAAGAGCTCGAGAGGCAGCTCAAGAAGAAGTATGAAGGCCACTGGTACCCAGACAAGCCGTATAAAGGCTCGGGGTTCCGGTGCATCCACGTAGGCGAGAAGGTGGACCCCGTGGTGGAGCAGGCAGCCAAAGAGAGCGGGCTGGACATCGAGGACGTCCGGAACAACCTGCCCCAGGACTTGAGCGTCTGGATCGATCCGTTCGAGGTCTCCTATCAGATCGGGGAGAAAGGCCCCGTCAAGGTGCTGTACGTGGACGACAACAACGAGAACGGCTCTGAGCTGGACCGGGAAATCAAGAACAGCTTTAACCCCGAGGCGCAGGTGTTCATGCCCATCAGTGACCCCGTCGGGGCGTCCTCAGAGTCCAGCTCGCCGTCGCCTCCCTTCGGCCAGTCGGCCGCCGTCAGCCCGTCGTTCATGCCACGCTCCACCCAGCCCTTAACCTTCACCACCGCCACCTTCGCTGCCACCAAGTTTGGCTCCACCAAGATGAAGAGCAGCGGCCGCGGCGGTGGCAACAACAACAGTAGCACCGCCGCCAGCGGAGGCAGCGGCGGCAGCACCAAGGCGGCCCGCACCTCCCCCACCAACAACCTGGGTCTGAATGTCAATACTCTACTGAAGCAGAAAGCCATGTCCTCCTCCATGCACTCGCTGTACGGGCTGGGCCAGCAGCAGAAGGCCTCCGCCCTGTCGCCCAATGCCAAGGAGTTTGTGTTCCCCAGCCTGCAGGGCCAGTCCAGCCCCGGAGCCGCATTCCCCGCCGACGGTCCCCTGGGGCTCGGCCCCCTGCAGTACAACAATGCCTTCGACGTGTTTGCGGCCTACGGAAGCCTGAACGACAAGTCGCTCATGGACGGGCTCAGCTTCAGCCTGAGCAACATGCAGTATTCTAACCAGCAATTCCAGCCAGTCATGGCTAACTAAGCTAACATCATCAAATATGCTATTTATGAATGACGGTGGCTCAAAGAGAAGGGAAAAACAACTAAAATGAAAAAAGAAAACCGCACACCTATCAACCGGACTGAAGGATCTAGTTGAATAAGCAGTGAAGCGCATGTGCCCAGGTGGGTGGGGGGCGTTTTTAACCGAGCCCCTTTGAGTTTCTACTGAAAGCTTGTTGTACAAACACATCCAAGCTTGAATTCAACATGCATCATTGTTTTTCTTTTTCCTTTTTGCCAACCAAGCACAAACTTTTTTTTCCTTTTCTTTCTTTGTTTTTTTTTTTTTTTTTTTGTTTTTTTACTTTGAGGAACTACTCCAAAAAACAGAATTAAAAAAAAAAGCTTCAAGTTTTGGCCTCTTACAGTATTTTACAGGTGGTAAGACAAGGCTGATTTTTACAAATTGGCACTACTAAGTGGGGTTACTTGGTCTTTTTCTAATTGTATAATTTAATTTAGTACAGAGTTTGTAAGATATCAGAGTATATATTGTTTCTATGACATGGTGTTGCATTTATATCTTTTTACTACTCCAGTGATCTGTGATGGCTGCAGCAGCTTTTCCTTATTATTTTTTTCTTTTTTAAGGATAATTGTTAAAGAAATCCATCTTTGAAAAAAAGGACAAAAAAAAAAAATCAAATATTCAGAAGATTGTGTACAAAGTTACCTTACTGGTGGAATTGAAGTGTAGGAATATTTGCTTTTTTCTGAAAGATGAATTGTATTTTCTGTTAAAAGGTTTAAGATTTTTGCTATACTATGGACAAAAAATGTACTCGTATGAATATTAATTTTGTACCTACATTGTGCAATACTTGATAAAGAAAAAATACGGTATAACAAAGTATTTTGAGTCAGTGTCTTACATGTCAAGATGGACTGAAATAGTTTATATTGTTAAGTTTGTATTAAATGCTTAAAAATGATATGCTTGTCTTTATTTTTTTTAATTTCATATTTGCACCCTGGTCTTTTTAATAAAATAAACTACACTTAAACATGATCCTGTTGAAGTGGCTTTTTTAAATATATATATATATATATATATTGCCTCCCACGTCCGTTATGATTTAACCTGTAATAGTTTTCCAATAGGTGATCAGGCTGATAAGGAACATGTGCCAAACTTTAACCCTGGGGAATTGCAGGTTATATCTGAATTGGCCAATAAAAATCCATTTATCAGCTGTTCTGCAAAGGGCAGAGCATTGCGTAACTTTATGTCTTTGTCTTCCTGCTGATTGTAAGGAAGATAAGTGTTGGCAAATGCCAACAAACGCTCTGGATTTTGGAGTCGAGAGGAAACAACCTTGCAGCAAGTTGAACATTAGTCAGGTGTTGGCAGTGAGTCACCAAGATTTCAAAGTCTGAAAATAAACTTAAGATCTAAAGTCTAACTTTGAGCCTGTCTAAAAGGCTCATTTTGGTTCCTCCTACTGTGGCTTTATCTGATGGAAGCCCTCAAAAAAGCAGCAACTGCTGTCAATTTCAATTTGGACAGTCTGAAATGTGTTTTTGTTTTGAATCGTTGAGCAGCTTTACTCGTCCAGTCCATTTGCAAAATAGTCAAATTTCAAGTTTGCGTCAATGTATTCTAAATTTGACTTTTCTGTTGCTCTTTGGTTTTCTTTGGAAAACAAAAGAAAAAAACAATCTGCAGCATTTTGTAACTGGCTAAAAATGAACATAAAAAACCAAAACATATGTAGATAAATAGCTTTCTGGAGTTTTCCCATTTAAAAAAATGTTATATTTCTACAACAGTGACACAAAGTATGAGTTATAATTTTTCTGTCATTAGCTTGGATTGCTTCTTTTTCCTCTCCAAATTTTCCACATCAGAAGAGAATATGTCCATCTGTTTTTTTTTTTTTTGTTTTGTTTTGTTTTTTTTACTATTTTGTAAAAGTTTTAAAATGCAATGATGGTACCATAGAAATGTCTATTGTCTATAATAGGAATTGGAAGTTGTCTTTTTTTTTTCTTCAAAATATGAACATTTGCAGCTTTAAACAAACTTCATTTTTGCTGGTCTGAAGTCAAAAATAGCTCTTTTGATTGCAGATGGTTTGATCTCTGCAAAACACTCGAGATTGTAAATATTGCTCGGCTAAATACAGGGGGACTCGATTTACAAACTGGATGCAGTTTTTACAAAATAGGTCGATTTTTTTTCTTCTTCTCCTTTTATTGACTTCCTTTTGACCAAAACATGTTGGGACATGTTTTAGCACAGTGCCTCCTTTGTTGTCGCACGAGTTGTGTCCTAACCACAGAGCTGCACAATGTTGCTCTGGGAACAGCAACAAGAAGCACAACAAGTCGCAAACCAGGAAAGCAATTTATGTGCATGAACATGAATGTCTGAATTTAGTGGTGGCAGCGTCATCATTTTGGGGTTACTTATGGGATCACAGCGTGAACGTTTACCACAATTTTAGCTTCTATTTAGCTTTCTAACAGATTTCTTTACTTTTCAGTTGAGTTGTACATGATTCTTTTTTCATCATACATTTTTTATATATATAATGTACATATATAATATACAAAGTTTGCGCTGCTGCAGCCAATATTGCAATGCTGTTTAAGGCTTGAATAGCTTCTGTTATGCTAACTGGTTTTTAGCAGAACCCGAGCGCAACAACAAAAACAGCAGTCTTTTCCAGCGTCTCATCAGATCGTTAAAAACTAACTGCTAAGAAAAGCAGCTTTTTAACCCATCGTTGTCATTCGCGGTTGCCGCTTGTGCGTCAGGTTTTTGGACATACCAGAAACGCGTCAGTACAAAGGTTCCAGATGGAACTTTACTTTTGTATGTAAAAAAAAACCCAATTGCGTTTTAATGTTTGATATGTAAAAATCTCTGTAAATGAACCTGTTAAAGTCCCAACTGTGATGTGTTGTGTGTGTGTGGAAAAATGTTTACTTCATAGAAACTGGGGAGCTCAACAGGAGTGTGTACATAGAGATTCACTGCATTGTGGTACACCTAACGCGCAGATACCTCAGATCAGTTTTCTCATCCAGTAAGTCATCCATCAGTAATAAGTGACAGCATAACCCTTACACAACGTGGGAGTGGGAAGCTTTGTGCCTGTTTTTGGATTCTGTCTGCGCTGATGAAATCCAAATCTCGCCTCAGATTGCTGTAGCAAATAAATTGCTCCAAATCCCTGGCGTGGCAAATGAATTCCCATGGGCATCACGGGGAGGAGAGAAGCTTGTAGGAAGGATTAGACAGAGAAGTGATTTTGGGTTGTTGCCATTCCGTCCTTGTAAGCCGTAGTCACACCGAAAAGGAAAAAAAAAAAAAAAAACAATTTCACTTTCAGAGCCAGTGGCGTCAGCTCTTTTGTATAGAAATCTTTCGTGCTCTTATAACTCTTATGCTTTATGGGTTTATTGTCAGCATTCCAGGGCACTAAATTGAGAATCAGCAAAGAATCAAAACTGCTTATCTAGTCAGTTTTTTTTTTTTTTTTTCTTTGCATTTCTGGAACTCCAAGCTGCTCATGCTGGAAGTGGTTTACGGCCATCTATTTCAGCCCCCACCCCACCCCACCCGCTGTAGCTCAGATGAATGTTTTTCCATGAGCGCAGCGGCCCTGCCGTCAGAGTGGACAACAATATGCAGAACGCACCAAACACAGGTTGGCACATGAACCCCGAGTTCCACATGACCACCTCAGCTCCCTGGGATAAACAGGCCTGCAGATGGTCTGGAGTCACACCAGCTGGGAGACTCCCAGGGTGTGAGGTGTTGCCTTGCTGTGACTCCATCTTGTCTGTTGTGCAGACAGAGCGCTCTCCTTCTGCTTCAAAGGGAAATTTCCGCACACCCCCCCACCCCCATGGTATTAATCACAGGTCCACATCATACGGTGTTCATAACACACCTAACAAGCGTGTTGGACGTGATTTTGTTTTCATGTGCATATGCCATGTGAGAATGCTGCATTTTGAGGCTGATAGGAATGGTAAGACATGAGATAACATAAGATCAGAGTTGTGTTTATAGCTTACCTTGCAGTAATATAGAGGTGTGTGACTGCAAACCGCATATTTTGTATTTGATTTGATACCAAATAAATACAAAGATATACAGTAAATGTCTTATGGACAATTCATGACAGCGCTCAATACATCAAAGAATACAATGGCAAATCGAAGTGCACATTATACCATGATTCTGAATATACAGAATACATAAATACAAAAGTAGATTTATCTTTTTACCATATATTACGGTATCAGACTGTTGCTGCCGTGGGACGTTCAAATAAAAGCTCCAAGCACCTGTTTGTGATTCAGTTAAAGAAATAAACTGTGAACTCACTGACTTCCTTGTTAAGCTGTCCAATTTGTCCCAATGGTTGTGACACACTGCTACAAGGGACGGCCTCTGCTGTGCCATAGAGGTGCATAACCAAGTCTTTAATCATCCAAGAGCACTAAAGTTCCTCTCTGCCTCAGAGGAAGAGACTGGTACCACAAGGAGTAACCCCACCAGAGTTTCAGTTTCAGTGAATAAAGCTCTGATGGCAAACCTTTGAGAATGTTTGTAGCCTCCTCACAGGATCTGTACATGTAATTACATTTGAACTTGGGAAGCTGGATTCCCAGCTGCTAGGCATTCATTGCTGGGTAGTCATGAGCCACAGGGTCGATACTTACAGAAAGCAAGATGTTCTCCACCCTGCCGGAAACGTTCAGTGAGCTGTGTGCGAAGAGCATCAAGTACCTTAAAATTCTCAAATCTGTAGAGTAGAAATTTTAGGAGCAAAACTACTTGAGTATCCACTGAGGCACTTGGATGGTTGTCGAACTCTTGGCAATGTTATTGTCCAAATCTACGGTGCCTTCTAAAAAAGATCTTGGCAAATCCATCATCACTTCTTTTGCCATTGAGAGTAGTCAACCTCACAAACAGCAGCCTTCATAGCAGAAACAGTCTGTATCCTTTCTGAAGAGAACTGTTGAGACACCCTTGTTCTTCTATGTCTGCTTCTGCCATCCCAAGGCCTTTCCTAAACTGCTGAATCAGGCCATTTGCAGAGGCTGCATTGGGAGAAACACCCCAGGCCATTTAAGGATTGAGTCATATTGTGCTAGAACATAACATATGGGACTGTGTCTTACCATCCACCTGGTTGCACACAGTACCTTCAGGGCAGCAGCGGTTGCATGATCAGATATCACTATCTGATGAAACAAGTGTTTGAATTTGCCAGACTCCCCAAACAAAGCTCCTTATCTGCTCAGCCCAGTCTGGGGCACTTGCTCAACTCCAGAAGCTGTGCATGCCTTCTGTGCCGTGACTTTCACAAAGTACATGTAGAGCTGGTGGCTAGTTTTCCTGTGTCCCAGACATGTTTTCAGTGACATGATAGGCCCTGATATATTGGCCGAGTAAGTCTTTGAAGAAGACATCTGTCTTTTCTGCCTTTTCTTTGAGATGTTGAGACAGATTACTCTTCTTGTAGAGCCAAACCTTTCCAAATGAAATATTTGATGGAGCCCACATCCTGTGGCAAGCTGTGCCTGGCTTCCCCCTGTTGTCTGGTTATGAAGCTACAGTGTTTCCCTTCTTGAGCAAAAGACATTCATTGCATGGATGTGCAGCTGACTTTTTGCATGTCCCAAGAACTTCTCGAGTCTTTTTCCTATTCCTCAAGCTTACGCTCTGAAAGGCAAGACAGGATCTCATTTGCTTGCAAATGATGACTGGAAAGACGATTCTCGCTTTCTCTGCCTCTCTCATGCCTCATTTTAGGGGGTTTCGGTTATCCGTAGCTACCTGTGTAGTTTTGTTGCCACAGGCTTAGGCTGCTGTAGGACAAACATGCCACTTTCCTTACCTTTGCTACTTTGTTCTTCTCCTAACATGATTTGCTATCATGTTAGCTTTTATGTTTTCTCAGGTTTTTTTCTTTCCCGCTCCATCGAAGCCAAACCTGCTCTGGAATTCTGTTGGGCTTGAATACCTTCCTGAATTATGCTCTCCCTCTCCTATAGTGCTTTTCATTAACACAGAAGGTACTCCGACATCAAACTGTCTGCTCTGTCTTCTCGGTTACGGCAGATTGGAGAGGAGTTTTTCCTCTCCACTGTCGCTGCACGCTCTTCCAAGAGTGAAGGCTGCGAATCAAGCTGAACTTGATGCAGTTTGATAAACATGATCAACTGGAATATAAGTATAATGGAAATGAAGTGACCTTTTCCGTGTGTGTTGTGAATTGGCACTATATAAATAAACAGAAATTGAAAGTCTGGCCTGAATGTGGATTGCGTCCTTGATCGACACCCCAGTTCTATTCCCAGCCTGTGATCAGCGCCGTTGCTGTCATTGTTCGAAACCAAGGACGGCACCTGTTCCCGAACCGCTGACCGAGGCGGTGACATTTACGAGACCAGAGGGCGCGAGCTCACGGTGGGAAGCACGTCTGCATGTCAAGCAGAACAGCCCGGCGTTTCCCTGTATAAAAACAGAGCGGGGAAGATAAAAAGAAAAAAAAAAAGCGAGTCTCATCAACTCTGTGTTATCCGCTGATAAACCCCGAGCCCAGGCCCTAATGAAATCAAGCTGCGCCGCGTTTGGCCGGCACCGAGCCTCAGTCAGCTGCCGCTTTCAACCGCTGCCAACTCATTTTCCAGGGGATCGTCTGGTCGACCTGGCTCTTTTTCCGGAGCCGGACCATCACTCAGCCTAAGAGCAGCACGTCTCAACTATATGGACTCCTAATCCATATTTCATTGCCACTCTATAACCGAGAGAGGAAGGTGCAGAGCTGAATGTGCTGCTGCTGCCAGTGCAGTCAGTGTGCACTCCCCCTCTCACTCTCTTGTTTGTTTTGGTCTGAAGGCGCAGTTGAAGGCTGCCACACCAAAAGGGTGTTGCACACTTGAATAGGCTTAAAAATAGAAATTGCAGGGTTTCTGCGTCATCGCGGGAGAATCCTCTCCTCCTCCTCGTCTTCCTTCTCTCCCCGCCTCCCCGCAGCGCGTCGCGACTGAATGCACAGGAGGAGCCACTTGTATGCTGATGCTCCCGCTGTCATCACAGCCCGCTGTGACGTCAGCGTCCTTGGAGGACTGCGGTTGGGTGGAGCGCTCGCGTTCGTGGGCCTCTCATGTCCGAGGCATGAAGGGAAACAGGAAAAGCAGGCAGAAGAGAAGTGTGATGGGGGGGGGGAAAAAAGTGGGACAAAGAAGATACAGAAACGTTTTTTCCTTTTTGTTTTTTTCTTTTTGCCAGGCTACATCAATGGCAAGCAATGTAACCATGGCAACACTTTTCCATCATCTTTTTATGCCGATAATGACTCGCTGGAGCAGAAAGACGTGCAAGTGCTTTTGAATTAGGCTCCTAGCAATTGACCAAAGGTATATATTTTTTTTAAAAAACAGCCGCGGTAATAAGTTTCTTTATTAAAATGTGGGAGGTTGTGAAAACACTTCAGAGTCTCTCTAGCAATAGCTCTCACACACATAATAATGGGAAAATGACAGCATTGGTGAGAAAGTGGGGTTAAAGTGAGTTGGTTAAAGTATTTCACAGCCTTTGATCTTTTATATATTTTGTTGCGTTTTCAAGAGTAATAAACATACCTTATTAGGATTTAATGCGACAGATCAACACAGAATAATCAATAATGACAGAGTGGAAATAAAATATGGTTTTCTCCGTTTCAAAATTCTGAAAGGTGCGGCTTGCTAGTATATTCTAGGGCAGCTCAGAAGGCTCAACAAAATGCAAAACGACGAATGCCCTAGCAAACTTATCATGACATCTACTTCAGCATAACTTCCACCGACTCCCAATAAAATACTCCAAAACCAGCGTTTTAAAGTGACCAAGGGTGAAAAAAACCTTGGTCACAATACTTCAGCATACAATGCCATCTGGTATAATGGCATTTCTCTTTGCCATTATACCACATCGTATCACATGCTCAGATATCAATTCATCTATTCAGTCATCTCTTGACTGAATGAATAAATAAACTATATATAAAACCTATCAAAAAAATAAATAAATAAAAATAATAATAATAATAATAATAATAATAACAAAAAAACGATAAAACAATTTGCTGACGCCATTCTGTATAACTATGATTTCCACACCATTGATTCCAATATGCGTGCTTTATTTAGAAAAGGAGCAGACCAACAGCGATGTGCACATTTAAGATTAAATGCTTTTTACCACCAGTACCTGGTAGTAAACCTTCACACCGCCACTCTTACAATAGACATTTATTTGTGAAAAGGATGACTTCCATCGGAACTGTGCCCAGGGTTGCAAAATGGACCGTTGACTCATGTCAGTTAGCATAGCTGTCAGACGCAATAACAAAAGAAGAAACTCTTTTGTGGAGGACATTTGAAGACTCTTAGTTGCAGATGACAAAGATTGTTCTAAAGAGAGCTTTTTGTTCGACTCCACGTTGGAGGTAAAACACTAAATGCTGATAAGTCCTCCATTGAACCTCACTTAACAAGCTGTAGTTAAATCTTTTTGAATTTACCCATGTACAACAGAACTGCATTGCAGTGTTACACCTTTATAACAATGTAGCACACCTCTATTAGCATTGCCAGGATTTACTCACTTTTATTGAGGAGTTTTCTTTGTTCATTCGTCTTTCCGCTCCCTGATTTGATGTTGTCCTCTTGTGACATCATGGCGAATAGATTTCTACTCCTCCCCTCACTTATGTTTATGGTTTAATAACAGAAAGGGGAGGGGAGGAGCCTATTTGTTAATACTAAAGACCCCTCAAACATCCACACAGTCCCTTTTATGGCCTGCTGCATCCTCTGTTTCAATTTACCCTCACAAATCCCCAGGATCCCATTTCCTCCTCCTAAAAAACTATTGAGTGCTTCCCCATCACTAAAGTGCAGACGGGTGCTATTAGAACCCTCCAGTGAGCGTTCCAGGGATCCAAAGAAATCAGAAGCCGCAATTATTTTTGTCAGTAAAAACCTCGGGCTGCGCAGGGCGAAAAATTGGTGAGCATCACATGCGGCGCTTTTCTTTCTGGCAAGAAGGACTTTTGTAGCTTTAAATTTTTATCGGCTTTGTCCAAATTCCCAGTCTCTGCTGACGTTCAACAGTCAAACAGTGAAGCATGATGCTGCCACCACCAAGCTTCACCGGGGCTTGAAGAGCATGATGAAGATTTCTTCACACTGCAGATCTTAGTGATCAACTCAGATTTTGCACGGTTGTTTGCATTAGAATTCACATGTCATCAGTCTCCAAAAACAGACCTGGACATTACCTTGATTCTTTCATGCGTGTTTGAGGAATCCTTTAGTCTCCCATGGCGACCATTCGGCTGTGCAAAACGCCCGGGGTGGACCAAGCCCCTCCTTCGAGGACAAAGCTCCTCCTCTGAGCTACAACTTCCAAGTTTTTGCCGCACAGTGCAGAGCTGGTGAAAACGTTTTTAAAGGGTTAACAAAGGAGCCATGTTGTGATGACTTCCTGAAGGCGGAGTTTCATAAAGAGGAGAAGCTTCTTAAAGAGACAGAGGCCCAATCTCCAGGCGTAAAATTGCGAACTCATTAACTCATCAAATTTCAAAGCCGTGTATTTATTTCTTTCCTCCTCAAAATTATGCTCTATTTTGTGCTGGTCTGTCACATAACCTACTGCAATAAAATATGCTGTGGTTTGTGGTTGTAACATGAAAAATTGAGGGAGAAAAAATGACTACTTTGGCAAGCCAGCGTGGACTAAACTATATTTTTTAACTTGTGACATGGTGGGTATGTGTAACGTTCGTGGCCACATTGCTCCGGCTGTTTGAAGTCGACAGAGCTACGAGGAGATGGCTTTGGTGTAATACACCCTACTTCCCAGCTCAGCCGTACATCCTCCACTCTACTCCCAGCTCATCCGAGCCCCATCGCTCTCCCCAAAGCCTGGGAAGTTTCCCCGGTATTTGATGTTCCCCGTCTGTGTAATTTAATCTCAGTGATTCCCTGCAGCTCTCCCCAGTCATAAACCTCTTCTCTAATAATAGGAAACCCAGGCACAGCCACCTCTCTAATCTGTGCCTCAGTGCGTGGATGTTGGCGCGCGAGCTGCTCCTGCCTCTGCGGCACAGAGATAAGGCCGCGGTTGTTTCAGCCTCCCTGAACTCGTTCTCCCACACTGTGAATGTGACGCCGACTCAGAGAAGAAGGATGGCCTCTGCGAGGAGGGCCTCCGAGTTTACCGCGACAGAGCGCACCCTCCTGTTCTCCTCCTGCCCGGAGACTGATAGCGCGCAAACGGCCGCTCGCTCACTGGAGTTCAAGCACAGCGTTGAGACGTGAGAAAGGAGTTAAAATGATGAAAGTGTTTGGAAGTAGCTCAGCTGGCTTTGGGAGCTCCGTGATGAGTCTGGAACATTGTGACACTGATGATGTGGCCTATTTGGGAAAAATAAAAAACAACTCTTCCAAATGAGGTTTCCTCGTGCTCCAGTTTTTCTCAGTTGACATAGAACTGTAAATAGAATCCACTTTTACAGTATCTGTTTCATCCTTTCTGATATTTTTGCTGTGATTAATGAGTTGTGCTTAGGATTCATTCTCTCTTCTGCATGCTTTTTTTTTTGTTCATGTCCAGAAAAGGGGGTTTAGGGCTGACCCACATTTTTGTTTAGCACTTAAGCATTCATGCTAACTTTACAAACGTTTAGCGCACCTAGCTTTCCCTTAATACATTTTTCTGGCTAAATTCTAAAGCCTAAATCTGTTTGACAATCTTTACTATTGTTGATGGTTGTAGTTAGCCGTGTAAATTCGTGCTCTTAGCAGTTTTGTTTCCCCTCCTCATGTTCTCCACCCGTGACGAGTTCACATGTACCCAGAATGCATTGCTGTGGAACGACAACCTGTAGCTCAAATCAAACAGCTTAAAATCCATTTGCACCCTTTGTGCTTTCTATACCGAGCTCACTTAGGCAAAATCTGCTACATAGTTAACGATACTCAACAACTATAAAATTTGAAACAATGAGTGAAACATCTGCTCCAAAGCATCATGGGTAATAACAGATTTAACCCCGCGTAGGGTGATGTACTTAGAGAGATCAATTAGCCCAACATGTTGGCCGAGTCCCGTGAAGCTTCATCATCAGAATCGTTTGTTTGAAGTCCTGAAACGACTGATAACCGATGTTGGCACAAGGAATATGGGTGGAGGTTTAGTTTCTGATCTCTCACTTGCTCAATTGTTTTTTGTGTGCCTTGAGTAAATATACACTAAAAGGGAACCACCCGAAGATGACTCACTGTCCGACATTCCTGAGTCTGATAAACACAAGTTAAGCATTCAACCAATGCAACAACGCCTTGCTTAAAACACAAACCTCATATTTTGGATATTTCTTCAGTGATGTATCACTCTGATATCCCTACCTAATCCAACCAACTGTCTTCAGAAGTCATCTTTGTATAAGAAAAACACATTGAACTAGATGTTCTACAATAATGAACAAACAGCATCATGAATACCTATCTCAAGAGGTCATTGGGTGAGAGGCAGAGCACACCCGGGACGGGTCACCTGTCCCAGAGAGAAACACACACTCACACCTAAGAACAATTCAGAAAGACCAATTAACATGACTGTTGTGTGTTTGAACTGTAGGAGGAAGCCAGAGTACCTGGAGGAAACCCATGCATGCGCATGGAGAACGTCCAAACTCCATTCAGAAAGACCCCCGGGTCAAGATTCAAACTCGGGACCTTTTTTTCTGCCAGGCTACCAACTGTACCACCGTGAAGCTCTCAGAAAACCTGATAGTGGAAGAAAAGTACTTAAGTATTGTGAGTAGGGTCACCTTCCACTGAGATCTTTAGGGTTTTTAAACAGCCAGAGCTACAATATGGTTCAACTCAAAGCATTTTCATATATTGGAATATCTGGAGTTGAGACATAAAGTTTTGAATTGAACATTTGTGTTCACAAAAGATTTCCACAGCTAAGCTAATTTGCAGAAAAAGAAAAAAAATCAATAGGAAAATTTTCAATCTATAGAGGTCCAAAATGAAGTCTAGATCAAGTAAAAACTGATAAAAGCACATTGGAGTTTGTAGTTGTTATGGTATTAAATGTAAGCATCCTCCTATGTTTCCAAGATTCGTTTCTCTTTCGTTTGCTGTCCCTGATAAAGCAGCAGATAAGCGACAGCTTCACGCAGAGCAGAAGACGAAAGTGTTTGGTGTTTGCTGAGCAGCTAGGGCAGCTGAAGTTTTGACTGCGGACGTCGTAAATCATGAATGGTGGTCATCTTTGTTTGACCACGCCGAGGTCCCACTGCGCCGCCAGCGCCATCATGTTTCATTTATGGCTCACATCAAAATAACCGCGCCGCAGCCGGCTCCGGATCCACCCGGTATCATCTCACTTTCAGCAAAGAGACAAGCTGAGGAGGGTTCAGTGCCGCAAGTGAAGCGCCCCTCTCCCACCATTTAAATATTTCACCAGCCAGGGAGAGGTAATGGCATTCTGGTGCGCTGCGCGGTATTCAGCAAAAGGTCAAGGTGGAATGGAAAGATTCGCATCTGTGCCATTTTTAGGACTCGTCAGCAGCAAGTACTGCTGGGTAATCTGTCAACTGGAGGAGCAACAACCTTAGATCAGTGCTCTGTGGGTCGATGGCGCTTTCATTACGGTACTCACACCAATATTGACCCATTCTCTGTCTTTTTCTTTTTCTTTTTTTTTTTTGGTTTGCAAGCCTATTAGAGTTCCAGAAATAAAATCTGCAGATATGCTTTGACTATTGCAAAACATTTCAGCTCGTCCAATTGTACAAAACACATCCAGAGGATCGTGACGTCACTGCAGGCGATAGTGGGCGGACTTTTAGCCTCCAGACACACAGATGCTTCCTCATATCGCGCTTTCGTCTCTTATCCGGCCACAATAGAAACGTCGAGAAAAAGAATGTGGCCTCCGCCTTCCTCCTTTGTTTCCCTCACAGCGACTTGAAACCTCTGCCTGAGAGAGCAACAGCTTCTCTATCAGCTGCTCCTTCTTTCCCCTCGTTCATTAAGGCGGCTGGTTCGACGCGGTCAAAACACGAGGCGCTTTCGAGGCTGATGCTCGCCATTCCTTTCACAGGGTTTTCATTAGCTCTCCTTTCAGGAACAAACCGTTGCTGGAAACCAGCCCAGGGTTGTGATGATGTATGTAAGAAATGAAACTCAACAGGTGAAAAGGCTCATCACAGTTTGGACTTTTGTCACAAAACCCTTTCTTTCCAAAAGCTTGTTTTAAACAGAAATTGGGCGACTTCACATAAAACCGTGTCGAACAGACAAATGGACTAAATTTCTACAAAGCTTTTCTGGTCATACTCAACGCTGATGGTGCTTTACATTAGACTCATAGACTTTACACTGGTGCTGTGTTACCGTGTTTCATGCAATGAAAGGTTTATCTTCTTATTTAACAAAAAAAAAAAGAAGAGGAAGAAATTGAAGTATTTGTAAATTTGCATCTTTTAACATATTTCTAATAATCCCAAAAAATCTGCAGAGCGTGCCAGTGTCTCAAACGCAATTAATCGATTAATCGACAGAATGATTGATAGAATAACTGATTGCTACAATAATAGTTAGTTGAGGTCCGATTTGTGTACTGACATTTCTTCAGATGAATTCACTGATAGACAAAGTGGAGAGTGACTAAATGGGACTCAACTTATTTTCAAATAAAAATCCAACTGAGGTGTTGTGACTATGTGTATTGAGGCTCCTTGAGTTAATTCCCAAGACTTTAGATGTGCTTACCTTACCAGCCTGTTCTTCTTTGCATAATGGCTCCGTTACGCCACTATTCATTTATTCACTGCTGGATTCTAACTTCAAAATGATGAGACCTATTAAAGCAGCTTGTTGGACTGGATTTCATTCATGGGGATCAAAATAGACAGGAAATAGGGTCAGTAAACATACGTGTCTGTATATTACATAAAATATACCGAGGTCCCAGGTTGTATATTTGAAGAAAAAAGATTTGTTATGGATTTTTTTTTTCTATGCTCTGCAGAGTTGTGAGTCTGGCCACATAATAGTGACTGAAAAACCAATATTTAATGGGAGTAAGAAAATCCCAAGTGGGCTCCCACTTTCTGTTCTATTAGTTTTGCAATTTATCACCAGAATGATTGTGATGCTGATAAGCTATTTGGATGAGTCTGTTTAAGGAACGGTGGTCGTGTCTTAGAATGATATGGATCTGTTTGATGAACACACTTCACCCTCTCAAGAGACATCAGTATTTAACAATATCGAGTTTATGACACGCTGCCTTTGATTCTGTTTCTGAGACTATGGCCTTATTGCTTTGCGAATAGATTTGAAGGCATTTCTAGAGACTTCCCCTATGTGACGTTGGGGAATTTTGTGAACATGTATTAATATATACATATACCCTGTTCCCGGTTTTAATAAATGAGAAAAATCCTCCATTTTGCACACAGTGTGGTGTTGGTTTTCCTCCTCCTGTGGGGAAACAGTCTAAGGCTGGATTCACACCAGGCCTGTTTGGTTCGCTTTAATGGAGAAAGTCTGGTCAGTTTCATGAGGTGTTAATGCGCAAATCTACAAACCGCGTCTTGGTTTTGGTCGAGGGGAATATGGTGCGGTTCGAATGCATATTTGAGCGGCATATTTGATAAACTACCAGAAGAATTTCAGCATCTGGGCATCTGATTGAAGCAAAACGGTGTAACTTGATGCTTCTTCTTGAATGATAGAAAGACTACAGTGCTGGTGCATCCCTACTATCCATACCAGAGGTAAAGTAACTACCTGTGATGACAGAGCATTTTGTCACACCTAATGTGTGTGTAGTCTTATTTTACAGTCTCTGCAAACACAAACACACACACACGTGTGGCTTGTTTACTTGCGAATCCCGTGCTCTGAAAAGCAACTTTTCATTAGGAAATTTCCTCCACCCAGAGCCTGCTGGTATGTGTGTGTATGTGTGTTGGAACTAAACAGCTTCTTGGTATCAAGACTCTCATTATAGGAGCTGCTCTTTCATCCTCTGGTTCAAAGTGCCGCCCGGCTGTCGGCGGTGGGTGAGCAGACACAGACTAACACTAGACGGAAGGAGAGCAGGAAGGGGAAGCGTAGAAGATCAGGGATGGAGGGAGAGGCGGGAAGGGGAATGTGAGGACAGGAGAGGATGGACCCCAGAGGGCCGGAGCGAAACGGCAGGCAGAGACAGGTGGACTGGTTAGGTAATGGGGTGAGGTTGTTATGTAACCTTGGTGACGGTGATGAAGGTCTCAGTCTGCGTTCATGCATTATACTCTGTTGAACATTGATAAGTCGCCAGGGCTAAAGACGAAATGTGAGCGGCTTTCCAAATAGGCACAGTATAAATAACTCTGCCGTACGGTGGAGGTGGGAAGATTTCTCAGTTTATAAAATTCAGGTCTGTATGTATGCGTGTGTGTGTGTGTGTGTATGTGTGTGTGTGTATGTGTGTGTGTGTGCGTGTGTGTATGTGTGTGTGTGTGTGTATGGATGGATGGATGTCAATTTCCTAACTTCTACTTTTTTTGTTCTGACATCACGCCGCATATCAACTATTTTCATCAAGCTGTTGTTATTTTCCTTTCCTCCTGCCATGAGCTGGCCTTTTTTTTTTTTTTTAGCCTTCAGCTCCTGCAGCAGCAAATCAATGGCGCTCCATTCTGCTGGCGCGGCTTGCAGAGCGAGCGTTCAGCTGCTGACGTCTGACCCCCGCCGCATAACGGAGTGGATTGGGTTGTTTTCTGTACATCAGCCCCGTGACACGAGAGGCGGGCAAGATGAGACGCGGGCGCTTCCTGCGACTCGCGGCGAAGTGTGTGTAACCCACCCTCATCATCGTGATCGTCCTCTTCCTCCTCCTCACTGTCAGCCTTCTTCTGTGATCGGCGTAGCAGAGGTCAGTGTCAGGAGGTTTTACATTTCATCTTTCTGTATACAACAAGTGCATCTCTGCCTTCCTCTGTCTGTGTGTGTGTGTGTTGTTCTTGTTCATCAGGCCGATAAATTATTAGCAGGTGCGACCGCTCAAATGCCTTCAAGGTACTGGGGGCAGCGAGGAAAGAGAAGGTCAGTCCTCTCGTGATTCTGTCAACCGCCGGGTTTCAATCATAACCCAAGGCCTCAGTTCGCCCCATATGGGCAGATGCTCTACCTGCGGCTCCGGCTGCTTAAAGAGTGAGGAAATCAAGGTTCATGTTTTCTACTCTTTTGGCCTTTTCAGACAGCAGGCGTTCAAAGCCTACTAAGAGAGCAAAGAAAAAACTGGACGTTTTTTTTTTCTTTTGTAGCCGAGGTTCAGGTTTAAAATGTCAGAGTTGACTGTCTGGTGCTTGGCAGCTATTGGTCATAATTAGGAGTGTAGAGATATTTGATATTTGCTTCTTGAGAAGAGATTGGGAGGAAAACTGAGCTCTCACAGCAATAGCTCACTCTTCTATAGTGAAGAATGAATAGAGATCATTTAAAAGAGTCTGGAAAATAAAGGTTTTGACTTTCTTTAGCAGTGCGTCAGCTCACAGACAGAATCTATGCAACGAGGAGCAACTTAGACTGCTTCTATCAGTCTGTAAAAATGACAGTAAACAGATGGAAAACTCCCACGGTCTCCATGGAGCGACTGGCAAGGAAACATATTTCTTCACCTAAGCAACAACAGAGTCTGATTGTTTTTCTTTCAAACTCTCCTCTTCATTTCCTCATTGGCGTTCCATTGGGTTTGTTTTTGTGTGCTTTTTTTCTATTTAAGGTTGCGACTCGATGAACCGGTTATCGCTGAATGTGTGTCTACCTGTTTGGGTAAACACTGGTGGCAACGCTGCGTACCCGCTTCCTTCCCGCTTCCTTCCGAAGTCACGGCGCCCATAGGGACAAACGCGAGGTTTCACAGAGCAGGCCACACGTCGTTCATTAGGATTAGCTTTAGTGTTTATTTGTGAGCGAGTCAGTAAAGCGATCGTGTTTGCTATTGATGCAATGCGCTTCACGCCTTTATGGAGTGTAAAACAAACGAGCTGTCAGTGATGCGAGTGAGATTGAATGTGTGTGTGTGTGTTTGTATGATTCATTGGCGGTGGGCGTTTGGAGAGCTTCTTCTTCTGCATGCTAAACTGCTGCCACAGGCTGTGAGGGTCAGCACATACCAACGCTCAGGGAAAGGACAGCTCAGGTTGGGAGGACGAGTTGGATTCCTGCTTCTCTGGGCGACAGAAACACTTTTGAGTTTACTGAACCCAACGCCTGATGGTTTCTGTGACACTGACGGTCCTGTTGCGTTTTGCCTCTCCCTCTTTGAAGTAAACTTTTCCAAGCTGTCTGGAACAGTTTGTTTGGAGGCAGGGTAAGCAGTGGTGCACACTTCTTTCAGCTGGCTTCAAGCAGGCAGTATGAGAAATGTGTTTTTTTACATATTTGTTGAAGGTGTCACTGTTCCGTTACAAGACAGATGACCTGTGAAAAGATCGATCTCCTCCACCTCCTCCCAGAGCTACTAGCGCCATCTGGAGAAACGCTCCAACCTCCGAATAAAAAACAAGCAATCAGAGCCAGGAGGAGGGTTTTAGCGCTGTCAATCAATCTCATGCACTCGCAGCCCAGCGTGCTAATGGCACAGAAACAAACTAACGTTACAGGAAAAGCATTTTTCTGCTGTTATCAGTGGCTAGGCTAACTAACCTTAGCATTCACAACGGACTCCTTCGTAGTGTGGCATAGCAGACAGAAAAGAGGACGATGCGAGGTGATTGACAGCGCTAAGACCCTCCTCCTGCCTCTGATTGGTTGTTTCTGACTTAGCAGTAATTCTGTAGTCAGTGCTGTGAGACAGATAATCTGTTAAAATATTAATATTCCAACCACATAGTGACAATTTTAACACAAATTGGTTAAAAAAAAAAGAAATATATTTTAATAAAAGTATGAACGTATTTGCAAGGTGCACTGTCTTCTGCGTCTTTTCCTAGGAGCCGCAGTATTATCCTGTCCCAGTTACTACTGAGGTGTCTCAGCTTCTCGGCAGCAAACTAATGCAAATATGAAAATTGCTTCCCCTCCATTGTGACAACCTAAAGGCAAACAGCTAAACAAATCAGTCTCCAGACTCTGAAGGCAGAGCTCGCCTGCTGCTCTTGTTTAATGCAGGAGGCATTTTGCAGTGCGGGATGAATAAAACATCAGAGCACCTTGTTTATTTCCATCCTTCAACCGTAACTCGTTCTTTACATAATTGAATTCCATCGGCCCATTCGAGGCAGTGCATCTAATTGAACCTCGAGCCGTTAGCTGGGGAACGATTTGTTTCCATACGCCGACTCTGAATTGTCACCAAGCAGAGCTCGGCGGGACCGCGTCAGGGTTGGCCTTCGGTCCCACCTGTGGCAAGAGAGTGGATTGTTCGCGTCGCCTCCTCATCTCTTGCTGGAGAGTTCTCGGGCCGCTCGTGTTCGCTTCTTTCTGCCTGGTGTCGGGGATCGTTCGGTGTGTGAGAAGTGGCCCCCGACGGCGACCATTCAACCTGGATGATTAGCACAGCAAACAGAATCGGCCCGCTTCAGGTCGGAGCGCCGCGATTTCTTCCTCTCCTTCCTCTTCCACACAACGTTTTTCTGTTCATGTGGAATGTGTTGCCCGATCTGCTGTGTTGCACATTACAGCAGACTCTTCCTCTCCACTTGGCAAGCTTTGCTCGTGAGAGATGTTTCCCTCCTCCTCTCCTGACTTCTCTATGGACGCCATTCTTGCCTGAAATTGATGGTCGCATTCATGTCCTGCTTCCTCCTTCTCATGCAGGGACAGCGCCACATTAGGATTCAGCAGCAACATGTAAACGGAGAGCCACTTGTACACACATGTGGGAAAGGGATAAAGAAAGAGGGACAGCTCTTAAAGGAATAGTTCGGAATTTCGAAAGGGAAGTATTGTTAAAGTAATAATAAAAGTTATTATCTAGTCTCCATAACTTCTTCATGTAGTAGAAATCAGAGGTTGGTTCTTACAAGACCGACGGGTTTTTTTCGGATGTTGATCAGCAATTCCAAGACGCCTTGAGTCAGCTGTAGTTGTCATGCCAGGCCAGTAGATGGCACTGTGATTTTAACGCGTCGTCGAATGTGCTTCCATATGTTTCTTATCAGAAATTATGCTAAACTGAACAGGGTAAGTTCGCAGCACAGTGCTATCCTCCACTTTTCTTGTTGCAACATACGTCTAAGAAAATATGTCAAAAACGTACTGTTGTGAAAGTTTTGTGCTGCAGCTTTAATGGCAAAAAGTTTTCCTAAAGTGACTTGGCGTTGCTCAAGAGAAATCCTGGGAGGCCAAACAGTTCGATAGAAGACTTACAGGTTCGACATCATTTGCATTTGAAAAGCTGTCAAGCGACAAAAAGGCCCACGGTGGCTCAGTGACAACCAGTCAACACCACTCGAGTGAAAGTTAGCAGAGTGTGAGAGGAGTTGTCTGTGTTACTGCAGCCAGCTGGACCCGGAGACACTGACCAGGTCCTGTCTCTTCCAATTAGCCCCACTCAGCCTCTCACTGCTCCTAATTTAATCCTTCTGCTGAGCTCAGCCCGAAGTAAACAGCTCATGTGCTCAGGCTATTTCACTACCAACCCTCAACGCTTCTCACTGCCAGCAGCTGTATTAAGCAGGTCCGTGTGCAACTGATGTGTGTCGCACAGGGTCTTAGCAGCTATTACCGTCCCTCACTCCCTGCTTGTCTCATATAAACACCTCGATTGCCTGTGGATCAGCAGGGCAGAGCGGTTGTTAGTTGGACTCCTGGTTCTAACCTGTGTTGCGTGTCCTTGGGCAGGACACTGAATTACCCGTTGCCTGTCTGCAAACTGATGTGTGATTGTGTGAGCATGGGGGAATTGGACTTGTTGTTGAAAAGTGCTGTGGCTGGCTGGTAAAAGTTTGCATAACTATTGAACTTTTCAGCAACAGATCAAGTTCAAAACAAGGAATTGGTGGTTAAGCGATGAATCAAATGGGGAATGGGTGACATTTCAGGGTTGTTGAAAAGGAGTTATATCAGGAAGGTACATAAGAGAAACCATCATTTCATTTACTTAGGCCAAAAAGGAATCTAATCCAACATCTCTGCTGAATTGTTTCAAATCCGCCACATTGGGGGACATGCAAGCAGGAACAACTTTCTAAAGTCATGACACCGTATCTCAACCAGGAGTCCAGATTTGACTAAAACACCCCAAATCTTTCCAGAGGCAGACCTACTTGTGAACTTTTGCTCATTGCCCTCCTGAATGACCCATGAGAGCTTGAGCTTATGACCACAAGCCGATATTTGGACATTCTCCGGCAGGATGTTCTTCTGGGGAACAGAATTCAATCCATCACTCTGTTGACTGTTGATGCGATGTTCTTTTCTGAATTAATTTGCTCATCAATTTATCTATTTGTTTGAAACGTTCTGATATATGTAGTTACGACCAAAATGATAAGAACAGAAGAAATCTGTGAGAAGCCAAATACTTTTTCATGGTTGTAGATGATATTCAGTATCTGCACAAATCTATTGGCTGCCAATTTGTGATGCAAATGCGTAATAGTTTTGCGTGGTAGATTTTGTACGCTAATGTGACCAAGGCAGACCTTTTTGTCCAGCTCCATTCATACTGAATGGTAGAAACAGTCCTGGAGTGTTTTACATTCCCACCATAACATTTTATAACATACATTTACGAGCATGTCAGCTTCTGAGGGCAGACTTGACCGATGCTGTAAATAATTATGGAAATGAAGATTCTCTAAGTCATCCCAAATGAAATCATTCTCCTGAAGGTCCAGAGATCCAGCCCTCTGACACCAAACGGTTTTTGCTCCTCCTTGCTTGAACGCAGACATTCTACGGAGGTCGAACAAAGTTCACGAGCAGCGCGTACTAGAAAACGAAACGTAAGCCGACCCTGATGTTTCGGAGTAAAAGAGGATGTGGTGGAGGTGAAGGCCACATTGGAATGAATGCAGCGGCCCAACATGTGGGGATCATGCGTGTGCTGCCTGCTGTTGTCGCGGTGACTGATAGCCGGTTTCAGATGAACTGGAGTGAAACCAGAGACTAGGAGGAGAACAGACGCTCACAGGCTCAAGTTGATTGGGTCAGTGTTTCCACTCACACCTCACCATCCGTCAAAGAACCGTGCTGCAATGAGACACCCTATCTACGCAGGTTGTTCGGTATTCAAGGAGGTAAAGCATCTCTTTGACTCAGCCCACTGGATCCTTTGTTAGGCTCACGTCTTCCTTCACTAGTTGTTACTTTTCACCCTTATGAGTCAGAATAGAATCCACACAGACAAAGATCCCGATGTGCCGCATCGTTTTATCAGGGATCCTCACAGGAACGCATCCACCCATAAATGAGTAATTCAGAAATTACTCATTTATGTGTGATTTCTGAATGTCGTAGAGCCTCTTGTGATTAAACCACAAGCAGTTTGGGGAAGTTTGGAGAAGACGCCGCTTTACAGCCTCTGATCAATTTAAACCCTAAAGACCAACCAGCAGTAAGACCAGGAGTTGATTAACTTTTCTTCGTGATTGTGATTGATTGATTGGTTGATACAAGTTGGGAAAGACCTTTCGAGCAATAGCTAAGCAACTCCAGATTCTAGGATTGGACTTTGAAAGTTATTTGGATCTGTCACCATGTTGCCAAAGCATGAGACGTGGAACCAATCTGTTTGCTTCACGGGACAGGAAGTTAGGATATTCAGGAACAATAAAGGCATTGAACTGCCTGTAGGGAAGCAGTTTCTGTCACCATTTACTAAAAAAATGTCAACAAAGGACAAAAAAAAAGCATAAAAAACTGACACCTTCAACACAAAGATGAGACAAAAGATATGATTAGAGGTGTGGAAGTAAGACTTTCATTTAAAATTTGACTAAATTTTAAGTTAATGCTGTAATTAATTTAAATTACAGCATTAATTTGATACTAGACTGCATGATACCAGTAAATGCAGTAGTATTTACTGCACCAGTGCACAAGGTGACTGAAACAATAAACAAGAACCTCCAGATTCTTCAAATCAAGGATCGGAGGTGTGAAAGTTGGACACAATGATCCTCAACCAATCAAAACTGCTTCTATAAAGGAAAAGGCAAAAGGAGGCATGCATAAAACTACTGGAAGTGTCCAAATCACATTAGAACGGCTCCTAATATCCTGATGTGAATAAAACATTTCTAGGTCTGCTGGGCAACAGCGATTCAATAATCTTTCTATAGCTATGCTATCCAGTCCAGTGAATGTGCTTCTCAGCCAACGTTTTTCCCCAAAAGATTACATGTTAGTCGGATTCAGTCTCATTTGTCTTAGTAGTCAGTTCAATATTGTTGTTTCTTTTTTGATTCTGGATATCCTAAGTCTTTTGTATTTGCCCCTTTAGCCGGTCTTTAATACCAGCGATTCCTTGTTAACCAAACCGTTTGACAAAAGGTCATTGTAACCAACTTCAGTCCTGGTTGGATCTTTTTTGTTTTCCTATTATTCTTTATTTACAATAAATCTCGACAACTCGCTCCAAAGGAATGAACTCAATGACGACATGGCGGGACCTAGAGAACCATCAGGCAGCAGATCTGCTCTCTTTCTTTAAATAGACTTTCCAGACACAAGGCAGACTGCACCTCGTGTTGCCAAGGCCCCTTTATTTGTTTACATTTTTAGTCCGTGACATCATGCGTGCCGACTGCGTCACGTGCGTTGACCGAGCCCCAGCAAGAATTAGCTGGGTTAGCCTGATCGGAATAACCTGCCACAGCAATGCGCTTTGTCTGACAGCAAGACAATGACGGCCTAAAGCGATGACGGCATCAGTGACTCAAATGGGCTATTTTGGATTTGAAAAGGTGCCGTGTCAACATGCACAGGCCGCATGTTTGACGGTAGAGATATTTCAGTGTATCACCTCCAGGTGACAGTAATCTGTTGCACTAGCAGAATTTTTTTTCTTCACCATCCCAAACAAAACTAACTAAAAATCTCTGCTGGCAGCTTAAATGGACGATGTATTCAGTATTTTTCACTCTGTCACGAGACACAGCTGTTTTTCATTCTTTAATTTCTTAGCCCCTCAGTTGATTCACGTCAAGACACTTCTAGTATTTCGTGTCCTTTTCTTAGATATCAGTTCTTTCTCCACAATCAAAAAGCTTCTCACTATATTCATATTTGCAATGTCGCTCTGTGTTGTTCTGATGCAACGAAATGTACTGTCTTTCATGCTGTCGCGCAAAACAATCAACGAGTACTGATGGTTGTAGAGAGACGACTAATCAGCTGGGTCGGTACATTTCCGCTTAAGTTGTTTTGAAAGAAGGACAGTGAGGTTCAGGAACACAACTTTGTTTGAAATTAAATGTATTCAAAGCTGTACGTTCCCAGAATCATTTCTCTTTTCCTTTTATTATTATTATTAGTAGTAGTAGTAATGACCGTTCTTTATATTAAAGAATTGCTGCCATATCAGAAAACTGCCTTTCGATGAAATAAGATTTGAACCAAAACTGTTTTATTTATCTTTTAGCATTTCCTTCACTCAGACATTGTAGGATTCATGACCTCAAGCTTGAGGTTAGATGATTTTCTTAAAGACCAGGACTTTTTCACGAGCTCCTGGTCCGCTCTAGACTCCAAGAAACATTCATGAGAAAGTTCAACTAACACAAAGAAGAGAAACTGGCCGAGCAGCAAAAGATTAGCTCACACACACACACACCTACACACACACTCATGTCTTAGGCTGCAGCTTGGGTGCAGAGAAACTAATACACTCGCAGAAACAAACTATCTATCTCATTACGTCCAGAGGAGGAGTTTGCAGGGAGTTGGATTGTGAGCAAATTAGTTTGTACCCTGAGGGCTGAGTCGATGCCAGCCTCAGGGGCCTTCTCAATATTTGTGTGTGGGTGTGTGTTTGTGGATATCTGTTGTTGCTCTGGCTGAGTTTTCTGGAGGTAGAGGACATCACACTTGCCCCTCTGTCTATGCCAGAGTCCAAAAATAAGTGGGCACCTTTATCGACCTCCTTGTTGATGAATTCATCTGGGGGTAAATGTCAGCGGTGTGTCAGCAGTGGGTATTATATTAGTCTGCTCATGTGTCTACATCTATCCTTCTTCATCAGCTGTACACCGCCTTGCTCCCCTCCACCCCTCCTCTCGTCTCCCGTCTCACTCCCTCTTTGTATTTACTTGGGAGCTGAAGTGGCTCCTTTTAATTTTAGCCTGGTGATTAACTGGATGGCAGGGCTCAGGTTGTAAATAGATGTTCTTGTCGTCCAGGTTTTTTTTTTGTTTTTTTTTTCCCAGTTAGGAGACGAAGCAGCTGACTGGAATACCTGCAGAATACTAAACACAGCAGGCACTGCGAGGCTCAGGGTCAACGCGAGTAACACATGTACAGTGGTTACAATCGTATTCCGAGCGCCCAAGGTTTTTTTTTTTTTTACATGACATTTTATGTGGTTGACCAACATAAAGTAGTCAACAGAGAATTGTTTAGGTGAAGGAACACGGCAGACAGGTCAAGGTCAATGTTTAAAGCTGAGTTAGGTTACATGGGACAATGTCAAATACCAAAACATGGCTGTCCACATAAACTGAGGAAGCAGGCAAGGACAGATTTTATTAGGGAACTATGGTAACTCTGGAGGAGCTGCAAAAACCTATGGCTCAGCCGGGAGAACCTGTCACCAGGACTGGAACTGGCAGAGGGCTACCTGTTCGTGCTTTAGTACACGATAGGATGACTGTAGATTGGGCTTAGCAATCTTAACTACAACACTATAGAGGTGAACTTTAGTGTTGTTGCAAAGTCACCTCCCATTTCTAATTTTTATTTATTTATTTATTTTTGTATTTTAGCATCAGGTGAAAGTACAGATTAAGGTTTAGTTCTCAACAAAAAAAATTGAAGAGGTTAAATTATCTTAATTAATCACAAAGCATGTCAGGCTGGTTCAGTTCGAGCATTCACAATGCTGATGTGAGTAAATCTCCATCGACGCAGACAGAGCGTCTAAAGAGCATAGCGTGAGATTACCGGATCAGCGCCGCAACATTTTACCAGCGCTTGTTGACTCCATGTCAGTTGCCGATGTATGGCGGGGTCTCAACGTTGCAAAATGAGAGTTGTTCTTGTTAACAAATGTATTCCTTATTCTACCTTACCTACACTTAAGTCCCACCATAACCCCAAGCCGTACGCCTAACTTCACAAAAGGGGTTGGACCAATTGAGATTTCAGATTCATTCGTATCCCAAATTGGGGAATTGATGTTGCAGCAATTATAAAAACTAAAGGACAAAGTATCAAAGATTAAAAAATAAATAAAAAGCAACAAAACATACCAAGAGGACATGAAATACAAATCAAAGTCCCCCTATGCTATCCTGCATTAAAAAGCGATATTGCTGTAGGAACAAAAGAGAGCTTGTACCTGTTACTTTTTATACCAGGAAGTCTGATTCTGATGCCAGAAGGCAGAAAGTGGAACTCAGCAGGTAAAGGATGAGAAGTATCAGCGATAATGGCTTTAGTTTTTCTAATGATTTGTTTTTTACACAAATCATTAGGAAGTGAGCTTTGTTCAACCCCTAAGATCTTATTGCTAGTATGTATTACTCTGCTAAGGGCGTTTCTTGACCTAATATTAAGATTTCCAAACCAACAGAGGAGGGGAAAAAAGTCAACACAGATTCAATATAAAACAGGATCATCAATGACGTATCAGCTTGAAACTTTGCGAGCCTCCTTAGATAAAATAATCTTTGCTGGCCCTTTTTTTGTAGGTTGTCTGAACGGCAGGTAAAATTTAACCAATTATCCAAAATGGTCCCAAGATATTTGTAGTGTTCTGTCTCTACTGTCTGACCTTTAATTACTGTATGATTTGTGTTATGGGGTTTCTGTCTAAAATCAGTGCACACGTTTTCTGTACATTTAATAAAAGAAAAGCTTCATCACACCAGTCAACAAAGTCATCGACCACAGGGTCATGGGCATGTTCATGTCGAAGGCTAGCTATCACTGAGTCATCTGCAGATTTTAATATGAACCTATTATCATCGTCTGTGTACAAAATGTAAAGAAGAGGGGAAAGGACGCAGCCTTGAGGGGTCGTCTCTCCAGACTTGCATTCATTCACTCTGACTTTCTGCGTTCTGGACGTTAAAACAGAAATCAAGGATCCAACCTGCCACATTAAAATCCAGATGAAAGTTATTAAGATGTTTATCAATCAAAACATGGGGCTGGATTGTGATTGACACCCATTCTCCTTCGGACCTCTTTCTAAGAACTCGAATGCTCGTCGGCAGAAACCTTTTGCTGTGGCAGCCATGCCAACACCAACGTATCACATGATGGGGACGAAGTCAAAACCCAGCTGTCTGCATCACCTGATGCCATGGAAAAAATAACCGAGACTCCTGAACACGTGGTGGCAGGGTCAACTGTTCAAAGCAGGCCGAGGGTTAAAATGGTAGTCGAGTTTGGCGCCTGGCGAGAGAAAGACATCAGAATGACGATAAGCATTTAATAGACATTCACATAAGTCATTTCAACATAATGCCAGCAAAAAACCCCGTCAAAAACGGTGGTGTTGTGTGGTAACGCTGGAGTTGGTTTATGATTTCAGTGACAGGCTAAAGAGGTTAGCATTGGCGTCCTTTGCCAGACTGCTTTCTTCGCAACACAAAGAAGCTAAAACTGCTCTGTTAAAGTCGGGTTTAAATACCTCAGCCAAACATTTCTTAAACTTCTTTTTTACTGACATCTGCTGAAGTTAGCATGCTAACCAGTTAGCACTGATCCCTATCAGACTCATGCTAATTTACAGAAGCTGAAACCTGATGCCGCATCTCACAATGTCGTCTTTTAAAAGAAACTGTCTTTTAGGTTGCACTCAATTTATAATAGCCACAGCAAACAGATATAGCACAGCATTTTATGGACATCAGTTTCACCGAAATAAAAATCCTGCACACACACTTGCAGAGACACATTTCCAGCCCAGACACTCTGCACATCAACAGGTCAAACACTTTGAGTCCATGATAGCAGTTTTAACAGATATGTAAAAAACATATATTTTTTAAATTAAAGTTAAACACTGCAGCTTCAAGCCTCCATCCCCACCGTAAAACATGGCTGTATTTGTATCATGAAAGTTTGTTCAAATGGGTAGCATTTATATTGTAAATTTAATATTTAAATGCACATCTGAAACATCTCACTTATGACCAGTGCATTTCCGCTCCGAGAGTCAGTTTTATGCGGACAAGTAATATTCAGACCGAGCATCATTAGCATTCACTGTGAATCCAGACGACCTTGCTAATCCGCTGACCTTTTCCTCAACTGATTAGCGATTTGTTCTTTGTGCGAGCCATTTCCATTCCCTCCTCCATCTCATCTGAATAAATGTGTGTTTCTTTTATTTTGTCACCCTTAGCCATACATCAGAAGGTTACGTTTCTGCTCCGCTCGGCTTTGTCCCTACACCGTTACAAAGTTTCCGTTCATAAGTCTCAATCCATATGTCAGTATGTCTGCAACGCTGATGCTAGGTGTTAGGTACAAGCTGATTTCTCAGCTAAAGAATGAATATATTCAGCTTATATTTAGATAGAAAATGTAAGGAAAAAACAATTTATTCATCTGGCCTGCTTGCTTTAGGGTTTTGAAATCATTGCCATGTTCGCGCCGTCAGATCATGATGTCTGAAAACGTTTACCTCAACCTGACCCACAGTCTACACTCTGGTTTAGATGAATCCGTGTGCCCGATCATGCAGGAGTCAATTTGCAACGAGGAAAATGCGTCATGCCTCGCAAAAGTGTTCATAAGCCTCGAACTTTTCCAAATCTCATGATGTTTAAGTCTCAAACTTCAAAAGTTCTTTTGGGAGATTGTATGTGATTAATCTAAGTAGAAAGTACTGCATCAGTGTGAATTGTACGGAAAAGCAATGCAGAGTTTTCACAATGTTATGCAAATAGAAGAATGAGAAAAAGCATGGCTAGATTTGCATTCGCTGTTTCTAGAACCATCTTTTCCTTCTACAGATTTACGTCTGTAAATCTTTTGCAGAATGTCTCGTTGCACCTCAGGGGACTCAAACCTTTGCACCCAATCTTCTTTGCAGAATAGCTCATGGCTAGTCAGATAAGATGGAGCGCGTCTGTGGAAATCAATTTGAAAAGTTTCGCCTTCAAATTGGTTTTGTGTCTGGGATTTGACCGGGCCATTTACCAGATGAATATGCTTTCATCTAAACATTTCTTTGCAGCTCGGGGTCATTGTACTGCTTTGAGGTGATCAACCACCACCTCCGCCTCCACCACCAACACCACTACCCAGTGTCAGGACTTACACAGGCTAACAGGTTCTCATCCAAGCATTTCTAATGTGTTCTTCATAGATGCCATTGACACTTATCTTGATGTTTTTATTTATGACCACCACCAAATTAAACCACATTGATCTATTAGTGGTCAGAAGTCCTCTGTACATGCATCCGGTTTATCGAATGCCAGGGATTTGTATCTTATGTTCTGTTTTATTACCTAAACAAGGCAAGTTGATTCAGTTAGCAGCCTCTCCAAATCAAATAAGTTATAATTTATTAGTCCCACTTTATCGCACTTGGGAGAAACAACTTACAAACAAGTCCTTGGGGTAATATGGCTTTGTAGAGGAGACTGTTTTGTTTTGCAGTTTTTGTTAATGAAGGCTATAATTATCACACAGTAAAATCAATATTCTCACTTCCTTAAAGGGGGAAAAAAGCAGGAAGAAGGAGAAGGGGGGAGGAGGAGGGCGGCATTGTTTCAGTGAGCCTGGAATGAGCCATGGGACTTTGGCTCTGCAGGGCTGTGGAATAAGATTTATGAAGAGACTGTGTTCATAGCTGATTGGCCCTAATTGTCTCCCAGCTAAGCAAGAAACCCCTTTCTGCTAAATGAACCAATGATCAAATTCTAATTTATTTATTAGCTGGCAGAAGCACAGAATCTCTTCATCACGCAGAGGATAGAGCACCGACAGCATTTTTCAAGGTTTTGGGATTACAAATACTCTGTGTTAAAGTACAACTTAAGTGCCTTAAAACATTTACGTGACTTGAACTCTTGAATCTGTGTCACAGAGAGTCTCTGTTTGTCAATTAGTCTTTCATCAACACTACATTCGTTTTGTTAAACATTCTTCTGTTTGGCGACAAAATTTCTTCGAAGAAAATCCCATTGATGACTTTTTAAGACATTGTTCAATTCTGATCACTGATCCAGTTAAGTCTGTTTTAATGAGGAAAGGAAAGCCCTCTTGGCGATTACTGAATAATAACTTCCAGAGCTGATTTATTGAAAATTTGGAAGATTATTTTTTTTTGTCTTATTTTTTTGTGTGTGTGTGTTGCTGCATACAAGCCAGTTAATTCCACCAAATTAATTTTGTAAGACCTTGTCTGACAAATTTTAATGATCTGATTGTCGATTTAGCAAACACAATAGTGGTTTGAAAAATGTATTTCTATTCAGTTTAGTGCTTTTTATACAGGGCAAGTTCAAGACAAAATACACTTTTAAAAGACAAAGAGCTATGATTGATAACCCCACTAATTAAATTAGAAAAGGCACTCAATCACAACTCCGTCCACTTAGAGTTGACCACTGGTAGAAAGTAGGATCAAATCTTTTCCAATTTTTCAAATAATAATTTGACCTTTTTTAAATTTAAAAACTACAACTTCCTGAATGTAGCTATAAATGCTCAACAAATCATCTTTGATGAATCTTCCTTTTTTTGGTATGATACAGTATGCTATGGTACGGTATAGTATTGTATAATATGATTTAGTATGGTATGCTATGGTACGGTACGGTACAGTATGGTACAATATGGTATTGTATGATATGGTCTGGTGTGGTACGGTATGGTATGCTATGATATTGTAAAGGTACAGTCTGGTACAGTAAGGTATTGCACAGTATGTTATGGTATTCCTGTGCAGTAATACATCCTAATCAACCGTGGGGTGAAAATGGAAATGGACCTTTAACAAAATGAAACCTCCAGAATATGTGGCTGCCTGTTGAAAGCCCTAACCAGGCTGATGGGGCCTACGTCTACATTACTAGCTCTGCTTTGGCCTCCATGAACCTTGGCCTTTCTTATTATATTGGCCTCTAATTGCCAGTACTAAAAGTCTTAAAAACACTCCCTACAATAGCGGTCTGCCAAAATAGTTGCCACATGGCAAATAAAACAAGTGGTTGATAAAGATTTCCACTATTTAAGGCTTTGCCTCATTGGTGTTTTGAACTGCCACTTTTCTAATTTCCTGAAGTGGTTCGTTGTGCTGCCACAGTTCTAAACCTAGCTTAACGATTGACAGGAACACCAAATAAAGATTTGGTTTCAGCTCTTGTTTTTCTATGAGCTATGTTTGTTCTCTGTCACTGTTACCACAACTAACTACTTTTCTGGTAGCTTCTCCGCCAGCACTGTCAATGTTACAGAATCATTCAGACACCACAAGGAGCTCCGTCTGTCTGTGTTGCACTTTCCACTCTTAATCCTACCAGGATTTTTTAAAATTCCAAGATATTTACATCCCTGTAGTGTTCCTGACATAGGCGTGTCACAGATATATCCCCATTGAGCTTTGACTGCTCTGTCTCCACCTGACGACGCCCAAAAGACAAACAGCTGTCTTCTGTTTCATTTGATATCAACTCCCAGACAGAGATAATACATTCTGCTGTATAAACTAGCAGGATATGAATTCACCTTTAACAGACTGTAACATGACGCTGATAACAAACATCATCAAGCATCTGGCTTCAGAGCAAACACATACACTATAAACCTTTTCTTTTAGATAGTAAAAGTTAGGATACCTTATGTCTTTTAAAGTAGAATCTGTGTAAAGAAAAAAAACAACAACTCCTTTGTACATTCAGAGCTATTAAAGAAGCCAGACACTAACCCAGCGGAGACTGTTTGTCTGAAAACCGTCTTGCATCCTGGATGGATTCAGAGAAAAATAATGAGAAGTTTGCTAATGAGGCCAAAGGGTCACTAATGGTGAGTAAATTATTTGTGATGCAGCCCTGCCGTATAATGAACACGTCTCTCTCGACACCTTCAGAAAGATTAATCTGGCTCGGATTTCATACTTGATAATTACTTACGCTGCGCGCAGCAAATGGAAATAGATATAAGTCTGCCTTTTTGACTCAGATGCAGTGAATTAGTCTCTCTGTGGGTGTGAGTGGAGTTTGAAGTCATGACGGACTTAATTGATGATTTAAATCATGTATTGGTTTCATGACAGTCGACAGTGGCAACATAATTTTATGGGTTCGCATTACGAAGCCGTTCTATCGGCATGAACAAAAACTTGTTCCTACTTTTTGTTTTGGGAACTGGAAAGAAATAAAGGCAAATCTTACCAAGTAGTTTCATTCTACTTTCTGGTGAAAATATCTTATGACACTTGAAATAAGACTAAACTAAATTGCAAGATATTGGAGCTTGTTTTAAGTGAATAATTCCTTAATATTAGTGAAAAAGTACTAGTTCCATTGGCAGACGGATTTACTTATAAGATCATTTCCCCATATGTTAAATATTCTCCCAATAGAACTAGTACTTCTTAATCAATATTTTGTTCAATATCAGTACCAGACAAATTTCGCCTGAGTAAATACAAAATACAATTTTTAAATAATTTTACTGAGGAAAAGAGATCAAGTCAACCTGTCCCTGTTTGAGAAAAATAATTACCATCTAAATCCAAAAGCTGCTATTAAGCTTTTATGATAAGAGGCATTTAGTCTGTTATGTTGCTATGGAGAAATTACAGCCCACTCTTTTCTGCAGATCTGTTTTCAGTGAAGAGTTAATGCGCATTAACCTCTTAAAAAGGGTCACACTGTGCCATCTCTATGGGATTGCAGTCCATACTTTGACTGGGCCACTCCAAATCTTACATTCTAATATTTTTAGGCATTTAAAGGTGGATTTGATGGTGTGATTTAGATTATTTTTATGCTGTGTAACGGTCACAACCTCCAAATGTTCTCCTCCAGGATTTGATGGTGCGTCCGTGACAGAAGCGGTTTCCCGCTCGGCAGGGGATGTGAACAAATGATCAAATCTTAGATTGTTGCCACACCAATGGTCGTGAGAGTAATCAGTCGCGGAAACGCCGCGCTGTCACTCGTTGACCTAATTAGCTGTGACACGCCGAATGACGCCAGCCCGACATCGTTTCTGTCGAATAATTATCGACCTCATAGAGGTTCTTAAATAAGTGCTTTGTAGCTGAAAATGCTGTGCCGTTGCTTTTTGACCTAACGAGGTCGACACAGTGATATTCTCTGATAAGCTTGCCCATTTCGTGACAGCAGTAAGTTAAAAAAAGCATTTTTTAATGAGCTGTTCAGTGACAGACGTTTCCCTCCTGACCAATCCTCTCCCATCCACGTTCTCCACCTTCGCAAGCCGGTGAGCCTGTTGGACGTCGCGGCTGTCGCTATTTGCTCCTTTGTGCTGGTTTTTGCTGGAGAAGCGTGTTAGCGATGTAATGTGATGTGGAGTACGCAGCATCAGGAAACCAGATATTTGAATATAGATGTCATCGTCCCCTTTTAATCCTGAACTCATCTTTTAAAAAATGTGGTTAATCCCAGGTACTTTGTGACCTGCAAAAGAGCCAATTCGTTTTTACCAACCGCTTGACGTTCTGAGAGGGGAAGTATTATGTAAAATCAACTCTATTTTTAGCTTTATGTCATGCTATAATGTCATTCCCTCATCAGTGTTGGTTTGATTCTTTCATGCATGTTTGAGAAATCCTTTAATCTCCCGCGGCAACCATCCAGCTGGGCTAAGCGCTTGTTGAGACCTTCGAGGCGCAGCTCCTCCTCAGAGCTGCAGTTTCCAAGCTTCCAGGCTGTCACAGAGCAGCCCTCCCGCACTCTGCTCCTTCAGACTAGCCAACAGCAATTAGCAAACACCTGGTGGAATGACGCATCTGCTGAGCTTCTTTTTGGAGCAACACTGGTAAAAATGTTGTTAAAAGGTTAATAGAGGAGCAGTGTTGTGATGACTCCCCGAGTTTCAGAAAGAGCAGGAGCTTCTTAAAGAGACAGGGGTCCAATTTCAAGGTGTTAAAGTGCAAAGACAAATTTCTTCTAAGTCACATTTGACATATGCAGCATTTGACATATGCAGCATTTTTACATCAACTGAAGGTGGGACAGTTGCCTTCAGTTGAGCTATAAAATATCACCATGGGGCTAGAAAACACATAATTCTGCCCCTTTAAATGTATTTTTTTAAAAAGTCAAAATGGCAAAAGTGTGTTGGTGGGGAGATAGTTTTTATTTTTTCCAACAGCGAGGTTTTTCTTTATCTTCTCCACGTCAGAATCAAGACGTTCATCACCAGGCCGCCTTCGGGGGCTGCTGCCGTTTTCTCCTCCATCCTCTGCGGCCCCTTCATCAAACACACTCTTACTCATTCTCTTCCGGGTAAATATAGCAGACAAAGTCATCCATGTGTGCTTATTTCTATCCAGACACACACACACACACTCTCAGGACAGATGTGCATGCTTGAACGACACATTGTCTTTGAGCGGCTGCTAAAAAAAGCCCCTCTACCTCCCTTCTCCCAAACCCCTCTTTGTGCTCAGAGGTTAGAGACAGAATTGCATAACGGCTGTGATGTCAGCACCGCTCCTCGCGGCGTAACAAGTGACGCTGATGGCCATGAACACAGAGCAACAGCTCAGAGCGGCTGAGCTTTTCCTCTGGAAGGAAGGAGAGCGTCTGATGTCACGCCGCAGCTTGTTGCTCGTCCAGAACACGTTAGGCGATTGTTTGCAGGCTCGTCTTCCTCCCACATGAAACGATGACTCAGAATTAAGCTGCAAGCTTCTTTTTTTTCTTTTTTATTCATGCAGCGGCAATCAGTTGGTGGAAACTTGCCCTTGAATATTTTTCTCCTCCTTCTCTCGCTCCCGGTGGGTGTTAGAGATCGTTGGCGCGCTGCGTCCGTATGGAATAACTGTCTGGATTCTGGTTTGGTTTCTTTTTTTGTCTGTTTATTTTACTCAGCCAAATCCAAGCCTCGTGGAATCCCATTTCACACGTCGGGTTTGAATGCATCGTTGAGGCGTAGGGTTCGTTTGAGTTATTACATTCAAAGAAAACTGTCGCACCACCACTCAGGCCACTCAGACGGAGGCATTTCTTCCACTGGTTGGTGCTTTGCAACATATTCATGTCCTCAAAGAAGCAAGTTGCCTTCAGTTGAGGTTAAGTTACACAAAAATGTAGTCCTTCGCTCACTTCCTGGCCTCTACGCCGACGTGCCACGGTTGTGGTCGGTCCGAAACACGACGCCTCCGTTGCCCGGTCACTAGGAAGCGCTGGCTTGTGTCTGCACACTTAGGCAAGTGAGTAATGACCAAAAGAAGAAACCAGGGAACTTTGATGCCATGTTGACTAGTGGAGAATGTTTAGACTGTTCCGACTATAATACTTCCTGATTGTGATACAAAGGCCATGTTAGTGACATATGTATTGACAGTTTTATTCCTCACCATGTAGATTGCTGCTTCAATTAAGGTTGAAGCAGCTGTTTCGTACAAATAAGAAAGTTCACATCGCATTAAATCCAATCCTTTTCATAATGGATAACAATAACAAAAAGAAAGTGTGGGAATTTCTTGATTTTGCATGAATTTCCACAAAAACTGGCAAGAAACTGGAGGCGCTGATCGATGTAATCTGGCAGTAAGTTGATAAAAACGGTTTTGAATCGATTGATAAAATAATATTTAAGCACACTATGATCTAAGTCTAGAGGCCACATGAAAAAAAAAAACACTATGGCAGGCCGAGTTTGACACATGTGCTCTAAAGACTTTCAAGTGAATGTTTTGACAGGAACATCGGTGCCTTTCAGCCAAAGAAAAAAAAAACAGAATTAGCATTTTTATTTGGAGAAATGGCCGCCTAATTAGAGAACAAGATTGAAGAAATAATGAGAGAGCAGTGGACTGCAGCGGGGACGGAAGAGGAGACGCTGTCGCCTATATTGTCCCAAGCTGTGGAGAGTTGGGGTTAAAAATACGAGGGCTCAAAAATAAATCTCTTTCCTTCAATACAGGTGAAATTTAGACCAGACAAAGGCAGTTGCTTATTTTGGCACTTCATCCTACACTTAAAATCACCCATCCTACCCTCTCCCCTCCATACGGTGCAATCAGAATCCCTTTTGTATTGCTTCCAGTCATCCAGACAGGAAGCCCGCGTTGCTGTTGCTATGCTGGAGACGGATGGAGTCCAGGCGCTCGGCGTCCCGATCGGCGTCCCGATAAATATTCCACTGCTCTGGTGAGCGGAGAGAATACCAGCGCTGACGTGAGGCCGCTGATGTCACGCTCGCTGCGTGACGGCAACAGCAGCCGTCGTTCCCCAACTGTGAATGTAATCATGTCCCCAACACAGACACACACACACACACACCCGGTCCTCACCGCCGCACACACACGCACACACACGCACACAAACAAACAATTTGATATTGAGGTGAAGCCTGGAGATAATTCCAAATATAGCATGGGGGTGACAGGGACTTGAGTGAATCATCAGGAGCTGCTAAATGTGTGTGTGTGTTTGACTTTTGCCGAGCTTATATTCATGAGTTGCTCTCTTTGAAATTTGCACCCAGATATTTTCGATAAGAGCGTCGCAGGCAGTTACAGTTGCCTGCGAAGCTATTCCTGCATTCTGAATGTTTTGTAAACTTTATTGCATCTTTTGTCATTTCTTGTCATCATAAGCATTTTGATTAATCGCTGTCTTGATAAATTTCAATTCTAAACTAAATATTATTTGTACTATTTTCTCAACTGTCCCACAAGAGCATTGGTAAATGTGAGGGAATTTGAAAATATGATTGAATGCGGTTACATTTTTGCAGTTGAGTGACGTAAATGACTCTTCTTTAAGAAAGTAGCCGATGTCAGCATTTGTGTTTGTGGTGTTATGATGGCTGTTCCCTGCAGTCACAGCTAAACAGGCACATAAAAGATGTAATAAATAGTTTTTCATCATCATTTTTACCGTTATAACAGTACCGCAAAATATTATGAAAAAATTCCATAGTCCATATTGTCCAGCGCTAGTTATAAAACATAACTTTATCCTGAAGAGATTTTATGTGATACACCACTGGTAGACAGCAATAGCTCCTGGGCTAACATGGAAGTTAGCAGTGTTAGCTTGTGGGCTAACACGGAAGTTAGCAGCATTAGCTTCTGGGTAGGTATCGCATTTGGAAACCCGCAGACAATATGCTGCAGAAATATTTAAAGAAAAAAACTTTTAGAATATTTTTCACACTTTCACTCTCTATTCAATACTTACTTCATTAATTTAGCATACAGGCTGCCTCGGGCCTTCCAATTGTAGCTAGCTATGCTATGCTAGCTCGAGATCAAAGCATTGATAAATCTCTCTTGCAGCCAATCAGAGAGATGAGTATGGCAAATAACATTTCAATAAATTATTTTAACTTATACTGTATGACGATTATTGAAAAACAAATTATATTTTGCGATTAAAAAAAAAAGATTAAAAAATGCATTAGAATTGTATTTTGGGTTTTTTTGCATTTTCTCCACTTATCTTCCCTCTGGTTTTCTGAAGTTCTCCCGCCCCTGGTTTTTATGTGCTCCTTCAATCTCTGAAGAAAGGCTCACAGTGTATGTCACATTGTGAAGGTTGAACCCGCTCTGGCCACAGACGCCGTCCAGCCTCGTGAAAGAACATGGTGTCCTGAAGCCCTGCACGCGTGAGCAGCCATTTGCATCCGCCGCTGTGGAGCAGCTGGAATAAATGCACAGGAGAATTGCATTCAGAGTCAGAGGACTTCAGAACAGCAGTTTAGCCTGAAGGTTAGCTTAAGAGACTGGGAAGAAAAAAGAAAAGGAAAAAAAGAAAGGAGATTCACATTGGCAGGCTCCACGGAGACAGACCTTAAACCTTGAGAAAGCCTGACGAGCTACATGAAAAGGCAGTGACTCATCTAATCTAGTTTTATCGCCGTGCCAATCTGTATTCATGCAGACAACTCATCCCAGTGAGTCTGCGTGGTCGCCCCCCCGCAGCCCCCTGCAGCCTCCCGCTCTGCTCTCTGAGCTCACGTTGCTGCTGCAGAGGCTTCCTCTCAGGTTCTGTAAATGTTCTGTTTTCCATTTTGCCCGACACGCTTATCGAGGATCCATCAGGTACAGCTCTGGAGGGTTCACGACCTCACATCAGGGGAGAGGTGGGAGGGAGGGGTGGAGAAAGGATGAAGGGGTTGGGAGGAGGAGTGTTGTGGCATCAGCCCAGATGGTGTCTGACAGCCGACTTTACAGAACAAAGCCTTCCTTTATCTCCTGCCTTTTCGCGCAAATATCTTCATCACATTACATCAAGAGTGGAATGTTCCAGTGCTGGGTTTCCTTCACCTCTGCAGGGCAAAAAAAAAAAAAAACCTTAAATCCCTGCAGGCCTGGATCAACCTAAGGGAGGGAGGAACCCAGGTTATTATCTTTGGTAAAATAAACTACAATATTTACAGTATGAACTACAGATCCAGGTTTTAGAAGCAGCAGGACTTTCAGGTTATGAGGCAATAATCCAGTTCCAACCTTGAACGTGAAACGGTGGCGTCTTTATTATTATTTTTTATTCTTAATATGTGGCTTATATTCTGATTATTGTTGCTTTTGGACAACCTGGACAATAAGTAAATAGCAGCGTGCATCCTGACAGGCACGCGATCGGTATCAATAAACAATACGTCTGCTAGAACGTTCTATAAGTTCACTGATCCGCCTTGCATTCTGGGAGATGCAGGCAGAAGAAACGCTCTGGCTAGCTTAGCAAGGTTGGTGGCGTCAACTAACTCACTTACGCTTTGGTTACCTAGCAACGACCTGTTGAGTGACCTGTGCAGCGGGTTAAGACTAACTTATGTCATATGTTAGTTTTAGTTTGACATACCTTTTAAGTAACAACACATAGGAGTTTGTTTTAAGTCAATAATTGCTTAGTATTGATGAAAAAAAGCTAATTAAAAGTCAAATAATCTGCCAGTGGAACTAGTTCATTTTTATCTTTATTAAGAAATTATTGACTTGAAACAAACTCCAATTTCTTGCTGAAAAGCTTCTTATATTTTCACTGGAAACCAGAGTAAAATCACTTGGTAAGATTTTGAGACTCATGCATAAACAGCCTCATGTGTAAAATAAATAGCACACCTGTTTGACAGTTTTTGTTTGTTTGCTTAGACTCTCAAAAACTGGGTGCAAATCCTCTTTCTAACACTCTTCAAACATTCCTTAAAGGTGCAGATATTTTATGATCAATTCTCGGAAGCTGCAAAACAAAATCCTCCAGAAAAACGATCCCTTTAAAGCTTCTTCTTTTTTAAAAAAAAAAAATCTTCAGATAGTAAAAGGAAGGACAACACAGACAGGAACGAGAACGCCAAGGCTTCCGGCGCCTGCTTTGTGAACTCCTGAATCGCGTATTGTTCCTTTAACAGGAATCATTTCAGATCTGCTGCAGTTCCTTCCCATCAGACCTTGTGATGTGGATGAACACTGAGCAGATTAGCTGTAGAAATAGAAATCTTCTTTAGTTCCAGTTTGCATGAAGCAAACACTCATTGCTTGTGTGTGCGTGTGTGTGCGTGTGTGTGTGTGCGTGTGTGTGCGTGTGTGTGTGCGTGTGTGTGCGTGTGCGTGTGTGTGTGTGTGTGTGTGTGTGTGTGTGTGTTGGGTGTGTGTGTGTGTGTGTGTACTGGCGTCAGCAGATTGTTTTCTGTGTTTGGGCCGTTATGTGTGTCAATATGTCTCAGCAATTCGGAATAAATTTGAGCGTGGGAGTGTTGGCTCACCGGCCCCCGTGTGCCGTTGCATGTATATGCGTGTGTGCGTGTGTGTGTGTGTGTGTGTGTGTGTGTGTGTGTGTGTGTGTGTGTGTGTGTGTGTGTGTGTGTGTGTGTGTGGTCGAGGGAGAAAGGAGAGAGCGAACACGATGTACCCAGGCACAGTTTTCCTGGCCCCTGTCCAGCTGCAGGAGACCGCTTTGGGCTGTGCACTTTGGGGACACCTCCTGTCATGTCTCCCTCGGCTCCAACCTGATCCGCCCATGTGACCTCACCCCCACCCGTTCTCTCTCACATGTCCTGCCACCCATACCCGTTCACACTTCCTGCCCTGTCCCAGTTCTTCCCTCGTGTCCACTTCCAGTCCACTCCCGGTTTCCAGGCAGCCCCTTGATCACCCGACCTCCCTGAGCTCCCGCTCAAGTTTCATCCTCGTCCTCTGAGAGCGTGGAGGAGCTTCGTCATGTGCGTTGCCAAGCTTGCCGGAAGGCGAAACGGTAAATTTAAAGGCACCATCCCTGAAATCGTGCTGGTTTAAGTTCCTGGACAACGTGTCTTATTGTATCATTGGGGGATTTTGGGTCATCTTTTGTTTGTTTTTACAAAAATGTGCTTCATCTCGAATAAATAACTTTTCACGGAAATATCTTCAACACAATAAGTGATACAAGATTTCATTAAAGAATGAACAGTAAGCAGCCGGTTGACGTATAAATATCAGTTTCCTTACTTTTGGGAGATCAGTCAACACTTCAATGTGAAGCTGATCTGATCCACCCAGATTACAGACGCCTGCGAATGTTGTTCAGAATGTATTCATTTTAATGAATTGTTTGTTTGCTTGTTTGGTTTTTTTTTCTTACTTCGGTTATTTTATTTTATTGCTGTTACTCATTCTATTATTCGGTCAATTATTTCGTAGATCAATGGCCCCTCTTGCTTTTTGTCAGTTTGTCATGTTTATTGTATACAGACTAATCGGTGAATAATATATATGTAATGGGTGATAGAAATAAAATGCAGTTTTTAAAATAAAAAAGGTCTAAAAAAATTAATTATAATAATAAGGTTTTACTTCTAATGCACTTTTACATGTAAATCTAAAAGTGCATGAAAAATAACCCCATGGTGTGATGGTACCGTTTTTCTTAAATTATGTTTTCATCAATTCAAAACTTGAGATTTTTGGAGATTTCAGCCAGAATTTGAAGAAGGAAGAAATATCTATAGTGTATGTGTGTCAACAGAAAACTGCTGACTATAGACTTGGATTGCCACACACACACGCGCACACACACACACACACACACACACGCACACACCCACACGCGCGCATGCACACACATATCGAAAGATTTCATTTCTACTAATCAGTTTAATACCAAAGAAGCTTATGGAAAACACTCCCCCAGATCAGGGAGGAGGGACGTACATCCAGTAGTAATTAGCAAACCCTGCCGCCAAAAGACAAGAGGAGAGGGAAGAACGACTGACGGAGGGGTGAAGAACAAGGGAGGGAGAGAACAGACAGGGTAAACGAGGGAAATCAGGGTTTAAGAGCTTTACTGCGCTTTAACTCCAACAAATTATCCCCAGCCCCGAAAACCAAGAAGGGTGGGGGGCGATGAGGGTCTCGGCTGAGATCAACACGGCGTGTGAATTAATGAAGCTCTCAGTCGACACAAACACCAGAGAGGCGTCAGAGTCTGGAGGCCGGAGACGCTCTCTTAATTGTGTTTTGACAAAACAGAAACATCTCAGGTTTCATTTTCCAATTATAGCTGCTCCGATTAACATTAGGTATAAATATATATATATTTATACCTAATATTACCTTGAGCTGAGCACAAACATCTTTATTATTGAATAATTATTGAAACCTATTATAAGGAGTGTCTTAAGCAAACTGCTTTTTGGAATAAACATAATCTAATTTTAGCTAATTTTAAGCTAAAATTAGCCAAAAATGCCTAAATGCTGGGGCATCACTAGCATATGATGAATTCAGCTGACAATTCTTTTTTTTTTCTTTTTTGTCACTGGTGGCAAATATAATAAACAGACATTCAACACAAAAATAAAAATCAGATGTTCACTTCGTGGCACTTGGTGACCAGAGAACGGGTTCATCTCTTAGCAACAGATCAACAACAAATATTGTTATTGTTCAAAAAACATACGGTTTCTTCTGCTCTTTTGAAATGCTACTCATCCTATGCTAGTATTGTGAAAAGTGAAAATGTTTTTCTTTTTTTTTTGTCATTGTTGGTAATTATATAGTACGACAGAAATTCAACACAAAAGTAAAAATCCGCTTTAATAGTAGTTCGTTGCCAGAAAAAATTACTTATTAATTCACACCGAATTCATAAGTAATATCATTACTTATAAAACACAAGCTCTTCTGAAATACCACTTATCTGCTTAGAGACAAAACATTTACAGTCTGTAAGTTTTACAAAAGTAAAAATCAGACCTTTGCTTCGTGGCTCATCTCTCGCCAACAGATTAACAAAAGAATTCAAAGGCTGGATTTGGAGGCCGATTGCATCATACTGCGGCGACAAGGCCTGTCCGAATTCGAAGACTCCTTCAAATGCAACCTTCTTCTTAGCAGATTTGAAGGATGGATGAAGGCCCACCGTTTCCCATGATTCATTGCGGGACCAAACCGAGCATCCATGGAAAGTGGCGATGGTGGTGAATAATATTTTGCTATATTATTCTTCAAGTAACGCAACATGAGTCTTCGCAACGTTTTTAGGCCAGAATCAAATATCTGTTCATCAATACATCACCGTCATTCCTTCGCCGCTCGGTGCTTCAACCGTGACAACTGGCTGTCCAACAGTGGACGTTGGACAGCCACTGTTGGACTGGGAAAAGCTGAAGGCTAGACGTGTCGTGGCCCGCGAAGGAACCCCCGTCCTACGTAGGCCGGCTCCTTCGAAGGATGCAGACTCTGAAATCGTATCGCGGCTTCAATATCACAAAATCGGTTCAAGTTTGTTTTGATTCGAATTTGACCGCGGCTAATTGAAATGCCAACAGAATGCCGAGATCCAGCCGGGTGTTTTGACATACATGCTGTGTATCTGTACATCTGAACTGCAGCAGTATGAGCCGCATTAACGGAAAGGAAGCAGCAGGCATTTTGTTGACTTCAAAATTGTCTTTCAAAAACAGAATATAGGCCCAATAGAGACCAAAGCACCAGACTGAAGGCCAGTTTTGGTAGAAAGAGAGAGAAAAGAGACAAACGACAAATCAAGCAAATGAAAATCATCGAGTTTGCTTTAGTTCATCGTGCAGTTAATTAATTTAGGGAACCAAGGTTTGCTTGCTGTAGTGAAAGGAAGACCCACGTTAAACTGAGCGGAAAAAAGTTTACAATCCATTAATGAAAAAACTTCAAAAATGTCTCATCTCAAAACACTTGTACTTCTGCTGCTTGCAGGTATTTGCAGGTTAAATGCGTAAATCAAAAACGCCAGCTGTGAGTGGGAAAAGGAGAAGACTGGCTGCTTGTATTAAATATTTAGCTATACTGCACTGTTTCTGGAACTGACAGAATCATCTGCAGTCTGTCGATGTGACACCTTTCCACTAAAAAGTCAGAAAACTTATCAATCATGATAACTTCAGAGAACCAGCAGCTGTAACGTCCCGCCTCATCTCTTTAACATTTATCATTTATCAGTCAACAGGTGTTCGCTGATGCATTTGAAACAAACAGAAATCGCTCAGAAACATTTTTCTTAATGCAAGCAGCAGAGCCAAACTTACATCATAAATTATGTCACACAGATTTACGCCAACGTGGGTCAGCACCGCTCAGCTAAATATACACGATTTTTTTTTTTTTTAGCTTGGTAAGTTTTGTCCTTCATCACTGTTAGGGGAAAGTTTGTCTGTCATTGATCTTGAGGGTGAAACATTGCTTTTATGTGTGACAAACCAGAAAGATCCCTTATTGATCTTGAACACACACACACACACACACACACACACACACACACACACACACACACACACACACACACACACACACACACACTGTGTACTTTTGTGGTGTGCCAGCATCCTGATTAAACCTCTAAAGCAGATTGCATAATGTGTGCAACAGAAGCAGGGCAGTGGAGATTTAGAACAGCAGCAGCCTCTCTGCCTGCGATGAAGGGATTGCATAAGGCGAGGAGGAGGGATGGATTCGGGTCACGGAGGCTCCAGGAGCCGTCGTGACTGATTGGACCAGACACTCTCGGGCAAGCGGAGCTCGCGCCGCGTCTGGACGAGGGGGAGCGAGCGAGGCGGAGAGGAGACCGGCCTTCCAGCATGTCGACCCCTTCCACCCCGACTACTGCGCCGTTCCTGACCAGCCAAAAATAAAACACTAGGAACAAGTGGTGCGAGTGCATGGGGACGTTCCCCCCTCCTGCCCCCTCACCCAATTCTTCACTGAGCTCATTCTCACACGTCTAATTGGGTTCATGAGAAGCAAAAGTAAATAATTACATTGTAGGAGCAGTCAGGGGTTCCCTCAAGGTTGTATTGACTCGATTAAAACCTGAACATAATTTCCGGCAGCCTTTAAAATCCAAAGAGCCATTTTTGCCCTCAGTCCAGCTGGTGTTACTCCAGCCTTGTGAGTCGAGACGGAGACAATGAAGCTTTTCCATAATTCTGATAGGAAAGCTGATTATTTACCATTCAAAGGGTGAAAGTGTGTTTTTAAGGGGTCACATTTGTTGCCGTAGCTAAACAAGAAAAACAGGAAGCTAACGTGAGTAGCTTCAGAAATCCTCTGATTATTAAACAGGATCTACATATGTGTGATCTAACTTTATTCTACATTTTCTGTTAAGGCGTCGCAAGTTCTTTAGAGAACATTTGTTGACAAAATGCATCAGAAAAACCACGGAACACAGCGCACAAGTCAGGGAGAAAGCTGCTGAGCGGCGTAAATCGAAGCATATGCATGTGTTAGGATGACCTAGTCAAAGTCCAGATGGGAATCCTACAGATAATAAACGTGCTGCTCCTCCGCACCCCAACAGAGCTCTACTGTCGGGGTATGAAAACTTCTGAAACCAGGTGCACACCACACTTTTCAGATCCCTTTTTGTGATGGAAAAAAGGTACAAATTGAAACCATTTGTCCTTTACCTGTAACTTCCCAATTATGCACAGGAGTTTTGGACATAATACATCAATTGTAATAATGACAATAAAGTTAAAGTGGAAACTTTATCAAGGAGTTATTCTAAAAGTTTCTGTTTTTATATTTTTATGAATGTCAAAATGATTCATATAAGGAGCGTTCTACATTCATTTTCTATTAGACAGATCACTGATTTCTTTGCTTGTCGCACTCAACTGGAGCCTGTGCTTGTATTACATCATTTGTGGGATGCCGTGTGTGTGTGTGTGTGTGCATGTGTGTGTGCGTGTCCCTGGCGTTCGTTACATAAGGACAGCATCAGTAGCCGGACAGAAGTGACCCCCTGGCTCTCAGTAACTCAGTTTGCTGAGTGAGGTTGTAAAAAGCATAATTGAGCATTTGGATGCGGGACAGAAGTCTGCGGTCCATTTGAACAGTTCCCCTTCGTGTCTTTATTACATAGTCAATTATCTGGGTCTTAGATAACAGAGCTTTTTCTTCCACCGCAAGGACAATAAAAGTGATGCGGCAACAGAACCACCGTACTTTTTCTGAGCGGTTCCCTGCATTGCAGATGCTAATGGCTCCCTGAAAGCTTTCCCGTGAAGAGCAGAACATACAGACAACATACTGACGTTATTCACCAACACGCTGGAGTTCAGCGTGGATGTGGATGAAATGTACAGGCTTTTGATGCCCTCTAGTGACATGAAGGGTACACTGTTTCAGAATGTACCCTTCTGTTTGTATGTGCGTGTGGAAAAGCTATGAAAAAGAGACTGAGCTTCGCTGTTTGTTTCTTTTACTGCATTTATTTTATGCATAACTATACAGCTCACTTATCAGCTTTCCCGTTTTAAAGTTTGAAATGACTATTGCCATGGAAATCTTAATTCTTAAGTCTTTAATTAGTTTTCTGTTTCTTTGTTCAGTCAGAAGTGTGTTAAGTTAGACGATTCAGTCTGTTGTTAGCCGTTTAGCAATCATTTTAATCTAAATAAGTGGCCATAAATGATGCTTTACACAGAGTTATGTAATAATTATATGTAGATCATTGTCAATAAATATATTTTCAGACGTTATGTGGTTCATCGTTGTTTTAGGTTTTTAAACCCGATAAATGTAGAATTAGACGAAACTCATTGCCATTTATTTTCACTTGGATATGAAGTGTTTAAACTACCCAGGTGTTTAGATTCGGCCCAGTTTTTGGTCACGTGAATATCAGACATTAGATACTTTGACCAAATATTAGGGCCAAACCCAGAACACCACCCGGGGTTTAATCATTAAAAAAGTACCAAAACTAGTTTGAACCTTTTTAGAATCCATTTGTGTCATATGACTTACCCAAGTCCATTATTATTATTATTATTATATTATTATTATTATTATTATTATTATTATTATTATTATTATTATTATTATTATATTGAACACATAAAGTATTCAGTAGTAGTTAATGTCAGTCATTCCTATCACAAAATTATAAATATTTTTTAAATCAACATTAGCAAGAAAACATTTTTTATGTATATATTCTGATGTCCAGAAGAATGCAAACAGTCTTTTGTGGCCAAAAAAAAAGAAGGTGGATTGTGAACCACTGACACTAGAGGGCGCTGTTGCTGCTGCTCCATCTTTTAACCACGCAGGGCAAAAATGAGAAAAGACAGCAGCCCAGCCTGAAAGCTGCTGCTGGTGGGGGATCATCACGGCTGAGTCCTGCAACAATGGCAGACTGTAATTTATTGTAGAAATGTGAGAACAGAGCAGAGTCTTCATGTCCGTTTGGCTGATTTATGGGATCGTGAGCAAACATTTGATGCTGACACCATAAATAATAAATGAAGATTGACATTTTCTCATTCCCAACAGTCATTCCATATTTGTTTCTTTCTACTTGATTTGAAAAAGAAATCACTCTTAATTCTAACCGATAATTAAATATAAATCAGGTGTGTTTTTCAAACACACCTGATTTTGTCTTGTATTTTCTGTTTTCTGCTACACAGTGAAGCAACCAACATGTTTAGGCGACATCATGCGATGTGTATTTTCGTGTATTTTGCAGTTATTTAAAGAAAAAAGTGGAACCAAAATTCTGCGAGCAAAACTCCATGTTTACACTCCATGTCAACAATAACAAACATTTTGAGTTTTATAGTGACAGCAGCAGACATGTTTGGCTAGTGACAAACAGACTTTTGCAAACGTGTAAAAGCAACAAAAGCAGAACTTTTTGTTCCAGTCACATGTGTCACAGGGGACGGCTGTTGCGGTCGCGCGACATGCTGTGGCTGTGTGGCAGAGTTGTCCTCTTGCAATCGGAAGGTTGTAGGTTCGATGTATGTGCCTCTGTCGATATGCCTCTGGGCAAGGCACTTAATCCTAAATTGCCTACCGGTCTGCGTTTGGTGTATGAATGTGTGTGTGAATGGGTGAATGTGACTCTAGTGTAAAGCGCTTTGAGTGGTCAAAATGACTGGAAAAGTGCTATATAAGTTCAGTCCATTTACCATTCTGTTTACAAAAGGTGTGATGAACTAAAGACCTTGATGTTTGGCCCAAATCAAACAAAAGATGCCGTCAAAATGCTACAGTTAGCTTAGCATCACAGAGCAGCGTGAACGAAGGTTGATTCTTTTCTTACAGACATATTCATTCACAGCTTTCTTCAACTTTTTTTTTTGTTTTTTTTGTCGGATCATCAGATTTTAAAATCAAACGACAAACTGAGTCATTACAAGAAACCACTTTAGAATGGCAAAAATGCTTTAACTTTTATAAAAAGTTTTTTTTTTTTTACATATTTGTTGAGACTGTCACAATGTTGTGATCATGTGTTATGATACATATAAGCTATGAAAAGATTGATCTCCTCCCTGAGCCACTATTGCCCGCTCCCGACCAAAAACAACCAATCAGAGCCAGTTGTGCCCAAGACCACCTCCAATACAAAAACACGCCTCAAATCATCATCCAAGAGCAACTTTGGGAACAGTTTGGGAACAGTCTGAGGATTTTCCTGCACGATGTAGTGCTTCAGTGTGTCGTGATACTTATATTGTATGAACGGTGTATCAACATTTTGAACTTCTGTCCAGAAAACTCGCCAGATTGTCAAGCAGAGTCCGACAAAAACTTTGATCTTCTCCAAACACTAAAAAACTTTAGACTTTCCTTAAGTAAGGTGAGTTTCAACGTGTCAGAGAAAAACAATTGTTATTCAATTCAACTCAATTGAACAAAACCTTATTCAACCGTTTATTTCTTTCTCTGCAGGTGAAGTGCTGCACTCAGCCTCTGCAGGTCATACAGTGAAGTTATTTTCCCACGCACGGATCCAAACGTCAGTTTCAGACCCACTGCCATCGACCAGCTTCAAGCCTGTCGTCTCCCTCTGCCACAGGATGATATACCGCAGCAGCTCCAGTCGATGCGTGTGCGGCGGCCGCAGTATCTTCTCAATACATCTTCCGAGTCCTATGAACATAACAGATGCGGGGTCATGAATCAAAGGTCCTAAACCACCCATCTAGCTGATCTGTTCCACAGGCGCTCCTGTCCGATCCCGCCCGGATCCAAAACACGGACACGTTTTTCACACACACACACACACACACACACACACACACACACACACACACACACACACACACACACACACACACACACACACACACACACACGCATACACACACACACACACACACACACACACACACACACACACACACACACACACACAGAGCCGGAGAGGCTCCCCTCCAAAACCGAGCCCGTCCTCTGTGGATCCGTCCTGCCTGACCCAGCTCTACGTGTGAGCCCTGGCCTCGCGTGAACCGAGTCTGTGAACGCAACGACCCCATCGGATCGACCGAGGAGAGCGTGTTAAAAAAAAAAATAATTCTGCACCGCATATCAAAGCATAACTCATGGACCCCTCGAGTTGGCCCGCTTCAAATTAGAGAAGCATCAAAGTGCGCAGGCGTTTGAAAAATGGAGATCACACATGTTTCAAATATGTCTGAATTTTAATTGATAATAAACGGTGCTTTTCTAGACCCCGAGCCACACGTTAAAGTAGTTAAAAGTTTTTTTTTAATAGACATAATGTTGGAGAAATAACTGACAGTGTGTTGTTTTCTCTTTTTTTTCTCTTTTCTTTTTTCCTTCCTTTTTGTAAATGCTGGTTGTTTTGTTTTTAATAGTTGGAACTCCTCTCCTCAGCTGAACTGTTGGTCGTAGCTATAAATGTTTGGCTTCAGTTCAATGCGCTCGAAGACACCAGGTTTGTGCAAATGAGCCGATGTGGAAATCATTACGACCACCCGTGACGCTCACTCCGTCCATCCTCTGCGTGCCTCCGAGGCAGATCTGACGCGGCGCCACGCTGCGGCGGCGCGCTGCGGCGGTACCTGAAGATATCAGAAGTCTGGGACCGGGTGCCGATTTTTCCATCACATCGTTCATCGTCGTGTTTAGATGCGGACGATGTGCAGAGACGTTCCGGATCGTTCTGAACTGCCAAACTGAAATCTTTGAAAAAAAAAAAATCAATGTGGTGGTTTTCATCTTTTTGATAATCATGCATTTTTAAGCCTTCTAAATCTAATAAAGACCACTGCAAAGGTGACCTTCTGAAACAAGTTCAAAAATATAGAAACGTTTTTCTCGCAAGAGGCAAAAGAATCTACCGAAGGAACTCGTGCTTTTTGATCAATATTTAATAATTATCGACTTACACGTCTGTATTTAGATGACAAGTTATTTGCATATTAGTTTTATTTCGCTTGAAGTAAAATGAAGTCAAGTATTGTTGCTGTGGAAAGCAGACAGAAACACTTGGTAGGTGTTTTGGGTCAGAACATCCTTCAACTTTAAGTGAACATTGGACCTATCAAAATACGCATTTAATAGATCTATTATTAAATGCATTATCAAATGATTTGTGACCAAAGTCCTTCTATTCTCTAAAAGAGAAGGAATTTCACCAAAATCCAGTGTTTTTTTTTTTATCCATACAATGAAAATTATTCTGGAGTTTTCATTGGATGTGATTGTAATCCCATCCTTACAGCGAGAAGAGTAGTGACCGCTGCTGGCATTATAACAACACCTGACATAAAGGGAAGTTTTTCCAACAACTTCTGAAAATAATGAATTTATTGCAACATAACTAGATGAAAACAGCTGAAACAAAATCTTGACATGTGTGAGCCGGGGTGTGGCTTTCAGCTGTCTGAACAGGTTAGTGATGTTTTAAAGAAAACAGTTTAAGAAGTATGTGAATAATATTTGTGGTCAAAAACACAACTTATATGTGACAGCGGAGCACACTGCTGGGTTCAAGATGATAAAAATGACCTTGACACAACTTAAATCAGATTTTTTTTTTCAGTTTATACATTTTAACGTAACCTTTGGACCACAGCTTTCCTATTTTCTTACATTAATGACTCAACAACAGCGTAGAGTAGAAACTGAGCAAAGAATGCAGATGTTTGACTTCTGTGATGTTAAGTTGAACGACACATTTCGTAAATAAAAGCATTTCCATTTGGCAGCTGTGAGGTTCATGCTGCTCGTCATTTTGTCATTGGATCCCAAAGTGCTGCAGATGTAATATTTCTCCACTCAAACAGCAGCCGGTAAAGGAGCTCTGCAGTTGCGGTAATGTCCTGCCTCCATCGCCGGTGTGGATGGGGGAAACAGAATCTCATCTGGGAAATGGAACACCCTCGTCGAAGCCCACCAAGGCCTTTTCCTCGGAACCCAGAGGAGCCTGTTGGCACCGCATGAAACACATAACTCCTCTATGGGAGTGGATCTGAGGTTTACTACTCGGGCTCCTCACCCAATTAGGCTGGACCTCGCAGGCAAATCAAAATAGGGTGAGGCTTTTTTACAATGCCACTGGGGTCTTTAGAATGAATGGTTCTGTTTTGAAGTTTTTTAGGGTAAGCTTTGAGTCGGCTGGGAATGTGCGACTCCCAAGTCTCTTTTATCAGCCTGTCAGATCGACGGAGCACAGGAAGCATCACTATGTGTGTGTGTATTTTATGCACACAGCAAAACACTTTAGAAAAATCCATTTATTTATAAAGATATTACGTACACGACAAAATGCAAAGCCTACATGGCAATAAATAGCCCCAAAAGAAAAGTTGATAAAAAAATAAAAAAAAGTACAAAATTGGTTGTAAAAGAAACAACAGAGTTGTAATGACAAATAATTTTTAATCAAACAAATCAAAGCTTATATTATGTTTAACAGGTACTTTGGTTTGATATAATGTGTATATACAAAGTTCTGGATTAGAAGTAGAGTTTTAATAATAGACTTTACACATACAATGCCATTTAAATTATATAAAAATAGAAAAAAAGATCTGTTCTCCATTCTGCTGGAAGACGTGAAAAGTAATAATTAGTAATAAGCTGCAGTGCAATGAAATAGGATGGGCCCCAGTATATTTCTGTTTGGTTCTTTTTGGTTCATTTACATTCTTGGTATCACAAATTCTATTTTTACATCGGAAAGAAAACAAAAACCACTAAAGCATTAGGATTACAAATGGCTCTGTAACCGTTTCCACACTGAGACGTTGATTGAAACCAAGTTTCCAAAGAAATATGGTCGATTACAGGAATTTTACTATTTAGCATTTGTTACATTTTGTCATTTTAAAAATTTGTTCAATGTTACAGTTTCACAAATTTTCACCTTAAACAAGGTTGATTTTTTTACTCTTTTATAAATAAAACAATTTGACACTGCATTTAAATGTTATCAGGCTTTCGTTGGAGACCCGAAACCATTAGGTTCGACTAAAGTAAAAGCAAAATAAATCCCCAAGGCAGATGCCTGTTCACAGCACAATAAGACAAAAGTTAAGGACATCTCCGTCCTATATCATTAAGAGAAACAGAAACTAAAATATACAAGATCCTAGATGAACACGATACAACTGGGCACAAAAAATGAGCAGAGAACTCCAAGAAACATAAACTTTCCAATCAAAATATTCAAACAACGCCTCATTGAGGTCGAGCTCACAACAGTTAGTTCAGTTTTGTCAAGTCTACGCTTTGTGCAGTGAGAAACCTACTGAGGGCTGTTGGTGATTGCTTTGAGGATGTCGCAGGTGTTCTTCGAAATCACCTCTTTCAGTTTCCGTACCCGGCGGGGACTGGAAGTGCCCACGTAGCTCTCGGGCTGGAGGACGGCCATTCCTTCGCTGACGTTGCCCATGATGATGACCTGACCTTCCGCGGCCGCGGCCGTTATGTTTGGGCATGGGCAGGTCCAGTCCATGTTGAGGAACGTGACTTCGAGAGGTTCTTTGCCGAAGAAGCGCAAACCCATCTTCTCGTCCTTAAAGATCTCCTCCACAGTCACGAGGGCGTGGCCTGAGTCTTTCTCTTGCGTAATGTCCGTCATGCGGCCCAAGACCACAAAGTCGCTCCTACAGAAGCTAGTCACTATCTTGCCTCTTGGCTTGCAAGCCTTGCACTGGTGGTTTCTGGGGAAGGGGCACATCTCCTCGCAGAGCTCTTTTGACTCAAAGTTGTTGTCATTTCCCTCACAGCCTCCATAGATGAAGGGCTGACACTTGCCCATGGTGGTAATGTACGCCCACCGCGGCTCATAGGCCTTACAGCGGCCCTGCAGGGCAGGCAGTCCGCAGGGCCTGGACAGTTCTGGCCCACAGCACTGCATGCAACTCTCGTATGTGTCAAACACCTTTCTGAGTGACTGGTCGTTGCTGCTGCGGCAGTGTCTGAAGGGAAAGCAGTTGTTGGATTTGGGCTCGTAGTACCAGCTGACTTTCTCCAGCTCTGTTCCACAGTCCTCCTGGCTCTCAAAGGGGTTTTGGCATTCTTCAGTGAGGCACCCTCTCAGGTTCTTGGGCCCCGGAGTGCTGAACACCTCTGCTGAGAGCACAGTGAGTGGGTGATGGGCCTGGACCGAACCAGACGGGTTCCAAGCCATGCAGGTATAAACCCCAGAATCTTGCAGCCGGGCATTATAGATGACCAGCTGGCCAATGTTTGTGACCACCATGTTCCCCAACACAGTATTGGGTCTCATGATCACCCTCATGACTCCCAAGGGCAGCTGTTTCTCCCACGTGATCTGAGGCTGAGGTTGACCGGTGATATCACACAGGAAGCTGGCTGTTTGGCCCACGTTTATGGTCTGATGAATGGGGCTGGTGACCAACGTGGGTTGTTCAGGTTCCATCGGTAGCAGGACGGTGGGCTGAAAGGAGGCGGTCGTAGGACGAAGTGTGGTCATTTGGGGAAGCGAAGGGCTCGTGTTGGGCCAGGTGAGGTGGAATTGACACGTGACAACCGAGAGGGTGATGCCCTTAGAACACGCCTCTGCATCCATGAAACACTTGTTGTAGTAAGTCATGCCATCTGAGGCGCAGGTGAAGTTCGGCTCCTTCTCGCAGCGGTCCCGGCATTTACATGAGGGGTGGCCGTCCCAGATGACACACTCGGAGCCCTGCTGGGTGCACATGAAGCCGGCACACGATGCTTCTCTGGGCACTCCCACAGGGCCATTCTTCCCATCCACGTAGCGGGCAGCAACGCAACTGTGGTTCCCACAGACATTTTGGCAACACTTTTCAAAGGACTCACACTCCTGTAAGAATCAAAGAGAAAATTGCTCATGAAGGATGTTTGGTGCATGCGGTGGATTTTACAAGTGAGGAGCAGAAAGTGCCTCGCACAGTGCAATCAACAAAAACAATATGAAACCTTGCAAAGCAGCCCAACACCCAGAGCTTTCTCATATTTTGTCAAGTTGCAAACTCATTTACTTGGATTTTATGTGAAAGGCCAAAATAAAGTATCACATCATTTCAAGGTGGGTGTTAAACAAGTCTTGATTTTCTGCGTATTTCTTTTTAAAGAAATATTAACCTTAGGCATGGATTCTATTCAGCTTGCTATACCCATAAATAAAATCCACTGCAATTAATTACCTTCAGACCTCAGGTAACTTGACCTACAGAGGCCAATGGTGTGTACTTTACTCTTATTGTCAATCAAGATGTTTTGTAAAGGACTTAAGACTCTCTCATGTTTCATCCATAGCCAAACAGTTGATGCCGTGTCAAAGGGTTGCAGGACATTTGTATTTACACACAAACCTTTAATACATGACACACACCATCTGGGGAACACTCCTTCCGTTTCAGTAAACGTCATGGTTTCAGGAGTCTTACAGATGAACACGTATAAATTCACTGAATAGGTGGAGGCAGGGACAATGTTGGCTGAGCATGATAAAATGATAATGTCATTTGACGAAGAATGGTACAAATGTACCTAATTCCTCAATTTGAATGATCTACATGATAACGATCCCCCGTCTACTTCCTGTTGCCGTCTTCTTTGTGGTTTGCGCCAGTGGTTGGTGATCATAAGAAAAAAGTGTCTCCATTGCAGAGGAGCAGCCGATGGCGCCAAGGTAATGGGAATGACAGATCTACTATTAGTTGTGCACTAACAGGAGAGAAACACTGTTGAAAAAAGTTCAGTTTCAGATGATAAACGTGAGAGATCAAATTTGAAGGTTCAGGGCGGCTTAGAAAATACTGTGTGACAAGAAAACTAACAAGCCTAAAACATGGAGGTGGCTGCATCATGGCCAGGCAGACTGACAGGAAGCTGGTCAGTCATCAGAGTGATGCATGGGGTGACAACTGGTCAGAGGTGGAGCCTGACCATAAATTTAAAGGCAGATAAATAAGGAAATAGTGCAGCTCATTCTGGATGTGGGTGTTGAGAGTGGCCCAGTCAAAGTCCATATTTAAATCATGTTAAGAATCAGTGGTACTCTGACTGAGCTTTAGTTTTTTTTTTTCCTTTCAAAATATTTGGGGCTGAAGGCGCACACAAAAAAATTATTTGTAAAATAAATGTAGAAGGAAAACCGGAAGACCGTGATGTGTCGATTTCCGTTTATATTGCAATTATGTAATAGCCTACTTATGTATCGGTTTTTCAATCTGTATTCATAAGCAATAAAAACATGAACAAGTTTAAAGGGTGTGAATACTTTACAAAAACACTTTATAACCATGAAAGTACAGATATCAAACTTTAAATCTCCTCTGCAAGTAAACTACCTCATCAGATTCACATTCCCGCGTGCAGGTGCTCATGGCATCCACCCACAGGTTGGAGTTCATCTCATTGGGGCAGATGCCCGCGTGCGAAGAGGTGACACGGGGCAGAGCCGCGCCGCCGAGCTCCATCCGCGCGGACGCGCACGCCAGGAACCAGATCCACCGTGGAAACAGCATCCGGCGCATCTCAGCTCGACAAGTGGTGAAGATCGGAGACAAGAGCTGCGGGTCTGGGATCCAGCTCTCCCCCCCGCCCCCAGCCCGCCTTTAAGAAACACGGACACTTGTTCAAAGAAATGCCGGGCGACTGGAAGCGACCCGATGCGGTCCGAGCCGATGAGTCCCGGTGAAGTCGCGCTCTGCTCTCCGCGCGCTAATCTGCGGCCATCGCTCGCGATGAGACAATTAGGAGTTGCTCCTGCGATGCGGGAAGAAGCTTGTTTTAATAAGTCGGAGCTCCACTTTGGGGCTGGGGGCCGAGCGGGGGCACCTGCCTGTTAAAGGGGTTGCTGGTAACCCCGTTTAACCCTTTGCGGTCTCCGGCGGCGCCAGGGCGCGCGGCGCGCCAAGACGCGCAGGAGTTCAGGAAGGGAAACGTGTTGCCTTTTGGAGACGACTGATTTAACGACTGCTGAGATTAAAACCAGATGTCCCGTTTATCCGCGGTCTTAAGGTGGAAATGAAAAATGAAGAGCTTTGCTCCGGAGGAGGAAGCGGAGGAGGAGGAGGAGGAGGAGGAGGGATGTCGACGCCGCTCGTCCTGCGGCAGAAGGTCAGGCTGACTTCACGCGCGTCGGTCCGGGATGACTGAGTCGTTAAATCCCGTGGCGGATTTACAGCCGTTTCTCAGTCAAACATGCAACTCTCCTGAGCAATAATAAATTTTGAACATAAAAAAAAATCACATTAGCTTCAATTTTCATCAGAAGGTCCAAGGCATGAAGTATCCATGACCTTCTCAGTAAAATGTGTGCATATGTTGGTGTCAAAGCAATAAAAGTCTTTCTTGTGGTTTTCGTTATTTTTATGGCACGTCTTGGTTAATAATCGCCCACTGCTCAGATCTGTGCCATCAGCCTAATCTTTCTGTCTCCATCCGAAAGGTTTTAGTTTGGGACCCAATAAGGTTCAAAGGTGAATTCAAATCCACCTGGCATTGGAAAATCAAACACGCTCCACGAATCCACGTCAGTTTGTGACAAACAGAGACTCAAGTGGATTTTAGTTGGAATCCGTGACACTGAAATGACATCAAAGATGGAAAAAAAGAATCATAAAAAGTTAAAGAAACCTAACTGGTAGAACGTAAATGATCTTATTAAGGCTCGATTGTGATAAAGGAAGGTCTTCAAGTGGAAATTAATTAACACTGAATGATCTTCTGAATTTGGCTTGTTTTTATTATTATAATTTATAACACTTATTCTCCAATTCAGTCTGATTTTGTTCATCTAATGTGTGAACGTGACAGAAAAATGGGCCAAAAAAGCTCAAGTGTTCAACTCCGACCTGACATCGAAACAACTTGTGATGAAAGAAATATAAAGTTCCAACAGCAGGGAATTTTTATTTAATAGGACACGCAGTGGAAGGAACATATTTTTGTTTTTACAAATCAAACCAAGATAAACAAAAGCGGGGTATTTTGACCGCCCCCCCCTCCCACAAAAAATACATATATATCTACAATATAATGGAAGCAGTAACAACATGTACTATATTTACATGCAGAGAAAGGAAGAGAGTTTGATCAATGCTTTCAAGATCCCAGTTGAAAAAATGCTCAAGATTAGTCAAGATTAAGAGTCGAACTGTTGTTGGTTCGATTCCCGGTCTCCACTGCACGCCGTTCCCCCTCTCCGGTCCGTCTTCTGTCTATTTACTGTCCAGTAAAGGCTGATGGTGCCACAACAGATTTAGGAATAAAAGTTGTTTCCATGCACCCATCAGTACAAATATACAAAATACTGCAACACACAGAGAGTAGAAAAATGAAAATACTTTGCTTGTACTCCAGTTGAAATCAAATTAAGCTGCCTGGGAGTTTTTTCGTTTGCCTTTTCTGAATAATTTGTAGTTTTCATCACATGTGAGATATTTATAGCCTAAAACGCAGACAGTTACATTTTGTCCTAAAAAAATAAAAAAATAAAAAAGTGGAGAAAATAACCTAAGTTTTAATTTCGGGTTACATAGAAGTAACAGAGTCTAAACCCTGGAAGATCTGTGTGCAGACTTAACTTTGAAGTTAAATTTGTTGCTCTAAAAATCGTCTGTTGGACTATTTTGAAATTGCTAAAATCAATAAAATCAATGACTGGATCTCCTTTGGGTCTCGTTCCTTTTTATCGCGACCACAGGCGAGTCTTTGGACCTGGATGGACTGTTAAATGAAAAGCTTTGAAGCCCCAACCCATCTCCATTTCACCAAAACACCAAAGCCTCTGCTTTTCTCCAACCAGAAGACTGACCGTGACCTGAGGTCACAAACACCACATGTATTGGGTGGAACCAGCAGCCATGTCCAGCTGTTGATCACACGACTGTGTGATATAGAAAAAAAAGTGTCAACGCTGTAGTTTCGTGAAATACACTCATTTCAATACAAAAATGTCTTTGTTTTTTGTTTGTTTGTTTTTAATTGACATGCTTTGCTGTGAAATTACTGACTACAGTTTCTCCCAGACCCTCACACAGCCGCTCCGAATTAGGAGATTGTCACTTAAAACGCCAAATAAGACACCGACGTCTCCTCTGACTGGCTGAGAGTGAACGCCTTGGCTGAATTATTAGTATATGTCACGTAAGCGTTGACATTCGTCGCTGTGTGCCCTTTAATGAGTTGCTGTGTTCACTGGCTTGTTTTTTAATGGAACTTAACGAATCGATAATGCGTTTTTCGACACTGGCAGGACATAGAAAAGGCTTGTGCAGATGTGCAATGGATGCAGCAGCAGGTGTTCCGCAGCACTGAATCAAATCCTCGACGAGTCGCTCCGTAGAGACTGAAAATAGCAAACATGGACGCTCTCCCTTACAAATCTGAGTTGTGAAGCTGCAGGGGTGAGACGAGGACAGCGCAAGTTCTGAAAAAAAAATAACAAAATAAATTAAAAAAACAAAAGAGTTACTTTGAAGAGCAGGAGACGTTCCCCTCAGCAGGCATGTGTGTTGGCGCAGCGTTTAATGAATGAAGCTGTTATTATAATTTGGGCTGCTCATTCCTTTCCCGTGTAAACCGCTTTGAATGGTTTCCCCCACAGTTCAGCTGAGGACAGGGGAGCTATTAGTCTGCCTTCCAGTGCAATAACTGCGGACTCACGCTGTGCCAGAGTGTATGTGGTGGGGATTGTTTGTTCTGGATGCAGACACTGATTTTTCTGAATGTGTCTGCGTTTTGTTTGTGTGCAACAAGCAAAGCCGTTGTTTATCTGGAACCTTGAAGAGGCTGAGGCTCTCAAACCTGCAAGAGGGATTATAACTGTTGTTCCTCCACTAATCACAAACAACTGCTCATATTATGCGTGTCTAAGGTCAGCTTATCGACTCTGCAAAGTTATGTTGCTAATGCCCGAGCAAGCCGGCCATTTGACGTAATAAACGTGAAATGGCCGAAGAAAACACATGATGTCCTTTGTTGCGTCATTAGCGATAGCATGTTGACGGAGGCTGTGCGCGCAAACCTGCCACTAACCCTAACCCTAACCCACTCCAAGGAACGAAACTCAGGTCTTCATTATTGAGCTGAAACCGTCTTATGCAGATGCCTCTTGGGTTGATGTCTAAATGCATTAAGTATTAAACTGAAACTGCTTTAAATGGGAGCTGTCAAATAGCCGTTTTTTCTTAGGCAAGGATCCTGCTAGCTCAGGACGCAGTAAGCTGCTGAAATCGATGCATTCTTGGGTCAAGCCGGTTATATTTTATGCAGAATGTTTCTGGCACCGACTCTTACAAAGAAATGGACGCACCAGAATCCGTCTTTCTTAACAGCCATATAATGAAACATGGCACCCTTGACTAAAGCACTGCGGTTGCCGGCTCCCAATGCCGGGTCATGAGACATTAAACCAGTGGGAAGAAGAAATACGGTTGGAATGAAAACCAAGCCTGACTCATTCCTCTGCAATCCAGTTGCAAAATAGTTTTTGTTTACTGTACTTTTAATGCTTTCATCTTTAAAGTTCCAGTGAAGTTTTGTATCGCCTTCATGGTCTTCTTGCGCCCCAGGCGAAACTCCAACTTATCCAGCATGATTAGTTTTAGTGTCCCTGACATATCAGTCGTGATTTCCAAAAGATGGAAATACGTCCAGACTGTACCACAGAACCAACGGACGGGACAGCTGCAGAACCCAAGATGGTTTCAACTAATTAAACCATCATGTGGACCAAACATAAACCCTGATAGGTTAAACGATCAATAGTTCTAATAGAACCATTTGAGTCCAATAACAATTAATTTGTTTTCTATAAAATATGCAAGTAGAGCTCATTGATGGGTAATTTAGTCGAGACGGGTCAGCATGAACTAATAAGTCTTCAATAAAAGTTTTTTCTTTTTAATTGTTGTGTGTTTAGGCTATAGATGGTTCATCTGTAATCAAGTGGGAATGAGTTTACCTTCAGGCCAGGTTATTTAAGGATTCAGTTTTTGATGTCAGTTTGTTCGAGCACAAAAGTATTTCAACATTACCAGGAGACCAGGATAAGGACTCATGGTACAACATGGAAAGGGACAGATTTGAGTCAACTGGTGTAGTCAAACGTTTTCCTTGCAGCTCAGTTTAGTAGTTTGCAACTGTTTAGACATTTGAAACGTTCTACATTTTTCATCATTTGTCATCCACTAACAATGGTAACGTCTTCATTTCACATTCACTTTGTGGTTCAATAACCACGATCCATCTCAAAATGGATTAAAGTAACTTTATTTCACATGGACATGGTCATATAAAAATCTTAATTCATGAGCTTCCCTATTCCAAAGTTCAGAAACTTCTTTAAAAGTCCTTTAGTCTTCTTGCTCCCAGTCTTCCTTGATGGTGGCCACAGCACCCCTGGTGGGAGCGATGGTGACGGCACCCTTGACAGCGAGACCAATAGTGGTGCCGACTTTTGCCACAAACCCCTTGGTGGTGGCAATACTGGGTTTGATGCCAATCGGTCCCATTGGTGTGACGTCAAAGTCTTGATGCCTGCAACGTTCACAGTTCTGTTTTTCACTGGACTCTGTCTCACTACCCACAGTCACAGTTCTGTTGTTGTCCTCAACCACAGTTAAAGTGATGGCATTGGCTACAGCCATGTTGCTGTTAACAGTCCTATATGATAGTGTTGAGGCCAGTCTGGGGTTTTCTCTAGGTCCCTCTCACCATTTGAAAATCTTCATGTCAAGGTTAACTGGCTGTTCCCACTTGCACCCTTCGGCGTTTTCCTTGTCATGCTACTAATAGTCAGTGCCATATGGCACAACTGATCAAATCAAACTACCCAGCAGACTGGGATTGCTTTGTTTCATTACCCTGTCATAAAGCTAATTGAACAAACAATGCATGTGGGGTTCCCCAAGGCTTGGTTTACAGCCCACTTCTTTGTATCAGTCACATTCTCTGAATAGCTCAGATTATAGAGCAGGATAATTCAAAAGTATTTCACCACATGCCCATAGCACTCAACGTTTTTCCACCCCAACATGACTACAGCGTCTAACAGGCCTGGTCTAAGCCTGATCTTACTTTTATGTCGGTGACGGGAAAGCCCAGGACTTCTAGTAACTTTTCAGAGAACTCTGGGGAGCGAAAGAACATCCTAGTCAGATCATCTTTGCAGACAATAATATTCTGAAACATTCTGGCAAATTCTTAAAAAGTTTTCTAGAAAGTTCTAAACTTCTTGCTCAGTCATGTTTTATGCCTGAGTTAGGCGCCTGTGGTACAAAGTGCTGGGGCAAGTCAGAACCCCAGAACCCAACTCTCCTGCCACTCCAGACAACAGACGATTCTGGCAGCAGTGCTCTCGCCCACCTCAAGCCATTTCAGTTTTTGGCATGTCAGAGACAAAAACAGGGTGTGTACATAATCAGCTTTTATAAGCCATCTTCAGTTTGGAGCTTGTAAAAACTCCACAGATTAAGTATGGAGGAAATATTAAGAAATCCTAGCCGCAGATTGCCTCTTAGTAGAACGAGAGGCATCTTGCCGTGAGGGATCCGAGATCTGCTCTTCCTGAAGCCATTGCAGCCTGGATCTCTTTCGCTGGGTCTGACTTGCGGACTTATCGGAAATAGAACCCAGGTCACAGTTTTACAAATGACTCACATTTTCCATCTGTTTCACAAACGCCATTTCATGGCAAAGCGGGTACAAGCTGCAGAGGTCATTTCAGGTGTGGGATTTTCATTTGGAATCCTTCTCTCTCTCTTTTTGTTTTTTCTGAAAAACCACATCAGGCAATCCAAGGAGCCTTAAAACAGGGAGCAAAACAGGCCACCGTCAGTCAGACTGCAGGAGGAAAACAAGCCCTTCGGGGAGCCAGCGAGAACATTCTTAGAAAAGCAGCAGCAAAAAATGTTTACTGAGAACAACGGTGGCGGGTTCCTACAGGATCAAAAAGAGTAAAACCTCTCTGCAAGAGAGGGGGGCTGGTAATTACTAAAGTGTGCTACACCTGGATATTTGAAGAAAAACGGGATTATGTTCATCTCCACCATCCTTGGTAATCCAAACTCCAGGACATCGCACCGTAATCTCAGCGCAATAAATTGAGATGGATGACCTTACAAGTGCAATGCAAACATTCGGATGCAGTGGCTGCAAGTTTAAAGAGCGCCACCCCTGGACTGAAAGCGCCATCTGGTGGTTATTGTGGGCCTTTGCACGTTTGATAGACTGATAAACGTGCTCACTAGGCGCCCCCTGGCGTTCAAAGAGTATTACAAGAAATAACCCAAAGACTAATGTACTGATGGGGGTAAGAGTAAGAAAATTCACAAATAATATTATAAATGGAATTCAAAAATAACTGTAAGTACACACATTAAGTATTTCAAGTTCAGTTCAGGTTATTTAATGGTAGAACAGGGAATTAACTGATTAGATATAACTGGATATTATTTTTTAAAACATCATAAATTCAAGATTTAATGATTTACTAATTTATGCATTTCATAATTTGCAGATTCCCCACAACAATAGTGAATCCTGGACGCAAGCGGCTAAAATGAGTCCACTCTGTGGATTTTAATGATTGCAATCATTCACCTACATACATAATTCCAAAATAATTCATTTTCTTTCTATCTGCCCTCAGCACCTAAGTCTTCAGTTCTGTTTCAATTCTTTAAGTTTCCCCCAAAAGATTTGTATGTATATATATATATATATATTTTTTTTCTTCTCAATTTTAAAATTGTATCTTCTTTTGACAACGTGGCAGCTTTCACATCTAGTATTGTCAGTGGGAGTCAGTCAGAAAGTGGGCCAAATGTTACCGCATCAACGAATAGTTTTTACCTGGTAGAGCTAATGTCAGCAACAAAGCACACACAGATTATTCTTCCATTGTTTTTTAATAAAGGCATATTATTATTATTATTTATTTTCATATTTTGGTGGTATAGAATTCAAGTTTTTATAGATTTGGTTCACAGAAGAATCACACATAATTGAAGCATCCCTAGATGATACAAATCTCAAAAGTAGTTTAAATAAAGGTACAGTACAAAAATAACGTGGGTTTTTATCACAAAAGTGAAGTCTTTTTTTCATTTTTTTGTCTCTCGTGAGGACGGTACAGTGGCACAGTCTTCTTCTTTGTATAGTAAAATAAAAATTGCTCCTTGTTAGCTGTTTTGCAGCAATGAGCCAAGTTAAAATATGATACATTCACTGGCTTATCACACTGACAGAAGGCACGAAGGAGCAGGCTTGGGTCAAGCAGCATCTGTGTGTATGGCTTTTCTTTCCTGTTTATGTGACAGGACAGCTGGAAGAGTGGCTGCAGGTGTTAACAACCACTCCATAAAAAACAAACAAAAAAAAAAAAAAGACCTGATGTGTCTTCTGATGAGAACTCAAACTTTTCCCCCCCTTAAGTGCGATTTGACCCAAGCCTGCAAAATGAGTTCAGGCTTCATTCGAAACGAGCAGAAAGTGCTCCTAAATGAAAACATAAACACAGTCACGTCATGTAGTAAGTCCACGTAAGAACGAAGCGACGAACAGCTCGGCTGCCAGGTTTAAAGCCCAGAGTCGGGCTGTGATGAGCTGAGCTGATCCTCTACTGCGCCAGTCCTGCGTCTTTAGCCATGCCGTAGAAGATTCCTCTCTTCGATATGAGGTTTGCGGGCGTGTCAAACTCTGCTATCTGTCCCTTGTCCAACACCAGCACTCTGGAACGAGAGAGAACAAAAGTTACTGAACGTCTGTGTCTGTTCTTTACTAACCGCTAAAATACCCTCGCTAGCGAGCTAGCTTTTTTGCGTGTATGTGTAAGTGCAAATTTATTGTGAGCCGTCAGTCATTCCCCTGGATTACGGCTGGACGACACGGATGGAAAACGTGTCACAATATAAGTGTTTCATGTCAGTCGATATCGATAACTATTGATTTGGTTTTTATTTTGATGGCGTAAACATCTGAAATGCTGCCAAGCTGGTGGCTTTCCACTTTTATTCTCAGTCTTCACTCCCCTCCGTTGTGTCTTAAGCAGTTGTGAGGCACAGTGGCAAAACCTGAAACTGTTGCTGCGCAAATTACTCAAAAGGTTGAGTGAGCTGATGCCGCCAACCTTGCTTCGCTCACCGTGAGGTTGAGCAGCGAAAGTTCAGTGAATATCCTATATAGTAAATATATCAAATGTTTTTTCTATTGATATTGATCATGTTTCTATCACAAAATATAAATTATTAAATATATATAACACATATACATATGTTATATGTGTATAACATATAAAATTGTTTTGGGTAAACAATACATTACCCAAAATATATTGTTTTTTCAGTCTAAATTTTAATTGAAGGTTGCATTAAAAATGTCTTACAGTCCTAAGTTTGAGTTGCTACCATCTAGCGTTAGCCTCAATTGCCTCTTGAACGCAACGAAGAAGGTTAACTTTTTGTAGACTGAAAATGGCATCTATGAGAATATACGAGATGAACTAAACCTGCCACGACAAAATTTCAGCCCTTAATTTAAAAAAAAAAAACTTCTTTAGGACGTGTGGCACCCTGACTAACACACCATGGAGAGACGGGCTTCCTTGGTTTAGTTACCAAGGGGAAATCTTAAACTGTATGCCAGACTCATATTTTGATCTTTAAGAATTAGTAAGTCTGGGCATAATAATGTTTCTGCTTTACAAGTAGACCATCTACTTTGTGTTGGTCTATCAGCTCATGGTCTCCAGGTTCAGTCCTGCAGCTTTTACAGCTTTTCTCTGCTTCAACAACCAGGTCATCAGCAGGACTCTGGAGAACCTGACTGCTTACTGAGCAGGTAATACAGCTATTTGATTTAAACGTGTTGGTCTATCACGCAAAATGCTAATAAAATGTGATCATAGCTTGTCAAAATGTGGGAATAGTTCCTGTTCTGGTCTTTGAAAGTGTTTAGTCAGAACACAGGGACAACAACACCATACGTTGTTGTCCCTGCTGCCACTTTCTCAGAATAATAGCAGTGAGGGACAATGATCTACAGACATCAGTCTCCATCAGGCTTAACCATAAACATCAACGGTTTCGTTTACTATGAGTCCTGCTTCCTGTTACCCAACGAGGACCCAGCTGCCACCGGCTCTGTTCCCAACGATCCACTCGATTCCCCAAGATGGATGTTGGCAGCAAAATGTGAGAGATGTAATGAAAGCCGGATTCGAACAGCTGATCTTTATGTGTTGGCAACGGCCATTACAGAGGCATTAAAGGATCATTCAGAGGACAGAGGATATTGTGATCAATAATTCACGTTAATGTATGACAAAGTGTTGACATAGTCTATAAAAGCTTTCATTGTACAGTGACGTCAGAAGGCTGTAGCTTAGGAACAGACGGGGACTCTGATCTGTGTCTCCACTTCGTGTTTTTTCATCGTCAGTCGCTCATTGAATCGTCTTTTTCTGATCCAAAGTCTTGAAAAAATAGATTTTATTGTAATTTTTCTGTGAGAAGTAGGGCTGGGCAATTAATCGATTTGATCAATTATAATCGCGTGTTCTGCCTTTGAAGATGATTTTTGGTAAATCTGTGTCAGTAAAACATTTGAAAACTTTTGTTTTTATATTAAATTGTAATAAAATACATTCAAGGTGAGAAGATGTGGGGGGAATAAAGGCTGCTGTTTGTAAATCTGCCCTTGTCTGACCTTGTGTAGTCCATAATAGTGTTAAGTCTGTGTGCGATGGTGAAGACGGTGCAGTCTTCGAACTGAGTGCGGATGGTGGACTGGATGAGGTCGTCCGTCTCCAGGTCGATAGCAGCCGTCGCTTCGTCCAGGACGAGGATCCTGGTTTTCCTCAGCAGAGCACGAGCCAGACACACCAGCTGCCTCTGGCCCACGCTGCAGATCACAGACCAGCAGATGGTCAGCAACAAAAACCCGACACGCATCTGTGCAGTGGCTACTTTTCTGTCTGCTAAGAGCACCTGAGGTTCTCTCCTCCCTCCGAACACTCCAGCTCCAGCTTTGCCGGCTGGTTGCTGACGAACTTGTGGAGGTGCGAGTGCTCCAGGGATTTCCACACGTCCTCGTCGCTGTACTTCTCAAATGGATCCAGGTTCATCCGCAGAGTCCCCGAGAAGAGCACAGGCTCCTGGGGGAGAGACAGACACTGGCTTGTTACAGACAACAAAGATGGAAAATCTTAAAAGATAGCAAAAAAAAAAAAAGAAAATTAGGCGCGTTTCCATCTGATGGTTTGAATAATTTTTTTTTAAACAATTTACGCCTATGGCTGCCCTGCCCCTTGGCCTCACACACATTTCCAAATGATGCTCACGCACCTCTTCATTTTTTCAACTTTTAACATCGTCAACACAAAGACATGGTGGAGGAAACCCTGTTTTCTTACGCGATACTTCAAAAAGCGCATCACAAACCGTTGACAGAAACACGGCTACTGTGCAGTGACGGGGTTTGTACCTGAGGAATGATGGTGAGTTTGGACCGCAGGTCATGCAGGCCGATCTCCGATATCCTCACGCCGTCAATGGTGATCTCCCCTCCGGCGGCTTCGAGCAGCCGGAAGAGGCAGAGCGTCATGGAGGACTTCCCAGCTCCAGTGCGACCCACGATACCGATCTGCTCAGAAGCAACCCGCGCCGTTACCTTTTCCGTGCCTGATCAAAAATCCATCTCAATTTAAAAAAAACTGTCACTACCTTCTCTCCTCCCTTGACTCTGAGCGTGATGTTCCTCAGGACGAGGTCCAGACCCTCACGGTACCGAACGCTGTACTCGTTGAACTCCACGTTGCCCTCCGTGGGCCACTCCGTAGGGGGCTTCTTGTCCTCCACCTCCCACGGGGCCTAGAAGAGAGAGCACACCTTTTTCTGACAGGAACACTTGCTGGTAACTTTTATTGGAAGGGACATTTTGTTTTTGTATTTCTCTTTTAAACCAAAGCGTTTCTTCACGCGTAGTGAACGGAGGGAGCTGTGCTGTTAAAGTACAGAGTGTACAAAACGCCGTGTTTGTGTTGGGCAGCAGACGGGGGGCTTGTTGGAAGCAGGTAATGTAACATTTCTGGATCTAGTTACGGTTTATAGGTGCTGCGCAGCTCTAGCTGAGCAGCACAGCAGCTTTATGAAATGTAGCTGAATTCCTGCGTTTTTCAGTCTAGCACGGAGTCGGTCTGGAGGTGTGTGTGTGTGTGTGTGTGTGTGTGTGTGTGTGTGTGTGTGTGTGTGTGTGTGTGTGTGTGGGTGTGTGTGTGAGGGCGGGCGGCATCACTGATTTAAAAGCAAACACATGCTCAGCCCTGCATGAGCTTCTGTGGAACATGATAAACAAGCATTGCTGCTAAAGAAATTTTAAACACAAAATAATGATGCCGCTAACAATTATTTTCACAGCGATTACTATGACGATTAATCGAATAGGAACAAATTGGTAAATTCTGCAGCTTATTTTATGTATTAGAACAACAAAATTCCCTTTTCAGATAACAAAAATAAACATTATATTGCCTAAAATGCAATAACAGCCTTTCATTAGAGAACATATTTACAAAGAAGGTTTTTCATCTTAAATGTTTTTCATATTTTGTAACCTTTTTGGCTTAATTACCGCTCTAAACTGTGTTTTCTTTCAGCAAATGGCCTATTTAAGAGTCTTTATACTCCACTTAATGATTATTTGTTGCACAAATAAGTTGACGATTATTCCAATAATCGATGAATTGTTTTAACTGAGGGTGCTCCACATACCTCAGTCTTGGTTTCGGAGTATTCCTTCACTCTCTCCACCGCTACTATGTTGTTCTCCAGGTCGGAGGTCATCCGCACCATCCAGTTCAGAGACATGGTCACCTGTTCAAATAATCCTGATTTTAAAAGTCGCCACATGGTAAAATCCACTGACCAAGTTATGAGTAGCTGTGCAGTAATTTAAATAACACTAAAAAATCTTCAAATATTGTATAAAGATGAAGTTAAGACACGACTATTTGGTACCAACATGTAGCCACCTTCCATGAATACAATCTATTCTTTTTTGAGGTGGTTTCAGAAAAGAGGCCCTTATTCTCCTAAATCCTGCCCTGGAAGTTGAAAAGCACCACCACAGCATGACACTGTCACCACCATGTTTCAGCCTAAAGCTGCTGTGCGTAGGGGGATGTTTTCCTCCAAATATGGCCAAAAACTCATATTGTTGAACAGGACCCGATTTCTTTTAATAATAACTTTCCTTTTGTCTCTCTGCCATAACTTTCACTTCACTAATTAGATGACTTCTGAAGACATGTGCTTTCTCTGGATTTTATCTGCAGGCATTAAAATGAAGGCGCACATCACACATTTCATACACTGTGTCAGTGTCAAAATGTGAACGAGTTTGAGTGGAAAAGGCGCCGAAAGTGCAGCACATGCAGTAAAAAGTTGCTCATATCACATGAGTTTCGTCACCTGGAGCGCGTATGACACGGACAGGCCCACGAGGCCCGGGCTCAGAGTCTCCTTTCCCATCACAGCGAACAGAGCGGCAAACAACACGATGCAGTTCCCGATGAACTCGATACGAACTCCGAGCCACCTGTGGGACAAAGGGGCTTCCAGTTAGAAACCGTCCCCATTCATGCTGGCATTATGCAAACACTGTGTGCCAGGATGAAAAGATAGCAATATTCTAACTCGTGTGGCCAGAGAGGTGATGGTGAAAAGAAATAATTACATCATCGAGTAGAAATGATTGTTATCTTGCAACTTGTTAGCACTTGAAAAGAGATGACCTGAAACAGAACTTTGATTCTGTTTTTCATTTAACTGATACAACATAACTCTAAATTTCTAATCAACTTCTAAATAGCAAAGTAACTTTACAGACCATCAACGTTTCCACTGACAGGGTTTTGGAAAATGTTAACATGTTTGGAATTTGGTGCCAGAACCGCGCTCAAATAAAGTCTCCACCCTGTTAATTCCCACTTTATTTTCTTACTGTTAATTATTCATTTCTTTACTAATAATTAATATTTGCTTTGTGAATTAGAGACTGAGAAAACAGTGGGAACGAAAACAGGCAAAAACGGTTCTGTGAAGTCAGATGTTGGGTTGGTTACGTACAAAGGCCCACAAAGTTATTGTTTTTTTTTATCTTCAAACAAATTGTAAATTGAATCCATCTAACAACATAAACTAGTTTTTGGATTTCTTAAACTATATTCCTCATTAGCCAGATTCTTCTTTTACAAACAGACATGGTATCCCTACCTGTCTAAAATGAATGCTGAACGATTAATCAATTTCTAAATTGGTCGCGATTTATACAATTAATAATTTCAACCCTACATCATATTAAACCCCATAAATTAAAAAGAAAATGTTGAATGAATTCATATCTATTCGAAGATAGGCGAGCAAATATCTTTGGCAACACAGTGTAAAACAGAAACCTTGCTCTTTTTTAGTGTTGTGGGGATGAAAACGCCATGACTTCACTCAGCTGTTGGAGCTGAGCTAAAGTTACTTGGTCAAATATTCATTTTCTACAAGCGTTTCCTCGCAGAACAAGGTAGTTGGTGTTTTCTGACTAAACCGGAAGGGGACTTACCTGTTGGACACTATACCAGGGTAGTAACTCTTTTGGTTCTCGTCCACCTTCGTATCGCTCATCAGAACGAAGGCAGCGTGTCTGTCGTAGGCTCGGATTACGCTAGAGCCGGTGACTGTCTCAGAGAAATGGGAGTAAATGGGAGAGCGGCTAACCGACTCCAGGCGCTTCAGCTGCCGCGACGTGGCAACGTAAAATCTCTGCAGGCGTCGAGGAAGGAGAGAGACAAACACGGCGTTACAACCTGACGAGACCTTCACACTTGTTTAGAAATTACAGAAAGACAAAAATGCACAAAGATGAGTTCAAACACACACACACACATACACACAAACATGCGCACAAATAATAATATTAGTAAAAGCAGCTAAAAAAAAAAAAAAAAAAAGAACAAAACACCTGCAGAGTTGTTTGATATTCTGGGTTTCAGATTTTTGATCATGTGCCAATCGCCATCAGCTCTCAAGCAGCATGCTGACCTCAGGAATGCTGTGCGCTCTCTGCGCCGCGGCATGTAAACACTTTAATGAATTCACCGCAACGCTGCCGGATTGTAATGTTGCAACAACTCAGCACCAGTGGAGTGGAGCTGCTGGTGTTTTGTTTTTTATTACAGATGCAGCATATTGTGTTAAAAAATAAATCACATTTATAGTCTTGTGAAGGGGATTCATTATAAAGTGTTAGGAGCCTAGAAGCCTTTGGTATCGACAGAACGTCCTCGGTTTGTTTCCCAGATCAGTTCAGGGAAGGAGGGGGTAAAAAAACAAAACAAAACCGAAGAAGAAACAAAGAGTCATGCAGCAAAGAGCAGACCATGCAGGGTGGATGTTATGAAAAAGCAGCAGGACAGAAATTACCCTGTTATTACTGACTTGGCTCATTTGGAGGTCCAGGTAGAATCACAACATGAACACACACAGAGTCTTCCTTCGATACCCACCAACACTGAAGCCCAGTGCGTAAATACTTTGTAAAAGGACTCTAACCCGCGACGTCCTTCACTTTTTGTTCCCGAACTTGAACGAATCGTAGGGATTTTATGTCGCAGACCAACAAGTGGGGTACAAAATTTGATTTTCAAAGATTTTTTTCATCCTCCTTATGAAAATCTGTAAAGTGTGGCATACATTTGCATTCAGGCCTTTTAGTCTGACACCAGCACAAATGAAACTAACAAATAAATGTCAGAATACAGCAAATCCAAGGATTTAGTACCACTTTTTGTACCATAATCAAGTAACTACGTTAACTTCAGCTGTTAAAAGAAATGCAATATAAATACAATTTGAAATAAATTTGACCATGTAGTTTAATGTCTTAAAACTAGGAATCAGTCTCCTGATCTTTTTGAAGCGCTGCCTTCAGGAAGCCATCACAACATTGACAATGTTTTTACCAGCGTTGCTCTGAGAAGTAGCTTGTATGATGAGCTCTGCAGGTGTTAGCTAATTGCTACTGGCTAGTCTGAAGGAGCTGACTGGGAAGTAGTGTGGAGGGATGCTTTGTGAGTCAGTAGCTCGGAGGACATGCACCATGAAGGCGGTGCTAGATCTGACCAAGCATTTTGCTATGCGAACGGTTGCTAGGTGGTCAAAAGATTTCTCAAGCAGGCATAAAATAATCAATCAATCAATCAATCAACACTCCAAGTAAGTTTTTGATAAGAGAATAACATTGTATCTTGATGTAAACCTCAAAAAAGTCAATTTTTGATTCAACGCCATTCACATTTTTCTTCCATTTGCTTGTACTTTCTGTTGGTCTGTCAAATAAAATCCCCCAAAAACTGACTAAAGTTTGTGCTGGGAAAGTATCAAAAACAACAAAAGGAGCATAAACACTTTTGCAAGCCACTCTTAAATATTCCTAAACCAAGCCCATGATGTAACCACTTATGCCCAGTTTTCTTTCCGATTGTCAATAAAATGCATCAATGAGCTCCAATCCCTTGGTTAGTAACCAGCAATTTAAGACAGTTGTACAAAGCGCTAAGTAGCAGCTGTTTTTTTTACATTATTCATTTTTTATTTGGAAATCGCTCAATAAAAACGTGATTACTGCGAGGATAAATGTTTCACACACAGAATGTTGTTCTTTTTCAACAACAACGACTTGTTAGGCTGATTCAGTCACCTTGGGGACATTTTTAAGTAATATTTAGCTAGCACCATTATATTACAACAAATATTGTGAAAAGATGTGTAACTTCTAAGATAATTGCCAAGCTGGCGGTTAAATTAGTCTCAGGTAACGGTGACACGGGTAAATATCTTCATATCTTCAAGATTGTGAGGTGTTTAAGTGAAGCAGAGAAGCAATTCTGCTGGGTTGAAAGTGTAGAGAAATATATGTAATATATGTAAATATTGGTTATATATTGGCCTTAGCAGCAATATCAATTTTGGATATCAACACTAGCCCAAATTTTAATATCAGTCCATCCCTTCATTTAACCTACCAAAGCTCTCAGAAATTATACTACAAGTTTTGTTTGTGAGCATAAAGTTTCTCTGGTAAGAAAATCTAATGTTATACTATGATTTCTGCCTTTTGTGAGCCTTTTGTTGACCTTTGTGATATAGATTTTGATTGAAATGACAGAATGTGTCCTTTGAATACTCTTTTTGCTGCTACATCACTTTAGCAGTTAAATCCCCCCAAGTTATCTGTGTGGGACTTTCAGCTGTTGCCATTCATTAGCACCGGATGTCTTGCTAATGATGGCATAAAAGAGGCTATGCTGCATCATTGGCAGAAACAGGAGTTTATTTATAGTCTTCTGAATCACAAATTTACTCAAAAATGGTCATTCACTTCTGGGAAATTACAAACAGATTGGGTTGACCAGAATGGTTTTAACTTCCTGTCCAGAAAGGATTTGTCTACTTTTCTCAAAAAACATTTTTCATAAATTCCTCCTTCTTACTGGACAAATGACCATACAATTATTTGAGCTATAGACTGGAGTTTTTTCTATTACTACTTTTTTGGGTCTCCGTTCTGTTAAACTTGATACTCTATAGTTGGGTATTTCAAACCTAATGTCATCAAAGTAAATACAACTACGGTAAGCTCAAACTTAGGCCTACTTTACATTTAGCCGAATATCTACATTTTTATGAATCTTGGCCTGTCATCCAAACAAAAACTCTGTTTCATATTCAATAAAAACGATTACGCTTAAAAAAGTGGAGATTTAACCAAAAAAACTGTGTTTAAATGCGAGCATAGAAAGACTGAGATTTAGACATAATTCCTAATGAACACTGTCTGGTGTCTCATTAACTTTACATTTTAACGCACTATTTAAAAGTTGGAACCTGTAAAACCTACACATCTGTTTACACAAACGAACCTCCTGTCGCCTTGTTTAAGCCCCAACAGGAAGTTGTGGTAGTTTTGAAGCAATCTGATTGGCTGACATAGGTTTTTTAGATTTGTTCTACACTGCCCCCTGCAGGCTTGGCATGTTTAAACCAACGCTCAGGAGTGGATCTGTGCGAGTTCATGTGGACGAAAACTTTTCTGAAACCAATCAAGTGTGCACGAGAAATTTTTAAATGTTGTGACGCGAGTGATTTGTTTATACACCACAACTGGAAAAAAGAAGAAGCTATTATTACGACAATAATAACAGACCTTTGACTTTAGCATTAAAGAGAACAAATTTATTTCTGCCATAAATAAAACCCTGTTTCAAAGAATTCACTGTAGCAAAATTTTAATTTAAATCCAAAATTTCTGATTTTTCAGCTAATGTTTTGCTGCACATCAAATACAATTTGTTGACGTAAACGGTCCAACTGGATTCTGCTACTAGCTAGTGCGCTACCGCTCTAACCTTCGAAGCTACTACACGTTAAGCTGCTCCGACTACAAACCAGCAAAAACAAATCAAACTACAGCCGACCTAAAACACTGCGGCGGCAACGATTACTGCCTCAAACACATACAGCAGTCTATAAACACCACACTTGCTCGGCCACACTCATACCCATGCATGTTGTATTCATGAGTTAGCACACTTGTTTCCTATTTACCTGAACCCACCAATAGAACACCATTAACGGGGCTATGACTATGAGGAACATTGGGGTGAGGGCAGAGCATATGAGCAGCACATTCAGTGTGTACCAGAAAGTGCGCATCCATATGTCAATATTATCGGGGATCTGGGAGTCTATAGCATCCACGTCTTTGCTGAAGCGGTTCAGTAACCGCCCAGTCGGGGTGCTCTCGAAGAAGGCCTGCGGGGCTCGCAGGACCCCCTGCAGCATGTTCCGGTGTGTGAGCTTGGCCGCCCGCAGCATACAGTAGGCCCGGCACAAGAGGCAGTTAACCAAAATGAGCACACCTGCGAGAAGGGGAGGACAACACAACAACACCTGCGTTAAACGGATAAGGATCTGCTCCGACTGTCTGCCGTACACACGTTCAACTTTCTCAGATCAGCACAAAACTATAAACACCCGATTAAGCGAGGGGGGGAAAAAAGTTAAACCTGTATTATTTTTTTTTCATTTGGCACAGCACTTTAGCTTTGTGAGAAAGTGGCATTCTTCACCGTACTGAGGGATTTTTGTGCCTGCAGAAAAACACTATGAATATCAGCTATTTCATCAAGTCAATTTGGCTCGGTCATTATGAATAAAGTGATGTTTGCAGGCAGTGGTTAACTGAGGCAGAAACATTTTATGGTCCACCTGCTCACAGGTATCTTCACAGATATCTGCCAGCGCATAACTAACTAGGTAACAAAGCTAATCCAACATTAAACCAGTGTAATGACAGGTGTGAATTATTAAAAAGAGTGCAACACAAAAGACCAGACATTATCGCACTGAGAAAACATAAAATCTTACTAAGTTATTTTGGTCTTGCTTCTAGTACACTTACAAATAACTCCAAAAAAGAAACTGATGCCATTCAGGCAGCTGCACACTGCAGGTAACATAATGACTGGTTAAAAGCTCTCCGCAGCTCCCCACTTTTTAAAAATATAAACTACTAGGAATTGACACTGACCCTAAAAAAATTTGAAATGTGAATATCTAAAATTCATAGAATATGCAATGATATACAGTGCTTTAGCATGTATCCTTCTTAAAATGTTGTATATCTCATTATATTACAAAGTTAAGTTTTTTTATTATGATTTTTTTAATCATTTGCATAAAATACAAAATATTTGGGAAGTAAAATAAAATTGATAAACTTAGTTTTTTGTTTTTAAGAATCTGAAAACTGTAGGCGAAGCCCACACAGACCGGATCTACGGCGTCTATAAGTATCAATTTTCAAGTTTTGTCACAGGTTTACAGATGGAACTCTGGACTTTGACTGGACCAGTCTAATACTTGATACTCAGTAGCATAATAATTAACGTAGCACAACTATGTGAAACTACCTAAAACTTGAAAATAAACACATCGAAATTTAACAGCACAAAATGTGAAAAGTTCAAGAGGCATGAAAACGTTTGCAAATTATTGTAAAATCCAAAGCAGTACGGGACTTATTGTGTGTTTACATCGATTTAAGAAAAAAAAAGTGTGTCCACAACAAGCCTATGTAAACATGGGAATCCTTCGTTCTTTCTAATCAAAGCAAATCTTTAAAATGTGGCTGGCCTCGTCTAGAAACGTATCCGCTTACAAAATCTTTCAAAACATTGATGCACGGTGGTCTGAAAGGAGGGAAACGAGAGGAACTCTTATCAACCTGGAGCAGCTGTTATTACGCCACGGCAGATCTAAGGTGCTCAAGGTTTCCATGGCGATAACCTAAACATTGCACAACATTGTAGAGATCTTGAGAACGTCACTGATGCAACAGTGATAACCAACCTGGACATCCTAAGAGTAGGAAAAAAAGTGGCCTACTTTAAATTAGGCTGAAATGCATCATCACGGATCCACTAGAGGGCAGTAATGAGCCATTTAGCACAATTTCTACTACTTTTACCCTTAGAAGGATTATGAGACGTGTGTGTTGTGTGTGTGCATGTGAAGAGTGTGTGGCAGCACGCTGCAGGCTGGACAGAATTGTATTGGCTGCAAGGAGAGAGCAAAGTAAATCCAGCAGCAAAGAGGAGTAAAATCAGCAGCAACACGAGGCGCTCATCACATGCTAAGGAAAACAAAAGCCGTAACTGGAAAGTTAGAAGATTTTCCGCGCCAAACATGCAGGCCGCATGCCACTCCAGGAGGAGGAAGAGTCAGACATGAGCGAAGAGGAGGACAGAATGCTTTTATGGCACAGCGGACGGGGGATCGCCTGCCCTAGAGTACCTGGACAAAGACGTAAATGAAAGCCAGGGGGGCAATGACTACGGCGAAAATGGGCGTGCTGCTAATGATGACGATCATGGTGGAAAGGGAAACGAAGAAGGTCCCGAGGAACATGAGCACGGTGGACGGCAGCGCTTCGTCAATCACGTAGATGTCCTTGGAGAAGCGATTGATGATGCGTCCTATAGGTGTGGTGTCAAAGAAAGACTGGGGTGTGTGAAGTTTGTTGTTGAGCAGGTTTGCATGCAGCTTCTTGGCTGCACCGATGTTCCCCATGGCTAGAGTGAAGGAAGAGATCATGACCAGGATACCTGGGGAGGTTTAACCACAGGAGAGGGAGAAGGAATGAAGGTGCGAGGTGGAGACACTGCAAGGTCGCTGGAGTGGAGGAGCGGTAAACGCCAGGTTTCAGATCCAGACTCATCCATGCAAAAACTGCTTTCTGTCAGCATAATGAAATCTCTGCACAAGAAAAACAACAAGCTACCTGCAAATCAAACCACATCAGATTAATTTTCCAGCACCGTGAAGCTGTGTGGGTGGAAGTGACAAACTGTAGAATGAACTCAAAGTGTCTATGCTCAGTCTCAAGACAAAAGAGAAATGAGAAAGGACAAGTTTAACTTTTAAAAGATGCTTCGATAGTCAGTGTCTGGTTTCTTACCTTGTGCAATGCCCAGCGCTGCGTACACCCCCACCCTCATGTTAACGTTTTCCTTAGTCTGATTTGTCAACGAGTCACTGGTCCAATGGCTGAGCCAGATGTTGGCGCCAATGGCGGCGGCGCTCTGGCAGCCGTAGAGCAAGCAAATGATCACCGACAGCACGAGTCCCACTGCCTTTGCGTACTCCAGGAACACTTTGGTTTTTACCTGTGTCAAATTCACAAATGTCAGCGGCAGGGTGGTTTTAGCAGGGTATCTGCAGGTTTAACTAATTCAAGTTCAAGACTTTTTAAGACCATTGTGAATTAGATCTAAGACCTGTATTAGAAAGTAATTGTATAGAAGGTTCATATTTTCTATGTTTTCTGATGATCTCTACTGTTGTAACAACCCCAGTTCAGAATGAACTGATCCTCTTATGGGATGGCGAATGAAGACGAATGTTGTCCAGCCAACTGAAGATGAATTTGAACTTCCCCATAATAGACGCAAAAAAACTTAGCTGGATATACAGCTACGTAATCATAGTATATTAGCAGCTTGTCACCAGTGGCGGCAAACTTCTGCCTGTGAGAAAAGTCCTGCGAGAAAAATAAAAGTATTTAGATAGCTAGCTAAATGTTAGCACACTTTCTTTTCTTTTTTTTAAAGATTCAATTATTTGGCTTGTTATATCTTAATGCTGTCCATGTTAAAAATTTGAAAACATTATTGCGCTTCATAAATTTTGTACTACGCTTTGAATGTCTTAACATTTAATGACTAGTGTTTCAGCTGCTCTCTGCTCAGCTTTTCCCTACAGCTGCCTGGCTCACAGAGCAGAGAACAGTCATCATGAAGGCTAAAAAACTGCTTTGAAGAAATTGTTGCCTTGTAAATTGTTACAAGTCCTACTTGGATAAAGGCAAACATCTATACAGACTGATCAAGTAAAATTGCACTGAACTGCCTGATGGGGTGAGCAAGGCATGCAGTTAAGGACTTCAGGGATCAGGGATATCTCTAATGTAAAGGGCACCTGAACCTTCTATTCATTTTTAATTAACCAGCTTTTTACACAGAAAACTACAGAAGCAAAAGTTGATGAACAAATTGCTTTAAAAAAAATCTACAGAAACAGAATTGTTTTGAAGTGAAATATCAGAGACTTTAAAAGAAAAACTTTCACTTTAGAAGAGCTGATGCAGTTCAAAGTTAGAAAAAACCCCAGAACAGAATATTCGCAACTGACCCGGCCTGTTTCTGCTGTCTCTGCCTGGATGAGTTTCTGGACCTCCTGGGGTTTCTTCTTCTCCTGGGCCTCTTGGTGCTTCTTCTGGCTCTGTCTCCTGACCGAGCGGCACCGGAAGTTCTCGCTGTCTCCTGACAGGATGCTGATCTGTCTGAAAACGACAGAGTGGCCAACAGGTGTAAGTCACAGGACATAAAAACAGAAAGGCTGTTTGAACCCAGCAGGATGCGGTCATGGAGGCTTTACTACTTCTAATTTCTCACACCTCATAAAACTTTTCTTTGCCTCATTAACCGTGGGTTCGTTGTCCACCATGTCGGTGTGGTGGTTGCTAAGGACGTCGTCGGGGAACAACTCATCTTCTATTAACTCTTCTGTGAAACCATTGGGGCAAACAGAAAGAGACAGCGTGAAACCAGCAAACTCAGCTGTTAATGTCAGAAGGGATTGACGGGAAGAGGGAGAAAGTGTTGCTCAACCGGTGGCCTGGTCCTCCTCCACGACGTCTTCCAGAGCGTAGTTCCTGAGAAACTCTGCGAAGGCTCCGTTCTGATTGAGCAGCTCTTGGTAGGAGCCCATCTCTGACACCCGGCCCTCCACCATCACCACGATGTTGTCCACCTGAGGCAGGAAGCTGATGCCGTGCGTGACGAGGATGCGAGTCTTGGAACCAAACAAAGGCAATGAATCAATACCAATAAAAGAAACCCCAACGGACACACCTTTTATTACAAGACCAAGTTCAAAGAAGCTTTCCACACAGATTCCCATCAGAGAAAACAGGTTATCAAAGACCGAGGATTTTGTTTACGACCCAGAATGAGTCATTTACTGATAAAAGCCGACAGCTTCCTCACGGGAAGAGCGATAAGACCCACCTTCCTCACCCGAACGCTGCAGTGATCCCAGTACCTGTGCAGATCGGCGGCGTCAGAGAGTTTCCTCACCTTGCCTTTCAACACGCCCTCTGGGCCGATGAGGTTGTCGAAGATGTGTTTGGACACATGGGCGTCCACGGCGGACAGCGGGTCGTCCAGGAGGTAGACCTCGGCGTCGCTGTACAGAGCTCGAGCCAGGCTGACCCTCTGCCTCTGACCGCCGGAGAGGTTGATGCCCTGCAGAGAGAGGATGGCGTCATCTTCTGTCATCAAAGAAGTTTTTTTCTGTTTTACACGTCATATCATCAAATCAGGAAACAAAATATTAAAAACAAAATATTTTAGATTATGAACACAAGACTTTTTCTAGGGAAGTGCTGCAAATGTATTCATGCATGTAGAATTGTGCACAATTGTGAAGTGCAATGAAAATAGTGATGCTATCGGGTCTTAGTAGACAGACATAAAGATTTAGCCTCTTTTTCATTACATATACCTCACTCAGATCAGCTGTAATCAGAGACCTTTACTCTTCTAAATAAAACCCAATGCCATCATTTGTCTTTAGGACATTATCTAATTCATGTTTGTTGAAGAGTTTAAAGAGAAACGCTACTGTATGAAGCCATAAGATGTTCCTCTTTTTCCTTTGCTTCAGGTCATGTAGGAAAAATGACTTAATGTTTCGGCCAACACGCGTAACCTTGAACACATGGAGGTGGCAGCTTCATGATATGGGGAAGCAGGAACAAACCAGCAAATCAGAAATATTTTAACCCTTCATGACCAAAGTTTCTAATCTGCCTGGATATTTTTGCTTATTTTAATTGTACACAGTTCTTTATGAATGTCATGTGAGTAAATATATTAGCCCATTAAGCCATAACCATTCAAACTTCCAATATCTAGCAAGTTACTTTCCCAATTTTATCACTTATTAAAAGTTTGCCCTTGATACAGCAGGAGTGAAATTAAAGTAATAACCCAATATTGTCTGGAAAGCACAACGTCTCCTCTTTCAGAAACCGTTGGAAATTTTCAAATAGAGCAAAATGTGGCACAAATACAGTTCTGCCAATTTGGCTGGATCGCTAGGGCTCGGTTTGGTCTGGAAGGGTTAAAAAAGCAGAACAATCCAGGAAGAAAACCTGTTGGAGACAACAGAAGACTTATAGTGGACTCAGAGTCCAGACCTTCTTCCAGTTGAGTATCTGTGAATTCATGCCACACTTTTCAGAACTTATTTCAGTATTTGAAAATCATGCATCCTCTTCCTTCCACTTCCTAATTACACACTGCTATGTGTTCAACCAGTAACATAAAACCTCATAAATGTAGAAACATTCAGGAGGTAGGAGTACTTTTTTCTTTTCTACCTTTTCTCCGATCTCTGTCATGTCTCCTCCAGGCAGCACTTCCAGATCTGGCGTCAAGGCGCAGGCGTCCAGAACACGACGGTATTTACACTCGTTGAAGCTCTTCCCAAACAGGATGTTGTCCCGCAGGGTGGCATTTTGTATCCACGCCTGCTGGGGAACGTAAGCCACCGACCCCTGAGAACAGAGTCAGATTTCTATTAGTTCTCCTGTTTTCTTGAGTCCAGACTGTGTGAAATGTTCACATTCTGGCTGCACAAAAGAAATCATTTGCAATTGTTCTACTGTGTCTGCAGTGCAAGCACTTGAAACTTGACACTATAAATCTTAAACCCCGACAATTTATGATCTACAAACTGATGACTTGGAGTAGCTGCTGAACATCAAAGCTGAACTCTCTTTTTGATCTGCCTAATTATTTTTTAATCCGAGTTATAGCTGTCAAAAATGCTGAGCTTTTAGAAAACACTGAACTTTAGCTTAAAAAGGTACAGATTTCTACAGTGAGCTTTTTTTCAGTCATACTTCACTGCTTCAGATCATGAAATAAATTTCAGGAAAAGACAAAGAACCTGAGCAAACAGAAATGTAACTTTTCAAGTGATCATTTTATCAACTAAACCTCTTCATTCTGTCTTGAACGTTCCTAATATTAATTTTTATAACAGAATCCTTGTTTTAAAAATTCCTGCACATAAACTATTCAAACTTGATATTAAGTGTCGATTTTGAGAAGTGTATAAAATGGTGTAACTGTAATGTGTGGGAAAGTGTGAAAGATTTCATCAGAGGCGTGAAATGTTTACTTTGCTGGATTCTTGTGGTCACAGAAATCGTTAAAGTTTTTGTGTCAGTCAAATAAAAACTCTTCAATTTTTACAACAGTGAGTCACATGTACAACCCTCGATGGGAAACGTTGCGGTAGGTTCATCTGCAGTCTCATAAAAAAGGGAGAACCTACTTTACAGGGAAAGAAATTCTCAGTGAAGTCGTACCCGAACAGAAACTTCGCCTTCCACTTTCTCCATGTCGCCAAGCAGCGCGGAGATCAGCGAGGACTTCCCACAGCCGACATGACCCACCACTGCTACCAGGGAGCCCTGGGGCACCATCACGTTGATGCTAGCAATGCACAGCAAACATGTCACAGTTAGAGGAGTAAAAACACAGGACTTGTGAATGGACGTGTCTGTGGCTGAGCGTGGCGTACTTGTCCAGAACAGGTTCATCTTCTTTGGCCCACGTGAATTTCCCGTTCACTACCGAGACGGCGAACTCTGTTGAGTAACAACGGGATAAAAGACTTTCTTTTCAACAACTTTCAACTGATGACAGATGGGAAAGCCTGAGTCATGTCACTGCTCTTTGGGTTCAGAGACACTGGGTGAAAGGTGAGCCGGCTTTGCAGAAGGATTTCCCTTTTGGAAGAAGTCAAAAGAAACCCTGACAACGCCCTTTAAGTAGGGATTGAGCTTTGTTTTTACCTGAGCTGGTCTTTCGGTCCACGGAGTTTGGGTCCAACTCATCGTGACTCAGGAAATTTTGGATTCGCTTCAGCGACACGCTCGCCTGAGAAGCAGAAGAGAGACGTGAAGCTGCAGAAGAAAACGCAGGGAGGGCGAGGAAGAGAAGAAGAAGGGGAAGAAAGGACACCTGTACGAGACCGCTGATCACTTGGGGCAGCATGTTCAGAGGAAATCGAAGGATGTTGAAAAGGGAGAGCGACACAAAGGCCTTCTCTGCGTCCAGCACGTTCTTCTCGTCTACAGTGACGAACACGGCAAAAGTCGTCAAGGCAACCTGGGGACACATGGGTAGCAAGACGTCAAGGCCTGTTATTACACCATGGCAATGCAGCAATTAGCATCATGTAAGCACATTACTTTGCTTGTTATGGAAAACAACACAAAAAACAATAAAAAAGTGCTTAATGCATTGATTTCCGCTTACATTCAAAGATGACATGGGGTCCTTCAGGGCTACATTCTTGGTTACTTTTATTCAGTCTCTATTAGCTACTTCTATCCCATAATGCATACTGTAACTCCTGCCATACATATGCTGCATTAATAGGGATTCCCTATATTAAGTGGCATGCTAAATGTCATTTGTATCCTGTGAAAATTTAAATTGTTTCATGTTTCTAATTAGAAAACTTGAAGAGGGAATAAATTCAAGAGAAATACCGGTAGCTGTTTTTAAGACCTACTAGAAAGAATATAAGTCAGAAAACAGGTATTTTAAAATCACTATAAAATAAAACCAAAACTGACCAAAGTACTGATGCACCCAGAAACAACTCGCTCTCTGATTAAAAATGCCAAAGTTCTCTAAACCAGTTCAACTTGAATTCTGTATATCAAATCTCCTATTTAAGGTACTTATGACATTTTTGGGGGCTCGTCTAGGATTTGGATCAGTCATCAGCTAAATTATTTAACTATACGACATTATCAAGATGCAGCCACTTGGTAAAAGTTCAAAAACGTAATTAAAACAAAGATACATAACTGGAGAGGAAGGTCTCTCAGAAACGACATAAAAATGATTGACAATAAGAGCAATGTGGTCTCTGAGCTTGTTTCAGTTCTTACTACTAGTAAACAGCAAAACATTAACAGCTTACAAGGAAAGGGGCACTGGTCCAGGCCATGGTGGAGAGTGCTCCCAGGTAGGCTGTTTTTCTGAGGACGGTAAGTTCCTTCTGCCGAATAGCCAGGACCTTTTCTTTGAAGGAGTTCTCCCAGGCGTACAGCTTGAGGACTTTGATGCCGTTAAGGATCTCATTCATCAGCTTGATACGAGCGTCCTTGTGCTGCATCTGCTCCACCTGAGGGTGACAAAACGGCATCGTTTTTATTGTGGATGTACAGACCTAGAAATATCCACAAGCTACCTTAAATTTTAAGGTAGATTATAGAGGATTTCATGACACACGGCAAGATTCTACATGTGATTTAGATGTACAATGCACAAACCAACTGATTGGAAACTCAAAAATCCACATTGACCAAAACATTTGCTACCTTGTTCAACTTCAATGGCACAGACATTGCCACTGACTGACGGAAACAAGTTTCATGTAATTTTCTCTATCAGTCAGAAGTTGAAATTAGAGGAATGAGAAAAATAAAAGGCTTTTAAAGGGCGACTCAATCTTCTTCGACCCAGACATGTCATTTGGGCCACAGGGGAGAGACTTTGATCAGATAACAGGAAGGCTGAAAAGAGCACAGCCAAGGACAAGTTTTCTAAATGTCCCTATATCAAAATAAACAGATTTTTTTTTTATCTCAGCAATAAGGCAAGGAACTACATTCCCCAGAGAATCCATATGGAAACTGCTGTGTTAATGTTAGCCTGCGCTGCCCAAGAAGTTAGAACCTGTTTTCTGTTCTGTAGTCTCGAGAACATTGACAATAAACAATTCAGAAATACTGCGTGATAACTACAAAAAGTACTTAAGTTTACCTTTTAAAACAAATAATCAAACTTTAATGAATTTCACAGCTTCCCTCTCTGTACCTGATAGGCGCGCGTCTTCATGGCGATGACGGCATTAAAGGGGATGAGCATGACCATGACAGCCACACCAGCCAGCACAGATGGACCCAGGTTCTGCAAAATAGGAAAGAAACATCAACTTGAACAGTGCTGGGGTTTTTAAATGCGGTTAAATTTCCTATAATGCCTGTGTGGCGTACCTGCCAGAGGAAGTAGAGCGCCAGCATAATTTGCAGAGGAGCAGACCAGAGCATGTTGAGGAAGGTGGTGAGATCCATGAACCTTTGTGCATCGACAGACATCAGATTCACTATTTCTCCCACCGTAGAGGAACGCTTGGCAGCATTCGTTATGACCAGAGACTGAAAAAACAAACAAAAAGTGGTGAGGAAAAATTTATATTTTTAATGCAAAACAATTATTATTAAAACACCTGCTTAGTTCACTCTATTTGACCTTTACATTTTCATTGATGTCTTCAAAGCCAAAGCAGCGCAAATGGAGATTTTTACTCCACAAACCAGCACAAACGCAGCTGAGTTGATTGACACAGTTCTGCATGATTTGAAGAAACATTTACTAATATCTTTAAAATGATAGAGGCACAAATCAGCACAAACGTAGCACAGACATTTGCCACCAATTGTGTTAGATTTGAAGAAAGTGGGGTGGAGAACTGATGTTTGAGAAAGTGACAGCGCGACTGTGGGATGTGTACCTTCCTGTAGATGGCTCCTATGAGCGCGGTTCGGACGTTCATCCCCGTGACGAAGCAGTACTGAAAGTGCCGGTGGAGGATGAGAGTCTGCAGTATGGCTGTGAAGAACATGAGGAAGGCCAGCGTGTAACCCCACCAAACAGGGACATCCTTCTCTTTGGTGAAGGAGATCAACATTCTGGAAAAGTAAAAAAAAAAAAATGAAGTTACAAACAACCGAAGCGTACTTCCAGATTCAACAATCTGTACCTCGTTAACAGTCTGGCGGAGTGATTTCAGGTGTCCTACATCACCCGTTTTTACTGGACTAAATTAAGTTGATCAATTTGTACCAGGGTACAAATTATTATCAACTAAACCTATTTATCATTTTATCTTTTTTCAGTTGATGGAGGCTGCAAAGCTAATAGAAACACCTTTTTCTTTTTAGAACTTTGGCAAAGTGTAATTGATGAAGTCTCAGTTTTGTAATTTTCTTAGATTAATTCTTAGCATTTGAGCGACATGGAGGCACACTTTTCCACATCTGATTTTTTATGTCACATTACAGAAAAATATAAAGATATAAGGGAGATCCTGAATGACCTCCACAAGTCTGGATCTGGAAGCAAAGACTCTTCAAGTCGGCAACAGGTAAAGCAACAAAAGAAAACATTTGTTTTCCTTGTTGTCGTTATTTTAAAAAAAAGAAGTAACTCTGGAAACCCTTACTGACCTAAACCTGAATGAATGTAGTTGAATTTATGTCAGGAAGTGAAAAGATTCTGACTTTTAAACACTGAAAGTAAATATCTTGTTAGGCGACTACCGAAGTAAGCTAGCATGTCAGCTTTCAGCTAACATTTCAGAAAGCCTGAAAAGGTTTTTACAGTAGCATGCAAGTAGATTTTAAACTTAACTATCATTTGTTTAGCTTTGTTAACAGTGCTGTTTTAGCTAATTTTCCTTTGTTTTTTAATAGCTAGCCGACAAGGCACACTGCTCGTCATTTTCATACTTTAAATTCTTCAGGCTGGTTGCAAACCTTCGGCTACTAGCAAAACTAGAGAAACGGGCAAACAACAGCAGCAGGATGCATGTTGCCTGATGAAGATACAATCAAGCCCTTTAGGTCGGCCTGAGTTATTTGAGTTGTTTTAGCGGGTGAGATTTAAAGATCAGACAAAAGATGTGGGTCAGAGAACGTGGGTTAAAAATGAGACAAGTCATCTTGAATTTGTCTGGCATACTTGACTAAACACACCAGCACACTTACAGTTTCATCATGACTTCAGTTTTTATCCATTTTTAGCAGAAGATTTTAGGACATGCAAGTAGAGTGCTGCATTTTGAAAATGTAAAACTAAGACTTGAGGGTGTTTTGAATGTTTTGCCTGTGCTACAAAGAACAGATACGATCAGTATTAGATAAGAATGTTGAGTCATATGATAAAATACATGGAGGGAAGTTTGTTGGTGAACAGCTCCCATATCTTATCTGAGTGAAACTTCGAGATACGACTTTCACAGAACATTTGCCTTAATCAAATTTCCACCCAGGGGCCATTAAGGAAGAGAAAATCTATTTACATCTCGGACAAAGCTAGCACACATTTTTTACTTAGAAGAAAGCAACCCTACTTTGGATAGATGCAAACACAACATGCAAAAAAAAAAAGTGCTGGAAATAGTTGTCTTCAGAACGAGAACAAAGAGGGCTTTGTGTGCTAATGTTTTGCAGCGCGGACAGCGTCCTGACAGAGACTCTAAGCGTTATTTACTTAATTTTTTTTTTTCACCTGAGCAGCTGGGGGTTGACGAAGGTGATGGAATCCTGCAGGAGCTTAAAGCCTGAGCCAATCAGAAAGTAGGGGCCGAACGCTTTGATGAGGGCGCGGAGGAAGGACGGCTGGTGGGGAGCCGCTTTGGGATTGGACAGCAGCACTTCCACTTCCTCCGGGCTGGTTTCGCCCCCCGCAGCTCCTCCTGAGACGTGGTTGGTGGCCAATGGTTGCTGCTTAGCGTACGCCGCCTTGGTGGTCAGATTCTGACCTCTGCTGTTAGAGGAGTAGAAATAATAAAGACACCTAAATGGAAATGTCAAAATAGGCTTCACAGGTCATTAAAATCGCTGTGACACACACGCAAAAAAAAAAAAAAACATGGTTACCTTGGAGTAGAAGACATCTATTTTATGATGAATAGTTTCAACAATTTAAAAAAAATAGAATTAAATCACCCAATGCTTCGACTGTCCTCTAGGTTTTATAATATTCTTTTTCTACTGAAAAGTTAAGATTCCAACCACTTCTCACGTTTTAGGGCAAAATTATAGAATTTTTCCAGTTTAATTATTGATTCTCATTACAAAACAAGTTATAAGCAACACATTGGAGTTTTCTAACTCTGGTAATATCGGTATTTGTGTGCAGTTTGTGTTTTTCTGTTTGCCTTTTTTTTTCCTCTCATTTTTCTGAGTTGGTTGCCCCCACTTTGAAAAAATCACTGCTACAACTGATTGGAAAATAAACTCTTCTTGAACCCATAATTATCCATCACTGACTGATCTGCAATCTTGTGTGTGAAAATGAAACTATTTGAAACATTAAAAAGAAAAACATGGGTTGGTATTTGTAGATAATGACAAATCTAAAGGTGTTTTAGTCATAAAAATGCAGTGAAAAAGAGTATAAAGTATCTAAATAAAGTATCTACTATAACTCTTTTTTACTATTTCATCTCCAATTTCTACATTGTAAAACATTTTTATTAGTTATTTTGTCTCGGGATGAGATGGACACTTTTACCAGCAATCACGTTTCAACACACAGCAGGAGCAAAGCATGAATAATTGTCCCGTCCAGCCAACTGCACTTGTTTAAGTAGTGACCGTTAAATCTCTCAGCAGGACCAGAGGCAGTCAGCTACAATACGGGAAATGAGTCAGCTTTTTAAGGAATATAGTTATTTACATAAATTCAACAAACCTATTCAAACACAAGCTCAGAAAACCCTCCATTTGTCAACTAACCGTCGAGCTTCGGCTGAACGCAAACTGGTTTGTGTGCAGCTCAAAGAAAAAGACCAGCTTTGACAGATCAATTTACGAGTTAATCTCAGTCCAGAATGAAACACACAGGAAAAGAAGTTGTGGCACAGAAAGAAAACGGCCTCCAGGAGGCCAGAGTTCAGCAAACCTGTTATGCAGGTTTTCTTTTCTTTTTTTTTTTAAAGAGTAATAAAAACGTAATGAAATTGTGCTCCAGGGCAAACTACAAATCCAGACCAATTACAGCTGAAAACATGTTGCGCTGTAATTACCCGACCCATTAAATGATTTGTATTATGAATTAGCAACACAGACATGTGTGTCTCTGTTGCTAATTAGTCATGTCTAATTATCCAAGTGGGTTTTTAGCACCTTTTTTTTTAACATTTCATTTCTTTTCACTCTTTGAATCTGATAAGTCAGTGAGCTGGAAGAAGTTCGACAAATTAGAGGAAACCTTCCCAGTGTGTGGGTTACATAGAGCATGCTCAGAGTTTCACTTGTGCAGCTCAGAGAGCATGCACAAAGAGACCCGCCCTCTAACACAACATCCTCTGCTCTCTGTGGTCTGACAGGGAGGAAAAAAGCAACACAACTCAGCTGCACCAATTATGTACAATTGTAAAGGTTTTTAAAGGTTTTTACAGCTGCGCATCTGAAAAGTCTGACGTGCATTTGTGTTTACAGCAATGAGGTTTTTCGGGAAAGGAGCTTTGCACATAAAGAAGTTGCTCCCTCCAAATTTGTAAAGTAATTTAGGGCCAGACAGACTCAAGGCAGAGTCTGTCTGACTAACCCTTGAGTCTGACTATGACTCTGTCTGTGAAAGAAAATAACATAATTAATTTAATGTGACTTATAAAAAGACAAGTTTCCCATGTCATAAGTGAAAATCTGCCAGTGAACCAAAAGATTTTCATTAATATTGAAGAACTAAAAACAACCTCATATGTCTTGCTCAAAAATTACTTGTAAGTTAGTTTAGTTACATTTGAGCAGGAAACTTTACCAAAAATAAACGACGACTTTTTGCAGTGCAGTTTGAAAGGTGTCTGCAGGTTTCATCAACTCAAACTGAAGACTTTTTAAGACCAGCATGAATTAAATTTAAGACCTCTATCACGACAGAAACGCACACAGAAAATCATGTAATTTATGTACAAATGTGAAGCTTCTTGGCACAGAGCGCACATAGCGTCATATGAGTTGGCAACAGAAGTGGAGCCAGTGGCAAAGACGAATGTCGTCTGGGCAACAGGCAGTAAATTTACACTTTCCAATGATAGATGCAAAAAACCTAACAAGGGTACAGTCAGCGGTTCTGTGACCGCCTCGAGTCACAGAACCCAATGAAGATGTCTGAGTGCGACTCAAACTTTTGCCTGATAGAAAAGTCCCACGATCAATTTAAATGGCATTGAATATACAGGATATAATACATTGGCCACAAACAAATTTAAGACCTATGATTAAGGTATTTAATGCCAACTTACATATTTTCTGATTCATTTCAGACACTTTCAGTCCTTAATTTTAGATTTAAGACGTTTTAAGGGTAGATTGTATCTAAAGGTGTTTGATTATAGGGCAATGCGAGCCACATGTGTCATATTTTGTGTGTAAAGTAAAAAAAATGAAATTATGCTTCTACTCTGAAGCATAATTGTTGGTCTATGACATCAAACCTTAAGACACATTTAGGTTTGTAGTTGTAGTTTGATGAACATCTAAAGCTATTCAGGCATTTTTCTAAATAACTTTAGAATTGGGCAGCATTTATACAGGTAAAAATAATGAGTTGCAGACACAGTGGAGCTATTTTTGCATTAAAATGATTCAATCTGATGTTTAAAACGTGTTTTTGAAAGTTTTCATTGTTGGTAAACTTTCTTTTTGAGTGAGTAGCAAAGACCTGGTGAACCCGGCCCCTTCGCTCTAGAGCTTCTGAACTCGTACCTCTTGACCTTGATTTGCTCCTTCTCCCACTCCTTCAGGAGTTTCGGCACCATCTTCTCGGAGCTGTCGCGCTGGTTCAGGGACCACAAGTCTTTGGCTTCAAGGGGCATTTTGTAACCTTTGATGGCCAAACTGGGAGAGAGACAAATCGGCAGAATTGAATAAATTACAGACAGTAAATAAATACAGAATTTTCACCACATTCAAGTGAAAATCGTCAGTAGCCTCGTTTTTTGTGAATCTAATTTCTGTTCCAGTGATTAGCTCCAGACTTCAGAGCAAGCCTGGGATGCTTACTGGTTTCTAGATTCATTACGGTTTGGGAAAGTTGTGGTTTTCTTCTGCTCCATCTGTTGCTGCACACCGTCAATCAGGTGGCTGAGCGAGAGCCACAACATGCCAAAAAAAATAATACAACTTCAATACGGAAACTCAAAGATCACCACTTAACACTCTTATTGGGATCGTTATACAACTGTGAAGGTGATGCAATGCTGTTGTGTTTTAAATTACTTTGATACGTCACATTTTTACTAACAATTGAGAGGAATTTGGTTTTACGTTGGGTTTTAATCGAAACCGAAAATTTTCTTCCACATAAAAAGTTTAAAGTTATTACAAATTATTTCACGGTTACTAAACAGATGTACATAAATCAGCACGGAAATAGATTTAACAAAGTTTCTGCAGTTTCTGGAGTGCCGTCTCCATTTGCAGGTTCTGCGTGGCTCCTCCCCGTTTTTCATAACCTCTTCAGAGGTGGTTCAAGCCAAATCAAGCTGTGTACGGCACGTGTTGTCTTGGTTAGGCTTTAGTGTTATCAACTCAACATTTCCGGCTTTTTATCTCCAAGATTAAATGAAATATCCGGGGTTTATGTGAATCAACAATGATAACCACATGGAGGGTGACAAGCAATGTCATTTGAAGTTTCGACCATCGATCTGATCTGCTGCACGCTCATGTTCCAGCGCATGTTCATGCCCACAATAGCAAGAAAAATACAGCCAGTGGAGACACACCCAACACTCAGCTTACTAGTTGAACCTGAACCAAACATTAACCTGCTAGACGACTTGGTAACGAGGAAGTGGCTTTAGCACTTACCTCCTGTAAGTTAGCAGGTTTACAAACTGTCTTATTTTATGTGGTTTACAAAATGTTCTCACTCCCACCAAGACAGACGCTTTAGATCACAGACCTATAAATCAATGCACAGAAATCACGGGGTATTGTTCTTTCACACAGGAAAACACCAAAGCAAACTGCATACTGAAAGTGGGAAGAGAAACCTGTTCCTGTAATACTGATGTCCTCCCACTCAGTCATTCACTCAGAGCAGAGCCTCAATGTCATCTGAGGTCGTCTGAGCGACGGAAATCAGAATATAGAGACTAAAGGAGCTTCTTTCACTCTATGTGGGTCACAATTCATTAGAGGTTAGCAGCAGTCACTCGAGTCTTAAGTTTCTTATATTTCGTAATTTTCAGATTTTTATGCTAAATGATTTATTAGGTCAGACCAGTATTGTCTAAACTTTTTGCCGTAAAGTCCAGAATCGTTAAGTTGCATTATGACTGACCATTATCAATGGCATTGAAGACCTGCATCGCCAAAAAAAATGCATAAATTAATTCAAGACATTTTAAGGCCTTGATTTTTTAAGATACATTAATTTAAGGCTTTTTAAGGATGCATGAACACTAATCATAATCTCTAAAGCTTGGTGGTTACAGTTTGTGTGTTTTTCGCAGCATGAATGTCAATCAAGGAATAGACGACTGGTCTTCGTAACCCACTGAGAAGCTGACAAACTGATCAATTACAGGACAGAATGTGGTCAGAAATTGATCGAGGAGTTTTTATTATGATAATAAAACTTCATAATAAAAGTTATTGTGGTTTTATTAGACACTATAAATTTGATATAGTGGCTAATCAAACTCTTTAAAACCTCTGAACTGTTGAATTTTTTCTTTAGTGCCCCATAGAAACCAATAGAATGAGTCCGGAAAAAGATATGAGAACTTTGTTGTTTTGTACTGTTGCATTAAAGTTTGTCTGTACTTAACAAATTGCCATTGTGAAAGTAGATATTTCAACACAGCTTTACTCAGCAAAAGGTTTAGTTTTTAAGTTGGATTTGTTAGCTGCTGCTCTTTGAAACAGAAAAAAAGCTAATAAAAAAAGCTGAAATATTCAACCTTTTATTTCCTAATTCTAAAATATTGTAGTTACTTCAAACTAAAGAGAGACGACAGATTTCAGAGTTATTATAAAAATCACATCACAAAAACCTAAATGAATCAGCGGCCCACCTTGTGAACCACCAGAAGGTCACGGTGGATAGAAAGCCTGCTGTAGTTTCAGGGCACGGATTCTGAGGAGAAACCAAAAGAGGGGCAGAAACACAAGTCAGGGCAGTTAAAACTATGTATGAGGTTGTAAACATGCTTCATGCTGGTGCAACGTGCGGGACTCACAGGGTCAGTGACCACATTGGAGAAGAGAGGAGGTTTCTCATTCAAGCAGCAGAGGATGAGCTCGAGGAGGATCAGGCCGAAGTAGATGTAGAAGGAGGTGAAGCGCAGCTTGTCCGGAATGCCATCCTGAAATGCACAAAAGAAAAAACAACAATTATTTATCCTGGATAAAAGAAGCACCTGTAGGAATCCTATAACAATCTTTAATTTTGCACATAACACTGGATGACATTTTAAATATCCAAAATAAAACACAACAAATAGAAGCGAAAAACAAAAACCACACACACAACCGAAGCCTCAAAGAAAATAGGATTTGAAATATCTGCCTTTCAAAAAATAGTAATCATTTTCATTTATCATGCAATAAATGAAGTTTTCTGGGGGAAAACTTGCTAAGCCTGGTGATTGGATGCATTCATCGTCGTGTTTTTGAGTTAAAAAAATGTTTAAAGTCGACAGGAAATATAAAAATATCTCTTGATAATTATGTCCTGTTGGAAGATTAATACCTGAACATCAACTATAAAGTCTTAAAAATTGCAAACATTTTAAAGAGACTTAAATAAATGAGTAATGCTAAGCCTGGTGGCCCGCCAGGCTTTTAATACACTGGGGGGAAACCCTGACTGCTAAATTGCTTATTGCGACAGAATTAACTGGCTGAAAAAAATCAAATAACCGAAAACTAAAGTCATGTGAAAACAAAACAATGGTGACCATCACTGTTTTCAATGTAAAGCTGCTTCAAAATCACAGAGTGTGTTGAGCAGCTTACTGATGATTCATCAGACCAGACAACCTGAATAATGCATGTGTCACTATAAAGAGAAGAGCAGGAACAAAATGCATCATTCTGCATCGTATAGACACTTGAAAGTGACAAATTAGTTTAGTGGTTTATTGCACGTTTACGCTTGAGTTCAGGTATCAAATTAAAATAACATTTTATTCCTCCAATAATCAATAAATATGTTTAGCAGCAATAGAAATATATGTATATATATATATATATATATATATATATATATATATATATTTTTTTTTTTTTTTTTTTATTTTAATTCAAATCTATTACTTCATCTCATACAACTACGGATTTCCCATTGAAATCTCACAGCGGCCCATATTAGTTTCCTGCAGAATGAGAATATTAACCTTATAAACAGGTTAGCTGGGGGTAAAGCCTCCTCTGATTATGGAGCTTAATCCAATAGCTCGGGTATTTAAACACAAAAAGCAAGCGCCAATGCCAGAGAGAGCAGAGGAGCAAAGCCTCCTGCAGTGCGAACAACGCTGACCTGGAAAACGCCTACGCTGCACCGACTCATGGTTTATGACCCGTAAATGAACATTTAGCTGCGACGCTGAGTCACTGCAGAAGCAAAGTTTGAGTCTGGTTCCGGGGCTCTACCACCCCAAAAGCGGTTCCTCCATGTTTAAAACCGTCTGTTTCTCTCCTGATCCCAGATTCTGGTTCATCTGTCAGAGGAGAGACTTGAATCATTGATAATCTCTTAGATTTTAGAACGGGTGATGACTCAAATGTTTACCATTTATGCCGTCTGGTAACAAGTGCTTACATTCCTAAAAGAAACTATCATCTTCAGCCGTGTGCATCAAACGGGTTTCTGTCCATATAAAGATTGAAGATGAAGACGTCGGTCCAGTCTGGCTGAAACTCGTTATCTTCCACCTGCTACGCTGGTTTTCTCGTTTTGTGTTGGTTTTCTCAGCATTTTTGCTTCTTTCTTAGCTAACACATTGATTTTAATCAAAGTCAATAGTTTATTTATCAATAGTTTAGACAATCAAAGTTGTATGACTAAGAGAAAGTGAAAATCCGGGTCCTAAAACACTTAATACAGGCAGACCAGTGATCCTATTGCATCACCTCTTCCCGAAATAGTTGGAGAAAATACCAAACAGAGCTCTTTGAGTAAACAGCCATAACTATAAAAAACAGATGTTTTGGCATGTTACACTTAGATAAGGTGGTGGCAGCATTATGCTGTGGGGTTGCTTTATTCAAGCAGAAAAACTGAGACTTGATGATTGATGTTCACAGATGCTCTTTGTCCAGTCTCACTGCAGTATCTACCTTTTTTTTTTTTTTTAAATGCTTTTTATATATTTGTTAAACGTGTCACTATGACTCAAATGTCATAAGAAACTAATAATTTGTGGGAACCACATGCTTTTAAAAAAAACAACAACAACAACAATGCTTCTTGCCTTTGAAGCGGCCATGTTTACTAGGTCACTCGTCCTTCTGCTCTTTTCCCCGGGAAAGTCTCAAACTCAGCTGGCTGAGGAGCTTACCGCGCTGAAAGGCAACAATCTAAGCACTCAGCCAGGTAATAACCTGCGTCACTGGAATTAAAGCGCATGCTTTCCTGCTTCCAGCGCACGAGTTACAGTTTGTAACATTTCTTTTTCGCACTTCCTGCCCGTCTCACAGCCTCATTTGATGCGGAGTCGGTGTGGCGCGAACGCTGTGTGTGAGCCGCTAGGAACAAGTCCGGTATTCTGCTCTCTGTGCTCAGTGTTGCCCTGACCTGACCCCTGCCAAAACATCTACTCACTGTAAACTCCTAAAAACAAAACCCAGGCACCTCTGAGTGATCAAGTGACCTGAAATGACTTGGGAGTCTGAGCGGTGCATTATGTAAAAGACTGCAGAGAACAAAAAAGGGAGCAAAAAGGCAGTTCGGAGCCTTAGTCTAGAACTGACAAAAGATAAAATGGAGAAAACATTTTTGTGAACTGAAATAAATAAAAATTGTACTTAATGAGGGAAAAACTATAACTAGCTGGAGCTATGTAGAACATTTATAAAGCTAACGGAAACACTGAAAATGAAGCCTGTTTATGAGTCTATTTATCAACGTCTAGAACTGATGTGAAATAGATTTTTTTTTCGCTACAGTTTACGTCAGATTGCGTCACTCAGCGCTCCTCTCCACGGCCCTAATGCAAGACTGCAAAATGGCAACAGCAAAAGTTGGAAGAAAACACCAGAGTCAATTGGTTGTTCAACAATAATTGACTCCATTTTGTGAAAAAAAAAATCTTTTGTTGAATATTTATTACTTAACCGATGCATGCATACTCACAATGCAATACTTTGGTAAATTTTTAGGTGCAAAATTAAAATAGGCAAAACTTTAGGTCACACGCAGTCGTTTTCAAAGTGTTCTTTGCTTGCTAGCTAGCTAACAAGGTCAAAGAATGACAAATCTAAAACTAAACAATGTTTAACTAATAACTAAAAGAAAACTAGCAATCCTACTCAAAAAACTATTAAAACTAACTGATTAGTCAAAATGTAACAGTGAAAAACAACTAAACAGTGCATTCTTACCGAGCTGGAGGCCTTCAGGATCTTGGAGCGGAAAGGCACGATGGCGCACAGCACGGACAGGAACCAGAAGATAAAGAGGACCCCCGAGGACTGGACCCCGTGTAACCTCTCATACTGGATCAGGAAGGTGGCCAGTAGCTGACGGAGGAAGAGAAGGGGAATAAGGAGAAGCTGAGTTGCATATTAGCCGGAGCAAAGCAAAGTAACGGGGGTCGCGTTAGGTGAGCTGGGGTTAGCATCCTGATTACAATCTGTTTTCCATCAAACATGGGGTCAGACCACTGCTAATCCACAAATTTTCTGGATTTGTCATAAGCTGGTGCAGCTCTTCTGAAGTGTACGGATTATCTGAACCGTTCATCTGAGCCCTTTTAGCGCTCCGTCGCTGCTAAACACTGGAGTCAGAGCCGCAGGGGGAACCGAAACTAGCCGAGATCTGAGGTTACTGACTGACTTTATATAAAACTGTGAGCCTTTATCAGCGATCAGATGGGAAAGTGGGTGTCTTTGGGTTTAAATGTCGGATTTACTGATGCTTTTGCAAAACAGGAAAAAAAAATAAAAATCACAGCAAACTGTAGATTAGTGACCATGAATCAAATCAGAACATCATGATTTGCTAAAATCAGATGAGAGAAGGGTGAATACTTGAGGAGGTCTTGAAGAACGAAAAGGACTGCAATGATGAGTTCCAACTAATGATCTTTATGACATCTGATGGTGAGGTTCCTTCAGAGATCAGCACGTTCTTTCCTTTACGACTCGGAGAAACCAGAACAAATTTATATCCAGCTGTCCTCCATCTCAAACTTAGGTCTTCTGCAGCCTCCATCAGTAGGGATTATATTTTTTATGCAATAACCAAAGACACATGTAATTGTGACGTGAATGAACAAAATCAAATCAGTAGTTAGACATCAGCATTTACTGTAATTCTGCTTCACAAACTGTAACAGGCTGCTGCGATTCAGTCTGGTGTAAAAAAAAAGTGTTTTCTAATATGTGTAAATCTAACTATTTTAACATTAAAAAAACTTCCTTCTTAAAATTCCTCAGAGATTAACTGAACACTGAAAAAAACTGCTGAAAGTATTTTCATTTCTTCCATCTGTTAGATTTTTGCAGTGAAGTAATGACTGTAGTGTTTTGATGTTTCGCCTTCATGATTCTGCTGAAAGCATCGTCACTGATTGTTTTCATATTTTAATTCTTTTAGTTTGTCTTTTAGGTAATAACACAGGCATATTTCACCAAGTCAAATTTAAGACTTTTTAAGCCTTTTTAAGACAATTATGAAGAAAATTTAAGAACTAAATATTCACAGAAATATACAAACTTCATGCAGACAACTGGTGATAAGTTTCCATTTACCCATTAAAAACACAATTAACACACCCATTAACAGCTAGCTAGCTTGGTTAGCATGCAAAAATGTTTGCATGCGTCTCAAACTTTTGCCTGAAAGAAAAGCCCCGCAAGAAAAAAAAATGCGGAAAGAATATATGAAATTAAATAGTCAGGACAAAATAAAAGACCTGTAATAAAATGTATTTAAGGCCACCTTACTTTTTTCAAATGAATTTAAGACTAATTATACCTTAATTTGAGGTATATATTAATTTGAGACTTTCGAAGTGTCTCCCCTGAACATGATTCTCATTCCAGATGTGTCACAAACTTCTTTTCGTGCAGCATATCTGCGACAGATTCCCATGAACTGAACGACGAAACAAGTTGTTTGCTTTCACATTTATACGTTTTCCCATAAAAACAGAAGGTTTGGCTGCCTTCGCCTCTCGTCAGCGCTGGCGACCCGCATGAATGCTCGACCGCAGGGGAGCTGCATGAAATACAGCTCCACCTTACAATCTTATGCTAACTCAGTTTGGAAGATCAAGAGTTAGCATATCATTTTCATACGAGACGAAACCTGCAATCTTCATTTGAAAAATCTGTCGCTGCATGTCCTATTTATCACTTTGACAGCATCACATATGTGCACTCCACACTTTGAATTTGCATATGCAAAAATAAATGTACAACCCATATGCTGCAGGACATACAGTCCATGAATGGACTTTTGTGAGGGTGTTGCTTTATGACCCATGCTGCACTGCACTTACCATGGTGATCCCGAGCACCAGCGGGGTGATGAAATAGATGGGAGGCGGAGACTGACCCTGCTGCAGCTCGTAAAATGTGTGGAAGAGGTCGGCCCAGCACACGATCCAAAGCAACAAGCCGAACGCCTAAGGGACAAGATAAAGCAGAGCGAGAGTAAAACAAATGAAACAAAGAAGAGGTGGGAGAAACTGCAGAACAGGAGAGAAGAGTTCGGCGCTTCACTTCCTAGTGGGAAAAACAGGAAGTTGATTATTTCGTTTTTATTTGTCTATGGTGTGATGCTTTGAAGGAAGCCTTCCTTTACCTCACCTGTTCTGTTTTACAGATCAACGATGCATGTGAATTAAAACTAAACACACTTTCTAACTGTTTTTATTGTTCATGAATAAAAGTTCAGACACTTTTGCAATAGTAAAGTTCAAGCATTTTCAAAGTAAGTTTTCAAACTTTTCCAGCACCACACTTCGGAGATGAAAACACAATAAATGAATTAAAAAGTTTCAATTCACTATTAAATTACATCATTTATTACTGTCATAAATGATGGTAGTACTCTACATTGCAGGGACAAAAAATGCTAAAACACAGTTTTATGTGTTGAAAATTCTCTTTAAACACACCTTATAAACTCACCAGTCCGAGAACGAAGCAATAATTTAACAAAAAATCCTGCAAATTCAATAATCTAATTAAAATAGAAAATATAAACGAACCTTTTTTTTCAAATACACAGATTAATAAATCGGTGAGCCACTGCGAGTAATAAATATTCAACAATCCAAACAAATCATGTTAAGGTAAATTATCTTGGTTCTCAAATTAAATACTTTAAGACAATATATATCTTTAAAAAATAAAAAAAAAAGTTCTCTATGTTTTCTGGCTTTCAGCAAACAGAAATAATTTTGGTAATTCTAAATGACCTAAATGTGTGTTTTCATTCAGTGTATGAAAATATCTGGTCAATTCTGAAATCCGGACTTTAAATGTCAGCCTCCTCCATTGTCGAGCTCATTCGTTTTCCCTTAAGATCCTATTTAATGCAACAATGTCCCACTTACTGTTTTGAACCTGTTCAGCAGCGACATCATGATGTACCCTCGGCTGCACTTCTTCACGTAGCAGATGTAGGCCGGAGAGGCTACCCACAGGAAGACGCAGGGCAGCCATGCCAGGACGGAGAGCTGGAAACACTCTGAGAGGTCGGGCCGGTCCGTGTGGAACGTCTGATTGGGTTCCTGCAGAGGACCAGATGTTTGGCCGGTTAGTCTCAAAAAGAAAAAGTCCAGATTACGACACCTGGGTCATCTGACAGGACAGAAGCTTCAAAATAGACGGAATCAGTCAGAGAGATTAAACAACACTGTTATGGTTAGTGGCATTTTTTTAGAACAAGTAAAGGGAAACTAAAGGACAAAAAACGTCTCAGTTGTTACGTTGTTGCACCAGAAACCCAACAAAACTTTCCTTAGAGCCTGGATTCAAAGAGCAACAGGCTTCCTCCCTCCCAAACATGTTCGAAGTGCTTGAACATTTTGTCACCTTACAACCATAAACCTCAGCGTACGTTCACCTTGATTTATGATTTCACTATTTTCAGACGGCAAAGCATGGATCACTATTTTATAACCAAAACCTTCCTGACTGCTTTAAACTTCTCCAGAACTATTATTCTTTAAACGTCTGTTTTATTCCTTTGTCTTCATGATGCTATAATGAAGCGCTGAGAACATCTTGAGTTAAAATACATGTAGAAGAACTTCATTACTTATCATTTGAGTTGTCAAGGCCTCCGAGTGTTTTATTGGGGACCAAAATTGCAACATGTTACATTTTCAGCTGATGCGGTTCACTTTCACACTGCAAACTAAACTCTTCAAAAACCTCCTCACCTCTTCACCTGCGGTGGCGTTGTACAACGAAACACTGATGGAAACAATACAAAATTTCTCCCTCTAGCGTCGGACTCGATTGTTTTGGTTCAATTTACCCATAATACCTAGGCAAAAAACTAGAGTTCGATTAAATCGGACTAAACAGGGTTTGGTGTGAATGCCTCCTAAAAATATTTATAAAACCATGTATTAATTTCTTTTCAACTCAAGTGTTAGCTTTTTTGTTTTGCTCTGTGGCATAAAACCCACTCGAACACATTCAAGCTTGTAGTGGGTGAAAGAAAGTTCAAAGGTCATGAATGCTTTTTCAAAACACAGTTGAGCAGCGGTAGGATCAGGTTTACATTATGGAGCTCCTTTCATGCCTGATGTGCTTTCCTTTACCTGTAGGGATATTTTGGCCCTTTGCAGATTGCCACACAACTTTTTGAGGTGAGGAAAAGAGACATTTTTGAACAGAAAACTAAAAACTAGGCTGGACAACATGGACCTAAACATGCCATATTTCTTCCAGTGGCATAAAAAGACACTAAAACATGTTTTTACAAGAATTGGTATTTCTCATCTTTATTAGAAAGAGCCTTCAAAAATGCCTCAAAACACAAATATCTTGACAATAGACAATCAGACTGAAGAGAATCAACCGAAGCTGCAGGAATCCAACACACTTTCCTGCTGATACGAGATGCAGAACCTGTCGTCATCACTCACTCTGCTCCCTGTGGCGATTTCAGCAAACACTTATTTGTTGCCTCTTCAATGTACAAGAATGGTATTAAAAATATCCAATATTTCAAAGAGTGCTTAATGGTATTAAAAAAGATACTGCCCAATGGCTCTGTAGGCCAACATTTGTGTTGCCTGAGGCACTTAAAGAAAATCAAAAATCAATATTTGCCCCTGTCGTGAATCTGGATCTGATCTCTGTGGACAATGGATATGCTGTAGTCACCACACTGTAAAAAGAATTTCAAGATTTCTTTTCTGTTTTGTAAAACAAACATTTCAGATTATTAAACAGATCTGAATGCAAAGATAACCGTCAATTAATCAATGAGAAATCAAACATTTCTGAAAAAAGGGTCATTCAAAATGTTCAAATACGTTACTCAATAATCCATTTTTCATGGTTCAAAGCAACTCTAAACATGTCGAGTTTTAGTATTAATTTAAAGGAGCCTCATAACCTTATTTTCTTTTATAACTTAGATGAAGATGTCTAATAGGAGGGCTCCAAGGATTGAGCCTTGGGGCACTCCGTATGTAAAGTAAAACACAAACAGTCTCCAAGTAAAGATTTTAATAATTAAAGCAAAACAAATCTGCAATTGAGCAAACAGTGATTCATTGTTTTCTACTAAAGCAATGCAATTCAAGATTCTTATTACTTATTACTTTTTCTCCTATTTTCACTTTGGGATCAAAACAAGAATACTTTGAACTGCACTGTGTCTGATTTCAAGTGAGTTTTACTTGAAAAATGTTAACCTAAACAAAAAGGAATCAATGAGTGTTCAACCAGTGAACTTTGAATGAACTTAAACTGTTACAGCTACACTCCAGGAGTTGTAACAGTGATTCATTGCAACTCCATCTCGTCTCGCCGAAATTCTTTAGCACAAAACTTGTAACTCGTGCGCTGGAAGCAGAAAACTTGTGCAATAAAGTCATGACTCATCGTTTAAAGTTGTTGGAACAATAGGAACAGCAGAGACCATCCGGAGGTGAGAGATAAAGTAAACATATTTCCTACTGCAGTGAGTTGTGACCCCTCGTGCTGCTTCCCTGGACAAACACGCCTGAAGGCCCGCCCACAGGCAGAACCAAGATAAACACAGCTGCCAACCTGCAGACCACTCCTATCAGTACTGACTCGTGACTGAGTGTGTGAGCAGAAGAAGCGTGGAGAAAAGAGATAAAAATGTCTGCGTCTACCTCCGAGACCCATTCCAAGGAAAAACATTTGTACCAAAATAGAAATTTGGTACGTTTTAGTTTTAGGTATAGAAATGGACAAATTCGTCTCATGGCTTTCTTTTTACTTGAGACCGTCTCTATGATGTTCTATATTAATAATTCAAACCAAATATACCTTAATATGTGTGTCACAACGGACAGAGGAAACGACTTGGTGCTACCACAGCCCAGATTTTCTGCTCTTACGGATTCAGCCAATCAGCATTAAGGAAAAAATAATAAATAAAAATAAAATTTATAGTATTTCAAATATACTCCACAAAAAAAATTTAACTTATTTAAAAAAATTTTGCAAATAAATTGGAATTAGAAAAATGCATAGAAAAATCAAATATTCTATTTAAAATATAGACAAATATGAACAAGTTGAAATGGTGTGAATACTTTTGAGACCAATGAAGAAGAGAGTCGAGTGGGGGGGCATTCACCTCTGGGCCAATGTCAAGATCTAAGTTGGGAAAGATTTGTATTTTTCATTGTTTTAAGCAATGTTTCCCACATTAATTACAAAAAGGAAGTCATTTATGCCTTCAACTTAATGTGGCGAGATCTATCGTCTGTAATCTGACACAAGCAGCAGCATTCCTTCCTTATTAGTTAACCAACATATTTCCTTTAAGCCCTGAGATGTGAGGAAGAGGTAAAATGGGTAAACAGAAAACAGAGAGAAGCTAAAACGACAACAAGGAAGATAAAAGAGGCAACAATTTGTTTATGCATCTCCCACTCCACCCTAATATCATTCATAAACAACATTCATATTTCGATTCCTCTGTTTGAGGCAGAAACCCACAGGAAGCAATTCTGATTATAATCAGTCAAACGTGCCGCAAAGCTTCAGATCAAAACTAAACATTCTTTATGGACAATATTTATTGAACCCCAAAATCTCCATCTGAATTGTTTGCGCGGCAAATTCTGGTATAGAAATATTTTTTTCCCCACTTCCGCTGAGCAGCAGGAAGAAAACGTAAATGTGAAATTTAAAACTATGCTTCCAAACCACACAAAGGAGGAGGTGGTGTGGAAACTGATTGATTGACTGCAGTGAAGAGCTCACAGCCAAACCTGCAAAACGAGTTTTTAATCAGGATTAAAATAAAACTATGGACATAAGCTCTTCTGGGTGAACTTCCAAGTATTCTTTGAGGCAGCTTTGCTGCATAAACACACTCTCTCTCTTTTTTATTTTAAAGATTAGATGCAAAGTTGTGTTTTACTATTACTGGCAGGTGTGACAGATGACTTTGCAGTTTCTGCTCAAGCATTCGTGGAACTTAACCAGCAAATATCAACTTACACAACCGTAATTCAAGAGGTTAGTGTAAAATGAGAAGTGCAAAGAGGAAATGTGTGAAGGGTTATCAGAAAAGCAAATACAAATAAACAGAATTACCAAAGGTTTTTCTACTGATAGTAATCGAAGCTGCTCTTGAACCATTATTGTTTAATCATGTATTTCTGGGAGCTGAAAGACAGCGAAGGCAGAGCGAGGAGCAGCAACCCTTTTCATTCCTCCTCCTGCTGCTATGAGGACGACACAACTAACCTGTAGCTATAGTTATTTACTCTCCCGCGACTCTTTATTCCTCTGGAGAAGAGTTGCAGAGCATGGAGGCATCAACAGGGAAACCAGACTGAAATGTGGCCTTTACAATTTCTGTTACTGATTACAACAACCTCGTCATGTCAGTGAACGGGTTTCAATGAGCTGGTTACTTGGAAAGTATGCCATCAATCCATTTGTCCATAAAATGAAGGGGAAAGCCTACATTTGCTTCATTGTTCAAATTTTAATGCAGGACTCAAAAGGAAATCCAACGTTTTCATTATGATGCAATTGGAGGAAAGAAAAAAAAAAAAGAAAAACAGATGGGAAAGAAAGTCTGAGAAACGGGTTACACAGCTATTTCTGCTTCAGTGAACCAGAGTTAGAATCATAGGGTTAGGGTTAGTCTCTTCTGCACTTGGGAATCACAATGTCTGGGATCATTTATGTGTAATGTAAACCCAAATTTCTGGTGGAAAATATGCCTCTGATTATAATAAATCAAAATGATTTTTTTTCCCTGTAAATTCTATCTAAAATATTTTTTTAAAAATTTCTGTTAGCTAGCGGAAAAGCCTTAGCACAATGCTGCTTGGTGTGGTATTATGAGTTTGGAGTTTGATTGTAAGCCCAAGACCAGGTTAAGGTGAACTATAGCTGTTAGCATCTGTAGAGGTGCTAAGATGCTTTCCACAGCATATTAAGGTATGTTTGGAGTTAAAAATAAGGAAATAGATGATTCCAAGTGTTTTCAAATGGAAAATTTCAGCTATTTGCTGGTGGCTGTAGCTCCAAACTCTTGAGTACTGGGGGTCTGACTGAATTGCCAGATTGTAAGATGTTTTCTTTAAGTTTTGTTTCAAATCAAAACATCCTCAGCAGGAGCAAGGAGTGAGTTTACCAAAGACTGGAGATGTCAAATCAGATGTGTGTGTGGAAACATAAGATAATGCTTCCCCCCTTTAACTTACATGCTAAACAATAGTAAACCCTAGAGAAGCATATTGACCTGACCTGCATAATCTCAACTGAACGCACAGTAGACAAAGAGAGTGCAGAGTGTAGAAGGTCATTGGTGAGCGGGTTAAGCAAGACACAGCCACAATCACACGTCGAGTGTTATTGGACTGATTTTATTGAAGTATCAGACTATGACAGAATGTCGATTCATCAGTAATACGTTACATTTAGGTGCAAATACCACGTTTTCAATATCAGCAGTCTGGAAGAGCTGCAAAGATCTCAGAACACAACACAAATATAATGATGAGTTTGACCAATGGGACACAACTCTGTCAGAGGCAGAGACGGCCATGGTGAAATATAGTAGCGGTTTAGACATATTTGGTGTTATTTAAGGTTACACCTTAACCTTAGATTGGAAGGACGTAGTTTATAATATAACAAGAAGTGAATTTCTCAGGTATTTCTATAAACCTAATGAGTACATTGCCTTTTCTTCAGACTATGTTTGCCGTTTCTAATGACAAAGACCTTTCTGCTTGACTTTTTGAGTCACTGCCACATGGCTGATTCGATAGAGTTTAAAGGACATAAGATCAAGTAGCTTATGCTTTCAATTTATATGAAAAGTTATGTTGTTTTTTTAAGAAATCTGACCAGTCAAAAAGTCACAATCTCCCAAGTCTTACTGTTTGTCTGCTTGGTATCTTAATGGAAAGCTGCACATCTAAATAATGAAATTAATACTTTTAACAATATAACTGGTTTAAAATATGTTTTTCATTATTTTGTTTGTTAGTTTCTCAATATTCCTACTTCTCTCCATGGCCTGATCAAACTATATTTAACTGATCTGATGAACTTTGTTCCGATCAGAGATGTACAGATTTTGCCAAGGTCTCTTGGAAGATGTTGTTTTCTTCTTCTGCTCATCATCTGGTCCGTCTTTCTCTTCATCTGCTGGCCATTTGTCACCACCAACAGACTGGATAGTCTTATTTTAGACCCTGTCGGCGGGTGACGCCCGCAGGGACCCCTAGTGGGTGGATACCGTTGTCGAGATTTAGGTCACGCTGGCTTTGCAGTAAGACAAAAGAGCAGACAAGGAGGTGTAAAATGTAGCTTTCATACATCAGTTGTAAGAAAAGGGTACGGGGAAATGAGGATGTGTCGGCTGATAGGACAAGACAATAGACCGTATTGGGTTCACCAAAACAAGATCCATTTTTTAAAGATTTTTTAAAAATTAAGTAAAAATCCCACTTTTTAAGTAAAAAATGCAGGATTAAAGCAAAACTGTGTTTTTAGGAATGTCTGTTGAATATTCCAGTCCAGCTATGAAAAGTGCATCAGAGGATTTTCTGAACCTCAAAGCTGACAGAACTGAACCGATTAAAGTAGATCCACTGCAGGCCTGTTGCAATAAGCAATAAACCTATTAATCACTTTTCAAAACAACCTCAATAATTTCTGTCTGCATAATTTATTGTTTTTCTCTTTTCTCTCTTTCTACCAAAACCTGGAAGACAAAAGTCTTCAGTCTGGTGCATTGATCTCCACTAGCACTATTATATTTTGTTGTTTAATTTACTTTAGATATTTGAAAGGTCTTCCAATCCCAGTTTTGAATGTTCATTAGAATGTAAAGTTTATTGATATCTCAGAATGTGTTTTTGCGTTATTTTGCCATTACCGTTATATTACTTGAAAATGATCTCAAAAGAACAACACTAATGTTACAATTTATTGTCCAGCAAAATTTGTTAACATGACATAAACTATTGTCATTTTGACTATGAAAATACACAAGACAAACGTATTCATCAAATTTAAACCAGTTTACTTCTGCTCTCATAACCTTTAGTTTTGAGAGGTTACGAGGGAAAGAGGGTGATGTTTAAACCATCACCACACTCCGTCCGTCAAATTTTGAAATACAGAAAACACATATTTCACAACTCTCTCCCCTTCTTCCTCTCTCTCGCTGTGTGTCAGGTTTCGTATCTAGTGTGCAGTATTGAAGTCAGCGACATTTCAGAGATTTTCTGCAAAATCAAAAACTGAAGTGACTCAACGTTTCTAAATATACAAAAGAAACAAAACCGATCCTGAAAATGTTTGGCAACTGTAGGGAAGTTTCCCACAGCACCCGACGTGTCACAAAAACTCGCTGTGCCGCAGCGGCTTCCTCTTTGCGATTTCGATTCAGCTCCGGCTGTCGTTGCGTCCAGACCCTGATGCCCGCAGATGAAACAAGGTGCGGCACCTCCCTGCGTCTCCTGTCAGGGCTGCTCTTCCTCTTAGCTGTAATCCAAGCTGCTGCTGACATTCTGAACTGCTGACATTCTGAACTGTTAGTGTATAATGCTGTTGATAAACAGGCTTCAGGTGAGTCTGTTAATGTGTGCGTTAGATGCCAGACATTCTGTCTGCTTCTGCATTCATCTGTGTACAGGTGACGCCTTTGAAGAGAATATTCTGTTTATTAAATTATACAGATGTCTGGCAGAAGTTTTCCACATTGTGTCAAGCTACTCCCACACAACTTAAAGTATTTCACTGATATGTTATGTGAGGGAGTAATGCAACAGTGTATAATTCTGAAGTGCAAGGAAAGGAATGCATAGTTTTTTGGCAAATTCTTTGCCTTTTACAGCAATTACAGTCCTTAGTCCATTAGGGTAAGTCACTACTGACTCTGCACGTCATTTAGGCCATTTTGACTTTGCAATATAGCTCAATTTGCCTGAGATTACACAGAAATTATCTGCAAACATTAATTTTTTGGACTTTGTCAGGGTGATTTTAAAAACATGAACATGCTTTATCCCTTTCTTCGGCTACATTCAAAACGCAAGACTTTCTAAATTCAGATTTTTTTGCTGAAATGCAAATTGTTTTTTGGGTGGTAGTTTATACTACCAGACTTTTGTGTGAAAAATTTACAAACTGAAAGCAACACAGACGCCTCACCTCCACGCATTGTTTACGCAAGTAAACTCCTTGAGCAATGGGAGTCGACAATGTTGTCAGTTTCATAACAAGACAAAGGAAAGCACAAACAAAGAAGTGTGCCAAGTATCGACCCCTCTTTCTTCAGCCATTATTTACATTCGAAACTGTCACGTCTGGCTTCTTAAGACGCAAGAATCACATCAATGAAGTAAAAATCTGATAAAACGTGACATCACCGTTCAGATGCAAATGCAGAGGAAAGGAAGTACTTTAACAAAAGAGCCGGACACGGTGCTTCTGCTCCAGCGATTATTATTATCCAAGTTAGCTCACAAACATACACATTGGTATCCAAGTCTTTTTGTTGTTGTTGTTTGTTTTCATGTCATGTTGTGTATCTCGTGAACCATTGGTCTGTTGAATAAAGAAATCTATCTTATCTTAACAACGATATCACCGTTGAAACAGAAGTATGTTAGCAACAATGCTAACAACGGAGCTAACAACGGAATTTGTTAACATTTGGAGCATCAAAAAAAAAACTCACAGCTTTCTGAAAGTTAATTAACTCATTTACAACCTACAGGTGTGTCTATATATACTCATACCTGAAGAAGGGGAGTATTGTAATAAAAGAGTCGGGCATTGTGCTTCTGCTCGAGCAATTATTATTATCTAAGGAGGAAGTTCTGATGCTCTTCACTGTAGCTAGCGCTACTCCCCCTGCTGGTTGAATCTGATCACTGCTTCAGCCAAATCAGATTAGTCAGCCACTGAAATAACCAGATTTCAATCCATTGCACAGACACTTTGACAGCTATTGCATATGTTTTAAATTTCGTACCACATCAGACAAATAATTGGTTTATTTATAATCAACTATTTTCATAATTAATTGCATATAATTAATTATGGAGGTGGAAAAAGATTTGTTTGTTTTTTGGGGTTGAAAGATCGTAATTGGATCTTTCAGACTGCTGTGAAAAAGTTGCCCTCAAGAATTAGAAAGGGGCTGGGTGATAAAGTAAATGTTCAGTTTATGAAGATTTATCTTTGTGAAATCTGTATTATGATTTCTTTCTGCACCGATGCACTCCTCTGGTTTCCATAGTTCTGATTGTCAGCCTGCCTGGGGTCTACCACCATCTTGCTTTCGAAGAATGTTTTACAGCTTGTAATTTTTGGCACTTTGCTGTATCAGGTCAACTCCCCAAAGGGACAAAAATCAGAGTGACATTTAGTTTTTTCATTTGTAATCATATTTTAAGAAAAGGAACTAAGAAAAACAATATTGATTCAAATCGGAAATTGGAAAAATAATCACATTTGGGGTCATTTTTGGTAGCTGTAGTTTATCGCCTTCATGGCTTGTAGCAAACTGCTAACTTGAATTCTCATGTCTTTCTCGTAACAATGACTTTCTTGTTGCCAAATTTGTTGAGGGGAACTGCTAACAAGTGTCCTTTCTACAGATTCTCTGCTGCTCCTCCATATCAACGAGGCACCATGTTGCTTTTCTCCCTAGTTCTCTCCATTACCCCACCTCTCATTACTCCTTGAAATTTGGGATAATCGCTTTGGGTAACTTCCTAAGTAACTTAAGTTGCACAGAACATTATTGTCAGACAGATTAGTTTTGCTCAAGAGGCATCTTGCTGTAGTCTTTGCTAAGCTTATGACATATTTATCATCTTTGCCATCAGGTCTGCTTGCCATTTCAAGGCAGTTCTTCAGAAAACCTCTCTGCTTGGCTAAAATCCTTGCTGTGCATCAGTGAAGCAATAACCATATCACCTCAAGGCTGTTGAAAACCAACTAACAAGGACAGACATGGTTTGTGATTGGCCTTCTCTTGCCTCCAACGCCAACCCTAACAAAACTTATGTAGGTTGGGCTTGACTTGAGCATGCCCTTAACAAAGGCAAAGGTTTTCGGGGCATGTTTGAACTGCTTGGGGCAGGGCTGTTCTCGGCAGCCTCTGGAAACTCACCGCAACATCACTGGGGCTGTAGCCGAGCCCAGACGTACATGTAGATCTTGCTAAAATGAGGCATGACAAGCAAACGCTCCCTCTGGGGCAAGACTTCAAAAGCTCTTTGTCTTGACGGGACACAGCGCATTTCACTGAGGAACTAGTTAAGCCCATAATTGTTCACACCCCTGGCAGACTTGGATTTCAGATGTTTTTCTTTAAACCATAAAGTTTGTTTCCGAGAGCAATTTTGAAGCGTTGACCAGTAAAAGTCTTCCTAAAATTGATGACAAAGGTTTTGCATGTTTACAATGGTATTTTGGCAATTCATCTTTGATGATGAGCTATGCAGGGATTTGGCTGGACCAGTCTCAAAGTTAATATCAGAAGAAACATGTTGGTGAAATAAAAGATAATGGTATACCTAAGTCCTGCAGGGTTTTACTGCAAAATATAATATCATGAATAAAGCAATGGGTAGACCTGGGCTAGTGATAGGTAGCAAAAAGTTTTCTTGAAAACTGCCATCCTGTTTTTATTGCTTGATTTTTTTTAAGCCTCTGGAGGTTTTAAGAGATGGGGTCATTTGGATCCAACAAGTTTGCTTTTACGAGGTTGTTTTGTGTGTGTGATTTCGGGAACTGACGGGACAACCTTCAGCCCTGCTTTCACGCTGTCTGACCGTGACATCTGCTTATCCTGTGCCTCACGCTAGGACTGTGGGATGGTAAACAAAAAAAAAAAAAATAGAAAAGATATTTGCATATTTACTCATTTGCAATTTTTTCCTTGAAGAGTAACTCCAAATTTTTTGTGGAAAATTAACCATTTGCTGATTTTTTTTTTTTTTTTTGCAAAATCCCAAATATTTCTTTCTAAAATATTTGGGATTTTAGGAAGAAGAAATGCATCTTGGGAAGCTGAAATATCCAGACACAATACTACTTGACAGGCTATTGGTAAATCACCCAGTACAGGAGCACCATTCATTTTCCTTGGTGCAAATTGGCTGTAATCCCTAAGAGCCAAAGACCCTGGATGTTGGCCTATTCAGTAGTGGCAAGACGGTTTACACTTTGTGTATTAATGCATATAAAGGCATATCTGATATTTGAACAATTAAAGTTGGCAGATACAAGCATTTTTAGAGAGAATCTCCGGTATTCTTGCACAAGACAAAAAAGCAGAACAGAAAAAAAAACTTTTGGCACAATGAACTTTTTAAAACTACAAAATCTGACGAGTGTCTCCATTTCCTCATTAAGCTTACTGGATGTAAAAAAGAGGGATAAAATAACATTAGTTTATTATAATTACAACTTGTCTTTTTCTCAACAACTGTAGACATTATTGTTACTTTTCAGTCTATAAAAAACATGCAATATGCAGCTTTAACTATTGGTGAAAACATCAGGGCATAGAGAAAGTGAGGTACCTTTATTCAAGGATTTAATATTCTGAGAGTCTCATGCGCAGTGATTTATCCTCATATAAGCCTTGTTTTGTGTTGTCAAATGGACTTCAAGCTGCTGCTTAGACGTCTTAAAAAGAACAACACTGTAAATAGGGCAATTGATCAAGCCCAAGTATTAACTCTGACCTGCACTCAGCATGCAATGCTGAAGGCTGGGGGATTACAGATGCCTCCTGTTTGTTTGAAGTGGACGTGAATAGCAGCAACTAGTTGACGGTCAAGGCCACCTGTCAAGGCCTCGCAAAACGGTTACGTCTCGCAGCGGGATTTACCCAGAGGCAAATCAGCTGGACACATTAGCACAGCGACGTGTTGGTGGTGACGGTGATATTTGGAGAAGAAGTTGGCTGCACAGAGGAGAGGGAAGCAAAACCTGAAGTTTCTTGGGCAAAGCTGATGGAAACTTAATGTTTTAGCTGCTCAAGTTGTCATCGGAGCCATCGAGATTTCTGCAACAAGCATTTCGCAACGTAGAAACAAACCACAATAACCCAGATTAAAAATTTTTTAAAAAATGTTTTCCATGAAAAGCTGGAAAACAATACAGATTTTTAAAATATTATTATTATTTGCCTAAATTGGACTCATTTAAACAGCATCTTGTTTATTTTTATTTTATGTCGCCACTTCCTGACTTTTCTTCACTACGTTATTAGGTGCAACGCTAAAGCAACTTCCCTTCGCTGCCTGAGAAATACTGACAGGGAGAAAATATGCTGACTTTTCTCTCCAGTTGAAAAGACAGAGGTGGAGAATGTGAACTTTGGTGAAGTGAAACAAAATATTGATGTTAGGGGGATGTGAACCTGAGATAAAAAAAACACCTTCATAGCAGTTTACAACACACATTTACAATCATTTAGACAACATGAATTATAGCATAAATCACATTTGCATATCCGAAACAAAAAAAAAAAAAACGATTTACTGTTTTTAAAGGCGATATTAATCATGATCAATTTACATAAATACCAACATTTAATCACATCAATTGATTGATAACTAACTTACGTGATGTAATTCTAGAACTGCTGCATTTTGATTCAGTTTTAGAGCAAGATGTCTGAGTGACCTCCTCAGGTCCCACCAATGGGCGTCACACAGATTTTCAGCCACTCCAAGATAAACAAAGCCAACCACTCCTTTCTGCACACGACAGTTATTATTATTAATAATATTTTTATTTAATTGTGCGCTAATTTTGTCTGAGCAATAGAGTGGAATTATTACACTGTTTTCTCATGTAGTTTCATGAGAAAACAGTATTTGTGCACACAGTCACTGTCAACTACTGTTGTTTTTTTTGTTTTTTTTTATGTGAGTAACACAAAGTAGTGCATAAATGAGGAGTGGGAGAAAAATTACACATTTTTAACCAAAAATATTTCTCAAAATTGTGGCGTACTGACTTAGTCAATATTTTGTAGAATCACTGGGCTTTATCCACCTGTGCTCCTAGGATGGAGTAACACTAATCCATGATACAATTTTAAGACATTTGGGAAAAAACTGAAAAGTATGAGTCACTTTCCTTTACTCATAATTATGTGGATTGTAGTTTTGATTTTGTCCGATGGTAACGTTTTTGGTTTAAAAAGAGGCTCAACATGGCGACAAAGTTCCTAAATTGTCAGCAGTTGACAGTTTAGCAACAACAACAACAAGAGCAACCCCACGACCTCCTGGGCGGGGCTGATTTTCTGACTGTTGCGGTGGTAGATAAGATTGGGGATTAAGATCGGTTTCACATGGCCAATCACCGATCACCCAAAATTAATTTATCAAGGGGCTAATTTGTCAATCGGACGATGTATCCTACAAATTAATCGGAATAAAATGCACCTAAGTGAGACAGAAAAAAAAAGAAGAAAAAAAAATGCATGAAAACTTCGGAAAGGACACATTAAAAATGTGTATAACTATGATTGTGTTGAACTCAAAAAAGAAAAAAACTAACTGTAAGGCTATGCTCTGGTCGTAAAACCACATTTACTTTGTTTTCCCTGCTTTGACTTCCAAATTTTGACGTCCAATTTTGCTTCCATAAACAAAATAGACACCTGAACATCATGAGCTTCAAAAAAGCAGCCTGCAAATATTCTGGATTTGTCATACAGGTGAAAAAAACATGTCGTACTGAAAATAACTTCTGTTTTTATATCAGACATCAGCTTCACTATGCTAAAATAATCCCTGGACCATAAAAGAGCAAACCCTCCACGTGTTATAACTGCATACAAGTGATATGCAACAAAGAAAGCATGACTGCTTTACTGTAGGACTGCAGTTTATTGTCTCTCTGCAATATCCAACATTGGAACTGCACAGGACTGATTGGATGCAATACTCGGCAGGCTATTATGTTTTTTAGAAAACATAAATGAACACCCTGCCAATAAAAAGATGCATGTATACGGCCACTTAAAACTTTTACTGCCCTTGGATGTCCAATCCTGATGCAGTTTTTAAAGGCTGAAATGTTAAAGCTCGTGGAGAACGAGTCTGGGAGAGAATGATGATGATGGTAAAGATGATGATGATCATGGAAAACCAAGAAAAGAGGCATGAAAACCTGAGTTAACTCAAAACAATGAAAATAGCTACTGCACCTTTAATCCCTGATATAATGTTATTTATTATGCTGTCATTGGGACAATTTTACAATTGCACCAAACGAAAACATTATGTGAAATAGTAGAATGAAATTGTATAATGCCCTTCAATCACTTTTTTTTTTTACATTGAAGTGGAGCGAGGAGATTTAAAATGTAACTTTGCCTCAAAATGATGGAGGGAGCTGCAATGAACCAGTTCTGTCACCTCCTGGACTTTTTTTTTCTTATCTCTGCTATTACCCAGTTATCTGTGCGCTATCTCTCTAATGGTCCTGGCAAGGCCACTGTCTAATGAACTTATCAGCGCTGCGTTTGCACCACGCAAAAGTAACAAGTTTGAGTGAACACTCCACTGGGTTCAACATGTCTTCCGTGAAGGTAAACCCAGGTCTAAGCGCTATTAGCCGGGAGCTCGTTAACACGGTCAATGCAATTAGGAGGCGAGAGGCAGGGAGGTGTTTATAGGAGCTGCGACAGACACTGGAGCCACCCAGAAAGACAACAGACGGTCTCCAGGTACCGAACGACGGAGGGAGCGTCGTTCACAGCGGCAGCGGCGGCGGAGAATCGCACTCACCCAGAAGTGGAGCCTCTCCCCGCACAGCCAGCCCGCCTCCTCTGTGGCGGGAGAGCGGGCGCCGCCGGAGGAGTTCATTACTCCGTCGGTCTGCGCGGAAAGGCCGAGTCCTGTCTGCGGAGCCGCGGTCCTCTATCCCCTCTTCTGCACGCGGCCGCGCGCTGTCACATGCCACACGGACAGGCGCGAGGGGGCTCCCGGCTTCCTGTCTGCGTGTCCGAGCGCGAGCCGTCCTGTCTCGGGAAACTGTCGGCTCCTTCCGCTTTGGCGAGTACCGGCAGGGGAAGAAGTCATTCGCGTCCAGCCAAGAGTGATTTTCTACAGGAGGAGGCTGCTCTGCTCTGTCTCGGTGGAAAAAGGGAAAGGCGTCAGCTTACTACCAAGCTCCGCCCACTTCGTATCGAAGCTCCGCCCCTTTGTGCAGAGGCTCCGCCCTCTTCGCCTTACTAACACAGATCTGAGCTGGGACTTTGGGTTCATTGCTGAGTCATGACTCGAGACCAGAATAACGTTTTTATTATTTACCCCAAGTGAACGGGGTAAAGAATGATCTAAATTTTTATATTTTTATTTGACTGAAATAATTTAATGCACTTTTACACATTTATCTCCAGTTTTATTATAAATGTCATCTACAAATATTTGTCATGGCCCTAACAGCCTACATGTTAATTTGCAACTTATATTAAGTTATATACACATTATATATATATGAATTAACTATTTTAACCATTTTTTCGTAAAAAGTTGGAGACCATGTCCGGAGTGTGAGTAACACATTTGAGACACCTCTTTCCATTGGGCTCGTTTGCTTTTTCATGGCTGCCTAAGGTTTTTTGGTATATCATAAAAAACTAAAATTAAAAAAATAGTCAGTGCTTGCAACAGCATGGGAAAAACACATGGTGACTTTAGTTGTACCAGTTCCTAAATTGCACAAGCATTGTATATTTTATTACAGTCATCAAGAAGCTTACTGTAGCCCCACTGTCTGTCAACACAGAAAGCATCGGCCCTATAGTCTTCGGCCCTATAGTCTTCCATGAATGGCTGACTTATTATTTGCGCGACACACCCTAAAGGGCAGATTTATGCCTCATTTTGTTTCCCTACACGTCTTGTCTTCCTGTTTGAGATGAGAAACTGCCAGACCAGGATTGGCCTCAGACTGCAGCGGCCTCAGAACCACTCAGCCCCGGAGCATCACTGGCTCCGATCAGCCACACTGGGTCACAAAGCAAAGACCAGAGTCACACAGGGATCAATGACTAGGAAACTAGTCATTGATCCGAGCGCTGCTTTTAAGGGAGCCGACGGCTCAAGTACAAATAGTGAGTGCCGAGTGGATCGCTCTCTGTGCCAGCAGTGTGGCTCTAATTTTGTCATCCTGAGATGTTTCAGATCATGGAATCAATTTAAACATCAGACTGAAATAATATCACTACTATTTAGCCTCCCACCACCAAACAGATCTTGAGCTCAAAGTCACAAACGGGCGATAATTTAAACTTTGTGTTCTGTTATCTCTAACGATTACGTAGAATTTATTTATGTGATTTCTTGATGTCTATTTTTTTCTTCTTCTTCTACTCTTCTGACAAGGTTTTGCCCCTCAAACGGTTGTAGATGGATGGTGAAACTTTGACCGGATGCACCATACATACTACACGTACTTCAGTGGCCTTATGCGATATCCCAACTTTCTGGAGAACAAAGTCCTGGGATCCATTAATAGTAAGGAGGAAGAATGGATACCGTGTGGATACATCAAACAAAATAGTGTGAAAGGACCACATTTGATTTGAACTTAAACACCCAAATAACATTTTGACGATGCTGTAAAGGCCATGAGATCAAAATTTGCATTCTGTGTGACTGAAAATTAGACTGTGAGTCCAGGGAAGCAGCCTGACCAACTCTGCCAGCGTTGATTCTCAGGCGCTCTCCTTGGTGAATCATCCGCCCAGCTTTTTCTCTACGAAGCATTATTCTGACCCTCAGCTGAGAGAGTGCCGTCGGTCCTGCGTGAAGAACACGTCCTGTCATCCTTTGTCTGACTAAAGGGACAGAGAACCCGACGCAGAGAAGGGCAGCAGAGGCAGCTGCTGAACTCATTGAACTGGAGATACCGAGCCAAGTCCTGGGTTTTCAGCTGCAGTGGCACTTTATCTCCTCAGACCAAAACACAAAATACATTGAAGCTGAAGTGAGTTAGTTCCGCATTAATTTTTGATAAGCGAAGAGTTTCATTTAAAGCTGCAGTATGTGACTTTCATCAACAAAATGGCTTTTTTGTTGTTGTTTGTTGTGGGTTTTTTTTTTTACATATTTGTTAAAACTGTCACAATGTTGAGAACGTATGAGACGAGTAACCTATGAAAAAAAATCCAACTCTTCTGTCTTCTCGCGGTTGTCCTACTGCTATCTGCAGAAACACACCAATCAGAGCCGTGTGGAGGGTCTTAGAGCTGTCAATCAAGCTTGAGTATAGGCTCTGCTCACAACATTTCTCTCTGGTTAGGGTAAGGATTTCAGTTATTTTTTTCCACCGACCAAATGCACTACCGGCCAGATTTTCTGTTGCCGTTGACCAGAAGAGAAAGTTTGCTGAATTTTCCCTTTTCCTTCTCCACTGAGGGATCTGATTTCAAATCCCGAAGCCCGTCTGTTCTCCTCCCACTTCATTAGGACGTTTAACCTCGGCCTGCAGGGAGAACCCTCTTTGTCCCCAATCAGAAGGATTTCTGTTTTGCTAGCAGGCTGCTAATGGAAGCTACCTGAGCGTGGTGGAGCCTGGAGGTTGGCCTGTCACAGGTAGCAGCAGTGTCATGTTACACGCAATTAGGCCCTGACAGAGCGGCTCCGCCCTCTCCTCCCCATAAGCTCATTAAACTCTGTGCTTTCCAGGGGGGATTTCTCAAACATACAGGCTGCTGTTTGATTTGGATCACAAGGAAACATGAAGCACTAACAGCCATCGCCATTCAGGTGCAAAGATAAACGCAAAACATGCAACATACCCATATGACTAAGTGCATATTTGTGGAAATGATGCTTGTTTTTCAAAGTATGTGGCAAAACAAATCTGAAGTGTGATGTGGATTAATTATTTCTGTTTTGCTTTGTAGATCTAGAGCCACGTTCCCTCCATTTTCCTTTGAAAAATATGCAATTTTCAGTAAATTTTCAATGGAATGTGAAAGCATGCCACACTTTTCAGTTTTTCATTGACGAAAACTCTTATTTCATAAAAGGACGTTTTAAATAAGTTCTTATATTTTAGTTTTGTACATTATGTTTTACTGCAGTAAAACGAAACAGAACAAAATATAAAACAAAAATAAGAATTTTTCTTTTGCTGCCCACTACTTTGCGCCGTCCTGCAACACAAAATCCAAATGAATTGTCTTGTCCCTATTTTTCATCTGTTAGTTTGTGGTTTTACTCTGACAAAACATAAAAAAGCTGAAGGATCGTGACTATTTTTTTTACATTTTTAAAAAAAAATTTGCAAGGCACTATCTGAAAGAACAGTGAAGAGTGATTGGAGAGCCTCAAATATCTCCCTCTGCAGCTTGTGACACCACTGCAGTATTTAAGGAATCTGAAGAATCCTCAAGCTGGAGCGCAAACCTAATCTGAACTATGACCATCTGAGATCCCTTTAATCTCAAACCATATTTCATAACTAACTCTGATCGGGTGCAGGAGGCCGTAATATGTGACAGGAGAGAAAGTCTTTCACAAGAATCGAAGCCAAAGAAGTTTTGTCAGTAAACGTTTTCCTCACTGAATCCACATCCAGAGTTGATCAGACTTCAGAGACTCGTGTGTTGCCTTCAGGTCCACATGTAAACCCAGCTGGGTGAAACAAAACCTCTTTGTGCGTTCAGTCATCAAATATCCCCCAAGAGTGAACCGCTGTTTCCTTTAGGAGAGTGCACCACCTAGCGGCCACACAGCGGTAACAACCACACACGCCTCCAAAGAGCCTCTCTGCCCCGACCTGAGGAATAAAGAAATCAGGCTAAAAGTCTCAAAAAGCAACAGAAAACTTCCCCGACCAAACTCAAGAGCAAACGAGATGGTAAAACTTTGACATTTTGACATTTCAAGCTCCCAAAAGTGGAGCTGGGTGGTTAATCGCGATTAATCGCGGCGCCAGAGTGCGATTAATCTGATTCGTTTTTTTAATCGATTGACAGAAATACTACACTATGAAAAAAGGTAATTAACGGTTAGTTAGTGTTAGTGTTTTCTGTGTAGGAAAACAAGACAAAAAAATTCATGAATACATATCAAATACAAACGATAAACTTTAAAATGTATAGGCTATATAATAATAATAATGATATAATGCTTCAGAAATTGTATAGCAACCCCTGGAGTTTGTTAAGAGTATCAACTGAACAGCAGGGAAGAATAACACGACAGACCACCAGGGGGCAGTGTGCCTCACCTTGAATGGAAACGCCACTCTTTGACCACAATGGTCACTTTTATAGAATTAAAAATATGGCACTTCAGCCCTAATTTGATCATTTTTCATATTGTTCTGTACCAAAATAAAAATAAAATAAAATTAACAAAAGTCACACATTCTGACGCATTCAGAGAATTGTTTACATAATCCATAATCTTTTTTTTTTGTATTGATTTCAGGAAAAGAAAGGGATTTTAGATTAACAACAACAACAACAACAAACATATTTTACTTATTAGACAAAAGATTTAAACAAAAGTGAGTTTTCCTGTTATTAATAGCTGAAAACCTTCCTCCTCCATCTTTGTTTAAGAAGATCAATGTCTGGGCTTTGACTGTAAATGCTTTTCTTTGATCGTTTTTAGGTTTCACTACTACTAGGTAATTGTGACATATTTCTCAGTCTTAAGACACACCTGAGTTTATGATGTGCTTTTATGTATATCAATTCAGATTAGATTTTTTATGATAACCGTTTACTGTAAACCAAGCGACTTTTGTCCGTATGCTGAAAAATCGCGGGTCGCTTATGTTGTTATGTAGCTTAATGAAATTATTACTTTTTAAAAATTGTTTACATCAATTCGCTCTGACACGTTCACGTTGACTCATATGCATGAAATGAATGTCGACGAATAATTTTTTGCAGCGTGCAGGCTGCCCCTCTCTGATGCCGCCCTGGGCCCCTGCCCATGAGAGCTGTCGGGGCGCAAGAACACAGCAACATGAGAAGCAGGCTGACCAATGGGATGTTTTACTTTGAAAGATGGTGTCGTCGTTCCCTCGGTACTGACCAGCCCCAACAGCTGGCTGAGGGCGGGGCAAACATCTGCAGATCCGCAGCAGCAGCAGCTGGATGGCTCTGCGCCGCGGCTCTCCTGGAGGGAACATCCCCCGAATGAAGCGCGGCGTCCCGCGTCGCAGAGCCACATCTGCAGGGGGTTTCAGCTGAGGAGGAATCACCCAGACCAAAAAAAAAAAAAAAAAAAAAGAGAGAGAGAAAGGAATAGAAGAATCTTCCGCACGGGAATGAATGAGATGAGAGATTCTGCCGAGGAGTTGCGCTCCGTCCCTCCGAGACCCACTGCGAGTTTCTCCAAAGCCCCCGCAAAGAGACGGTTCGTGAGGCTGGGACGGAAGAGCAGCGATGGCTCTCGGTGAGTACATGACCCACTCGGAGCGCTCTGCGCGGGCAGCTGTCCCTGCCAGAGCAGCTGGAGAGAGTTAGGGAAGATGCAAACTTCTCCTCTTTTTTTTTTTCCTTCGGGCTCCTAAAAGAATCAAAGTCGGTGTGTTACCTTCGATTAAATCGATGCAACGTTGCAATAATAGAGCCTCTTCGTGCTTATTCGTTACTTTGCAACAACTAAACACAGAGAAAGAGACTATGAAAGCTGGAGCCCAGCGTGGAGACATGAAAGAATTTGCTGACATAACTTGGATTATGCACAAAATCGTTCCTATAGCTTGTAGACGTTATTTCTGAACATGCATTGGTTCATTAATGGGATTCAGTTTCACCTTGTTCCTTATCTTGGCTTGACAATGTCTGCCCACTTTGCTCTCCAGCAGTCAGATTGTGAGCCTCTCGTTCACGACCTCCTCACAGGCAAGTCTGACAGATTTACCTTCTGAGCTTTAACTTTTCTCTCATAAATTCATTCTTTTGTTGGGCTGAACGTCTGCCTGGACTCGCTTTGGTTGCCACAAACTGCATCTCTGAACATCTTCCGCTTTCAGACCACTAGTCCTCGTCCGTGTAAGTCGGATGCACCGATCCACGTTTTTCACTTCCGAAACTGATGCAGATATCAGAGGATATCTGCATCGGATATCGGATGTAGATATCCTCTATCTGATGCATATCGGACTTAAAACTTTTACGTTTCTTTTACAATGTTTACATTGTGGTAAAAGACTTATGTTTCTTTCAAAGAAACTGAACAAAAATAATAGGTTGACTACCTTAGAAGCGTTTGGTTTTTTGTTATTTTAAATATCAGTGTTGTCCTGTGTTTTTGTGCCAAAAACCCAAAAGTGGAAGTTTGTTTTTCATCAAAACATAAAACTTTAAGACATTTGAAGGTATTTTCTTTCTTTCTTTTTTCTTTTTTTTTTTTTTAGATGCGAACACTTTTAAAGGATGCGAACACCTTTAAAGCTGAAACTGATCAAAAGATGCATCAGCAAAGAATTAGTCTTAAGGTGTGCGCTATTCATTTCTGTACATCATAATAACCTGGCATTCAGAAGTCAAATGTTTATGATTAAGGCCTTCCACGGTCAGAAGCAATTGCAATTGAAATTTGTTGTATTTGTAAATTTAAATTTTGAACAAGTGCATCTCGCTCAGATCTGACTTTTGACCAGAAAGATGTTTGACGTATAAAAGGGGACGTAATATGCAAAATTTACATTCTGCGCATTTTTGTACTTCTATTTGAGTTTCTTCCGCTTCTAAAAACAGGCCAAGGACCTAAAAACCACCAAACTGCTTATTTTCTTGGGGGGCAATAAGTTAATGTTATTTTTGTGTTTGGAAAAATGAGGCGTTTCAAAAACCTGCAGGTCATTGAGTCACAATCGATGGACCCCTGCAAAGGCCAACCCGTCGCCTAGCAACCCAAGTGGAGCCATCCAGCACATTTGGTCAGTTTGTTGTTACAACTGTGTGCAATGGCCGACAGCAGCTTATCTGGATTTGAAGTGACAAGAGGCCCTAAAACATCTCATTGTGCAAAAATGGCCAAAGTCTCACTATGTAAGAAAAACAAGTGCATGTTTTGTTTAGCCCATAGCTATCCTAGCCTCTACCTGCCAGGTAGTTCACCTTTACAGCTTACACTCACAGCAAGCCATCACTCACTAAAGTGTCTAACCAGAGGCTTTCCAGGGGGAGAATCAGAATTAGAAGCTGTGAAATCCCAGTCTGGGGGGACTGTGGGGAACCTGCAGAGAACCTTTGAACTATAAGAAGCTTAGAGACTTGGTGAGGTCCGAACAACACCTCATTGTTTCAGTTGAGCTGAGGGCAGACATGCTGAAGGAGACCAGGTCTGGGTAGAGAAACGTACGAGACATTTTATCACAGTTCTTCTCTTAATGTTGCTTTTTTTTTGTTTTGTTTGTTTGCTTTTGCTGAAGTTGTTGAACTCTTGCCGCTCCTTCCTCCAGGTCGGGAGTCTCCACCGGCAGTTGTTCCTCCACCTGCGTGTCGGCAGAGGGCGTGGCCGTCAGGGAGCCGAACAAGAGTCGCATCCGTCGCCAAACCAACCGACTCTCCGGCGTCTTCCACCGCAGCCCGGTGCCGACCTCGGGCTCCATGGCGCTGGCGGCGGGACTCCGGTCGTCACGGTCCGTCCAAGTCAGGAAGGGCAGCAGTAGGTCACTTTGGTTTAATTTTCTCCCTGAGACTCTGATGCCGATATTTCCACTGTGGAAGATATTCATGATGTGCTTTGATCTTATTGGACAAAGAGAGGAATATATAGTGTATTTAGCCACCTTTACCCCAATACCCTTAAATTACGAGCTATCTAAACGTTTTGTCTCGTGAGCCAAAAATCAAAAGTAGTCGCAAGCCAAATAATAATACTAACAATGACAATAATCATGAAAATTTCAGATTTTTTCTTTTGTTTTGCAGAAAATTGGTGTTGTTCATTGTAGATACAAAACTTAAAGAAGTATGTGATGTTTGGTTTATTTTATTTGACAAACGTTTTCCAGTTCCGCTGGGCTCAATCGTATGATTTTATTGTCAGTGTTAGAAGAGGATTCGGGACGCTTTCTTTCAAAATGTTACCTATAGTTAGCCAAGTTTAATGAATTACACAGCAAGGGAGAATAACCAAAACGTTTAAACATCTTTCATTTGAATTTAATGCGGCAGCAATAAACCACAGTTCTTATCATGATAAGAAATGTATCACGATAAATGATAAACGATGCGATAAATGCCCACCCTAAATGTGTTAGAGTGGCCCAGTCAAAACACGGACGTAAATCTAATAGAGGATATGGGGAAGACTTAAACATTGATATTCAAGTCGCCTTTCGGCCTGACTTAGTTTGAACTATTTCACAAAGCGTAGTGGTGGAAACAGATACGCAGGGATTAAACACAATCGCTTTGGTAACATCCAAAAAAAAAAATGTGAAAAGAGAACCGAGTTCAGAACATCTCAATCTTCTACTTCACCCAAACAAAACCATCCATCTAAACTTTGTAAAACTGGAGTACTTTACATGTCTTACATCAGCTCCTTTTTCTACACGCTCTGGTTTTGTTGCATATCCACCGCATACAAGCAAAAGTGACCTCAGCGCTGGTAAATAACCAAGCAGCCTCTTTTTTTTTTCTTTTAAGCCACATCTCAGACCCAGTGACAAATGTCCTTTTTCCCATGTGGTCTTCCATCCACAGTGTTCTCCGCGGAAGTCCTGCCGGAGGACGACCCGTCCGAGCTGTCCAATCACATCACGGCCCCGGGGATCCTCAAGATCTTCGGGAACGAGATCTGTGAAGGGGCTCACTACAAGAGCGTCCTGGCCACCACACACTCCAGCGCCGGGGAGCTTGTCAAGGAGGCCCTGGATCGGTGAGAACCCGGGTCGCCATATGCGGGAGGGTGGGCCTGTGTTTCTCCTCAGGGTGAGTTACGCTCCCCTCCGCGTGAAGCCCAAACGCACTCAGAAAAATAAACTGCTGTAAGAACATAAAAGTGAGAGCAGGAATTTCTCCTCAGTCTTATGATCTGTGCTCAGCAGTAAGCCGTTCTGTTGGTCTAATTGTGGGCAAACATCACCTGCTACTGGTCTGGTTGAACACAGATGTAATAGTTTTGGGTTTCTCATTATGCTTTAGATTTTTTTGTTTTTTTTCCGTTGTGACGTTTTGTTTGTCTAATTCAGTTTGTTTTAATTAGTTTTTAGAGCGTCTTTACTGGTTTTTCATTAGTTGTTATTAGTTAAATGTTTAGGTTTAGCTTTGTTTTTGTCAGATGTTGTAGAAGAAGTTCCAGTTTTTTCATATTTTGATCATTTTTAGGTGCAGAACTATAACAGGTCAAAGTAATGTATTTCAATTACGTATACATTGATTGGGTAATAAATACTCGACAGAAGATGCCATTTATAAAATGTCTCCAATTATTGTTGAGCAACCAATTAACTCTGGTGTTTTGTCCAAACTGGTGCCATTTTATATCATTATCAATCAACTATTTTTACCTTCAGTTGTTATAAAAGTACTGCATATATCCAACATAATTTAAAAGAAATTTGACTTGACGCCTTAAAATTGGGCCACCGTTTCTTTAAGAAGCTCCTGCTCTTTATGAAACTCCGCCTTCAGGAAGTTGATACAACAATGCTGTTTACAAACGGGTTTTTTTTACGGAGCATGTCACAGAGTGGTGTTTGCCAATCGCAGGAGACCAAGCGTTTGGGCACAGCCCAATAGCAAATAGATCATTTATAGTTGCCACAGGGGATTCAAGGATTCCTTAAACATCACATAAAATGATCAGTGCAGAAAGTGGTTCTGGTGTGAAAATGGAAGATCTCATTTTAATTTTACTAAACAGCTGAATAGCTGAAACTTGGACACAGTTGGCTGTTCTAACAAAGACAAATCAGGCTAACGTTTAGCAGGGACTTCTATATACAATATATAGGTTTTTTTCATTAATTCAGTTTGTATGCTTCAACTTGGAAAATTACAAGGTCAAATGCATCATTAAAAGGTTAAGATGAAAACTAAATTTGCATCCATGCGTATTTACGAAATGAAAATGAGTAAACTTGGCAAAAAAAACAACTTACACCGATGTATTTAAGAAGGAGCTTAAATTTAGCTTAAACAATACGGGGAAAAAATGTAAAAAAGAAAGAAAACAGAGTCTCATAATTTCAAGGCTGCTTAAAGGTCAGCTTGTTCTAGTGAATTAAAGCTAAGGTCCGTCTAACCAGATTCCTCTGTTTATAATAATTGAAGGACACAGCAGGCAGTGTGTGTGTGTGTGTGTGTGTGTGTGGGTGTGTGTGTGTGTGTGTGTGTGTGTGTGTGTGTGTGTGTGTGTGTGTGTGTGTGTGTGTGCGCGCGCTCAAAGAAGTGGAGTTCTGAACGGCCCAGTCCAAACCACAGACTTGTGTGAAACACAGCCAGCGATGGCCCAGACTCTGAGGCCGCCTCTGTCTGTCATTCTTAGGTTTCATTCAGAAGCACAACAGGATGATTAATGGCGGCCGGATTCAGTCTCTAAAGGCGAGACGGATGAGCGACTCCGTACCAAAGAGAAAGGCTGGTGCTGTGGCAGCAACATTTAGGACTTTTTTAAAAAAATGCTAGACTAACGCTCACATGTTTCATCTCTGGTTTGATATGACTGGTTGATGATACTTCTTATACAGTGTGTCAGTGTGGTTCCAGTTGTGTGTGTGTGTGTGTGTGGGGGGGGAATACAGAAAAAGCTCATAAAAGCTGCTCTTTGATTTGATCTGTGTAACATTTAACAGCTGGCGTTTCGGCTGCTCTCTCTTTCCCTCGGTGGAGCGATAGGAAAGTTCAGCAGCCGCTGTTTCACTGGAAATGTTGCTGCAAAAACAAAAATAAAAATGCTTTTATTATTAGGATAAATACAGATTTGCAAGCGGTGCACAAAAATAAGCAGTGGTCATAAAAAAAAAAAAAAACAAAACAACTGATAAAATCACAGTCCAACAACAGGTATCAGGAGATGAAACACAAAAACACAATCATTTAAAAAATACCCTGATTTGTACTTTTCTGATGCTGGTGATACTGGTATGTAGTAACAAAAGCTCAGCAGTGCACTCCAAAGGAGAGAAAAATAAAGATAGGAGGCAGACATATTTTCATCGTTTTGTAGTCCAAGTGTAAGAATTTCTAAATGCTTGAAACAAGATGGTGGTGTTCTTTAGCGAAGTCCAAAAGGACACAGTAGGTTGAATAGATCTGCCCTTACGAATCAGGCACATTGTCACCGATACCCGATCTAAAATGTTTTCTTGCAGATATTAATATCGGATTTTCACCACTGACTTCAAGGAAAACTCACATATTATATCGACTTATTACACATACAGTAATGTGTTTCCAGCTTTTATCATTAATTTGATAAATATGTCTTGCAGATAATGAAAAAAAACCCAAATTCAGTGTCTCAGAAAGTTTGAATATTGTAAAAATAAAAAGAAAAAAAGTTGAGTGGAAGGAAAAAGTGTGGTTGGAAACGACGATAGATTAGTAAATCATGAAAACGAAAATGAGTGGTAATGTTTTGTGACTCTTATTTCCTTTATCAGAGTATTCAAAAAATGTTGAGCTGGACAAGATTATGAAAGTGACAAAGAAAATAAAAACCGCACTTCAGATTTATTCAGGCTCTCTGATCAAATCCTGTGAAGATATTTTTCATTCCTGCGTCTTGTGAGGAGGAGCGTGGCGATTTCAACCGCGTCCGTCTGATGCAGGTACGGCCTGAGGAAGGAGGAGTCCGAGTCCTACGTCCTCTGCGACACCATCGGCTCCATCGACAGCCACCGGTGGAGGACGGAGGGGTTCAGGGTCGTGGGCGACCACGAGAAACCTCTCCTCCTGCAGTCACTATGGAAACCCAGGGAGGGCCTGGCGAGACGTTTCGAAATCCAGCGGAAAAGTTCGATAGAGGAGATGACGTCGAAGGAGAGGGACACCGTCACTGCTGGTAATAACTCCGGGCCCTTTGGGGGCTTCACAGCATCCTGACTCCGCCAGGCGACAGGAACGAAGCTCTGCCGGCTCCGAAGTCGGTTCTCACAGGGAAACATTTGGGTTTCCCTGAGAAAACCAACCAAAGGCTCGCAGTCTTGTTTTCTTTCTTTTGAATTTCAGACTCAGGGCTGGATTTGATTCTTTCATGACAATAAATTTTTAGTAACAACCTAATGGGTTTAGCAGGCGCACGCCGATTTAATGGACGTGTTCGGGTTTTTTTCCCTCTAGCGTCACACCCTCTCTGTGTAATTCTTTATCGTTAGAAACAACCCAAAAAAACACACAAAACAAATAAAAACATTGCAAAAACACTGGATCCACAGATAAGCATGGATCGTGTGGCATGACTGAAAAACACCAGGATGTTTCCAGATGGTACCGTAAAGATGCTGGGTTGATTTACTGATGTTTTTGTGTCAGTCACTTCTAGCGGAGGCTCCTGAGTCCAGTTTACACAGCTGTGTTCACATCTAAGTGTGCGTCCGGTTTTATGTTTTGCTTTTAGGAACGGCACACGCGTGTGGTACGGCACTCCATCAGTGTCGGCGTGTGGATTGGTTAGGGTTAGGGTTGTGGTTCCCTGAGCTTTTCTTTTTGTTTTGCATTTTCTGTCATTTCCATGAGCGCTGCCTCTGTTTCCACTGAGGTCTGCTTCCTGAGTGGGGCTTCTTCTTGTTGACTCTGGCAGCAACACGCCTCACCTTGCCTCAGGAAAATACGGGCGTTGCTCTGTCACCGCATTCCATCGACCTTTCGCCTCCACGGCCTCGTGATGCGGTGCAGTTCGCCCGTGGTTTTCAATCAGGCAATCAAGTTTATTTATACAGCACATTACAGTCATAAAAACACGCACAACAAAACAAAAAATCAGTCACCGACTGAGAAAATAGAAAATTTCCTTTGAGTGTCATTTGTTAGAGTCATGGGTACAATTCAAATATGTTGGTCAATATTCCGTTAGTTATGTTCTTTAATCCTTAAAATGTTCTCCAGGTGACAGACTTTGTAACTGTCTTTATGTGGCTCCAAAGGTTCAGGTTCAGAATGATTTCCTTCCGCCCACATTAGGTATCAACGCCCAGGCCCGGAAGCTGCAGAAGAGTCGCTCCAGGGTCACCTCCACCCTTGTGGAGAAGACTCTGGGTCGCAATCAGAAACTCTGGAGGAGCAAAAGCGAGATGGATCTCCTGGACGGCGGGGACGAAAGCGGCGGGGAACTCGACGCGCGAGCCAAGGGTCTTCGCGAGAGCCTCGGCCGCTCTTCGCTCCACAGCCAGGACTCCCTGGAAAACGGCTCCCGACTGATTGGCATTCGCAGCGCGGAGGGGGACGGAGGGACAGCGTGTAAGACAGAGAACCTCTGTCCACCGAGGCCGAGGGGCGAGCGAGAGGGAGAGGAGTCGGAGAGGGAGGAGACGGAGAGCAGCGACGATAACACCACACAGTACTCCATTCACCCTCCACACGACTGTCCGTACCTGCTGCTGCTGCAGGGCTGCAGCCTCACGCAGGTACGTGGCCAATCACAGCTCAGCAACGCGGGAGAGGAATGGTGTGTGGCCGTCACCCCGAGGCAGTTACCTGAAACCAACAAAATAATAAAAATATTGAGGAAAACATTGTCATTAACTGAAATAAATACAAACGGTAATTATTCGAGAAAAACTATAACCAACTGAAAGTACATCATGTGTCAATAAAAGTAAAATACACTAAAATTAGTAGAAAGTTTTTGGGTTCATGAATCTATTTATTAGCTTTTCAGAAAGATGTGAAATTGATATTTTTGCCCCCCACTCAAGTAGTTTCCATCAGCTGTCTGCAAATTATGGTGCTTCGTACTATTTACATACAAACATTTATGCGAGTCTGTAAAATGACGACAGCAAAAGTTGGGAGAAAACACTGGAGTCTTTCGGTTGTTCAACTAAAACGAAATATATTTTCAGAAAACCACATCTGTGGCTGAATCTTCACTAACCAATCTACGCATACGTAATCACAATGCTTTACTTTGACCCTTTTTGACTTTTGCACCTCAGAAATATGAAAAAAAAACAACTACAACTCGCAAAAATGACGAGCTACTTAACACTCTAAAAACATTAAAACTGACTGAATTAAACTGAACTGTAATGGAAAACCTAAAACTATTATAACCCTGCGTCACACTCATGGGGGATGTGGGTGTTTTAACAATCCTGACGTTTTATGGAGTTTTGCTGCAAGACCTCATTTCTGTCTTTGTGCCACCAGACGCTCAGTGCAGTGAAAACTGATGTGAGTGCATTTATTTGTGTAAACAAAACAATATCTTGCGGTGTGGAGCGTTTACTCAGTTGCTAAATACGCGTCGGACTCCCCTTTGACTTTTCAGCTCGTCGTGTACGGAACAGCAAAAGAACCAAAAAGGCGACAAATTTCACGTGTCTGTCACATGCAAAGGAAGTTGTTAACACACAAGCAACTGTGTTCACAAATGAAAGTGTATGTAAATAAACCGAACTGCCAGTCAGTCACTGATCTTTTCATCCAATAAGACTGTTCCTTGGATGAAACAGAACCAATCACGACTGATGTCAAAATATTCCAGGAAGTGGCAGGAATGACCAAACAAGCCACTTAAGAGAAACGCAACAGAACATGATACACTTGAATTTTGTAGCTTAATGACATTAAGCAGACAAATATGCTTACTTTGTGAAACTTGTGTAAAGATCTCTACATTCATAGAGCTATTATGTGATGTTCCTGTCAACTCGCATCCCTCACACTTTTGAAAGACTATGATTATTTACACAGGAAATGGAGACTGGAGGTGGTGCAGCACTAGGAATCTTACTGCTTGAAACTAATGTTCTGAATTACAAAGCTATGGCATATTAAAAATTGGCAAGGCAATTTCTACTTCAACGTCTTTTAATATTTCTACTCTATGAACTGCTTCACTTTCCTATCAGACATTCACTGTAAGAAGAAACACCTTCATAGGTGTTGATTATCTTTATCAACTTTTATCAATGAGGGACAAAATTACCAAAGCACCTAGAGGCCACAACAAATTTTTGAATAAAACTTGTAAAAAGTATATATATATATATATATATATATATATATATATATATAATATATATATATATATATATATATATATATATATTTTTTTTTTATTATTTTATTTTATCTGCTCAATAATAAACAAACTTCTCAGGCTTTTCAGGTTGTTTCCCCTTGGTTCCACAAGGTGAAGATTGTCCCATGGATCAAGATTCAGACTTCGAGTCCAAGACTAAATCTTGAGTCTTGTGCCACTAAATTTCTGACTTTCTGAATTTATTTAAAGAAAAATACATGTAAATATATGTGAAATATATTTTTGTCTTGCAAATACCAAATTTGGTAGGAATTATTAATGAGAATATAACGCATTTAAAGAGTGTAAATTCAAACTAGTGACATTATTGCGAAATAAATGTGCACAGTAGTAGTTAAATAAGTGTTTGGGTCTAGTTTTTTTTTTTTATTGAAATAATGAAACAAAAGACCGTAAGAGAGTCCATAAAATCCATTAATGACGATAATTTAAATCTAGCTCAGCATTACAAAATTACAAAAAGATGTAGTTCACAATCTGGCCACCGGAAGGCAGCAAAGTGCTTCCAATATGACCTTTTAAATAAAAACGGTAAAGAGCGAATTAAATTTAAGTCCTAATTTCTGCTACTATCTAAAGTTAAGCTGACTTGTTTAACACTTTTCCCCTCAATGAAACAGACGTAAAGGACGTCTTTGTCATTTTGTGTTTTCCGACTTTTTG